>NC_137895.1:43647549-46047549 GCF_963455335.1 Martes martes | reverse complement strand
ATTAAAATAAAAGAAAATTACTTTTCAATGAAATTACCATGTTTTTCATATAAATTAGATCTGAAAGGAGAAGATATGATTGGAAATTCTACACTTCCAAAAAAAAGTCATGAAAATATTAATCTCAGATTAGTTTTCAGACATTAGGATGTACTGAAACTGAGCCTTACTCAAAATTTTTTAGCTAGATTGAAAAGTTGTCTTTGGTCTAGAAAGAGCGTTGTAAATTTGGTAGCCTATGTTCTAGCTTATTTTTTCATTTTTTGTTCTACACCAGGAATTGGCAATTTTTTCCTATAAAAGATCAAATTATAAAATAAAAGATTATTTTAGCCTTTGTGTGTCAAATGGTCTCTCTTGGACCTACTCAGACCTGCCCTTTTGCAAAAACTCAGCTGTAGATAAATCATATATGGATATGGTTGTGTTCCAATAAAATTTTATTCATGAACACTGAAACTTAAATTTTATATAATTTCACATATCAGTTAAGCAATGTGGGCATGTCCTCTTGCTCCCAAAACACCTCTCTTTATTCTAGCATGGTGCTGAAAATCCCAGACATTCATCTGCTTGGGTCTCAGCCAAGTTTTCATTCCATTTTGTAGGACTTTCAGCTTTATTTTCTAACACCTTAAAAGATTTTTTTTAAAAATAGCAGCCAATTAAAAGCAAAACAGACACATAAAGTTGAAACCCCACATGTAGACTCCAAGTGTGTGGCTAGAGGGTAAGAAGAGGGTCAGAGGAGCACTGGACAAGAGGGCCCTGGGAAAGATCCTGAAAGAGAAGGTAGGAGAGAACAAAAGAAGCATATTTGTTCATGATTTCAGAGTTATGTCCAAGATGGTGCCCGTAGTCTTGGATTTCCTTTGTGAGTCAGAGCATAATGTTTCCATTTTTAAAAACACTAGCTTTTCTTTTCATCTGACGCTACCCACTGATAAGATTACTAAGGGAATAAATGGAATTATTCTTATTTCCTGAGCCTTTTATCCTCTTTCAAAAGGTCAAGTTCCTAGAGGATGGTAATAAATGAACCATGATAGAGCAGTTTGTGGAAATTTTTACTTGACCTGTAACTTAGTTTTAGAAGTAATTCTAAGCAGTTATAAAATGACCATGCTTGAAATATAATTGCTCATCGTGGTAGCTAATAGATTCTATCTCTGCAGTTCAGGAAGAATATCATACCCCAAAAAAGACTTTCATTCAAAATTATGGTTTCTAGGTATCATTGTTCATATACTTGGCTAATAATGTAACTTTGTATGTTAGGAAATATACATTTTATATACTTAAAAGAGGAAAAAAGTACTTTAGTGTCCCAGGATGTATCTTGTTTTGTTTTATTGATTAATTTTTTTTTACAAGGGAACGCAAGGATAGGACATAAGAGAGGAGACAGGGCTGGAGAAGATGGGATTAATGTAAATGAAGAGAACAAACCATAAAGGAGAAAGACAAAAGGGCTGCAATCTCATAGTAGCTGAATAAGGCTTTGATGTATGTTAGCAAAGGCAAGGAATAAAAACATGATATGCTCTAGGGACCGAGGGCTTTATTTGTCTTAGTTTCCCAATAGGATGGTCTTCCTGGTGTCTCTCTTCCATTCTCATATTCCAAAATACTTACCCAATTTCTTTAATACCAATGATTTGTTACCTCCTCTACACGATGTTTTAAATACTCAGACAAATAAGAGACAATCCCTGACCTCTTTTTAGTCTTTGACTGTTATCAAGAAAGTTACTATGAGCATTCTTGCATATGTTGCTTGGTACACATAAGATTTGTATCTGTTAGGTAAACATTCAGAAGTGAAATCTTTGTGTAATAGAGAATTCTTATGTTTAGCTTTTCTCGGAACTGTCAGTTTTGCTAATGATTTTTCCAATTTTTGCTTTGCATCAGTGTAAGAGAGCTTCAACATCCTCACCAAAGCTTATTAATGTCAGTCTTTAAGTTTTAGCAGTCCTAGGGGGTAAATTGTGGTGTTTTCATCGAGTTTCTTTGATGATTACTGATGCATATATTTGTAGCATATTCTGGTGGTCTTTCTTGTGGATTGCCTCTCAAGTCTTTGTCTATTTTTAAGTTAAATTATCTGTCTTGTTCTTAATGATTCTTCTTTATATATATTAGATATAAGTCCCTTGAATTAAAGTCTAATCAAAGGCTGTTCCATTTCCCAGAACTGGAGGAAACGACAATATCTGGCTGGTGAAATCTCTATGATTTCTATAGACCAGTGACTCTTTCATATCTATCATTCTGCCCTTTTTATAATTGCATTGTTTTTGTTCCATCATATGTCTATTTTGAATATTTTTTCCTAGCCTGTGGTTTACCTTTTCACTCTTTGAATGACGGCTTTTTATAAACAGACGTTTATAATTTATTGAAGTATATTTTATCAGTTATTTCTTTTGAGGTTAATGGCTTTGGTGACTGTTGAAGAAATTACTTGCCTATCTCAAGGCTGTCAGAATAGTCTGGTGTCTTCTAAAAGTTTGATTTTTCTCACATTTAGGTCAATGGTCCGTTTGAATTAATTTTATATATGGTTTGAAATAGTGGTTAAAGTTAATTTTTTATCACATGGGAATATAGTTATTCCAATACCATTTATTGCAAACATTACATGTGCCAGTTTTTTATTAGTTACTGCTTTTCCCTCCAAACCCACCTACCTGTATGCCGTTTTGTGATGCTGGGACTGAGGCATTGCAAAGCACTTTTCTGTTTTGCCAGCTGGCTTGTGGTTAAACACTACCAGTAGAAGTTACTAGAAAGAGGTTTCAAAGCTGGAAGAGAAGGAAAACTTATTTTTCCTGTTTGTTAGTTTGTTGGGTTTTTTCCCAAGGGCATTGATGGCTGGTGGTGTCCGAGAGTGACACCTGCCAATATTTTACCCCTGTCGAGGTGGAAGAATGTTCTGTCCTTCTACAGAAACAACACTCCTTTTTCCAAGACCTCGGACCCATCACACAGCTTCCTCTTCTGGCCCTCCAAAGCTTGTAAACACAAGCAGCAGCTGAGAATCTGCCCCGTGAACCCCTCCTTTAACTTTTCAAGCTTTTCTCTTTGATCCTTCAACTCGAGGGATGGTAGCAGCGTTTGCTTTCTGTAGTTGTTACACTTAGACTCTCTGTTGCCCTCTTAGTTGTTCATAACATTTTACTCCATGAACAATGCTTTACATTATATTCTCTTTGCTCAAATTAGTTGTGTGGTTTCTAGCTCCTGACAGACTTCCACTAATGCAGCATCTGTTCACTCACTGTGTTGTGATGGAATGTCACCGCGAACCGGGTGACTTCATATAAATGGGTATGTTCTTGGCCTCTACGCTAGTTCATGAGTTTATTTGCGTGTCCTCGTGCCAGTACCACACTGTATTAATTACTATTATAGTAAATCTTACTATCTAGGAGTCATGCGGTTTTGTTTTTCTATGAGCGTTGTCTTGGCTCTTCTAGTTACTACATTTCCACCAGACTTTAGACCCAACTCACCAATTTCCATTAAAAAAGGGCTGAGAATCTGACTGAGATTGCTTTTATCTATAGATCAATTTGGGAAAAGTGGACATATTACGGTGTTGTTCTTTTATTCACAGTAAACAAAGGGATATATTCAGTACATGGTATATCCTACTATGTATTTAAGACTTGCTTAATTTCTCACAAAACTGTTTTGTAACTTTCCTCATAGTATTTTTACACATCTTTCATTAGATTTAATCCTATGTGTTTAACGTTTTTTGATGTTACTACAAAAGGTATTGTTCTTCATTTCATTTTCCACTTGCTTGGTTGCTAGTATACAGAAACACATTTTTTCTTTGATGTTGTATGCAGCAGCCTCGCTAAATTTACTTATTAGTTCTAATAATTTGTTTTATTTCTTTTTCTGTAGTTTTGATTAGTTGTGATTCCCAAGGAATTTATCCTTTTAAACGGAGTTCTCAAATTTATCAGCATCAAGTTATCCATAAGATATTATACTTTTAATGACTGAAGGATCAGTAATAGTATTTTCTTTTTCATTCTTCATATTGGAAAAATTTTCTTTGCCTCTACTTTCTCTTGATCAATACACCTGTGGGGGGGGTATTCATTTTATTAATATTTTCAAAGAACCAACTTCTCACTTTGTTGATTTTAGTGATTAAACATTTGGTTTTTACTTTGTGTTTTTTTTCTTTTATCTTTAGTATTTTTTGTTTTCTACATTTTGAATATAATTTGCTCTTTTCACACCTTCTTGAAAACGAAAGATCCCTCAAAACATTGCTATGGGGGGTGCCTGGGTGACTCAGTCCTTAAGTGTCTGACTTTGGCTCAGGTCATGATCCTAGTGTCCTGGGATTGAGCCCCGCATCAGGCTCCTTCCTGCGAGAAGACTGTTTCTCCCTCTCCCATTTCCCCTGCTTGTGTTCCCTCTCTTGCTATATTTCTCTCTCTCTCAAATAAATAAACAAATAAATCTTTTAAAAAAAACCCAAAAAACAAAACAAAAACAACAACAAAAAAACATTGCTATGGCTGTACCCCTCTGATTTTGATATGTTATATTTTTATTTTCATTTAGTTCAAAGCACTTGCTAATTTTATCTTGCTTTTTTAAAAAATAATTATGAGTCATTTATAACATGTCGCTTAATGTCCAAACATTTGGGAATTTTTTTTTTTTAAAGATCTTATTTATTTATTTGACAGAGAGAGAGAGAGAGACAGTGAGAGAGGGAACACAAGCAGGGGGAGGGGGAGAGGGAGAAGCAGGCTTCCCGCTGAGCAGGGAGCCTGATGCAGGGCTCCATCCCAGGACCCTGGGATCATGACCTGAGCTGAAGGCAGACGCTTAACAGTTGAGCCACCAGGTGCCCCTGGGAATTTTCTAGGACTTTCGCTGTTATTGATTTCTAGTTGATTTTCACTGTGGTGACAGATCTTACAGTATGATTTTAGCCTTTTAAAATTTATTAATATTTACTATATATCATAAGGTCTACTTTGGCTGATGTTCCATGTGTGCTGGAAAATAATGTGTATTTTGCAGTTGTTGGGTATGATGTTGTAAGGTCAATTAAAGCAAGATTAGTAATAATGTTACCTGAGTTTTCTGTAAAGTTTTTTGTAGCTTTTTCTGTTAATTACTGAAAAAGATGTATTAAAGTATGCAATTTTGAACGGGTTTATCTATTTCTTTTTAAAGTTCTACTGAATTTTTCACTGTTATTTAGGTGCCAACATATTTTGAATCATTGTGTCTTGTTGGTGAATTTCATTGAAAGATATAAAATGGATTGAGAGAGGGAGAGGGATGGAAAGATTTCATATCATGAAGATAGCAAGTCTTTCCAAAATAATCTGTAAGTTAAATGCAAGATCAATCAATAGCCTAATGATTTTCTTTTGTTGTAATTGTCAAGTTCATTCTTTAAATCATCCAGTAGAATTTAAACCTAAAAATAGACAGAACAATTTCAATGAAATAATTTTAAAAGGGAGGTTTCACATTTTACTATTCTTACAAACATTCAGTAATTAAATCAGAATGAGACTCTACCAAGTTAGATAAGAAAATTAAATGAATGGAAAAGAATACTTAGGAACATATCCACATTTTTTTATATATACAGGAATTTGGCATGTGACGGAGGTACATTATAAGTCAATGGGGAAAGAATGGTTTAATTATTAAATGGTGCAGGTACAACTGGCTATTCATTTGGGAAGGAAAAATATACCTCTCTACTTTCTACACACAAAAAACAAATTACAGGTTAATTGAAGACCTAACTCTAATCTCTGTTTTGGGCACATTACAGAGAAGATACTTTGAATTAAAGTATTACATTTCTAAGATAATAAATATTAAAAATAATTTTGAATGTTTTGCTAAGCTGGCAAGAAAAAATAACACACAGGAGCCAAAAATGATGGAATGCTAGAATTCTGCAATACAATGTGTACCACAGCCAGCTTTCATCCTGGGCAGTTTGGTTAGGTGGGTCCTGGAGACCTTGAGCTTCTACTTTGATGGCTGCATGGGCAAGGACAGAGGAAAAGCCTTGGGCCTAGCTAATGCGGGATACCAAACAAAAAATGATAAACCTCAAACCACTCAGCTGGGTTGTATCTCCAGGTAACTAGTAGAAGCAAACACAAACCATCTTGGAGAGACACAACTGCATTTGAAGCCTCAGAAAACTCAAAGAAATGAAAGAATAAAATTCCAAAGAACCAATCATGCAACAGTCAAAACACACAACCAATATTGGCTGGTGTGACAATTAATGAGTCGATTATTTTGGAAAGCAGTTTGTCAGTTTGGAGATGGACATTTCTGTGTGTCCCCCCAGCGCCATTCCTGGCATCATCACTGGAGAAACTGTAGTGTATGTGTGTAAGGAGAGGTGAGTGTGCACATGGATGCTGAGTAGAGCCTGTTGATAATTCCAAAGCAGTAGAAATGAATGAGCTGTTTCTCAATAGGTGAATAAACTGAGGTCACAGAATGCAGCATCTCATAGAATGAATTCACTGCCTTTGAATAAGTCTCAGTATTGCAGTGTTCAACTTTGTTTTTTTCCAGTCAGTTACGAAAAGTTGTGGGCAGGTCGACATCATTCCTCTAAAGTTTAAAAGATTCCGGTCTTAAGTGGCACCTGGGTGGCTCAGTCTGTTAAGTGTCTGCCTTCGGCTTGGGTCATGATCCCTGTTCAGCAGGGAGTCTGCTTCTCCTTCTGCCCTTCCCCCTGCTTGTGCTCACTTGCTCTCTCTCTGTGTGTGTCCAAAATAATAAAGTCTTTAAAGAACTAAATAAAAATAAAAAGTAAATAAAATTGTAAAACTCAAGTTACATGGTTATTTTAAGAATAAGAAATACAGGGCGCCTGGGTGGCTCAGTGGGTTAAAGCCTCTGCCTTCGGCTCAGGTCATGATCCCAGGGTCCTGGAATCGAGTCCCGCATCAGGCTCTCTGCTTAGCGGGGAGCCTGCTTCCCCCCCCCCTCTGCCTGCCTCTCTGTCTACTTGTGATCTCTGTCTGTCTAATAAATAAATAAAGTCTTTTTAAAAAATGTTTTTTAAAAAAAGAATAAGAAATACGTAAGAATTTTAAACATTAACTTCTAAGAACGTATTTTTTTCTGGGGAGGTAAGGAGGAGAGAAGTTGTGTGACGCAGAGGAAAATAAGACTTAAGCCGCATCTGTAAGATTTATATCTTTCCTTTTTTGTACAGGACAGATTTGAATCAAGCAATGCATTCAGTCATAGGGCACAAACCAGTGCATTTGTTCTTTTCTTTACTGTATGTTTTAAATGCTTTAAATTATAAAATTTGAAACAAAGCAAAAAGGATAGAAAATCAAAGCCAAACGCATTCTTGGTAAAGAGATTTCCATAATTATTTGCCTTGCTCCAATTTACTCTAAGTGTATAATTAATGCCAAATAATTCTTTAAAAATAAGTCTCAGTGAAAAATCTTAGTTGGGTGTGATCTGAAGCAGAAAACCTGAAATCGACTATCCAATAAATATCTCATTTATGACCATATTTCATTCAACATTGTATCAGTCTATAAGCTAGTATTATTATCCTTTTAAAAATGTTTTCACCAGGGGCGCCTGGGTGCCTCTGTCAGTTAGGTGTCCGACTGTTGGTTTCAGCTCCAGTCATGATCTCAGGCCCTGGGATCAAGCCCACCCTGGACTTCATGCCCACTGGGGAGTCAGCTTGAGATTCTCTCTCTTCCTCTCCCTCTGTTCCTCCCCCTACTCATGCTGTCTCTTTCTCTCTCTAAATAAATAAATATATAAATAAATACCCCCCCCCAAGTTTTCTCTATCCCTTGGTCTTCTCTCCCCCAAGGAAGGTAGACGGATTCATCTGACAATAACCCGGAGCCTGCCATAAACTGGGCCTGCCTGGCTTAATTCCTTCTTTTTCCCCATGGGATGCTGGTATATCTCTTGGGTAGCTCACTCTATGGTAGGATTTTATAGTTTGGAGAGTATTATCTCAAATCCAACATTTGGTGTACGTGCTTTGAACACTAGGAGTAGAATGATAGACCAAAGAAACCTGTCAAGAGGATTCTCACAGGGCTTGGATTATTGGACCACGGACTTGAATGTATGGGGAGGGAGGACCGCCCCCCCCCCCCAGTGGTGCATAAAGTCTCACATAGAGCACAGCAAGCTAAGAGGGTTTTTACTGCTGTGTGATAGGAATGTAACTGCTGTAGCCCGATCTTGGCAGGTGATTGCTGCTCCTGGCCATTCTGTCAACAGGCCATTCACGTCTCTTAGAGGCGGGACCGTATATGTGGGTCACTGCGCACAGATCTCACTCAGACCTCAGCAAAGGCACATGGGTGGTAAAACCTGGGGTAGGGTGCAGAGGTACAGTTTGAATCTCAGGAAAGGTGTGCACCTCTAGACCGTCCTGAGCCAAAGGGCAGAGGCTCCATCGCGTTGGCCACTGGGTCTTACTCCACGGGCACATCTGAAGCGAAGATTCCATCTAAAGGAAAGACAACCCGTCCACATTAGACAATGGAAGAAAAGAACAACGTTGGCTGCTTTCAATACAAGACTGCTGGATCTCAGGCAGGCTACAGAACCCTGGGGAGATAATGGCTATAAATTGGGAGCGAGTCTCTAGAAAGGCAGCGCTGCCTTAAATTCCACTCTGGATTTAGGGCCACGATGGAACCCACGGAAGGCCCGAGCTTGAATTTATGTTTGTACCCAGGCTCGAGGGTGGAAAATAGTTAATTACCTGATGTGTTCCAAGGTGATCTTGTTATAGTAAGGGGCATGCAGGTTCTCTGAGGGAACATGCCTGAGAAAATGTATGGAATTCAACAGGACCAGAGAAGGAGCTACTGGGGAGCAGGAACCAGTTCTCTCTGGCCCCCCTTGAGGGTATGGTTCTCAACTGCAGGTGCACATTGTAACAACCAATCAATTAACAATCTAGAAAATAAATAAATAAATAAATAAATAAATACCTCTAAAAAATGAATGAATGAATGAATGAAAGAATGAATGAATACCTGTAGAAATGGGACCCAGGCATGGGTACTGAGACACTGAGTTGGGCTGTCTAGCCTCAAGGTTGACAAAGAGCTAAGATCTACCAAATAAATGTTGATGCCCTTCCCAATGTTATCAATACTTTTTTTTCTTCACAATAGATAATCCAACATTGTAATTTAATCTGGCCATCTCAGAAAAGCTCATCGGAATAGTCATTTTTCTTTGGAGACTTAAAGTCTCACAATCCCAACACCATTCCTTCTTTTTCCCTGCTCCCCTGAAGTGAAAAATGTAAGTTTCTCAGTTTTCTCACCAGACACACATTACTGCTACCATTTAACCGTAAAGATATAGGATAATTGCATATGAGAATAATCTGGGTAGTAGGGAAAATAGAATTTCTGCTTTATATTTCTCAAATATATGTCGTCCAAGATATTTTTAGACTCTTTATGGCTGGAAGCTTCCCAGGAAAGAAAGTTGGTTCTTCCATCAGAAATTTGCTGTTTCTATCTAAGGATTTTTAGATCTTTAGATCTTTGGAAAGTGCTTTCCAAAGTCCAGAATTTTAAGCCACTGAGGGATAATTAACAAGGATAAAAAAGGTAGTGGGAGTTTAGCCAGCATTGCACAGAGCCAGGCCCACAGCCTGACTTACAACCCCGGGCTCCAGCTTCCAGACCCGTGAGACTCTGCTTTCCCCAAGTCAACAAGTCCTCACCACATCCTAGTGCTCATTATACACATTTGATTCTCGTTTTATTCCTGAGTACTTACTGGGCTGAGTTTTCTTGACTTGCCTGTTTCTATATTAAGCATGTTTGGGGTTATTAAAAAAAAAGAAGTCCTATTGCCAGTTACTATGGCTTCCAGTTATGAACTTATTAAGGATTTCTTGCTTGTTTATGACATTCTTGACTATTTCCATCTCAAAATTTGCCATGAACCCTAACCTGTTTTCCAAAATCATAATTTCTGCAGAGAACAACATGTTCTGTTGGGCTCACTAGAAATAGCGTCGCAAATTGCTCTTGGAGATAGAACGATCCAGGTGCAACGTTGTGTTCGCCTGGGTAAGTTATTACTCTTGGCTTTGCCACAATTGATGCTCAGATTGCGTTAAGTAGACATGACTTATTAGGGTCTCACCTTGCGGGGAACGCCAACAGAGCTGTCTCTCTGCTCGGCTTAATGCATGCTGTTCAACATCACCATGATTCCCAGATTACATCCCTTTTCATTTACTGTCTGTCATTCCATGCGGCTCAGTTCCTGGCCCCGTCTCCCTTCCCTGGCTTTTTGGTTTCACTGCTCAATATGATTGCTGGAGAGCAGTCTTGGAAGGAGATTCTGAGAAGATTTATCGTTCTGTGGGGGAGCTGGTGTCAAAATCCATTTCAAAAATTCAGATCTTTGAAGAGAAAGTCTTTGATGGTCTGAAGCTTTCTTTGAAGTGCGAAGAAGCCTCATAATCAAAACCAAAACTTGATAAGTGAATATTTAAATACCAATGCCAAGTCTATTTATTCTTATAATACTGATGATATTATAGCTGCTAACACCTATTGACTACTAACTGTACTGTATGTTCAGAATATTTTGCATGTATTGCCTTGTTTAATTTCTTAGCAGTCCTGTAAAGACATCCAGACAAATCTGATTCCAGATTCTATAGATCTTAATCACCACCCATAGACAGAGGAGAACAAAATCGTAGTGAACAAACTCCTCTCATTAAAAAGGACAGGATTTTCTAATCTGCAGATATTTCTTGGAGATAAGTGAATTGGTTGTAAGTCATAGGACTTGTCAGCTCTCATTTAGGGATGTGGCCATTTTAATGTCTTTAAAAATGCAAGCACTACTTCTTCTTCTTTCATTCAACAAACATTGGTTAAGCAAGTATCATCAGGTACCGTGCTACGTGTCATTAGGACACTAAGTTTAAAAAGATACAGTTTCTGCCTCAAATTGTTCTGAGCTGGATTAAAGAGGCAGACATGGAAACAAAACCCTGAAATATAGTGTGATAGAGGTTCTGATGGAGGTGTATAACCAGTATGAGGGTGGGGAGAAGGAGACCAATGCATTTGGACTTAAGGCAATGTGTCAACATACGTTAATATTTAGCTATTACCCTTAATGATTCAGCTACCCCGGAAAAAAAAATCTAAAATTCTGTTCCTTAAACAAATCAGCTTTTTCCCCAAAAGATACACTATAGTGTTGTGGTTTCAAAACGCAAGCTGTGGAGCCAGGGTGGCTGGGTTTGAAGCTTGACTCCATTAATTTCTGGCAACTTACCTAACCTCTCTGTTTGTAAAACAAGGATAATAATTTTAATAATGGAGTCATTGTGAGAATTGAATGAGTTAATATATGTGAATTCCTTGGAGCAACACCTGATATATAATAAGCACTATATGCATTAGCTATTGTTATTATAATGTTAATAAAAATATTGACATTCAATGAAAGACTTTTATGAAGTAAGGATGGATATCGTTCTTCAAATGGACCAGGTGATATTAATGACAACAACGTATACTTGAGCCTCTAATATATTCTAAGTACCATGCCTGGGCCTGGAGGACAAATACAATTCAAGACCTCAGGAATACTCAAGGAGCTCGTAATAAAATGGAGGCAACCAAAAACTAGCTACAATACATTAGAATAGGTGATATTTAAGTATAATGTACTATGGGAAAATACAGATGAATGGAAAAATTAATTCAGTCCCCATGGACCCATAAAACCTTTATTGAGGAGGTCACATTTGAGCCAGACTCTGAAAGATCCAACCAAATAAGTATCAAGGCCATTGCAGTCATAAAGAGCAATATGGCAAAGATATAAAGGGATAACATAAAAACAGAAGGTTGGTGTGTCTGGAGATGAGCAGGGAAAAGCAAAATTAGTTCTTACAAAGAGCTTTGTAGTTAATTCTAAAGTTGGGAGAAATTAATGCAACTTGGTAACATCTGCATTTCAGAAATATTCCTGTCGCCGGGCGCGGTGGCACGCGCCTGTAGTCCCAGCTACTCGGGAGGCTGAGGCAGGAGGATCGCTTGAGCCCAGGAGTTCTGGGCTGTAGTGCGCTATGCCGATCGGGTGTCCGCACTAAGTTCGGCATCAATATGGTGACCTCCCGGGAGCGGGGGACCACCAGGTTGCCTAAGGAGGGGTGAACCCGCCCAGGTCGGAAACGGAGCAGGTCGAAACTCCCGTGCTGATCAGAAATATTCCTGTGGCACCATGGGGAGTAGATTTGAAGAGAAAATAAAGGTAGAGAAAAATAAAACCATCAAAAGATTATTGCAATGATCCTAAAAAGAAATGCAAATAGCCTGAGCCTGGGCCATGAGCAAGGATGAGGAAGAGAGGGGCCAACAAGAAGGAGTGACCAGTTAGATACAGTAAATAAAGAGGTGGTGTTGAAGATGACTCCAAGGTATCTGGCTTGGATGACTAAGTATTTGTTAATCCTGATAACAAAAATCCAAAAGGCAGAGAAGAAGCAGATTGTCTAAATCATCTTCGTTTGCACCTAAAAAATTCCACTCAGGGGCTTAGGAGAGCAGTCCTGATGCTGGCAATGGATCCTAAAGTCCTGGGAGTCTGCTAGGAATTTGGAAATAGTTACCATCAGCAAGAAAAAGAGAGTGGAATGAAAAGAAGACTAAGACTAGAAGCCTGAGAAACTCCCAAATGAAAGGAGTGTCCAGAAGAAAGACGGTAAGTAATAGAATATAGAACAGACACAGAAAGAGCAACCGATGCGTGAGTATCCGACTGTGTCCATTGGAGGGATGGTGAGGGAGTTGGAAACAGAAAGAGTGAGGGAGAAAGAGCAGACAGTAGGATTGTGGAAGCTACAAGACAATATTTCAAGAATATGTGGTGCAACTCTGGGGGCAGAGTTTAAGAAGACTAGAAGTCAATCCTCTCAATTCATAGAAATGAATAGAAAGAAATGTAACTAAACTCAAAGTGCCTGCTGTGGGGAGGAGTATAGAAGGACATTTGGTGAGTGTCTAGAGATAGAAACTTAATCTAAGCATGTTTCTGGAAGCCTCAGTGCCAGAGTATCATGGGGAAGCCCATGTGATGATGGCTCACCAGGCCCCAGAACTGCACACAGAACACCGTGTGAAAGACCTCATTTCAGTCCTCATGGCCATTTCAGAGACAAATCCATACCTGAAGTAGAGGACAAGACAAGATTTTTTTCCATTAATTTGGTGCCAAAATTGGTTGTGAGACTGTTCAGAACATTTATATCTACTACATACGCCATGCAGCCTCTCAGCAGCAAGCCCTCCCTAGGTGCTTAGCCACGTCTTACCTAGGTTCATGCACACACACACACACACAGAGTCACACACGGTCACATTCACACATTTCTCCTCTCACTGTCTCTTGTTTGGGTCTGCGAGACACCTCTTCTAAGATGGTGAGGAGTCAACAGTGCCCTAATCTCTCTCCCTTGCGTCTCCCAAATACTTGCCTGTACTCCAAATACATAAAATGTCCCAGGGAGGACACACAAACTTGACTGCTTACGACAACTGACAGGGTATGTGGATGAAAGGAGCAGGTCCATAGCAGCTATCCCACAGTGAAGCTTGAGCAGCCCATCTCAGCAGGCAGGCACTGTCGCGTTCTAGCAAATTCCTCCTTGTGAGGTTGCAGACCCAGCTGGGGCAGATCTTCCAGAGTTTTAGAGTAACTGTCCCAACTTTTAACTGCTAGGAGCTATTAAAAACATTTTAAACACTGAAGAAATACAAAACACATCTGAAGGCAAAGAGGCCCAGAGCTCATGAATATAACCCATCTGTCTTAAAATGTTAAGCTTTTGAATACAAAAGCTAGAAGCAAGGCAGATTTTTCTGCTTTCCACTCTATCACTTCCTCTTCAAGGGCCCTATGTGACTGAACAGTGTGGACATGTAGGGGTGGTGTTGAGACAGGAAGGAGAGGAAGGCCAAGACAAAAGAATACAGTTTATGTGAGAAATAGCACACAACGCAACAGAAAGAATTCAACCCCCCCCCCAAAAAAAGGGCAGAAAACTAACATTTCTCATACATATTTGATATAACTGATGGCACATATGTATTACCTCATTTCCTCTTCACGGTGATCCCAGTAAGTATGAATCCCTGGTTTACAGGTGAGAACCTGAGCTTCAAAGGGATGAAGCAACTTTCCTGTGGTTCCACAATGGTGGAGCTGGAATTTAAACCCAGATTCTTTTTACTTGGATGTCATGGTTCTATTCAGACTGTTTTCCAAGTGGTTGAATGCTCATGTAATAACAAATGTGGGTGCTGCTAATATAAAATATAAATGTGTTTAGGACCATGTGTTTCTCTCTAGTCCAATGCCCAATACCACCTTCCTTGGGGAAAAATAGATGTCTGGGGAGCTGGCCGTTGCCCCTAGTCCATGTTGTTAGTTCCTATTTTCCTCCATCCAAGTTCTTCCTCCAAATCTCTTTGTTCTTTCAGACTTTATGAACCATCTAATCAAGAATATGCTTAATATGGTTTTTTCTTTACATAAGTCCCTAGAGGCTATGCTGAATTTTAGCATAATTTTGGTTACTTACAAAACTAGCAGAAGTATACCCTAATTCTAGAATGTGTAAAAAGCCTATGTATCTACATTGCACACCCATGGAAGACATCAGTTTTATTTAACACTCCACTGAAGGTTTAGTCAATGTAATAAATTTTTTTTAAAAAAGGAATAAAAATGAATAAATATTGGGAAGGAAGGAAGGGAGGGAGAAAGAAAGAAAGAGGGAAAGAAAGAGAAGGAGGGAGGGAGGGAGGGAGGAAGGGAGAAAGCTGTATGTTACAAGCCAATAACATGTGGTATACATAGAAAATCCTTAAATAAAATAATCTACAAGTAAATTATTAAAATTAATTAGTAAGTTTAGCAAGGTTATTGGATTGAAGATCAACACACAAAAATTTCTAATATACATTAATCTCTTTTAATAATGTTTTATGAATTTTTTGTTAGGAATCTTCCAATTATTTATTAGATTTAATCCTAGGTATTCAACATTTCACTATTCTTTTATAAATGATACCTTTTTAAAAATTTCCCAATGTGTAATTTTTATCATTGTTATACAGTGATACAATTTTGTGTATCTTGACCTTAAATCCAACAACTTTGCTAACACTACTTATTAATTTAAATAACTGAACAATTTCTAGCAGAAAAATTCTAAGCATTTTTAAGAGAAATCAAAGAAAATCTAAATAAATGGATAGCCATGCCAAGGATGGGGAGACTTAATATTATAAATACGTCAATTCTCCCCAAACTAAGTTATAAATTCAAAACAATCTAAATAAAAATTCTAGTAGGGCTGTGTGTGTGTATGTGTGTGTGTGTGTAAATTGGCAAGCTGATTCTAAAATTTCTACAGAAATGCAAAGCCAAAGAATAACCACAATATTTTAAAGGAACAACAAAGTAAGAGAGCTTCTTTTATTTTATATCAAGCCTTATAATATTCAACAGTATGGTATCAGTCCAAGGGTAGAACAAAATGAAGAGTCCAGAAGCAGACCTTGAGACAATTTGGAACAATATCCCACCTTTGCCAGCTGGCTGTGTTTGTCTAGTATAGAGCCAGCTCTTAAGAAAAGGTGTTTGGGAAAGGCTTGCATTACTACCCAAGACAGTCATCCTTTCTGGGATACAGAAGTTACTTTTCCAACTGTTCACAGTTCAAATTATGTGACACTTGGTCAATTACAGGCATCAGACAGGCATCAGATTACAGGCATCAGACAGATGGAATCGCTTTCATCAATATGATAAAACCCTACTTTAAAGCTCTATGTTGTGTCCTGTAAATTCAGTCTCTTAAAAGATGCTCTTACATTATTGTAAGAATAGTTAAAAATGGGATCTGCTTGCTACCAATGGGAATTGAGAAACACTCACTAATTATGTGTGTTCTTAGTTTGTGTGTTTGCTAGGTGTGTAAAAGAGGAGATTCACTACAGCAGGAAGCAGGGAACAAAATATTTTAGTCAAAGAGCTGTGTCAGGGTTTGGATCATTGTATGCCAACAAAATCAGGGTATACCAGAGTAAGGCAGACAAAGAAACAAGGACGCTGAGTAGACCATTAGTTGTTTCTACCTCAGGAGGGACTAAGAAAGATCACACAGGATGGCGGTAACAGGGAAATGGACATTTGTCAAAATCTAATATAATTACCTGTATCTAAATTAGTGCAACAGACCAGTCTTAAGCATCATGAACATAATTCCTACATGTCTCTTAACTGGAAGAAATATTTCCATCTATATTGAATTATCAATTTGACAACAGTTATCTTTTATTTTCTTTCACCTTTGTTAAGTAATTTAATGTTTTTGAATATTGTGGTTTGTTCTGGGAGGAATGAAGTTAAAGTATGAGCTTATTCTTAAAACTAATTTTACTATACTACAAGAGAATAAAAGCTTCCCTCATAATCACCTTCAGTACCAAAGACCAAAATTTAAAACTCTAGTGAACTATCACAAGCAGATAAATATCTTCTTCTAGATAAAATGTCTTAATTGCAATGGAGGAAACTTCAAGTTAAGTGATTTGCAAAAATCCCAAAGCCGGCAAGCAGCCTATTCATTTGGGAGCCTGGTCTAGGATGACTCCTGATTCCTCTCCAGTTTGCTTTCCATGGTAACATGCAATTTACTGTGCCCTGGAAAGAGGATATTTTGTTATTCAGATATGATTCTCTAAAGCAGTTTTTCTCAATTAATCCCAGCCCCCAGGGCAGTTTGGTCTGGTAATTCTTCATTATGGGAGAACATTCCTGTGCATTCTGAGATATTTAGCAGCATCCTTGGCCCCCGCCCACTAGATGCCAGTAACATTCCCCTTCTCCCCCTGTTGTGACAACCCAAACTGTCTTCAGACATTGCCACATAGTCCCTGAGGGACAGATGGCCCCCATTAAGGAAAAACTGCTACAAAGTCCTCCCTATCCTTAAAATGCTTTGAAGGTTGATCAAAACAGAAAGAATCCAGGAAATTCTGTACAATTTCTCATGAAAAATTTAAATGTCAGTTATACTTTCAACAATTGTATCACCCTTTCACCAAAAAGTTCAGCTCTTTTGCTTGCTCTCTAAATTTCCAGTTGTTATGAGTCTTCCCCCTCTGCTCAATCCAGTCCTTGCCATTCTTAGCTTGGTTTTGTATCAGAGGAAACTACATTTCCCAAGCTCCCTTGTTCTCGGGCTTCTAGTTGAGTTCAGCCAATGGGACGTACTGGCAAAAGAGTGGACCAAAGGGAAGAATCCAAGGCACTTCTCCCGTTCTCTGTTCTTGACAATAGCTGCTGAGTGACCTCCATGGCTCCAACTCCTGCTAACCAGCCCTTCTCCTGCTGTCCCTGCCATGGTTCCATCTTCCACCAGGTGGGTCTGGATCCTGGGATCTGATAACACCATCTCTGTCCCTCCAGGTCTAAGGGTTGTAGCAATTCCCCAGTGTTGCTGATCTCTGGTTTACCTTGCTTCCCCATTTGACCACTTACTTTTTCCTTCATCTGTGTAAGCACTTGGTATGGGCTGAATTTTGTGCCCCCTCCATTCATATGTTTAGGCCCTAACCCTCAGTGTGGTTCTATTTGGAGTAAGAAAGTAATTAACGATAAATCAGGTTATTAGCGTCTTAATGAGAGAAGATAATGGAGAGTTCTCACTCTCTCTCTAATGTTCTGTTGTTTAAGCCAATGAGTCTGTTGTGTTTTGTTTAGACAGTCCTAGCTGACTAATACAGCAACTCCCTGCATTGTATTTCCATTGTTTGAAATAGCTAAGAGGAATTTTGCTTTCCTGCTTACCCTGACACAGCTCTTTATATCACTGATACCATAAGAGGTTTGCCATAAAATGTCCTAATATGTGCCTGACACTATGCAAAAATCACTTCCATATTCATTTCCTTATCTGTTTCTCCCAACAACACTGGGCAAATGACATAAAGACCCCAGGTTTCCAGTCACTTCGACTAAATCACAACTCCTCCACTTGGTGAATGCATGATCTAAGAAGAGTTAGTTAATCTCATTCATCTCCAGTTTCCTTGTCTCCAAAGTGGGTCCAACAATACTACTAACCTAAGATGGTTGTTCTGGATTAAATGAATTACTCTATGCAAGGTGCTTAGATTATTTTTAGGCACAGAGCATGCTCTTGATAACTCTAAGTATTAGTTTTAGGTACAATGCATTGAGCATCTATTGCGTGTTGAGCACTGTGATAGAAACAAGGGACATAAAGACAAATAAGAAACAACCAATGCCCTCAAAAAGTTACAGTATACTAACAGAGACAAACATATGAACAGGTGATTAAAATACAATGTGGCAAGTACGGTAATAGACATATGGGAAAGCCAAGTAGAACATGATCCATTTGGTAGGCAATTGTTTGAGAGGTTTGGAAGGCAACTGTCAAGGTTTGGATCCCAGTTCTGCTAATCACTAATGGTTTTACCCTAGGCATGTTACCTAATTCACAGAAGTCTCTATTTTCTCACCTACAAAATGAGGATAAATAGTATCTAGCTCATAAGGATGTGGTAAGAAGAAATATGACAATAAAAGTATAGTTTCTGGTTTAGTTCCCAGGTGGTGACAGGTGCTCAGAAAAGGATAGTTTGTTATCTTTATCAACAACAGGGGAGCACAGAATTAGGTTGCCCACCCCAGCCCAGTATACATCCCCGCTCCCCATTTCCCATTCTTTCCCCACACTGAGCCATTTGATAATGACTGCCTTTCTTTCAGTCAGTAGGATAGGTTGTCTATCCTACTTTTCTAGTATGACTATAGATAAGTGCAACCACTTCAGAAAATTTCTTGAATAGAATCTATTAAACCTAAATATATGAATCCAGAAATCAGTACCTATAAGCACTAAAAGATGTAAAAGAATGTTTACAGCAACTTTATTTATACCAGCACCAAACTGGAAGCAAACCCAACACCCATCAACAGGGGAATGGGTAAATACATTGTAATAGGTTAGTATACAGTGGGATATTACAGAGCAACGAGAATCAGCTAGAGTTGCATACAATAATATAGATGAATCTCACAAACAAAATGTTGAGCAAAAGAAGGCAGAGTACATACTTTACTATCCCATTTCTAGAAAGTTCAAAAATAGGCAAAATGAATCTATGGCCATAGAGATCAGAAGAGTGGTTACCTTTGGGAGGTATTTGCGGAGAGAGATGAGATACTGGTAAATGATTACCAACTAACTATCAAAAAAAAATCCTGATTTTATAGCATTTGCCCATTTCCATGGTATCAATCCTCTCACCATGGTGGATTTCAAGCTACCGATGTGTTGTCACTGAGCCCATGTCATGCATACAGTCTGCCCCCGCGAGTTGGTGGGAGCCAGCTCCAGCACATCGGAATGAAGGGACATTCTGGTGTGCTGAAAATGTTCTGTATCTTGACCTGGAAAGTGCTTACACAGGTGGAGCCTTAAGATTTGTTCACTTCATCGTGTGGATATTATACTTAAATGAAAAGTAAAATGTAAAAATACTCCTGAGAACTCGCAAGATAAAAGCACTTATATCCATGTCCCAAAGGAAGATCCAAAGAGGTCCCTGAGATTCAGAGCCTAAAAGGCAGCACTCAGACCTTCTTGCCCCACCCCCACCTCAACAGCTGGGAGGAAAAGAAGAGATGCCATTAGTAAACATTAGCACACATAGAAAAGAAAGGCTGACTCTTTCAGCTGGGCCACTCTCAAATTTTTCAACCAGATGCTCAACTCAATCTTATCACCAATGGTTGACACACCACACAGAAGAGAGTGTTGCTTCTGAAAAGCCCTGATCCCCTGCTTTAACTAACTATGGCCCTACCTGTCACTTAGCAATGAAAATTAATCCTCCCGGGGTTCTGGATGAATGTTCTAAGCACGGTAGGACCTGAACACAATGATCAGACATGGAAATTCGCCAGCATGCACAAGGTCACTTTTATTTTGAGTAAAAATCACATTCATATCATTTTCCTTGTGTCACTCACATCTTAAATATGTTCCATTTGTCTGGGTGATACCTGTGATCTAGTTTAATGAGATATTTGAATCAGACAGCTGCTCCTAATGTGTACGGCACTTGTATAGTTAAAGTTACGAAACCGAAGTCAAATGTTAAAGGGGCCCAATGGAGGACAGCTGGACACATCCACAGATTCATTTGCTCCCAATCTGGCAGTACAGGACCATAGAAAATACAAGACCAAGTACCTAGAAAATACAATAACAAGATTAACATGGAACTTAAAATGCTGGAGAAGTTATAAATAGACAGAAAGGACATTACACATGAAAAGATGCTGGCTAATGACAGTTCTAATCTTATTTATGAAAGTCATCTCTCTGCTTGGGAAATTGGAGCCTCCAGTGGGACAAAAGAGTATTGAGAAAGCTCTCTGAGTAGATTTGTGTTTTAATCAGAGTTTTTAGCTGGCCACTCTGCTTCTAACCGGCTCTGTTTCATTGGGTAGTATTGGCTGCCCCCAGAGCACCCCATCCTTCTCGAACACACACACCCCTCCATGGGACATGTATCCTAGAGCTCTGGAGAGCCTAGACCTTGGGGGGGGCTAGATATACCTACTGCTTCCATGGAAGGGTTATACAATCATCTGGTTTAGATCATCTGCATAAAATCAAGGAGTCTAGAATTTCTCTTGCTATATTTTTAGGCATTGCCAAGAGGAATGAAGAAAGTCACTTTTTTTTTTCTTAAAAATCTTCTAAATCTATGGGGAATAGCTTAATTCAGGAATTTCCTTTGAAGTGAAAAAGTACAGCTGAAAATCTGAGGCATAATTTCCATCCCATTAAATGGCTCTCCCAAGAATGAGGGACCCCAAAATGTGCCCTCGTTGACTCCGCAGTCAGTGCCTGGCCTGCAGAGGCTTCCATGCAGAAATGATGGAAAGGACCTGTGTGTATTACAGACACCAGAGGCAGGAGGGGAGTGAGGGGCCATTTCTGCTGAGTCATCCCAAGTGTTCCCATTGTACTGAGGCATCCTGCTTACTAATTCTTTCCTGGAAATGCATTTCAAACTAGAATTGCTGCCCCATATTTCTTCCTTCTTAAAAACAAAACAGTAGACGCCAGTTCTCTGCAAAAATAATGGTTTTCATCCATAATGTTTTTCTAGAATGGCCTGGAAAAGCCCTGGAATTTCATTTTTTTGCCATAGTCCCAAGCCTTCAGTCTGGGAGACAAGTATCAGGAAAGAGGAAAGAAAATGGGCAACAATCAATCAATTAATTAAATAAAAAAAGAAAATGAGCAAAATATTGAGATAAAGCAACTCTCTATTGTTATTCACTGTCACATCCTTGAAATAGAAGTCCACTATTCATCAGCAGACTAAACAGTTAATATCACATTTTCTTGCATTGGAAAAGATACTGTATCACTGTTCATAAAAACAGAAATAATTTAGAGATTCATCAGATAGTGATGTGTGCTAAGACTCAGGATAAACATGCTAAGTAGTGTGCACGATTTCCCGTGTTCTGAAGCAGTCCAAAAAATGTTACAAATTCTTATTTCCTTCTCTCTTAACTGCTCTGTTTCTAGGATCTCCTGTCAAGATAATGTCTATCCTACAAAGTGATGACGATCATTGCCAATGGCTCTTTTTCTCCCTAATTAAAATGAGGAGTGGAAGTGCTTCTCATTTTTTGTACTGGTCTCAAATAAGGAGACATAGGATAGTCTGGTTATTTGCGCTGAATAATGAGAATTCCAATGTCTATAGATAAAGTTTTCTTACAAAATAAAGCATTTTGCATAGATCCCTGACATCCTATCCTAGAAAAATCCCTCAGGGATGTGGTCCTAACAGAGTCTTGAAAATAACTATTGGCACAGCCCCTCACAGCCTCTGCCTAAGCAGATTATTATCAAAGGTCTAAATGTCAGAGGGTGGTTTTTTCGTGTGATATTTGTCTATGGAAACAGTTTGAATATATTTTCTGCAGGAAGATATTTGTTTCTATTTTCTTCTTAAAAATAGTTATTAGAGGGACTTTTCTCTATATGTTTGTGTTTTCTTGAATTTGAGTTTGAGAAACAGAACAGAGAAAGGCCTGAGTGTTAGGCAACTAGTATTAATGCCTATAAGACAGACTAATGCACATTTTTGGGATATAGTTTTACAGACTGGGTAATTTCAAAGCTCCTTTTTGAATAAAAAGAGGGGGAATATAAAATCATTTTTTTTCTCTTCAAATCCTAGACAGAGGGCAGGTTTTAGATTGAGGGAGTGAACAACACAAAATGGCAAAGAGTTCTTTGAACCAACTCTTTGCTATATCTACAGATAGTCTAGAAATCACACTTAATTTAACTGGCATTAACTCAGAAAAAGGTATACTTTATGATACCACTGCATAAATTCCATACCTATAAATTACTCCATGGAAGTTTTCTATTAAGGTCTTTTCCTATCCATGTCTTTAGCACACCAGTAAAATATCTAAATATGCAACAACACATGGAATATACCAATTTCATAAAATACTGAAATACTATTCCTCTTGTAATCTTATTTTCCATTAGATGTACTTAGATTCTTGGCAAAGTCTTTGGCTATGATCTGAGAGACATCAATCTTCCCAGTTCCCAGTTGACTATGTCCTTATTTTCTCTGGCTTTGCTTCCGAGAAGTTTCTTAAAAGCATCAGTGGTTTGTAGCCAGTCATAGTCAATTGTTTGAATTTGAGTCTAACATGGATTTGACACTTATATTGACAATTACACTGAATACCTCATTTGAATGATCTTTCAGTCATTCATTTAAAGTCTACTCTACCAACACACGTGTATGTGTGTTTTATGCTTATAAATGTATGAGTACATCTATGTCTGATTCCTTACTCATCTCTTCAACCATTAGCTCATATTTCTAAACTTGCATGAACCCAAAACACAGCAGCAAAAGACATTTTACAAAAGACAGAATCAAAAGAGAAGCAGACCTGGTGACATCCATCATATGTCAGACAAAAAGAAAGTTAGTCCTATCTCTGACACAGAATGTGTCATACTTAGGCCTATTAATTTGGACTACAAGGAAGTAATACTCAACAGCTCAACTTGCTGTTCAAACTCTACTAGTAACCTAGAAGACCACTTAGAACACCAAATTGCTTCAATCCCAGCTAAAAATCCTCTCTGTTGGTAAAGTAGCAAACTACAAGCTAGAAAGCTACCAGAAATCCCAGGGAGGACATTGTATAGCAAACTATGAGAGTGAAGCAGAAGTTACTACCTTGACCTAACCAGCCCTCTGGGGCAGGAAGCAGGAAGACACCTCACACATCATTAGGATTCTTGCCAATGTCCTCACAGGGGATCAAGAGTGAATTGACTCATGTGATATCTAAATTAACCAAGATCTGGAATGATTCCAAAAATGCTTCTCTGAAATAGTTTTATTTCATCTTATTAGCAAAGAATTTTAGGCCATGTAGAAAGCACCTTTGGGGTCTTAGAAAAACCCATGCCAAGAAAATCCATCAAGATAAAAATCTTATACAGGATTTTTTTTCAACACCAATAATCAAAATGATGAGTGTAAATATATAAATCTTAAATTTCCTTTGAAACTTCTTCAAGTGAATCCATAGTCTTTAAGATGCCTGTCTCTAGTTTTTAAAAATTATTAGATTTCTTAGATGGAACAGCGGGAAAAGAGCTCCCTACACTCTTGAGTTTTTATTCTCTACTTCAAAATTGGGAAGAGAGATAAGAAATTGTAGAGGTCGGGGCACCTGGGTGGCTCAGTGGGTTAAGCCTCTGCCTTCGGCTCAGGTCATGATCTCAGGGTCCTGGGATCGAGCCCCGCATCGGGCTCTCTGCTCACCAGAGAGCCTGCTTCCTCCTCTCTCTCTCTGCCTGCCTCTCCGCCTACTTGTGACCTCTCTCTGCCAAATAAATAAAATCCTTTAAACAAACAAACAAAAAAAGAAATTGTAGAGGTCATATTTTGGTTTTGTTTGGTGCTTTTTCTTCTAACTTCAGGAAACTTTAACTCTTGGGCTAGTTTTCAACAGGAAAAGGATCTGGGACTAAGAACTGTGTGGAAATTAATTCAATTTTTGTTTCCCAGTGGAGAGATCATTCAGAAATAATGGTCTCAGCCCTGCTGAATTGATAAGATTATAATCCTCTTCCCAGACCGAAGACCACTAGAAAAAGATGCTGGACCTTGGGCAGTTGGCACCCAGTGTTTTTCTCAAGCACCTGGTTTATACTTGGCTCACTATTAATATTTGTTGGAAGAATTAATGAATAAACAAGGCAATGAATGAAGAGTCAACAATGCAAGGTTATACGATACCTCAATAAACACCAGTCCAAATGCTATTCCAATAACTATGAGAAAATGTTTTGCAACTGCTTCTTTTATGAAAGAAATGCATGGCTGTTAAAAACAAAAACAAAAAAGTTACCTTTAATGAAAATTTTATTTTATTTATTTAATTTATTAAAATTTTATTTAATTTACTTTAATTAAGATTCCCCCCCCCCCCCCATTAGGTTGGCTTTTTACATTGCTACAGAGGAGCACAGTCAACAAAAAGGAATTAGATTTCTCCACTCCACCATTCCGCCACACCACGCTCCTCCCCGCTCCAAAAGGTGGTTAACTGTGGTTTGTTCATACGTTAAAATGCACTGGGAAGTAAAATCAAACTATTAAATTCAACTATCTCATTGCTAAATCTAGGGATCTCTAGGTATAAGTAATAATTTTATCCTAACTTTCAATTATTCATTTTAGAGCTGTTATCACTTTGTGTGGGTTTTTTTTTTTTTAGGTTTATAATCTGCAACAAAGAGTTCCCTAGTTTTTGTTTTAGCTAACTGTAAAACAAATTTTCATTTTTAAAACAAGGTTTTTTAAAAAAAATCCCTTCATAATTTATATCAGGATTATTTTTACTTTAAAAGGGAAAAAAATATTATGCCCACTCTTTTGTCTTTACTTCAGATAAAAATGAGAATTGAGAAAGTAGATTCTCTGCCACTTGTTGAAATATATTCAAACTAGCGTGCAATTTCAAGCTTATAACATTTCAGACCAGACCTAAAAATTCCAACAATTGTAAATTACATGGGTAATTTTCAAAATGGAAAAATACTGCATAATGTAATAGTGGTATTATCTGTATTGCCAGAAAATATATCATCCCTGTGATAGTCTTATATGCGCAAAGGGCTAACAAAATATTGCTACGGTTGATAAAATAAAAGTTCTCCATAAGCCTGAGTAAAACAGTCTCTTCCCTCTCATTCTTGAATGTAATGGGTTTCTCCATTCACATCTGATCCAAAGTGGTAAAACATTAGAGTAAATTATTATGTCATTTAGGGTTAACTATGAGATTAATAATCTTATCTACTGAGTCACATTCATTATATTTGAGGAGTTTTCTCCCCCTTTCCCCTGCAGATAACCAGGTTACCTTGGCAAAGGGAAGGGGGAAAAAAGGGAATGTGAATTATGGCAATTCCAGATTTCTTATTTTTCCAGACATCTTGCAAATGACACAAGGCAGATGGAAGTATTTTATGAATTTATGACCCTCCTTTTGGGAAACTGGTGCAGCTATCAGCCTATCTTCCGCTGAATTATGTGTGAATTTGGAGGGAATGTCTATTACTTTTTAGGATAAAGAAATCTATCCTGCAGAAAAACATCTTTAAATCGAATCTTTAACGGGCAACAGATAACAATCTGCAACTGAATTTACTAATGCCCTCATCATCCTAAAAGTGGCAACTGCATTCATTTATACCATATTTATTTCACCTCTTCGAGATACCATATCACTAAACTAGGTTGGAAGGAATATAAAAAGTAAGAATAAAACTGCTTAGGGATATTACTTTGACAATAAAAAAAACATGGTTGCTCTGTAGTCTGGTTGGGATAACTTTCCCCGTGAATTATGTTAAGTACTAGTAACAGCAATTCCCCTTTAGAACAGTCTCTTGATTTGTGATGAGATTAGCAAAAGGGATGTGACAGCCAGGGGGGGGAGAAATGTTCCCCAAGATACTTTCTATTTCCTACTATATAATTAACCTTAATAGCCATTACTGCACCAATGCCAAAATGAAAATAATCTTCAGATGTTACAGAAATTAATTCATTGAATTATAATAGCTTTTATGCATTTTTCTCCCAACTAGATGATAATCTCCTCGAGGGTCCAGACGTATGTGATTTTAGCAAGGGCCTGTCTGATACGTGGTGGACACTGAAGAATAACAGCAAATAAATGAAACATTAATATCAATTATCATTTTCCTATGCATTCCTCCCAAGCAGAGGGAACAATTTATGTAAAGCCCCATGGTAAGGAACAGATATTATATTCTTGAACCCTGAAGACTGTGTTAGATAAGGTCCCGTAATACCTTGCACCTGCCTCTATATAAGAAATACCAATAATTCGTTGAAATGAAGTTGCCTAGTTTTCACTCTCTCTTCACTCAGCTCCATGAGTGCAAACATTGTGCCTGTCAGGAATAGATTTTCAGTGGCTGGCCCTTAGGAGGTGGTCACTCAGTTTTGATGAATTAAACAGTAATAAGAAATATAACACATACTGACATCTACAAGTGACATAAATATGACAACTACAGCTCATAAAAGACAAACCCAGCTTTTTCAATTGACTTTAAATGTCTAAGACCACTTCTTAATTGGAACTATAATTAGGCAAATTGATTGATGTACTTAACATCCAGAGCCAAACCCCTAAAGGCCAAGTCTTTATACCTACACAATTACTTGAGAAAAGGAATCTTTGATAAGAAAAAGAAATCTTTACTTCACAAACTAAAGTGAAAATATAATTTTCTAGGACTTATGTTAAAATAGAAAAAAATAAAGAAGAATAATGATTAGTCATTAATCATTATTAATGAAGATGAGATAACTTTCATCAGTTAGATTATACTTTCCTTCTTGCAGTGGAATGTTTCTTTGATCTATTAATGTTGACTTTAAAAGATATCAGACTCACAGAAAAAAAAAAGAAATACTTTCACTTTTTTATATCTGCTTTTATCTTTAAATAGGATTTATTTATTATTTGGGAAATTCCTGGGGCTTTTATATCATTATTCCCATTGTAATTTCTTGCAATTTATTTATTTTTTTTTGTAGAGACTCATTGTGAAAAAGAATTAACAGAACCACTTACTATGTCAAGTTTGATTTGTTCTTACCTGTTTGTAAACATTTTTGCCTTCATATATCACACAAGAATCTGACGAACTTGTACATTCACATGACTTAAAATTTTGCTGAAAATTATTTCCCCAGTCAGCAGCTCCATTGACCAAACCACAGCATTTAAACTGTTTAAGGAAAAGTAGGTATAAGAAACAATCACCAAAGAAAATTTAAAAAAATTGTCAATACATCGAATCTTATTTTTCTGAAACTATTATTAAGACGTTTCCTATACCAAAATGTCACGTAAATCACCTCACCAATTTCTCTGGACATAGAAGCAAAAAATGAAGAAATTTTCCATTTTGGTCTTAATATTAATGAAGGAAAAATAGGGTTGCAGATGCACATGTCTGAGGAAGTTGGAGAAAAGATGAAAAACTCACCTAGTTTTAAATGACAAAAGAGAGGGGCAGAATCAGGTCTATAGATCCCAGATTTGGGGAAAGAAGCTTCCAAAGAGTTCATGAGAAAATCAAGGTCTCTTTAAACAACTTTTGCTCAAAAGAGATGAGAGGTTTTTAACGATGATTTCTATCTCATGATCTTTGATCATTTTTGGAGGAGAGGAGGAAAAGAATGAGGCCTCTCCAAGGCCAAAAGAAGATGCATGGTGAGCCTCCAATAAAGCTCAATTTTACATGGACCTCTGCAAAACGGGGGAGGTCCATTTTGGACCTCCTTCATGAAGGATGAAATGAAGGAAGAAACTCTTAAAATAATGTCAAGGAAGGCCCAGAATATACTGAAACATGGGGAAACACTTAGGGAATCTGTGGTCGTGTTTTGGGAAGAGAAACAAGGAATAATAAACCCGATGACTCAGGGTCCATGGCCCATCGTATGATTAGATGAAAGAGAGATGAAACCGCACCTCATCTTGTTCTATTTTATCTATTAGAAAGACAACTCTTGGGGCGCGTGAGTGGCTCAGTGGGTTAAGCCTCTGCCTTCGGCTCGGGTCATGATCCCAGGGTCCTGGGATCGAGCCCTGCATCGGGTTCTCTGCTCGGCGGGGAGCCTGCTTCCCCCCCCTCTCTCTGCCTGCCTCTCTGCCTACTTGTGATCTCTCTCTGTCAAATAAATAAAATCTTTAAAAAAAAAAATAAAGAAAGAAAGACAACTCTTCATGAAGAAAAGGTAGAAAAAATTGCTGGAGAAAACAGAACCAAGACTACATGATTTTCTAGGCTCAGATGCATTATAAATGCCAGGATATTGAGACATCTTTCACTTCTGGCTGGGTGACCACACTACCCCCATTACTTAACCCCACCGTGCCACAGTTTCTTCATTTGTAAAATTCAGATAACAGTAGTTGCTCACAGTATATATGAGTCGTGGATTTGTTGTAAAGAAAAAAATAGGAATATTCCTGTGAAGATAGGAAGTGCTTAGCCCAGTACCTGGCTTATAGAAAGTACTCAGTATGTGGAAGCTATTGTTGTTATTTTGTGGTGGGTGTTGCCATTTCCATTATGCTCTGTTCAACACTGATATGAATCATTTAGATAAATATTTGGAAAGTACCTTTTCAACTCTGTAGTTGATATAGAGCTGGCAGTGATGATTAACATTTTGGGGAATGAACTCAAGTTCCAAAGTTAGTTGAAAAAATAGACTCAAACCAACAAGTTCAGTTGAAGCAGATATAAAGTCTTGCCCTTTGGCTCAAAGCCTTAAATGCACAAATATATGACTCAGCAGACATTCATATGACGAAGAGTGAAAGATTTCAGTTTGTCCCAAGGTCAATCAATATGAGCAAAGAAAACAATCTTGAAATAACTTCCTTTCCTGTTTTCATGATAGACATGATTAATTGCTCATGCTTTCTGATTAAATAATCTTGAATAATATTAATTGATATAGATAGCCAGATTCTTTTTAAAGTCCCATTATATGTACTCACAGATCAGTCCATATTTGGAGTACAATATACCTCAGGACTCCTTAAGGAGGCCTAGAAGCAGAAGACATGGTAAGAGGTAGAAAGGCTAAACTTGGTATGATATCTGGTCACCAGATCAGATGTGTGAGAAGTCAAGGAAGAAGTTGGCCAGGATTTGTTGGAAGTGTTATCACAGCTGGATGAATAAGACACAGCGCAGTGAACAATACAACCACCTCTAGACAAAGAGTCGTCACCAAGAATCCGAGAGAAGCACTTTCCATTAGTATGTTAGCAGAGAAGTCATGGGGGCATTTCTCCAAAATCCAAAGAGAAAAACCACTTTGTATCTACAACTTCTGTTCATGTGTGGTGGGGCCCCGAGTCATCCAGCAAGAGTTTGGTGTAGGATTCTTTTTCCAAAAAAAAGTGTTACTAAACCTTGGTGGAGAGAGGAAGAGGGAGGGAGGGAGGGAGGAAGGAAGGAACTCAAAATGGACATTAAAAAAGAACTGTAGTTCTATGAACATAGGAAGCTTCAGGCATAGGATTAGTGTACAAGAACAGAAGTAATTCAGAACTGTGCTATAATAAACAGAACATTTAGAACCCCATGGTTGTTACTGGGACCTTGGATATCAGGGACAATGTGCAGCAAGTGCAATTCAGGACCCAATCCAGAGATCTGGTGTTTACCTAGAGTACCTTTTGTCTTAAGTCAACCACCAGGGAGGATCAAGGATGCTTGGTCCCACTCAGGGGAAGAACTGAGTTGCTTAAATTCTTCCTGCTTTCAACCTGGGTTGATCTGGGCTCCAGAGTAGGATGCTGGAGGGGAGAGGATCAAGAAATGTAGCTATTGGGGATGCTGGGAAAAGCACACCACAGAGGAAGTGAAACAGAGACTGACTCCTATCAGGTTTCAGCTCTTGGAAATGATGCTTTAAACAGAATTTTTACAAGCTGGAGTCTATTCAAACAGGAACTGGGGAATGCTCTGGAAAAAAAAAAAAAAGTCATCTGATAAATAGTTCAAGAAACCAAGGATGTTTCAACTTAAAAAGCAAAGCTTTTAGAAGTCATATGATAGCCATTGTCAAAGTACAAGCTGCAATGTGCAGAAGCATCAGTAGATTTTCTTTTTCCTCTGAAACTCCAGAAGGAAGAACTAGGACTAAATGATGTAAATCCTAGGGAGGCAGGTTTTGTTTCAAATTAAGAAAGAACATACTAATCATCAGACTTAGATATAAATGGGGTGGGATGGGCAAAAACTGATGAACCTAAATTCTTCAACGCTTAGAGAGTGAATAAACATAAATAAAAAAAAAAATACTTCAATCAATGAGAAGTCAAGTTAAATGCCCTACAAAGTCCAGCTGTCCTCTGAGATTCTGAGAATGTCCTTAACATGTGAACCGAATGCTACATGTGGTTAATACAGTGGGAATTCTGAAAAGAAAAAGTGATTCGGAGTTTCACAGAATAAGTAACATTTTCGTCAAGCCTTGAAGCACATGTAGTATTTGGGAAGAAAGAGAAAAGTATTAGTATTTTCCAAGACAGGGAATTATGCCAACATAGGAAGGCAGAATTGTTTAAGGGATCCTAAGTAGACAAAACTGACTGGATGAGAGTGGAGGGGAGGGGCTTCTTTTTTGTTTTGTTTTTTGTTTTTGTTTGTTTTATGTTTACGGAGTAGTATTTACGAATATTAAAATATTCGGTAAGAGCCAGAGAGTATAATACCTTCAATGCCTGTCCAAGTTTTGACTTTACCCTAAAGACAGAGAAGCAGCTTCAATAAGTAAATAAGGGAGAGGCTGGTATACCAATTAAAAAAAAAATAACTAGTCAGACAACTGGGTTCAAATTCCAAGCTCATTACTCATTAGCCATCAGACCTCTCCAACACCTAACCCCCTTATCTATAAAAGAGGGATAGTAAAGATATAATGATCCATCTCAAAGAGTTGTCATAAAAATTAAATGACCTGCTGAATGTAAGGCCTAGTACATACTAAGTAGCAAGAAATGATACATGTAATCATTTTTATGACAGAGGGGACAGACATGGAGACAGAGGGAGAGAGACTTTCCAAATGCCCCAAACACACTATCCTGGTTAATGGTAAGAAGTATGAAACAACTATTGATTTGGTCCATTGAGGCTTAATTGGTCATAAACATATCTTCTTAATCTCTGTCCTCCTAAACTGGGTCAGAACTTCATAAGAAGCCGGAAACAAAGTCAGAAATATTCTTGGATTTTTCTTACTGCATAGTGACAGAATAATCAGTCAAAATCTGCAAAATGGAGACATGTTTTTACTTTAAGGAATACTCCTGCTAAAAATTAAGTAAACGCAAAACCGACGCCCCACTCCCCAAATGACCTATCAATGCTAATTACCTTTTCTTGAAATGTAGCCAGGGCTTCCTGGAATGCTTGTGCCTCCTCGTCTGTTTCACTTAAAAGCTTTATATTTTCATAGAGAGTCTCATTTAGAATGCGCTCAGACTGAAAATTGAAAAGCATTGTTAAATTATTCATGCTGGAAGGTAGTATTTTGATATTTCAGACTTTTCCGGAATTATCAAATATCACGTATGTATACATACATCAGATTTGAAGGTAGCTCCTAAGACACCTGCTGCCACCTGCAGGAGCAGGATCAGAAGCAAGCCTATGAAGAACTGAAAAAAAAGAAAACAAATGGAAGACGTATTATCCCTAGAGCCTTCAGTCACATCTTGGGACATTTGGGCTTGGCGCATTGTTCTGCAATCAGGATCACATTACAGTTGGAAGAATAACCACGTTCCTCATTTGTTCTACCCTTTGCCTCAAAAAGACAATTTCGGGGGGCGCCTGGATGGCTCAGTGGGTTAAAGCCTCTGCCTTCGGCTCAGGTCATGATCCCAGCGTCCTGGGATGGAGCCCCGCATCGGGCTCTCTGCTCAGCGGGGAGCCTGCTTCCTCCTCTCTCTCTGCCTGCCTCTCTGCCTACTCGTGATCTCTGTCTGTCAAATAAATAATAAAATCTTAAAAAAAAAAAAAAAGACAATTTTGGGCCATTAGTCCTCAAAAACCTGTTTCAAACACTAAGCAAAGCAGTTAAAACAAAAATTTACTGAGAGGATTGTAGACGTTGGTGTGATGTTGAACGGAAGGAAATTTGAACGTTTACATACATACAATTATTGGAATATTCTTACTCTTTTTTCTTCATCAAATGCAAACTCGCACACACTTTAGGACAAACTTCAGAAGGGAGTTCAAAACAAGTTTTCTACCGTTAGCAGAACCACCTGGGATCTCATTATAAATGTACACTTCTGAAACCTGCCTCAGATCTACCGAATTCTAACTTGAAAGAATGCAGCCCACAAATTAGTTTTTCTCTCTTTAAAACAAGCTCCTCAAGTAATTAAGTCTCCCAAATTGCGAATGAGGCCTTATTGATCAAAAGGCAACCACTAGGGATACTATTAAAATCCTGCTGAGTTCTGTGTCTCCGCCTTCCCTCATAATACACAAACTGTTACACGGTATCTTTCAGGGACTGACATAATACTTATTCTGTGAGAGAAACAAGCTTAAGTGATCTCTGTGAACACTAATGTTAGCTTTTATCTAATAAATATGTCAGGATCTTTTTCTAATATTTTTTCTACATCCATTTATTATTTTCTACTGTACATGGTAAAAGTAAATGTCTGTGGATTATCCTAACCCAATCCATCCTCCCTGAGACTTTCTAAGCAACAAATCTGATTACCTCACTCTCTTACAATTTTGTCAGCATGGAATAGGATTTGGCACCGTCCGCACTCAGACCCATCTCCCACCATGTACTAAAAACAGCCTCTGTCACACTCTAGCCACACCCAAGGCCTTGTCATTCCCTAAACATGCCAGCACCACGCTGACAAACTCTCTCTCTGGAAAGCCCATCACCCCCTCACCCACACAAACACCACTCTCACTTCTGCTTCTAGCTTGAAAGTTCTCTCCTCTATCCTTGCCCTCCTCTTGGGCCATACACACTATAGCTAATAGTTGGCTTGTCTGTCCTCCCTAATGGGTTCTAATTGTCTTAATGTCTATGTATCTTTTAGCCCAGTGTCTGGCACACAGCATGTACTCAGTAAGAAGGGAGGGAGGGAAGGAGGGGGGAGAAGGAGAGAGGAAGGAAGGACTATAATTTCTTAGGGCACCCTCTAATCTAAGCTAAAAAATATTAGCCTCTATAATCAACCCCCCTAAACAAAAGTTAGAGTTTCCTCAGTCTTGGCAAGTCTTTTTGACAGACAATGGAAATGGAAGACCATCCTCAGAAGTCCGAAGGTTGGGTGTTGGGATCTGTCTGGAGAACTCACCAAAAGAAGCAAGCAGCGGCTTTCTCTCACGGCACCACAGCATCCCAGGAAACCCAGAATCATGACGATAGACCCCACAGCTATCAAGATGTTCACAGAAATATAGGGGCTAGTAACAGAATTCCCAGGGTCGAGAATCTGAAAATAAAAAAGAGACGAATGACAGAAAAATCCCTTTCTTCCATGTTGGTTGTTCGACAAATATCTACAGGGCACTTAGTATGGGCGAGGCTCTATTCTGGCACCTTGAGATACTTCAGGGATTTCCAGAAGCAAAAAAAATCCCTGCTTTCAAGGGGCCTCCATTCTTTTGAGGTATTACTTAACTGAATAACATTTTCCAATTTATATTTTTCTAAGATGATATATTGGATGCCGTATCGAGGAAATGTCATAGACTTTTAAAATGGCGATTATTTTTAAAAGCTTAGAGGGATAGGTACTTTCACCCATGATGCGATTTTTGGTTTTCATATTTTGTGTTTTATACCTAAGAGTCACATAGTAAACCATGCATATTTTATGGCAATCTAATTATTTAAATTCGAAAGGCAAGTTCCTCAAACTACCAAGAGACCCAACAGTATGAATGAGTCTTAAAAAAAATTAGGGTGAGCCAAGTAAACCATATTCAAAAGACAGATTGCTGTATGATTCCATTTATGTGACATACAAGAATAAGTAACTCAGAAATCAGACCAGAGCTTGACTTTGAATAAGACAGGAGGGAAAGACGGAACCAACTGCAAAGGGATATGGTGAACATGTATGGGTCCATAAAAACGCTTTGCATGTTGATTGTAATAGTGATCATGCAGGTCTATACATTCGCCCAAACAAACAAAAATATTTAAACCAAGAAAATAAAGCTAGTTGCTGACATTCCATGTAATTCTGTCTCCTTGTTCCCAGAAGGTATGGTCTTTAGAGTTGTCAGAAGCTCTTTATTTTGCCTGTTAAGCAATGGTATATTGAGGAACACATCCTAGGGCTCCTTATATGGGCTTGGGCTACCCTCCCTGCATAATTCAGTTTTTCTCTCCAGTAATACAGATACTCTTCTTCATCAGCTTTCTGATACCTAGCCTTGATCTACCACTTGTTCTCCAGATAAATCATAAGCAAAAACTGTGCCTTGTTGCCTATTATGTACGTGAGTGCTACTGGGATCTCATCCATTTGTATGATCTCTATCTACCGGGCTATTTCCAGGGAGAGTCCTAGCTGTTACACTAACTCAGAGACTCTGCCTTCTAGAAACTGCTGCACAGCATGTGGGCCAGCATGTGGACTCCCTTAATAGGAAATACATTTTTTAAAAAAACTGCTAATAATTATGTGTATGATTTTTAAAGACTTTAAAATCCAACTTATAGCCTAGAGGAAAGCTTCATTCAACGTTAAAGGAAAGAATGCGCTGAAACTGTAAAAGCATTAAAACAAAGATTTATACTCTAGTCAGAGTCCTTATATATAACTAAGGTTCTAACCCCAGACTAGTCAACTAACCTTGTGGGGACCTGGTTTCCCATTTATAAAGGAAACTAGGTCAGCCTCTGTGATCCCTGAGGCCTCCTTTGTCTCTAAGAGTCTATGCTTACAGATAATGTTTCAACCTACATATTTAGAAAGCTTGGTTATGTCCTAAAGATTTTTTGTTTGTTTTTCACGTTTTTTGTTTATTTAATTGTTGTTTGCTTGTTCATACTGGAGCTAAGAAATTGGTTTTGTTAATAAACACATAAGGCACCTGGGTCAGAGTAGATAATGACCCAAAAAAGCAGCATTAGGAAACCCCCTCTACCCATCTACCGTCAAACATCACTCCCCTAGAACATGGTGGCCAGTGCAGGTAAACCTGAACGCGTCTGAGAGGGATAACTCACTGTCTTGAGTTGTCAGAATTCGGCTTATAGGCCAGACAGAAATAACAGGTCAAATACCTACAGGTGAGACTGTAGAGGGCAGCCAGCATTGTAATGAAGCAGTTCTAGAAGACTGGTGTGGGCAGTGTGACCCCTTGCCAGAGACTGGCCAGAAAGCAATGTGTTGGATGCCTGAAGGTTTGCTGTTCCAAGACCAGCCCAACAAGTGGCTCTTCTTTTTCAGGCAAGAAATGGAAATCTGAGTTCAGGTGTTCACTCCAGGAAAGGGAGAGCAGAGTTTCAAAGACTGTCTTGGATGAACAGTGTCTGTGTGTGTGAAGACAAAGGGAGAATAATTTCTAATGGCTGAACCTTGAAGAAGACTCAGGGTGTTCTTTGAATTCTAAGAGATCTCCTGAGACAGAATGGCTGCCCACAGGCTTTGCCTCAGGGTGCTGAGTTTCCCTGAGGGAAAACAAAGTGTCCTTAGGAGAGATACTTTGAGCATAAAGAGATATGCTAAAATTTGTGCACAAAGACCTCCCAGACATTCTTCCTTTTTGCCTTCATGCTCCAGCTTTTCCTTGTAAAACTGGTGCCTCTGTTTTTCCCCTACTAAAATTAGTTCTTTGCAGTCTTGATTCTTAGTCAGAGACTTTAGATAAAAATAAATCAAGGGCGCCTGGGTGGCTCAGTGGGTTAAGCCTCTGCCTTCGGCTCAGGTCATGGTCTCAGGGTCCTGGGACTGAGCCCCGCATTGGGCTCTCTGCTCAGCAGGGAGCCTGCTTCCTCCTCTCTCTGCCTGCCTCTCTGCCTTTTTGTGATTTCTTTCTCTCTGTCGAATGAATAAAATCTTAAAAAAAAAAAAAAAAGAGAGAGAGAGAGAGAGAGAGATAAACCAAGCCAATTTCACAGAAGTCAAGCTGGTTCCTGGTGTCCTAGCAGATACGGACTTTCCATCTGGGGTTCGAGGCTGACAGAGCACAAGAGTCAAAACGTAACAGAAGATGCTGCCTCGCTCTACGAATTCATTCTGTGTCCCCAGATGTGGAGTCCCACCCTCTCAAGGACAACAGTTTTCCTTTAATACGTTCAATGTGTGGAATTTCTTAACAGACTAAACACCAAAGTTGTTTACCAGAAGCACTTGGAGGAAAGAAAATGTTCCCATATCAACCAGAAATAAAGTGAAATAAAAGACAGGCTGCACACACATCTTAGGAAGGCAAAAGCACCCTCTGAATAGGCAGCTGTCTAATCTCTGGGCTTAATTATGTGTCCAAAAGTCAGACGTCAGCTTCTAGACAACAGAGGTTCCGCGTATCTTCAAATATCCTTCTTGAGTGCAAACCCAGGGCCCAAGGCCACCTGGAAGTCCCTGTTAACATTTATCAGTATAAAACCATAAATGAAATCCAGATGGACTAGGATGTTACCGACTAGTTGCCCCACCTGTCCCTCACCCAGTTTCCTCACCGTGGGAAGGCACCGAATGAGGAAGCTAACTGCCCCTGTGATTCCTTGGGTTCTCTAAGGGTCGAAAGCAGATTTGAAAAAGAGAAGAGGAGATAGAGAAGGGAGGAAGGGGGGGGCGGAGAGAAGGACAGAAGGCAGGCAGGCCGGCACGAAGGGAGGAAGAGGCAGAAAAGCCACCCAGTTGAGGAAAGGAATCAGAACAGATATTAATTTGCTTTTAGTCTCTCTTACAGCAAGACTGTCTCCAAAGGCATTTAGCTTCATCACAGTATAATAAGAATACATTACTTTAATCGCTGGCTTAGTGTATCTTCATAATTGTCAAATAAGGATTGAAATTTCTCTTACAGGCAGAAACTTTACTGGGGCAAATAAATACCTTGAAAAGGCTCTAGCAGTAGAAGACGGGAATCCTGAATGGTGGCAAGAGTCCAGACCACAAAGAATAAGGGAACTGCCGTGCATGCAGCTAAGAATAATTTGGGGGGGGGGTGGAGGGACCCTCAGAAGAAGGGGGAGAGAAGAATGGAAGCAGAGGAGTCAAGGAAATGATGCCAGCTATTCTGTTGGGTAGAACCAAAGTAAGAGCCCCGACGCCTCCCTCCTCCTCTCTTCCTCATGCACTCTTTTGCATTCACAAAGGGGATGTAGTATGGAACGGACACTGCCCATGTGCCATCCAAAGACTGGAGCCAGAATTAACTCTACGAACTAAGCTTCATCCTGACCTGTGAAAATCTTGGTAAGCGCTTTGCCACGGGGCGTGGAATGGTGCCGGGCGAAGGAGAGGGGCTTGCGCTAATCTTATCTAGATAGCAAGAGGTTGGACACCCCCAGCCCATGGCTCAGTTAACCCTAATGGGATGGGTCTCTTACTGTTCTAAGGAGTCACCCTCGATGCCAGTTGGCACAGGTAATTAATTACTAACCACCTTTGTACTTTGTTGCCTTTAGATTCAAATTCTTCTTCTCCAAAAGAACTTCTCATCTTCTTTACTTTGGACCAAACTCTCACCTTGTGATCAGCCAAATGATGGTCAGTACCTTGTACTACAGACACTGTTGTTGGTGTGGAAGAATGGCAGTCTGTCTCCTCTAGCTACACTTCAGGCCGGCCTTCCGCCAATAACGAAGGAGCCTGATTTCCATTCTAGCTCCTTCCGATCTCCACGTTCATGGCAATCTTCCTAACTTTGAAATAACACCCCTCCATTCTCCAAAAGGATTGATCCATGCCTGGCACAGTTCCAGGCACATAGTGAGTAATTAAATTTGATTAATTAAATTGAATTAAATTATAAGATCACATACCAGCACAAAGGACTACATCAAGCAGTTAAGGAAAAGGCTATAGAAATATTTATATTACTGTTGTCATTTTCATCATTGGAAGAGAAATAACCTGTTTTGGGAGCAGAGAAGTTTGTATCTATTTATTTACCTCTTGACCATCTTTGTTAACTCGTATCCAAATTGCTGCTCCCAGGATCAAGATGCCACATAGCTGCAGAAAGAAAAAAAAGGTGTTAGAGGACAACAGAGACAAACTGCGACTCTGATTGAACACACCCCTAGATCATAATGGCTTATCACTAATCATACATTACCACCTAAAAGATGTAAATCCGGCATATTCACGTGCAGGTAATTGCTAAAACATTCCACTAAAATTGGTAAATTTGTTAAGAATAATTCTGTTTCCCAGCCACAGTCCATTCATCGGTCTGCAGACGAGAAGTCAGCACCACTACAGGGGAGGGGAACAATAGTTTTTCATATTTCAACACTAACTCTAGTGTTTTTGCTAGATTATAATAGCTGAAAGATAGGTCACAACAGTTTAAAGACAAAATATCCTTACTAGGCCCCTGGGTTTGTCTCAGAAGCTGTCTTGGACCAAAAGGGAAGAAAACAACTAATCATCAAACATTCCTTCAAGATTCTAGAAGCAAGAAATTGGGATAGGCAGGGAAGATTAGTACATCTGACAAAATCTTCAGGTAAGCAACAAGGGTACACTTTTTGTACCCAAATAAACTCTTATAAAAATAAGCTCTTTTAGGTCATAAAACTTACCCAGAGAGGAGGAACAATGAGCAACAGTACTTAAACTCTTAAATGCATTTAATGACTTTCCCAGATTATTTCATTTGGACCAAAGCCAACACATAAAATGTGAAACACATTTTACTTTTGTGTAAGGAAAACCCTTGTCTTTCAGGGTTTGATTTTGTTTTGTTTCATTTCAGATATATATATATATATATATATATGTTATATATATGTATATGTAACATATATATATATATATATATATATGTATGTTACAGCCTCAAAAAAAAAAAATCAAAGCTCTATCATTAGAGAGAGATGTTGAGAACAAGTTTGGTAACATAGCAAACATAGCAGCGCTCACAAGATTTTCTAGACTGTTCTGGTCATGGGGTGCTCTGACAGAGAAATTCCTGAGTCTTCTGAAGCTCGCTGACCTTGTCCTACCATTGCTGTTGTGCATGGTTGAGCCGTAAGCCAGCAAACCCAAAACAACCGGTTCACTTTCAATGGCTTCTCATTAAGTCTACCCTGAATGCAGAGTCAAAGGCTTTGTTAAGGAATAGGGAGTACCATTAGCAGCTGAAAAATCAGAGAATATCCGTGTTGTCTAAAAGATCTCAAGAAAGTCATCTGGGTTCAAACCGTTCCTTTCAGATCAAGGAGCTAGAACCCCAAGAAATAACAGTTCCGTCATGAAAATCCAGCCCCACTCCTAACCCAATCCGCCCCTCCACATGCTTTAACTCTTACCAAATAATGAAGGCAATGGAAAACCAAAGCTCCTTCTCAAATCGCCAAATAACCTGCACAATTTAATTATCTTACAGTCACACACTGGCATAAACCATAAAATTCAAACCACTGAAAAGACAGCTTTAGAGACTGACAACCCTGAGTTCCCCCGCCCTTTCCACTAAATCCTAATTTCACTTGCAGTTGGAGATAAATGCTCATTTTAGTAGTTCTGTGTTAATAAATAAGTCTGTAAGGATTTATGTCGAATGATAATGAGACCCCCTGAGATTTTCAGTAATTTACAGCAGTTAGATTTTTGTTTGTTGTTTAATTTGCTCACTGATATTTTCTTTCTTTTTCTTCTCAAGTAGATTTACATTGATTGTCTTAATAGTTGCTCTGGCTTTTAGCTTTAACTGAACATAGCATTAATTATCCAACTAGCTATTATGATTATTATCCTTATCTGATATTAATTTATGAGACTATCAGTGAGAAAACCGTAGGAACTCCTAGAGACGAAGACTTTGGTTTTTCAAACCCTTAACTTTTGTTTGTCTCTGTGTGGTGCTAGTTTACTTTTTAAATCCTTTTAGATATCAACTCATTGAGAAGTCAATGAAATCAACCATATTTTCCCTTCAAATGATAACTTTGAGTCTTCTCAACCACAAAGCGTAATCTGCAACACTAACTTTAAAAGAAGGAGTATAAAAACCACAAGATAGGGGCGCCTGGGTGGCTCCGTAGTTAAGCGTCTGCCTTCCGCTCAGGTCATGATCCCAGGGCCCTGGGATTGAGCCCCGCATCCGGTTCCAAGCCCAGCAGGAAGCCTGCTTCTCCCTCTCCCACTCCCCCTGCTTGTGTTTCCTCTCTCGCTGTCTCTCTCTCTGTCAAGTAAATAAATAAAATCTTAAAAACAAACAAACAAACACCACAAGACACCCTTACACACCTATTGGAATGGCCAAAACCTGAAACACTGACAATCCCAAATGCTGACAGGGATGTGGAGCAAGAGAACTCTCAACCAATGCTGATAGAAACGCAATATGGTACAGCCACCTTCAAAGACAGTTTGGCAGTTACAAAACCCAACATACTCTTATCCTATCATCCAGCAATCATGCTCCTTGGTATCTCTCTAAATTCATGTCCACACAAAACCTGCACAAGGATATTTATAGCAGCTTTATTCACAATAGCTAAAACTTGGAAGCAGCCAAGATGCTCTCCAGTAGGTGAATAAATGGAAAATAAAGTGGTACATCTAGACAAGGAATGTTATTCAGCACCAAAAAAAAAAAAAAAAAAGCTATCACTCCATGCAAAAACATGGAAGAAACTTAAATGCACATTATTAAGTAGAAGAAGCTAATCTGAAAAGGCTACATACTGTAGGATTCCAACTATATGACACTCTGGAAGAGGCAAAACTGGATTAGTTTTAGATCTTAAAAGATCGGGGGTTGCCGAAGGGGATACAGAATGAATAGATAGAGCACAGATGATTTTTAAGGCAGTGATAATACTCTATAATTATGGATACATGTCAATGTCATTATACATGTGTCCAAACCCATAGAATGTGAGACCTAATGAAAACGATGGTCTTTGGGTGATTATGGTATGTCAATAGAGGTTCATCAATTGTAACACGTTGTACTGCTTTGGTGAGTGATATTGAAAACAAGGTAGGCTATGCATGTATGGGGGTAAGATACACGGGAAATGTCTGTCCCATCTTTTCCATAGAATTGTACACCTAAAACTGCTCTTTAAAAAATTCAATTTATTTTTAAATTATTTTAAATAATTAAAAATTAATTTTTAAAAAGAAAAATAAAGAGGGACACCTGGGTGGCTCTGTCCGTGAAGCATCTGACTGTTGATTTCAGTTCAGGTCATGATCTCAAGATCGTGGGATCAAACCCCACATCAAGCTCCACACTGAGTATGGAGCATGCTTAAGATTCTCTCTCTTTCCCCCTCTGCTCCTCCCCACCCCACTCGCATGCTCTCTCTTTCTTTCTAAGAAAGAAAGAAAGCAAGAAAGAGAGAGAAGGAAAGAGAAAAAAAAGAAAGAGAGAAAAAGAAAGAATATCCAATTATTTCAGAAGTCAAGAATATTTTGCCCAATTTCAATTTCTACAATTAGCTAAATTTTCATAGAAATTTTGAAGTTGGATACATTGTCATGTCCATCGCTCTCTATCCTTTCTTCTAGCTTAATCTTAAAAACAAAAGAAACACATGTTTAGAACATGTCTGTCTCATCTTATTGAAAAAACTTACATATAAAAATCAGCCTAAATAATATAAAATTATTAAATTTTATACTGACTTTAAAAGTAAATTTATTTTCTATCAAGAATAATAATTCTAGAGTCATGGTTGTTATTAACCTATTTTATCCCAATTGTTACAAGACTAGCTATCACAATGGTTCTCTGAGCCCTTTTCCAGTTTGGCTTTGGGTCTTTGTCCCCCAGCTTTCTTATACTGTCTAAATAATCGAGAGTATAAATTAAGATATAAGTATCTAGCTCTGTCCCACTTTCTGTTGAGCAGGTTGTAAAAGGAAATGTAAATGGACATGCAGAACTGGCCAGACCTATTGCCCCCAAACCCCAAAGGTTTCTCCTTGAAGGTAGTCATTGTGGTTATCACTCAGCTCCTATAAGACATCTTCCTTTTTGTGGAATTAGGATGTAGTTGGTCTGAGCCAACATTCTAAGAAATTAGATAATGATTTTGATGTTTGCTTAGGAGCATGCTATGGACCGAACTATAGCCCTCCTAAATTTACATGTTAAAGCCCTACCCTGCAGTCTGACTGTATTTTGAGATAGGGCTTTTAGGAGGTAATTAAGGTTAAATGAGGTCATCAGGGTGGCATGCTAATCCAAGATGATTGGTGACCTCTCTATGCACCAGCAAAAACCGTGTGAGGACAGGTCAAGAAGACAGCCACCTGCAAGCCAGGAAGAGAGCTCTCACCAGGAACCAAATTGACTGGCACCTTCATCTTGGACTTCCAGCTTCCAGAACTATGAGAAAATAAATTTCTATCGTTAATCCATCCAGCCCATGGTACTCTGGTATGGCAGCCCAAGCAGAGTAAAACAGGGCACAAGCTGAAAACTACAAAGTGCCAGGAAGAAAAAGGGAGGCACCATCTAGAGCAAAGATAAATGGTACAGAACCAGCTGATTTGTCCTCTTCTTGGATACAGTGTCCACCAGTCATCCCTACTCCTTCCCACTCAATTCTACCTTTTGATTTATCACAGTGTATTTAAGGGGCATTAAAAATGGAAGAAAGTGCACAGTACTCTGTTAGGGGGAAGTATGGATCATGAGCTCTCATTATTGGCCCAGAATGGACACATTTTCAGTAAGCTTAAGGGAAAGCTTCCTATGCTGCTCCTGAAAGGCTATAAAAGAATAAGAAAATATCCAAATGGATAACCTGGATGACTCCAAGATCTATTTTTATGGTAATCCAAAAACACCTCCGGCCATGAATGCAGGAGGCAAGGATTCCAAGAGCCCTAATATTTTAGGACAGAACTGTTTTTGTTGATTTTCAAGTTTCTTTTTTTAATAAACATTTATTTAAAGTCTAGTTCCATGGCATTGTGGTTAAGATGATGCAGAGTGAGCCATTGTTGCCTGTGAGAATTTTTTTTTTATATGAGATTATCTTTCTTTTCCCATTTATTGTATCCTCTTCTTCAGGAATACAAATTGTTCTGGTTTTCCATTCTCTCATCTACCTTCTTCCACCTCATTTATCTCTTTCTGATTTTCCTCTGGGAGGGTTTCTCAATATGGGATTCTATCTCACCGTTTCCATTTAATGTTTCTGGAGTGGATTTTAACTCTGTCATTGGGTTTCTGGTTTACATGAGGTACTTCTTTAGTTTTAGTTTTTTCACCACATTCTATGCTTTTCCAGTTGACCTTTTCCGCTCTCGTGGCCTCCATCATCTGTTTCATAGGGAGTTGTTTTCTGCCATTGCTCTGTGGATGCCAATTCCCAGATCCTTTCTCCATGATGCTGGAGTGTTTCTTTCAGGGATGCGTGCTTGTCCTCTAAGGTTTCAGAGTTTCCTGTCACTTGTCCAACAGTCTTTATTAGGACCTAGGCTGGATTTTCCCTTTTTCGTCTTTGAATAAGATGAGACCCATTCTGATGTATTATTCATTGAGAGTAGGCTTTGCACTTTGCCTTACTCTGGTGACATGGCTGATGGTAATTCTCAGACCTCCTGTTGGAGGAGAACTTGCTGGGCCTTCTCTTTCCAGGCATGGCCTAATGCAGCTCTGACTTACCGACCGTGCCTCCTCTCACTCACACACTATCTGCTTTTCTGATGCTCTACACCAGTGGAGTTACTTAAAAACTTCAATTCTCAGCAGGCTCTGCCCTCTTGGTTTTTCAGGCCCCAGTCACTAATTATTTGTTGTATCAAGGACTGGCAAGCACATGGCAAAGTGTCTCTAGAGTTGCCTTCATGTGTCTCTTCTGAACCCAGTAAATAAGCCAAACGCCCAGTACAACTGCTGAAAATTCTGACTTTAAGGAGCTCTAACTTTAGGAGAAAGAAATCAAATTTAGGAGGATGAAATCAACATTTCTTTCTGACATAAACAGGGTCTGGGTGAACACGCTTCAGGTTATCTTTGCTGCACTAAAGCATAAAATCACTAAAATGTACATAACTTCAAAAATAGGTAAAGAGAGCTGGATGTTCAGCATTTATTGAGCATGGTTATGAGTTAATGTTTCTGAATCATAAAATGGATGCAAATTCACTGCATCACCTGGGTGGCTCAGTCGTTTCAGCGTCTGTCTTCGGCTTAGATCATGGTTTCAGGGTACTGGGATCAAATCCCGAAACAGGCTCCTTGCTCAGCAGACAGCCTGCTTCTCCCTCTCTCTTTGCCCCTCCCCCTACTCATGCTCTCTTGCTCTTTCAAATTAAAAAAAAAAAATGATGCAAATTCAGGAATGTTTTTATCACTTTGCATCGAAAGCACAACCTGCAGAACCGTACATACATTTGCAGGGCCTGGGGCAAGGACACCAAGAACAAACAGTCCACAGCCCACAGGTCTCTATATTGAGAAGTTATCATGAGCCTGGTGTGAGGCCAGGCTCAGGGTGGCTCAACAATTCCTTGTCCCATGAGGCCAAAGGAGGGTCAGAGTAGGTCTAAAATCATATTTCAGTTTTTAAAGCCAATTATGTATAAAATATTACCATGCCAGACTCTAATACTTTTAAATTAAAAAGCAATATGATGGGTGGCATTGGGGGAAATTGCATTAATTGCACTACTATTGCATGTGAGTCCTTGATTATAGGCTCTCAGAAAGTATCTTATTTAATCTTCACAATTAACTCTCCTGGATAAAATTATCATCTTCATTTTACAAACACAGAGACTGGGGCACAGAAAAGTCAAGGAACGTGTTCCCGTCCACAGAACAATATGGAGCGAAGTCAGGATTTGAATCTCAAGGCTATCTGCTTATAAAATACGCTTTCCTTCTTTCCATTCCCCTTATCTGTGCTAGAAGAATTTTCTGCCTCCATCATATTTCTTGCCATCTTACTTCTGCCTCTGTTTCAGAATCCAACATTGGAACTGATTTCTTACTATGCAGCATAGTTGCATCTTTTTGTCTCATAAAAATGTCCATACAATGTTGGTGGAAATGTCTGCTTCTTAAATATTTCTTTAACAATTCTTGTGAGTTTTTTTCTATGCCTTGACTCATTTAACCTTCCCAACGACTCTATGAAGTAGTTACTGCTCCTAGCCCCAGTTTTAAGGATGAGGAACTCTAAAGCACAGAGAGATCAATACACTTCCCCAAGGTCACACGGCTAGTGACGAAGGAGCAGAGGTTCAGTCTGGCCTCTCAACCCCTGGGCTTGGCTGCCTCTTGTCAGGGTTACAGTTCCACACGACTGCATAGTGGCAGGAAACCACAGCATTTACCAAGTTCACACATTCCAGCCATAGTCAGGTCTTTAACCTGGGAGATTTCACCAACTGACAGAATGAAATATCATCGGGCCTGATTTTTTTTCAGCTTCCTCTATCTCAGTTATCTCTTCCTTGCTGTCGGCCCAGCCAGCCAGGAGACCCAGGCACCACAAAAAATATAAGGAGGAACATCGAAATTCTGGTTCCTGGACTTCCTCCAAGTTCTGACTTCCTTCTGCTCTCTTCAGATGGCTTCAGGTCCCAGCACCCTGCATTTGTTGATACATTTGGCTCTTACAACCTGGCTCCTCCTTCTCGCCTTACCTCAGTTGGGATTGGTCATGTGACCTCACTCCACTTTCCTTCACGCAGGGCTGGCCTCTCCATAGCTCCCTTTTCACGTCTTCTGGAGGTTCCACTGCGTCCCTGGGTGAAGGCTCTGTGTCCTGTGCTTACCCAGAACAACTACCATACCCCAGCAACTACACTACTCCCCAGCCTGACCTATTTGAGAGGACCATAAGGAAATTTGGGCGGCTCATCTGTTCTGACACAAGACTTGGAGAAATAGATTTTGTACCTGGAATTTATCCATTCTCTACAACACCTCTACTTCCCTGTGACTTGCATCCAACACTAGCATCACTGATTAAGAATGATTTCCACTTTTACATGTTTTTCTTCAATTGCTAATTCAGTTGCTAATTCTGACAATTGGAAATTGCCCGCATATTTACGTGACCTATCTCAAGTTCTCTCCCAAAAGAAACCGGTATGTTTAGCTTACATGACCATAGGCATATCTCAGAGATATTTCAACATCTGGCCCTATTTTGCGAAGGCTTAGTTTTGCAAGCTACACCAGAAGGAATGCATTTGAACACATGAGGCCATGGATATCTATGAGAAAACCACATCAGTGGGACTGTTAAACTTGTTGTTTAAGTAAACATTAGGAATGTGACAAATTGCTAATTTCCTATGAAGGATCATAAAATTCCAATGGAGAACGCTGGGTTGGGGATAGAAGGGGGAGTAGAAATAGTAGTGGTTCCCTAACCTCAGGGACTCCTGCTATCTAAATTTTGAATGAAAATGTTGATGTCACCTGTTGGCTGAGAAGTTATCACTGGCCTTTACCTCCATTCCTCTTACTCGAACACTCCATTTCGAGATGTGTCATATAGAGATTGTAGGTCACACCGATATGTGGATGGAAAGAACAAGGCCTTTTACCTGAGGGAAGTTAGAAATATCTAACTGAAATCTAATGCATTGGAAAGACTTTGTCTTCATTACCAGAAAAATAAGAGATAATGGGAACCATAAAATAATCAGAGAATCCGGGGATAGCAGTGACAATATGTGGGTACAGCACAGTAGAGATCTCTAATCTTAAATGTATAATCCTAAACCTATAACATGCCCCTTGCTTAATCACTCTTTGTCATTTCAGCTTAAAATCCAGATTTCAAATTCCTGAGTAGCTCTTTAATGGAACACCGATCTCCAATGTATTCACAATCTTTGTGAATGCACTTTATAATGCTGTTTTCATACAATATAGATATACTTTAATGCTTTCATAATTTGAAGACTTACTAGTTTAGGTACTTTAGAAGATCTTACTAAAATAAGAGGTGTGTATTTATTGACATATTCATATTTTGGCTTGTTTAAATGGCCCATATACATTTTGTGCCTTAGAAAGACAAGGTTTGTAGTTTTTAAAAAATAAATCTCAGGACTTCTTGAAGAAAAAGCTGATTCCAGGTCTAGGGCAAGAACTAGGGAAATAAGCCTGGAACATCTTGTCATACCAATGGGAAAGAAGTTATGCTATTAAGATCATGTCAAAAGGACTGAGGAGCCAACATGAAGACGCTCCCCAATGGCCAAAGATAAGAGTTACAAAAATGAAAAAAAAAAAAAAAAGTTACAGAAATGCTTGCTAATTACTGTTGCATGATACCAGGAAATTAACTCATTATTTCTAAATTGGTTAAGTAAAGAGTAAGAAGCATTTATGCTGCCTTTTTTCTTTTTTTAATAAAAACTGGGTACTACTGGTAACCAGTCAATAAATGCTGGGTTTCTCTGTATTGAAAGTATTCCCGCCCGTACATGAGGTGATGGATACAGAAAATCACCAATTTGGAACTCTTAATGGACTGTTTCTTAGGTTCTTGAGCATCAAGTGGCAACGAGCATCACAAAAAGTAACCCAGTCAGACAGTATGCCTGTATGGCCAGTGAAAGAACTCAATATCACTTTGAAAGTAGTTGTGCTCCCCTGCCCTCTGCCCCCCAAATAACCACCTGAATCCCTTCAAGGTAACACATTCAATCACCAGATTAGAGATAATACAGAGGACATGGGGACATGATAAACTAGACTACAGCTATGCAAATAGCAAACTCCAGACTGTGGGAAATGTGGAAAGAACGACAATACACATCAATACATAAAATTTCAAGGGCAGGGGGGAAGAGATAAAGATGGAAGGAGAACCTAAAAGTGAAATTGACATACAGGATATATCAGCCAATGGCAAGGTGTGAACCTTATTTAGATTCTGAAACATCCCTAGATGGATATTCGATAATTGATTAAGAAATTCTTGTTAACTTTTTAGTGTGATAATGACATTGTGGTTATATATATATTTTTAAAGAATTACTTCTCTTTTAGAGATATATACCAAAATGCTTGCAGATGAAATGATGTATCTGGGATCTGCTTCAAATTCATACAGGGTGAAGAAAGTGAATGAGAGCACACAAACAGAATTGCCTTGATGTCCTCACTGTTGGGGCTCGATGATGGGGTTGATCACCCTCTTCTATTCTGTGCATGTTCAAAATTCTTTGTAACAAAAAGCTACAAACAAAACCAATCAAAGTACATAGGCATCCCTTTGTTTATATTCTACTTTCAAGGTTTAACCAGTTTTAAATATTTTAAGGGAAGAAATTTATCAGGACTAACTTTAAAAAACTGGCATATATTCATGATCTATACTTAATATTTGTAAAAACCAGTCTGTTTTTCTAGGGAAAAGAGGAAGTAAAGGGACAGATCGTCTTTATTTTATTTTATTTGTTTACATTCTCATTTACTTCACCAATATTTCATCTGTACTCATGAGGGTTGCTGACACTGAATGGAAAGTCATTCTGTACAAGACTGCATTCCTGTAGTTGTTTAACTAGGTACATCATTGTTTTAACAGGACAGAAGTTTACCAACATATAGATACCAGCTGCCTGTTTACTAAAGGTAACGAGGTAGAAAACAAAACCAGAACTCTCTCCTGCCTATACTACATAAGCCATTTTTTTTTAAGATTTTATTTACTTATTTGTCAGAGAGAGAGAGAGAGAGAGAGAGAGGACAAGCAGAAGGAGCAGCAGGCAGAGGGAGGGTTCAGCAGGTTCCCTGCTGAACAAGGAAGGAGTCCTATGCTGAACTCAATCCCACACTCTGGGATAATGACCCAAGCCCAAGGCAGACACTTAACCAACTAAGCCACCCAGGCGTCCCACGCAGAAGCCATTTTTTAAGTCTAGTATGCAAAATAAATTTTTCATGTAAGGACATTGGGCTATTTCTACTGTTTCACTTCTGAAGAATCTTTAATTGCACCTACTTTACTAAAAATGATGTCGATTGTCCAACATCCCAGGCTGCCTTTTACCTTTTGCCTTCCATATCTTATTTTTTCCATTTTCTAAGATTTAATGTGACTTATCAATTTATTTGCTGTTTTATGTCAACAGGCTTTCAAAAAAACCCATGAGACCTGCTAAAATACCAACCCTGTTGATTAAGAGGCAGGGTGATGCCACACGGAAATACTAACTTTTTTTTAACCTAGTTTAACTAAGTTTAATTTTTCCATGATTAAATATTGTATTATTTCCCTCTCAGGTTTTTTATGACCCACTGTTTCTTCTTTGGGTCTCTGAAAATGATTCCTTCCTCACATCTCTCATTGGACACCCCACCATTCACCTGTTTCAGACCCAGATGTAAAGATTAGGATTCGGGGGCTGGGCGCCGGTGGAATCAGACCAAATTTTTCCCACAAGATCCTTAAACCAGGGAGGCCTGCATGATACACAACTGAGAATCACTGTCCTTTAATTAAGGGATATTTTTTTCCCTCTGTGATTGTTTTGTAACAATATCAAAACATTTATGAAATGTTTATCCTCACAGATCCTGAGGTCCACTTTTCTTGAGTCATTGGCTCATTTTCAATTACTGAAATAACCAAAGAAAGAACAAACAAAACCAAACAAGTAAATGGAAAATACATTTTCCTCCTCCTCCTATTTCTCTAGTGCAGAGTCTGTTCTCATTTATGATATTTGTATCAAGGTCCCCCTTTCTTGTCTAAAATTGATAATTAGAAAAAAAAAAAAAACACTTACCCAGAACAAGAAGTTGAAGATAAACATAGAATATTTTATACAGCCACTCACACCTGCCATGTCGGAAAACGATCAGGAATCCCGATGCTGTGAATGTAACTGTTCCTTGTAGGACTGTCCAGCGATATGCTCTGGAGTAATTTGCCTGCAGAGATTTCTGTGCCCACGGCTTCAGAGTAGAAATAGAAAGCAGAGGAGGAGTGGAGGGGAATAATCCAGTTATTAAAGTGGATAAAAAATTAACCCACACATTTAAATATCACAAGGGCTATCACTAGGCGAGTATGTTCTTTTGCTTGTCATGGCTCCTGGGGCACCCGGCCAGGATATTTATGATCCTTTCTCAAAAAACTGCCTCCTCTAAAGTAAACAGATATCAAGTTAAGGAGTGGCGCTGGATCCGAGTGAGAGTGGCACGGCGATACGAGGTTGTTGGATTTCAGTAACCACAACTTGACTTCCTGCCCTCTGTTTCTACTATAGGAAAGCAAGACTGTTTTGCTCTGACATAAAGGGACATTGTGTCTCAACTCGTTTTTACATTGCATTTTCTCGACAATGCAAGATTTCTCCTGGGGGCAATAGAATGCGTTTAGAAATGTGCAAAATCTGAAGGCTTACCGCCCCCCCCCCACCCCGGTCTCCTTTCATCCTGAACCCCAGAGTAATGGGAACAACCATGACATGCACCTGCCTTCCAAAGCTTCTAAACTCATTTCAAAACAAGTCCGCGGAGCTGCTACGAAGGCAGCACAGATACGGGAAGTGGGGAGGGAGAGACTGCCCTGCCTATGACAAGACCATTCAGCTTTTACCTTTATTTCTTTACAGTGTAAAGAGGGGAAAAATGCTCAGGAGTCACTTTCTGACTGCCTCATTGTGTTCATTTTATAATGTGTAGCCATTTTGATAGTTCAGTTTATTGTTAAGGCCGAAGTACTTCCCTTCCCCTGGTAAGTTACATCCAGCAACAGCTCCTCTCCACCTCAGTTTCTGGATTCCTGGTCCTGTTAGACAAAGAAATTCAAAATGAGAAGGTGGTCACAGTTCAGTGACCATAGATTGTACAATTTGTTTCTAGTGCTAATAGAAGGCAGCTGTGGCAGGTAAAAGGCAAAATTCTCTGACCTAATCAGGGAGGTGTGGACTGCTTTTGTATAAACAATTTGGGTCATGCTAGTTTCCACATCCTGCCTCTTAAAGGGAGTTCTTGTCTCTTTAAAGAAAAGAACCCTATACTTCAAAACGTTTTGGGGGGAAAATAATTCTTTAAAATCTTTGTTAAGTTCTTTACAATAAGCTAACGTGGACCTGTAAGAAACTGGGTCAGTTAAAAGACTTTTTCTACTTTTCACTGACATATAAAGGTGCTCTTGAAACAATCCCACTCCTTGGGTATAAACACAATGTATTTTTATTGTATTGGCATCAATAATATTTAGTGTGAAGGCCAAGTTCAGGATTAGTTCAAAAATAATGGCTTAATATTAAATAATCATGAAAACTGGTGGAGTTCTATGCTGTTTCCTCTAGAAAATGGAAATAATTTCACAAACTTCTACCGAGATATTAATGTGGATAGGATTATCGGAAGCTGAAAGAAGAAACTGGTTTTGATTGAGTGAAAAACCAAAATGGATTTGAAGTCCTAGAAATGGTTATCAGCTAGAGGTTAAAAAAAAAAAAAAACCTATAGATAAAAATGCTGTTTTGTGGACAAGAATATATTGAGTACTTACCAAATTTCAGTTTAGAATACATTTTTTAAAAGAATATAGTCTTTAAATTGCTAATGAACTCTGAAACACAAAAATCAATGGAAGCATTTTATAGAAAAATTCCTTTTTGTAGAAGATTCTGACATCCAATTCGAAATCTAAATGAAACAGTTCACTCCTCTGAATTTCTATCCCAGCAAATTTTGTTCCACAGTCCTCTGAGCTCCTGAATTTCCTTCAAATCTGGTTCCTCCATCTCTCCTTTAGCTACTGTCATTATTTAACCTGTTACCCTCTCATTCCATAAGAACCTTAGTTTCCCTGTCAGTCTCTTCCCCCTCCATCTGCCTTAGCACTTCCGAATTTTCTTTTTCATGCCGTAAATCTCTTCATAAATACTTACTGATTATGTAATTCCCCTGATTAAAAACCAATCAAAGGATGGCTTCCTGTCACCTACAGGATATGTTCCAGACTTCTTAGAATGGCTCTGATAGCACAGGGTAGGTAGGCATGCCTCTGCCCACCTCCCAGAACTTTCTCCCATTCCTCTCTCCCTGGCAGCCTCTATCTATCAGGTAACTAGTATCCATATCCGTGAAATTGATTCACAGGACCAGAATATTTCTTGGGATTTTATGACTCTGTGTTGTGTCACCAAGTTCTGGGGACTACCAACATGTTACCCTTCGCCCTTCTCAAAAGATCAATTGTCAAGTAAGGAAAAAGAACTTTATTTCAGAACTTGTCAGAATCCTAAATTGCGGGGCGCCTGGGTGGCTCACTGGGTTAAAGCCTCTGCCTTTGGCTCAGGTCATGATCCCAGGGTCCTGGGATCAAGCCCTGCATCATGCTCTCTGCTCGGCAGGGAGCCTGCCTCTCCCTCTCTCTGTGCCTGCCTCTCTGCCTACTTGTGATCTCTGTCTGTCAAATAAATAAATAAAATCTTAAAAAAAAAGAATCCTAAATCACTGACATTCTAGCAGGTGACAAAATACATAGCAATTCCCAAATGAATGGGATCCTGGAAAGTATTTTTGAAAGGCATATCTTTGAACCAGTGTTACAGAACTTACTTATAGAAATGCTGATCTAGACGAACATCCACATTTTACACATAAAAAAAGTGAAGCCCAGGGAGATTCAGTAGCCCAACTCCACAAAACTGGCTAAGGGCGGAGTTCTTTAGCTCTAGACTGGAGGTCTCATGATGATCAGATCAGTATTCTGTCCACCTGCACCAACTATGTCTTATGTTATGTAATATGATTATAAGATGAGTCAGTTACCACCTTAGATCTTGAGAAGTTGTTCTATGCTGATATTTAACAGTGGGAGGGTGGAGGGAGGGAGAGGCTGGGGAGTATCAGTAATATATCTTAGACCCAGCAAAATGCCAGGCCAGGAACGAGAGGCAAGGGAGGATAGGATATCACAAGAAATGACACTGAAGAAAAGAGCTGAAGAAAAGTCTAATAAATTAGACAAAGGTTTCCTAATGTTGCCATTGTGCCAAGTATTATCACTCGTAGTAAATGCACAGGGTAGCTAACACAAGAAGAAGATTCAGATCCAGTAAATCATGAAAATTCTCCATAAGGTGGTAATAGTAAATTAGGTGTTGATTGCAGTATGGGGACCCTGGCAGGGAGAAGAGAGAGAGAAATTCCTGTGTTCAGAGTGAAGGGCCTGAATAAAGCCATCAGGTACCCTACATGAAATACAACATTTTCTCTCGGTCATCAAACAAATCAGGCATACATTTGGGACTTGAACCAGCAAGCAAACATTAAAAGGAGGTTCATTTTTCACCATGATATCATGTTTCCCTCCACAAGATACTTCATATCTTCACAAATGTATTAAATACATTGGTGAGATATAGCAGTGTACAAAACAAGATTAAAAACCCCAGCCCTCATGGGAAATTATATACAATATATATACAGATATTTCAGGTAACTAGATTTTGGAAACGAAAATATAAAGAGGAAGTTATCGTCCCACCACAATGTGAATATAAACAGATGCTCTTTATTATTATTTAAAGATAAATTAGCATATCCAGATAACTTGCCGTTTAGTCATTCATTCGACAAACATTTATTGAACACCATTTATATTCTGAGTCCTGGGGATGTGGCAGTGAACAAACAGAAAATGCTCCTGATCTCCTGAAGTTTGTACTCCAGAAAGGAAGATGACTTCCTCTTTGTATTTTTGTTTCCAAAATCTAATTACCCAGTATATTTGTCTTTGGAGTAGGTACTGAAAAATCAAGTCATGTATTTTATTTTATTTTATTTTAAAGATTTTATTTATTTATTTGAGACAGAGAGAAGACCGCATGTGAGAGAGCATCTGAAGAGGGGTGGGGGGTGGGAGAGGAAGAGAGGAAGAAGCAGAACTCCCCAGTGAGCAGGGAGCCCGAAGCAGGGCTTAATCCCAGGACCCTGGGATCATGACCTGTGACCTGAGCCAAAGGGAAACACTAAACCGACTGAGCCACCCAGGTGCCCCTCAAGTCACATGTTTTAGAGAAAAGGCTATATTCTATTTTATCTTATATATTCTCCCATTATAACTGTCATTGTATACTCTACGGGTTTTTTAATGGATCATGGATATTCATTTCCTCAAAAGCTGATAGCAGTAGTAAGAGAAATGATGTTGAAGTTTCTCTTCCTTATGACTACTTAGGTGTGGGTGTGTAAGTGCATGAAGATATGAGGTCATACATTATAAGCAATTAGAGTGAAGAGAACGTTTTGGTACTTTAGCGTTTTCTCATTTTGAAAAACCTTTTTTCTTACTTTCAGAAAATGGAGGGTTGCTCATTTACTGGTTTTTATGATTCCCTTTACAGGAGTGGAGCCTTGGCTCTTGTCCTCTAGTCCAATTCCAGCATTCCCAAGACCAACATTTTTCTTCTGCTTTCATTTGAACATAATGCTCTATGCTTCCTATCCTGTGTGCTTATGGAGCCTAGCTCATAAAAACCTCTTGCATATTCCCACTGGGGATGGGAAGCATCTGGTATGAGAATGATCTGTCTCGTTCCTTTGTAGGACATTTTGAAACAATAATATCTATTTGTAGTATTAATTCCAGCTCAAAAATAAAGTGTGACTTGGAATTGTCTTCGTGAAGTAGCAAGACAGTGCTCATGAACGATGGATATCCAATATCTTCCTCTTTTACAGATACTTTTCCTCTAAAATAGTCATGATTTGTACCTAGACATAAAGTTACTAACCATATAGGTTACAAAAGGAAAAATATGAAAATATGAATCAGAAAACAGACTTTAGATCACCAAAATCAACTTTTTAGAAAGATTTATTTATTTGAGAGAGAGCGAGAGAGAGAACATGAGCAGGGGGAGAACCAGAGGGAGAGAGAAACCTCAAGCAGACTCCTCACTGACCACGGAACCTGACACGAAGCTCGATCCCAGGACCCCGAGATCATGACCTGAGCCAAAATCAAGAGTGAGATGTTTGACCAAATGAGCTACCCAGATGCCCCACCAAAATATATTTTCAAGTGTTTATTAGCAAAGACTGAGACAAAATGGTACAGTGATTAAAAATGCACTTTTTGACTATGATGGATTAGAGATGCCCATGAGTTCTTATTAGATCTCCTTGCAGTGTTTATACTTCTTTCATGCTTGCAACAAGATGAGAAAGAAGCCAGCTGTTGGGTGGGAGCCAGGGTCAGGCTCTAGGTTGGGCAGCCCTTGAACCTCAGCTTTTCCAGTCTTTCCTGAAGTGATCTCCTTCTTAGGACAGACTCACTTTAGATGATCTCACAGGAGCCAGAATGTCAATTTCGCAGATTATCATGAGACACACAACCCATGAAGCCATCCAGCATTAGAACGTGGCTGATCAGACAATCCTCTCCCTGTAAGCAAGCAGCAGAATCCAGAGCACACAGAGATGGCTTCCTTGAGGGTAAATTCAGTAAAGGAGTCGGTGGATGCATGGCTGAGATTTGATAGTCCTGTGAGTCTAGAACCGTGTCACAGATCCAACAGCCCAGCCCACCAAATGACACTCAGTGAAGGCAGCAGCCTCTCCGTGGATATTGCTGTGACAAACCACGGATTTCTTACCCCCCCCCCCAGGTGGCCTTCTCCGTACCCTGTTCAGTCTGTGCTTTCTCTGTGATCACAGTCTATCCCCAGGCAAGGGGATGTGAACATTGGGTATCCACTTACTGACCGTAATTACCATTCAGTCCTGCTTCCAAGATGGCATTTGACTTGCATTTTAGAGATTTCTCAAATTCCTCACTTAAAAATGACTGCTCTCTTGGTCCATGCCTATAGATTTTCCTAGTTGATATCTCAGAGATCAATCTTATTTTCCTTCTCTCCGAATCGGGATGTGTGCCCACGTACAGACCAGAATACTCAACAGGAGAATGAAGAATACAAAACAGAGCTTTGTAATCTTCAGCCCAGGATCATCGGATACTCTATTTCTGTGCTGCACATTTGCCTGGCTGTTTGCTTTTTAAGTTTAAAGTGTAAATGCCAACCTGCTTCTCCCTGAGTTCTCTCTGAATCAGTCCTTTGTTTGGTCGGTTCACAAGGTACACATTTGCTGCCAGGCATGATTAGGCTCTGAGGTAACAGTGATTAAGAGGCAAGGAAATGAGTAGAGGCCACCAACACAGCGTTTAAAAAAAGAAAAAGAAAAAATAAGAGGGTGGGGATGTTTAATGCTTCTATCAGACACCAGCTTCTCAAACTGAAGGAGGCAACAAAATGTTACACTGAATTTAACACAGGCTTATCCCATGACTGGTCAGAAATAAACACAGACGTTTTACTCATAATGCTAATTAGGCTCTCACAAGTGACTGATTCTAAATTAGAAAGGTTTATTCAACCTCACACAGTGGGAATGTATGGCATGGCTATTCTGGTTCCCGGGAGAAAATAAAATAACAGAAAGTCACTGTAGAAGGTCATTTACGAGGAAATCCCAAACTTCCATTTCACACCTTTATAAAAAGCAACAAAATGGATCCCAAATTAAGCTCAGGTAGAAAACAACTCAGACACTGTCTTGAATTTTTTTTTTTTTTTTAAACCACAGAGAGTCCTACTTAGATTTTCCCTGAGCACTTGAAAGACATGGTTTTCCCTTACTGCAAGAAGGCAAAAGAAGCTGAGAGAACCAGAAAACCCATGGGTGAATACCTACCCCATTGTTCCCGAAACAAGAGGGCCTGGCTGCATTCTCTTCACTATCATCCCATATAAACGGATCACCCCAATTTCAATCCATAGCAAATAAAAGAACACATATTTAAGAATCTAATATCTAAATGCAATCTTACCACAAATGGAATACACCATTTCTCCTAGAATTCTCTTCTATTCCTTTCTTCATTTATACTCAGGTATTAAAGCATCCTTCCCTAAACTTTCCCAGTAATTATTTTACTATTAACACACTGACTGATTCAGAAAATGCTCTGTCCATAAGCCAATCGCGTGAGGAAGTTAAAAAAAAAATTAAATAAGCTACTCTTGGGGTCAATTCAAGTTTTTTACTTTATGCAGAATCATGTTGACCTCTAATTTAGCCTACACTAATCATTAAACCTTAAGAAAATATTCTAAAGGAGAACACACTGACTTTTTTTGTGTGTGTGAAATGGACCCAGACTCTCTCTCTCTGCATACTAATTTATTTATACCATATTCATAGTTGAGGCTTCAGATAGCCAGAGAATTCCCGTAAGTGCTCTGCTCTCTTTCCTCTTCACTCTTCATGCTTTCTTGAATCCTTGAGTGTGAAGAGGTACTGTAAAGCCAGGAAGACTGGCCGAGCCAAGGCCCCTCAAAAAGGAATGTGCAAATCTGGGAACACATTCCAGGATTTCTAGCTACCAGTTCAGGGCCTGATGTATAAGAAGTATCAGCCAGAAATTTCAAGTTTCTCGAGAATCACAGATTCTCAGCCAATCCCCTCAGGAGCTTTCTGCGAAGGAAATAGTTCATAAAGCAATTCTCTGTGCAAGAAAAGATTATGTCACTCCCATGCTTTGAACCCTCTAATGGATTCCCATCACAATTAGAATGAAATCCAAAGCCACACAAGATGGGTCCTTGGCTGCCTCACTGACCTCATTTCCTCCCTCTGTCTCCCTCACTCATGCTGCTCCAGCCACAGTGGTCTCCTTGTAGATCCTTGGACTTGCCAAGTGTATCCCCAACTCAAGGCCTTCCCATTTCCTCTTCTTCTTCTTCTGGAATCCTCTTCGTCTACAAGAGCTGGATGGTTCATCATCTCCACTCATTGTATTACATATTTATTTATGTGTATTGTTGTCTCCTTCCTTTCTGGAATGTAAATTTCAGGAGATGGGAGCATTTTCTGTGTTGTTCACTGCCACAGCCCTTGGGCTCAGAATATAGTACGTGTTCAATAAATATTTATTGAACGAATGTGTAAATAGCAAGTTATCTCACTCACTTTCTAATTTATTTTTTGTAATTACAAAGAAGACCTGGTTGTGTTCCCTGTTACATTCTTACTGACTAGCACAGGGGCTGGCAGATAACATAAGCACATGTGTGAGGATACAGCATTGCAAAAGAAAACCAGTCCACGCTGCTCTTACAAACTTTATACTCCACCTGCGTGAGACAACAAACACACAAATATACACATAAGTATGCAAGAAAACACCGGGGAAAGATGGCAGGAACCTTTTTGTAAAGTAATGGCGGCAACTACCTTCCGTTAGATGGAACCCTGAGGACTTGACATTCAAACTGAGTCCTGACCTGGGTCAAATCCCAAGGAAGTACCAAACAAGCCCAAATCAAGGGTATCCTACAAAATAACTGGCCTAAGTCATTTAAATTCTAAGACAATGAAAGTTAGGAAAGACTGAAGAATAATTCCGTATTCAAAGAGGCTGGAGAAAGTCATGGCAACTTGGGGAAACATGATCCTGCATTGGATCTGTTGCTGTATATAAGATGATACTGGCGAAATCTATCAACCTAAATGGGGTCTCTGGGCAAGGTGATGTGGGAAGTCTATCATTCTTATAACTTTTCTGTAGGTTAGAGATCATTTGGAATAAAAATAAATGGTCTCTTGAGGGGAAAATAATTGAAGCACAGGTAAGTTAAATAACTTTCCCGAATTCCCATAGTTTGTAATAAAGCCTGGATGTGGACCCAGGCAGTCTAGCTCCAAACGCTATGTTTTCAACTACTATGCCTGTTGGGACATAGATGTGTTTAGCACGATGTCTCATGCAAAGTAAGCTCTTGAGTGATATCTTTATTATTAAAAATGAATACAGTGTAAACAGAGTCCTGCATGAGAAAAAGGCACAAGCCATTCTGAGAGGTAGGGTAGGAGAATTCCAGACAAAGACAACAGACAGGGCAAAGACCCTAAGGGGAGCACAGACTTGGTATGCTAGAGAAAAAAGGCTGGTGTGTATGTAGCATAGAGAGTTATGGGGAGCATGGTTAGAGATGAGACAGAGGAAGCTCTTTTTGTCAGATCCTGTAGAGAGCTGCGAGACAGAGAAAAGAGAACGGATATATTTAAGTGTTAATGGAAGTGTAAGGTGTTACAGGCTGAATGATGCCCACCCCCCAAAATTCATGTTGAAGTTTTCATCCCCAATATCCTAGAATGTGATTATATTAGTGACATCAGCAAGATGTTGGAGTAGAAAGCCTTGGGCCATCCTTCTGCCCAAAAAAAGACCAGCTAAACAATTCATAAACAAATAAATGTCCTTTATGGGAAATCTAGAAACTAAGTGAAAGGCTCTTGAATGCTGGCCAATCACAAAAACAGATGTATTGAAGCCAGTAAGGAAATTCAGGGCATCTCTTCCTGGAGTCACTTCCCCTGGTTCCGTGCCACATGATCAGAAAGAGACCTCCTGGCTCCCAGCTTCTCCCAGGGTAAAGGAAGGGTTGGTTTGCCTAGCCAGTCCTCCAACTTTTTTGAGGGGTCTCCCCAGCTGATGGACTCTGATTCTGCCAGTGTTGGAGCTTAGACCCAATTTAAAAATGTGGTAAGGACCTGAGTAGACATTTTTCCAAAGAAGACATACAAATGGCCAACAGGTATATAAAAAAATGCACAGGGTCACTAATCACAAGGGAAATGTAAATCAAGACCACAATGAGGTTATACCGGTCAGGACAGTTATTAACAAAACAAAAATCCCACAAACAACAAGTTTCGGTAGGATGTGGAAAAACGAGAACATTTACACACTGTTGGTGGGAATGCAAAAATGGAGCAGCCACTATGGAAAACAGTGTGGGGGTTCTTCAAAAAAATAAAAATAGAGATACTACATGATCCAACCACCCCACTTCTGGGCATATAACCAAATGCACTGAAATTGGGTTTTCACTGAGGTATCTGCCCTCCCATTTTCACTGAAGCAATATCCACATTTTAAAAAAAAATTTTTTTTAAAGACTTTATTTATTTATTTGACAGAGAGAGAGAGACCACGAGTAGGCAGAGAGGCAGGCAGAGAGAGAGGGGGAAGCAGGCTCCCTGCTGAGCAGAGAGCCCAATGCGGGGCTCAATCCCACGACCCTGAGACCATGACCTGAGCCAAAGGCAGAAGCTTAACCCACTGAGCCACCCAGGTGCCCGAAGCACTATCCACATTAACTAAGATGAAGAAATACCTAAAATTTGATCAACAAATGAATATATAAAGAAAATGTGATATAAACATAAAATGAAATATTATTCAGCTTTAAAAAAAAGGAAATTGTGCCCAATGTGACAACATGGATGTACTTGAAGACATTATGCTAAATGAAATAAGCCAGACACGAAAAAAAAAAAAGCAAGTACTGCATGATTCCACTTAGAGGAGGTATCTAATCAAATTCAGGGTGCCTGGGGGGCTCAGTCAGTTAAGCATCTGACTCTTGATTTCAGTTCAGGTCATGACCTCAGGGTCATGGGATCCGCCATGCCAGCTTTGTGTTCAGCAGTGGAGGGCAGTCTGCTTGGGATTCCCTCCCTCTCCCCCTGCTCCTCTCCCCACTTATGCTTTCTCTCTCAAATAAATAAGTAAATCTTTTTTAAAAATAAAATAAAATGGTCAAATTCATAAATGAGAAACAAGAATGGTGATTACCAGGGGCTGGGGGGTAGGGGGAAACAAGGGTAAAGTTTCAGTGAAGTAAGATAATTAAGCTTTAGAGATCTGTTTTACAATATTGTGCCTATGTTCAGTAATAATGTTTTTTTTACCACAGTAAGACAATAAATAAATAAATAAATAGTATGTAGCTATATTTGAACATAAAGTCTTTAAAGGGGCAATGAAGGTAAAATGAAGTCATTAAGGTGGGTCTTCATCCAATATGATTAATGTCCTTATAATAAGAGGAAATTAGGACACAGACACACACAGAGAAAAGACCGTGTGAAGACACAAAGATAGGACAGCCTCCTACAAGCCAAGAAGGGGGACCTCAGAAGAAATGAACACTGCTGGCGCCTTGATCTCAGACTTCTAACCTCCCAAACTGCAAGATTAATTTCTTATTTAAAGTGACACGATGCAGTGATCCAGGCAGAAGATGATGGTGATAGCGGTAAATAGGGGAAGAGAAGCAACTGGATTCCAGATATGTTGTAGAGGGGAGATGAACTTTGGTGGGGGGAGAGCAAGAAAAAATAATTACCTAAAGGAGAAATGGCACAGATGGCAAGCGCTGCTGAGAGGTCTGGAAAGATGAGAACTTCCCTCACCACTGGTTCGGGCAGCATGGATATTAATTACTACCGTCTTTGAGAGAAGACCAGTCTTAGTCACATAGTAAAGACAGAGTCCAAATAGAAAGGGTTGAAGAAGGAATGAGAAGTATGAAAGCAAAATCATTCCATTTAGACAATTATTTCAAGTTTCAAGGGAAGCCCTCAAAATATGGAAGCCTGAGTAACATGGGCTCGTATAGTTCTACTGACCACTGGGAATTTCAGAGGAATGTGAAATATGTTCCCATGTAAATTAAATAGGAGTGTTTCTTACCATATATACCATTGAAATTATAATATTGTATCATGTAGAATTAAACTCTTCATTGATTCTATAAAAGTCTGTAGGAAATCATAAATGCAGAGCACTTCTCATGATATATCTTTTTATTTTCTTTTGATTCTTGAACTATAAAAATGTATTAGCTATCCAGAAAATTAAATTTTTTAATTTAAATTTAAGTTTCTGGGCACCTGGATTGCTTAGTTGGTTAAGCGTCTGACTCGGTTTCAGCTCAGATCATGGTGTCAGGGTTCTCAGATCGAACCCCATGTCAGGGTCCATGCTCAGGGCAGAGTCTCCTTGTCCTTCTCCCTCTACTCCTCCACCTGCTCGCTCGCTCTCTCTCTCTCTCTCATAAATAAATTTTAAAAAATTTTTTTAAATCTGAGTTTCAACTCAAAGCCAAGGAGACAGATAACTAAACAGATCTCAGCAGACAGGCTGGCAATGGCGTTTAAGATCTGGTTTGGTTCATATCAGAGGGGAACCTGAAAGGTATAATCGCCAGGTGGTTATGGACAGAGCCCCAGTACATAAGGGGAACTCAGGGATCAGGGACCAATCAAATGTTTAGGAAATTTTTCAGGGTAGGGAAAGGGAGAATAATTACATCAGGATATGATGCAAACAGGCAGATATGTATAAAAGAACAATGTTCTATGAACATCTACAATGTTCCATGAGCTACTTTGCTCCATATTTTGAATTCAGTGCTCTTCTCAGAGAATAAAGACCAATTTGGTACATGTTAGATTACTCTCCAGAAGAAAAATAAAGTGGATTCTATGGAAGCTGGAAGCTAATGATGACCACAGAGAGAGGGTTCAATCCTCTCCAGGATGCTGGGGGCTTGAGCCCTAGATCTTTGGTCTTTCAAGAGGTGTTTCAGCCAGATACAAGCTGTTTTCTGAATGTGGTGGTCCCTCTATTCTCACCACCAGGATAAATTATTGTTACCAATTTTCTTGCTGTCTTACTCCAAATGGCAAGGTCTCATTCTTTTTATGGCTGAGTAATATTCCATTGTGTATGTGCATCACATTGGGTGTGTGTATATGTGTATCATATTATCATGATCCATTCGTCTACTGATGAACACTTAGGTTGCTTCCATAGCTTAGCTATTGTATTTTGTAAATAATGCTGCAACAAACACAGGGATGCATATATCTTCTCCAGTTAGTGTTATTATTTTCTTTGCATAAACACCCAGTAATGGAATTACTGGATCATGTAGTATTTCCATTTTTAATTTTTTGAGGAACTTCCATACTGTTTTCCACAGTGGTTGCATGGATTTATATCCCCACTGACAGAGCACAGTGTTCCTTTTTCTCCACGTCAGGACACTTGTTATAAATAACACTTGTTATTTGTCTTGGATAAGGTGATATCTCATTGTAGCTTTGATTTGCATTTCTCTGATGATTAGTAACACTGAGCATCTTTTCATGTGTCTGTTGGCCATCTGTATGTCTTCTCTGGAAAAAAGTCTACTTAGGTCCTCTGCCCATTTTTTAACGAGATTGTTTTTTAGTGTTGAGTTTTATAAGTTCTTCATATATTTTGGGTATTAACTCCTGATTGGATATATCATTTGCAAATATCCTCTCTTCTTCAGTAGGTTGCCTTTTTATTTTGCTGATGATTCCTTCTCTGTGCAAAAAAAAAAAATTTATTTTAGTATAGTCACAATAGTTTATTTTTGCTTTTGTTTCTCTTGTCTGAGGAGATTGTCCAGGAAAATATTAAGGTTGATATCCAAGAGATTACTGCCTGTATCTTCTTTAAGGATTTTTATGCTTTCAGGTCTCAGATTTTGGTATGTAATCCACTTTGAGTCTGTTTTTGTGTTTGGTGTAAGAGAGTGATCCAATCTCATTCTTTTGCATGCAGTTGTCCAGTTTTCTCAATACCACTTATTGAAGAAACTCTCTTCTCCCCACTGTATATTCTTGCCTCCTTTGTTGTAAATTAATTGACCACACACGTGTGGGCTTATTTCTAGGTTCTCTGTTCTGTGTCACTGATTTCAGTGTCTATTTTTTGCCAGTACCATACTGTTTTGATTACTATGGCTTTGTAGTATATCTTAAAATCTGGGATTGTGATACCTCCAGTTTGTTCTTCTTCCTCAAGATGGCTTTGGTTATTCAGTGAATGTATGGTTTGTGGCTAGTTTTGTAAAAAACTGTCCAACTGTCTTCTGAAGTGGCTGCACGGTTTTATATTCCCACTAGCAATGAATTAGAGTTCATGATTCTCCACATCCTTATCAACCTTGGGAGTGCTGGTGTTCTGGATTTGGGTCATTTTAACAGGTGTGTAGCCGTATCTTATTCTTGGCTTAAGATGCAAGTCCCTAATGATATATGATCTGAATATTTTTCATATGTTCATTTACCATCCATATATCTTCTTCTGTGAGATGTTTTCAGATCTTTTGCCCAGTTTTTAATTGGATTATTTTCCTATTGCCAAGTTTTCGGAGATCATTCTTTTTTCAGATAGATATTTCCCAAGTATTTTCTCCCATTTTGTGGTGTGCTTTTTCATTCTCTTAATCCTTTTTGTTTTTAATGAGATAAGCATTGTCCCATGGGAAACTGAGGCTCAAAAACCATTATTCCTGATGAATTATTTTCTCAATTTACAGACATATTTTGTTAATTCTATCTCTGGAAAACTCAAGATTTATGTCCACTACCAATACCTTATTGTGTCTTATTTGAATTGTTATTACTCTCTGCTGGAACTTCAAGACTTAAGTCTATCAAGAACTTGGAAGGCTATTAGAGATTATCCCACTTTCAAGTTAACAAGTTAAGTTGCTACAGTTTAATGGTTGCTGTCAAAAGACATGAGATTCCCAGGCCAGAGACAAATGACTTTATAACTCACAGCACAGCAAGTTCTATGAGCTTCTTATTTATATTAGGTTTTTTGGTTCCCCATGTCCCATTGTGGAAATGCCCAGCAGCCCAGATGGATGCTGAGTACATAGTAAGTTTGTATCACACTGAGGAACTCTGAGTTTAAGAAACTCCAACCTCTTAAATTTCAATCTCCCTTAAAATCTTCCCTCTGCCTCTATCTTCCAAGGACATTCTTGAAAATATATTTGAAACAAAAGTTTTAACGTCTTTGTTCAGAAGTTGCACAGAAATGTGAGACCCATGAAGAAATTTCTCCCAAAATAATCTTTCATCTCTCATGATGGACAGTCAGAATAAGAATTCAGTTTTTAAAAGCTCCTTGTGTCTTAACGAAAATGTCTTTAATATAAATACTTCATATAAACTCCTTACCAGAGCATTCAAGTCCCTTCAACACCAATCTCCCTTTCTCCCCTTCCAATCTTATATTCCTAAGATTTCCCAACTGGTACCATTTATGCCAACCAAGTTGGACTTTTTGCCTTTTTTCCTGTTTTTACCAGCTCTATCCTTTTGTTCTTCCATTCTTCCTGTCTCAAGTGTTCTCCCCATGTCAACAACTTCAAAGATAGAATCAGATCTGTTCAATTCTTAATTCAAATGATACCTCTCATGTGAGAGGTTTTCTTAAAATAGATCTCTTCCTTCTCCTGAACTCCTAGAGCACTTTCCCCCATAATTCAATTTAAGCATTCTCTAGTAGACTCAGTAATCTATTTGTATTTTTCTCTCTACTAGCATGCAGGTAACCAAGGTCTTTATTTCTTCAACTATGTATCTGTTATACCATGAACTGTGTCTAGCACATACTGAATGAATAAAATAATAAATGTTTTGATTTTTCTTTTTTCTGAGGGATTTCTAAGGCGATAAGAAGGTATGATTTTTTAAAACAACCATCTTTGATCAATGAAACAACTATTCCCAAATTCACCAACTTTTTCTTATCATCACCATAACTGGAGATATTTTTTGGACTTTCTAGTTTTTTTGGCACAAAACCCAGTGCTTCCTTTTATTAAACCTGCTATAATATTTTAACCTAATGTGAAAGTAACAAAGCAAAACCAAAAACTGCATTCTGACTTGTCAACATCCCTCTTTTTAATCCTTTTATCTCTTAACTAAAATCCTTCTCCAACTTTCCTATTTGACATTCTCTAAGCTTTCATGTTAACATTGCTCATCATGAAGTCACCTTGCACAACCCAGGCCTCCCACGAGGAGAGCAGGTTCCAATTAAGCTAACAGGCAGCAGGTTGAAAACAGTGTCCACTGACATCAGAATACCACAATGTTTTCAAGAATGAAAGGTTCACAACTTTTTTTCCAGAAACAGTAACATACAAGGCAGCTCAGCTTGCAAAGAAGACAAGAGGTCTCCATCAGAGACTGTGAAGTAAACCATCCAAAAAAAAAAAAAAAAAGGCGGGGGCTGGGGTGGGATGATAAGCTATCCAAAGTAGGGAGGTTGAAGCCAAACGTTCTTGGCAGAAGCAGGAGCTTTGTCTTCACAGAGTCCTGAGTTGAAAAGTAAGAATCTGCTTCTTACCAGCTCAGAGAAGTTTGTTGCTTTGTCTAGTCAACAAGTTTTTTTTAAGTGCCCACAAATTACTAGATTTTGGGTACATGATAGTAAATAGAGCAAATATAGTCTCAGCCCTGGTAAAGTTTACAATCTAGCAGGGCAAAAACATAAAGCAAATAAACTAACAAATCAATTTGTACTTACAAATGATGATGAGTACTAAGGAAAAGGATGGGTGTCAGAGCATTAATGACAGTGAGAACCTACTATGAAGAAACCTCTGGGGAGGTAATGAGTTAGATGATACAAAAAATAAGGAGCCAACTATACAAAGAGTGTGGGTGTAATACTTAATCAGAGAGAGGAAAAGGTATTTTGCTTCACTCACAAGATGGACGCTCTGGTGAGAGTTTATACACAAACTTCTTGGCACACAATTGCCCTTCGTAAATTCACAGCAAGTGATCATTCTTGTTATTGCTATGGCTGTTGATTGTATACGCCTGGTAGCCACCTATAAAAGCCTACAGATCACTGAGGGGTCTTTTAAACTCTAGCAGACGCTCAAACAATATGCATCAGTAGTTACATCTTTAATCCAGAAGGAGATAAATCGAAAAATTTGTAAAGCATAGTGAAAAATCTAATGAGAAATTCAGCATCTTTTCCCTCTCCTTTCCTTGATTAGTCCTTCATCTGGATTTCTGTATTATCACAAAACCTCACTAATTCATATGCTGATAATTAGGGATTTTGCATTTGTTCTGTGAAGCAAATAATGTAATCAAAATGTGAGGCAAAAACGCTTAGTTTAATTAAGGAAACCTGTTGTTTCTGGGTGGATTTAACCACATGCATTTGCATACAATTAATGTGCTGATTACAAATGAATATTCTCATTAAAGCAAGCCAAGTTAAGATCTTACTCTGTAACACTTGACCTCTGTAATCTTATATTTCTTGTCAGAGTTTGCCATAAATAAGGTATGCCATTAACTCTGATTCTTTTCTTCAGTTAATCTAAATTAGAGTTTTCTGTATGGCCAGTCCTAAATTAACCTGCTTTCCTTTAGTAGTGTTTCATAATTTATAAGTTGCATTTCCCAAGTCAGTGGATCCAATTAAGGTGGACTCCTTTATGGTTAAATAATCTTTGTAATAGTTACAATTTGATAAAGATTGAAAGGGTGTTCAAGACGTAATTTTCCTTTCTTTATTATTCTGCCAAATCTTCCTTTCTATAATCCTCAAGACTATTCGCACATCTCTGATTCCATATGCCCAGAGCCCCATAAGGGCCCCATATGATTCTCTACATCCTTAAAAAAATTGTCTTTGTTCTCTGCCTCATGGGATGAGAGAAGTTGTCAAAAAGTTGTACAAGTTTTAGCACAGAGGTCCTGAAGTCAGGCCTCCCATTGGACAAAAGGCTTCAAACTCGACCCTGTATGACTAATGTGTTTTATTAATCTTCAACAATAATTTTGATGTCCCATAGGAAAGATGGTTTCAGATCATCTTAGGATGTGTTTTATTCAGACCATCTCACAAAATATTTTAAAATAGCCAAGATCATCATTAGACAGGTTTGAGGCACAATGAAAGGATTTGAAAGAAAGAAAGAAAGAAAGAAAGAAAGAAAGAAAGAAAGAAAGAAAGTCATAATGCCCATACAGATATAAATTGAATATATGTTAAAGATTTTAATTCATCATTAATGAAGGAGTTGATAAGAAGTTATAAGTGATTTAAAGAAGACTCCAAAGACAATCCGTAGGTCTAGAGTATTGAAATGATTGTGCAAATGGAGGCATAGTTAGCCATTTCCACAGTAAGGGAGAGAAGTCAATTGACTCTCTACCATGCTGAATTTATTTGCATGCCCAAAGCAAGAATTATTATTCATTACTATCAATTATCTACAGTTTCCAGAATTGTAGAGTAGCTCAAAGGCAATAAAAGACCCAGAGCTTCCATAAAATCAGAACTGAATAACACAGAAGGGAATGCTCTAACCAAAGCAGAATTTTCCATTGAAGCACTGAAGTTTTTCCACTGTAGGAAAAATTTTTCTCTGAGTGCAAATTGCACATATGCTTTCCACTGTTATTCCCATATCTATTCATCCACAAATGTATATTGAAATATTTCTGTATGCCAGATGGAATGCTAATCTCCGGAGACCCAGGTGTGAATCATACGTAGTTACTATCCTCGAAAAGCTTAAAATATATGTGCAAACAAATGAGGTCAATGAAAGTGCCAAGGGGGTTATAATAAAGGTTTATACAGAACACAGTGGGGACAGAAATAATGAGGAATCTTCAGACTAAAAGAATCCTCTCCAAAGACTCTAGCCAGCCTAAGAGAAGAGACCTTAAAAATACTGACATGGTATTTTTGGAGGATTCTCCAAAGAAGCAAGCCAACCTGATCTCCATCACCACTCACATGGTCCACAGTCAGAATGTACCCTCCTCTCTGAGAATTTCCCATCAGCTTTTTAGTGCTGCTACCTTAAACATGAGCAGACAGTCAAGAATCCCCAAACAACTAAAGAAAACCTCTAACATGAAAGACAGAAAACAAGACAAACAATAAATAACCAACGATGCAGGGAAGTGAAAACCTTAAAAAACTACCATTAATATAGTCAGAAAGTGGATTGCCTGTGAAATATGAACAGAATGTTGCAAATAAAGGGAACAATGGAAGAATAAGAAAAAATAAAAATGTTTGCAGAAACAAAATAGGAAAAAGGTAAGAAGACACTCAGGAAATCTCCTCTAAAGTAGAGCAAAAGATAAAGAGACAGATAAGAGAGAAAAGAAAATTGGAGAACTGATCAATGAAGCCCAACATTCAAATAGCAGATGTTTCAAAAAGAATGAATAGAGACGACAGAGGAAAGAAAATTATCAAATAAGTTTAAGAACATTTCCTACATTGACAGGGCAACTGGGTACCTCAGTTGGTTGGGCATCTGCCTTCAGCTCAGGTCATGACCTCACGGTCCTGGGATCGATCCCCCATCACATTTCCTGCTCTGTGGGGAGTATGCTTCTCCCTATCTCTGCTCTCCCCCCGACTCATGCTCACTCTCTCAAATAAACAAATGAAACCTTAAAAAAAAAATCTTAAAAAAAAAAAAAGAAGAACATTTCCTACATTGAAAGCATCCCTAGAGTGTGCAGAAAAACATACCCCAGGTACAAATATATCCATGTCAGGCACACCTTGAAAAACTGCAGAATACTGCGGACAAATCTATATCCCTAAAAAACAACCAGAGAGAAAAAAAGTTTTAATTAAAATATAAATAAGATTAAACCCCATTAAAAGATCAGGCATTAGCATGGTTTTGGGTTTCTTAGCTTCAAAATTCTGAAAGAAAGTGGTTTCTGACTCCGAATTCAATACACAGCCATACTACCAATTAAATGTGATGATAGACTACACACATTTTTAGACATGCAAGGACCCAAAATATTTACACTCCTCCACCCCCCTGTGCATCCCTTCCCCAGAAATTACTGGGAGTAATCTACCAAAACGAGGGTGTGGAGACAGGGAATCCACCACATGGGCAAGGCAGAGGAAGTCCCGGCTGATGAAGAGCGATTCCAGAAGGACAGCTGTGCACCAGGTGTGGGTCACAGACAGTCCAAACCTGAGCAGGTCAAAAGGCTCCAGGAGAGAAGTCTGCAAAAGGTAAAATGGATAAACTCCCTGATGTGTTGGAATACAACGAGAAGAGATTTAGACAACTGGGGAAGGGTTAAATAAATACAGAGAAGAATAAGCAAATGAGGGAAAGAAAAATTGTTAACTCCAGGAAATAGAAAAAAGGTGTGTGGCAAAGGAAAGACTATCATGTAATTCATCTAGGAATGACATTTAACAGTTACAGTCATGTGACACCAAAATTAAAATATAACTGTACAGGAAAGGGAGTTCTTGGAAGTATATATGGGAAGGACGGTGTTAGTAAGAGAAAAACCCTCATCTTTAACAGAATGGAAATGATCGGTCGGTATTGTCGACAACGGAAGAACCAAGACCTAGCATGTTTTAAGGTCTATGAGGAATATAAAGATAAAGAAAATGAAAGGATACTGACCATTTAAACTGAGATTTTTATCAAATTTTGGTAAAAGTAGAAACTAAATTTTTTAAAAATGAATAGTAAGAACGGAGAGGTGAGCACATACGATTTTTGGATGAATTTAGTGAGAAAGGGAAGGTAAAAGACAAAGAGGTAGGCAAAGAAAGACACTACTTTTGTGTGTTTTAACCAACTGTGAGAAGCTTGAGCACGTAGAACCAGGGGCAACGCCGGGGTTAGAAGATCAAGAGAGGTTGAAAACACAGATGTCAGAAGAAACAATGAGAGAACAGGGTCCTCACCTTGACAGGGGCAAAGAACTGACCAGAGAGCACAGCCTCTGCCCGGGAGAGGGGACGTCTCTTCTTCTGAAACTCCAGTAAAGGAGAGGAAAGTGCACTTAGAGAAAAACAAAAATGAAGTGATCTTGGCAGCGAGGAGAACGGAACACACAACATTCTACCTTGACTGCTCAAAACCCAGTGAATTAAGGCACGTGAGTCTTACTAAACATTTGAAATATTCTACCTAATTTTCAAAATCAGTCTCCACTACTTTAGTTTTTAAATTTCATGGGGTCAACGCCCTCCCTGATCCCTGGTTGATTTTCTTTCTCATTTTCAAGTCCTGCAACAGCAAATATGGGCATGTACTCATGTACACACACACACACACACACACACGCACACGCGCACACACACACGCACATGCGCGCACACACACAACTCTTCCTCACTGATAGGCATCTGCTGACTGAGAATATCCCTTCAGGAAGGACTATGCTGATAATATAGCGAAGAGGGCTTTGGTATTCTCTTATAATTAAGATTTTTCTTCCTACTTGCATCTCTCAAGGAGATGAAGTCAACAGCTGTATCTTGCGGTAGCTATCAGCGCAACCCTTAGAAACTCTCCACTTAACTTACGGACTGCAGTTCAGCAATAGGTTCACCATGTTACATTTTCTATGCATTTCTAGTGCTGCATGGATCTGGGATGCCACCAACAGTGTCCTGTAAAGTCACATCTTTCAAATGACAAATCATAGCCCTAATGACTGGAGCAATATGTAATATGTAATCAATTGCCTCCATCCTCTTCAATTTCGCTCCTTTCACATTAACGTGTCCTTTCTTAGAAGCCACTTCTCTTTGCATTTCAAACGTAAATGACTAACCTTGCTAGAGAATGTACAACATGTCAGACACTGTGCTGAGCTTTTCACATCCATGCCTATGTTTCCATTCATTAACCCGTTCTTTTTGTAAGAGCTACCCTAGAATAGAAGTAGGATACTCGCTGCACCTTAAGGAATTTGAAGTGATGGTACAGAATGCAAACCCAAGTCATTTTCCCTCCAGAGTCCTAGGGTATCAGGTGTTCCTGCCACTCTGGCTCCCAGAGCATCTGGCTACCACCACTCTTGGTCCAGAAGCAAAAGAAAGGGCTTAACCTTGCAAACGGTCCCCTGGAAGATGTGGCATAGATGCCTTCTTTTCACTCTGCCCCCAAGTTTGCCCCCAAGTCCTCACTACAACTGGCATCCACTACAAAGTCATGTAAACAACCCCTCCTGTGATAAAGATCTTCCCTGAATTCTTTAGGGTTTGGAGAGGACCATGTGTATGTGCCTGTTGTGTGTACACATTTGTGTGTGTGTGCCAGAAACTACTTACAGGTCACTTTATCAAATCTGACGATAACACTGTGAGTTAGATATTGTGATCCTTGTTTATGGAAAAGAAAATGGAGGTTCAGAATGGCTTAGTGACATGCTTGAGACTGGGGGGCCAGATAATTTGGGAGAAAGTGCACCAACAGAACAAGATTTTGAGTCAAGCTTTGAATACTGCAGCTGGGAATAATACCAGGAGGGGCTGTGTTCCTTCTGCCTGTTGTTCTTCTGCACATGGCCCAAAGGTGATGGTCATATGTAAATATTTTGTATTTTTATTTTATTTTTAAATTTAGCTTATTTTAACTTAAATTTTCAGGGGTACAGGTCTGTGATTCATCAGTCTTATATAACACCCAGTGCTCATTACAACACATGACCTCCCTGATGTCCATCACCCACTTACCTCATTGCCTCACCCCCCACCCCAATATTTTTATTTTTAAGGAAGAGACCATCCGGCCATACCCACTTAGGAAATCTTATATGTGTAACATTAAAAAGAGATACACAAAGTGCATGCTATTTTCCATATGATTTAAATGCAGGAATTGATAGGTTAAACCAGCTTATTGGCTTTTATAATATAAGAATAGACTGTTAACATTGATGTTAATTACATATCAATATAAGATCATACAACAGTTATTCCCTTGTAAGACTTATGTTGTACAACACAAGGTTTAATAATCCCATGTGGATTCTGCAAACAGATGTGTCTGGTCCTTTTAAAAGACAAAAGCATTCCCCTGAACAACTTCAGTTCTTTCCTGCAAAAGCAGTCGTGCTAACCATGAGCTTCCCTTTCTTGCAAGATGCAAAGGACAATCTTTTCTCACGATGAATCAGGAAACAATACTCTCTTTTCTAAGGAAAATTTGCCCCAGAAAATTATCCTGACCTTGAGATGTTTTTGAAGTAGAATTAATGTGAAAACTGTTCTTGGGCAAAAAAAAAAAAATCGTGAGAAATTTCCATTACCTGGACTGTTTAATGATGGTTTTGACTTTCCTCGCATCTTATTCTTTGGCTGTTGAAAGGGCCCTCGTTTATTTCAGTTGGAGCAGACAGAGGACTGGTAGCACAGGACCATTTTAATAATAAACCCTGTGCTCGGGTGTTAGAAAAGAATAATTTATTTCTCTTAAAATTGTACAAAACTGTATTTTCTAATTAAGGCTATCTTGCTGTAGATGCCAAACCCAGATATGTTAAGGACATCAAAAAACAAAGAATGTATATCTATGCTATATGAGCCATCTTCGGAGAGTTATGCCTACATTAACAGACATTTTTCTTTCTACAAGGAAGATTCTAGAAACTAAGTTTATCTTGTTAGAAAATAAAAAGGAATGATGTTGTACATAGATACCATCTGAACCCACAACAGACTTCAAAATACAAAATAGTTCCACATTCATAATTATGCAAAACATTCCAAATATGAGGCCGTCACACCCAAGGGAAGCACACAAATTTAAAAATCTCATCACTTGTGTGACTTTTGGAGACTTGTGCTCTTCTCCCATTTCATGCTACATCATGTGTTACAATTTCATCAAAGCCAACAGTTTGTTTCATTTAAAATATCTTCAATGAGCTTAGTGAGAACAGCTGCAATGCAGGTCTCTCCTCTCACATTAATACTACTGAGTATTCCTTTTTGTTCTGTTTCCAGTCTAGACTTAATTAACCAGATCTGCAAAAAGTCTGCTCAGCCACCTGTCTCCATGCTCAGAGTTAATTGTTGTTTCTCCCAGGTGAGTATAAGAGTAAATGAACAACATTAGAGCACTCTTTATAGAGAGAACAAACAAGCTATTAACAGTTAAAAAGGAAGGAAGGAAGAGAGAGAGGATGATGGATGGAAGGAACTGAGGAAAAGAGGGGAGAAAAGACTTTTTATAAGGGTTTGCCCTGGTCATTCTTTCGTTTCGTTTGTTTTGTTTTGTTTTGTTTTGCATGACTAATTGACATAATAGTTGTATTATTATCAGCATAAATCAGTTACCCTGGGACAGGAATCAGGGCAGAGGCAAAAAGTATCCATTTACCCTGCTGGCTTCGGGGGAAATGAAACATAGTAATGAATCTTACACTCATTATCTATCATGACATCATTGGGCCAATAAGTAGATATTCCCCAAATCAAAAGGGGTAAAGAGCACCCCCGTTTCCCATTATTTGAATAATCTGACTTCACTACACTATGTTTCAAACTGGTTACAATTCAACAAACTTTTTTCCACAAGAAATGAAGACATATGGACAAAAGTCAAAGAACAAATTAAAACATTTTAGCTGTTAAGATGAACATAAATATACTCTGCTTTAATAAACTAATCAGATGTTCATCCATACGATGCACATAGAATCACCATCAATGAAATAGAACTGCCAGAACTAAGCCTGGAAATCAATTAAAGGAAATGCTGACACTAAATTTACACACATTTTGGATGTACAGCATTAATTCTTTAATTCTCTTTAATTTCACACATCTGGTCCTCTTTTTTTTTTTTTTCCCTGTAGATTTCCATATATAAGCTTTGCATTGTTCTCTAAAGCAATATGGTGCCTTTGGGGTTGCCTAGGATGCAACCTTGCAAACACATGCCTCTTTGATGGCAACATATTCAGAAGCGTGGATACTCATCACCTCCAGGAGGTATGGTTATGGTTATAAAAACCTAGCAGTGCAAAAACTCCAATGTTAAAAGCCATTCATTCTAACTCACACTAACAAACAACTGCCAGGAGAGTATATGTACATGGCACCCCAAATTACAGGTGTATCACTACCTCAGTATATCCTATATTGTAAGAAGGTCTTGTCTGTGGGGGGGAAAAAGTCTGTAGACAACCTAAGTGTATGCATCTGTGATCCACTGAAGGGGCATGAGAATCCTGGGGCCAGAGATGGATTCGAGTATTAATTCCAAGCTTCATCTAGCAACAATCCCATCTTCTCAAGGGAAAAAGTTAGCAAACAATTTCCCCAGGATCCTGTTAATTTCATTACCTGCTAATGAAAAAAAGTGGATCGATTAGGCCTGATTTAAATGAGCTAAATGTCCTTACATTGCTTTCTCAGGGAAATGAGTGAAAAGAAGAGCCCCAGTCTGAAATCTGTAAGGGTAGTCTTCACAATTTTGTACCTATGGCCGTTTCATTAACAAGAAACAGCATAGTGCAAGGGGGTGTCGGGATACATGGTTTCTAGCCCTGGTTTTGCCATTCGGTAGCTGTGTGGTGTTAGGAAGCTTGTTTAACTTCTCTGGGCCTTCATTTGTTCACATTTTTCCAAATAGAGAAAAGCTATGTTTGTTTGTCTTGCTTTGTTTTGTTCCCATATGGTCTTAAAACTCAGTTACAGAAATGTATACAAGGCAGAAAAATTATATTATAAAACCAATAATGTTAACTTGCAGTTACATCTCCTCCTACTTCTATCCAATTATTTCCATGTAGGGCACTGGTAACACACAACCATTACTACGCAACCTAGACAGCTCAGCCATGCAGGCAAATATGAGCTTGATTGTCCAGTATTAATATTCACTGATGCAATTAATCAAGCTGGCAAAGTTTCCTGGGACCATAAATGGCTGCAAGGGAAAAATGGCATGGGTTGGCTTAACAGTGGTTTCCAGGCCACCCTCTTAGTTGATGCCAGATGACTGACTAAATCAGGCTTCTGCAAACTTTTCCTATAAAAGTCCAGATAATGAATATCTCAGGATTTACAGGGCGCTGTCAAAGGTACTCAATTCTGACATGAGTATTCCAAAGCAGGCATAGACAATATGTAAGTAAATGAGTATGGTTGTGTCCCAAGGAAACTTTATGGTCGCTGATACGCGAATTTCATATAATTTTTACATACCACAAAATACGATTCTTCTTTTGATTTTTAATTATTTCAAAATGAAAAAAAAGTCTTAGCTCTTGAGTATAAAAGAGCAAGTGCTGGCTCGAATTTGGCCCAAGACCTTTAGTTTGCCCATTCCCACAATGAATGTTAGGAAACTATGCAGGTTTTTCATCTGGACCCTGTTGAGATGTCCTACCTCAACAGGTCCTATTGTGCGATTATTAATTGTCCTCAGCACCAGCAACCCTGCCTAATGTATGGTGATTACGTTCATGGGCCAGGCACACTATGCCAAGTAAATACATGCGAGTGAAACCAAAAAATGCATCATTGAGAGAAAGAGAAATAGTGGAGTGCAACAAATCCTAAACTAGATGGCAGGTGGTCTGGTCTCTGATCCTGCCGTTGGCTCAGAATCGCCATGAGCCTAGAGGAAAGATAAACGCAAGAGCCCAGGCACAGTAAAGGCAAGGCCACGATAACACCTGCAAAGGAAGTGCAGTGTTCTCTCGTCTTAAAGAGCTCATCTGGTCCAGAACAGTCACCTGCTCCCCAAACTGGTTTAACTGGCCTTGGAGGCCTGCATGCTCACTGTGGATAGTAAAATTCTACCCAGTACACTCAGTCTTATCTTTAACCTCCTTTGGAAATTGTAAATACTTATCAAAAAATAAATAAATAAAATAAAACCTCAATAAGTCACCACTGTTACTGTTGATCAGGTTATCTTACTCAGGGCTTGGAGCAAACAGCAACAGCAGGTAGGGAATACGGATGACCAGACATTCGAGAAGGTGAAAGAAGTTCAACAAGCCGGAAGCATTCAAACTATGCCAGTGCCGTAGTCCAGGCTAAGTGAATCCTTGTCATTCATGCCCTGGCATTTATTGGGCTCTGGTTCAATTCAAAGTGCTTGGCAACCAGAACTTTCACCTTCATGATGCTCACAAACATAGAAATGTGATTGAGGCATTCTTCCTGTGTTAATAATGGCTAACATTAAGCTAAAAGGTCAATTGAATTTTAGTAAGAAAGCCCAGGTTTACTGATAATTTCAGATATATCCATTTTCATTCAGAATAAACCATAGTGAATTCTGCAGTATAATGACATACTGAGCTCACTGCCTAGCTGATTCTCTTGCTCGTATTTTTTTCCACATTTGTAACCAGAATACATTGGTTATTCAATACAAACATAATGGTTTTAATGGTTAATCAACCACATGCAAGAAAAACACAAGAGGAATAATCCTTATTTGAGTCTGGCAAGAACTTCTACCATTTGCTTCGCTAATATTTTGTGGTAAGAGCAAAGCTCCAGAAATTCTCTGATGAGCATTCAGCTCATTCGAATACACATCGGTTACCATATGGCCAGTATCAGCGCTAGAAAGACAGATCAATTGGAAATGCCTAAAAAAATAAAGGATAAACATTAGAGTCAGATGGGCCCAGATTTGAGTCCTTGCTCAGATGTGTAACAACAGTGTCACCTCAGGCAAGTGATGTCCACTTCCCAAGCCTCAGCTATGTGTGTGTCCACATAATCCTACATGTGTTCATAAGTATTAGCCATTACCATTAACATTAAGATTCTGGACTTTAGAAAAAAGAGTGAAGCCCAAAGATTGAGAAGGTGTCTAAGGGTGGCAGCTAAATGGATAAAGAGAGTAAGATTTACTCACTTAAGAAATTATAATTGATTACTATAATGTTCCAGGCACTGTACTATTTTTCGTTACTCTCCTTCTCAGTGAAAAGAGACACATAAAAGCTGTACTTTCAAAGTTATTTTCTTGTTTTCTAAAATTTAAATAAATCTCTGTTGTAAAGTTTTCCTATGGCCATTTGCCTCTTTCTCCTAAAATCTAAAGGGAGAGAAAAACAATTTACTCTGCTGGAATTTTTTTTCTTAGTTGTGGTCCAGTGATAAGTGTGTGCCTTTGGTTAGTCCTGTAAGTGGCCTCTCACTCTCCCCTTAGAGACTGAATGGAGGCTGTACCATCCTTACGATGTCATATACGATGAAGCCCAGTCAAGGAATCCCTACACTTGGAAGCTGCACTCAGATGTCCTTTCTATGAAGGATTGGCCACCCTATTTAAAGCTAGTGGTAGCTATGAGCCAAGAAGAAACTCAGTTTTTAACCCAAAGCCTAACTTATTAGGACAGACTCACCATGTTGGGAGTATAAACTCCCACTTATACTAACAGCTGGAGAGTAAGTCTTTAAAGAAGCTGTCACTTTGGTTATTGGTTTTTGTTCTTTTTAAGTGTGGGGAGAAGTAGAGATGAGGGGACTTATAATACGTTTAACTCAAATTAGTATTCAAGACTTAAAATACTTCTTTTTGCTAGAGAAGATGAATAAAAAAGTGAGATACGGAAATGAATGTTCTGGGGTCAAGATGGATCCTAATTTCCCAAAACTAGAACTCTCTGGATTTGGACTTCTTTGGATGCAGGTTCTGGAGACTGTAAAAGCCACCCTCTAAGGTTCTGGTGAAGGACCCCTTCATCCTCATCTGTCCCATGGTAGCAGCTGGGGGCACGGGTCCCACCCTCCCAGATGACCTCCTGCTTGCTTTCTGGTGACCTGCAATGTCATTCGCCAGAGCACTGCTCCTTCCTTTCCCACAGAAAGCATCCAACACCACCTTCTACCCCAGGCTGGAGAAAGTCTCCTAGATCTCTTCCATCAGGAGAATGTTTTTTATTTTCTTATGCTTATATACGGAGATAAACCTGTTAAATGTCTTCCACAGAATAAGGAAGATTTGCCTGATTTTCTTTCCTGCAAATAACAATCAAACTAGTTGAGAGAAAAAAAAAGTTAAAAAGTCATTTTTGGAGATCTCTGGTTAGGCATCTGCTCACAACAACAAAAAAGGACCTCCCGCTAACCTGGAAGAATTCAATGTGGGGAAATTCTAACCACCTACTAGCTATCATGATCTCAGAATACACTTAGCATACTTGTTTTCAAAAAGAGAAAAAGACTGTTTTTTCCTTTATCATTTCTCCTTGAAAAGGTTGCATTAAATCAAAAAAGTACTTTGACATCCATGACATCCTCACATTGAAAAAATAGCCATAGAATCTACCTTAAAGTCCCAACAGAAACCAGATTGTGACTATCCATTTATGTGCCTACAATAGGAGGCAATAAGCAAGGTCAGCAATTTAGAGGATATTTCTCTGGGACAGAAAAAATCAGAGCAAATCCAAGAAACATTTCAGCAGCAAAATCTGTGTCATGCAGTTGTCATTTTTTTAAAAGATTTTGTTTATTTATTTGATAGAGAGAGAGCACAAGCAAGGGGAGCTGCAGGCTCCCTGCTGAGCAGGAAGCCTGACTGGTCTCTATCCCAGGACCCTGGAATTAGGACCTGAGCCGAAGGCAGATGCTTAACCCACTGAGCCACCCCGACGCCTCCGTAGTTACTATTCTAATATTGAGGGGAAAGGGGCAGACAGGTGAAGAAAATCACACTGATCCTATGCTGTAGGGGAGGGAAGCCCTGCCTTTCTTCCCTTGTAGGTTCTTCGACTGACCTAATCATTCAGCTGACACACTACAGATTAACAGGAGAAACATAAATTCAATATTGTATGCACGGGAGTCCCAAAGATAGGTGAGTCCAAAAAGTCCAAAAAGTGGCCGAAGCAGGCAGCTTTTCTGTCATTTAGACAAAGAAACAATTATTCCCGAAGATTTTGACAAAACAAAGGAGTTTGGGTGTGGGGTAGCAAACTAAAGAAGAAGGAATAAAGTTTGTTTATAGTGGCTTCTAGGCCTTGAATTCCCTATCTCTGGCGATAAGGATGACTTCTACCCTCCCGAGATAGGAAGGAGACCTTCACGTGAGAGATTTATTTCCTACTTCCAGGGGAACAAAGGACATCAGAGTGTCCTTCCTGCACCGGCTGTAACTTTAATTCAAAATAATCAATGTGCCAAAGTGGCATATTTTGAGGTGGCATATTTTTGTTCCCCCCAATATTCTCTCTAAAAATAAGATAAGAATAACAGTCGGCTCTTAATATTGTTACATACACACACACACACACACACACACACACACACACACACACACACACACACGGGATGCTACTGGATCAGGGAGAGGAAAGGCTCTAAGTACATGAAAAGAGGGCAGGAGGGCCTCACCAAAGAGATGCCTAGGCCAACCACTGAAGGAATAGGAATTCTTTAGGCAGGGAAGAAAGGAGGACTTTTCTGACAGGAGGCCATGAGAAAGTATATCCCATTTTCAGAACCTAAATCAGAAGATGGCATCTGGCAAACTAGACAGGCCAGATCATAAAAGAATTTTTTGTTAGTTTTGTTTGGTTAGCAGTTTTCTTCAGTCAGGAGAAACAAAATTTTGCCAACTCACGCCAAAGAGAACAGGGTAAAGGGGAAGACAATTAAAAGAAAACAGAAGCAAAGGAAACTCTGAATACGCACGCTTTTGAAAGGAACCAGGAGAGCTGAGGGGACCCAGGTAACAGCTGCAAAAGGACAATCTTCTTAGAGTGCCTTAATCTATACCTGTCAGCAATGGCTTGAAACAAACCACTTCCAACTACTTTCAATCTTTCCTTCTCTTTATTGAAAATTTCCGGGAGAAAATTGGCTCTCTCGGCCAGGAGAGCAGAGAGCTCCTTGAACAGCTGTCCCACAAAGCCTGCAGGCACTGGGATCTGCTCAGATTCTCCCAAACTGATATCAATCGTATGGCGCCCAGGAGGACTGAGGGTAGATATTCCACAGGCAAAAAAGAGACCACGAGAGTCGTGCATGCTCTGTCAAGGGTTTCGAACTTTATCCTACAGGCAGAGGGAAGCCATTGGAAGGTGTAAGGATGGGATGATCCATGCTTATGTTCTCTTTGGGGACACAAGACACTGTGGAACTGTAACAAATAAGACCATAAAATGAATGTCACAGGGTTTTGTGTCTAGGTTACAAATGATATGTAAAACCCTCGTGACACTTATTGGCAGACAGTATCAGGGGATGTTAGAAAGAGGAGTAAATTTCGAAATCATTTAGTGAACCCACTTTCATTTTACAGGTTACCTATAAAGAGGCTCAGCATCTGTGTCCTTCCTTGGGTCACAAGTCTGCTTATCAGCATTCAGGACTTGGGATGAAATTCTTTAATTATCAACACCATCCTGTCAAGCTACTATGAAAAAAGCCCATTTTAAAATCTCTTTCTGCATGAAAGTATTGGGCTCCAACACAGATTCTGTGGTGCCTTTGATTATGTCTGCACTATACACATGGTATAGGGCATTCTTCTCATCATTACGTAAAATTCTTACAAAATGTGTCTTCCACTCTCTCCCACTGTTTCATTTATTCAGCAAGAAACTAGTAAGTACCAGTTATTGTACTGGCTGAGGGCACAGAGTAGCAACGATATTGTTAATAATAATATCAATATAGTGGCCATCATTTACATAACACTTACTAGGTGCCAGATAATATTGTGAGTATTTTTCATATAGTAATTCACTTAATCCTCATAACAACTGGTAGGCTGGAATGGGGAGTGATTGTTTGTGGCTTCAGTGTTTCTTTGGGAGGCAATAAAGATGTTCTAGAATTAGATTGTGGGAATGCTTTCACCAATTGTAAATATACTAGAAAACACTGACCTGTACACACATTAAATGGAATTTTATGATATGTGAATTATATTTCAATAAAGCTGTTTAAAAAAGAAGAAGTAAGGGCACCTGGGTGGCTCATTTGGTTAAGCATCTGCCTTTGGCTCAGGTCATGATCCTGGGGTCCTGGCACTGAGTCCCACGTCGGGCTCCCTGCTCAACACAGAGCCTGCTTCTCCTTCTCCTCCGAGCTCATGCTCTCTGTCACTATCTCTGTCTCTCTCAAATAAATAAAATCTTTAAGAAATAAAAATTAAAAAATTAAAAATAAAAAAGGAAGCAAAACCCAAGACGTCGATTATACAGAGAAGCAATTTGAGGCACAAAGAGATTACAGCAGTTGTCCAAGGTCATAAAGCTACAAAGTGTCAGAACTGGGGTTCAAATATAGGTGGTCAGATGCAGAATCTCTATATTAAGACACAGTCCCTGATCTGGAAGAACTCACAATCTGGACCATATTTGCAAGCATGAGGCAAAAACATCTTGCCCTTGTATCTAAATTACTCAGATGTATTAAACACACAGTCAGAGGAAAAAAGGAGAAATATACAAAGGAAAACTGGTGGATGACAGAGTACCAGATATCTGTAGATACTTCAGCATGTCTAAAGCCTGATTCTGCTCCTGATGGCGTCATCAGGAGAAAGTATCCTAAAATAAGCTACATTAGGAAAGAAGACAAAGAGGGAGCTTTCTCACCATCCATTAACATAGCAAGCTGAAGTCACCTTGTGAGTGTGCGTGGACGTGCCTGTGCACGTGTGAGTATGTGAGGATTTGGGTGTACGTGTGTCTGCTGGAAAATTGCCCTCCCGGAAGTCATGCCTGTTCTCCATTGCATGCCCAGAACCTGGCAGGGCACACGGGAGATAAGGGATGATGATGAATGGATGACTCTCAGCTAGTTAAAGAATAGCTTAAATTGATTTTCGACTTCCTGGACTTTAGAATGGCTCAAATCTAGACCATAAGGAAAAAGGGCTGCTGGTGACTGGAGGTATATGGGCATTACATGACTATTAGTCATTTGGGGAGTGTCTGATGTTCATGAGATCACAGCTCCAAGTCTGTAAAGGTCTAGTTCTTACACTAAGTCCTTCTTAAGACCCCAAGCTCTGGTTGTCTTGAAAATGCATTTAATTGGTTATGAAAAGGACTGGGTAAGAGAAAATAGGTGGCTGTGCTCAAAAATCTGTTCTGCCGAGGGACACCTGGATGGCTCAGTCGGTTGGGCTTCTGCCTTTGGCTCAGATCATGATCCCAGTGTCCTGGGATCAAGTCCCGGGTTGGGTGAGTCTGCTTCTCCCTCTGCCTGCCACTCCCCCTGTTTGTGTTCTCTCTCTCTCTCTCTCTCTCTCTCTGACAAATAAACAAATAAATAAAATCTTTAAAAAAAAATCTATTTTGCTGCAGAAAAAACTCACAGTACATTCCCAGTGATGGTGAGCTAAGGACAATGCATTTCCTTAAACAGTATATATTCAAGCTCATCTTACATCCCAAATACAGCAAGCAGAAGTAGAAGATACCTAAATCAGAATGCAGGGCCCGCATGTCAGTTTCACAAGCTGGCAGGGGCTGCTCAAAATTCTTCTCAACAGCATTAATGCTCAAGCACTAGGCTAACTGCTGGATGACTAAGCTATGTCCTCTTATGCTGAAGGAGTTCACAAAATTGGTGCTTCTACCTCCTCAGAATTTTTAGAATTTCTGTATCATTACTCAGCTGAATATTCTTCACCTTGCCAACAAATTATGAACATGACATTCATCAGGCCCCAAATGGGACCACTCTCAAGAGTCTGTGAAAAACCCAGAGAGCTACACGAAAATTACAAAGGTTAAGATTTTCTTCCTCAAGTTCAAACAAGAAATTCTACTTGTCACTGAAATAACAAAAAAGATAAATTTTAAATAAGGTAATAAGCACCAAGCAATTTATATTTAGCTTTTCAACATTTGAAGAAAAAAAGATACACTCTCTACCCAGATCTAATTCCTCCATCTGCCACAAACTTGAGACATTCTTCCCTTAGCTTACTTATTGTATGTATCACAGGCAGGAGAACCAAGTGGCTGAGCTAGCATGTCTCTATAATCTATTATCCAAACCAGAGCACTTCTGAGAGTGAAAAAAGTCACAATAACTACATCAGGACAACAGAAGTAACCTGGGACAATCCCAGACAAACTGAGAAATACTGTCACCCTATTAAAAGCGTGTGCTCTGGTGTCAGAATTGGGTGATGGGCAGGGAGAAACAACTGAAGGCTTTTGAATAGTGTTGTTAAGTGACCACAACTTCAGGAAGCTTAGAAAGAAGTGGGCTTTGGCCAGAATGGACCAGAAAGACATCGAGGTTAGGAAAGCCCAAGAAAACGTTCTTAGGGCACTAGGAAAGAAGCCATGAGGGGCCAAGCTAGGACGGTGGCAATAAGAAGAGAAAGCCCATATAAGAGAACAGGCTGTTAAAGAGGTCAGATAAGTTGTAATACTAGTCTAAGTAGTTAGAAAATATTAAACACACCTCAAGGGACTTGACAGATAAATGCATAGCAGAGGACACGATCATTGGAAAAACCAAGGGAGCTCAGATTCTAGGGCAAAAGCCGTCTGCTCCCTATCTCTTCTCATACTTCCTGATCATGTCGCCAGGCTCGCAGGGGTGTGCTTCATTCCAAGGAGAACTGGAGCCCTCCACAGACCGCTTACTATGATGCAAGGCACAGGTAAGCCAAGAGTTTCCTTCACCAGGAGGGTAATAAAATGCCACCAACAATTGCTCCAGACACCACTTGGTGGCACCAGTACCCTGAAATGATTGAAATTGCAACCTGCTATTCTTGATCTTAAACTGGAAACTTTGGACTCCTAAAAGGTCTGGCCAACCCTCAAGTTCAATTTCTTCCATGATTATCTGACTTCTTCCAGAACTTTCACATCCTCCTTTATCTCAGTCTATGGAAATCCTGAAAACTAGAAGATGAGAACGTTTTATTTCAATGATCTCTTATTATTTCAAAAATTCCTTTGTTTGCATATACACATATAATTTGCATAAATGTGACCACATCTTTCAACCACATTTTTCTTACATTAGCCTTTTCCTTTTTTGTTTCTTTTCCTCGCCTACCACCACCTTCTAGACAATCCATCTTAACAGCCTAGAACATACCCATTCATGTTTGTTTCCATCACTATCTAACCTTATACAAATGTGTGTATAGGCAAAAGAGGTATGTAGAGAGATAATGCATAAAAGTTTTTTTGATCAATGATTTAGAAAATGGACTCATATAATATACTCTTCTACACATCTTGCTTTTCTCCCTCAACAGTATCTGGCGGTAATCCTTCTAAGCAGCTAGTATTGCTCTAATTCATTTTGGGGGGATGTTGTTATGTAATATTCCATGGTATATACGTAAAATAGTTTATCCAACAACAGTTCCTTATTAAAGGGTATTCACTTGCTTTCAGTTTTTTGTTGTTATTTTGCCACAATAAACAATCCTGCTGTAGAAATCCTGTGTTTATATCCTATAAGGTAGTGCTCTTGTCTCCATGAGTTAAATTCCCAACAGGAGAATGCTGGATTAAAGGGTAAGTATATACTTTCAACTTAAGAAATGTTTTTCTTAATTTCACAAAATTTTAAGAAATGTTGCTAGATTTACATCCCCCAAAAAGCTCTTTAAAATCCCCATTTCCACCAGCAAAATATGAATGATAGTGCCCTTTTCCTCACATCTCCACTAGCAATGTGTATTGTTGCTTTTTTATTTTGCCAGTCTGATGGATGTAAAGTGACAACTTATCATTAACTAACTTCTTGTTTTCCCAAATGGTTGTGATTTGGAGCATCTTTTCAGGGTTTTTTGAGCCATTTTGATCTGATTCTTCACAGCTTTTGCCCAAAGCAAGGATTTTTTAAAGGGATTTTTGCTTAGTAATGAAGCTAGAAAAATATTGCTGAACATTAAAGAAAATAGAAAAAAATAGGTTTTATCATGGTCACTATTATCTATATTTGGTATCTAACACTAAATGCACTTGGGTGCTCAATTCGGCAGCACATACACTAAAATTAGAACAATACAGAGAAGATTAGCATGCCCTCTGCATATGGATGACATGCAAATCTGTAAAGCATTTCATAGTTTAAAAATACATGCAAACATACATGCGTGCATATATACATACATAAAAACACTGGGGAGCCAGAAAATAATCTGTGAGTACTATTCAATTCTGAAATGTCTACTCTAAGGGCAGAAGATGGTTATTTCTCTCTTCATAAGGAATTATCTCACTGTTAGTGCTTTGCTTCTGACTGGACATTGTATTGCTATATATGCTTAAGTAGGACTTGGTATTAAATCGAACCAGTTGCATTTATTTGAGTGTCATTCAAAATACTTGTTTTAAAAAAAAAAGAACAAAAATCAGTAGGGAAAGAAATTGTATTTTTAAGCTTCTAAGAAGATTTTATAAACAATGGAGCCCAGAGAACAAAAAAAAAGTCATAAAATGACTTGACAGTGTCCTTTTAAGTGAACATATGTGAGTTTATGCTTCCATATGTGTTCACATATGTCCTACATATGCACAACCAGCTGCTAACCAACCAAATTGTTCAATGTGTATGTTTACTGTAAAACAAGCCGAAAGTGTTTGGTCTCTTTGTTAGAGAAACAGCTCATAATTTCAAGTATACAAACGTCAGTTGTTTCTCATTTCTTTTTTTTTCCAAGCCAAATGAGCTGTTGATGCCCAATTTGGCAGGATCCTAACTGAGGCTGACTCTTGGCCAGCTGCAGAAACCTGGCCCTGAAAGTTTGGGAAAATTTTTACAAGAATAAGGAGCTTTTCCTAATGGCTCCCTAAACCAGAGGAAGTTTCCTTAGAGCCTCAGCCAGTTTTTTCCCACTCAATATCCCAAAGGATAATCACTAACTTTGCTTGGATACTAATGGATGGAGTTAGGGTGTGAAATGAGGGTCCTCCCCAACTTTGGTCAAATACTCTTTCAAAACCCACTGTTAACAGAAAACATTCTAGGGAGGTAGAGATTATGTCTGTGATAACAACTTTATCTATAAGTCCTCAGTATCTCATCTTTCATTCAGCCTTTAGACAGTGCTCTGCAGCTTAAAATGGTGAATGAAATTTGGACCAATTTCCAGTTGAAGGTGCAGCCTTTGGACAGATTAGACCCCTACTTCTACAATCACAGCATTGAACCCAATCATCACTCTTGATATCCTCTACTACTCACATTAATATTCTCTGAAGAGCAGGCTGTTGTGAAAAGAGCTCATGCTCTGGAGTGGAAGAGTCTATCCAGTCCTGGCTGTGTCGTTGCCTGGCTGTGTGGCTGTAGTAGCTGTGTGGCTGTAGAAGCTTGTAGAAGCTTCCAACTTCAGTTTCCTTATGAGCTATGTGGAAATAGTAATACAGACTTCCTAAGTTTCTGATGAAGATGAAATGAGATAATCTATATAAAAGATGATGCACAGTACTGGGGACACATTAAGGGCTTAGTATATGTGAATGCCCTCCCTCTCCATTTCTCTTTTCCTCTCTCTAGCCCCTGCAAAGAGAGAGAGAGACATAAGAACCAGGAATATTTCTTGGTCAAGGAGATAATCCAAAAGTCCCCAATCCCAATGATGGTGGGGATGGGTAAAGGAGAAGCTGAATTCAACAGAAAAAAATCATTTAAAATGTTCTCTCTCTCTTCTTTCATATTTTTTATTAATTATTTTTATTAACATATAATGTATTATTTGCCCCAGGGGTACAGGTCTGTGAATTGTCAGGCTAAAATGTTCTCTTTGACAAAAAAATAAAAATAACAGAAATAAAACGTTCTCTTTCAATATCACTGAAACTAGACAGATAAATATGCATGTGTGTTCATAAACGCATGCCCATTTATTGAACACCTCCTGTGTGCCTTGAATAGTGCTCGACAGAAGAAATATTTCTTAAATAAATGAATGAAAACCAAACCCTTAAAACACCATCATAATTTCTTCTCTGTTGCTCAGTTTCCTGGGATTTATTTATTAGTGATGATTCTCTGCTTTTCAAAGTGAATGCCATCATAAGGAAGAAGTATGGGTATCTGTTATCACTGTCTTACTCAGCCCCTGTAAAACAACCAGAAGCATCCCACCCATCTTTCTGTCTGCCAACACAGGCTCTTTCTACATCAAACCACCTCTCATTCCTTCTTTCCCTTCCTCCATTCAACCTTCTGAAGGCTGTCCAGTATTTGGCACAGCTGAAAAATACAATTCCTCTTGCTGCAGGTGTCCGTGTGTTTGGAGCAAAATGAGCCACTGTTGACAATTGTAAAGAAAGGAAGAACAGCTGTTTGCATCTGGGCGTGGGGTAAGAAAGAGAGAACAGCTGGTGGCAGCTGTGGCAGACAAGAAAGTAACCAAGTGAGCAGCTGCTGGTAATTCAGAATCTACTAGACTGCCCGGAATAACTGAAATCCAGAAGAAGCATGTGAGACTCGACTGAACTACCTTACTGTACCCTGCTCTTCATTAGATCCGACTTGTCCTTCATTAGGGACGTTCCCATGATAGCTACATGAGGACTCCCAGTGGGATTATCAGTCCCCTCCTTCCCATCCATAACCCTTTGGAAAATCAAACCGAGAAAAGTAAAATGGCACAGACATTACTTCCAGTAAGCCCATGCTTATTTTTACAAGAGGAAGCAGTCTATGGTTGACAAGGGAAGGAATGTTACCAGTGATGGATCTATCATAAGAATGGGCAAAAAGAATTCTTTCTATATTACAAGAGATTATGGTCATTTTGATGATGATCCCACACTTCAGAATTCAGTAGGCTAACATAATGTGATGACTTAAGTGCAACAGAAGCCTAGAAAAATACACTTTAAAACCCTGTCAGGGGTTTCAATGTTTCTTTTCTCATGTGTATGTAATCCTGTGAATGTGTATACATAGAAATATTTCCCTCTACTTTCTTTTTTATTCTTAATAAAAAGAAGACAAAGATGATATAAATCATGCATCTGGTGACAAAATATTTGGTTGGTTGTTGTGCTTCTTTTAGTCATCTGGAATTCTAAGGTAAACTGAGAGGCCCCAAAATGTGTCATCTACTTCTCATCTTGTTCATCACAGAAGAAAAGCATCTCATCACTCCAATTTATAGAATTTCAGCTCTTTGGTTTCTAAGGTAAAGTTCAAGAGAAGAAAAAAGAAACTACCACAATGTTACATATTAATAAATTATATACAACTTGTGCCCCCAAATAAAAGAATCATTAAGGAAATTATATGGCAAGCTATCTGTATTTACAGAAATGATAATTTTGCAGATAGTGATAGGGAAAATGCTTGTGATGTAGTATTTGTGGAGAAGTCTGCTAAGATCATTCACACATGAAAAGTTAATGCAGGGTGCCTGGGTGGCTCAGTTGGTTAAACAATTGCCTTCAGCTCAGGTCATAATCCTGGAGTCCCGGGATTGAGTCCCACATCAGGCTCCCTGCTCAGCAGGGAGTCTGCTTCTCCCGCTAACCTCTCTCCTCTCGTGCTCTCTCTCTCTCAAATAAATAAATAAATAATTTTTTTTAAAGTTAATGCAAAACATACATCATGATTAAACCTAAGGTAAAAGGATAGGCATAGGACAATGATATAAAAGGAATTTGTTAAAATAGAAAAAGCCAAAGAAGACAGCAGAGGAGGAATCTTAAATTTTATTTCCTTCATATATTCTTTCTGTTGATAAATTAGATTAGTAGAAAAGATCTAAATAATAATTAAACTATTATGAAAATTACTAACAAAATCACTCAACTATAAGCTCCGTAAGGACTGGGTCCTTCCCTGTTTCTGATCACCTTGATCTCCAATGCCTGTCACAGTGCCTAATGACCAATAAATATCTGTTGAATGAAGAAGTCAATGAAATGAGTCATCATTTTAAAATGAGATTTATAAAAGAGAGAACGGAACCACTTCCACCAATGGCATATGTGTGACTGAGAAAAGAAGGCTGGCTCTATTCTAGAGATCAATTAGAAAGATCCCCAAAGATATGCTAATGGTATTTTGAAATCAGCTCTGTCCTGCCTGGTGAGATATGTGGCCCAGCCAGGTCTAAATGAGCCCCCACATTCTGAATTGGAAGGGAGAGAAACTAGACAGTGCAAATATGCTTCCAGCTCTAAGACAGGATTCTGTGACTTGGATTAAGAGGAAAGGGAGTGCGAGTAGTTGCCAAAATACTAATGTCAGAAGCACTTGGCCCTTAATTTACCAACCAGAATGGCCCATGGCAAAGTTCCCAGATGTCTTGTGCTCTAGGTGAGTAGCTTTCCTCAAAGCAAATTTGATTAATGTTTCTATCCACAGCTCCCCTTCTCATGTCCAGGCTTGGTTACCCAGTCTGGCATTGAAAGGTTGAGTTCTAAATCAGCTAGTAAGAATATGAGATTTTTTCATTCTTGATTTTACTGTCCCATTTTCCTGCAACAATAAGGTCCACAGTTGAAAGAATTTTCACTATGTCAAAGGCTGCCTTTGAATCAGCCTTGTTTACTAAATTCCTCCCTGGGGAAGTTGGGATAGACTCATCATTCCAATATGAACATCTTTATACAAAGTCTGTTTTCCAGATATCTTGAACCTTCCCCAAGCCCAGCTTATATAAAGTGTGAATGTTCCATGTTAATGTAAAGTACTCCTACACTCTAAACATGAAGTAACTCAAGACCCTGACAAATTTGAATGTTATCCAAAATACGTTTGCAGATTTTTCCCGCTTGCCTATAAAATAGCATTAAAGGAAATGTCTTGCTCCATAAATATAACTGTCAAGAGTTTAAATGACTTACACTTCATCATCATCATCACCAAAATCATAAACTGCCTTTTTTTGTCCAGGGCTGGGATTATAGTATACTCAGCATATTCAACAGATATTTGAGTAACATGCTGAGAATATGCAACCACTAGGTTTTTATCCACCTTCCCTAAAGGGACCACAGCATATAGTTATTTCCAGATATAATTTCTATATTAGAAGTGTGAAGGCTAATTTTATGTGTCAACTTGACTGGGCTATGGGATACCCAGATATCTGGTCAAACATTATTTGTTGTTTCTATGAGAGTGTTTTGGGATGAGATTAATGTTTAAATTGGTAGACTGAGCAAAAGCAGATTGCTCTCCATATGTGAGTGGGCCTCATCCAATCAGTTGACAACCTGAATAAAACAAAATATCTGACTCTTCACCAAGTAAGAAAGGATTCTTCTGGCCTGAAGGCCTTCATACTGGTACCTTGGCTTTTTCCTGTCTTTGAAGTTGAACTGAAACACTGGCTTTTCCTGAGTCTTTAGTCAACCAGCCTTCAGACTGGAACTATAACATCCATTTGCTCTTTTGGGTCTCCAGCTTCACCAGCTCACTCTACAGATCTCGAAACTTATCAACCTCTGTAATCATATGAGCCAATTCCTTAACTAAATCTCTTTATATACACATCCTATTGGTGCTGCTCCTCTCAAAAATCCTGAGTAAAACAACACATAAGGTTTAACATACTATTCAGCACATGAGATTCTATTCACTAAAAGAGGACTCTGGAAAGATGGCAGAGTAGAAAGCACCAGGGATCTGTCTCTCCACCCAGATAACAATTGCATTGACAGAATCTCTCTGATGTAACTATTTTGAAACTCTGGAGTCCTTGAAGGCTTACAATTTCCAAGGGAAGACTTGGATGGTAAATTGCAGTTAATTTTAGGGAATTTCAGTTCTTAGCAGAGTAGTAACTAACTGTTCTCTACCTCAGTCCTATGGCAAGCAGCTCTGCCAGTGTTCCTGGAGCAGCCTGCGTATACTTTGATGGAGCCAGGCTAGGCAAAAAGGATGTTGTCCTCTAAACATTGGAAATCTATGCTCTGCTCATTGATTGCTGCTTCTGATCAAAGAGGTACAGACACAGAGGTGGGCAGCCATTGTTGTTTCACTTCCCCTCTGTTGTTGCTAGCCCCTCCCCTGCCAGCTAAAGTGAATTCTAGGGCATTTAAACTTTTCAATTTTTCTCCTTGCAGAGGCCAGACGTTAAAGTCTAAGACATACAAAAACACCTGCATATTTGGAGAAAATTAGAAAGTAACTGCACATGCCCAGGAAAAAGCTCAGAAAAGACTTTAGAAGACCTTAGGTTTATACCTCAGCTGATCCTTAGCGTAGAGAGACCTACGGTAATCAAAAACAAACAAAGAAAAAACAAAGACAATAATAAAAACCAGTAAACCCTGGGGAACAGTGAGGATCTGATTTCCAGAGTCACCTTGGTATGCCCAGTGTAAAACAAAAAAGCACAAAGTATACAAAAAATAGGACACTGTGGCTCATTTATAGGAAAAAGAAAATCAATAAATCAACAGAAACTCTCCTTGTAGACTTAATAGCAGATCTCCTAGACAAATACTTTAAAGCTCCTATCTTAAAAATGCTCAAAGAACTAAAATAAGATGTGCAGAAAGTCAAAAAGTAATATGTGAACAAAACAGAAATATCAACTGAAATAAAGTCTAAAAAGAAAAAACAACAACAAAATCTGGAGCTGAAAAGTACAGTAACTGAAGTGAAAAAAAAAATCAGTAACCTCTTCGATATCAGCCACAGCAACTTCTTTCAAGATATGTCTCCAAAGGCAAAGGAAACAAAAGCGAAAATGAACTTTTGGGACTTCATCAAGATCAAAAGCTTCTGCACAGCAAAGGAAACAGTCAACATAACAAAGAGGCAACCCACGAAATGGGAGAAGATATTTGCAAATGACAGTACAGACAAAAGGTTGATATCCAGGGTCTATAAAGAACTCCTCAAACTCAACACACACAAAACAGACAATCATAAAAAAATGGGCAGAAGATATGAACAGACACTTCTCCAATGAAGACATACATATGGCTATCAGACACATGAAAAAATGTTCATCATTACTAGCCATTAGGGAGATTCAAATTAAAACCACATTGAGATACCACCTTACACCAGTTAGAATGGCCAAAATTAGCAAGACAGGAAACAACGTGTGTTGGAGAGGATGTGGAGAAAGGGGAACCCTCTTGCACTGTTGGTGGGTATGCAAGTTGGTGCAGCCACTTTGGAGAACAGTGTGGAGATTCCTCAAGAAATTAAAAATAGAGCTTCCCTATGACCCTGCAAATGCACTACTGGGAATTTACCCCAAAGATACAGATGTAGTGAAAAGAAGGGCCATCTGTACCCCAATGTTTATAGCAGCAATGGCCACGGTCGCCAAACTGTGGAAAGAACCAAAATGCCCTTTGATGGACGAATGGATAAGGAAGATGTGGTCCATATACACTATGGAGTATTATGCCTCCATCAGAAAGGATGAATACCCAACTTTTGTAGCAACATGGACAGGACTGGAAGAGATTATGCTGAGTGAAATAAGTCAAGCAGAGAGAGCCAATTATCATGTGGTTTCACTTATTTGTGGAGCATAACAAATAACATGGAGGACATGGGGAGATGGAGAGGAGAAGGGAGTTGAGGGAAATTGGAAGGGAAGGAGAACCATGAGACACTATGGACACTGAAAAACAACCTGAGGGTTTTGAAGGGGTGGGGGGGTGGGAGGCTGGGGGAACCAGGTGGTGGGTATTGGGGAGGGCACATATTGCATGGAGCACTGGGTGTGGTGCAAAAACAATGAATACTGTTACACTGAAAAGAAAAAAAAAAAGATCACTGTAGGGATTGAAAGGCAGATTTGAACAGGCAAAAGAAAGTATCAGTGAACCTGAAGACAGAACAAGGGAACCTATCAAGTGTGAGGAACAGAAAGAAAAAAACTGAGGAAGGCAAACAGAGCTTAAGAGATCTGTGGAACACCGTATCTAATCCAGTAGAACTAAGATGTGCAAAGAAAATATAGCATCTTTTTTTATCCTTATAAATCCAGTCTCTTCCAGATTATGTCTGATAAATGTTCAGTCTTTAAAGCTCTCTCCTTCTCTCTTGCTCCTACAGAATATGTCATCTTAGAGTACACAGGCACTGATATGACTTCATGGTGGCCAGGGGTAGGGAATGGGGCATCTTGGATCCCATTCACCATCTGAGTTCTTGCTGGTTCTTCCTGTGGGATTGTTGTCTAATTTCTGAACTGACCTGCTAAGGTGAAAGTGAACCTGTCTTTAGGGCACTGTACTGGCATTCACTACTGAAGTCAGTAACAGCAGCCAATTATCTCTGGTCTTGAACTCTTTCAGATCCCCCATTATACTCTGTGTCCAGTCCCCAGGCCTCCAAAGAATCTGGTCCCGCCCCCTTATTTCTCTGACTTCTTTTCTGTCATTCTTCCCCTTGCCCACCCTTCCCCAGCCACACTGACTTTCTCTCTGTTCCTTGAACACACCTGGTATGTTCCTATCTCAGGGTCTTTATACTCTAGCCCTCTGTCTGAGATCATGGTTTGTTCCTTCACTATATTTGAGACTTTGCTCTGATGTCACCTTCCATATAATATATTCTTTGACCATCTTATTTAAAACTGAACACCATTCCTGAGATCTCATAGTCTCTTGTTTATTTATTTCCATGGCATTGATCACCATCCAATATAACACATGATTTACTTACTTTTATTGTCTGTCTCCCTCCTTAAGAATATAGGCTCACTGTAGTGATTAGGGCTGGCAAATGGTGTAGAGAACTCAGAATTAATGTGGTACTTGCTGCATGACCATGAGATTCAATGAAGTGAATCAATCCCTTAAGAAAAGTTGAGCAATGAATGATTGAATAAACAATAAGATTTTGTATTGAGTCAGTAACATGCTTCCCCCACCCATTCCAGTCCTTCACTTTTCAGATTTCCACATTTTCCTCATCTCTGTCTCTACTGGCTTTCATTTTTAAACTCCAAAGGTGCTAGCCAATGATAAAAATGTCTTAATTTTTGTCAAAAACTAATTGAAGGCCTACTTAAATTTTTGTATTAGTGAAGGTAAACACTGGCTGCTGTAATGAAAACATTTTAACCAAATAGAACCTCAATTCTTCACTGACATTATCAACCCAAAGTGTTATATGCAGCTGGCAGGTGGATTTTCCCCACAGAGGGGTTTTTAAGGATCAGGCATCTCCCAGATTAAGACTCCAGATGCCCTATCAGTCACTCAGCAACCAGGCAGGAAAGGAAACAGGGGATGAGATAGATATCGGCTGCCTAACTACCTTGACCACATACATCACTTCTGCTTCCATATCATGGGTCAAAACTAGATCATGGCATAACTGGATGCAAGGAGCCATGGACATTGTAGTCTCTGCTTGGGCAACTGTTTCCCTGTGCTGATTCTATGCCATGGAAGGAAAAGCATAGATCTTATTTCCCATTTAGCTTTTCCTACCATAACTTGTCCTATGGTGTGTAGGCATTCTCACATACATTTCTTCATTAATTCCTTCAACATCTTTATCGGGTATTAATATCATTCCCATTACCTAGAGGAAAACACACCCAGAGATAAAAACTGGCCTCTCAAGTCTTTAGGATGTGACTTCATTCATGGAGATTTACATTTTTTATACAGTCTTTCCTGAGTTATAGCTTAGATACTACACCATTCACCAATTTAAAATATACACTTCAGGGGCGCCTGGGTGGCTCAGAGGGTTAAGCCTCTGCCTTCGGCTCAGGTCATGATCTCAGGGTCCTGGGATCAAGCCCCACATCGGGCTCTCTGCTCAGCAGGGAGCTTGCTTCTCCCCCTCTCTCTGCCTGCCTCTCTGCCTACTTGTGATCTCTCTCTCTGTGTCAAATAAATAAATAAAATATACACTTCAGCGGTTTTTAGTAGGTTCACAGAGCTGTGCAACCACCACCATGGTCAATTTTGGAACATTTTTATCACCCGCAAAAGAAATGTGTGCTCAGGAGCACCTGGGTGGCACAATTGGTTAAGCGTCCAACTTTTGGATTTGGCTCAGGTCATGATCTTGAGGTCATGAGATGGAGCCCCGGAGTCAGGCTCCACGCTCAGTGCAGAGCCTGCTTAAGACTTTCTCTCCCTCTCTCTCTGCCCCTCCTTCCCAATCTCTGTCTCTTTCTCTCTCTCTCTCAAACAAATAAATAAATATTTTTTTAAAAGTAAAAAGTAGAAATAAATTCAAAAAGAAATATACATTAGCATTTCCTTCTCATTTCCTCTTTAGCCCCTTTTTAGCCCTAAGCAACCACTAACCTACTTCCTGTCTATAGATTTGCCTTTTCTGGACATGTACTATATGTTGGCTAATTGAACGTAATAAAATAAATATCCAGATATAAGTGGAATCATACGATACATGGCCTTTTGTGACTGGCCTCTTTCGCTCAGCATAGTGTTTCCAAGGTTCACCCATGTTGTAGCAGGCATCAGTATTTTATCTCTCTTTATTGCCCAACAATATTCCATTGCATGGATATACCACAAATCTGTTTATCCATTTATCAGGTGATAAACACTGGGGCTCTTTCCATTTTTGTTTAGCATGAATAATTCTGCTATAAACATTTGTGAACCAGCTTTTATATGAACATACGTTTTAATTTTCTTGGCTCTATACTTAGAACTGAAACTGCTGGGTCATATGGTAACCTGTGTGTTATCTTTTTTTTTAAGAACTGCCAGGCTGTTTTCCAGGCTATGCCATTTTACAATTTTCTTATGAGTGTAGAGTTAGAGTGTTTTAATTTCTCCACATCCCTCCCAAAGCTTATTTTTTAATCTTTTCTATTATAGTGGGGTTTGCATTTTTTTTAATTTTTTTTTAAGCTTTTATTTATTTGCCAGAGAGAGAGAGAGAGAGAGTACACACAAGCAGGCAGAGAGGCAGGCAGAGGCAGCGAGAGAAGCAGGCTCCCTGCCGAGCAAGGAACCTGATGCGGGACTCGATCCCAGGACCCTGGGATCATGACCTGAACCGAAGGCAGCGGCTTAACCAACTGAGCCACCCAGGCGTCCCGGGGTTTGCATTTTGAAGGATGACTGTTTCTGTCAACTTGAGAATTATGAGTTATGGATCAATTCCTCTAGTAGAAAGCTAAGTAAGAACGGAGGGGCTTACGAAAAATTTTAAAGGATTTGTCTTCTGTGCTTTTTCTTCCAGGTATACCTTGCCTTAATCTGCCATTTGGATGCCCAGAAATCCAAAGCTGTGTTGTGGGATTCCAGGAATGCTTGCTCTTGTTGGGTTTACCCCATATTGCAGACTCTTCCTAATCATTCCTTTCTTGACACTCACAATAAATAATTGGATGCAGGAAATTTTGAGCCTTTTGTTTTAACCCATCTATTTAGAAACTGTTGACTTTCAGGTATGAGAATCTTTTAACTCCTGTGTTTAGGAGTAGAAACCTTTACATCAAAATTATGCTTACCTGGATGAATACTCATTCATTAGGAAAGTATTTTTTAGAACTGATTTCTATTAAGCTACTTTAATGGATAAAAATACTTGATAAAATTTTTTTCCAAGGCATTAAGACATTTCTAATTTTTTTCTCTTTTGGTTTTTAATTTACTGAAATTCTTTTCATTGGAATCAGTTATTTTCCACATAAGGTTTAAATGAAAATGTTATTGAACATTTTTTTTCCCTTACTGTTCATATCAAATTTTTCTTGATTATAGTTTCTACAATTGCATGTGTTCTTTTATGGTCATTATTTGTACCAAGTCCAATGGTCTCAGGTCAAATTATTCACACCCAAACTTAGTAAAAAAATTGGATTCTTACATCAATTTTTAGGCAATAATATGTTTCAACATGTGCCAATTTAGCTGTTGGCAGTTTTATTTAGTGTTGATTACTTTTGCCAAGTCTAATTTTTCCCTGTTCAATATTTGCATGTTTCAATATGAGCATCAAGACATGATTTGTCATCAGATTTTCATCTCTAACAAATTTTACCATGTGTAGTTTCAACTATTGTCCTTTGTTTTGTGGTGATTATTCCTAACAGTAATATTTAGTATGAATTGGATAAAGGACTGACGGTTTGGATTTTTTTTTAACTAATACATGAGAAAACTGTAAGAAAGTTCCCTCAGCTATGTCAAAGTTATCCTGTTGTCTGGATTTCTCTGTCTTATGACCTAATTCTTTAATGTATTTCCAATCACTTTGTGTATTCTCTACCAACTACCCACGTTGATGGCACAGCAACAGCAAATGATGGGATCAGAATATCCTTGGGGTTAAATGTTCCTGTGTCATGATGGCTAGGGGTTTAAACAGCCCGGTGTCACAACTAAGATATCCAGTTCAATATGCCGTTATTTCTGATTCATCACTGGGATCAGCTGGGGAGCTTTACCTTGAAACACAGATTCCTAACCTATCTCCTCCCATCCCTGCCTATCCCTGAAGCAAAGTATCACTTCACAGATCTGGGATAGTCTCTCAGCATCTGCAATTTTTTAAAAAGTTCCTTTAGTGATTCTTATGTCTATCCACAAAAGTTTGGCTGTCTTCTGGGCTAAGCCATACCCAGAAAAGGGCTATCTGTATGGGTCATGCCTATGTTACAATACTCCCATACCTTAAACCTACCAAAAAAGAGATAGAAGATATTAGGAGGGAAAAGGACACTGCTGGTGGCTAAGGAAGAACAGATGGGTTCCCTAACCAGAAGGGCCTGGCAAAGATGTAAGAGGTGAGCAGGTAAGTGGTCTTCAGTTTGGAGGTCAAGAGAACGAAGTGGAAGCACAACAGCACAGTTCAGAATCTATGTGCTCAAACTGTAGGCACCAAGGGGTCTTGCCTTTTTCACAGCCCTTGTTCTACTTTGACTGGTCCCGGGCAGACTTTTAAGGCTTCACAAGACGGTGCCTTGCTCAGTAACTAAATCATAAGGTAACATGATACAGCAGATAAAAATCTCAGTCTACAATTCAAAATTGGAGGGGTGGGGAAATAGAAATTTCTTCCCTGTGATTCAAGTTATTTTCTATTTTTGAGATGCCTATTCCCTATAGAAAGAAAAATAAGTTCAGTCAGTTTAAAGTTTGCCCCAAAGTGGGTCTGAAATAGGATGGTGGGACTGTAGTTTCAGTGCCAACATACTTTGAAGGGAAGCCTGTTATGTCACCTACAGAGGCAGATGGACCCTCACTCAAAGTCTGGTTTGGATGTTGCTACTGATGCCATCACATGTATACCAAACAGTTAGGAAAAGGCTTGCTTTGTACATAACTGAGATGTCTGGGAGGGCAGGGAAGGCCTCTCAACCAAGTCCAAAGTGAAAAGGCAAGGAAGAGAGACTGGTATAGATTTTCAGCTGGGTTGAGGGGTTGGAGCTGAGGATGTGAGTCCCCATGCAGCAGGAACTTTATGGTTTTGCTGGTGCCAAAATGGTGAGCACTCGGGCCTAGACAAGATCAGCTGGTCCAGATATGGTACAGAAGGAGAAGAGGAAGAGGTGAAATTTAACAGCTGTCAGCAGTCAAATATCAGAGTCCAGATCTTCATTATAAAGTCATTCGTCTTTGATTTCACTTGTCTACACAGAAATCTTCTGAACCAGCATCTTGCCTGATACTCGATCTGTAATAATAATAATAATTATTATTATGGCTATTTTTATTAATTACAAAGTCCCGAGAACTGCCCTGCTTTACATGGATATTTCATTTAACCCTGACTGCACTCTGAGGACACAGGTATTATTATTACCCCACTTTACAGGTGAGGAAAGTGAGGCACAGAGTTAATGGCATCTGCTTCTCTCTGGTAAGAGTGAGAGCCAGGATTCCAACTCAGACTGTCTGGTTCTTTACCTCTATTTCCCATCCTCCTCATTCTTCTCATCCTACCCCAGCATGATATAATCGAGCTGCTTTGGTGCATGAGCAGTTGTACAAGTCTGTCCTTACCTCTAGAGCTTGCTGTTTCCATGTGATTCTAATCCTGGAAGCAGGGCTCTGAGCCCCACTCTGCAGAAATAGACCAGCCAAGATCCTGGCAGAAATCAGATGCACTTCCTAACTGGATAATTAAAGATTTTGTAAAGGAACTGTTTACAAAAATGTGAGCAGAGGTTAGGAAAAGCAACAAAGGAGGTGATGGGGAGCCATCACCACCCTACATCCAGCCAGAATAAATGAGGGGAGGAAATGGCTACAGGAACCAAAAAGTGACCAGTGTGGAGAGGGCCATCTGACAGAAGCTGCAGCCTTCAGTTAAAGGGCACTGCTGGGATGGCAAAGGAATAAATACCCCATTCTTCTTTTCCTCCTGTTCTCCAGATCTCTTGCCAATGTCTTCTACTGGCCAAACCCAGTGAAAGAATGGAGGGCAAGGAAACTGGTCATATAGTCTATACGGACAGTCACCCAGGGCACCAGGTAGGATGAAGGGTGGGAAGTGGCTCTGTGGAGTAAAGCAGATAATCACCATGGTAGGCTTTTATCACTGCTTTTATCATTCCTCCTTATTATACTTTTATCACTCCTCTTCCCTTCTCTTCTCTCCCCAGGCTAGGTAAATAACAAACTGACAAATACATACACACACACACACACACACACACACACACACACACACACACACGGACAGGAAGCTGTCAGGGACAGGAAAGGAGTGCTTTCTCTCTCTCTCTCTCTTCACTCTGCCTCCCCATTTCTTAGTGACCTAGTCAACTGCAAATACTACAGTGTCTGCCATATATTGGCTTAAATACAAAAAAGGTTTATCTGGTTCACATAACTAGTTTTATGACCCAGTGGGCCATCAAGGGCCCCAAGTCTCTCCATCTTTCAGCTCTACCATCCTTGATATTTTGGCTTTCATACTCACTCTAAATGTCTTATGGTTTCTAAAATAGTTGCTCCTCCTCCAAACATCACATCTATGCAACTGTGTAATAGGCAGAAAAAAGGATAAAGGAAAAGACTCTCAGAAATGCATCATTTACATCTCATTGCCTAGATTGAGTCCCATGACCACTTTGGACTACAAGAGAATATGCCCAGCAAGTGGTGTGAGCTGAGAGAACTGGAGTTCCCTTGAAAAGGGTAGAGGGGCAGCTGGGTGAGTCAGTCGGTTGAGTGTCTGACTCTTGGTTTCAGCTCAGGTCATGATCTCAGGGTTGTGGGGATCAAGCTCCCTGTTGGGCTCTGTACTCAGCTCAGAGTCTGCTTGAGAGTCTCACCCTCTCCCTCTGCCCCCGCCCCCCAACTCACGCTCTCTCATTTTCTCTCCCTCCCTCCCTCTCTCTCTCTTTCAAATAAATAAATAAATCTTAAAGAAAAGGGTGGAAAGGAAATAGACACTGTGTAGGAAACTATCAGTGCCTGACATTCCATTTTTATCTGTATCACAAATCTGCTCTGCTCTCATAACTCCTTAGGCCTTTGGAAATCAAATCCAGAAAGAGACTTACAGACTTAGAAAGAGAGAATATACACTGAACCACATGACTGCTCCAAAGTACAGGTTTATCGCATCTTCTTGCAGGTGGTGTAAACATGTGACCATCTTCTCAACAACTGAATGTGAGCAGAAGAGCTGTGTGCCCCTTGAAGTTGGGTCTTAAGACACAAGACCTTTGTTACTGTACATCTTCTGCCCCTCTCTCCAGTCTAAAAGCTAGTGCCTCTGACCAGCTTCTGCTATGCTCTAAAGAAGCTAGTGCCTCTGACCAGCTTCTGCTATGCTCTAAAGGATAATGGACCAACGAGATAGCATACCTCTAAATGTCTATGTTGATCAGGAACATACGCAAATCTGGACTATTAAATCCAGGACTGTTACGGAAAGAAAAAAGAACTTCTTTATTGTATAAGCTACTGCCTTTTGGGGTCTCTATATTACAGCTTTTATCCTACCTAATGTAGTTTCCATCCCAAACATGATTCTCCAGGATGGTTACAACCTCATGCAGGGCTGTGCTTGGGTTTATTTGTAATATTTTCCTGGGTTTCCCCAAATCAGAGGTTGAATTCTTGCCCTCCTCATTTGCTTGTCATTACTCATTTTCCCAGGGCTCTTTCTCTTTTCCAAACACTATTCCATCCTTCCCACTTCCCCATCCAGAGTTCAAACGAGAAGGGAGTAAATTATTTTTGTGGATTAGCAGCCATTGTTTGGGCAGTGTGGATTTTGTCGAGGATGAAGATAAACAGGAACTAAAGTCATGGGCAAGAGGGGTATGGAGCAGCACCTGAAGGAGACCAGAACATACGAAGGCCACACTGGGAAATTCTCACAGTCCCTCCTCTAGGTCAATGGGCAGACAGAGTCTCATCATTAAATCTTGTCTAGGCTCACTCAGTGCTCTAGATCTATGCTGCTTGAGACAATTAGTCTCAGATTCTTTGGTATGACTGCCATCAGGGATTTTCTTAAAATTATACCTCTTTTCTCTGACCTCCTATGGAATCTTGCTTTTGTAATTCAATTTAATCATTTATCAAGTGAGTGCCTGAGGTATTTAAAATTCTGAAGAGAATATAGCAAATGATTGTGGAGACAAGCATGGACATAAGAATTATGAGAAGGCCTTGGACAATGCCTCTTAGCCAAGATCCTACCCATCTGCAATTATCCCAGAAAAAATCCTATCTCCACCCAGAGTCTATAAAGAAGACTTCTGTCCTGATGTCCTATTGACATCATAGGGATGTGTAACACTTTTGATTCTCCTCATTTACCCAGAAAAAAATAATACAGTTGAAGTATTAAAAAAAAAAAGATTATAGAAACTTTAAGAATCTCAAAGATAGCTATGAAAAATAGGAGAAAGAGATGAAGAGGTATATTGTCAGTTACTCTTAGAGTGCAGGGGTCTTGAGCTGAAGATCTTGGATAAAAGGATCACTATCCAGCAGTCCACTGCTTGGTCCAAATATCAGAACAGCTATCACCTTTGTGATGTCACCCTCTGGAAGATTCCAAGGGATTCTCAGTTTTTGATCTCCTGTTGACACAGAAGTCCAAGAGGTAGATGTATAATAACTTTCTAACTGGGAGACAGGGATCCAAGGATTGATTCCCTGGAATCTTTTGGGTCTTTAATCCAAGACCCAAGTGTGAAGGTCATGCAAGAGTTCCTTGTAGATTAACATTTGGAAAAGCTGCTTGGACCCGTTGATTATAAACTTGAGTATGCTGTGTTAATCCCCTATAGTATTTTGCCATGTTGGAGGGTGAAAGAACAGTTAGGATGGGGGTGAGATCTCTACATGCACTGAGTATCCAGTGACCATTTCATATGAAGATTAGGGCCATGAAGTTTAAGTATAAAGCCTTTGGCCTCAGCAACTAAAGTTCCTCAGATAGTTTTATAAGTCTCAGTTGGTACCTCTATCACCAAACAAATAGGTGGGTATTGCCAAATGGAAAACATAAAGTCCTAGAGTTTCTTCACTACTATCAAAGCAGTTGCTTTATGGCAATGAAAGTCTTCTAGAAGCCCAAGAAATAGAAACACAATAGCAAGTACATACTCATAACCACATGAGGTGAGTGACTGAATGAAATCCATCTGTAAATAGATGTCCAAAAGATCCGAAAGGTTTTGGGTTGTGTTTTTACCGCAGCTTTACAATTTTCTCAAGACAGTAGATTTGACAGATGGGAAACACACCACAGATAGCCTCTACAATCTCACTGAAGTGTCCACAACAATGCTTATTGGTGATGTTTTTAAGATTTCCTTTCCATAATGGGTCATAGCATGTAACACTTTTTGAGAAAATCCACTTCAGTATCTTGATGCAGGTCAAGAGAATATCTTGGTGTCACCGTAGCTACCTGGGAGGATAAAAAATTTAATCTTTTCCAATACACTTCTTTATAATCAAATGCTGATACTAAAATTAACTCAAGACCTAATGCCGATACTTAGGAGCTAGTTTTGGCTTTGACTCTTAGACTTGTTGGAAAGCCTGAAGGTGTTAAAGCAACTCATTTACTATAGTAATCTGATATTACCCTTTGTTGCTTGAGTCTGCTTTTTACTATGGGGCCCAACCTTAATATAGTCAATTCCTTTGGAAAAACAAAGCATCTAGTAGAAATTTTATGTGACTACCATGTTTAAATGAAATACCAGATGCAGTTAAACCACATTGCTTCCAAAGCACACCAAAATCATGAGCTATCCCAAAAGCATATTTACTATCTGTATAGATAGTTCCTCTCTTATCTATACCTAATTGGCAGGCTGTAGTAACTGCTACAATTTCAGCAACTTGTACAGATCTGGCCCCTGGGAAAGGATAATATTTGAGTGAGTTGCAATCACATGCTAAGCTTAACAACCTCTTTGCTCCGTTCTCTAATAGGCTCCATCCATAAGCATTTCTAAATCTGGATTGTCAAAGAGTTTCAAAGAGATCAGAGTGAGGTAAGGAAAATTCCTGAATAAGTGCATGACAGTCATTAGGTTTGTTTCCTCCTCTGGGAGACAAAGAAAGTTAGGGGAAGGAGAGTCTAGGAGCTACAGCAATGATAGAAATATGTGTGAGTGAGAAGAGAAGGATTTCACAGAAGGTTAATCTAAAGCAGAAAAGCATTGAGTGTTTTCAGTCAAGAGTAAGGTCTGAATAACATGAGGGACCATGTTAAGAGGAGATCCTAAAACTAAGTCAATAGAAGCCTCAATTAACTATGCAGCTGTTGCCACTGAAGACAAACAAATAGGGTAGACTTTTGTTATAGGTAAAGTGAGAGGCTATTATGAGTGGTGGGTGTCAAAAGCCCTTTGGGCTATTGAGTTAGAACCCTCAGAGCTTGTCTTTGGATGCTTCATATACAATAGAAGGAAAGGTCTATGATAATCGGAGAGTACAAGCATAGGAGCTTTTGAAGAACACTTTTTAAAGGCACTAGGTGAGTCTGTCCCAGGCAAAGGCTCTGGTACTGGGAAGTTTATCTGTACCAAAATAAAATAATCTTCTCTTCCATGGAGTTTTAGAAAGAGTTTGCCCAGCCCACTTTAGAGTAGCACTCCATTTGCAAGGTAGATTTCACTCCAACAGATCTACCAGAGTGGAATCATTGTGTAGAAAGCATGCTAACTAATGATAGGAGATTCCTACCATTGAAATGTTTTAGCTACTCCAAGGAAGGAATGATGGAAAGGTGGGTTTATGGTAGAATATGTAGGTCTGATATCAACAAAAAAGGAACATCCTTGGTTTTTGTTTTGTTGTTGTTGTTGTTGTTGTTTTTGCAATTGTATGGAAATTTCTTCCTTTTGTCTTAAGGGCAATTTTGGACAAACTGAAGGATCTATTTACTCAAAAGGAAGTAATTCTGTTGCAAAAATTGGGTACTTTATCATTTTAGATTCTGTCTTTTAATTCAAGGCAGAGCAAGCATTTTTCCAGTATCCCTTTTCCTTATCATATCTACACATATCTTTGTTTAGTTTGGCGATAGAGATGTTTTTGTTCCAGGTTTATCTAATTGCTTAATTGTGAAGTGTTGCTAATTGAATCTATATATTTTTTTTTCTGAGCCAAAGTATCTTCAAAGTGCTCAAGTTCTTGTAGTCCAGAGAGAAGGCCGTCTACCACTCAATTGTCTGTTTCCTAACTAAATCTGCCATTTCAGTTTTAAGACCATCAATACAGAGGTGGTTAGGGCGATTGTGATATCTTTGTTCCCACTGAGAAAAGAGTGTTGTGGAAACTAGTAGTTGACCTGTCTCTGAAATTAAGGATGGATCTGAGTTTTTCCCTTCCTTATGTAACTGGATTTTTGACCCATCGATTTTGACAGGAAAGGTCTCAGGAATAACTGCTAAGAGAGCTTGTCTGGTTTTTACACTTTTTATATCCACCTGCAGTTAAATTTCATCCCACTTTTTTTTCTATCATTTTAGTAATCAATCCATCATGCTTTTCAAATCAAGTTCAGCATCTCCGCTTACCACAAAGAGATGAACTAATTGAAAGAGATCAAGGACTCCCCGACTACAAATTCCTAAGACAATGTTTAAATTCTTAAACTAACTTTTGTCTTTCCTGAGAAGGGATTAGAAAGTTCTTAGCTACCATTATGGAAATCTGATCTTGACCAAGGTTTAAAGCTGTGAAACAATTTCCATCTACATTAAAAGATATTGAAGGGATATTCTTCAGTGAGAGGACTGTATTTAGGAAGGGACAGTGGAGAATAGGAAAGGGGGTTGAGATAATGTGCAGGGAGATGAGGAGGAGGAACAAAACATGGGGAAGAGGAAGTGAGAGGGGGCCAGGAGGAAAGTCAATCCGAAGATGGGGCAGAAGAGAAAAAAGAGAATTTAAGTTGGATTTTTAGATGATCCATATTTTTATTAGCTTTTTCTAAGGAGTCCTAAGTAATTTTATAATTTTGTTGGCTTTTAGAAGATTTTTGTCTTTAAGAGGCCTCTTCTTACCAGTTAAAACTTGTTGAGCATTAAATATTTGGAATCTTTGAATCCTTTGATGGTAAGGTGCCAATCAAATGGATTGTCTCAATCATATCCCAAGTTCCCCAAGGTGGTCAGTAAAGTTCTAGAACGCTCACAGAGCTTCCACAATTTAGTGCTATTGGCTTTACAATGTTAAACCTATATGCAAGTGACCTGAACAAACTAACAAAATCTCCTTGGCATTATGGCTCCACTGTGACTATGAACACCTCTACTAGTAGAAAAATCAAACGTAGAGATGTATACAAGATGTATACAAGACAATAAAGATGAAGAATAAAGGTTTAGACAGTGCTTCAAGGCCAGGAGAGCCAAGCACTGGTCTAGTCCATAGAAGGAACTGGTCCTTTAACAAAGTGGTCTGGGCTGAACAGCAAAGTGACCAATCCTGCCTGAATCTCAGCAGCAAAACTATGGAATAAAATCAGCTGGAGAGTCATTACTATAAGGCTCTGAAAGGAAGGCTCCAAAGGAGCATTTTAACTTGGAGAAGGACAGCGGAAAATTTTGCATGGCTTTAGCAGGAGGGGGTTGGCCGAAATTCAGCTAGACTTAGCAGGACAGGGTTTGGCGGCAGTCCAGCTAGTTTCGGAAATGGGAATACAGGGATTGTTCTTGTGGAATAAGAGTCATTGTTTGGGCAGTCTGGATTTTATTGAGAGAGGTGAGGAGGAAGAATTAGGGGTTAAAGTCATATGCAAGAGGGGATGGGAAGGAAAAGCAATGGGGGTCCAAGAGATTTGAGAGTCGGGGGTACAAGGATTTGTGAAAGCCACAGTGGAAAATTCTCCCGTCTTAAGTCACTCGGGGTCTCTTACACACAAAAGCTATAAAACTTGTTTTCACAGGGGCCTTCAATGCCTTCATTCAAAGTGATTTCTAACAGTGACCATGTTAGTGGGAGCAATGTCTTGTAGCAGAACTCCCTTAAGCCTCGTTAAACTGCTGGACTAAGCTGTAGATTTGGGGAATTCTGGGAGAACAGGAGGAACTTTTCTCTTGATTGCCTCTTATTTATATAGATGATAATTCAAATTTGTCAGGAAGTCTGCAGGGTAAGATTCAAATGGAAAAAGGTAAATCCAATGGATAAATTCCTCCATATTACTGCATGTCCAGATAAATGTGAAAACCTTTTAGAATTCAGCAGTGGTCTTTTATTCTGTCAAGATCCCAGGATAATGAAGCATAATTTTGAGGAAGAGAATTCAAAGTACTTGGATGTTTGCTTATTTTGGTTCAGGGGAATGCTGGCACCCTTAGAAGACCAGCCCTTAAGTATGCGACATTGGAATGGAAGTCAAGTAGGAAAAAGCATTGGTTCTTCTTACATAAACTTCAGTTGAATATAACTTTCTCACGACATTTCAGCTCCCCACCCCAATCTTGGATAGAAATAAGTGAAAAGATAGGACCAAAAGAAGAGACAATGTTGAAAGATTTTCCAGATGCTTTAAAACCCTGGAAAGCATTCAGTTCTGGTTTGATCTGGGGTATAAGTTAGTCCACTCGTTTTTCTTCTCTGGATCATACAGCTGGTTCCTGAACTGAATGTTCATCCATGCCCTTGTGAACAAGTTCCTTGTGAACAAGTTCCATAGCAGTTAGAGGTGAAATTATTGGAGAGGCTTCCATAAATCTGAGTCATTGCAGGGAAATTGTGTTACTTTTGTCCTTTCTCCTCTTCATGATTAAAAAAATTTTAATAAAAGCATTGTTTTTGACATAATTTCAAAGAAGGTCATAACATTTATGGATCTTGGCAAAAGCATCATTTAAGCAACGACTTATTCCAACTTTGAGACAGATGTAGTGTAGCATGCTGTAGGTGTTACTTGTCTGTACTTAAGAGTCTCATGAAATACAAAACCCATTCATTATTAAATCTTAGTCTTGTTTGAGGTTTATTTGAACTTGTTTTTTCAATGTGCATGGAACGTATAAAAATTGGCTTTGTCCAGAACATTCGTTTAATTGCTTTTGACTGCTTGGTGAGTGCACCACGTACCAGGCATGACAGTGTTTTGTGTTAAGAGTGTAGTTCTGAAATAGCAGAAAAACAAGGATAATATTATTACAATTTAATATGAAATTCATTAGGTCTGGAATACTGATGATCATAATTTTATTCGTGTATCCCTGAAAAGACTTAATGATTAATTATGCACTTTTCTGCACCAGATGGTTCTTTCGGAATATGTACTTCTTCTCTTCATTTGCCATTCAGCTACTACATTCCACCAAATCAGTATTCAGAATATTTTTCAACTGTCTCAAGAACATAAACTGTAGAAGTTCTGTAATTTTTAGTGCTATGCTGTAAAAATTATACAGAGATAGATTTTTTTTTTCCGTATCTAAAAGGGTCTACTTAGAGGAACTCCATTTAACAAACTTGTATCAAGTTAAGTGACTAGAACTGTGATACGTACGATAGATACATCTTTTTTTCCCCATGAGTGTGTTTTTTCCCCAAGATGAGTGTGTTTGCTTATACATACAGGGATATTTAGGAGAAAGATATAAGAAAAATTAGAAAACAAAACAAGACTTTACAAACATGTCAAATTGGAGGTTCAGGTAAGCCTTCAGTTAAAATTGTTACATAGGTAAGAAAAATAGGTAGATTTTATCTTCCTCACTAAGGTGGTCTTGAAGGAAATCACTAAATATTTGTTGAACATCTCCCATGGACCAGACTCTGTATTTGGGACTCTAAACTTTCTTTCTTTAACCTTCAAATCATCCCCCAAAACATCAGCATTAACTGTAAGCTTATTAAAAATGCAGACTCTCAGACCTACTAAATTGGAATCTGCACTTTAACATAATCCTCAAGTGATTCATAAACGTATTTAAAAATCTGAGATACAATCATCTAGAATAGTGGTTCAACTTAATCAGAATCACTGAGGTGGTTTGTTATCAGGTCTAGGTGTGGTCCAGAGGATATAAAAGAGCCAAGACTGATCTTCGCCTTTAAGCCTTTTATAACATAGCTGGGGATCAAATCAATCACACATCAAGTACAGAACAGTTAAGTGTCAATCTGGGTGATTTCGCCTTTAATGCAGTCGTTCTGAGAAAGAGTAGCGTGGAGTTGAGTTGTCAGGAAAAGTTCTGTTGCCTGGGAAGATGATAGTGCCACTGATTAAATTAAGAAAGATGGAAAGTAAGGCTGATTTGTAAGAAAAGATGATATGTTTCGTCACAGATATATTGACTTAGAGAGGTGGTAAATTATCAAAGAAAGTTTGTTCCACTGATACTGGACATGCATGATCCTACTGCAGCTAAAGCTAAAAATTAAAAGACTATCTTCCCCTTGAGGACAGGATCCCTACATTACTCACTCTTCTATCATCAGGGCTACTGGTGTACCTGACACACAGGAGACATCCCAAAGCTTTTTGTTGGCTTAAGGAATAAATGAGTTTAAATCTGTTCCTTAAAACCACGACCCTTCACAAATTTTCCCACTTCAATGCATTTAGTCTTTGAAAGAAGACAACAGGAATAACCAAAAAGCTTAACCCAAACTATAAAACTTCAATAGCGGATTTTCAGGGCCTGAGGAAGCCAGAAGAACAGTATTTTTGATAGGAGACATTTAATTTCCTGTATCACCTGCTGATAAGGCCAGTATATGGAGAACTCTACACACATCTCTCCTATTTTTTTTAATGTTTGTCGTGTATTCTGTTAGAGTTAAGTTGTTAATAATCTTAAACACTCCCAAAAAGCTTTTAAAATGCAGTCGCGTGGGTGGTGCAGTCAGTGAAACATCTGACTTGATTTCAGCTCAGGTCATGATCTCAGGGTCCTGGGATCAAGTCACATGTTAGGCTCCGTGCTCGCTCGGTGTGGAGTCTCTCCCTCTGCTCCTCCCCCTCTGCTCGAGTTCTCTCTCTCTCTCTCTCTTTATAAAGAAATAAATCTTTTTAAAAAATGAAGTCGAACTTTGTGATTTTCCCATTATGGTTATTGAATAGCACTAGGTGCTACCGCATGCAAAAACTCCTTCTCTAAGCCAAGAAAAACCTACATATTGTGGGAAGAGAGAAATGCGGTTGCTAGCCAATTCTTCTATAACCATCCATCACATCTTTTGATTTCCAGTCTTCCTTGGAGCCCAGTTTATGTACATAATGTTGAGTTTGCTTTACTGCTACCATACACAAAAAGAATTCTTCTACAATAAACTAAAGTCAGTGTCAGGGTCCATATATTCCATCTTTGATCTTAAGGTAATATTTACTGACTTGGGGGAATCCCATGATATGATGTAACATTACATCCGGGTCATTCAAAATAACGAAAAAATTATTAAATATATGATCTCGCTTTCAACAGAGTAGAAAAGGTGTAAAGAAAAGAAAATCATAGCCCATTCTCTTCCCCACTGAAACAGGATGGATGAAATCACCGTTTCAAAAAGCCAGCTTTTATGTCTGAGCTCCAATCCAATGTATCATGGTTTATTAATTTACAAGCAGCCTATAGTATATAAACAATTTGTGTAAAAAATCAATTAAGCTAATCCTCTTTGTAGATGTTCCTAATTTGTTATGCAGCCTTCTTCTTTATTGTTATAATCAGACAGCTTTCATACTTAAAAACACATACTGTACTCTACCCATAGTTAGAAATGACTACCCCACTGATATTCTACCTTCTGAGCCAAAATCACCCACTCCTATTGCTTTCAGAGCCATTACAAGAGAAGCACCTGCAACTCTTGACTATCTCATTGGAACAAGGTGGAGAAAAGAATACCTGGAAAATAAAAACAGCTTAGGAGAGCTGACCCTAACCAGTTTCCTCATTGGAATGACATTAATACTAGATTCATTTAGGTTAGAAAAGCATCTTCTCCTTAAAGTAAATACCATTTTGTAAGTTATGTGACTATTTTCCAATTACATTTTAGTACAATTTGCTTGACCTGGTTGCTTTCCTTGTCATGATGGGTGGAGATGAACAGCACCCTGGTTTGGGAGTTTTGATGGGATTATGGAAGGCAGGTACCTTGGCATATGGAGCCATGGGAGCGGGGGCGGGAGGTCAGAGGTTAAAAGTTTGCTTGGAGCACTTAGGGGAGTATAGCAGTTCTAAGAATTGAGGCTAAATGCCAGGAGTGAATTATGGAAAGTAAGGTGAGGCAATGCCAAAATTAAATTTCATGCGTTTCAAATGTTGTTCTACTAATCCAAAAATAGAAAAATAAACTCTTTTTGCTCTTCTTCACACCCCTTCACACATCCTTTCTTTTGGATTCCAGAATTATCAAAAAATAAATAAATAAATAAATAAATAAAAGAGAGAGAGAAAGAGAGAGACTTTGTCTTGTCTTGGATTCGGTTGGTAAGCTCTTAAGTGCACACGATTTCAAGCTCATATTTCTCAACAATATGCCCATTCCCTATCTAAACTACCTGACAATCCAAAAGCTTCTTTTCCATAGGATTTACAAGTTACAGTATTATGAAATAATGTACACGGAGGCTGGGAATATAATGGTTTGAATGTACATACCTTAATTTAGACAGTTTAAAATATTAATGATACTCTCAGGATTTCAGCTCCAAAGTTGGTGAGATTCACTCTGCAGAAGGTCACCAAAAGAGTGTGCTTTTTCAGTTTAAGCCCTGGAGGAATACAAAGTTGCAAAATTCCAAGAAGATTAAAATTGGTTGCATTGCTAAATTGAAAACTAATTCAACAAGAGCCAATTGCACATGAGACAAATTTCTCCACCACACCCTAATCCACCGAAACATATTGAACAAATCATTTGGCTAAAGAAGTGGGAACACTATACACAATTATCTTATCATCAAGGGACAACTAGGGACAAACTATGTTCTAAAAATTGGAAACCAATTTTAAACCGTGTTGGAAGACTTCACTATACCGGGCAGAATGTCTTGCCTATGGCTTGTTGCCTATTGTCCATTGAATTGAGTGAAGTTGGGAAAAAAAAAAAAAAGGAAAATCCATTGTTGCTCTTTCAGCAGTAAACAGAAAGCAAAGAAGAGCTTTAATTCAAAGAGCCTTAGGGTTTAGAAACAAGTTGATAAATACATATATTTATGTATATTTATTTATTTGTATATTTCTTCTTATGTTTATTTCAGGATTTATTTCATATTTATATATATACTTCATATGAAATCAGATTAATAAATACAACTTTAAATTCCCTATCTTAGAGACATGATTGCTGGTTTAAGTAGCCTTCAAACTGAATGTGTAAGTCACATGATTATTTTAGCCAGCCAGCCATTTGGGCTGTCCATGTGATGGAAAACAAATGTGTTGTATGTGAGTCCCCTCTCATTTTGACAGCATAGACCGAATAATGTTTTTGAGAAATGTTTTACTGTGGGCTCTGGTGAGATCATAAGGACCCTGCCATTCATCCACATTCACGGGCACGCTCAAAGTCCTTTCTAAAGCCATTTGTTTGCTTTCGTGAAAGCACAAACTACATAGGAAATCCAAGTAACATTAGGTTATTAACTGGTATGGAAGTGTGCAGAGCATAAAGTTAAACTGTAGAAGTATTCTTCAAGACTACATGATTAGAGAGAGAGAAAAAGAGGGAGGGTGTGCTATTTTACCACTGTTGGGGTTTAGAGTTATCATAGCCAGTTTCAGAAGCATACATTATGCTCAAGAGTCTAGTATACCTGAGAACATGATACTCTCAATAGGAATTTATTTAGCTTCCAAATGATCCATTAAGAAAGTTATAAAATACAAGAAATGTTCTCAACTACTGTTTAGCAAACAAATTTTTTAGTGCTTGTAGGTGAGCCCAAAAGACACCAGTGTATATAACTATAATAAAACTTACATGTCCCAGACCTTTTGCCAAGATCATTTATATCTTATTTAGTTAGCCATACTTTTGAGGATTACCCAAGCTCTTTGCTATTTGTACTTACTTTCCCTCCTCCAGGAAATGGAGGAAAGCATCCCCCCTGGAGAAGAAGTTTTCTTCCCTCCAAGAAAGAGGCTAACATCTCCTATATCCATATATCACTTCTCACCTAATTCTAAAGATGTGTAAGAATAGGCCATAAATTCATTTACCTGCTAGGAGTCACTATGTGTAAAAGATAGCAAAGATGTTTCAAACTGGCAAGATTTTAAATTGTCTCTGGATCTTTATTTATGTGTATTCTTTGGAGATAAGTAATTGCTTGTTCCTTTAAAACATCTTTGTCTTCCATTCATTTAAAAAGATATACACACCCCATGTTTATTGCAGCATTATTTACAACAGCCAAATTATAAGCAACCCAAGTGCCCATTGATAGATGAACACACACACACACACATGGAATATTACTCAGCCATAAAGAAAAGAATGAAACCTTGCCATTTGCAACAACATGGATGGATCTAGACAGTACAATGCTTAAGTGAAATAAGTTAGAGAAAGACAAATACCATATCATTTCACTCATATGTGGAATTTAAGAAACAAAATAAATGAACAAAGGAAAAAAGAGACAAGCCAAAAACAGCCTCTTAACTGTAGAGAACAAACAGACGGTTACCAGAGGGGAGGTGGGTGGGGGGATGGGTGAAATAGATGAAAGGGATTAAGAGTACACATGATAAGCACTGAGTAATGTGTAGAGCTATTGAATCACTATTTTGTATGCCTGAAACAATATAACACTGTATGTTAACTATAGTGGAATTTTTAAAAATTTTAATGGAAAAAAAAATCTTTGTTTTATTATCGACTAAATCTTGAACCTCACTGCAGGGTTACTAGATCTGTGTAATTAGGCCCAGTGGTTTCTCTTCAGTCTGGGGAATCCCAATGAATAATGAGATTATTATTTATTATAATATTATCATGTAGATTGACTGGAAATTCTCTCCTAAAGCAAATTATAAATCTCTATTTAACTAAGGCCACAAGAAATCCAATGTTATTTACTTAAAATAAAGATGGGGGTGCCCGGGTGGCTCAGTGGGTGAAAGCCTCTGCCTTCAGCTCAGGTCATGACCTCAGGGTCCTGGGATCGAGCCCCGAGCCCCGCATTGGGCTCTCTGCTCAGTGGAGAGCCTGCTTCCTCCTCTCTCTCTCTCTCTCTGCCTGCCTCTCTGCCTACTTGTGATCTCTGTCTGTCAAATAAATAAATAAAATCTTTTAAAAAAATTTTTTTAATAAATAAAGATGACAAGGAATTAATTAATCCTTTTCTGATAACTAATTACCAAGAATGTTACATGCTTTAAAAATCTATAGCTGACCCCTTTCTGCCCAACTTGTTCCTGCAGAGAACGGCACCCCCACTCCAGTTACTCTGGTCTTCTAGAAGCCTGTGAATCCGCCAACTCCCTTTGCTGCCCACTTTCCATCCCCAGGTCATTTGGACTCCATCCCCTGAATATTTCTGGAATGTATCCACAAACACATCCCCATCTAGGACATCATTGACTGCCACCTGTGTTACTCCATGAGACCTGTCTCCAGGCTTGCTCTCCTCTTGATTATTCTCCAAATAGCAGCCAAAATAATCTTTCTAAAATAAGTATCATTTTTTTACTCCTACTAACCAACCATTAAATTACCTCCCTTAATCCTTGTGATAAAAGCCAAACTCCTCAGGGCACCTGGGTGGCTCAGTCAGTTAAGCGTCTGACTCTTGATTTTGGCTCAGGTCATGATCTCGGGGTCGTGAGGTCGAGCGTGGAGACTGCTTGAGATTCTTTCTTTCTCCCTCTGCAACTCCCACCCCCCAAAAAGCCAAACTCTTTAACGTGACCTAAGTCCCTCCCACTTTGCCTCCTGCTGCTCCCTCTAGTCTCATCACCCATTCTCATTCCTTCACCCAACTGCCATTTCCTTGGTCCCTCAAGTATATAAACTTAGTATATAAACTAAGTTAGATATAAACTTAGTATATAAACTAAGTTAGATGGCCTACAAAGAACACCAACAGCTTCCTGTACCTAGTTCCCTAACCTAGCACAGAGCGTATGTTTTTGATAACTGCTTGTTTATGCTTTTCCTAATATACTCTGGAGGCAACAAGAGAGTAGGGATTGGTCTATCTTTGTTCAGAACTGTATCCTCAACTCCCAGCACTGAGCCTGACAAAACTTAAGTGCTCAGTAGATGCGAGCTGAACACCAACTCACAAAGAAATAAAAAGAAAGATAGAGTCATTGGGGGAAAATACCTCATGTCAATACCACAGACCAAGAGCCAATTTCCTTTTTAGCTAATGACTGATACAAAAAAAGAAAACAAAAATAAATGTGTATAGGACAAGAAAAAATAGTTCACAAAAGTGTAAAGATAGGACTCTACAGTAGACATAAAGGCAATTTCAGCCACACTTCAGTGAAATATCCTCTTTCCATGTAAAATGACTGGTAGATTTTGTTTTCTAATAGAACGCAATGCTAGCAGTTTAGCAAGGGTACAGTGAAAGGAATAATGCCATATAACTTAAGTTTAAATTGGTCCAAATATTTTTGAAACAATTAATGTATACTCTTAATGGGTATACCCCTCAGGAACTCATCCTATATAAGCAATTCTAAATGGGAGAGATTTACTACACAAACTACACAAAGCAGCCTTCCTTTCAGCAGTAAAAAATCGGAAACAGTCTAAAAATTCAATAGGATAGACTACGGAAGACATGATGTACCTTTTTTTGGATTATTATGTAATTTTTATGAAAATGATTAAGAAGCAATAGGAAAATGTGTTTATGATATACCTAAAAATAATATAAAATTTTAAGCACAGTATGATTAAGTATATAAAAGCTAGGAATAAAAAAAGGCTGAAAATAGTTTTGGTTAACAGTCACAATTTTTCTGTTAATTCAGTGAAAACAGAACTTGTGCCTAAATTATCCTAAAATTTCCACTTTACTTTGTTCCTGTGAGCTATCTTTGTTATGAAGAAATAAAAATACTTTCCATTGGCTCTGATTTTGCTATTTTGATAGGTGTTTTGGGGAAAATGAGAGAAAGAATCACAATGACTCAAAACCATGTCATGTATGCATGTTTCCTTTGTTTGCATGTTACCATTATTCTTAAGAGGATAGTTACTCAAGTTCTTTTGAAATAGTATCATAAAAGAGCACCCAATGTGTTTCTTACAATCCATTCCTCTATTCATAAAGAAAAAATTTAATGGTTGGAAATGTCTGTGTTGTAACATGGTATTAAATAGGTTACTGCTTATCCTCGTGTAAATGGATACTACAGATTGATGGGAAACTTAGCTACCAAATTACAAAATCCCAGAAAAATGTCACCATACAATTTCTAAGGGATCCTTCTTCAAACAGGGATTGTGTAAAATCAGACAGCCAGATAGGATTAGTCATGAGAGATTTACTGGAGGAAATACCTGTGAGGGAAGATAAGGAAAAGAGCCGGAGGAGGCTGGACGACCTGTGAGACCATGATGCAAGTCTGAGCCCCATGAAGGGAAGAGGGAAGAATGGAAGGATGGATAGGAAGCATCTTAGACTGCAGTGCAATTCTGAGAAAGTGCAGCAAGACTGTTGGGAAGTCCCTGAGAAAAGTCTCCCACCAGAGTAATAGGAATCCTTTCTCTCCCAGGAATGGCCCTGCCTTAAGTATTTCTGCCATCGTTCGATCCCAGGCTTGAAGGAGCTCATTGTAAGTACGGCTTCCACGCGAATGCAGTGATACATTCAGAGCACAGCGGCTGGGCCCATCAGGTAATTATGCCCTCTGCAACACGAGCTCCAAGAGGCTCTTTCTCATGGCTGCCCAGGCATCAATATTTAATCACATTCAGAATAGAGCATCTCACTTTATAAAAGAGCATCTATTCCAGTGATTGCTCAAAGGAGCTACCCAGTTATTTGATGGCATTTTTTGATGTAAGATGACCTTGTGTTTCTCATGACAGCAGCCCCTGGCAATAATTAGGAAAGCATAGATCTCCATTGTTTGGGTGGGGAAATGGAGATAAGGAGAAGCTAAGGGACCTACCGCAGCTAAAAATAAATACCAAACTAGAACCCAAATCACTGTTGTTTTAGTATAAGAAGGTTCCTTCCCCTTTACATCCATATATGTAGAAATATAATAGAAATTTCAGGATGTTAGCAGAGATAACACGTAAACAACCAAGACCAAATGGCTCTCGAGATCACTGTTGCATATTATAAGAAAGGAGAGTTCACAGTTAAATACATTTATTTCAGAATAAAACCAGAAGACTCAGCTGCTTATTCATAAACTTTCCTGAGAGACATTGATTTTTCATCAATTATTTCATTTTCCGACTAAGGTTTTCTTCAGCAAATCTTAAGAGCACATGCTCAATTTTGAGGTACAACAACAACAAAAAAGAAATCTAATGTCTTTCTGGTCACTGGACACAAAGAAGTTATTATCATTATTTTTGAAGGTTTTAAAATGTTCTCTCTTTTTTTTTTTTTTAAGATTTTATTTAGTTATTTCAGGGCAAGAAGAGCAAGCAAGATAGCACAAGCAGGGAGAGAAGCAAAGGGAGAGGGAGAAGCAGACTCCTCGCTGAGCAGGGAGCCCAGGACTCTGGGATCATGAACTGAGTCCAAGGCAGACATTTAACCAACTGAGACACCCAGACGCCCCAAAGAACTTATTTAATGCCTTTAAAATAACTCTTAGTTTGAAATATTCTGATCTGACCCACATAGAAAGTAGGTTCCTCCTTTAATTCCATACATGTAATGATGTGTTTTTAGATAATTCCCACCTTAAAAATGGCTGTTCTGTTCTGCCCAGCTATTATGAGATTGGTCTCCTATACTTTATTAAGCCGAATTTTAAAGTGAGAAAACCAAGGACATTTGAAAGTTTATTTAAGTGCTTAAGGGAAAATAGCTATAACTTTCTTTATGATGAACTATTGATCTAAAAAAAATTGTTTATGCACAAGGAGTAGTTTATTGTCATGAGATACTTATACCACTTCAGATCCCGTAAACGTCATGAAGGATTTTATTTTCCAAAACTCAAGCACATGTCTGTCTCAACATCAAAACCACCTCTCACCTTATCATCTCTACTGGTGGGTGTTCTTAGTTCTAAATTTTAGGATTTAAAAATTTTCCAGGATCTTATGAATATTACATAACAAGTTTGGGCAGAGAGGGGGATGGATGCTAAACTTACTAAAAACATCATTTCCAAGGCACCCTTTGAATGACATCCAAAGTTGATTTGTCTTGGATTTCTTTTCTGATCTTGAGAAAAATGCATGAATTTTCTTAGGCAGGACATGTATTCAAAATGATGAGCTACATTAGTCATCTCCATTAAGGTACATTATTCTTAAAACAAAATAAAATAAAACTCATTGCCATAGAAAATTTGTTTCCTCAGACTTCAAAGAACTAAATTCTCCATTTCTTTATAACAGTTACAGCAGTACAAGTTTTAGGGACCATCATCGCCAGATTTTAAATTGAGCCTGAAACAACCTACCTCAAAGACCTCTCTTGGGCAGTTTAGTAACTTTATCTTTTTCTGCTCAAGCCATCTAAACAGAACAAACTCACATCATTTATTTTGCACATTTGACTCCACTCCATGGGGACAAAATCATTTTCTGGATGAAACGGAACTGCAAAAGGGTGATCATAACACTTGATCATTTAGAAGGAAATAGAACATACACTCCCTATTCTACATACATGAGGTCACTGGCATTTTTGCATAATGATTTCATAAAAATATAACCATGTGCATGACTGGAAATAAATTTATTTAAGTTCCACTCAGAAAAAAAAAAAGCATTCAAGGAAGTAATTTAAAAAGTTTAAAAACCATGTTTTGTGTTTTTTCCGTTAAAATTACTCAAATATATTTAAACTTAAAATCAACCAGGGGCAAAATTATCAGAGAATCTCGGAGCTTGAAAGAATCTGAGAGGTTGTTTTAATTGAGATACAGTTTTAGAACTATATAATAGAGATCGAAATTAACATTGACTTACCCAGGATGAAAATTAATTTTTCTCTCATGTAACATGGCGGACTTGGGCAAACATTGCTAGTAGGATGAATCTGGTCTATGAAGTCATCTAGGGACCCAGGATCCATCTATCATGCTGCCTCACCATCAGTAGTGTGATACTTTGTCCACGTGGTCAAGATTGATCATTACTGAATCCTTAAACTAGCCAGAAGCCTGTCACGTGGCCATACCTAGACACAAAGGAGGCTGGGACTCAGCCACACCTAGATGCAAAGGAGGCTGGGAGTAGAGTGTTTATTCTAAACATTCATATGCCTAGCCGAAATTCAATTAATATGGGAGAACAGAAGAAATTTTAGAAGATTAACTAAAAGTCTGGGCCCCAAAGGTCATTTTAAATCCTAATATATGGACACATATAAAAACTGAACTCTGAAGATTGAAGAGAGGTTGGACCCCTGTCCGTGTCCTCCTGATTCCTTATGAGTTTCCAAGGGCTTTGTAAGACACATTTAGAAGCCATTGCTATGGACAAAAGATGAAAAACTGAAATAGCTAAAAGGGTCAGGCAGCTAAAGTAAATAAATGCAGCAAGTCGACTGGGTCCTATGGCTGACAATGGAGCAACGTTAAGAAAGCTTTCCCAATTATATCAAAATGGGTCTGCTGCACTCCATACCAACATCAAGTTATGGGTCCCAAGTTACCAGACATTCCAATTTTTCAAGAGAAGTTAGAAATCTGTATTTTAGTGAAATCTCCTGCTTTTCAAATATTGGTTACTAGTTAACACATCTTATATATTGTGAAGGCCAGAAACACATCTGCAAGCCAGATTTACTTAAGGGTCTCTCAGTATAATCTCTACTCGTCTAGACCAATTATTTAATTTTCTAGATAAGGAAACAGAGGCCTAGAGTGACGAAGTGATTAGACTATGGTCACCCAGCTAGCCACACCTGGTTAGGTCTTTTTTGTCTTTCAGTTTAGGACTCCTTATGCTACACCATCATAAAATGCCACTGTGAATGTCAGAATAAGCAAGGGAGAAAAACACGGAAAATAATTCCTTAAAAGTAATCTAATTCTATGCTTCAATTTAGCGTTCGGCTTTGAAATAAAATATTTAACAGCAGATCAAGTATGTGTCCTATGCCCCATTCTCTCTGAACCCCATAATTGAAAGTAAGAGCTGTTCTGTTTTCTGCCTGCCTGGCCTGGATTTGCCAGAGCCTTGGCTGCCTGATCAGGAACACATGAGGCCGGGAAGCGTCAAAGGATATCACTGGCACCCACCCAGTAGCCAATCTTGCCTCTCTACGGCATGGCCCATTTAATTGCACACTCATATCATATCAGTGACAGATTTATTGCAAAACACATTTTTCACTTTTATGTGTATTTTTTTTCTGTGTGCTGTAAAGTTATATGGTTAAAATATTTTTGGCTGAAAATTTTAAATATATGGAAATGGATAACATTTATCTTCTAAATGCCTGAGTGGAATTAAATTGTTCATGGATTCGATATACGGTACTTGCATAAGCCGCTTTATGAACATTTCTTTTCTTTAGAAGATCCTTGTAGGAGAATCTTATACTAAAATTGTGTGTCAAGCATGAAAAAGTACCTCACACATTACTTCTACCTTATGGTGGGGTATTTTCAGTCCAAAACTTAGATGAGCGGATGTGCTTACTTTTTGCTTTTTCACCCTAAAACTTTTGTTTTCATCAGTTTTCCTAATACTTAAATCAAAAAAAATTTTTGGTCCAGGGAATGTTATCCTAAATGCATAGTAAGAAAAGTCTGGAAATGTAAGTAGTCTATACCCACATAGTAATTCAAAAAGATATTTAGTTTTCAAACTTGAATTTTTTTCTAATTTAAAATCATTAGAGCTCTTTTTTTTTTCATCTGAGGTTTTGGTGGTTTCTGTGATACTAGCAGTTGGCAAAAGTAATGTCTATGGGGGGCCAACCTCAGAAAATAAGAGTCAAGGGGTGGATTTGGTTTGGCTGGGAAAACACAGTATTTTTCCATTCCCTATTTCTTATGTCTTAAATCATCAGATTTTATTAATAGAATAAATTGAACCACATGGAACACGTCCAACATCACTGTTACAAAAGCACAGACACGAATGTACAAACTGTAAAGTTTTGCAGACGAGGTAAACACACCACCAGGCAAGGTAGGCACAAGGCAAGATTTATTGAAGGCATCTCCGGCGAAGTTTCAGGGCTCGGGAGAAGGGGAGCCAGGAAAGTCACGCCGGGAGGAGGTGGGCACACTCGGGCTAGGTTCCGCGACTCACAGAGATATATATATATATATATATATATATATATATATATATAGAGAGAGAGAGAGAGAGAGAGAGAGGAGAGAGAGAGAGGGAGAGTGAGTCGGGGAAGTCGCGCTGGGAGGGAGTTGGTGCGGTCCTTTTATCGGGTTGAGGTAGGGCATAGGCTTGCGTCCATATAAGGCAAGGTATGTGGTGATCGGAGGGTATGGGGCGGGGGAAGTCCGTGATGGGCAGTTCCCAGTTGGGAAGTTCCTGGGTGGAGAGTTTCAGTTTCCTGACGGTCACGTGGAGGCCGCAGTGAGGGTGGCGGGGAAGTCCGCCATCTTGGAGAGGGCTGGCGGGAAGATCCGCCATTTTGGAGCCCGGGTTTCCCAGCCGGCCCGTCACAAGCAAAGTTGCTGTATTTCCTGGTCATTTTCTGTAGTCTTACCTCTTTTTATCTTCTGTTTTTCTTTACTGTTCATTCTCTTCGTCTCTCTCATTTATTGCCATCACACTTAACTTGTTTCTTCTTTTAACTTTCCTCAACATTCTATCCTGTCCTGATTCTTTTTGTCACTGCATGTCTAAAAGAATTGGTAAATTATTTATAAATTAAAATTTAATTATTTATTTGTAAATTTAATATATTTAAATATAATTAATTATAAATGATAAATTATTTATAAATCTTGTTATCTATTATAGATACATTCTATCTTCTTATAGACTTGCCTGATACTTTTATAAAGGTGTCTCCAGACAAAAAAAAAAAAAAACTAATGGCATAAATATTTTTATGGGCTGAATTGGGCCCCCACCCCCCCACCCCTACCACCAAATTAATATGTTGAAGTCCTAACCCCTACTACCTCGGAAGGTGACTCTTTGGACATAGGTATTTAAAGAGGCAATTAAGGTTCAATGATATCATTAGGGTGGATCTTAATCCAATATGACCTATCTTTATAAGAGATTAGGACATAGAGAAGGAAGGCCATGTGAGGACAAAGAAAAAAAGATGGCCTTCTACAAGCCAAGGAGAGAGGCCTCAGAAGAAACCAACCCTACTAGTACCTTGATCTTGGATTTCTAGTCTCCAGGACTTGAAGAAAATAAATTATTATAGTTTGAGTCACCTAATCTATACTTTCTCATGGACGCCCTAACAAACTCATTCCAGTAACATTCAAAAATCCAGTTTAAGATAACAAACCTTTGTGGGGACCTGGGTGACTCAGTCAGTTAAGCACCTACCTGCCCTGGCTCAGGTCATGATCCCAGAGTCCTGGGACTGAGTACCGCACCGGGCTCCCCCCTCAGCAGGGAGTCTGCTTCTCCTTCTGTCTTCTCCCCTGTGCTCATGTTCTGTCTTTCTCGCTCTCAAATAAATAAATAAGATCTTAAAAAAAAAACCAAACTCAGAAAATATATTTTTTTTAAAAAGACAACAGACCTTTGCAAGTTACATATTTTTAACTGAAAGTTACATTTCACTACACTATTCATAATATGCACTATATGAAATGTAGTATGATAATACATATTCTCACACTTTCTAGTATATCTGAAAGAGTAATTGTCTCAGATCCATAGTAATTCACTTAACTTTTCTTTCCTTCACCTTTTTAATCTATGAAACAGATCTGAGTAAAACAAATTTCTGTTTCTCTAGCTCTAACAATCTGATTCTGTTGGTCTCCCTGATGACAGTGTGAAGCATTGTTTTTGAGCCCCCCACCCACCACTCACACAAAAAGATGCCTTAAATACAGTGAATGTTTTCAGTTGCTGATCTTTTTCCAGGCACTTTTAAACTCCAACCTAAATATGAGTGTTGCATTTTCACTATATCTATGGTAAACATTTGCTGTCTTTAAAAAAAAAAAAAAAGATTCTTTTCCTTCCTCTGCTAAAGAAAACAGCCTGGCTAGTATACAGATGGCAGCTTTTGTTACACTGAACACAGAGCTAAGGTGAGAATGTGACAGAAAGATAGAATCTTAATTAAGCACTGAGAGTCAGAGAAGAGAATTTAACTAGCAATGCTGACGAGGCAAGAAGGAAGATTATTCAAGAAGCACAGCGAAGAGCAAAAAACGGTTTCAGCCTGATTCAGTGTGAATTACTTCATATATATGACATTGAATCAATTATAAATTAATGGGTTTAAATGAATAGTCATTGTGCGTTCACCTACTGAAATGCGTCTTTCCTTCTCATTCCCTCAATTTCCCATATCACCCTTCTCCAAGACAAGTAGGACACCAAACCTCAGGAGTAGAGAAGATAGATGAAAAGAGGTTGTCAACAAGCCCACAACTCAGTGGAGATGTTACTGGTTTGATCTTGTCTTGCTTCCCCTTTTAAGAGCGCAGATAAATTGAGGTAATTGCATTTACCATGTGAAAGGAGAGAAGGAAGCTAAGGGGGAAATATTGAGAATAGCTGCAGAGCTGACAACTGGACAAAGAAAACAAAAGATAGATCAAAGATGGGATCTCGCTCTCTCCCTCCCTCGCCTCTGGCTCTCTCTTTCTCAGCAATCCTTCCACTCTTTTTCCCTGTTTCCCTCCCTTCCTTTCTCTCATCTTCCAAATTCTTGATCTCTGTGGCTCCTTTGAAACTTCCCAGCTGTCTCTCCTACCCAATAACCTAGTTCCTTAGGGTGCCATTCTTCTTGTTCCGCTCTCTTTGGTCTTTATTTATGACCCTTAGTGCTTCGGAAGGAAGGAAGGTGGGTCATTTCTCAGGAGAGTATCTTCTCATCTAAATTCCTATTATGCCTAACCTAGTCATGGCCAGTTGTCACAGTTTTGTTCAAAAGTGGAAAAATTCTAGCTATCATCCCTCCTTACATTAGTATCCTCCATCGATTTGCAGATGATCTACCAGAAACGTCTTCTACTTGACCAGCCATAGAGATCCTTCAAAGAGTACATTTCCTTGAAAGTCAGGCTAATGAAATCAAGTTCTGTAGTTAAAAAGCATTATCCTTGTGGGGCCTAGGTGGCTCAGTCAGTTAAGTGTCTGCCTTCGGCTCAGGTCATGATGATCCCAGGATCCTGGGATCAAGTCCCACATTGGCTCCTTGCTCAGTGGGGTGTCTGCTTCTCCCTCTGATTCTCCCTCTCCCTACCTCTCGTGTGCATGCTTTCTCTCTCTGTTTTCTTTCTCCCTTAAATGAACAAATAAAATCTGAAAAAAAAAGGAAAAAAGCACATTATCCTTGCCATATCTGTCAGGCTGTCCTCCTCAGACTATAAGGATACTGAGAATTGTAGCCTTCAATCATTTGCAAGGAGGAAACCTTTCTACCCCAGAATTTCTAATGGAATTAATGACAGTTGAATTTACATGATAGTAAAAGGTGCATACAGTCAGAATAAAATGCTTCCCAAGGGGGCACCTGGGTGGCTCAGTGGGTTAAAGCCTCTGCCTTCGGCTCAGGTCATGATCCCAGGGTCCTGGGATCGAGCCCTGCATCGGGCTCTCTGCTCAGTGGGGAGCCTGCTCCCTCCTCTCTCTGCCTGCCTCTCTGCCTAATTGTGATCTCTGTCTGTCAAATGAATAAATAAAATCTTAAAAAAAAAATGCTTCCCAAGGATAATATGGTCTTGGAGTGGAGCATTTTTTAACTTCACAAGGAAGTTTAGAGCTATGGAATCTAGAGCAGTGAGTAGCTATTGGTTTTTATTCCACGATTTCCTACACATTAAGATAGAGCTGTAGTGGTCCAGTTGGGGCTTAACTAGGAAATTCTAGCATTAATAAAGACTGTCCTTAGAGGTTTACTTATCTTTTTGTCTATTTACTGAACCCATACAAAACATCTGAAAAACACAGTGCCATGTAGGGTGGGGTGTGGGGGCAGTGGGAGAGTTGAATAATAATGAATAAACCCAAGTATAACTAATAATAATAGCTAGCATACACTTAGCACTTACTACATGTATTGGTAAACCATTTAATTCCACCTCCACTCTGAAACTGAAGGAGAATCTATGTGTAAAACAGTCGCTTTGCAGTACAGCAAAGTTTGACAGACAAAGGGCATACAAAGAAGCACATCATGAAAGGTTTTTATTCTGCTTCGAAGTAAACAACATGGCAGGCACTGCTGTGTACAACCAAGTCTTGTGTAATAATTTTTCACTATCCTGAATCCAAGACCAGGAGGGTACAGTAGTTAAGAGATGACATAAAAAACTTACCAGTAGCCCCAGTCAATAATCACAAGTTTAAATTTCAAAATAGAATCAACAATTAAAGGAAGGAATTTTTGTTTATATCCCAGTGCATCTGTGTCAAAAGTAAACTTTGGGGGATGTAGGTCTTCAAAGAGTCCTACTTAAGGTGTCAGTGTCCAGACTACTCGCTAGTGGTCCATTATGGTCAATACCGGTGTTTTATGAGATAAAGAGCTTTTACTGCAATGTAATCAACATACTTCTCCCTTTGCTGAGAACATCTCACAATCCCCCCAAAAGAAGAAAAATGTCCAGTTGAAGTAGAGTGTGTGTAGTCAAGAAATTGGTCTAGATTCTGGTGCTAGCTTCTGAGTCTGTTGTAACTGATAGCAAAGTTTGTGGACAGATAGTAGCTTACACAGTAGAGTTTGAATGGCAGTGTTGTAAAACATCCAGTCTTTGTCAGCTGGAAATTATATTCAGCTGCTAATAGCAGAGACCCAACTCCAAGTGAATTAAGGGACTCTTCTCTCACAGAACAGATGTGAGAGCATATATGGGACTTGTATGCCTATCGCAAGCTGAGCTCTCCCAGATCCACCAAATCATACGGCTGGGTGGGCCCACAGCATTCCCTAAGAGGGAAATGGTGCATCTGGGACAGTTACTGGTGGGGCTGCAAGGAAGTGGCCCAGCAGGTGCCTTTGTGTTATCTCCACTGTCTGCACCTGCATGTATCCCCTAGCTCCTCCCCGTGGCTTCCTGAAGTCCATTATGATCAAGTGGTGGAGGAGAAAAATGGCCAAGCTTGTTTCCACAGACTGATCAGTTCAATAAGTAAGTGTAAACCAAAAACGGGTGGTTGCCCCTCCACAGCCCCATGCAGCGTGGCCCTGAATGTAAGTGGGGAAGGAAAACCTCCCAATAAATAGGGTTTCGGGTTGTCCACCCAGTCACCCACTTTGTGTAGAAAAAGAAGATGCTTAACGCGAGAATATGGCCTAAAGAATAAATAATAAGATTAAAGACAAAGAGGTCTGGGAAGGGGTGCAGAGAAAGTACTGCATGTTATCCAATAGAAGCTTCCACCACCGAGAAACTAATAAATAAATTTAAATAAATAAAGAATAAACAAAGAAGCAGACAATGAATGCCAGCAGCCCATGTCCTAGACCACCATATTCTTGGAGCAGTGGGCCCATGAACAGGATAATGGTGGCAGGACTGGAAGCATGAGCCTGACTCCCTGGGTTCCCACTCATCACAGCTGATTAAATATTGCTTCTGTTGAAAGTCCAAACCTGCCAGCAATCGAGACCCCCATGAATGCTGAGACCCCCAGAATGGCACCAGTTCTCCAGACCAACCTGGGGCCAAGTTGACTACATTAGATTCCTTTCATCCTGAAAAAATGCTGTCATTTACCTCGACTGAAATCAACACATATTCCCAGTACGGGTTTGCCTTTGCCTCTAGGACCTCAGCCAGCACCATTACCCAAGTGCTTATAGAATGGGTGACCTACTACTTTGCATCCCATAAGACATGCAGGGTACAAAGGGACTCACTTAAAAGCAAAGGAAGTTAGCCTGTGGGCACCTGATCATGGGATCTTCAGTCTAAATATAAAGGTGCTTTAACTTTCTATTACGCATTGGACTGCTACACATCGGGATATCAAACAGGACGTGACCCATCATTCTATCTGAATCCCCCAGTTTTCTAAAGCCTTTCTCTGATGATTTGGGCCTCAGTCAGACTGCTTTCCCTAGCACTCCTTTTAAGTTTTATTGCCCCTTCAGAAGATAGTTAAGGTGTCCAATATCACTATTTCTCTCTTCTTTTCATATCTTATCTTATTCTTATGGAGTCTTGCCCTTGCAATATATAATACAACTCTTGGAATCTATCTCCGAACACGATGTTGCCATCCACCCGGAGTTATAGCACTGTCTTTTTGGTTCTTGTAACATAAAAAATAAAAACCATATTAAAACAGATAGTACCTTCTAGCAGGCTAGTGGTTACAAAATAAGAATCATATTGCTACATCAAACTGGGGAATTATGCCCTCCAATCTCTGAATAAGTGTTCTCTCTTTAAACTGATAAAAAATTTATTTTTATTTTTCCCTTTAAAAGAACCTTCATCTGCTTCTACAAAATACAGGTAGGATCAAATTTTGTTACCTCTGATTTCTCCATTTTCCCTTTATCTTGTGTTTCCTAGTTAAATCTGTAAAAGGCTTAAAATAAATATGTTCCTCCTCAAGATGAAGATTTTTAAGCCTGCAGTAGACACAATTTTCCCAGTATGCCAACCATGTGAGCGCAAGCCAAACAATTCCTCAGTATTCACAAAGTCTCTTACAAAGCAGTTTCACAGTAGTTTCCTTTATCAACATTAACTTCTATCTGTTCCCAGGGGGAAAAAAAAATTCTACATCTGTTTTTCTCTAGTCCCCATTTCTGTGCCTTTTATTCATATTTCCATTGCCATGTTCTATTTCATCCAGCCAGCTTAAAATATCACAGTGCTCCTTTATCCACATAACATTGTCTTCTCATTTCTGTAATATGCACTTTTTTTCTTTTAATAAAATCTTGGCCTGCTTAGCTGTATTCCTGAAACATCAAGCCAGAAGTTCTTATTTTTTTCCAGTTATTTCTTCCAAAATTTATCACACGTCGCCTTACTCGTGAAGCTTACATCATCCTCTTTCATCCCTCACAAGGAATGACTACAAATATGCCTCTTGGAGTAACTCTTAGTTATTTGATTGTCCAAACTCCCATAACATAATCCCCAGGCAGCTCAGGCTGATTTATCTTTTGACTCTTTCTGACAATAAAATGTTGCTGAAACAATTCTATGATGTCTGTGTTTCATGGCTTTGAACAGATTTTCCCTCTCCCATTTTGGCCTTCCCTTTGTTTACTTAGATCTCGAAGAAAACGAGAGATCTGAAAGAAAATACACCCTCATATCTCCATAACACATAGACCTTAAATAGTCCTCTTTGCACATCGCTGACCTTACTCTTTCCTTTGTTCTCTCTCTTTCTCTCTTTTTTTCCCCCCAAGCATGAATTCCCCCTCTTCTGGATAGTTCCTGCAGATCTGAAGACTTTCCTGACTAAGGGCACCATGAGCTGTATTTCCATTTTGAAGTCCCCTAGCATTTACATCAAAAATAATGGAATCAACTGCTGTGGATTCATTGTAAACATATTGCTAGCTCTGTGTGTGTGTGTGTGTGTTTGCACAAGGGCATGTGCACATGCCAATAAAGATAATTGCCTCAACTCATCAACCAAAGGTCTCTTTCTTCTTTTGCATCATGATTTCGGTCTATACAAATGCTGCAAATGCAGCTATGAATAGATGCTTGACGTGTTGTATTAACTTGGTCCTTATTCCATTCATCTAGAATTTATTGAGCATCTATTCAGTGTCTCTCACCAGCTGCTCAATTAAGTGGTCTCAGCTTCCAACAACTCATAGTCTGCAGAAAAAAAGAAAAACAAGAAAATAGGCATTGACAACAGAGTATAAAATCTACAGGAGGAAATGGAATTGACAAAGAAAACCCCTAACTCAGCGTAAGAGGGGGAGGAAGAAGAGAGTGGGAAGAAGAGGACCAGTAGAAGTTCCCTGGGCAGAGGAAAGGCGGGCAGACTGTCCCAGGCAGAAGGCAAAGCAAAGCAGAGTAGGGTACTGAGGTTTTAATGGAATGGTTGGGGTGATGCACATGGTGCCATATGGCTACAGAGACAAATTCAGGAAGGTGGTGGGAGATGGAACTAAGAAAGCAGCAAGAGCCAGTTTTGAAGGGCCTTTGTAGGGCATGTTGAAGAGTTTGCCCTTTGTCCCACCCCATTACTTTGTGGCTCTAGTCACCAGACTTCTGACTAGCATTGGGAAGGCGGTTCTGGATTCCATCTGCTATCTGATTTCTGCTGCTCAGTACTTAAAGCTCCTCTAATTTCAAGCTATACTCCCAATCTCATGATCTACCATTCCAAATTATCCCAAACGCAACTGCCAGATTAACTGTTATTGTATTTTTATCTCTCACATCCGAAAAACCTTCAGTGTTTCATTGCAAACCAAACGCAGCAGAAATCCCTACACAACATGACTCCCCATGAATCTCCACTACCATTTCCTGTTTTCCCATAAATACACCTTTTACATGTGGGTGCTATGGTTTCCCAAATCTACGCCCTTCCTCGAAAAGGCCTTTCTGTGTTTCATCTACTCAAGCCTTTCCAGTCTTCCAGATGCACGTCCGATGTAATTTGTCTCCTTGGAATCAACAAGGAACTTCATTTCTATTGTCTTTTAGCCCTTATTGTACTGTGTCCTGTAGGTTTATGTATTCATTTTAGTCATCTGACTAAAACAATTGCTCCTTGAGGGTCAGAACTGTGTCTTGGTCACCTTTTTAAAATTTTCAACAGTACATAACACCATCTCTTGAGCAGAGATGTCAGGTAAATATTAAACTGGAATATATTAATCTGATGAGTATATTAGTGAAGGGCAATCAATTTACTCTTCTCCTCCTCAATGATCACAGTAGTTCATCACCTCAACTCCCTTTATTATGTTATTTACAAGGTAGGTAGAGGCTGATGTTTTATCTCTATTTTATAGGAAAAAAAATTTGGATGTTAAGGACTTAAGAAGCGTAAGCATAAATGTAACTGATACCTACTCAGAGCTTGTTTAGATTATGCTCGATCCAGGATTCCTTTCCTGGAAAGGATTAAAAGGGAAGCTTTAAAAAATATATTAAGGGTTATTTTTACTACTGTTTATCATCAGTGCTGGGAAAAAAACATAACGGAAAAGTTGTTAAATCACTAAAAAAAAACAAGTTAGGGACTTCGAATTTTATAATTCAGGGACATGAAGACTTCACTTACAGAGATAGAAAGTAAAGAGGTAGTCAGGAGTGCTCTGGGTTCATTTAAACTGTTTTGGGTTAATTTGTTGAAAGTCAATTGATTCAAAGCCATTTCAGCACATGGCAAACCCACCAAAAGACCATCTGGAGGAAACTGTCAGCTTCATATCCTGAGGCTACAGGAAACTTGGTTACAACCATTTGCGGGCAGTTTCAGGGATGGGATGTGAGCCCACCAAAAGAGAAAAGGCTATAAACTGGGTTTAAGAAAAAGACCGCCCGTTCACAGATAAAGCATCAAGCACAGAGCAAAACCGGCATCCAAATTATAAAATACGCATAAAATTAACATCCAGCTAAGTTGAGCAGATAAATCCTTACTAAAATAGCTGGGGTGTAAAGGCTATATAGCAAAACTAAAACTTTGAAAAAAATCTTCCATAATTCATCAATCTTGACAAATTGACTTTTGGAAATTGATTTTCAGTGAATTGTCCTGATTCTAGTTGGGATAAATATTTGGCCTCAATTGCTTACACATTCTTCTATAAAAGTTTGAGGTTTGTGTCTGAGCATGATGTCTCTGATCCAAGACCTTCATCTGTACCTTAACCGTATCCTACCTATTATTGCTTTTCCTTACGTCCTTCTTTCAAGGTTTTAAGTGCTATGAAAGTTGGGACCAGACACCACATCTTATGACTCTTCAAGTCCCTAGTACCTTTTTGGTAGACAGAGCACCCACCTGACTGCCTTGCCTTTGAGGGAATAGTTAGGGGAACCCTCAAAAGTTGATTCCCTCCTTACTGTGGTTCAGTATTTTCACCTTCACTATGAAAGTGTTACTATTGCAACTATGGAAGTGTGACAGTGTTACTGTTACAACTAAATCAAGAGTATTCTGGAGCTGAATGAGGTTTTCCTGCCCGATTCTGACCCCACTCAACTTGACCAAGTCTTTTCCTTTTCTTGAGTAGAAACTGGAAATGGAACCATATCTCATCCTTCTAAGTCCTACCAATTATTGGGTAGTTTCCATGTAATAAACTTGGAATTTCAAGAAGTTTCTTTTATTGATAATGCTTGCTTTTACCAAGAATTTGAATTGCTTTAACAACTTCTTCTTTCTGTTTTGCAATGACACAAAGCCTACCCAGAAAACAGAACTTCTCAACCTATGAAACTGAGCTTCTGGCTATTTTTATTATTTTAGATAAATAATAATGGTCATTATTGGTGGTTCCCCCTCCCCCTTGATATTATGACCCTTGTACCACCCGTCTTTATCTCTCACCCTGAGGGAGGAAGGTCCTCCCATGTCTGATGTCTGAGAATCCTGGATATCTCCTGGATTTCCAGCTCTGGAAGACCAAAGTCTGGTCCAGTCTTGTGCTGTTTGAAACTCATTTATTAGCTTCTCATTAAAGCCTAAGTTTATCGTCTAGTGAAATCTGATTAATACTCACTATTCTAACCATACTTTGTTTATATGCTATCACAGCATTTGTCATATTTTATGTTAGCTATACCCGCATCTGAATTCCCTACTGGATTGTGAACATATTTTTGCTCTTATGCTTTCACTCTAGGGATATCCATCTTTTCTGGATGTGGAATGACTAGATTCCCCAAAATTCTAAAGTTTAACCACATGTAACCAAATCCTAAAACTACTAGAACATGAACTCCATGATGCATGCCAGCTTTCAGAGCAGTGCCTGGCAAGAGTCAGTACTAGTCTCCATCATGTTTGTGATACAGAAAAATACTTTGTTAATATGCAACAATAGGAAGGGAACAGTTTACATCAGTCTTTTTCAATATTTGTAAGCTGTAAAGACTCAAATACTCCTTTCATACCTTAGAGACAAAACACAGTCTAAGAGTTTGGTGTAACAGTGATTTCTAAATTTTTCAGCACGGATATTTTTCATTCCTGTGGTTTCACAAGAACACCCTTATTTGAATACTTAAGTAATTGTCATTTTTAAGCTTTACAGGTTCTAGGGTTTTCTGCTTCCAAAGTAACTGCTATAACCACATCGGAACTCAAGGAACTGCTGTTAACTTAGGTAGAAAGAGCAGTCCATTAGGATAACTTGAAGAGTCAAGACACCACACCCCAGAGTTCTCCTGGGTGCCCTGAGCAATCTAGACTGTTTCCTGGCGTGGCATGTCCAGGGGCTCTAATCCAGATGGGGTCCAAGAGTTCTGTAGGGAAGAACTTAAACCTGACCAGCAACTGTGGCTGGGATCGCTCCCATTACCTGAGCCCCTTAGGGACTCAGGTTCCCTAAGACAGCAGACTGGAGGAAAAGAAGGCAGAGCATCAAAAGAAAAACTGGAAAAATGGAGACAAAGCCTGGCCAAGCTGGGCAGAGTGAGCTTCAAGAGAGCCAGAGTCCAGGAACAGGGTCTGATTGCTGGCTCTGTGCCTGGTGTGAGCACAGGTGGAGGGGAGCAGGAGACACGTGGACTACCAACAAATGGGCAATGAGGGTGGCAGCAGATCCGTGGAACAGAGGAATCACGGCACAGCAGATACAAGAGCAGAAATTGTCAGATGGAGAAGCAGCAGCTCGAATGATGGATGAGACCTTCCCGGACTTGGTGAAAACTCAGTGACGTGAGAAGGGCTGGCTCTCCTACCAAACAATGCTCAGAACATGGGTTCCCACCCGCCGCCTCTGGCTAGAAAAAATACAAGTTGCATCAGGGAGAAGCATTAAGTTCAACGGAAAGAAACAAATCTTTAAAAATTCAAGTCATGTCACCAGCTCAGCTGCTAGCAGCTTTTTCAACAAAAATGTATACCCCTGTCAAAAGAAAACAGCATGTTGGAAAGTCTCCGTGTCATGACACTTAGAAGCCAATGGGAAGGGATGCAGACGGTCTCCCCTAGATGGGAAATAGATGTGCAGTGCCACTCAAGCCATGCCAGGAAGACACACTCCCCCTCAGGACATATTTCAGGCTCATTCAGCAGGAGTGGGTTCAAGGGAAATATCATGGAAAGGAATGACTCATCAACTCACTAGTGCCTTGGCAAGAGTTGGTGCATCTGGGTTCCAAGACTGCAGAGAATGCAGGGTCCAAAGAGCAAGAGGCCTGGAGCGAGGGCCCAAGGAACCCGAAATAACACACACGACAACTTACTACTGGCTGGGTAACAGGCGTTCCTTGCCTATTTTCATTTACTCATTTAATCCTTAAAAAAACAGCCTTATGAGGTAGGGACGGCTGTTACGCTCTCATTTTACGCACGCAAGACCTGAGGCACAGAAAGGCTGAGAAACTTGCCCAAAGTCATACAGGTACTAAGTAGCACATCTGAGCTTCAAACCCGGGACAGGCTGGTTCCTTCCCCTAACAGCCCCACGTCCTTCAGACAATGCTTCTCTAGCTCGGACTCTGCTGTGCCATGTTCCCTTCCAAGTACTTTGCATAGATTAGGACATTGAAGGTTGAAAAGGGAAGGTAAGGATAGAGGAAAATAAAATTTACCTAAGGTTTCCTCTGTCTTGGGGTAATTTAAAAAAATAATAATAATAATTAGGATTCACTCCTCTCTACTACTGCAGCATGAAATCTGATCGGGAAACTAGTAAAAAGAAAACTATGGCTACAATAAAGATCCGGATCTTTAAAATCATAGGATTCTAATGAAAAAACAGTAAGTGGACTTGCATCACTAAGTCATAGAATAGTACAGGACAATGAAAGTGAATCAAAAACAAATAGTGCTAAATATATCAACCTGAGTAGATGCCCCAAAATAAAAATGTTGAGTGAAAAATATTAAGCTGCAGAATGATACATGAAGTGTGAAATCATTTATATAAGCTTTCTTTTAATAGCTTTATTGAGGTAAAATTTAATGTATACATTTTAATGAGTTTGGACATATGCTTATACCTACGAAACCATCACCACAATCCAAAAGCTGATGAACTAAGTCTGTGTGCTTAAGGATGTAGTTGATTTACATTCTTTTTTTTTTAAAAGATTTTATTTATTTATTTGACAGACAGAGATCACAAGTAGGCAGAGAAACAGGCAGAGAGAGAGGAGAAAGCAGGCTCCCCGCTGAGCAGAGAGCCCGATTCGGGGCTCAATCCCAGGACCCAGGGATCATGACCTGAGCTGAAGGCAGAGGCCTTAACCCACTGAGGCACCCAGGTGCCCTGATTTACATTCTGACACAAGTGTCTTGTCCTCTAGTAGACCTGTAACACTTTTAGATCAGGAATGAACCATTTATTTCATAAAACACAACAAAAATGAAAAATGTGAAATAAACTTGTCTTAAGAGCTTATCAATAACTTCCTATGTACACATAGATTTTACAAAGTAGTTGACAATCCTTTGACACAATAATTTTGATGGGTTCCTGTAATAAGACAGATGGGCACAAAAGGTATAAATTAGTATTGTTCTCCACAGTCTCTTTTCCCCTCTTCTTTATTCTTCAAATAAGGAGAAAAAGAAGTCCATATTTGTACGGTATCAAAGATTTTCCCAGTTGCTGAAGGTTCAACCCAAGAACATGCTGACAGAGTGCGACACCAGCATTGGTACAGAGACGGCACAGGAAGACTGTGATTTTCTTCACTTTAGGTTTACAGTCACTTGCTTTGGCTTGTCTGTTATGCCATAAATATCTCCAATGGCATAAAAATGTGACACCATCCAGTCTAGATATCACCATCTTAAAGAGAATAAGGTCTAGTTTATGGACATGAGAGAAACTTCCATAAACTCTATCAGTCAGGGTCCAGCAAGGAAAACAGAAACCACTCTGGTCATATCAAACAGAGAGAATTTAATACAGGAAACTCGTCACAGAGATATTGGAAGAACCACATGAGCCAGAAGACAGAAGTTCACCCGAAGATCAATAACTGCAGAAAATCATTATCATGCTTAGAAACAGAGAAGCAAAAGGGGAAACACTATGACCCAGAGCCCACAGTGTGAGTCTCCGAGGCTGCTGAGAGCACCGTATTGCCAATGCTGCTGTTGGGCCCCTGGCCCCAGCGCCTGCTCAGACACCCACCACCACTGCCATTGAGCCACACCGACTGAGAGAGAACCCAGAGCTCATGCTGGTCAGTGGCCTCTACTCCCAAAATCACCTGCCAGAAGACAAGAGGAAAAAAAAAATGTTTCTTCCCTCTTCCCAGTTCCCAGTTACCTGCCAATGTTGCCAATGTCTCCCACTAACAGAACTTAGCAGGAAGGCAACTGTGAGAGAACCTGGGGGAAATAGCTTGCAGGCCATCAGCCCCAAATATGCAGAGGAGTATAGAGAAGGGGAGAGGTAGAACTCGGAGATCAGATACTCTCAGCCATTCATTAAAGCATCTTTTATACTTCCAAGAGAAGTCCATTTGCCTTCTTAGAAACAAAGAAATAGAACAATTACTTCAAAACTCTAGTCAGTTTTTTGAGGCTTTTTCTTCTAGAAATATCTATAATCTGTATTTCTATATAGATATATTTCTATATAGATATACAGATACCTGTATATCTATATAGAAATACATAGACATATATAGATATTTACAGATATATATTTTCTACATAGAAATAGATACATTTCTAGCTTTATAGGATATAATTGAAGCATAACATTATATAAGCTGAAGGGGTACAACGTGTTGATTGGATACATTTATAAGTTTCAGTGTGATCAGCACCATACTGTTAGCTAGCACTTCTATCCTGCCACCTAGTTACTATTTCTTGAGAACACTGAAGCATACAGTATTATTAGCTATAATTACCATGTTGTACATTGGATCCCCAAACTTGTTAATCTTATAGCTGGAAGTTTACAGCCTTTGACCAGTATCTCCCTATTTCTCCTACGCCCCCCCACCCCTAGTAATTAACACTCTTCTGTTTCTCTGAGTTTTGGGGGGTTTTTTTGTTTTTTTTTTTTAGATTCTACCTGTAAGTGATATCATACAGTATCTGTCTTTCTCTGACTTACTTTACTTAGCATACTGGCCACAAAGTCCAATCATGTTGTTACAAATGGCAACATTTCCTTATTTCTCATGTATGGAATGGAATACTGAATAGTATTCCATTGTTTATATATACCATACCTTCTTTATTCACTCATGTGTTGGTGGACATTAAGTTGTTTCTGTATGTTGACTATTGTGAGAAATGCTGCAAGGAACATGGGAGTCCAGATATCTCCATGGAATCCTGATTTCAATTTCCTTAGATATATACTCAGAAGTGGGATTGCTGGATCATATGGCAGTTCTATTTTTAATATTTTGAGGAATCTCCATACTGTTTTCCAAGATGACTGCTCAAATTTACATTCCACCAACAGTGCATGAAAGTTTCCTTTTCTCCACATCCTCATCAATACTTGTTCTCACTTTTGTCTTTTTGATGATAGCCATTCTACCTGATGTAAGATTATATCTCATTGTGGTTTTGATTTGCATTTCCATGATGATTTGTGATGTTGAGCAATTTTTAATTACTAGTTAACATATGGTTTCATTGATAACTGTATTTTATACTTTCCTCTACCTTCCACCTAATAATGGAAATTTTAAAGATATCAGTATATGCTATATTTATTCATATAGTCTTCTTTATCTGTTCAAATTAAACCAGAGCCAGAAGAGTGTAATTTATTTTCCTCCTTATTAGCTGAATTCTCAAGGCCAGGTGAAAAAGTTGATGTATAGTGTCAAAAAATTTACTCTCACAAATAAATATTGCCTAAGCAATTATGTGAATAATAAAGTATAAATAGTTAGGAATGCCATAAAGATTTCCTCCCATTAAATAAATCTTAAAAGTAGTGTATTTCCAAATTTTGAAATCCTTAGCTTTAATAGAGACTCTTCAAATTTTTAACATGATTATTAACCAGTAGAACATTTTCAAGAACTTCAGCTGACACCGTAATCTTTTATTCAAGGACTTTTTTTGTCAAGTCTGAACTGATGTATTACATACCATTTCTTTTCCTAAATGATTTTGGAAATGATACATTTTCTTTTCTCTCTTCTGCTTTTATTTAAAAGTCTAAAATACACATAATGGGGGGTAATTTAGGTGTGGCTCTTCAAAGCCTATAGTCCCTTGCATTGACAGCAGGAGGCATGAGGTTGAAAAAAAATGAGGATGAGGGCTGAGAATTGTTAGATTTGGAGACAAGAAGGCCATTGGTGGCCTTCCCAGTTTGGGTGGAGCAGATGGTTGATTAGAAAAATGCAGGTTCTGAGGTCAGACCACCATGATTTGAATCTTAGCTCTACTACTTATAATATCTTTGACAACTGTGTGAGTGATTTATTTCTCTGAGTCTCATTTTCCTTAAGTGTACAACAGAGATAATTACACCTATCTCATCCCGCGGAGTAAACACAATAATGCATTTAAGCTCTTAGAACAATATATGGCAAATAGCAAGCAATCATTAAATGTTTATTGTCATCAGTATTAATATATGGATTAAAGAATAGTCATACACTTCAAATGGAACCTCCCAAATGGTAGCGCTCAATGGAGTTCACTTCGGTATTCTCTTGTTCACTTGTTCACTTAGCAATCCTGTGTCAGGGAATTTGTCCCACAGATAAACCTATTCATGCACAACACGGTGTGCACTATATTGGTAATGGCACCATTGTTTGAAATCTATAAAGAGTAGAAACAACGCAGAGAGCCAATTACACACCCCAGTCTATATCACCAAAAGAATACCATGCTTCTTATTAAAAAACTGAGGAGGACTTCAGTGTTCTGACATAGAAAACCTCCAAGACATATCATGATGTGCAATAAGAAAGGGCAGATAACTGTATATTATGGGCTACATTTTCGTTTAATGAAGAGAAAGGACATTTTTAAATGGTTTCTCAAATGATGTGTTATCCCATCATGTCTACCATTCAATGATCAAATAAATTCTACCACACCCGTAATTTAAACCATGGCATTGGAATCTGCCTGAGACAAGTTAGTGATTCCCACCAGGGAGACAGCTTTCTTCTATCGATCTCCTTTTATTCCAAGTCTTACATCCTCCCTGGTCTCTCTTCCTCTTTCCATTCTACCATCTTCTGCTCTGCTCTATCAATCCTTTTGTTATTCTCTTGCTTTTTCCTCTGTCCTTGGACCCACAAGCACTTCCAAGCCCTGTCCTAGGTGGCACTGAGGATAAGATCCCTGTACTATAAATAGTACAGCAGCAACAACAACAAAACCCTGGTTTTAACTTTCTACTTGATTACATTCACATCAAGTCTCTAAACAACTATTCAGTCATGAAACATTTTTATCTTAAAAGCCAAAACCTGGAGGATGTGTTGGCCAACAGCAATACCATTTTGTCCACCATCTGAAGTTCAATAACTATGTTTTCAATCCAGCTTCATTAGTTCTCACTTCTCATTAGCTGAAAACTCACTCCCAAGACAAGGTGCCACAGGAAACGGTCTCATCTGCATGTCGTGCTCATTTCTGTGCTGAACAGAATTTTCTGTCTCCGAAGTTAGTAGAACAACTATTTTGAAAGAACAAGTTTTACAGATGAAATGGACCAAAGCTTAAAAAGAAAGCTAGTACCAGCCCTGCGTTTGCTGAAACCTATTAGTACACCCGCAGAGTAATAGGAGGCAGAGAAAATAACAATACTCGACCTGATTCTTCTTGGCCCAGGGGACAGTTGCCAGGAACAGGGTTTGCTCATCTTTATCTGATTCAATACTATTTTTCATACTCTCATTCTAGAGGGTTAGAAAAAGAACTGTCTTCAAATTAGTAGGAAATGAATATCAAATGTGGTGGCTGAAAATTCAGGTTTTAGAATCAGACTTAGTAGCTGCAACATCGTATAAAAGCCACTTAACTTCCCTGAGATTAAGTTCATCTTAATATGGTGAAGAAGATGATTTTTATCTCATTAGTGTTGCAAAGATTATATGAAGAACAGGTCAAGTACTTGGCTTAGAACCTAGCGCATAATAGACACTTAAATTAGCTAACATATAATCACTTCCTTTGATGATTATGTCCTTATTACTGGTGATCTGCAAAATCTAAACTACACAGTCCCACACAACTCATCTCTAGTGTTGAACTGGATGCTTCTGGCCATTTGTATTTTTTTTTTTTTAAGATTTTATGTATTTATTTGACAGAGAGAGACACAGCAAGAGAGGGAACACAAGCAGGGGGAGTGGGAGAGGGAAAAGCAGGCTTCCTGCTGAGCAGGGAGCCTGATCTCAGGACCCTGGGATTATGACCTGAGGCAAAAGCACACGCTTAACGACTGAGCCACTCAGGGACCCCGCCCCTAACCACTTGTAAGTACCCATTTCACCGTGGCTTCCATCAAGCCTCATGTCGCATTCTGTGTGCTCACTGATGGCAGTCTACCACCTAGAGCCACGCAAGAAACAAAGCAGTTCTCCTTTCAAAAGAAGTGTTTTTTAAAAAAATTAAATTTGTAATACACCATTCACAAAGAAAAATAACGATCATCTCTGATGTCATCATTAAATCTTGTTTCTTATTGTCTAGAGGCTGTCAGACTAGTTCTTTGGTAAACGTTTAAATGATAAATTTGTAACAAAGAAAGGGTGGGGGGAGAGGTGAGAAGGGTGCAAAACACAGTTTTAGGAGAGAAAAAAACAATGCCAGAGAGGAGTAAAAGCAGAAGAATGAGAGCACAAGAGTAAATCAATTCAAAATGTCGAAACCGGAAAATAAAAGGAAAAGCAGCTCTGCTGAATATAATCCAGACCTATACATGCGTTATAGGAAGGAGGAAAAGATAAACCCCTCAATCAAGCTCAAATCATGCTCTAGCCCTGGCCAGATCCTCTGGTCGGCTGATGTGTTTATAAGAAATGTACAAGTCTGCGTTAGTTCCTAATTAAGTTAGGATGACTGCCAAAGAAAGTAGTAGTATTTTTAAATGAAAGGTTATGGTTACAAATGGATATCAAAAGCCTTGACACTTAAGTGGCCATGACAATAGCTGCCAACTGAAGCTGCATAATTGGTCCCCCAAGGTTGAACCCACAAGCAATGTTTCATTCCCATGAGGGTTGTCCCTGAAAGAATCTAGGAAATGGTACAATGTCAATTCATTCAGTTCATTGACTTTATTCACTTGGATTGGGACAAAGGCAAAAAAGAAAAAAAATGTTTTTAAATAACTGTGGATTTTTGTTATGCTGTTTTCCTCTAGCACTCACCTGGTAAGAGGGTCACTGGATAGCGGTTTCTTTACAAATCCCTGAAGGGTATTCAGGAAGAAAAAGATTAACTGCCTCTATCCAGAACGCGGACCCCTCTTTGTTCCACACAAGCCATTCTAAGAAATAAAATAGTCGACTTGAAGTCTCCTCATCAAATTGTCCTTTCAGTTTAATTTGCTATTATTAAGCAGGTAAATAAATAATAAGAATAGACCGTTTGGAATCATCATCACTGGCACCGTCTCTAGTGAATGGTGCAGATGGAATTCTTGCAGGTCACAAATCTAAACACAATATGTCTTATATTCCAACAAAATGTCATCAAGAGGCTCAGAGAATCCATTTCCATTTTTACACCGTACTGCCAAGGAGAAAATGGGCAAAGCTCAAAGTGTCCGGAGAGCAGAGAAGTCCTTTAACACTTTTTGCCATTTATTTTTTTCCTAGTTCCATTTTTTCTTTGCCTTTAATGAGCCCTAAGAATATTTATTGAAAATGGCATTTATTGTTAATGAGAATTCCTTCTCTCCTCCTGCAGAATGCAGTGCTGGATCAAAAGTAACAAGTGAAATAGCATGCAAATACAACGCACCCTTATTCTCCACTCCAGAATTATACTAGAGAGCCTTCTGGAATATTGCACTGTCAGCAATAAGAAAGCACTTATCTCATTTCTAAAGAACACGCCTACTTAAATGTTATAGGGATCCACTCCATCAAAGCCAAGGGGATTCCTTTAAACCGACTTGCATAGTTTTCAGGAAAGATAAGGGGAACTGAGTGATTCTAGGCCTGAAGAAAGTGACTTATGATTCTTCTTGGCCCACAAGGGGTTATTTGTTCCCCTTGTCACTTGGCAATGTCTGAAAACACTGCTGGTTTTAACAACCACATAGCTGTGTAGTCATATAACTACAGAGGAATGGGATACAAACCCAGGTTGCTTCTGACTCCGGAAGTAAACCCTTAAGCCCCAGCGTCCTCCGCAACACCAAGAAATGAGAAACCAGGTCAGAGAAGTTAAAGGCAAGTCCCCAAAAAGGAAAGAATAAGGTTTAATAAGTTGTATGAGACTCAATTGTATTTAACCAGCTCTCACCCCCTCAGTACCAATGCTCAATCCTGAGGAGCCAGCCTCTTTTTTTCACACACAAGAATGACTAAAAATCGCTCAAGTTGTACATACTGATTAGCCCAATTTTCATCTGGTGGTTCTCCAAATTTCCCTACCCTCATTTTATGGCTTAAAAAAAAAGAAAATTCTGTTTCTAAACTAATTCAGAACTGACTTATATATATATAAATAACTAATATTTTCCATGGAAACTTGAAGCCACGTTCTTGGCCTAAATGATATTAAGTGGGTGAGAAGCAGCAGCTAACTGTTTCTTCAACTCTTTTGCCTTGTGTGGGAGACCTGATGAGAACTCCTCTAAACTCGCTTTGGCATGGTACCCAACTTAAGCTAAACAAGACTGTAGGGTGGGACCCTAGAGCCACCTGCATTTAAAGAAGACACATACAAACACACTGTAATTTGAAATGGAAACAGAGCTGATTGTTGCCATCTGTGACGAAGTCAAGTCTTCTTAATCATTGGGTATGGGGCAGAATTGGCGAGGGGGGCAGAGCATAGGCAAGTTATGTAAAAGGAAAAGAATAAAAAATATTCTTCACAGGAGGGCAGTAAGTGGTCGTTCTCATCTAGCTGGTAAGAGCATCCAGACAAGATAAAGAATACAGTTAACAGTACCATACCGTAGCTGGGCCTTCAACTTAATGGTTAACAAAAACTCAGTGGTGGTAGTTTTTTTATTTTTTAATTTGAGTATAGTTGATGTACAACTTAGTTGTTTCAGGTGTACAACATAGTGATTTAATAATTCTAGTTACGCTATGATGGTCACAAATGTTGCTACCATCTGTCACCTAACAACACTATTTTAATACCACTGACTATATTCTCTATGTTGTAACTTTTATTCCCATGATTTATTCATTTCATAACTGGAAGACTGTATCTCCCAATTCCCTACACCCATTTTGCCTCCCCTTCCCTCAGTTTGGTCTCTGTATTTGTAAGTCTGATTCTGCTTTTTGTTTGTTTGTTCATTCATTTGCTTTGCTTTTTAGATTCCACATGTAAGTGAAATCATATGTTATTTGTCTTTCTCTGATTTATTTCACTGAGCATAATACCCTCTAGGTCCACCCATGTTGTTACATATGGCAACAGCTCATCCTTTTATGGCTATATAATATTCCACTATCCACTATCCATTATATTATATATATATTTTATATATATATATATGTATATATATTATATCCACTATAATATTCCACTATCTATATATACCACATCTTCTTTATTCATTCATCTATTGATGAAAGAACTTGGGTTCCTTCCATATCTTGACTATTGTAAATAATGCTGCAATAAACATAAAGGTGCATATATCTTTCCAAATTAATGTTTTTGTTTTCTTGTGTAAATATTTAGCAGTAGAACCCACTGAATGAAAGAAGATATTTATAAATGATATATTCAATAAAGTGTTTATACTCAAAATATATTAAAAACTTATACAACTCAACAACAATAATAACAAAAAGTCCAAATAATCCATTTTTTTAAAAAAAGGCCAGAGGACCTAAATAGAGATTTTTCCAAAGAAAGCATACAGATGACAAACAGACATATGAAAAGATGCTCAATATCAACTCATCATCAAGGAAATGCAAATCAAAACCACAATGAGATATTACCTTACACCTGTCAGAACGGCTAGAATCAAAAAGACAATAAAAAGTGTTGGAAAAGATGTGAAGAAAAAGGAACTCTCACGTACTGTTGGTGGGAATGCAAATTGGTGCAGTCAGTGTGGAAAACAATATGGAGGTTCCCCAAAACAAACAAACAAACAAACAAACAAAAACAGTCATATGATCCAATAATTCTACTACTGGGTGGAATTTACCCAAAGAAAAAGTGGTGGTAATTTTTAAAGTATTGCATAAGAATGATAGAAAGGGTTCCTAAACCGGAACTACATGAGAAAATTATTTCTAAATTATAGAGGTCTACTCGATCCCAAATGGATTTCCATCATTCTATGATTACCAAAAGCCTGATTTGCCATTACCCCTTATGTTACATCCTGTTACATCCCTCATCACAAAGTATTGCATTTGTCTACAAACTCTTTAATCTTCTTCATTAGATTGTGAATCTCTTGAGACCAGGGTCTAGACCATGTTCATATACTTATCCCCAGGACATAACATGGCATTTGGCACATAATAGGTGCCTAAGAGAATACTGACAAGCAAAAAAATATCATCCTGAAGGAAGATCCTAGGAAAACACAGCAAGCCTATTATTGTGAAATACTTTTAATTAGTGACTTAGACAAGGGTATAGAAGGTTTGGTGATATTTAAAATGGCACAAGAATGGAAGCGTTAGCTAAATATGTTGAAAGGTAGAAAGAGAGTTTTAAAATATCTCCATGGGCATGACAATCAGGCCAAAACCAACAAGATGCAATTTAACAGAGATAGATGTAAAATCCTGAACTTAGGTTCAAACACTCAATTGCACAAACACAAACCAAATTCGTCTTAGTTTAGTAGTGTTTTATGTGACAAAGAACTTCAGGGATTTCACTGACAGAGGTTTTAATGTGAGCCAAGTGCGTGATTTGGCTGCTAGAAAAGCTAGTGTGATCTTAGGCTGCCTTAGCAGAAGTGAGTTATTTATGATACATATAGCCCATTTAATTAGGAAATAGTTTGGTGTGGCCATTAGTGGCAATGTAACACATTGATCAAGAGAGGTGGAGGACCTGCAGCTCTCCGTATGGTCATGCCACATTGAGACCCTGCATTCAGTTCTGAGGACCACATTTTAAGAAGGATATTGACAAACCCAAGTGTCTGAAGATGACTGCCAACTGGAAAAAGCTCCAGAAACCAGATCCTATGCTCCTACGCTGGACAGTGGAAAAAAACCTCAGAAACTTTTAAGCTGGAGAAAGAAAAGTTTTCCTTGAATATTTTGATGATTGAATGTGGAAAATGTGTTCTGATCCCTGCCTCGCAATCTCCATGGCTAGGGCCACCTGGCTGCCATTTTTATCCACTCAGTAAATATCTCTAATGTACACTAGGTGGAAACATGAATCCTGACCCTCCTAAGGGAAAACTTAAAGAACCCTGATTTAGTGACTCAGTTGTCTCAGTATCAAGTGAAGTTGTTGGTGACCCTCTGATAACCTTATGGACTCCTATCCCCGTAACCTAACTATAGCCCCATTCCCCATGTGAGCATCTGAGTCCTCGTTTGCTCGTCATGCTTTGATCATCTTCCTGATGATGTTATCACCTGTCTGTCTCCCTACCTGGATTTCTGTATTTGGTCCATTCACAGGCTCCCTGTCACTGTACTGGGACAGTCATCACCTTGAGGATCTTAGGTAACTGTTGAAATCTGCTCCACCTGCTAGGACCATAAACATATCTCCAGTCCCATACATTCCCACAATGGCTTTCCCATTGCCTCCCTACGATGATAATCGGTGTGATTCAGAAGACTGAACAGGTCATATGGAGAGAAAATTAGGTGGAGGTGATTTCCGTCATTCAATTACAAAGAAGATGTTTCTAACAATACAACTTTTAAAAAACAGAAACAGGGGCACCTGGGTGGTTCAGTGGGTTAAGCTTCTGCCTTCAGCTCAGGTCATGGTCTTGGGGTCCTGGGATCGAGCCCTGCATCGGGCTCTCTGCTCAGCAGGGAGCCTGCTTCCCCCGCTCTCTCTCTGCCCGCCTCTCTGCCTACTTGTGATCTCCTCTCTCTGGGTCAAATAAATAAATAAAATCTTTTTAAAAAACAGAAACAAAAAGAAAAGAAAACAAGATGAACTGTCTTGTGAGAGAGCAAGCTCATCATCACCTGGAACTCCCAAGAAACCTGGGACAAATTGGAGCAATGCCACGAAAGGATTTCTGCATTGTTAGCGAGCTGGACTGGATTGATTCTAAGGTAGTCTCCCAAGCTTTGGTGTATCAAAAGTCAGCCAGGAAGCATGTTTTAAAAATGCAGAATTCCCAGAATCAGTAGGTACAGGTTGGAGTCCAAGAATCAGCATTTCTGACAAATAACATCCTCCAAAACACGTGATTCTAGTGCAAGTGAATGTGAGTCACACTTTTCAAAATAGTCCTTGAAATAAAGTTACTAATATTTACTGAAAAATCACCCTACATTGAGGGCTTTACATATTTTTTCCTTAAGTAAACTCAACACAGTTCCGTGGGAGCTGTGACATAATCATTAAGAACTTGGACTCAAAAATCAGGCTGCTAAGTTTCAAATCCTGTCTTCTTCACCTTCTAGACCTTTTCCACATCTCAACGTTCTTTTCTGCAAAGTGGGGTTCATATTAGCAACTTCACAGGGTTGTTTTGAGAATTAAATCATTCAATTCCTATCAAGTGCTTAGAACAGCACCTGGCACACAATAAGCATTCAAGATTATGATTACTATAAGGTAGTACTATCATTCCCTCATTTCCACATAAGGGAATTGAGACTCAAGGAAAAGAAGTCAGTTTGTCTCAGATCCTTCAATTAGTAATAACTCCAGTCTATCCGTCTTCAAAGATTATACATTGTAGGGGCACCTGATTGGCTCAGTCGGTTAAGGGTTCAACTCCTGATTTCGGCTCAGGTCATGATCTGAGGGTCATGAGATCCAGCCCTGCATCAGGCTCCACTCTCAGCACCAAGTCTGCTTGAGATTCTCCCTCTCTCTGCCCCTTATCTCTCTCTCTCTCCCCCGCAAATAAATAATATTTTTTTAAAAAGATTATAGGGGCGCCTGGGTGGCTCAGTCGTTAAGTGTCTGCCTTCGGCTCAGGTCATGATCTCAGGGTCCTGGGATCGAGCCCCTCATCAGGCTCTCTGCTCAGCAGGGAGCCTGCTTCTCCCTCTCCCACTCCCCCTGCTTATGTTCCCTCTCTCTCTCTGTGTCTCTCTCTGTCAAATAAATAAATAGATCTTTAAAAAAAAATTATATATTGTACTACACATCCCAGCTCCATGATTCTATGATGCTACCAGCCAGAGATCACTATTGACAGGATTGAGTAGGAAACTAATTCTAAAGATGTTCATGTGCATATAAAGAATAGACAGACGCCTATCTCAAATCCCACCATGAATAATTTCACAAGTGAAGAAACTGAGACTCAGAAAATGAAGTAATATTGACAAGGGCTCGCATCAAGAAAAGAGTATAAATTCAAACCCATGCTTCTTCTGCCACTTACCCTGTGACTCCAACTTAGAGTGAGTCACAACTGCCTGGAAAATTCTTCTCATTCAAGTAAACAGACATGTTTTAGAAACAAAGGTAGGAAATGAAAATGGAATTCAGGGTGAATTTGTTCTTGTATAAAGACACTGCTACCTGCAAACATGGAAACGGTATATTTACTGAAAATATTTATTTTCTATCACACAGCCACAGCTGGAAAGACTTAGGCTAACAACTGACATCTCAAGAGTAACCAAAGACAGCACGGTGTGGAGAGAATTTGAGGTTTGGTTTTTTGTCTTTTGGGTTTTTTTTTAAAGATTTTATTTATTTATTTGACACAGAGAGAGAGCATGCACAAGCAGGGGGAGCAGGAAAGAGAGAAGCAGGCTCCCCGCTGAGCAGGGAGCCTGATGAGGGGCTCCATCCCAGGACCCGGGGATCATGACCTGAGCCGAAGGCAGACACTTAACCGACTGAGCCACCCAGGCTCCCCAAGAATTTGAGTCTTAAAAACAGGCCAACTTAGTATATTGTCATTAAAAGGTTTAGCTTTGGAAACAGGAAAACTTAGGTTTGAAGCATTGCCTCTATCACATACTTTATTTGACTTTTCTGAAATTCTCTTGTCTACCTTGCAAAGCGTGAGGTTTTAGTGATGTTATTTTAAGCCAAGCTCCTAGCATAGTACTTGTCACATAGAAAATGCTCAGTGATAGTGGCTGCTAAACCGGACCTCTACAACTGTCCTGAGGCACAGTGCTCATCTCTGGAGAGCAGGGGACTCTTGTATCCCCGAAGGCAGGGAAAAGGAAGTTCAGGGTGCTGGTGTAGAGGATACAAAGTAAACTTCATAATCTGCATGTATGGCACCAAATCTTGGGATTGAGCTCTTCTTAGCAAAGAATTTGGAAGACCCAAATCTACTATGGTCCTCTGCCCAAGAAGGCACTTATTTGTAGAAATTCTTAGTACAACTGTCTCATTAACATGCAATCGTTTCATATAATCTCTAGGACAAAGAGCTTGTCCTACATTTCCCTCTACTCCTAATGCTGGTTCAGTGTCAATATTCAAGTAAGCTTTTATTGAGTGAAAGAGTAAAAAGTTGAATAAACGAAGTACTTAATATCATTCAGCCCACCACAAAGGAAACATTACATACAAACTCCTCACAGCAAATATACTCAGGGGTTTTCTAATCCAAAGGTCAGCAAACTTTTTTCTGTAAAGGGCCATACAGTAAATATTTTAAACTTCAAGGGACATACAGTCTCTGTGATTATGCTCAACTTTGCCATTACATGTACGAAGAACATAGCCATAAATAATGCAAAAAAATGAATGAACGTTTGTGCGATTTATGGACAATGAAATATGAAATTCTTATCATCCTCATGTGTCATAAAATATTCTGTTTTTTTCAACCATTTAAAAATGTGAAGTTCACTGTTAACTCATGGGCCATAGAAAAACAAGTGAGCTGTCCTAGACTCTAGTCCAGGCAACAAGCATCAGTGAATGTTTCCATGAAAAGCTGTTTCCAATTATTTCCAGTAGGAATGAATCTAAAGTGATTTCTTCAAAGTTTCTAAATATTTTTTTTACATGGGACCAAACTCAAAATACATACAAATGGTAAACTTATTCGGTTTTCAACTTTCAGTGGATGACCTAATATACCTGCCTTATGACATAGACACATGAGGGTCTTGATTGGGAACATAAGTAGAAAAATACATTATGTTAAGAGATATATTCCCTCAGAGATACACATTTCATCTAAACGATCGGAACCATCGGAAAAATCCATGGTTATTCTGTGAATGTAAGAGAAATCAGGGACCCATCAGGATCTTCCTACAGGAGCATAAACTTCATGATATATTTTTGTGTGTGTGCATTTTAAACTTATGCACAGAATCTAAATGAATTAACTATATATGTTTACAAAGTTCAGATAAGCATCCACATTGTTATTTATACTGCATTTCTGTTATCTCTGGGTCTGTCTCCTGTAAAACGTCAACGCAGGAAAAAACAGGAACAGGATATCTGTGAGATTTAAATCTCTGCTAATCTAGTCAGTTTATACGTTGGCTATAGAAAGCAAACTGAAAACCAAAACTATGAATAATGAGACAGTCTTTAGATATTTAAAAAAATCAAACAACAAGTACAGTCTTATCACATGTGTTCATTTTTATTTTAAACAGCATTATTTATGGTTTGCTGGGGAAAAAGCAATTATCTTAAAAGACCTGATCTTAGTGCCCAAATTTAGAAGGAGAGGAAGGCTTCTATTTAAAACGATTGTCCAGGGTCCATCTCAACCTCACCACTGACTCACCTGAACTTTGGCAAGTCAGAACCCTCTGAGTCACAAATTTCCTATTAACTTCTCATAATAACTATTTTGGTCAAGTTCTGGTGATTCAGAGACTACTTTAATGCCACATCTGTATGCAGACAGCAAAGCTGGATGAGAACCAAGAGAACCAGAGGTTGTGTTTTTGACGTAAGAGTCAGTACTGATAATTCCAGATCCTCACCATTAGATAAATCTCAAAGAGTCAGTATTTGAGGTTCTTGTTTGCCTGTTGCTTGCTTGGTTTTTGTTGTTGTTGTTGTTGTTTTTTTTTTATATTAATTAAAGTTGGCTATGAATACATATATGTAGGATATGGTAACTAACTTCTGATAGCACTAGTTATCACATTGCAATGATTTTAGACCTATGGTTTACAGGAACTCCAAAAATTCATAGGATTTTTATTTATCTCTCTTCCTTCCCTTAATTCCCTTGGTGTAGTGTACCTGTTCGGTTTATAGCATTTATTCTTTTAGATATTCTGAATTTCTAAGAGGTCTAACATCTTAAAATGCTTTACATGATCTATTGGTCTATGAATAAATATCTACTTTGGTTTTTACTATAATAATTGTTTGAAGTAGTACGTGCTTATTATAAAAATTTAAAAAATAGGTAGAAAAATAAAATTTAACAATATCCTCTAACCCCAACCAACCCCATCTCAAGAAATTACCACTGTAACCTGTGTGGTATCTAATCTCCCACACCTGTTTCTATACTCACCAAGGCACTTATCAACATATATATCCACATATTGATTTTTGTTCACTTCATTTTATAAAAAAACAGATTATTCACTGTACATTACTCACAACTTGTTTTATTTCACTAAAAAGTGTATCTTGGAAATGCTTGTAGGTGACTATATACATATGTATATGTGTGTACGTATGTATGTGTGTATGTATATATATATATATATATATATATATGAATTTATCTTATTCTGTTTTGATACCTGCATAATATTTCATAGGTTTGTTAAATAAATATTTTCAGTACTTCTCTAAATTGATGGGCATTCAGATTTTTCTTCCAGCTGTTTCCATTTCAAATCCCCATATATGTATTTTCTTATGCACTTGTGCAAGTGTTTTTCTAGAACATAGTTCCAAAAGAGGTATTTGCTGTGAAATGACTTTCCTGAAGAGTTAAAAGAGTCTAGGTATCTGTGAGTGTTGATGTTATGAAGTGCTTCAATGTTTTCCAATACAATGGGTGAAAAATCATATTCTATTATTGCTTTATTACATATTTCCCGAGTACTAGTGAAGTTGATCATATTTCCAAATATTTATTGGACATTTAACTTTACTATTTTTTCTATTAAGTTTGCCTTTTTGTTAATCAGTGTCTAGCAATACTTTAAATGTTTGTGATAATAACCATTGCCATTATTATTGGAAAAATTTTCTCTGGATTTATCATTTGACTTTTTTGTGAAATAGCTCAACATACAGAGAAATGTAATTGTTTTCTGTAATCATCTGCCTACCTATTTCTTTAAGGTCTCTGGTGTTTCTTTTTAATTTTCTTCTTCCTCTTTTTTTTGTTCACTTATTGATAGCTTAAACCTTTAATATACCTAAAATTTTTTTTGTATATGACATCACAACATAAGAATCTAGGTTTCTGTTTCCTGACAAAATTGTCGATTCTGCCAGCACCATTTATTAAATACACCACATATTTTCCGAACTGAATTGAAATGTCATCTTCATGCTATATTAGGCTCCACTATATGTGCAGTCTCTCTATTTGGTTCTCTTATACTCATCTATTTCTGTGCCAAACAGTACAGGTTTGATTATAGCAACTTCATGGTAACTTTTGATATCTAGTAATGCAAGAATCCCATCATCATCATTGTTCCTAGAATTGTTGTTAATTCTACAACATATGTTCTTCCAGATGAACTTCAGAGTTGTTTTGTCCAATTTTAAAAAGCACATGTGGAAATTCTGATTGAATATATATAAATTGGTTTTATATATTCATTTTTGAATTACTGATTTTTCCATAATACTAATTCTTACAAATCAAGAACAGAGCATGTCTCTTCATTTTAGAAACTTCAATAACATTTTGTCCACACATACTCTGAAATCTTCTTTTAAATGCATCCCTTTTGGGGAGTCTGGGTAGCTTAGTTGGTTAAGCATCTGCCTTCAGTTCAGGTCACGATCCCAGGGTCCTGAGATCCAGCCCTGCATTGGGCTCCCTGCTCTGCAGGAAGCCTGTTTCTCCCTCTCCCACTGCCCCTGCTTGTGTCCCCTCTCTCATTGTGTGTCTCTCTGTGTCAAATAAGTAAATAAAATCTTTAAAAAATATATATAAAAATAAATGTATGCCTTTTGTTCTGATTACTAATATAGAGAAGACAAATTGATCTATATTTATGCTAATCTTATACCCAGCTATTCTACCAAATTCTAATATCTTTAGTAGAATCACTGCTATTACAGGCAAATAATATTTGCATTTTTTCATATTTATACTATTTTTTTTTGTTTTCTTGTCTTAAGACTTGATCTAGAACCTCCAAAATAGCATTTAATAATGAGGAAAGCTGTGAGTGTCCTAGTGTTAATCTCACTTTTAATGGGAATAACCCTAATATTTTACTAAGAAGCATGCTATCGAACTTTTTGATTAGGGGTCTTCATTCTGTTGTGATAGTTTTCTCTGCCACTATTTTTCTTAACATTTTTTTTAGGAATGTAGTTAATAAGTTTGATTTAATTTTCTCTTTTTAGACAGAATTGATGAATGATAATGCTTTTTCTTCTTTCATTTGATAATGAAATGAATTATGTTGCTGGCCTTCTTTAGTTGAACTATCCTTGCATTCCTGGATCAAAACTTACTTTGTATATTATTCTTTTAATACGCTGATAAATTTCACTTGCTGTATAGGTCTAAGTCTGTAATTTTTATACTTTCAGTACTGAGTTTGATATTAAGGTTATGCTAGCTTTATAAATGGTGTGTATAGTTTTCCCACAATCTTGAATAATTGTATTATGTGTGGATTACCTCTTTTTGAATGTTACCTCAAAAGACCCTGAATGTTTCCTAGAACACAGATGTGAAACAATCTGGGTCTCATGTGTTTTAAAATATTGCATGTTCTGCAACAACCTTTTATAACAACATTTCTAATTTCTTCTATAGCAATTGGTCCATTTAGGTTTTCTATCTTTTCTGATAAAATCTGGTATTCATATTTTGCTTGATATATTATCTAACAAATTATGTGACAAAATTTCTAAGCATTGAATAAGGTACAGAATTGTTGAATCATAACATTGTATACTTGAAACTAATGTAACATTGTGCATCAACTATACTCAAATTAAAAGAAGTTCTAATTTATAACCAGACAGTTGTACATAACATTCTTAAAATTTCATTAATCTCAATATCATCTATAGTTATTTTCCTTTATCATATCTAATATATATTTTTTCTCTTTTTGTTTTAAATCAGACTAGTAAATCTATTTAGTCTCCATTGTATTTTTAATAAACATATAGCAAATAATAACAGAGAAAATAAATAATAACTCTCCTGATAATGACTCAACAACAGCCAGACAACTTGGTGTAGCCACCAAAAATATTTGTTTCCTCGCTTCCATAGTAACAAATAAGCCCAGACAAGGAGGACACAATAAACCAATTTGATTCCTTAACTCAATGCAACAGCCTTGGATCTTATTTATCATGTGTGTTTTATTGATTTATTTACTTATTTATTTTGGTAAACTGGGGGGATGCTACATCATTGTTTCTACTTCCTGTTATACCTGGATTAATGTTACAGCTGAAATGGAACAATCTATATCTAAGCTAAAAGAAAAAGTATCCCGATTTTCTGAAGTTAGCCTTCCTCACCAGCTCTAAGAAATCTTATGTCATGGTTCCATGGTGTCTTTTTGGGCTTTTTTATAACACTTCCAGTTATACTAGTTTGTGTCACAGTTATTCAATATTTGTTGTCCATTGTCTTGAATGATTCTGTACAGCAACTATCCAAACAGATGATTTAACAAATGATTCAAAAAAAGAAAACAGGATGGGGACGCCTGGGTGGCTCAGTCGTTGGGTGTCTGCCTTCGGCTCAGGTCATGATCCCAACGTCCTGGGATCGAGCCCTGCATTGGGCTCCTTGCTCAGCAGGGAGCCTGCTTCCCCATCTCCTGCACCCCCTGCTTGTGTTCCCTCACTTGCTGTGTCTCTTTCTGTCAAATAAATTAAAAACTTAAAAATACAAAAGCAAATAAACAAACAAACAAAAAAAGAAAACATGCTGAGCAAAGATGAAATCTCGCCTTCATGAGAATAAACAACAGTAGTGAGTATCTTGGCAATCTTCTTGCAGCTTTGTCTGGATAAGGACCAAAATGTGGGTGTGCAAATAAAAATGTTTACATGATCTTAGGGAAAAGAATGAGTGTTCTTTAGCCATGGTAGCAAGTAGCCATCAGAACCATTCTTAAATCTACTCAATTGATCACTGACAATTTTGCCTCAATTAACATGCTTTCACAAGCTAACCAGTCAATCACGGTTCTCACTTCTGAAAGTCAGCCAATGAGACACAGATTTGCTCCAAGAAACAAGCCTCTGAATGCCAACCAATCAACAACCATCTCACCTGAATAATCATGCTGAGACAAATATGCAATCCACTTAAGACTCTCAAAGTATGCCAATCCCTGAACCCCCTGGTGTTCAAAAACCCTACGTAAGATCAGCCGTCTACTCTTTTCAGAGCCACTATGTGCAATTGATATAGACCTCCCTTATTATAAGAAATAAATTCAGTATTGCGTTTTTATTTCAGATATTAAGTAGTGATCTCACCACCCTTTGACGTTCAATAAAGATTTATTTAATGCTAATTCCTGGTATTTTAAAAAATAGTAAGGCAAGTTTGCTGCTCATTTATGAATTCCACAAAGTAAAATGCACACTATTTTCACATGTGTTTAATATCCCTAAATATCCTGAAGAACAGTGCAGATAAGCATAGTAAAGAAAGAGAAATATATAGAAGAAAAAATTCTGACTTTATGCATGACCCAATGAAATAATTCTAATTTATCATCAGCACAAATTACTCATTCTTCATGATACCTATGATTCTTTTTTTTTTTTAAGATTTTATTTATTTATTTGAAAGACAGAGATCACAAGTAGGCAGAGAGGCAGGCGGGGGGGGGGGTGGGGAGCAGGCTCCATGCTGAGCAGACAGCCTGATTCGGGGCTCAATCCCAGGACCCCGGGATCATGATCTATGCCAAAGGCCGAGGCTTTAACCCACTGAGCCACCCAGGTGTCCTGATACCTATGATTCTAATAATGTTTTTGTACAACTTTAAATCCATTTTGGGAGGAGACAGATGAGGAAGAAAAGGAAAGGAGAAGGAGGATCTGAAAGGAAAAAATCAGTAAATGAGGAAGAATAAAAGGAAGAGAAGGTAAGTTCTGGCAAATTATTTATGGGAAAGATGAAGTCTCAGTGGTATAAACTAAGCAAAGTTTTATGTGTGCTCTTTTTTCATGTTCCTTTTCCTCACTCCCGGCATCTGAAGTACTCTCTATTTGCCCCCCTTGTCTTAACTGAGGACCTAATTTAACCTCACTTGGATGTCAACTAATCCCCATAAGAAGGTAATAAAGTTTCCATTTAAAAACATTTATTGGACACTCACTATGTGTCATACTGGGTGTTATTACTCCCAGAGAGATTCTCAATGACCCAAAGACATCTTAAAGCACAAAGTGATAAATCTATTGTGAAATTTTAAGCCCTGGGGTATCTAGTAGAGCATGTATTTGGGGGGTAGGGAACCACACAAATAGTCACAACAGTGTTTTGAACTTTGGAAAAATCCCATAAGCCTCATTAAATTTCAACTTCCTTCTACTTTTTCCCATAACAAGTTTTCAGAATAAGGCAAATGATGCCTTTTAAACTTATCTATCTATATCTGTACATGGAGGGAGAGGTTAAGGAAGTGGTAGTGTGTGGAAGCTTCCATTTAAAAGTTTACTACAGTTGTTGCATAAAACAATGGATTTTGCGAATATATCCCTTGGTCATTATCAGAAATAGAAACATAGACTGAATGGATCTCCGTGGTCTCATATTATTTTGTGTTTTATGACTGTCATTATTCTCTGTGCATAAGAAGAGCAGTTATATCATATCCCTTTTGATTTCAACTTTCTTTGCATAAAGATCATGAACTTCATAATTATGTTAATACAGAAATGGTTTTCTAATTCCATTTGTTAAGTTATTGCTAAATTTAATATCCATTTGATGGTGAAGTTTTCTTCACCATGAAAATGTCAGTTGCCATTATATTTAGTACTAGTCAGCCTTAAAGTTTTTTTATATTTAAACTGGAAAGGGAAGTAATTCAAAATTGTATGGACTAGAATCAAATGTATCTACTTGTTTTAATGTATCTACTTGTCTCCTGAGTAGTTAAAATTGATCTTCTTATTAAAACCATTTGCTTTCTTAAACTACATTTATTAAGTGAACAAATTCCTAAAGTTTACCCCATAATTCTACAACAAAGTAGAATGTGTAATTTCTTAAAATAAAGTCGCTGTTTGAATCCTAAATCTTCCAGCAGTTCTGATCCTACTCTGAGGTTATCATAAGCCAGAAGGTAAGGTCCAAAAAGAATCTAAGGCATTGCCTGGCATCCTTTCTTCCTTTAATTTTCTTTCTTCCTTCATTTCTGTAGCATTGGCAAAATTGGTCTAATTCAAAATTGAGCCACGAAAAACTGTGCGTGTGTGTGTGTGTGCATTATTGCTGTTGTTGTTTACCTATATGTTTTTCTTATTTTTTTAGTGGAGATAGTTCCATTATCATGGTAATCTAAACTAGAAATTCCCATCCCACCAAGTAAATTAGTTGTTTACATAACTATGTTGTTTCAGGAAGAACCAAATCGGTATTTTTCGACAATCCATTGTTCTGTGCTCTCACTGGCTATCTGGCTCTAGACAATCACTGACTTTTCACTGTCTGTTTCTCCATCTGTAAAAAGTATAATAATTCTTCTATGCAAAGTGTAATTGTTAGGACTAAATGGGGCCAAACATAGCAATGTATACAAAAGAACATGGTAAAACTTTAATTTTAATTTTAATTTTAATTTTAATCCCTCTTCTCTACACTCCCTGTGCCAATGCTTGCCATATGTATGCTGGAAAATTGGTATTAAATTTTTTTTTAAGTTTTAATTAAATGCACAATAGCTTTTCTCCCAGGCAGCTTGGAAAATTAGTTTTCCAGCTACTAATTTAACACTATTAATGAGGAAGAATTCAGACAGGAGGTCCAAAAATTCAAAGACAGTTTGCATTAAGGTCAATTAGTAACTCCAGACAGATATGCACCAAGCATTTCAAGAAATATATGCCATGTATTCCTGAACTTCTGGTTAAGAGACATTTTAATTCATTTTATACATTCTTCCCTCCAACAATAATTATTTTCTTATTTTTACTACATCTTGCTACTGCTTCAAATTTATTATTATATCAAATACACCTTTATCAATTTTTTCCTGCAAAAAATCTATGATATAAATTTCAGCTTCCACTGCATGTTTTTATAGTTAAATCTGTTTCTACGTCAGCACTTCTATTATAAATTTGTTTTTTAGGAGTTTAAAACTCATCCATAAAAATTAACTAAGGCTGAAATTTGGCAGACAGCTTAGAAACACATTTTGTTTTTACCAACCTTCAAGAAAATCCATATGGCTGTTTCTAAATTTCTGTGTATCAGGCTTAAATAAAATAAATCTTGGCCAACATGAGACACTTATTTAGGCTAATTCACTTCAAAAACAGGATTTTTTTTTTTTTTAAATACAATTATTCCATGACTGGCTCTCATTTCTCCTCCAAGTGGCTCCCCTCCCCACCACGCCCCGGGTGGATGTCTGGTCACCCTGGTAGCCTGCCTGGTTGACACCTGCAGCCCAACACTTCTAACCATGAGATGCGTAGCTAATGTTTCATGTTGTCGTAGGACTGTGAAGGTTTCTAGGAGCTGCCAACTAAATTCTCACATCAGAGATTTCCTTGGCTCAGCCCTGCTCCTCCTCTATCCACCTGAAAAAATGCCCTTTTTAGTATTGCGGTCACATCCATAAGCCCCAGAAGGCAGCATGTGAAAAAAATTACTTCTCACTCCTGTAGGCAGTGCTGTCTCTACTCTGACAAATCAAGCCATTGCTTTGAACTGTTGGGAAAGAATTTTCCATGGCTCTCTCCTGTTTCTGCATGTCTTGCAAATGAGGTACTGGCTGCTCTTTGTTCCAGACCACCTTCTCAAGGATGTTTGTATAATGAACAGTCATGAAAGACAGATAGGGTCTCCCTCTGCAGGAAAGGACAGGTATGTTAACTGTCCAGCAAAATAAAAATAATGTCTCTTCCCAAAACAAAGCACAGGTGGGCTTGCTGCCCATTATTATGGATTCAGGCTCCTAAACCCCTAAACAGGAGCATTCTTCTTCTGCATAGGCAGGTATCATCTTACTTTCTTCACATTCACGGTATGGGAACTGGGGCTTGGAGAACTTGCATGTAAACTCTGACTCTCTGGCACCTGCTATGACTGCTGTTACTATGAGTAATAAACTGCCCTTCATCTCAGATCCGAGCATCTCAACTCTTCTAAGAGCATTTGTGAAACTGTGTCATGTAGGGTGAAACTCAGAACACACAGACTGTTGGGGCACCTGGGTGGCTCAGTGGGTTAAAGCCTCTGCCTTTGGCTCAGGTCATGATCCCAGGGTTCTGGGATCGAGCCCCACATCGGGCTCTCTGCTCAGCGGGAAGCCCGCTTCCTCCTTTCTGCCTGTCTCTCCACCTACTTGAGATCTCTGTCTGTCAAAAAAATAAAAAAATTTAAAAAAAAAGAACACACAGACTGTCTATTCCACTTTACTACATAACTTCTTGCAAGTTGACACCATAGCTGCTTCATTTATCACTGTATCTGTCCCCAACATTTAGACCAGTAGCTGGTAAACAGATGGTGCTCAATAAATATTTTTTGAAGAAGCATGAGGTAGAGTTCCAAATTCAAAAAGGGAAAGGTGGTAATCCTGGGGGCTCCCTAGTGACAGAAGTTGCAAGGAAAGAAGTGAGATTTAAGGTGAACTCTGACTGCTCTCCTTCTCCAGTCTCCCCTCTACTCTGCTAGGAGAATTTGAAAATATCATTTAGAGACGAGGCCTCCCCAAAAACACTTTCATCTTTTAGATTTCTGGTAGAAACACACTTTATATCTTTACTTCTTTGCTTCTAGTAGATCACAGAATATAGCCCTCAGAGATTCTCTATCCTTTAAGTTAGAATGTGTGTGGGTTTTTTCCTCTTTAATCTTGGCTTCTTAAATATTTTCACTCTCCCTTCCAAATGGCAGAATTGGAGCAGCACAGTGAATGATGGGTCATTTACACCTCATTTTAAAAACCTGTCTGTTAAGAGACAATCATGTAGTATTACTTTAAAATGCTGGAATTAATTTTTTCCAAAATTTAAAAAGGCTTCTTCCTCACTGGTTATTTGGTCTGACTTCATGACAATGTATAATTTACTACACAATTTTCAGAAAAAGACTTTAAATTCCTATAAAGCATTTGGAGATTTGAGGCTAATTTGAAGACCCTTTTAAAACTGAAAGGGCCACTGTGCTCATGCCTGACAGCAGCAGCCAGGCTGGGCAGAGGCAAGAGAGGAAGGTGTGTCTGATGGTGGCCACAAGATGTCAGAAAGTGAGGAACTGCTTGACTTGTGAGGGGCTCTGTCATGGAGTAGCAGAAAAGCCCACTCAGGAACTTTCTACTCAAATCTAAAACATTGCTAGATTCATACTGTTATCAGATCAAGAAGTTCTTTGGGATTCATGGTGCAGGAAGGACAGAACTTGTCACTGTCTCTCCATCCTATAGAACCAATAACCCTGTTTTCCCTTAAAGCAATTGCAAAACACTTATATTTTTCCCAATATTTTTAAAGTCTCAGATGGAAAACCTTAAACACCCACACCTTACTTTCAGTCCACCAAAAAAGAAGTACAGTAACGCACTAGGAAGTCCATGAATACCCTGGTGAGATGAAAGCAAAATGTTTTCAAAAATGGAACCCTGTCCCAGTCAATAGTTTCATCAGTCAGTTCTTACCAATCCACCTTGTGTTTTAAACCTTTACTAATTCCAACTTCTGAAGAGCAAACGCCGAATGAATTAGTTTTAAGATAAAACAGAAGTTTAACATGGATGTAATGTTCACGAGAGAGAAGAATTAATAGCATTTGGTCTGAAGGAAGCTCAAGCCCAGGCAGGTGGCAGGCAGAATTCCTCTCAGAAGAGCCAGCACACCTCGCCAGGGCCTGTTTACCCAACCCCTGGCCTCCTCTTCAACAGACACTGCCAGTTGGAACAAACCGAGCCACATGGTGTGATGGTTTTCTAATGAGGCTAAGCAGGGAAAGAATGAACCAAGTAAATGTTTTCTTGTGGCCAGAGCAAGGCTAAGTTATGGACTCAGACCTCCAGAAGTGAGAGGCTTATGTACTCACCAGCTGTTGCTCCGCTGCCCTTCACACGAAGCCTCGTGGTATGGCCAGGCACAACGTGCTCTTAAAAGTCATGCCAGGAGTTCCCTTGAAAATGGCTTTTCATTCTGGGCAGTGAAGCAATCTCTGGGTGTGAAGTCATGTCTGAGGTTTACAAGCTATTGCTGACATCAATAAAGTGCAGCATTTGTTATTCTCCCCTCAGTGTCCTGTAGGCATTCTGGCACTCACTAAATGCTTCCTAAAAATATCATTTGGCAACTATTCGTATTTTGTTCATAAAGGCTTATGTACATCATTGAGAGGGTCATTTTAAAAGGTTGTTATGAAAATGTAACCCGTGCGCTCACTGAATCAAGTTGTTCCTTCCCTGTGCCTCTAGGCGACTCCACAACTCTCTCTAACTGAGCCAAGGTTGAAAGCCTGTGTGTCAGGTTTCCTCAGATAATGTTTGAGACATAAAAAGCAGGCTATTTAAGAATTCTTCAGCAGGATGTTTCACCAATTAATTTGTCAGTTAGGTGTTTTTGTGTACATTCCCATCTGGGTGTCATGAGAACCCAAAGCTACCTTCTCTAGGTATAAGTAGAGAATGAGAATTGACCAGAACTGTCATTTGAGCCAGGCTAAAAGGTAACCTAATGACGACCTCACTTAACTGGGGCCAAAAGTGTACTAATGAACATTGGTCATACAACCCTGGAGATTCACAAGAGAAGACATCATTGCTGAGCTCTCCCTGCCCTATCCCAATCCAGGCAGTAGATAAAGAGAGAGAAGAAGAAGAGACAGAGAATAAGAAGAAAGAAAGGGAGAAAACCGGGCAACTGATTGAAGATCTCTTTGCTGAAGACCTGCATTGGCTGACTTTCCCACACCTTCATGTGCAAGAGGGTCACATGTACCCAAACTAAAGCAGGAAATTATGTTGTGAAGAAAGTGAACTATCTGCCTTGAAGGATTAGGGCTTCCAAGTAAGGGACTAGACTACAGCCACATAGTAGGGCCTTCATTGTTTTGGCAAGTTTTGTTTGAGGCTGGAAGAGGAAGAATTCTGCCTTCCTGTCCCAAGCTATACAACCTAGAGTGAGATAGAGCAGCCAATAAGCTGTCCACGTTACACAGAACACAGTCAACTATCATTCAGGACAAGGGCTGGTAAAGTCAGGTGAACAACAAAACATTTATCCATATAAATCAACCTTATTCTTCATTCACAAATATGTATAGTAAACCAAGGTCATCAGATATTTGAGGAAGACTGGCAATATCAAAGAGAAGGATCAAGCTGAACACATAGAACTGACCCCAGAAGAAACAAAAATAATTCTGATCCAATCAAGAGAAATTTGGATTAATATCATCAAACATATTAATGAAGGTTTTCTTAATACATAAAGAAAATCTTAAAAAGGAATAAGGAGAAAGAAAGAACTCTTGGAAAATAACAATCAAAAACCCAAAATAAATTTTCAATAGAAAGTTGGAAGAAAGAGTTTACATAATGTACAAGTAAAGAAAAAAGGTATAGTTTTTTAAACATGAGAGAAAAGTGATAAAAAATAAAGAATCTATAAGGGATATCCAATTTCTTGTTAAAAACTCCAGAAACAGAAAAAAGTAAAATTGAGAAGGGAAATAATAACAATAGCAACAATAATAATAAGAAGAACAGAATAATATATTTTTTTAATTTTATTTATTTGATAAAGGGAATGAAAGGAGAGAGCAAAAGAGTGAGCATGAATGGTGGGAGGCAGGGAGCAGAGGGAAAGGAAGAAGCAGATGCCCTGCTGAGCAGGGAGCCCCACTTGGGGCTTGATCCCAGAACTCCAGGATCATGATGTGAGCTGAAGGCAGATGCTTGACTGACTGAGCCACCCAGGGACCCCAAAACAGAATAATATTTACCAGAACTGAAAAGAGAAGTCTTCACATTAAAATGTCAAAGCAAGATAAACAAAATCACAACCACACCTGAGCATATACTCACAAAACTTAAGAATGGAAGACAAAACTACCAGAAAGTATTCACAGGAACAAAGAAGTTATCCACAAATAAGAAAAATCTGACCAGTGTCACATTTCTCATCAGCCACACTGAATATTGGAAACTAATGAAACAATGTCTTCATAGGTAGCACAAGAAATTATTTCAACTCAGAATTCTGCACCTAGCCAAATTTTCAATTAAAATGTGAAGAAATTACAGATATTTTTGTGCATACAGATAATCAGTGTTTATCTACCTTTAAAAAAAAAAAAGTTACTTGAAGATGCACTACAGTTAAATTAAAAAGGAAATAACAAAAAGAAAGAATAAGATCCAAGAGAACCCAGAATTATGTCTCTGCAGCAGGCCTAGGACACAAACGGGTTCATCCGGCATGTAGTATAATTAAGAAACTGAATTATTTTAGGAACATAATTTTTTTTTAAGGTACACAAGATCTTTCTAGGGGAAAAAAAAAAGCACAAGAAGTAATTAAAAACTCAAAGAAGAATTTAAAAAACTGTACAAGAAATATATGGCCCAAATAAGAAGCATATTGCAATGTCATTGTTTTGGGCAATAAGCATGTGAGAAAAGAACTTATTTGGCTTTTATGCTGGAACATCTTCTTCTAAACATTATAGATTTAGAGATGTAAGATTCTATTTCTTTTTCTATGGATTTTTACACCTAGAAATATTTACACAGTTATCACATTTTATTTTCCATTTTAAATCCAATTTACAGAAATGGAAAGTCTTCATTTACAGCACGGAATCTCTATTTATAGCAATGGCAAAGAATCCAAAAGCTGGAAAACTTAATTGTGTAAAGGCTGGTACAGTTGGCAGGTTTTGAAAGGAGAAAGGGAGAAGAGATGGGGGTGAGGGACACAGAAGCCCACCAAAGTGTTCACTCACATAGCTAGAAGGACAGAGGGATGTCCAAAATTTATTAGGAAACAGCTTACACAGTAGGGAGAAGTTAGATAGAAATTTAAGTAGAAAGTAAACAAGAGGTATAAGCATAGTAATTAACACTAGTGTTGTAATCATCAGAAAAGACAAACCTAGAAATGGTCCAAAATTATTTTGTCTGAGGCAGCGATGCTCCAAATACGTCCCAGGACCCCCATGAACCCACACTTTTAGGGGAGCTACAAGGTCAAAACTCCTTTCGTAATAACACCAAAATATTATTGGCCCTTTTCCGTTTCCCTTTGTCATCACTGCACAGTGAAGTTTTCCAGAAGCTACATGACGTATAATAGTGCAATAGTTTGAACACAGAATGAGAGATGAGAATCCTCCTGTCGCGTGCTAATCCAGGCATTAAAGAGAGTTACAAAAAACATAGAACAAAGCCACTATTCTCACTACCACGGAAAATCTCTTTCAACATTTTTAATTAAGTGGCATTTTAATTTATTTTTTAATATTTTAGGTATTTATTCATTGGTTTCATTCCACTGGGATAGGAGGAGTGGAATAGTAGTATCGGTTTTGTCCATTTGTGTACCTCCAGTTTAGCACCATGCCTCATGTCTGAGGAACATGATGCCTATTTGTTGAATGAAAGAGTATCAGCTTTTCACAATTAGCGTTCATATTATTGGTTTGAAGGCTGCTATTGGCTTAACTGGGTGAGAATAACATGAGGCTCTGGATAGAGACCAGAGGAGTTACAGCTATGAGTTGAAGGAAAAATCAAGATGTGGGAAGACATATTCCGGCCTGACAGTCATTTGAAATATACTCTTCTTGGGCAAACCTGTATTTGATTATCTTCTTGGGCCTTAGAATAAAAGCTTTTAGGTCAAATATTTATTGTCAAGAATTATTGAATAATTACTATGTTGTAGGCACAGTGCTAGGTTCTGTGGACACATCTGGTAAACGGCATTTTTAAATGTGAATATGCGATGGGTTTCTTATTGTTTTTAAATGAACTACAAATATTTCATAATTTTCTTAGTTTAAGTTTCTAATATGATGAATATTAATAGGTTAGCAAATATTCTTTGGGTTCTTCAAAAACTTTTAAGAATCTAAAGCTTTATCTGCAGGGTCCAGTAAGGATGAGGAAAGGAAACACTTTCCTTTCCCATGTGTGCATCTCCATACTCTTTTAAATATTTGCATTTGCGTATGTTACTTTTTATTGAGATATGATGAACACATTATATTAGTTTTGGGTATACCACACAATGATTCAATATTTGTGTATATTGCAAAATGATCACCACGATAAGTCTGGTTACTTTTTTTTTTTTTAAGATTTTATTTATTTGACAGGCAGAGATCACAAGTAGGCAGAGAGGCAGGCAGAGAGAGAGAGAGAGGAGGAAGCAGGCTCCCTGCTGAGCAAAGAGCGCTATGTGGGGCTCCATCCCAGGACCCTGAGATCATGACCTGAGCTGAAGGCAGAGGCTTTAACCCACTGAGCCACCCAGGCACCCCAAGTCTGGTTACTTTTTAACAGCAATTGTTATACATGTCCACAAATAACACGGTGGTGTTCCAATGAGAGAGGTACAAAAATAGCAGCTATGCACAGATGATGACTAAAAGAGGGCTAGAATTTTCATGAGGTGGAATCAATTTTCCCTGCAAAGACTATTATACATTGAAATCAACCAACGGGTTTTACCTGTGGGAAGCCTTTAAATAAACCAAATTAGCAATCTCCTCACAGACCTTAGGTATACTTCTGGGCAGAAGGGAGGACTTGGCTAGACAGCTCTGAGAGTTCCTTAGAACCTCCAGGATGCAGTGCTCCCAGCGTGTTCATCTGATAACCCTTCCTATTCAATAACATGCATTTAATATCTCTTCCTAATTTTTTTACAGCATATTGATAGATGCCACATAAACACATATGCAGATAATAACACTATGCTTATAATGCCAGTTTTCTTTCATGAAGCTTAAATTGCCTTGCAAACATCACCTCAGTCCAAGTTCTTATCCAAAAATTATACTTGTCCTAAGCCAAAATATATACTTCTCTCATTCTTCCCTCCCTCCCTCTCTATCTCTCTTGCTCTTTCCTAAGTTTAAATTTTTTCTTCAAGAGACTGCTAAAAAACAAATCAGGATTCTTTTGAAAATGTCAAAATTTCCTAAGTAAATCTATCATACTATCCATTGCCAAAGTCAGGGAAGCCAATTAAACTGTGATTTTACTTTTGGCTTTAAGATGCCAGAAACTGTAGCCAAGATTATATTTCAGCCATCTAAATTAATTTAGCTTTAAATGGTTGTTCAAAATGAAAGTGAAGAGGACAACACTGGTGACTTTAGTGGGTTATCTTTGTAATCCACATCAGGTTACACTTGTTTTGTTTTCATATCATTAATAAGTATTGTTTGTGTCACAATTAATGTTTATACTTATTGTCTTGTTTCTTCAAAAGACTGAAGACAAAAGGCAAGAGTGACAATATGCATATTGAAGAATTATATAACCAAAGACTTCATATCATGAGATGTATCTAATCTATTTTCAAACACAGAAAGGAGTTACATGGAAAGCTTGTTCTCCAGCTAATATTTAATATGAAGAGATCTTAGGACTGGACATGACTGCTTAGACGCTTGGGATAACAAAAAACATAAATAGCTTTAATTAAAACCTACTATGTGCGAGACATTGTGCTAAGCACTTTCATTCATATTTCATCAATCTTCACAACCGTCTTACATTAGATAAAGAATATTATGCCCAATTTATTTATAAATAAGTTGAGGCTTAGATGAAGTTAGTAACTTGTCTATCCTTCATAACTAGTACCCTAACCTGTATCTGCTAAATTCCATAGTCCAGATCTTAACCACCTTGCTAAACATGAAGAGCTTATAAATGACATCCTACAAACACAAGAAGGGTGAATCTTCCATTGTTTATCATCTATCACTTAGAATGGGCTCTTTACTCTCAACCTAAGACATACAACATATGTCATTTAAGAAATATTTCTTGAGTGTCTTCTCTAGCCAAGACACTACACTACATGCTAATGAGGGCTATAATGAGAGACGAGTAAGGCAGCTGATCTCAATGGATTTATAGTCCAGAGAGGGAGAAAGAATGAAATAAATGGAGAAAGAGGCATGGGCTCTCAAAGGGAAGAGAGAAGTTTCACCGTAGATTTTTAAGTGGGGTCTCAAACAGTGAATGGGATTTCTTAGTGTGAAAAATCAAGGAAAGGGACACAGACCAAGAGAAGGGCATGATTAAAGGCACAGAGGAAATAAGCCCAGGGAGAGTTCAAAGGATCCAAATCATCTAATGGGGCTGGCTGTATGGAGAGTGTAGAGGCAAATGAGGCTAGAAAGATATTCTGGGGCCAGATTTTTGGAGTATTTCTATGCCTTCCTAAAGAAACTGGACATACCTTCTAGGGGAATAAATGGAGAAAGTTTACAGAAGGAAACAAATTGATGGCAGCAGCGACATGAGGAGAGAAGACATGCTAGTTACTGCATTACCCTGTGTAGGAAATGATGAAAGTCTGAACTGAGCAGTGACCCAGAAAAAAGGGAGGAGGAGAATAACAAGAAGATAGCTGGCAAGATGTGGGACAAGAAGACAGCTCCTTAGACAACCAGAACCTAAAATAGAAAAGCAGGAGGAAAAAAAATGATATAACAGATTGGGTTTGAAACGTACTAATTTTGAGGTGCCCAAAGGAAAATCGATAAAAAGATTATCTTGTAACTGCGGGAAATTTGGGCCTGGGAATTGAAAGAAAGAAATGTCACAAGCATTATGTTAAGGAATCAGCAGCAGCACCATGAGTCTCCTCCCCTAGGTAGACACTGAATGAGAAGAGGACAAAGGGTAGAATTCTAGTGAACATCAATTTTTACAGGGAAGACAGAGGAAGAGGAGCTAATTTTTAAAAAGAGCTCAGGTGGGAGCCTGTGCTCAGTGGGTTAAGCCTCTGCCCTTGGCTCAGGTCATGATCTCCGGGTCCTGGGATCGAGCCCCGCATCAGGCTCTCTGCTCAGCAAGGAGTCTGCTTCCCCCTCTCTCTCTGCCTGCCTCTCTGCCTACTTGTGGTCTCTGTCTGTCGAATAAATAAAGAAAAAATAAATAAATAAATAAATAAAAATTGCTCAGGAGACAAATAATAGGAAACTTCAGTATTTTAACAGAAATCAAGAGGGAGGAGTATTTTCAAGAGGTAATGAGTAATTAGTGCCATATGCTTCGGGAGACTAAAGGAGACTGAGAAGAGGGTTAGAGCCAAGAGGTCCCCATAATCTTCAGGCAGTTTTCACATGCTCATTTTCTTTTGCAGGCACCACCTGTTGCTTCTTTGTTGCCTGTAGGTATCCTCAGAAGAGAGGTACACCTCACTGTTCAATAAGCATATGTTCGTGTGATGCTGATGACGACGTTGACTGCCTGCCTAGGAAGCCTCAGGTCCAGGGTATGCTTCTGATTCAGATTTTTGGAGTTTAAGAAGATTCATTTTCCCCCCCAGTTGGGCCTTTATTCTGATACAACTCCCCTTGAGGTGTCTATTATAACAATTTGCATTTCTCACCTGATCTTATTCGCATATGTTAAAGCCAGAAGTAGATTCTTTGTGCTTCTAACTTGAAAAATAAGTATCTCCTTCTTATAGTAAAAGAGCTATATAACATTTTTGGCTTTACTCTAAATTCAATCATTCATTCACCAACAAGCATTTAACAAGCACCTGGTGTGGACAAGGCTGGGTGTATGGCGGTAAGATGGACAAAACCGCTGCCTCTAGAACTCACATTCAGTGGCAGAGACAAATAATGATTTGTTAATATGGATGTGCAACCTCATACTCTAGTCTCTGGGGTCTCTAATGCTCTAGTGAAAATATTAAAGCAGACGGTGTGACTGACCTGTTAGGCAAGGCCTCTCTGAGAAGACATTTGAGCTGAGACTGGAATGAGGAGAGTGACAGACCCAGTCTGGGATTTGGGGAAAGAGCATTCCTGGCAGAAAGAACAGCAAAAGCCAAGTCCCGGAAGCTTAGCGCAGGATCTTGGCATGATCAAAGAACAGCAATTTCATTTCTTTTGGATCGATACCCAGAAATGCTGGATCAAATGGCATTTCTATTTTTAATACTTTGAGGAATTGCCATATTGGTCTCCATAGTGGCTGCACCAATTTACATTGCCACCAATAGTGGTATCAGGGTTTCCATTTTTCCACATCCTCATCAACCCTCGTTATTTCTTCTCTCTTTGAGAATAGTCATCTTAACAGGTATGAGGTGATGTCTCATTGTGGGTTTGATTTGCATTTCCCTGACGATTAGTGATGTTGACCACCTTCTCATATACCTGTAGGCCATCTGTATATCTTCTTTGGAAAAATATCTATTCATGTCCTTTGACCATTTTTTAATTGGTTTATTTGGAAGTTTTGTTGCTATTGAGTTGTAAGAGTTGCTTATATATTTTGTCAGATGTACGTTTTGCAAATATTCTCTCTCATTCCATAGGTGACTATGGTATACTTGACGCCTATTAAGAGAGTAGATCTTAAGTATTCTTGCCACAGGCATGAGAGAAAAAAAGAAAGGAAGAAAGAAAGACAGACAGACAGACTATGGGAGGTAATGGGTGTGTTCATTAATTTGATTGTGGCAACCATTTCACAATGTATATATAAATTAAATCTTCACATTCTACACCTTCTAAAAAACCATATTGTACAACCTGAATATATACAGTTTTTAATTGTCATTCATACCCCCAATAAAGCTGGAGGGAGGAAGGACTGAAGTACAGCAAATTCTTCCACAGCCTCGAAGAGAAGCTGAGAAGACCTGAAGGACTGAGAACATATTGGATCACAAAGCACGCTATCTAGACCACTGCCTGCAGCTTTGCTTTCATGTCCTTTGCTAGCTTTCCTTTCACAAATGTCAAATTCCTCAGATTTTCTTCTCCACTAGAAATTATGAACAACTGGAATTCTTAGAGGACTCTCCTGTCTAGATCATTGATTTGAATAAAACAAGGGGGAAAGATTCAGAATCCTTTTCCTTGGGCTGTACAAATAAAAGATGGTTCATGTGCTTTAGTGTTAGAGTCTGTAATCCTAACCCTAACCTTAACCCTGTCCCTTGAAATGGTATGTCTGAAAAAAAGATGTCTTCAGAAGGACAGGCAATGTTTACTTATTGCTTTTTTAGACCCTCATCTTACGTTTGCACAGCCCTGACACCTAATTTCTTCTGGCTCTATATACTTAATTCCACACACTGTATATTCGTGATGGTTCAGAGAATGGCTAACCATTGACCACGTGAGGGTTCCTCCATAGTTCCATTTGCCAACCTGCTGATACGTGGGAGTGAATAATTTAGCACATAAGGTTAAGGCATAATTCACTGTAGAGAGAAACCCAGAAGATGTTCTAATTCTGAGTAAACATAATGTGTGATTTACATTTCTTAGGGTGTAGATGACTTGCTACACATTGTTTAGGATGGTAGGGAAGATCATCAACCATTTAAAAAAGGGGGGGAGCTAGAAGTGAAACCTTAAGGATGGTCATTAAGGATAAAAATTCACATTCCTTGATTTTCTGATTACCATTCAAAGAGAAAAACAAATTCAGTCTTCAAAAGTCAAAAACAAATTCAGTCTTCAAAAGTCAAAAACAAACATTTCTTGTGCAGCTGTGAGGTATAGATCTTAGACAACTGAATTATTTTGAGTACAGAAAGACAGTATGTAACACTGCTAAGAGTTAGTATCCAGCTTTATTCCCTCATAGAAGGTTATCTATGTATCGATACATAGATATCTATGTATAGTATCTATAAATAGTATAGTATAGTACTTATAAATAGATACATAGACAGATATAAAAATATATATACATATATATGTATATATATACTTCATACTCAAAGAATAGCTGTATATCTAGAAGATCTATAAATATAATGTCATGAAAAGCTATTTGTGATATAATTAAAATGGTCTTTTCCCAATGGAAAAAAATGTATAAATATAATATGAATATTAAAAATACTAAATATACTAAGTACCAAAAACATTAAGATATTTAATATAACCAAATATAACTAAATAATTTTTAAATATAGATATAGAGATACTACGAAAGTCCTATAAAGAAATGGTTCTTCTTGAAAGCAGGATTCACCTGATATTAGACATGACATGCATTTTAACTCTTCACCCTTCTTTATATAAGGATCTGTTTGCTGTTAAAGAATGAAAAGGAGGTAAAGAATGAGAAGGAGTAGGAGACCACAGACAGTATCTGAGGCCCTGAAAATGTGAAATATGGCAAAACAGTCCATAAAGTACACCAAGAAAGAAAAAACAGGTACAACAAATTTAATCACTTAATATGGCCACCTATTGGCATCTCCTGCCATGTAATAGTAGAACCTCCATTTCCAAAAGTTCCCAGACAGTGGAATCAAACTGACCTTCTATTTCCTCTCACTTCCTTCAAAAATGAAATGGGCATTCAACACATTTGCCATTCTATGTTCCATCAGCAGGAGTAAATGCACCATGTAGGTATGTCTACAATGCAACAATTACTTACCACCAGAGTGAATAAATGTGCTTTGGTTACCTTGTCCAATATTAAGACCCACTTTAGTCTTCTAAAATGAAATTGACTCTTTGCAACTCTGAAAGAATGCCCTTCTTATTAAATTTTAAGAATGAAGAGTGTTTGGGGGCACTTGGGTGGCTCAGTCAGTTAAAGCATCCAACTCTTGGTTTTGGTTCAGGTCATGATCTCAGGGTTGTAGAATCAAGTCCCGCATCTGGCTCCACACTCAGCATGGAGTCTGCCTGTCCTTCTCCCTCTGCTCCTCACCTCCCTCTCCCTGCTCTTTCTCATTCTCTCTTTCAAATAAATAAATAAATAAAATCTTAAAAAAGAAAAAAGGAAAGGAGACTTTTTTTCTTAGATTGTTCCTTCAAACTCAAAATTCTTCAGAAAGCTAATATTCTTTGTCCTTTGTGTTATGTCTCACTAGTAAAAATCTTAAGATACCTAATACTGGATAATTCGAGCTCTTTGGAGCTTTGGATCACCACATTTCATGAAAAGGAACAAAGTCGTCTTATAAGAGAAAGCCAACACACACCAGGCTTGTTTTACAAACCAAAGCTTTGGGAAAATAAAAAGAAGTAAGGAGTGTTGACAAGATATTTATTTTGCAGACATGTAAAACTTGACTGACTGATTTTCAGCAAAAACAATACATGGGGAGCTTTGTAATTATTCTGCTCAAATTCATAGAGAAGTAGAAATATGCTTAATGACCTCTAAAAGTAAATATCTCGGCATAAAAAATAAGCAGCTAGAAAATATTTCTTAAATGAAGTTTAAATGTTTCTTAAATGACGTTCTTGGCCTGTAATTTCTTATGTCTTACGAAATTAAAACTAAGAAAGAGTATAGGAAAGTTACAACAAATTCTATATTTTGAACATAATAAAGTCGATCTAAATGCAAAAATAAATACCTTATATTATCTTAAAAGTCAGAAACACCCAAAGATCTCTTTGTTAAAATGATCAGTAATTAAGTAAGTAATATTTCAAAGAATAAGTTCAAAGCCAAAGCAAGTCCTAGAAAAATGAAGACCTGTTGGGGATATATACTTCATAATTAATGTTGGGTTGTTGGGTTAGGTATCCTTCATATAATGTTTAATGTACATATTATTAACACACTGGGATGACTAACTGTTCCAGTCTGCGGAGAGCTGTGCTGTGTCCCAGGAAACCCCTCATTCCTGTGAAAACAGGGATGGTTGTTTACCTACAACTAAGATCCATATCATAGAATCTCTGTATAATCTCAACAACAAACTTGATAAGGCCCCATCAGAAAACTAAGTTAACCAAATATTTAGGGCCTACATCTCCCTCATGGTAAATATATAGACTATATCTTGATTGGATAACAGAACTAATTTAGCTCGACAGAAGTTAAAGGTAAACTTGAAGAGTAAGAAGATAGATAATGCAGACTAAGAAACACATGAATTTCCACAGTAACATTCTTTCCATCCGTATTCATAAACTATACTTTAAACTGAGAAAATGTTAGTCCCAAGATTCTTTAGCATAAGAGTCGCTAGTCTTAATAATAAGGAGGGGGGAGGAAAGCAATGAAAGAATGGAAATTTCCATAGGAATATCAAATTTTCTTCAATCATATTGATTTATTGAAACGCTTCACAATGGACTTCTAAAATATATTCTTACCACAGGCGATTCCCTAAAGGGAATTACTCAGAGATCAAGGTTATCCATTTTAAGTGAATTTGACAATAATAAACTGTTTAGTAGTTTTATGGTTAACATAGACAATAATTTCCAGAGAATTTCTGGACCCCCAGCTAACAAGCATAGCCAATTTTTTGAGAAGTCTAAATAATGCGCAATTCCTTCAGTACCTGGTGCCAGTGAATCTATTATTTCTCAGCTAAAGCCTTTGTTGTATCTGCTTTTCATTTAAGCTCAAGAGAAAACATTTTGTTTCTGGAATTGTTTCTTGGAAAAGAGAGTAAGCCATTCAGTACATTACCAGAACCTAAGGGCTTTATTTCCTTGCCTTGCTGCCGTACCATATACTGCTGCCTGAAAACAGTCCACACATGTGGCCCTGTCATTTGGCAATAAAAATATCTGATCCAATAGTGATGAAAGATCAATGTTTGAAAGAAAGCAATCTAAGATAATTTCACTGCTAACACTTCGAGAGGGTCCATATAAACTCGACAACACATCAAATATACAAAGTACGTTAGCAGGGAGTATACTCAGTACCATAAGACACATGTCATCCAAGTACTTTTCAAAATGAGAAGTCTATGCCAATGAAAGTAATGAGCCCTCTCTTATATAGAAGCAAAGGGAAATCAGGGGTTGATGTGAAGGGTACTTGCTCAAACACTAATCTGTTTTTGATTATTAATGTGTTGCTCATTCTAAGACAAATAGAAATGGCAAAATTCAAAGGAAGAAAAAAGATTTCCAAACTTGAATTAGTTTTCCCAGATGAAATAATCTAAATTATGTGGTTATAAATTATTAATTTATTTATAAATTATTCATTATATGGTTTTTAACTAACTTTTTTCTTTTTTTTTCTTTCTTTTTTTTTTTTTTTTTGGCTCTTCTGGAGTTCTTTATAGCCTTCTTTCAAACCCTTGCTGAATGCATTTCCACATGACTCTCTGGGATGCCCAAAAGATAGCAATGGCCCTAGTTGCCAAGCAAAGATGCGCACATAAATTTTACTGATTTTTCAACTTCCTTCATGTTCCATAAGGAAAAGACATATGATTCCATTTTATCAACTACAGGTATAAAGTCTGTACCAAAGCGTAAAAATATATGCTTTAAATAAAGTCTACCGAACACTAAGTATTTAATTCTAATAATAATACTAAGATGTTGCATTACAGTTTTACAAAGTGCTCATACTTAGATTATTCTATCTGATCATCACAGAATCCTTTCAAGTCATTGGAGTAATATCATTATCCTTATTTTATAAATGAGGACATTAAGGCTCACAGACCCCACACTAAGGACACTTTTCAACACCTAATTCAACATTCGTTGCACTATACCATGCTCGCTCTTTAACTACATTAGCGTACATTTTCTGAGTGCCTACTGTGCACTAGGTCCTGTGCCAAGGAGCTGTGAATACAGTGGGGAACAAGAAAACCTCAGACCCCGACCTCAAAAGAGTTGTAATAAAAATTATCATTTAATAACATACAAAATAAGTTGTATGGTAATTAAGTCCTTTGAATGGATACAAAATTCACTGACTAGACTGGAAAATATAACACCAGAAAATCATTAAAAATTGTTTCTTTGTAAGTGTAATTTGAAATGTATTCACCAGCCTTCAGAAAGAATATGGTCCTGTACAAAGTAACACATTTTTATAGAGACATGATTCAATGTCGTTAGAATTGTGACATACAGTGTCAGTGTCATAGAGAGCTATCAAAACTGCATATGACACTTTTTAGAGATTCACAATCCGTACCCGCATGGCTCCAAGAAGTCTTACATCACAAAACTTACTCAAATAAGTGTTTCCCAAACTTCTCTCACCATGAAAACCTTTATTTAATATACTATCCGTTAACTTTAAGAAATGCTAGTTAAGGGCGCCTGGGTAGCTCAGTGTGTTAAGCCCCTGCCTTCGGCTCAGGTCATGATCTCAGGGTCCTGGGATAGAGTCGTGCATTGGGCTCTCTGCTTGGCAGGGAGCCTGCTTCCCTCTCTCTCTCTCTCTGCCTGCCTCTCTGCCTACTTGTGATCTCTGTCTGTCAAATAAATAAATAAAATCTTTAAAAAAAAAAAAGAAATACATTTAAGAAGACAGGTTTTGGAATTTGAATGACAAGGTCTGAATCCTAGTTCTACTGATGCATTTGTTAAGGTAAGAGAATCTATTTGGAACAGATGAATCCCAAAATTTCTATGGTTTAACACAATATACATTTATCTCTCATTCATGGAAAGTCAACCAGTAGATTAGAGAAAGTGGGGAAGGGAAACAGCTCTGCTCCACATAGTCCTGCATGAATCAAAATCAGTAAAAGTTCGGCCACCTTGAAAAGGTGGCTCCCAGGGTCACTGTGGCCATGAACATCCAGCTAGTCGCTGGGAAAAGAGGAAGTGGAGAAAAACACGTGGTTTCTACAGTTCCAGTTACGTGTCTATCACTGTGTCTCATGCCACATGAAACAGCAAGGGAAGTTGGAAAATGTAGACCAGCTCTGTATGGGATGAAAGAGAAACTGATTCTCTCAACAATTAGCCATCACATGTCACTGCCAATCCCCAGCTGGGTAACTAGAAGAAATCATTTACCCTCCATAGGTGCCTCCATAAACCAGAGATATTGTATCCCATTACATCCAAAACACCATCATCTTTTAAAGCTGCACTATTATTTTTTGTGCCGCTAAGAAAAAAATAGTACTGCCAATTAAACTAGATACACACACACCATCAATTGCAAGAGACATCCTGACCTAGCAGTATTAGAATACAGACAGGAGGAGGCCAGAATGTGTGACTTCAAATTCACGATATAGAATAATAATAGCTTCCTCCTTGGATTACTGTAAAATTAAATAAAGCAAAGCCATAAATAATAGGTCATGCTACAGTGTCACCACAGGGCTCAAAGTTATCTGTCAACTAAAAACACAGTCACATGCCAACCAAAGCTATGCAAAACGTATACAGAAGGGTGCCTGCGTGGCTCAGTCGGTTAAGCATCTGCTTTTGGATCAGGTCATGATCTCAGGGTCCTGGGATCGAGCCCTGAATCAAGCTCCCTGCTCAGCGGGGTGTCTGCTTCTTCCTCTCCCTGTGCTTCTGCCTCTCCTACTTGTGCTCTGTCCGTCTCTCTCTCTCTCAAATGAATAAATAAAAAAATTTTTTTTAAAAAAACCTACACAAAAACAAACTTTGGTTTGGAAATACAGAGCAGATATGGAAACATTCTTGCAACTGTTGAGCAGAATCAAGACAAGTCAACCCCTGAGTACCACCAACCCCCTTTCCAATCTTTCCTACAACCATCACTGCTTTTTGAACAACCAAAGTGCAGTGAGAGGAAAGGAATAGCAGACTGCAGCAGATATCAGCTTCCCTTCTAGTAATGTTTGCTGCAAGAATGTTCCCTGACATTGATAATGGATCTTTCAAGGTCCTAATTAAAATGGTGATGAACACCTTTGCTTCATTATGCAATGAGGATAGTGTTTAGACTTCAAGAGAACAATGCGATAGCCCAGAAGAGGTGGCCTCTCAAGTCAAAATATCCAGATTTGAATCACTGATCCTTCAGATCTCCTAACTTCCCTAAACCTATGCTAGCCTCATGCATGGAATGGGGATAGTGATGTTAAATGGGATAATCTGTGTGAAGTCCTTAGCACTTATAAATCCCTGGTTTATAGTAAGTACCTAGTAAGCATCACAGTTATTTGGACCTTTGCTTTCTGCTGTACCCTCCTGTGCCTTTAGGCTTCTTGGTTGTGAGTCATTACCCATCAGGAATCACACAGGCTTATAAGGAAACAGAAAATTAAACCCTCACCGTATTCTTCCAGACCCTTTCTCTTTGAACTCAGCAGCTAGAACAATAGTATTGCTTTCTCTGTAGTACTGGGTCCACCATTACTTTACTCTGTAGCCTTTTCCCAGAACTGCTGGAAAAGAGATCCTATGTTCCTGTATTTTGTCTCATCAGCATCCTGAAAAACATGACAATATTGTCTCATTACTTAGACCAAAGTAAAGTCCTTGAAAATAACCCTCAAGTAAAACAAAACAAAACAAAACAAAACAAAAAAACAACCACAGTAATTGCTGGCCAATCACTAGAATTTTTCATTTTTGTTTGTTTTCTATTTTAAAACCATTACTGACACCATTTATGAGCCAAGAAAATAGATTTAGATGTAGGTGCTACAGACATGGACATAAGCATGTAGATAGAATGTCGTGTAAGGTCACTATAAAGTTCTAAATAGTCACTCAACCTAAACAGATAAAGTCATCCACCAACTAAAACCATGGGTATAATCACTTCTTGGCCTTTTGGCCGAGATCAAGTGTAAACCACGCATATTCATGTATATTCTATAGGTAGAGAGTAATAATATACAATCAAGTGATCAGTAGATGGAATGTAGAAGGAAGGAACACGTGGGAATGTAGTTCTGCTGACCAGTATCATTTAGGTGGATCAATAGGTACCTGATTTCACAGAATATAGTTTAGCAAGATTAAGCCAGGGTCTCCTGGGGTAAATAAATTACATCCCATAACTGCTGATGACATGCATTATAAGTAGTTTACTAACTAGTTTATTGGTGCTTTCATTAGTAACCAACCTCACAATGAACTAGTCCACCTCTTAATTCATCAAAGGTGTGAATTCTGCTGCAGGTAAAGGCCTTTACTTCATATTCATTTTGGTGGATCAGTGTTTGACCGTATTTGGCACAACCAACAATGCTACAAATAGGCAATCTTATCCCCTCATGAACTATCTGGATATTTTTTCTCCATAGGGCAAATTCACAAAATAGTTGCTGCCAGTACTTCATCACTAGTGAACCTACCACAGAAGAAGGATTTCTTCAAAACACAGTACTGTTCTATTACAAACATTCTATCTCAATTTTTCTGATGATTAAAGGGGATTTTAATTATACAATCAATGAGAAAATAGATAGAAACCATCTGGACGTTCCTGTGTTTTCTGCCAAAGAATTTTCTTTTGTTTTACATGTCAATGACTTAAGCTAACAAAGGAATTTCAGTGCCAGTCATTTGTCCTTGGCAGGGCTGGATCTTTTTTATGTTATGAAAGATCTTTTAAATTTACTGATTGAGAGTCAAATTATCCCACATGGTCAGCGAATTAACCTCAACATTTTCCTACACATAAAACTAAGAACAAAGGGTATTTTTTAATTACTTGATCTTTAAAGCATACAAACTTTAAATCATTTTGTGCTTCAACGTTTTGACTAATCAGGGTGGTCAAAACTCAAAAACTCTCTTTATTTGAGGAACTGATGGAAAATACTTAACCAGTAAGGTACTGAAACAATACTATTGGTTTTAAATTACATAAAAGAACAGAGAAAGAGACGGCATCAGAGAAACAAAGAAAGCCTTGCAGAAGTTATATTGCTACACCGCTGGGCGGCCAGTCTGTATGAACTAAATTTTTAAGGAACTCTAGCAGTGAAGAACCTTTAGGAAGAACTGACCAGGAGACTAGCTCCAAGTGTGAGGAATGAGTGAACCACCTGACAAAGAAAATCACATACGGATCGGAAACCAATCCTCAGTGCTGCCATTGTCCTAGATGTTAGGAAAAGCGGCGTATGGCTGTAGACTTTGCCTAAGGATTTTGTCACATTTCTCCATTGAGCACCATGACCTTGACTTTGAAAAGGTGGGTTTTGTTTCTTAAATCCATTCTTTGTAAGGAAATGTACAAAACAAGAAAAGAGCTCCTTCCACGAAGGCAAAGAAACAGTAAGATCTTCTCAAAATTCTATGGAGGTGACTCTGCAAAACGCAGGATTTGTTGAGGTGATAGGTGTAGAACTTCTGGGACTTGGAGATTTGGTAGCCAAGAATACTATAGAATTACATTACTTTTCATGGTGGGGGCGGGGGGAAGCCACTGGTATGAAAATTGGATTCAGCAATATATTTTAGAGATAATTTGTAGGGCTAACACACAAGAGCTTTTCAAAGATACCTTAAATATTTCAGTGAAAGTAAGGAAACAACCAGAAATTGGTTTAAAATTCATTGAACTGTCAGTAGTGCTGGAGGGCATAAATTGGACTAAGAAACATGGTCCCCTTTTGGCACTTCTTTTTAAAGGAAAAAAACCCAACTATGATCTGTTTTAGGCTAAAAACTACTGTAAGAATTCATAGGGAGACGATATCAAGAAGAGAAAATCACCTTTTATCTGTGACTAAGTTGACATCACTTTAATATCCTCATTTAAAAAAATAATATACTTTAAAAAATTAAAATTTAAAATAAAAAACTCTCCAATTGATTATAGTCTAATAAATTTCTTTGGTTACATTACTGCTTTCCCAAGTCCTTACCGAAAATGAAGGAGGACAGAATTTAGTGACTCATGCCAGGTCTAAGAAACCAATCCCAATCTAAAAATATATTTTTATCACATTCCAAGGATTTTTGATGAAAACATTCAAAATTAAATTAGCGAGCTCCTGATGAACATAACAAAATTATTTTGTCTTCACCTTGATATTTATAGATCCTTGATGATCACCAGCTTTTTCATTTTCACTGCAAATGAAATACAGTATATTAAAAAGGAAGATGCAGGTTATTTTTAAATAAAATATACACATTTCCAAAAAGCTATGTGGTAAGACATATTTTTGAGATATCTGCTGAAGGATTACCAGTAGTAATATTGGAAACCTTGGGTAAATTGGGGGTGATGGGCAAAGAAGAAGTAGCCATGTTACAGGAGAAACATGGCCTTTGACCATGAACTGCTTTGCATTGAAAACCTGGCTCTGGCTCTTGCCACTCTGGCCAAGTTACTCTATAAACTTTCGTTTCCTCCCACTTCTGAGAACTGTCTGGGGGTTAAACAGGGTGATATATGTGACATGCGTACCATGGTGCTAGGCACACAAAAGATTACTGTCATTCTGAATGCTCCATCCCTTACACTGAAGGGCTGAGGTAGGAGAAGGAAGCAATGAAGAAGGTTGGCAGAGGCACTTCTAGCTGCCCAGGATGGTGCCAGCTGCCAGCTCCCAGCTGAGTCCCTTTCGAAGAATGGCCTCTAGCTAAAGATAGGTGTCTGCCCAAGGTTATGCCCTGTCCTTGGAGGCAGGTGCATTCAATGACTGGAGGACAAAGGGACAAAGGCTCAATTCAGGGCATTTCTGAAGTGTCATCTCAGCTTTTGAGTAAGGAAGGGGATCAGTGGAGAAATGTTGCAAGAATGTATCACAGATCAACTTGTCTCACTGCCCCGCCTGGTTTCCCTCTTTACTTTCTTACAGGTGATGTTCCTGAGGTCACTTCCAAATAAATCTCCTACATGCAAATTTCTACTTCATAGTCTATTTCCCTAGGACTTAAGATCATTCAGGGATGAGGAGGGATTAGTTTCATTGTGATAAAGCAGGGAGTTTTGGAGACTACAAATCATTACTGTTATAATTATACTCGGTTGTTTGCAGTTTTTCTTTTCAATTACACGTGAGATTATCCTCATTCAACAGGTTAAGAGAGGTTAAGTGATTTGCCTAGCATCACAGAGCCAGCAACTGTGTAGCCGAGATTCCAGCCAGAGGTTATCCAGCACTGAAGTCTGGGCTTTTTCCAGGACATCACGGTATCTCCCATCACGTCACCATAAGTGAGAGGCACTTCCGATGCAGTAGGAAGAAGGGTGAAAAGCACAGTGGCTCTGGCTGCTTCCCATTCACAAATCCCAATTTTGGTTAATACGGCTCTGTCTCCACTTTCAGTTTCTTGTGCCCTGAGCTTTAGGGTTTTTCTTTGAGGCTCCTTCTCAATCCCCAAATACCAGGTATTTAGCCTATGAATTTTCTCTCTGTGTGTTTGTTTCTTTTGTCTGCACATTCTATTTTAAAGGTAGGCGGTATTTTAGAATTAAAAAATAAAATAACAAGGACATGTACTGTAGAGTCTGAGAACTGAATTTTCATCCAAGTCCGGCCATTTACCTGTAATGAGGTCTCAAGAGAACTGCTTAACCTCTCGCAGCCTCTACTTAATCATCTGTGAACTAGCCCCCTGGTACAGCTGTGTGATGCTCATTGAGATAACCTACATAAAGCACACAGCAAGAGAGCCTTCCAGATATCCTCAACCATACAACCTCATTCTTTTCTAAAGAGCTCCCTGGTGGTTACCACTCATCCAACCACTCCACTGTCAACAAATCAAGTTACAGTAGGTGAACAGCTACCTTCCCAGACTGTTCGTATCCCCTTTATAATATACCCATTCTGATTCACAATATACATACTCATTGCAATAGCCATCCCTAGCCTCACCCGGTCTTTATCATCATGTGTGTTACTTGTGTCCTAGACATAATGCAAAAACTTTCTTGAATGGTTAGAACTTCCAAACCACCATCTCCTTTCCTAAGAAGATAAGGCCTCCCTAATTCCTCTCTGCTCAGCCCTGACGAGACAAAGCATATCCCACCCACACCCAAGGGATCTGAGACTTCAGAAGAAATTATTCCAGCTCAGAAATATAGGCTGACTCTGGAAAACAGTATGGAGGCTTCTCAAAAAATTAAAAATTGAGATACCCTGCAACCCAGCAATTGCACTACTAGATATTTACCCAAAGGATACGATTAGTGATTCCAAGGGACACCTGCACCCTTCTGTGCTTATAGCAGCAATGTCCACAATAACCAAACTATGGAAGGAGCCCAGATGTCCATCGACAGATGAATGGATAAAGAAGATGTGGTGTGTACACACACACACATACACACACACACACACATAATACACACACAATGGAATATTACTCAACCCTCAAAAAATGAAATATTACCATTTGCAATGAGGTGGATGGAAATAAAGGGTGTTATGTGAAGTGAAATAAGTCAATCAGAGAAAGCCAATTATATTATTTTACTCACGTGTGGAATTTAAGAAACAAAACAAAGGATCATAGGGGAAGAGAGGGAAAAATGAAATAAGATGAAATCAGAGAGGGAGGCAAACCATAAGAGACTCTTAACTATAGGAAACAAACTGAGGATTGGTGGAGGGGAAGTGGGTGGGAGGATGGGGTAACTGGGTGATGGGCATTAAGGAGGGCATGTGATGTAATGAGCACTGGGCGTTATATAAAACTGGTGAATCACTAAACTCTACCACTAAAACTAATAATACACTATATGTAAATTAATTGAATTTAAATTAAAATAAAATAAAATTTATACCAGAAGGGGGGAAAAAAGGAAAGAAAAATAGGCTGGATTCCCCTGAATTAAACATTTAGAATCCTATATTGAGATTTAAACCCACAAACACTGATTTCTGGCAAAGGGCCCATGCCCTCCAATTCACAATCACTGCTTGGGTAAGGAAATGTTTGTCATGCTTAATTTTGGACTTTGAATACTAATAATTAATATTTATTTAACACTTACTATATACCAGGGAATTTGGTAAGTGTTTTACATGCCCTGTGTTGTTAATCCTCATGAGAAACCTAGTTAGGTATTATAATAACCCAGACTTTATAAAAGAAGGAAAACAGTAACAGAGCAAATGTCCTTCCCCTTTTCCCAGGAGAGATGGAAAGTTGGGGCAACTCTATCTGTCAACCCAACCATATTAGACAGAGATTTGAAGGGCATAAGAACTCAAAAGAAGGGGTGCCTGGGTGGCTTAGTGGGTTAAAGCCTCTGCCTCCCGCTCAGGTCACGATCCCAGGGTCCTGGGATCGAGCCCCCGAATCAGGCTCTCTGCTCAGCAGGGAGCCTGCTTCCCTCTCTCTCTCTGCCTGCCTCTCTGCCTACTTGTGATCTCTGTCTGTCAAAAGAATAAATAAAATCTTAAAAAAAAAAAAAGAGCTCAAAAGAACTACCAATAAGAATAAGCTTATAAGAAGAAGAGGGGAGAAAACCCTTTTAGTATTTTATACATGAGCATATATTTGCACTTCTCAACTACCTACTAATTTAACCATTAATTTACCATTTTATTATGGAGATTTTATTCTAAGAAAAAAATTGAATTTCCTAAAATCATAGTTCCTTTTTTAAGTAGAAGAAAATGAAGAGAGCTATATATTTTGTCAATCGGGATGTTTGATTAGGTTAAAACAATTTTTTTTTCAAGACAAAGCAAAGGCAGGAAGCTAACTTACAGTGAAATAGCCATGAGCTCGTAATACCCAGATGGAAGGCCAAAGTCCTGAAACCAGATAGTTTGCCTAATTCACAAAGCTTCATCATTTTAAGTGAATTTACTCTACTAAGATGGTGTTTCTCTTCTCTAGACCTTTTACTGAGATTTGACTTGATTTTTCCTGGATCGAGTGAAGTCATTTGCTTGAATTGGTCATCCCTATTTATTGAAAACCAGACAACTTCATGTTTTAACAAGTTTGACATCATAAATCAAATTACAAACAAGTAAAACTAATTTAATTTTTTAAAAAATGATATCGTGCATTCTTTGATGACTCAATGAAATTAAGAGTTGTTCATTTTCTCACTCGGGGCAATAGTGGAAATACTAAACTAGCAGGTTAGTGACACAGCAGTGGCAACGTGGCCCTGTCCATTAATTTTGTCTGATAAGATGAGACTCTTGGCTTTTTTCAACTAAAACATCTTCCAGGTGGATAATGATCCCGCTATGACATCAGCCACTCCCACTGAGCAGAAAGACAAGTGGGGTGGGCACCTCGTTGCCATCCCTTCCTTCTCTGCCATTACTCCTCCCCAAAACTTCTTTCTCAGCTTAACCCACAAAGGCACTATGAGCCCAGCATCAAAAGGGCTACATTTTAAGTTATTTTGTCATGTTAAAAAATTTGCATTGATTAAATCACGTTTTCAACCTGTCACCCTTTTAACCAACACCATGATTTTGCACCATAGTCCACTGTCATTGATATTTTAAGTCTGTGTTCACAGACTAGATTGTAATAGCTAGAGAGAGGATGATCTGTCATGTGAGGATCGAGTGCGTGCGTGGTCTTGGGTTCGTTAATGTGGTGTTATAACAGTTTGAGTTCGAGCTAGCCAACAAAAGATATTTCCTATCCAGTTAAAAGATTTTTCAGTATCTACTGTATGTATGGCATTGTGTTTTGTTTTGTTTTTTAGTATACGGGATTGATCTTTTTTTGTCTTTACCTTCTCTATCCTAAATTTCCTGCTTCAGAAAGAACCCAGGCCAGAGTGAGCAATCTTTTTCTGTGAACGGTCAGAAAACAGTGTAGGCAAAAGCCACCCAGTCTGTAACTACTGCTCACTCTGTCACTGTAACTGTGAAAGCAGCCCTGACCCGTATGTAAACAAATGAATTGTGGCTGTCTCCCAATAAAACTTTATTCATAAAACAGAAGACAGACCAGACTTAGCCATTGGTTTATCTAAACCAAAGGGCTGCTGAGGGCAAAAATCTATCTCTTCCGGTATCCCTACCACCTACCTAGCACATACTGGGTACTCAGATCTGTCAACTAAATGAATAAAAATAAATTTCAAAGGACGAAGAAAGGATACCACATCAGTCATAATAGCAAATACATCATTTCACACCTGTTGGTGTGGACCATAGTAACTTGCCAGTAGAGAAGCATTTGCTGAATAACTAAAACTCAATTTGATTTCATACCCAACATCCATCTCTAGCTTTTATTCTCTACTTTTAGGAATTTATTCTTGGTCCAAAACATCATTGAAAGATGCATTAAACCAAGGCTGTGGCCCTGTATATATTGGCTCCTTTAAAAAGTGCTCCAAGAAGAAACAGGCATATTGGAGAACTGTTGCTTTTTTGTATGCTCCCACTCATATGTGTTTTAATATTACAGCTTTATCAGGACAGGTGAGCTGCCATCTAGTTGATTCCTGAAAGTTCTCTGGGGCTTTAGCTAAAACTTCGGCAGTTGATTTTTTTTTTTTTTTAAATGAAGGCAGCCAATCTTTTGACAAAATTCAACCCATCGTCAACCCATCATCCCTAGGGAAATTCTTGAGTTTTTAGAACTTGTTTTCAGACCAACATTTCCTAGGAAGGTTTCATATCTTCCTTCCTTTTTCAGGAATTCTCTTTTTTGCAGTCAACTGTCACAGCTGATAACTTACTGGCTTAGAGGGAGCTTTTAACTTCCAGTACAAAATAAACAACATGACATTGCAAATAAGCCTTATGAAACGATAAGAATAATGTTTTTTAAAGGCATTTCCACAATATCCCCTAAGATGCCCAGATGACAAAATCAATGAAGTAAGGATTGTAATCATGCAAAATAAATGATTTTCTCTTCTGGTTAAATAGAGAAATTCAGTTTTAAAGGTTTATAACCAAAACTCATCAAAAGCAGACATGAACTACCTAATTTCTTTTTTTTTTAAGTTTAGTTTTTTTAAACGTTTTTTCCACCTTTACTGGAGGTATGATTGACAAATAAAAATTGTATATATTTAAGGTGTACAACATAATAATTTGATAGAGGTATACATTATCAAGCTCATTAACACACCCTTCACCTCATATAGTTACTCTTTTTGTGTGTGTGGTAAGGACATTTAGAATCTAGTCTCTTAGCAAAATTCAAGCATACATTAATAACTATAGCTGCCATGCTATACATTAGATCTCCAGAACTTTCTCATCTATCACTGGAAGTTTGTACTCTTGACTAACTTCTCCCTATTTTCCTCACTCCCAGCTCTCAGTAGCCACCATTCCACTCCCTGTTTCTATGACTCTGACACTTTTAGATTCTACAACAGAGGTCTATATAATTTCTTAACAACTCCACCCCCTCTCAAGAAAAAAAGTAAGTTTCAGGGGAGAAAAAAAAAGCTCCTTTTTCTTACATACTTTTGACAAAAGTAGTACTATGATGTCTTCCTTTTCCTCAAAAAAATATTTATCTTGAGACTTCAGAAAACTAGCACTGGGAAAACTATCACTGCCCTTCAAAAAAACAGGATGTAGCTTCCTATCCCATACTCAAGCCTGACTGTTGAAATCACCTGGTCAGCTTTGGAGCATGCAGATGACTGGGCCACACTACAAGGTCAAGCTGAGGAATCTGTTGCTTTTACTGAGACATTCTCCAGGTGGCCCAAATGGCATTTCAGATTTGGGAACCCCTGCACTAGAAGACTCTTTCCCAGCAAAACTGCTGCATCTGGTCAATGCTTTAATGATGATTCAAAAGACCCCAGATTCCTTTCCTCAGCAGTGAGTAGATTTTCTTTCTATCCTTTTGATCTTCACCAAAAATCAGGTGCCAGCCACAAAATCCTATTTACTTTTACTGTAACCCCAGCATCTGTCTTAACAACCACAGACCCTGTTTTCATTTTGTAGCTGTTCCAGTCTTTGAAAACAGAGGCTGATGTTCACACACAGAAGTGTACTTTTCAAAAAGCCACAAAATAAAGTGACTGTTTCTAGTTCTGATTGAAGAAAAACCATGTGTCAGTTTAAATATCTCCTGCCTTGATTACACTCACTGGTATGTGAAAATATTTATGGAACCTAAGTATAGCATTCAATGCAACAATGTGAAATCCACCATCCTCGTGAAATTCAAACAGATAAGCACTAATGATTAAAATGAAGCAAAACAACAACAACAAATATTTGTTGAGTGTGTCTCTATGTGCCAGGCAGTGCAAAGATAAATGAAAATTTTTATTTAAAAAAAAATAGCATTTTAGTCAGTACTTTCAGTGCAGTGATTAATGAATTTGTTCATTAAATTTCCCATCAAGTATTTAAGTTCCCCTGAAGAAATAATATTTTAGCAAAGCCAATTATTTAGATACAGTCATGGCTGGTTTTACTTTTCTATAATAACAGAAATTTTAAAGATTTTTTTTTTAATTGTAGGAGATTCAACAAAACAGTTGACCTGGATTCTTTACTGTATATAGCTGATTTTGTGTACTTCTGAGAGGGTTTCCAACAATGATACATTTCTCTATGGAAAGTGTAGCATGTGCCCTTGTGTTTCCAGGCTCCCAGCCTTAGCTATGGGAGAGTTCATATGCAAAGAGCAGTCAGTCAGAAAGTTGGTGCAACTATTCTAAAGCAAGAGGCTAAGGCTAAAACTAAGACAATAGCAATGAAAGGGGCGAAAGGAGGCATTGGAGAAGAAAAAGAAGTATTAGGTATGTCTCCAATATTGTTTCTGGTTGGAAGAGACCTGAGAGAGTTTTGATACTATGTTTACCAAGATAAGAAATACACAAGGAGCAGTTCTCATGTGACAGAGAGGGGAGAAATGATGACTTCAATCATAAAAATCATGCAAAATGCCTCCAGGACCAAATGCTTTTGGGTGAGATACTGGAGCAGTAGGAAAAAATGATCCCTGCACTTGAAAGTCTCAAGAGTAAGGTCAAATGCAAGATATGGTAAAAGACCTAGAGGATGATGCACCAGCTATCTATTTGCCACAATGATGCTGCATAACAAACATCTACATCACTCAATGGCTTTAAATGATACTTAGTTCAGGATTCTGCTGGTGATTGGGTGGTTCTTTTGGTCAGAGCTAGACTCACTCCTGCTTTTGTAGTCAGGTGCAAGGCTGTGACAACTAGGCTGACCCATCCAACAGGCTCATGCTCAAGGCAGTGGTAAGGTTTAGTGAGGGAGAGTGAAATCTCACAAGGCCTAGTGAGGCCTGGCTCAGAACTGTGTATAGCTTCACTTCTGGAAATTCTACCAGCCAAAGCAAGTTATAAAACCAACACAGGTTTAAAGAGTAGGGAAATAGACTCTACCTTTTGGTGAGGAGAAATTCAAGGTCACATTGTAATGGGTATAGATACTGGAGAATTAAAGCCATTTCTGCAATTAGTGTATCATATCATGAATCATAATCTATTCTCCTCTGATACAGCCCGTTTCTGTTTCGTCATCTTAGAAAAAGAAAAGCAGAGATCCATAAAGTTTTAGAGCTGAAAGTGAATTGAGTGGTTATGCTCTCAAATCCTTTCATTTACCAATATGAAACCTGAAGCTCAAGGGGGTTTACTGACTCACAATCAAACAGCTAAGCAGTTACAACACCAAGATAAAAAGGTTTTCTGAGTTCTGGAACCATGCCCTGCCAGCACACCATGCCCTGGCTCCACAGCATGCTCAAACTCTTTAAATAATGTGTAGTAATAACTTTTCACTCAGGATGAATTTTTTTCAGAACAAAATTTGGAAATGTGTAGTTTTTTTAATCCAAATAATGAAATATTCATTTGTAGGAAATATCGTGAATGCAAAGGAACTTTTTATAAATGGTTCTTTCTATCCATCATTATCCATCATTATTTAGTGAGAAATAAAAAAATAATAGTGACTAAATATTGATGATATGCCTTTGAAAGAAAAGTTTAGAAATCCATTTGTTACTTTATGTAACTCGGTGCCACTTCAATTAATAATTTCTTTTTTACAAAAGATTTTATTTATTTAAGAGAGAGTGAGAGAGCACAAGCAGGGGAAGAGGGAGAAGCAGACTCCCTCCTAAGCAAGAAAGCCCATGGACATGGGGCTCAGTCCCAGGAACCCAAAATCATGAGTTGTGCTGAAAGGCAGATGTTAGCCCACTGAGCTACCCAGGTGCCCCTCAATTAATAATTCCTTAAAAGAATAAAACATAAATTCTTCTAACCACTTATTTAAAAGGTTTCTAGACTCATACATGATCAGCTTTTATAAACAGACCCTGAGGGGAATGATACCTATTTAGAGTAGGCTTTTTCCAACTAAAAATGTGAAAATAATTAAATAAATAACTAAACTCAGGGAAAGACTTAAATAAACTCTGGATCTTCTGTACAAAGGAATATCAAATCAATGACAAGGAAAAATGCTCTAAAAATAATATTAAAATAAAAAAGAAATAAAGAAGGAAAGAAAAAGAGAATATATTTATAGGCAGTATAATTGAATATATAATTAAAATACTGAAGGAATCTATGACAAAATATGAACAGTGGTTTCTTTCTTTTGGTGAAGGACTATAGTAATTTAGTCTTCCTTCTATATGCTTTTATGTATATCTAAATCAAATCAAAATAAGTAATTTTAAGTAAAAATATGTAAAATAATTTACATTATTTAAAAGGTAATTTAAAAACAAGACAAGAAAGTGAGCCCCAAGATTGTGATTGTAAATACTTAAAATACCACAAATCTTTTAAAAAATAATATATTTGAGTAAAATAATTACTAGACAAAACATTTTAAATGAACATCGTATTCTTTAACCATCCTGCATCCAAAATGAATCATTAAACCATGATATTAGAATGAGTGATCAACAATCCCATTTCACAAATAAGAAAGTTTCATGATCAGAAAAGTTAAGTGACCAGTAACTTACCCAATAATATATAGGCAGTCCATTTTAGAATAAAGACACACAATCCAGCTATGCTCTATTTTATCATTCTGTCTCTCTAAAAATTTTCTCTTTTAGTTAACTAACATGTGGTATAATACCAGGTTTTTCAAATATGTGAGTGTCCTGCTCACCTTCTCTCATTTATGAATCCATCTTTAGAAATAGTAGTAGCCATTCTATTTTAAAACGTGATTTTTCCCCAGATTTGCATATGGGCAAGACTTTGATACCTTTTAACTTTTTTATCATTATATTTCAGACATTTTTCCTCTTGATAACAAATCAGAGGCTGTTTCAGTTTAGGGAGAGAAAGTAACACACACAGCTAAGAATTGAAAATCTATTCCTCACTTACTAGTAGATGAAAGATAGCACCTTGAGAGCAGAAGTCCAGCCTTATCAATGCTGAGTTACTGGGCTACTGAGATAAAAAGATGCATTTGCTATAGTGCCTATTTCAAAGAGTTTAAGGTAGAGTAGAGAGAAACAGATATAAAGCAACTTAGAGCAATACCGCTTTGTAGTTACCATAGAAAATGTTTTTATAAACTTAAAAGAAAGGCTTGTTATTTCTGCTTTGGGGATTATGAGGTAAGACTGTCAGGAAACTTGTAAAGTCAAAGTTGGTCTGGAAACTCTTCAATAAAATTTATTATTAAAACAGCAACAACAACAATAACTAGCAATCAAGTCAGATGATTTACCATCCAAACTACTGTTGTATGTATTAAGAAGACAGCAAGAGATACTTCATAGAAGATGGTTTCAATTACCTGATACCCATGTTTTTATAAACATAAAAATCCATGTTATGAATTGAAAAGAGCACATTCAGCCCTGTATTAATTATTAATTATTACAAAATTATTACAAAAATTTATGAGACACATTGCCAACCGGTAGGACATGCAATCCTCCTTTAGTGTCAATATATGTACACACAGGAATAGGATAATGTATCAGAGAAATACTAGCAGCTATAACAAAATACACCACAATTCTGGTAGTCTAACATAATAAAAGTCTATTTCATGTTCAAGTAAGAGTCCATTGCACATATTCCTGGTGTGAAGGTGGTTTTCCTCCACTGATGATTACTGAAAGTTTGGCTCAACTGCTCCATAACATAGCTGCCTCGGCATCCATTTTGTGTGGCTAAGCGGCCTGCAGAGAACTTGAGCTGATGTTAGCCTCTCCTTCTAGGGCATGGCCTAGATAGCGGCCCAGTGTCACAAGTAAATGTGAGTTCCTGATGTGATTCTCCCAACCACTGTAGAATAAGCACTCTCCCCCATCCTTTTCATTTGAAATGACCAATCGGCCTTACTTAGCCTGAGAACCCCAAGGCATTCCATCCACAGACCCTAGTAAAGACAAGTGTTTCAAGCATTGCTCCTTTTGCCAGCACCTGCCTTTACCTCCTCTCAAGGCCCTTGAGACATGCATGCTGTGTACCTCCTCAGGACCTCTGAGTCATAAACTTCTCTATTTCAATTCCTTTGTGGTCTTCTGTTGAGTCTGGGCTCACTATTAAACGCCCTAGCCTCTACTGAACAAATGTTAATTTAACAAAGGCTCTTTCCACCTTGTTTCTCTGTCACTTGCTAGCAGTCTTAGAGTCCTCTGATGTCAGCTGCTAGATGGAGAAAGACAGAATAGAGAAGGCATACCACTTCTTAACCTTCTTAGTCCAGAGGTAAAGTTACTCACGTCCCCTGTCACCCACTGGTGAGAACTAATGACATCACACCGCCAACACCTGGAAGGGCTGTCTGCACATCTAGCTCCTAGAAACAGCTCAACATGTGGAGGGTGGAGCAAAGATCTCTGGTAGACTGCTGGCCATTCCTGCCTTAGATTTGGGTGGGTGGGGTACTGGAGGGGAATGGGCTCTTATTTCTATTGCATTTAAAAAAAAAAAAAAAAAACCTGATTGGAGATCTAAATGATTACTGTCTGGATGTTAGAAAAACTTAGTCTTCACTAACTCTTCTCTTCAAATCTTAGATTTCCTAAGATATGAATGCTTTTGAAACTAGAATCTCCCCTAGCCATTAATTCAATTAAATTATGTTTACATTTTGTTTCTCAGAACTACCTCATAATTGAAACCACCTTGTATAAAAATTGATTAAAAGAAAAAGAAAGAAAACCACCTTGTGTGAAGCCACTTGGGCACATGAGTAAATTTGCACCCTTTGGGGGGCTCATTCATTCAATCAACAAATTCATGGAGCATCTCCCATGTTCCAAGACACACACTACTCAGGAAATGAAAGGACAGTCTCTTGGGTTGCTAGAAAGAAATGCTGATTTCTGTAATTAAACTGAGATTCTAGAAGTAACTAAAAGAATACGTTAAAGCAATCTTACTGCAGAATTTTAGATTTGAGACACAGAACCATAAAAGTGCCCAGAGTATCCAACATGGCCAAGCATAAACTGTAGGGCAAAGAGTGGCAGAGGGTGAAGCTGGCTGTAGGAATGAAAGAGACTTCAGTTTTTCCAGATGTAGGTTTAACAAGAGTCTATGATCAAAACAATGACTCAATGGTATCCAAGATGGAAAAGCAGGTGAATGATGGTGCTCTTAGTGGAACTACAGGAGCCCCACAAATGAGAGTTTTAAGAGAGAATGTTTCATTATTGTATTAAGTTGAAGTAACTGTAGATATTCATATGAAAACTCACCTAGGGGTGCCTGGGTGGCTCACTCAGTTAAGCGTCCAACTCTTGATTTCGGCTCAGATCATGATCTCAGCTCAAGTCATGACCTCAGGGTCATGAGATTGAGCCTGGCATTGGGCTCTGCACTGAGCATGAAGCCTGCTTGGATACCCCTCTTCCTCTACCCCTTCCCCTGCTTGCACATGCGCATTCTCTCTCACTCTTTCAATAAAGAAGAGAGAAGAGAAGAGAAGAGAGAAGAGAAAAGAGAAGAGAAGAGGAAGAAAATTCATCTAGATGTAAGGGAAAGTTATCTACCCACAAGCAATTAAAGGCAGTCTAAATTCAGCTCTCACTCTACTTTTCAAGCTTTTTTTCTTAAATTAGTGGGCAGTGAGAAAAAAGAAAAGACAAAGGCACATCATATCATTGTGTCTTTATGATATTAGATTTGGCAAGATTTAGTGCTCTTTTTCAGAGACTGTACAAATCAAGCCTTCATTTTATAACAAAATCACGTGGCCTGGTCTTATGTTCAAATGTTGACTCTTCAACAGACATTTTGAAACACTTAGCAAAGGGCATACTGGTTTTTAGGGACCACCTACGCTTCAAAACCAAACCAAACAAAACAGGTGCCAGTATAAAGCAAACCTGGATTCATTTTAGGATTGGTGTGAAAACCATAAATATGGTGGTTCTGCTCTATTTCATCTCCTGGAATTTACACTCTGGTTCAACTATGCATTGTTTCCTGTTTTTCACACCCACACACCAGGATCAAAATTTAAGGTGCAGAGGGAAACAACCTATATTAATAATGTTTTTTAACGAGTTTAATTTACACTTTCTTAACTTAGGCAGTCACCTTGGCGTTGTTTTATTCTGTAATCATTAATAATAGCAGTAAACACCTTGCAGCGCTTACAACATTTTAGGTTCCGTTCTGATGTTTTACACATATTAACTCATGGATACGTCACAACAGCCCATGAGGTAAGGACTACAATGATCATCATGTTGAAAGTGAAGAAACTGAGGCACAGAAAGGTTTAAGTAAGGTGCAAAGGGTGCCAGAGCTGGCAAAGTGGAACCTGTTCTCACAATCCGTATCCTATATTGCCTGTCTGCCTTACAAACTGTATTCTCTTTTGCTGTCCTTTGTGTTTGAAGAATTGCCCTGAGACCGCTAGGGCATAGTGTAGAAAACCCTTGATTCCCAGCGTATGTTATTCCAAACTGCTCTTGCCGGCTGATCCAGTGCCAGCCAGCAGTCCCCGTGCCCCTCTTCCTCTTCCAGTCCTCTAATTAAACAGTAGGGACTGCTGAGCATGAATAGAACCCACCCGCCCAAGAGGAAGAGCCAAAGAGAATAGAGAGTTGGGAAGACTTCATCTCATCACTGTTCCCTTCCTTCTTTCCTGTGGCACTAACGGGTTAATGCCGGCCTGTCAGAGTAATGTGAAGAGGACGAAGAATGGCCACGTGGTCACCATGCTCGTCATTTCGTTAATCTGGCTCAGAGAGAATAATTGCCCCAAATAATGGAGTCAGAAATTAAACCCAGCCCTGTTTAACTCCAAAGCCAAGGCATGCTCTTTCCATACTGCAGAACCAAGCTCAGAAGGGAGAGGAAGGTTCTCCTGATGCTATCTGTCCATCCCATCGAGTCTTACCTTTTCCTCTATAAAAATGACACCATGAGTAATTTTCAATATTGTTTCCTGATTGGTGCTACAGCTGAACGCCATTCATTACTGCAATTCATAGCATGCCATATATTGAGAAATGGCTTTATGAAGTCATCTCTAAGAAACACCAATAAAAATTAGGTAGTGATATAGCAATAATAGCTGTATATAATATTGACAGCCTGGAATCCTTTGTTTTAATTGTCTCTCAATGTGAACACGTGTACTTGACTGACAAATATTTTCATTTTATGTGATTACTTGAAATTTTAAGTAGCTGTGCTTATTTTTTTCCAAATTAATATATAGTCGGAAAGAGTTTGAGACATTTTCTAAGAAAAAACAAGCAAATAAAAGGCATCAATTTTTAAATTTAACAAAAGCTCTGCGTAGGGTTGTTGTGAAAATAAACGGGATCATATGTTCAAAGAATATGTAGTACGATGCCCAGCAGGTTATAAGTGACCAGTAAGTGGCAGAGATTTTTATTAGGAAAACCATAAAATTCAAATACTAAAGTATTCAAAGCATTACTGACCACCAATTTTATTGTTTCTTAAAATATTGTTATAATATTTAAGCCAATATAAATTTTAAGTTTCAACTATTCCATGTAAATGGCAAACTAACAATACTTTCTCACTTATTTTTATACACAAATAAATTATTTTTCAAATATTTTCATTGCCTATATCTCTAAGATAAGTGTTTCATTTGTCATTGGGACATTGATTTACTCAGATTCCAAAAGTGATAGCAAATAATTCCAATGGGTCTTCTCAGAATAATATGACCTCACTTTCTGCATTAAAAAATTTAAAAAATAGTTTGCAGAGGTTCCAAAAAAAAAAGTCTTTCTATTGTTTTTTCCTGTCCTCCAAAGCTGTGAATACTCAGAAAATGCTGGTACAAAAAGTAAAGTTTTGGACATATTTGTAAGCAAACTTATTCTTGTAATGCAATCATTAGAATCATAAGAATTATGGTGACCACACACATGCATCAAAACCATAGCGGTTTGTGGGTTGTCAAAAACACTCTTGGAGAAAAGAGAATGGAACAAGATTCTGTTGCATTTGTGACCTCTAGAGGCCAACATGAATGTAATCTATTTTATTCATTTAACAGTGCCTCCAAGTACAATCTTCAAGAGTTTGAGATTTATAGTCTTTAGAAAATAGAGCAAATTCAAGAGAAGAGAGGTTCCATTTTAGGTGAATATGTTGCCTTGAATTAACAACCACAAACCACAAATTGAAGTTTTAAATAATAATTTGGAAAAGCCTCAGACTCCTGGAGAATCTTTATGGAAAGTGAAAACCTTGCCTATTTCAGAGTGGAGCTGTCCAGACTAATCACTTATTGGGAGTAATCATCAAATTGAGGATGAATAGGGTGAAATGCACCCTTTGGGGCCCCGGAGTCAAAACTCGATTCTAACGTTTGCTGGTTACCTGTCCTGGAAAAATCATCAACCTCTCTGATCCTCAATGTCCTCATTTGTAAGTTAAGTCATCACAATAAAAACCACCTTACAGTGTTGTTTATAGATTGAATGAGGTAACATATATATTCAGAATGTATCTTGAAAACTGCCAAGTTCTAAAACCAGTAACAAATTTCACTCCAATCCTATCACTATTTGCTGAGATGCTGCCTTTTCTTTCTGAATGATAAACTTTTTCCCCACGGTGATAGATCCAAGACAAAATATTGGTCTGGCAAAGCCTTCTTGAAGTTAAAAAGCAGGGCTTGGTGCACTCTCTCCCTGTGCCATGCTATTGTACAATGGCCCTCGTCACTCTGAGCAGAGTTAGTAGAACTTGGAGCAGCAGTGAGTCAGCTGCCCAGGTAGATTTATTTCCCTTTGTCTTCAAGATGGTGGTCACGATATGCCCTGTGAAACGTTAGGACATTTCTTCACTTCTCAACATGTTCAGAAATGGCATCTACCCACCTCCCCACATACTGCACCATTAGGTTCAGGAGCTTTCCTCAAGGGCCAAACCTTCCAAACTGGCTCCTTTTACAGCTGGAGTGAAGTCTGTATTGTTCATTTTGCACGTTCATGCAGTCTGTCTACTATGTGGGAAGTGTCGAATAGAAGGTGGTTAAAGTGTTTCTGCAAAGCCGCTTTGTCCCTCCTTTTCCCCTAAAGCAAAAGTCTAATTGTGGATACCTGTTACGAGCCTCCTTTCAGCCCACTGAATACTACAAGAGAAATTCACTTGACCCTCATAATTACATAGTCTCTAACTTCAATGTCCCCTTGCTTGTCAGCTCTCTCTCATGCCTCACAATAACTTCTTTTATTTTTTTTAAAGATTTTATTTATTTATTTGTCAGAGAGAGAGAGAAAGAGCAAGCAAGCACAAGCAGGGGGAGCAGCAGGCAGAGGGAGATGCAGGCTCCCCATCAAGCAGGGAATCTGACATGGGGCTTCATCCCAGGACCCAGGGATCATGACCTGAGCTGAAGGCAGATACTTATCAACTGAGGCACCCAGGGGTCCCACAATAACTTCTTCTAAATCATCACCATTAAACCTGCTCTACTAAAATTTCTTCTGTTATTCTCAACAAACTAATTCTACTTTTATTTTACAGAGAAAACCAATGCCTTCGACACAAACTCTTTAAACCTTCCCACCATCTACTTACCAGTGCATCTATACCCACAATCGTTAAACCATCCTCCCCTCCTGCCTCAGTGAATTAGGTTACCTTCTGCTTGAACATAACCTAATCTACACATCACACTTAGATCTACCCATGTTCAGTCACAATTAAGTTCAGCAGAAAGTGAAGGAAAACACAAAATGATAGTGGCTTCAGCAGAAAAGAAATTTATTTCTCTTTTGCAAAAATTAAGAATCTACATAAGCAAATCAGGGCTATCATGATATTTCTACAATCATCAAAGATTTGGCTCCTTTTTTTTTTTAATTTTTATTTATTTATTTGACAGACAGAGATCACAAGTAGGCAGACAGGCAGGCAGAGAGAGAGGAAGGGAAGCAGGCTTCCCGCTGAGCAGAGAGCCCAATGCGGGGCTCAATCCCAGGACCCTGGGACCTTGACCTGAGCTGAAGGCAGAGGCTTTAACCCACTGAGCCACCCAGGTGCCCCTGGCTCCTTTTTTAACACACGTCTTCATTATTCTCAACATATGGCTTCCACCTCATGGTCCAAGATAACTACTGAAGCTCCAGCCAACGCGTATACACTCCAGTCAACACACAAGACGTCAACCTTCCTCCCACTGGCCAGAATCTAATCACAAGGCCCACCCAAATGCAAAGGAAGTTAGGAAATGTATCCTTAATGTGGACAATTATGAGCCCAGCTAAAATTGAAGGGAAGCAGAGCGAGGAAGAAGGGATATTGAGGCAGAAGTAACAGTGTCTACCTCTGCTGCTTTCTCATCCTCCTCATTATGTTCACATTTTCCATCCCCCATATCTTTTAGCTTCCCTTCTCCAGTGAATCGTCCCCTTGGCCATTCGAACACCTTCTTAAACCTTGTCTCTCTCTCTCTCTCTCTCTCTTTTTTTTTAAAGATTTTATTTATTTATTTGGCAGACAGAGATCAAAAGCAGGCAGAGAGGCAGGCAGAGAGAGAGGAGAAAGCAGGCTCCCCTCAGAGCAGAGAGCCCGATGTGGGCTCCATCCCAGGACCCTGAGATCATGACCTGAGCTGAAGGCAGAGGCTTTAACCCACTGATCCACCCAGGCGCCCCAAACCTTGTGAGTCTCTGACTACTGCCCTGCTTCTCTTCTCTTCACTACCAAGTGTTTTGAAGACTTTACTCATTGTCTTTACCTCCTGGCAGCATTCACTTCTCAACACATGGCGATCTGACTTCTGCTCTTGTTGTCGGTTAACCATGTTCCCCAAATATGTTGAAATCTTAACCCCAGTACCTGTGAATGTGACCTCATTAGGAAATCAGGTCTTTGAGGATGAAATCAAGATGCTACAAAGGTCATACTGGATTAGAGTGGGCCCGAAGCCCAGTAACTGATGCCCTTCTAAAAAAGTCATGTGAAGACACAATGAACCTGAGACATACGTGAAGAAAACCACCTTGTGGAGATGGAAGCAGAGACTGGAGTCCTGCAACAACAAGCCAAGGAGCGCCAAGGATTGCTGGCAAGCGCCAAAAGCTAGAAAAAGGCAAGGAGGACCTAGTGTCTACATGGCCCTGCCGACACCTCGATTTCAGACCCCCAGCCTCTAGACTTCTGGTTTTTCCTTTTCGGTGAGAGGATAAATTTCAGTCCTTGGGGGCCACCGAGTGTGTGGTGCTTTGTTACAGCTACCCTAGCAAACTAATAGAGCCCCAAATGCTCCACAGAAAGAGCCTTTGCCAATGTCAAAAGGTCTCTGTTGCTAAAACCTGGGACAATTTTCCAGTCTTAATTATTTGATCTCTCTCTAACGCACTTGATGAAATTGATTACTCCCTGACCTTGAAATCCTTCTGCCTTTGACCTTTGGGCACACTCTCTACCGGTTTCTTCCTATCTCTCAGGCTACTCTAGCCCAACCTTCTCTTCTAAATCTGTGCTTCAGATACTGTTTAGAATATTTACTCTTGTCACCTACTTCCAATGCAGTATGTTGACTGAGCCAAAATACACTTAATTCTCGCCCATCCTGCTCCCAAATTCCCAGTGAAATAAGTAGAAAATTCTAACACTTTGATATCTATCTAATTCATTTATATATTCAGCAGACATTATGGGTCTGTTCCATTCCAAACACTGTACCGATTACCGGAGGTACAGGGATGCGCAAGGCAGACTGAGGACCTCGTGAAGCTCTCATCCTTATGGGGCTGTGATAATAAACAGCCAAAGAAATAATAAGACAATTATAAATATGATACATGGCACAAAGGAAACAAACAGGACGATGAATAGAGCAGGAGTCCGCAAGCCTTTCTGTTAAGGGCCACACAGTGAACGGTTTGGCAGGCCATACGGCCTCCTCCACTCCGATCCTGCCTTACAAAAACAGATATAGGCAATACATAAGTGAATGGGTGCGGCTGTGTTTCAGTAAAATTTCCCTTATGAAAGCAGGCAGCAGGCCAGAGGTAGCCTGGGGGCCGTAGTTTTGTTGCCAACCCTTGAAAGAAGAAAATCAGGGTCAGTCGCTTTAGATTTCAGGGTCAACCAAAAGCCTCGCTGAAGAGACAGCACTTAAACTGAGACCTGAAAGAGAGAAGGAGCCACACCTACCTTCCTTGGCCCAGAACAACAAACAAACGTTTTATTATTGTGTTTTTAGGATCTGAAAGATTTGAATGACAATCTACCGAATCTACAAAATGTGTAACTCCAAATGCTGGAGAAGCATCAACTCACGCATCCCCAGTGTGAGAATTTGCAAAAAGAGAAAGACCGCTCAACTTCCGGCATTGTTTAGCTGTTTTTTTAAAAAAAATGAGGGCTACAAATCTGAAACACTAGATAAGAATTTCCCTTTAAGCAGACTTACTGAAAGAAATGGAAGAAAGCATTACCAAAATCTTTTATCTGTATTCTAAGCAAGAATTGAAAATCTACTATGTCTATGAAAGAGGGTGCAAATATTGATTTATTCAAAATCATTATTATCATAGAAACACCGCATTTTATAAGAGATTACTATAGAAAAAACTGAATCAGAGACGCCTGGGTGGCTCAGTTGGTTAAGCGGCTGCCTTCGGCTCAGGTCATGATCCCAGCGTCCTGGGATCAAGTCCCACGTCAGGCTCCTTGCTCAGCAGGGAGCCTTCTTCTCCCTCTGCCTCTGCCTGTGCTCACTCTCTCTGACAAATAAATAAATAAAATCTTAAAAAAAAAAAAAAAAGAAAGAAAGAAAGAAAAAACTGAATCAGTGAATTTGTTTCAAAAATGCAAAAAATAGGGCACGTGGGTGGCTCAGATGGTTAAGCATTTGCCTTTGCTCGGGTCATGGTCCTGGGGTCCTGGTATCAAGTCCCGCATTGGGCTCCCTGCTCAATGGGGAGCCTGCTTCTCCCTCTACCTCTCTCTCTATCTATCTATCTCTCATGAATAAATAAATAAAATCTTTTTTAAAAATGCAAAAAATAAGAGATACGGAGAACAAATCCAAGAGATACAATTTGCTTATAATAGGAACTCTATAGAGAAATGGAATGTGTAAAGCTAAAGCAGAATTCATTAACAATTATAAAATAAGTTTTCTTTTAGCTGAGAAAGCTTGTTTCATTAGCCCAAACATATTAATGAGCACCAGGTCAAACTTCTGTGGAAAGAAACAAACCTGGACATTCACTGATGAAATCCCTGACTCTGAAGGCTTTAGGAAAGTAAAACTATATATATCCAAACCAGAATAGGAGAAGGGAGGAGGCAAACAAGAGAAAATGCACAAAGAGAAAAACATTTGATAAAACAGACAGCTCTACAACACTAAGTGCTCCAGATGCTTTTAAAGACAAAGATTGTAGTCCAGGATTTCTGTACGTATTCAAATGATCACTTACATCTAAGGGCAAAGATTCCTGTGAAATAATTTCTCTAAGAAGCACTCCAGCCAACTGAGACTCACATGAAAGTATTTTTTTAAATGGAAAAAGCATAATAAAAAAAGGTGAATGAGCAACAGGTTTTCAAATATACAACGTTATCTCCCTTCTCCCAAACTCTTCAGTAACACAGACTTGCTGCTCTGTGATGAAGAAGTACAATCTACCTCTCCACCCTCTCGTGTCTGGGTTAGACCTGTGACGGTGTGGACCCGTGAAATGCTGCAAACACAACACTCTGCTAGTTAGGACGTAGCCCTTAGCTGACCCTACAGCTTTTGCTCCCTTCTCTCCAAGCTCTGAGCGGCATGTTGGAAAGACTAGCAGTTCTGCTGGAGAGAAGCCACATAGAGGAGCATGAAGCATCTTAGACACTTTGGCAGTACCACCTATTATCTAACTTTCTAATTGTTGCCGTTCTCATGTGTAAAGTTTCAATTTTCAATTTTCCAAGTTGAGCTTCCTTTCATATGCTTTTTCGTTATTTTAGTTTGCCCCTCTGTGATTTGTCTCTATAGAGTCTTTGCTCATTCTTCCATTGGATGACCTGGCTTTTTATGGTTGGTTTGGAGGATTTTCTTACAGTTTAACCCTTTCTTGGTTGTTCACATCCCAAATATCTTCTCCTATTCTACCACATCCTCCACAGATCAGGGACCTTTCATTTTGATGTCATCAGTGACGGCAATTTTTTTTCTTTATGGTCTGTTCGCCTAATTTAAGAAATACTCTCCCATTCTGTTGTTACAAAGATATTATTTTATAAAAGCTTTATAGCTTTGTCTTTTTACTTTCAGATCTCTATTCCAGGGGGAGATTATTTTTGTATTATTCTGTGGTATAAGTTTTGGGGCTATTTTTTCTTCAAATATTTTGTCAATTTTCACAATACTGTTTATCAAATAATCTTTTGTTTATCAAATAAATCGTTTCCTCAATTACCTACCAACAATTCACCAAATTCCCATATACACATGGATTTATTTTAGAGTCTATGCTATTTTATATCTACTTGGAATATTCAGTATAGGCATCATAGTATTACTACAGCTTGCTAACATATTTTAGTATTTGATAAGATATTTCCCCACATCACTTTTATTTTTAAGAATTGTTTTAGTTATGTGTGGATTTGTACATGCCCATTTCACTTCCTTTTGTCTCCTTATTTTAGCTTCATTAAATTTATGTTTTAATTGGGAAAGAATTTACAACTTTACAATGTTAAATCTTCCCTCCACAAGTATTATATTTCTTCCTAGTCAGTTCTACTTTTGTGTCTTCCAATAATGTCTTAAAATGTTCTCCATAATAACTTTTGCATTTTTAAGTGAATTCCTAGTTACTTATAGATTTCCTTCTGGCTACTGTAAATATTAAATTATATTCTGTTACATTTTCCAATGTGTATTGGTGTAAAAGAATTCATTGATTGTTACTTACTGATCTGTGCTCAAGCAACCACACTGGTCTTTTCTCTTTTCAGCCTTAAAAGCTTGTCTGCTGGTTCTCTCGGGTTTTGTGTGTAAATAATTAAATCATCTATACATACTGACAGTTTTGTCTCTTCCCTTATGGTCTTATCCCTTATTTCTTTTATTTCTCATATTTCATTGGCCAGGACAGCCAGTTCTTTGTTGAACAGAAAGGGTCATAGCAGATACCCCTGTTTGTTATTGACTTAAAGGGAAGGCTTCTAAGGTTTCTCCATTAAGTATGATGTTTGAACATTTTTACCATATCTCCCATTTAGGCAACTCAATGTCTCATGGTGTGTTTATTAATAAAGAAATTGAAAACCTCATTTTGAGAGACAGAATTTCTTGCCAATATAACACTGAGCTCCAAACTAAACTCAATATTTGAGCACATTTTCCCAACTTCACATAGTTTTAATTTGCTTTCACCTCCTATGTTCTCTCATTTCCCTTCATCAAATTTTGACCAGGGTGATAGAGTGTAAGTATTAATCAGCCATCTGAAAGGAACTAAAGTGATTTATGGTTGGAATCCTGACAGACAAATTCCATACCACTGTATATGTGGTATGTGATCATTGAAACTGATTTTTACTATCATATATTAAGTTTTACTTTCATATCTTTAATGAGGATCAGTGTTTGAGTCCTATCTCTACCCAGGAACTATCTAGCTAGCTATGTGATTTCAGGCACATTATCCAATCTCTGAATTCATTTCCTCCTTGTATAAAATGTGGATTATAAACATGTTGGCTCAAGAGTCATCCTAATGGGAATAATAATGCTTACCTTGTAAGCTCCTTGTGAGAACTGTATGCTATAGAGAAGACAGCACTTCCAATGGTGCTTGACATAAGCTATTGTTACTATTTTACACTCTATTTGAATCTCACAAAAACTCTATGAGGCAGCATGGCCTCTATGAGTATAGAGTACAGATGAAGAAAGTGAAATTAAACTTATAACAGAGTTAATATTCAGTGAGCACACAGTAGTAGATTCTTGTCAGGTATTAAAATGTTGAATTATTTCCACAGATTCACTATGAAAGTACCCCACGTGCTACTAACCACCTTCCTCACTGTTGTCCACCTTCTCCCCTTGGACCCATGGACCTCCCCATGATCCAACAACTGTAAGACTAGCTGAACCATGAGTTCCAGATTATTAAATATTTTAAATATCTTCTTTGTTTATTGTAAACATCAAACCTAAGATTCAAACCCAGGTATTTGTTACACCAAGTTCTAATAAACATAATGGACTAAATAAGGAGGTAAACAATGGAGCACAGTTTCAGTGCATAAACTTCTTTTAAGTAAAAAAATGTAAAAAAAAAAAAAAAATCCTGAGGAAGGAAAAGAGTGTCAGTAGTGCCTTCCTACTGATAGAATTAAATCAACCAAATGACGTTTTAAAGTACAATAGAGCAAAGGCTGAACATTAATAGAAGTACACATACGTCATATTTATTATAAAATTCTTATGTTTTTAATAGAACTAAATGTTTTACAATAAAATATGAAGCTATTATTGCTTTTTTAGTTGCTGATATATCAAAGCCTTGGCAACACCCTGCAAAGGCAGTGAGGATCATAGTAACAACTACCGGTTTATTTGTACATCTCAACTTTGAAAAGTATGCACTTCTCAGATTCCACAGAAAAACAAACTGAGGGTTTTGGAGGGGAGGGGGGTAGGATGTTGGGTGAACCAGGGGGTTGGGAGGGCCTGGTAGAGGGTATTAAGGAGGGCACGTATTGCATGGTGCACTGGGTGTGGTGCATAAATAATGAAACTTGGAACACTGAAAAAATGAAATAAAGTTTAAAAAAAGGGTGCATTTTCAGCATGAAATTTACAAGAAATGCTGCAATCGGAAAAAATATTGCTGTGTTTAAAATCTCCAATACTAAAAAGTTTTAAAGAATAATTTACCATAAGAGAAAGTAGGCAGAGCTCATTCAGAGACCCTCAGTTACTACAAGACAATGAGCAGCATAGGCCAACCTCTTGTGAGTTTCATGTCAATTTTATTAGACATTCTAGCCCTTGTATTATGAAAGTTAAATTTAAAACTAAGTTGTCCCATTAAATAAAAATTCCTATTAGATAATTTTAAAGTGTTTATAACAGGTAAATAAAGATAAACAATATTCACAGTATTCACAGATGACCCTGAACTTACCACAATTTTAGGTTCCAAAATTCCAGAGCTTGGAACTTATAAACTTAGAACTCAGTGTATCTTTTCCCATTGTAATAATTTTTTACATTCTTTTCTAGTTCCTCACGTATAGATCATCTTCCACTTGAAATTGTAAATCCTTTGAAATCAAAACCCACATCATATTCCTATTTCTTTATGAGACCCAGCATAATCTATTATAGATGGCAGATATTAACTATAAAATAAATGAATAGATGTATTAATAAGCAAACTAGCAAAGAAACTGATCAATGATGAGATTTCTTGGCCAGCCCAACTTCATTCCCCAATTAAATTAAAAAAACTTTTATTGACATTTACTTTGAGTTGGGCACTTTAACATTATAACAGTACAAGAACTACAATACCAAATATAATACCAATATAATACCAGATCATCTAATCGGCATTTGCTGTAAGTTGGGGTTTTTTTTAATGCATTTTGAGTCCCTGCATCTTTGAAGTGGAAAAACATATCCTTGTTAGTTCCTTATTCAATATTTCCATAAAAGAAAGCAACTTTCTACATTTTCAAAGCCACTTTTTAGGAAACACTCATACATACCACACACACACACACACACACACACACACACACACACCACTGGAAACTAAGGAAAAAAAGGTACAAAACAAAAGGCACCTACTGGTTAATCATACCTAAATATGATGCTGATTGATTTACTGCTCAGATCTTTGTAAATTTGGCCACACTTCACTCTCCTCAATAAATGAAAGATAGTTTTCAATTATATTTAAAAACAGAAGAGAAAGCTCTTTCAGAGAATTTAATGCCTTCTTTCACCTACCTCCAAAAACCAAGTTAAAATACCAAGCATTAAAAAAACTAATAATGGGAAAGCCTGAGTGGCTCAGCTGGTTAAGCACCCAACTCATGATTTCAGCTCAGGTGATGATCTCAGGGTCATGAGATCGAGCCCTGCTATGGTTCTGTGCTCAGTAGAGTCTGCTTAAGATGCTCTCTTTCTCCTTCTCTCCACCCCACTGCTCCTGCATGCGCTCTGTTTCTCTCTCTCTCAAAAAAATAAAATAAAATATTTTAAAATAATAATAAATAAAATAAAATAGCAAGCATTTGCAAACCAGCTCAACCAAGAACTGTAACTAAGACCACCACAGCACATGATCAGCCATTTGAAATGCTGCTGACAAATCTACTATTAGAACAGGTTACATTGCCATCATTAACAAGTCATCAGTCAATCTGCTGAGAGGAATTCTTTATATAATTTCCTCCCTGGGGGTACCTGGGTGGCTCAGTGGGTTAAAGCCTCTGCTTTCGGCTCAGGTCATGATCTCAGGGTCCTGGGATCGAGCCCCGCATCGGGCTCTCTGCTCAGCAGGGAGCCTGCTTCCCCCTCTCTCTCTGCCTGCCTCTCTGCCCACTTGTGATCTCTGTCTGTCAAATAAATTAAAAAAAAAAAAAATTTCCTCCGTGAAGTCGTGAGGGTCACATAGCCCAACTATGTTAAGCAGCTCTGGGATATCTGAAAAATGTTTAAGATGGAGACTATGCATGGTGTATAATTTCCCACTTGTGGTTTTATACTATCAGATTAGCTTACATGGTATTCTCATCATTAGCATCAGAAGTTCCATAAATGTTATCATAAGTAACATAAGGGTCTATGGTTGCAATTTGCTTACAGTTCCATCAAAAAGAATTTCATGGTAGCTGCCTAGTTCCCAGAGTCATTCATTCTCTTTAGAAAACCAAAGTCAGCAATGATATGGGCGGAGTTGACAATCTCTGCTTGGAAGAAACTCTGAATGACTGGGGTATCACTTGACTGACTGCTAGGGGATATCTGGGTGGAAATTAGCCTAGACCTGGCTTATCCAAGTGCATCTTTTGAGGTTATTCCAGTAAAGCTTAATTTTTAGGGTGATATTTAAAGAGAAACTCCCTATTCTCTCTAAAAGTTGGAATTGTGTGGAATTACAAGAATTTTTAACAACCTCTATTTAACGTTATATGGATTTGAGATGTTTTTCTTGGTCTCTTTTTCTGTAATCTGTTTCCTGTGAAGTTTACCAAGGTCAATTTTCTTTTTCTTTTTCTTCTTTTTTAAGAATTTACTTCTTGGGGCACCTGGGTGGCACAGTGGGTTAAAGCCTCTGCCTTCGGCTCAGGTCATGATCTCAGGGTCCTGGGATCGAGCCCCGCATCAGACTCTCTGTTCAGCAGGGAGCCTGCTTCCCTTCCTGCCTCTCTGCCTACTTGTGATCTCTCTCTGTCAAATAAATAAATAAAATCTTAAAAAAAAAAAAAAGAATTTATTTCTTTATTTAGAGAGAAAGAGAAGCACACAAGCAGGTGGAAGGGCAGAGGGAGAGAGGCGGGGGGGGGGGAGGAATCTTCAAGCAGACTCCATACTCCCGCACAGAGCCTGACTGAGGACTCGATCTCACAACCCTGAGATCATGCCCCGAGCCAAAATCAAGAATCAGAGGCTTAACTGACTGAGCCACCCAGGTGCTCCCTACCAAGGCAAATTTTCTTATGAGAGAAGATCAGTTTTAAGGAACAACAAAGCCCAAGTATCAAAGCGAAGTCCAAAATGAGCAATCACCATAAAAGAGTATCAGTTAATCGATGCTTAGTCATTTCAAAAGTACAGCTGAAACCATTTTTGTCCACTTTTGTAATAGTCGCCAGTTCATTACTTGTATTTCTGGAAAATATTACTAATGCAATGGTTCATATACTTTTTAAGAACCATAAAAATTATTTTTATGTTGCATATTTAGCAAAAAGGACTTTGAGATGGCTTTCAGGGTAGCAATGCCACAGGGTTTCCCCTTCTCAGATTGTTCCTATTTGATCTGCTCTGCTGGTTCCTCTCAACTTCCTGATCTCTTAACACTCACTTGGATTATTACAGCACTCCATCTTCTCTACCATGGATCACTCCAAGTTTTAGGGCTTAAAAGACCATCAAAATGCTGACGATGCCCAAATTTATGTCATTAGTTCTAAACTTCAAATGCATATAAACAATTGCTTACTCAGTACCATCACTTGGACATCTAGTGTATATCTTTGACTGGTATGTCCAAAATTGAGTGTCCGATATTCTAACCCTCCTGCCTCATAACCTATTTCCCTCACAGCCTTCCCCACCTCCGGTAATAGCAACGTCTAGTAGTTTTGGCCAAAAACCTTGGGGTCATCTTTTATTTTCTTTCCCTCACATCCCGCATCCTAACCATCAGAAAATGATAGCTCTACAAGATTACTGGACTAATCTACAGTGTAGAGATTAGAATAGTCATTACCCCCGGGAAGTTGCTGAGGATATTGACTAAAAAGTCATACACACACACACACACACACACACACACACACAAATGTTAGGAGAAGTGAAATGTTCTATAGTTTGATCTAGATCATGGTTACAAGGATGCATAAACATGTTAAAATCCATCAAAGTGTTTACTTAAAATTTATGAAGTTTATGTATACAGATCATACTTCAAATAATTATTCATATGTTGGTAATATATATTACTAGTGCCTTGGAAGGGTCAAAAAGATTAGAGTATTTGATCACAAAAAGGATTCGGAAAAGATTAAACAGGTAACTCATAGATTCCCCCTGGACCACCTCAACAAAATATTGGGATGGGATTATCTAGGAAAGACCTATGGAAGAGCCTCTTGTCCAGTGGAATAAATACCAAAACATACACAAGAGATGCACAAGACTCAAAAATTTTATAAAAGTGGAACCAGTTTGGACTGAAAAAGACAGAGGACAAATGAAAAAGGCTTCCAGACTTCCAAAATTCTACAAGCAGAAAACAGACTGATAAAACTACTCAGGTAGAAGCCCATACTACTCTTCATGGAAAAGTAAGGACGGCTTCAAAGGTGGAGCCATAAACCCAAAGGCCTGGAAACATATTCTTGTTTGCCCACCCAGATTCAAAATTACTTGGGACTGGTGACTTCTTTTTCCTTACATTTTCTCTATTTTTGAATGGGAATGTCTACAACTTTTATCCTATATGCATTCTGCCACTGTATTTTTGGAGCAGCTAACTTATTTCTTGAGTTTCATAGGTTCACAGATGGACAGGAATTGTGCCTTAGAATGGATAACACCGAGAACCTCTACTGTATCAGGTTAGGTGATGAGATCTGTGACTTTTGAGCTAGTGAGATTTCTGGACTTTGAGAGTTGCAGCTGTAATTAGTCGAGACTTGGGGGTGTGGGGACTGGAAGAATGCATTATTTATGTAGGACAGATCTGAATCTTTGGGGCCAGAGGTGGACTGTGGTAGGCAAAATAAAGTCCCTCCAAAAATGTCCATGTATTAACCCAAAATCTGTGAATATGTTATCTTAAATGACAAGTGACCTTGCAGGTATGATTAAGTTAAAGACCTTCAGACAGAAAAATTATCCTGGATTATCCATGAGGGCCCAATGTAGCAATGAGGGTCCTTATAAGTGGAGGAAAGAGATGAGAAAGAGTAAGAAAGAGAAGAATTTGAAGATGGAGAAAGGAACCAAGCAATACAGGTGGCCTCTGAAAGCTGGAAACAGCAAGGAAATAGATTATCCCCTAGAGTCTCACCCCTTGAATTTAACCCAGTGGGATTTCTGACCTCCAGAACCGTAAGATATTAAATTTGTATTGGTTTAAATTGTATTGGCTTAATTGTATTGGTTTAAACTAGTAAATTTGTAGAAATTCATTATAGCACAAATAGGAAACTAATATACCCACCTACAGTTTATTTTTAATCTGACAGAGTGATCCTATTAAAACCTAAGTCAGATCTTATCACTTCTCTCTGAAGACCCTCCAGTCCAGTAGCTGCCTTCTGTCTCACACAGAGCAAAAATCCAGAGACCTTAGACCCATCTTCTATATTAAACAAGCTACTCCTCATCCCGCCTGCCATACCCTCCTGACTTTTCCCCTTCCTCACTGCCCCCCCCCATCATGTGCACTGTAGAGTCCTTCTCACTTCTACACTCATCAGAGCCCATCTGTTTGGAATACTTCAACCCCCACCCCCGCCAGATATTCTCATGTCTTTTCTTCTCAATTCCTTCAGGTCTTAGCTCAAATGTCACTTCTAAGTGGGCTTGTCCTTACCATTTTATTTAGAAATAGACATTCTCTACCCCAACCGCTGGTACAATCTACTCTCCTTTTAAGCTTTATTTTTTTTTCCCTAGTACTATTCCCCGCTCCCACCTGCATACTCTATTTTACTTATTTTGTTCCCTCTCTCTCCTCTCCCACAAGAACTAAAGCTCCCTCAGAACCAAACACCACCTGGTACCTAGCAACCACTCAATATATGATTGTGACGTAAATGAATCAAGGCATTATCTTTATTAACTATGACAGAACTTCCAGAGAAACTTTCTAAGCTTCTTGTGAGCAAAAGCCAGGTCTTATATCATTTATGGAAATGTCTCTTCTCCTAGCTCAGGAATAAAACACGGAACAGACATCAAATACATACTTACAGCATTTATTATTCTTTGTGATAAAATACACATGACAGAAAATTTATCATCTTAACCATTTTTAAGTATATAGTTCTATGGAATTAGTACATTCACATTATTGTATAACTGTCACCACTATCCACATCCAGAATTTTTTAATCTTCCTGAACTGAAACTGGGTACCCATTAAATAATAACTCCCATACCCCACTTCTCCCAGTCACTAGTGACCAACATTTTGTTTTCTACGAATTTGACTGTTCTAGGTACCTCATATAAGTGAAATCAAACAATGTTTGTCCTTTGAGACTAGCTTATTTCACTAAGCATAATTTCTTCAAGGTCTGTTCATGTTGAAGCATCTGTCAGAATTTCCTTTTTATGGCTGAATAATATTCCATCGCATGTATACATCACAGCTAGCTTCTTCATTCTGCTATTGACGAACACTTGGTTTGCTTCTACCTTTTGGCTATTGTGATAATGTTGCTATTAACATGGGTGTAAAAATATCTGTACCAGTTCCTGTTTTACATTTCTTTTGGGTATATACACGGAAGTAGAATTGCTGAATCACATGATAATTCTATGTTCGATTATTTGAGGAAGTACCATACTGCTTTCCACAGTAACTGTACCATTTTACACCCCCACCCACACAGCACAAGGGTTCCAATTTCTCTACATCATTGTCAATACTTATTATTTCTGTTTCTGTGGATTTTTTAATAGTAACCATCCTAATGTGTGTGAAGATCTCTCTCATTATGGTTTTGATTTACATTTCCCAAATGATTAGTTATGTGGAACATCTTTTCGTGTGCTTATTGGTCATTTATATACTTTCTTTGGAGAAATGTCTATTTAAGCCCTTGGACAACTTACAATTAGGTTGTTTAGTTGTTGCTGAGTAGTAGGAGTTCTTCACATATTCTAGATATCATCCCTTGTTAGATAAGTGATTTGCAAAAATTTCCTCCCATTCCATGGATTGCCTTTTTACTCTCTTGATAATATCCTTGGATGTGCACAAGTTTTTAATTTTGATGAAATCCAACTTTTTTGGGGGGAGGGGTCTCCTGGGACTTTGGTGTCATATTCAAGAAATCTCTGCCAATTCAATGCATGAAGGTTTTGCCCTATGTTTTCTTCTATGAGTTATATAGGTTTAGCTCTATGCTTAGGTCTTTGATCCATTTCAAGTTAATTTTTATATATGGTATAACAGGAGGATCCAAACTTCATTCTTCTGCATGTGGATATCCAGTTTTCCCAGCACCATTTGTTGAAAAAACTGCCCCTTACTCATTGAATGGTCTTGGCACTCTACTTAGGGCATTTTCATTAAGTCACTTTATAGTGAAGTCTGCTGTAAGTATTGTCTAAGGAAATTACAGTTTATTACATAAATAATCAATTAATTTCTTCTTTTGAATGAATACAAGCAGTACACCTCTGTGAACAAAGCAGAAAATCACTACACTTTCTGCCTCATATACCTTCTTCTAAAATTATTTGACTCTTGGGGCTCCTGGTTGGCTCAGTCAATAGAACATGTGATTCTTGATCTTGGAGTTGTGAGTTTGAGCCCCACATTGGGTGTAGAGATTACTTAAAAATAAAATCTAATTATTTGACTCTAAAAGGTATGGTACACTTCATTATATATCATCTATACCTAATAGATATAGAAAATCTTTGAAGAACATAATAAAGTAGAATACAGAAGAAATAAAATCTACCTAGAATGGGGAAAATGAAGAGTATTAAGTCAATGGCTCTGAACTCCTAGTTTAGTTAGACTCTTAGTTTTTCATGGTCAACCCAAGAGTTATATTGATTTTGTGTTTTTCTTCTTAAATTTCCTTTGCTCACCAATCACCTTCATACTTTACTCTTATTATTCCCAGAAATCTCATCAGCCTTATCAATCATAATTCAATACTTTTTAGTCACTAGTTATCTAAAAGGAAGTAGAGGGTCTTATTAAAGTACTCATATATCTGTAATTTTTAGTTTCTATCAACATTTGTGCGTGATAAACCAAAAACATAGACAAAAGTAGTAGTGCTAATAGAAACAGTAGAAGTAGAGGAAGCTAACATTCACTGAATGCTTACAATGTGCTAAGGACTTAATATTAAATTTCATTTAATCCTCAAAATAGCCATATGAGACAGGTCCTGTTATTATTACATTTTAGAGTTGAGAAGACTGAAGCTTAGAAAGGATTTTAAGTCCAAGTGATGGACTAAATGGAAGAGACAGTCTTTAAGTCCAAAGTCTGTGCCCTTACCAGTAACACCAGTACTCCACAAGCTTTAATCAGTCAAGTACAATTTTCACTTATTGAAATATCTGTTTGCAAAATGTATTTCTCTTATTATTTACTTAAATGTTTCTTTAAAATCAATGTCTTTTTTAAAAAAAAAACTTTATTTTTAAAGACACAAAAAAGAATAAGAAAAAAGTCTGTAATGCTACATAAGTACCTACCAAGACCCTGAGTATGAATCCTACTCCTTTAAAATGAAAGATTCAAAGTGTTCAAAAGATAATATTAATATAATTAATGGCAAACTAAGATTATCTTTTAAATTAATCAGAAGAATTGAAAGAAAATTCAAAGCAGTGCTTTCACCCACTATCTAACTGAATGTTCTTTAAAGCCTAGCATGTCAAACAGACTGAGGAATCATTTCCTATTCCTTCATGGTATCTGCCCCTCACAAGGGGAAAGCAATACATGGCTCTCTGTTGTGCCTGGATGTGATGCTTATACACCAATAGCAAAATTAACTCTCCTACCAAACAACTACATAAGTGAGGAATCTACAACAAGAAGATTCTCAAGATCCTTGGGTATACTGTAAATGAAAATGGTGGAGGGAAGAGACAAGTCAATTTGCCAAGTCACTGATAAGAGGTGATAAACAGGTGTTATAGAAGTTTCAGGCCTCCTTAAAAAACAAATAGAATTAAGAATTAAGGAATAATAATGTCCTATTTAAGACCTAAGTTTAAAAGAAAGGATATATAAGATATACTATAATAAGATCTCATCAATCATAAATATTTTTAAATCTATACTTTTATCTTCACAAAATGTCTCAGTTACTAATTTCATAGACACCATATCTTCACTCCAGCTAAGCACAAAACTATGTTAAAATTTTTAACAAAAGGAAAGTAATTTATTTTTAAAATTTAGGTTAGTATTGACATAAATACCTGTGAATTTCTTCCCTTGAGGCTGAGCCAGGTGCCCGGCTGAGAACCCTATGATGGCTCTGCATTCTGCCCTCGGGGCACCTCGAGTCTCCATCTCCCCCGGCTGAAATGACCCACCAAGAGTTCTATGGTCACTCTGCCTTTCTCTACCCTATGAACAAAGGCAAGTATATTTGTGAACCTATAAATGAAATTAAGTCTGTTACCCAGAAAACTTTTGTATTTCTTATTTATAATGTGTTGAATTTCGAGTATGAATGTTAATCCGCTTCATGATTAAATGGCATTTTAAGCACTTGTATGTGTTGGAGACTATTGAAAAAAATACAGAAAAAAAATACTAGCTAATCCTAAAATTTTTTTAATAGTTACGTGATTATGATTAGTCAAGAGCAGGATTCGAGGAATGAATGAAAATAAGAATTCAATTATCTAAATTTGGAACATAGGTAGTTACCTGATACTGATAGGCCAATGGAGAGTTGAGGTACATTTAGCCTAAGTAAAAAGTATAATATCTGGAACATTCCCCACAAGACAGGTGTCTTGGGTGAAAGGGGGAATGTCCTAAAGGGTTGAAGAAGCCCATACTGAGTTTTGGAAGACAACACCAACATTGAGTCACCCTAAGACAAAGGCAGAACCCCAACATAGACAATAGGAGTCTGTGATACGACACAGAGCTTTAGGAAAAGCTAGACAAACCCTTCTGAGACCGTGAAACAGTACTGCCAGAAGACCAAACAGTATTGCCGGAAGACGTAAGCATAGGGAAGGCTGTTGCTTTGTCCTGAGGATGTATTCTGCAAAGTGTCCTCTAGTATCCAAAAGCTTTTATTGTATGTATTGTATGTATTCTCATCTTCCTATCACACTCCCCAGTTTTATTTTATCACAGTACTAATTACTCCTTGCTGTTGTCATTTTTTATTGTTTTTTGCACTTATTTCTTCCCATCTCCTCCCACTAAAATGCATGCTGTTAGATGCCCTGACTGCCACAGTTAGCGTTGTAACTCCAGCACCTAAAACAGTGACCAAGATGGTAGAAGGACTCAAAAAAATGTTGGTTAAGCAGTGCTTAAGCTTACACTGTTAGTTCCAGAGCCAAGACTAAAAGTCAGGCGTCTGTCCACAAATTCTTTTTTTTTTTTTTAAGATTTTATTTATTTGACAGAGAAAGAGAATGAGAGGGCACAATCAGGGGGAGTGGCAGAGGGAGAAGCAGGCTTCCCACTGAGCAGGGAGCCCGATGTAGGGCTTGATCCCAGGACCCTGGGATCATGACCTGAACTGAAGGCTGATGCTTAATTCTTTTACTACATTCTGACTCCTACATCCATTTACCTTGGAATATGATACATTTTAAATTTTACTACTTATTTTACATATATGACATTTACCACCTCCTTAAAATTAAAATTATGCTTATCCTTCAAGGCCCATTTTATTTTCACCATGGTGCTTTTTTTCATCCCCCAATCAAGTTTCATATTCCCTTCTCAGTATCAGTAAAACATCTTTATTATAGTCCATATTTGAAACAGCTTACCTTGTTTTTTATCTATCTCCTTGCCTGGACTATATAAGTTATCTGAGAATAAGAATCATGTCTGATTGTTTTTCATTTTTCCAATCCCTATAAGACTGCCTAGAACATAGACATGATTCAATAAATTCTCGCTGAATTATTTTCTCTCCCTACAAAGATCCTGTTGATTTCCAAAATATAGGGTGATCATCATACAATAAAAATCACTCAAGGAGGCAGAACAACCTGTTTATTGACAATAATGATACTTCCAGGGAATATGTCGGAATGACTAAGGTTCAAGGCAATATTCCACACATTCTCAAATGAATTCCCTGGAGGAATAAATTGTATCTCACTGACTCAGAACCTATAAATATTTTTCGAGTAATATCTGCACAGAATGTTGAATTCCAAACAACTTTTGAAAACCACTAATCATGTACATTCTTCCCCAAATGTCACACAGTGTAAAACTGATGGATCTTTTGTGACCTGATGACATCTGTCTCCATTCCTAAAGGCATCATAATGGAAATGTGGTCTTCTATTATCCTGCTACAGTTGGTAAAAATCCACCAGATACTTTTTAAAATATTTTGGGAACACACAGTCATGCAAACCAATGTCTGCCTGTCCCAGCAGGGGATAGTAAAAGACTTTACAAACACCAGATGGGATTTAACAACAATGTTAGTAAAACATAAAATGCTCCAAGAGTGCTAAGTCACCTCACCAGCAACTCAAAGCAAATATATTTGATTTCCATTATACATATTTTTCTTTCTTTGGAAATTCTAAAATTTTCCAATAAAAGTTGTATCATTTAATTTCTCTTGAAATGAAATTATAATTATTTACCCTGTGGGTAGTAGGCATAGGTTATTATTTGTGGGTATATTAAAACTTTCTGATTTTACCACAAGTCTAGAACATATGGAGTTCTCAATAACTATTTACTTGATTTCAATATGTTAATACTTGCTTCCCCAGGAAGCCAAACAATCCAATGTGACTTTTTTAATTTTTTTGTCCTACCTAACTTTTAACCTTATAACTATGCAAGTATTGACATTTTAATACACATTTTATAAAATAATAATTGCTAATCATTTAATAAAATACGCCCTAGAAAGCATTGCCATCAATTTTGTTTTAAAGATGATTTTCTTAGACTTTTGGGGGAGTGTAAGATTGTGATAATAAAATAGAATCAATTTTCTATTCAGAGTAAGCAGAGACACGGATAACCCTTCCATTCCCTCCACCCCAAAAATCATGTAGGCAATTGGATTTCACTGTGTATTTCACTCAAATAACAAGCAGCCAGGTTGGGAGTAAGAAGAGACAAAGTGTCTACAAACATTCCTTACTATTGTTTTACTTAGATGAACATTAGAAAATAGTTTCCTCTGCCTAACCAACTCTCAGTAAATGGTTGCAATCAAAAAGAAAGCAGTTGAAACTCAACCTGAAGACTCCATTTTAGCTATACTTAAAATATGAAGTATAGGCAATCAGGCAACTCAAGAAAAAATGTATTTGTGTGGTCCACACCATGGGCCACAACCTTATCTGTAAGTAGAAATTGCCCTTTCCCACCCTCTGAACTACCCCACTTCGAGAAGGAAGTTATTCAGAGCCATAAGAGGTAAAACAGAAATCTGAGCAGCAGGAGTCATATACCTGCTTGATGATACTTCTTGTCACCTGACAACAGTCCTAACACCAAAAAGGCCAAAGTCATAGGTTTGCTCTACTGTGGGGTCAAGAAAGGGTCTCTGTTCACACAGTATCTTTCATCTCAAAGAGAGTGAATATCCCTGAAAGCACATCTAATTATGTCACTCTCCCACTTAAAACTCTTCAGCAGCTCCCCTCTGACCTCAGGAGAAAGTTCAAAGTCCCTAGAATGTCCTCCAAACTCCTGTAGGAAAAGGAATTGCTTACTTTTCCCAACCTGCCCACTCCACACCCTTGAAGCTGGACAGCCACAAGTAACTCCCCAAGAACATGCAAATCCTCCCATCTAGAACACCCTCCCCTGCATTTCTTCTGACTTGTTCCCATCCATAACCCAAGTCTCCACTGAGAGGGCAACTCCTGGAGGGAGTCCTGCATCCCCTAAGACCTGGGAGAGCAGAAAATCCTCCTGCAAGCTGTTCCCAGTGATCTCCACCTACATCCTAAGGATCTCACTGGATTCGAACTGCAGGGTTGTCTGTCTCTGCTGTTGGCCTGTATTATTTAATCTTCACAAAAACCAAGGAGGTAAGCTTTATTGTGCTATTTCACAGATTAAGAAACTAAGACTCAGAGAGTAACTTACTTAAAGGTCACTAGATTAGTGCTAGAAGAATAAGAAAAACCCTACACCTTCCCTTAACCATCATACTATGTAGCCATCCTGGGTTGAGGTGTCTAAACATTATGAACTGTTATTATATTAAATAAGATCATATGTACATATGTGTGTATATTTTATATATATATATATATATATATATATATGCACTTAGCAAAGGACCTGTGACATACACTGTGCTCAGCAAATACTAGCCATGGGCACCTGGGTGGCTCAGTTGGTTAAGCAACTGCCTTTGGCTCAGGTCATGATCCTGGAGTCCCAGGATCAAGGCCCACATCGGGCCCTCTGCTCAGCAGGGAGTCGGCTTCTCCCTCTGCCCCTTGCCCCTCTCATGCTCTCTCTCTCAAATAAATAAAATCTAAAAAAAAAAAAAAAAAAAGTACTAGCCATCATCATCATCATCATCATCATCATCATCATTAGCATTAGTGCTATTTGGTCAGAGTTCATCTCTGTCAAGGCAAAATTCCAAGAATCCTGCCAAACCCAGGATCTCTCCAAACAGTGGGAACGATCATAGCTGAGAGTTTTCTCAAATTATTTCCCCTCTTTTCTTTCCCCAGAAATCATTAAGACCAACCTCTGTTATGCTTCTAAAACACACAAAACAGATTACTCTCAATTGAAAATCCTGTTCACGTCCATCCATGAGCAAATCACTCCTTGCTTACTGAGGACTATGTTAAAAAGTCTAGAAAAGTGTACGTTTCACATCTTTGGTGTTTTTCTATCACTGTTTTAGCGTGACATCCATCTTGATCCTTCAAGCTTGACTTAGGCTCATTATACGTGAGGCCAAGGTACAGTGGATTTTTACAAAACTCTTTATTTCTTTAGGGATGTGAAACTGAACCTTGTCCCAATGGCAGCAGCATCTATTTAAAGACAATCTGATTTTGTAGGAACTTAGATGGAAAACAATGAAAACAGGAACTGTCTGCTATTAAATATGTTTCCTGTAACCCAAGCTCAGTAAATTGAGTCTCTTGGTTTTGCTGTTGTTCCACCTCTGGGAGTCCTGTTTAAATCAACAGGGTTTTGTGAGCACAGATCAATGGCAGGATTTTTGGTTTCACAGGGAAACAAAGCTTTCCAGGAGAAAGAATCAGCCAGCCTACAGCAAATGCAGTGTCTTAATTGCAAATACACTTTACAGCGCTGAAGAATTTTGTTAATTCATTGAATCTGGAATGTGTTCTTCCACATTAAAAACTAAGTGCACAATTTAACATATGTGGCGTTTTCTTTTTAAGGGCAATCCTAAATTTGAAATGCCTCTTGCATTACAGGTCCAGAGAGCCCTCATGGAAAAAAAAAAAATACACAATAAAATCTTTGATTATCATCTTATTCACAGTAGCAAATTGGAGTTGCAGTTTATAACCTTCAAGTTCCTAAGAGTAAATGTAACATATTTGAAGCCATAAAAATAATCCAGTTTTTAAAAAATCAAATTTTTTCGATTGGCTCCCATATTGGAGATTGAGCTTCTTGATTTAGAATTCAGAATTTCATTTTAGATGTATGGGTAAGAGTGAAGGGCTAAAATTTGACCTCATCTCTGTAGTACAACACCAGATCATGAATCCAACCAGAGCTCGTAGGCATAGGAAGAGTATATCTCACATCATACCTATGGGGCTGGGTATTTGAGGCGGTGGGAAGCAAGCAGAGAGGAATTGAGCAGATAAGAGAATGTAGCTGATGAAGAGGGCAGAACTCAGGGGAAATCTTGAAGCAGCATCCTCAATTATGAGCGCCCCCATAAAAATGAAACAACTGCCCTCATTTCACATCTGATCCCAACTCTATCTTGCAAGTTCTAGAGATCAAGTGGGAACTCCTCAGCCAGGAGGGCATGAACCTCAAAGCACGAGCCACTTTCTACCTCCTCTGTCTTCATAGTCTTGGAGAAGCTGATGGAGCTCCAAATCTAGAAGATTTTGGACTATTCACAGATCTCGAGGCTCCTGGAAATATCAGAAGGGACTACAGTCCTCCCCCCAGTGCTGCCTCCCTTGTCCATTCCAGCCTGGAGAAAAGGCCATCACGTTCTCCATTCCCCTCTCCTACTTCTGTGTACAAAAAGTTCAAGGCTTTCACAAACACGGGCCTTGTCTCCTCACAGTTATGATAAAGAATCTTTACATACTTGGGAGCTATGACATTGTTCTCTGAGTTTGGTTTTGGCTTTTTTTTTTTTTTTGCTTTTTTTTTGGTCTCTTAAGCTTAAGCTCATATTATCTTTCCCTAAATTCTATGAGTATAATCTATTTTTAAAACTATAGGGAAAAATGAATTGAACATTTTAATGGTTCGAGCATAGATAATTTTACATCCATCTTCCAAGTTCTCTAAGGAAAATCAAAGTGGAATTTTTTAAGGTAAAAATAAAGAATTTCATAATGCCTAATGGGGAGCTACATAAATAATCTTTCATGCTTAATGCAGCACTTTTTTAACATGGACTTCTGTGGTCTTTGGTGCCTCAGTTCATGAAAACCCTGAAAGTTTATGCAAATTTTGGGTATATACATGCATAAGCATCTTTTGTAGACCGGGCTCATTGCTTTAGTAAGATTTTAAATAGAAAAAATGAACCCAAAAAAGTTTTAGAGGAGCTAAATTAATAAGAAGTTCAAAATTTCTGTTTCATCCTACTTTTCAGCCCTTTGATGCCACAAAATTTTCACCAAGGTTAAGCATTTTGCTTCTGAAGGTGCAGATACGACTCAAGATCACATGTATGTACACATTCAAACAACAGCACCCATCCTGATGGTTTATTCTTTCCCTCTTCCTGCTTTCTCGAAGAACCCTTACTTAATGGAGCACCTGTCCTTTTCCAGGAGCAATCTCTACAGCCATCGACCTACTCATAGTTCCACTTCCAGATCCAAAGAGCTCAGGGGAAGTAAGGTAGACTCAGAACAGTCGGCATTTACTGAAAGCTGCCTGCACACGTGCGAAGCACTTTGTCTCATTTAGTCTCCATAGCAGTCCCATTAGATTATCACTATTATTATTTTCGTTTTATACATACGACTTAGAAAATTAAGTCTTTAGAGTGCCTGGATGGTTCACTTGTTGAAGCATCTGATCTCAGCTCGGGTCTTGATCTCAGGGTCCTGGGATTGGGCCCCACGTGGGGCTCCCTTCTCAGCGGGGCGTCTGCTTGTCCTTCTCCCTCTGCCATTCCCGCCACTTCTATATGTTTTCTCTCTCTCTCTTAAATATATAAAATCTTAAAAAAAAAAAAAAAGGAAAAGAAAAGAAAATTAAGTCTTTGCCCAGTGAGAAAGTGGAGGACCAAGGATCTAAATTCACATAGTCTGATTCTAGAGTCAAGACTCGAAGCCATTTCCCAAAAGGAGTTTTACAGCAATGTCACTGAGGAAGCTAGCAATCAAGACAATATTTTGGTTTTCCATTCTCACTTAATATTTTTGAGGTGAGTGGAAGTTTAGACATCATTTCATCACCCATCTTTACAGGAGAGAAAACTAAAGGGATTTCACGGTAGTAATGGAGACAGAGAGATAAAGTGAACAACAGTAAAAAAGCAAATGAAGGGGCATCTGGGTGGCTCAGTGGGTTAAAGCCTCCGCCTTCGGCTCAGGTCATGATCCCAGGGTCCTGGGATCGAACCCCACATCAGGCTCTCTGCTCAGCAGAGAACCTGCTTCCTCCTCTCTCTCTGCCTGCCTCTCTGCCTACTTGTGACCTCTGTCTGTCAAGTGAAAAAATGGAATCTTTAAAAAAAAAAAGCAAATGAAGGCAAAGTTAAAGGACTTGAGTAAAACAGAAGAATAAGGGTAAGCCATTTTATTAAATTTAAGTTTTCTTTTGCTAAAGTACTACTTTTCAAAATAATAATGATAATAATAAAAATAATAATAATAACAAAGTACTACTTTTCAAATCTATCCTAAAGAGCATGTGTGTGAGAATGTAAAACAGAGCACCCACTTTGGAAAGTAATTTGGCAGTTCCTCAAATGTTAAATATAGATACGATCCAGTAATTCTACTCTTAAGTATATGCACAATAGAATTGAAAACATGTGTCCGTATGAAAACTACTTATACATGAATGTTCATAGTAGCATCGTTTATAATTGCCAAAAAAAAAAAAAAAGTGCAGACAACAACCCAAATGCCCACCAATCAACCAAAAGATCAATGAAATGTGGTATGTCTACAAAATGGAATATTGTTGAGCAATAAAAAGCAATTTAGTAGTGGCCCAGGCATGCTATAATATGATGAACCTCAAAACAGCACGCTAACTGAAATAAGGAATTGCAAAAGACCACATAATAATATGATCCCATCTATACAAAATGTCCAAAATAGGTAAAGTTATAGAGAAAGAAACGTTAGTGGTTGCTAGGATGCTAGGGGCAGGAGGGAAAGGAGTGAAAAACAAGGAGTGTTGGGTAATGGATGGAAGGTTTATGTGGGAGGAGGTGAATATTTTAAAAGTAGATTATGATGATGGTTGTGCAATTGTACAAACATGTTAAAAAACTACTGAATGACACACTTTAAACAGGTGAGTTTTGTGCCATGCAAACTATATCTCAACATGGCTGTTAAAAATTGTTTTAAAAAGAGCACGTGTGCTTCCTCCCTTTACCACAGGGAGCGCAGCAGCAATGGTAAAGGAGTTCCAACCCTTTTAGCAATACTTGCACTCTCTACATGCCTTCCCCTAAAAGCATCACTCACCACCAGCAGAGGGAGCTAAAACAATAGCTTTACCAAGACTCTGTCTGCTCCCAGTCATGCTTCCTGGGAGGACAGAAAAAGAATATTTACAAATTTAGAGAAAATAAGGGATAATTGACTTCTATCTTTACTTACCCCCGTCAAAGTGACATAAAAGTTGATATGAATATTCATTTCTTTAAAAGGAACCCACACTGATACATATCCCAGCTTCTTGATTGCACCATGTTCTCCATAACAGAGAATGTCTAGATATAGCAGAATTGATTAGGATGTCTAACCCAATCCTTCTGCACTCTTTCCCTATCACTTGCTTTTAAGGCGGTCAATGAAATCCAACAGAAAAATAGGGTTATCATAACTATCCATAAAACGTCTTTATTATTACTGACTGTACACGTGTACCTCTTATCTTTGCTCCAGTTGTAATATCATCATGGTGCTCAGGCTATTAATGAAAAATAAATTTTACTTTTTTTGTTGCACTCGAGGCTGAGAAGTTTGTGAAAGGGCATTCATTTATTCAAGAAATTATATTGCATAGCTACGATAAGCCAGACAGTATGGATAAAAAGCAGGTATAGAACTGGGCTCATGCCGCTTGCATTCATGTGGGGGAAATGTGACAGTAAACAAACATACAAATAAAATGTAATCCTAAATTGTTATAAGTACTTCAGAGGAAAGCACAAGGTAATTAAAGAAATGATAACAGGGGCTCTAATTCAGATTGGGTGGTCGAGGAGGATCTCGAAAACAGTAGCATCTACACTGACAATAAAGGAGAGAATGTTCTAGGCAGATGAAATAGTATTCTGTGAGTCTTGAGTTTAGAAAAAAACTTGAAGGAGCTTCAAGAAGGCCTGGAGAACAATGCGCTGAGGGAGACGGTGCTGTCTGAGGCTGGAGAGTAGGACAAGGGCCTACTCTCATGTCAGGCCCTGTAGCCTACAGAAAGGGATCTGTATTTTGTATTAAATATAATGGAGAGTCACTGAAGAATTGTAAGCACATGAGTGGGTTATCGGAGTTGCATTTTTAATAGACCATTCTGGTCATAAAATGGAAGCTTGACTAAGGAAGCTCAAAAGTAGAAGTGGGAAGAGCATGCTCATTGAAAGAAACCAACACCTTTGTGGTGAATGCAGTGTGAGGCTGAGGCGGCAGGGGTGATGGGAAGTTGTTTAAGACTCATTCTAGAAAAACCATATGTACTCTCTGGCCCATTTCACAACAGGGTCCAGAATCCGTGGCATACTTCTGTGTTCAAGGCAGTTCTCTACCAAACCCAATCCAGCTACATCCTCAAAAAAGATCAGCAACTATGAAAAGGATAGCCAACCAAACAGTAATACTGTGTGTTTCCTTTGTAGGGCTGGGTAGAACCAATCCTAATAAAGAAAAAAAGAAATCAACCCACTGCCATATTTCCCGAATAAAATTTGTCTAATTAAAAAATGTATACGTGCTTCCTAAAATTTCGGGCCCCAGTTGCACCAGCTGTTAGTGTTACAATGGTGCATCAAATGAGGGTAATCAATTTTACACAGATGAGGAAAGATAATATTTCAAGCCGTTCTTTGGAATTAACTAAATTTGTATGCATGTTGTAGTGGAAAGAGCATGGAATGTAATTTCAGAGGACGTGGGGTCAGTCCTTACTCCACCACTTACCAGCCCTATGACTGGGCAATTTACTCAACTCCAAACCTCTGGTTCCCCATCTGCCAAATGGATATGATGACAACATCCACCTCGCAGAGCACTTGTGAACACGAAATAGGCATAATAAAAGCTCGATGACTCATTATTTTAAGAATCATTATTTTAAGAATGTACTTTCAAAAATTTAATCAAGTTCCTCCAAATAAAATTCTATATACAGCACACTTCTATAGAAATCATTCTAGAAAACTGCCTTCTCTTTAATGACATCTTAACATGATTGACTATGTAAATCTAATTCAATAAGTTGGAACATTTTGGAGTAATTTTCTGCATCAAAGAAAATAAAAAAACAACTATTAAAGCAGCTGGCTATAAATTTTCAGTATTGTAGAAGTGCTGCATATTTGGAAAATAAAGGCATGTGAATTACACAGAATGACCAAAATGAAGGAATGACACTTAGTTCCTAAAGAATGAGGCCATTAATTTCTTTCTTTTTTTTGAGGCCATTAATTTCTAAAAGCAAGTTATGTCTGAGAAACAAATAATTGTTCACCTTAAGAGAAATATGAAAATACTTTCAGCACTCCAGCTCCATCATTTACTCACTATATGACTTTAGAAAAAGCCCCTTAACCTTTGCAAACTTCAATTTCCTCACATAACATGGAGATAATGGCACCGAATTCATAACTTATTGTGAAAGTGAGATAAATTCAGGTCTCGCAAGCACTTCTGCACAGTGCCTGGGGTAGATGGGTGCTAAATAAAAGTCATTTGCTTTTTGTCTCCCTATCTAAAAGTATGTTTTTGGTCTGTTGCAAAGAGAATCATTTTTGAGTGTGCTATTTATCTCAGATATTTTCCAGCGGATTAAATGACTTCTATTGTTATTTCAAAAAGGTTAAATGAATCATTCCAAGTAGACTCTGTTCCCGTCATTCCATCAAAATTGCTCATTAGAATTATTAATGACCTGCCCCAGGCTGAACCCAATGGACACTTCTCCCTCTTTTTCTTAAGTCTATCAGGAGCATATTTTACTGTTAATCCTGCATCCCCCTCTGAAACGTCTTCTTCCCTTGGCTCCCTGTGTACATCTTTATCCTGAGTTTCCTCCTCCTCACTGACCGCTTTTTCCTAGACTTCCCTGGTACTGATAATGTTTCTGTGCCCCATCCTTGACAGTCAACCTGTTATAGGGGAGATTTGAGAGTATTGCAAGCGCAGGCCGTGGATCTCTTCTCTTTTTTATCTGCAAGCCGGATCTCAAAAAGCCTTGTGGCTTGTAATACCTCCTATATTCTGACTACTATCAATTTTAAGTTTCCAGCCCAGAGTCTCTGAATGCCAGACATATATTCAATTACATATTCAGTATTTCCATTTAGACATAAAATATGCTCTCAAAATTAACACATTCAACTCCAATTTCCTCCGTCCCCTCAAACCTTTTCTTGCCACAGCCTCCCCATCTCAATCAATGGCAACCTCAATCCGTCCAGTTGCTCAGGTCAAAAACCTTACATTCTTCCTGGATTTCTCCCTCCTCCTCACAAACCCCACATCCAATCCATCAGTAAATTCCGTCAGCTCTATTCTCAGAACATATCCAGAATCCAGCCCGTAATCCAGTGACTTGTCATCACCTCCCAGCGACCACGCTGGCCCAAGCCATCACTTGGATTACAACAGCTTTGCCTTTTCACTTAGCCCTCTTCATAAATCATCTATTCCCCACCTAACCGACAGAATCATTCTTCTAAATGTAAATGACACCAAGGTGCTCCTCTGCTCAAACCCTCCCGTGGCTTCCACCTCACTCAGAGTAAAATCCAGAGTCCTTGCAATGACCCGTCCCCTCTCAGTGTACTTCGCTGCCCTGGCCTCCTTGCTGCCCCTCAAACATCGCAGGTGTGCTCCTGCCCACTCAGGGGCCTTGGCCTTTGTTGCTTCTTCTGCCTGGAAAGTTCCTCCATGCGGATATCTGCAAATCCCACTCTTCTACTTCCTTCGGCTAGTCGCTCAGTTGTCACCTCTCAGGGAGTCCTGCCCTGGTCATTCTGCCTGAAAGTTGCATTCACCCTCCTCGCTTCCAGGCTTCCTAGCTCGCTGTCCCTGCTTCCTAAAGCCTTAGGGCTTTTGGCACTTATGTAGATCAATTTTAAATTTTAAAAACTTGCTTATGAAACAAAATCTATTATAGCACGCATTAACAGTTGGTCCCTTAGCATCCAATAGTCTGTATGGGGTGTGTGTGTGTGTGTGTGTGTGTGTCTGCATCTGTATTTGTGTGTGTGTATATATATACATACATAATTACATATAACCCACTCGGCAAACACATTCTTTTTATAGCACCTCACTAAGTTTCATTTATACATCAAACTAGAATTTAAGCCTTAGCAATACACTCCCGCTCTTTTTCCTCCAAGCATTACCATTCTTGCCCCTCTTTGGAGGTAACAATGAATCTTCGCCAAGCAGCCCCTTTTGGGAATGATTATATGTAGAAGAACCTAAGTTAGAAATCAGGGAGCAACTTCCCTTCTTTCAGTGGAATTTTCAACAGAAGGAAAACAATCTTGTTCTTCTTCCTAGAACCTTGGCAGAATAGCCAAGATGGAAAGAAGTCACAGGATATGTGAAATTCCCTCACAAGTTCTTTATTAATGACATTTTGGGGGATTTTCATGTTTGGTTTTTGTTTTTATTATCCTGTAGTACTTCAAAAAATTCTGATCCTTATAAAAAAGCTATCCTAGAGCTCTGGCCAATAAATTGGCATAAGATTCTATGTTCTACTGGTAAGAAATATTAACTAAATATTATTAGAATAAATGTTTTCTTGCACCATTCTAAATTGACCAGTTAAGGACATGCTCTTATTAACACTCTTCTGCCATACACATTATGTAAAATAAACAAAAATTTTACATTTTAGGGGCACCTGGATGGCTCAGTTGGTTAAGCGACTGCCTTCGGCTCAGGTCATGATCCTGGAGTCCCAGGATCGAGTCCCACATCAGGCTCCCTGCTCGGCACAGAGTCTGTTTCTCCCACTGACCGCTCTCCTCTTATGCTCTCTCTCTCTCTCAAATAAATAAATAAAATCTTTAAAAAAAAAAATTTTACATTTTAAATGAATTTTAGTGAAAAATTTTACCTATTTCAACAGGAAATTGGAGGAAAGACAAATTAATTTTAGAAATTATATTAATCTATTTCCCATTTACACTTCATAATAAAGTAAACCAGTTTTTTTTTTTTCTTTCCAAAGTGGTCTCTTCTTTTGGATTTCTCTCCATTTCCAAGGTCTGTGATATTCATTTTTTTTTTTTCCTTTGTAACTAATACACCTATTCCTCTGAAAGAACACTTGCCAGCTTTTTGACACATGTCCTGTTTTGGGCTGTGAGCACAGGCTCTCAGTGTGAAGGTTGAAAAGCATTTGGAAACGGAATAAAAGCATGTTGTCAAATGTTTTGAATTTCACGGAAAAATATAACCTTTTCTGATATTTTATATATAGACAAATCCACAGTACAAAACAACATTAGAAGTCAACATTTGTGTCAATTCACAATTGACTGTCCAAGGTGAAAGGGCGCTAGAGTGCTGGATCACTCAAGATTTTTTAACACTGTAGCAAACACTGTTCTTGTTCTTGAAAGATTTCAACTTAATATGTATCTAAGGAAGTTCACTTACTCAATATAGCTACCTATTTCCATACTGAAGACAGCATACCTTTTACAACTCTCAAGCAGCCTCAGAATTGAGGTGTATAAACCCCACGTATCAATATGATTCCTTGGTCCCTTTTCTTTGTCCATTTGCCACTAGAATGAACTAGCAACCACTAAGCCACCACCACAATCATACGGCATCATGAGCAATGGAAAAATAAAGAGAAAGAGAGGGGCACCTGCGTGGCTCAGTGGATTAAAGCCTCTGCCTTCAGCTCAGGTCATGATCCTGGGGTCCTGGGATCGAGCCCTACATCTGGCTCTCTGCTCAGCGGGGAGCCTGCTTCCCCCTCTCTCTGCCTGCTGCTCTGCCTACTTGTGATCTCTCTCTGTCAAATAAATAAATAAAATCTTTTAAAAAAGAGAGAGAGAAAGAGAAAAAAATGCCTAAATAAAAAAGGCAGATAAAAAGTAAAACTCTATCCCCACTAATTGAGAAGCATAATTGTATTCATGTTTGGTGTTCACTTCATCTATCCATGAGAAGAAGGACTGCTAAGCAAATTAATGATATGAAAACCATTCTAAGGAGTGTAGCTCATTTCTGCATGTGATTTTATTTTATTCTTTCACTGGTAAATCTTGCTTCCCAAAAAGACCATTCATGGCACTCAGGTCAGTTTGTAAATAAATATCTGTGTGTGTCTGTTTTTAATCATTGTCTGTGACTTCCACTAGACCACTAGCTTCAAGACGCCAGATTTCTGGCCTACTCTGCATTGTATGTTCAGTGCCAAACACAGTGCCAAGCCCAGAGTAAGTTCTCAATAAATATTTATTCAACAAATAAACAATCACCCCCTTTATAGCACTCCATGCCTAGCATACTTGAGTCCATAATAGTGGTTAATAAATTCTTACTGAATTGCATTAAGAGGATAGTCTTGAGGGAGGTGGTTTTGGAATTACAAATTTATTCATTAAAACACTGAAATAATAATTGGAAGTCATGTGTAACTTTCCTTCAGGCACGTGCTTAATTTGACATAATTTTGTTAAACCCTATCCCTGTTTTAGTTTTCTTTACTGTTCGTGCCCTAAATTATTAAATGCATTTCTTTTCACCAAAACACATGACTCAGACTTTTCTCTCCCTCAAATAAATTATTCCTTCAGGTATTCAAAATTATTAGAGGGTATACTTATATCAAATTTCCATTGATTAGTAACTAGTCTTGGTGTTGAAAAACTAGGAGTATTTAAATGTAGCTACAGACTATTATCAACCAACCAGGTACTAGCTGCTCAATAGACATATTTCTTCTGAATATCCTTCCCGGTTAAGTAACCAAAGAAAACCTTGTTTCAAACCACGGAGATGAACCCAGAGCGGCCCACTGACGCCCACTTCACACCAACTATGCTGTACCTTTCAACAGACACAAAATGCCCATGGTATGTCACACGGTTCCTCCCCACCATCCTGGCCACAAGCTCTCTGGGCTTCCTTCCCATGCCCCCTTTTAGCTGCTCCTTTTTGGTTTCTTCCAACTCCTCTTCACGACTTCTCCTCTAAGGGTTGCTAGTCCTCAGATTTGTTTTCTCTATCCCTTCCATCTGGGAAGCAGCAGAAAGTAGGGCTTAACAACAGCCTGCTTCCAGTCCAATCTCAGATCTAACACTTTCCAGCTGTGTGATCTTGGGCCTTGGTTTCTTCATCTATGAAATGGGGGTTTCTATAAAGCAAGGATGTTAACAGTACCTCTCTCATTGGGTTGTTGTGAGAATTAAATGAGAATTAAATGAGATAATGAGAATTAAATGAGATAATGAGATAATATCTGTAAAATGCTTAGAATAGTTCCTGATGAGTTTAGTGCTCAAAGAATGTTAGCTATTTACCTACAGTCTCTTCCTCCATCATTTCATCAGTCTCCACCCTTATAGCCATCATCTTTCATCTTTCAATATCAGTATCAACCATGACCACCTCATGAACTGAATTCCCAAACATAAGACATCTACTCCTGCCCTCTCTCTAAAAGCTCCAGCCTGAATACCCAACTGAGTCTTGGACCACTTGAGCTCAACACACCCAAATCTGGACTCTACTTCCCCAAATCTGCCCTTTTTCAAATGTTAGGTCCGTTATTAAACGAAATGAGACCAAGACAAAGTGAAAGTTATTTAAAGCTTTATTTTATGGTAAGTATTAGAAGTTAGACTGATCAGCCAGGGGAACAAGACTGAGATAAGGTGAAAGTTATGCAAAGCTCTATTCTATACTAAGCATTAGAAGTCAGACTGACCGGCCAGGGCCGTCTCCAAAGAGAGTGACCACCCCCAGCTTATAGGCTCAAGAATTGACTGACTGACCAGTCAGGGCCATCTCCGAAGAGAGCGACCCCTCCCAATCTTACAGGCTACCTTTTATTGGGTAAAACTGTAACCCATATTTTGGTATCTCAACACACCAGGCTTGTGTGTCTCTTGTTGATTGGCTAGTTTCATCCGGTCTGGTGACGTGCTATTCAAGACTACTTCATACTAGGAACCATTACAAACAGTACTTTCTGGGAAGGCTTAGTCAGTTAACATATTCAGTGTGAATAATAAGATCATCGTCCTTCTCAAGATGGAGTCATTTCAGTTTGGGCAAGAACTTCTCACTGTTACAGACAGTACTTCATACTAATTAGATGTTTCCATCTGGCCTGACTCGTCCTTATATTCTGGGCTCTGTTATCAGGAACTAGCTGACTACATTTCACTGGTTTCCCGGACTTGTTTCTAAGTAAGTTTCTCTGGGGGGCAGGGTCAATTCAAGTTTTACTGCACAAACAACAAAACGGCTATTTAACCAAGATGGATTCGCTCTGGCTAAAAAAGTCCTTACATCAAATAGTACCACTTTTCTCCCAAACAGACAGCTTGGAAACTTCTCTATTTGTTGCATTCTAGTTAGTATACTGGCCCATATGAGCGCTCATTGGGTATACACTGAGCCAGTGGTCTTTCTACCACCTTCTTCCTTTAGTGAGCCCCCAACCCGGCTTCCTGAGTGAGCCTCCTAGGAATAACTTCTTCACCACACATCTTTGATTCCTCTTGTAACCGACTCATCAAACAAACATTTATAGAGTGCCTTTGAAAACTATCTTATGGCCCAATAATGTAAAAAGGATTAAGAAGTAAGACGTTTTATAAGAATAAGTATTAAAACAGATTACTAGGGTAATTTATGAAGCTCAGTACCAGCAAAAAAAAAAAAAAAAAAAAAGTCGGGGGGAGGGTATAACTGTACCTTCAAAATGCATCAAATTTCAGTCACAGTGTGACTGGAAAAGCTCAAGTAAAATAAAGAACTTCAGAAAAAAAAATTACTAAAAATATTTGCCACCATAATTGGTCAGGACACCGATGAGGCTCCTGACTTTTTGGTACTTAGAGCCCTATATCTGCTCTACCATGGGGAGAAAGCAATACGGAGAGGCTATTGCATCAAGCCTGTGATCAAGAATTTATGTCTGGCTCAAATCAGAGTCCACATCAAGAAAGATTTGAACCTGCAAAGCAACATGTTATGGTCAGCACCTTTCATGATTTGGGGAACTTTTCTCAACTGCAAACTCAAAGTTTGAGTTTAACTTTATACCCAAATATTTAATTTTAATTAATTAAATTAAATTAATTTAATTTAATTTTAATTTAACTTTATACCCAAAGTTAAATTTAAGATATTCTTTTCAAAGTCCGCTCCCTTCCTAGGGCTCGGAAGCATGGCTTCAGAGTCCAACAGACCACAAATTCAATGTCAACTCTGCCACTTACCGGCCCAGTGACTTTGGAAAGTTATTTCACTTCTCTGAGTCTCATTTTCCTTATTTGTTTAAGTGGGTAATAATATTTACCCTACAGGTTGAGAGAAATAAATGAGAAAAAGAATGTGTTTAAGTCACTTAGCACAGCACCTGGCACAAATAAAGACTCAAGAATGGTAATGATATTTTACAGTAAATAATCACCATCTACCCATATCCCAGGCTAGTGAAATAATCACCATCTACCCAATATCCCAGGCTAGTGACAACAGAGATGTTACCAGAACAGTTACCACTGTTCTGTTCCCTGGAGTTACCACAATCACCAAGTTCTGCCAATTCTGCCCCAGATATATCCCACTCATCTCTGACTTCTCCAACAGTGCCCTGTGTAGATATTATCATTCTCTCTTCCCGAAGATGAAATATGACAGTGTCATTTCCATGCAACAAGGTTCTTGGGCCCCTAGTGGTGCCAGGATCAAGCCTGAGCTTACTAAGATGGCATTTAGCACCCCCTCTCTCATAATCCCCCTGCCTTGGTGGATCTCTCCAGCCTTACCTTATGCTAGTCTCCCAAGCCTCACACGTGTTCACCCTAAACTAGAGCCACTCTAATCAACATCTAAAGATTACATGTTGTCCCCATCCAACTCCCCAGGATATCCTTCAGCTCTTCTTCACTTAACGAAGTCCTGGTGCCTTTGTCTATGAAGCTTTTCTCCAAGGCAGACTTAGTTGCCCCTCCTTTCTACCCCAAATGCATTTTTTTCATCCCTGGATTTCACATCATGCATCCTGTTTTCCGTGTCTGTCTTCTCAACTTAATGGTAAACTACTTGAAAGCCGGCACCATATGTACTTATCCCCCATTCCCATTGCTGGGCATCTATCCCCTATGCAAGCGTTGCTTTTGATTAAATACAATCTAATTAAAACTAGGAACGGAAGCTTTACTAAAACGGAAAACTGAGGTTCGCTAAATGTAACTCAGACTGTTTCACTAGCAAATATTCCCAACCAAGGTGAACTTAAAATTCCATGATATATTCTACTCTCATGTGAAACCACAGTGAATGTTCAAAATACTCATGTCATTAGCAAAAGGAAAAAAAAGGTGAAAGACCTGTTTGCCATTTTCTATCCTACCATCTCTATAGAGTTGAATAGACTTTCTTAAGGAAGAAATTCTTAAGAATTCAGAAACTCTCACTTTCCAATCATGGAAAGTCCTTTACTGTTACCATACATTAAGTGCTTACTGCATACAAAGCCCTGTACTGAATTAGCCCCCATTCTACTAACAATTCCACAAACTTGGTAGATATTTTTTTTTTTTTTTGTCTTCACCTTGCAGAAGAAGAAACTGGGCCTCAGAGATGAACTTCTCCAAGTCCCACAGGTTGTAAATGACAAAGCAGAGATCTGAACACTGGTCTCTGAGAATCCAAAACCCACACCGCCCTTCTCGTCGGTGACCCCACCGAGAACCCTCATGCTATTCCACCCACTCCCAGCAATCCTGGCCAGAAGTTAGGGAGAAAACAGGAGCGGGAAAAACAGAGACCGTAAACAAAGGAGAGTGAAGGTGAATAAGGGAATGAAGGGGATCATCCTCTAGAAAATATATACTTCTTGAAAGTGCGATTTCTTTCTGCCAAGTACCGGCCTAAAGTCTATCCAAAAGAAGAAAAATATATGAAACTTAAAATCAAAATGTTAGTCCTAGTTAAAGAAAAATTAAAACAAACAGGCTCATTTTATTAATCCACAAACCTAACAACACTCAACAAAAGGTTTCTGTAAATTTTAATTGCAGCAATCTGGACAATGTTTTATTATGACTCATTTAGTTGAACCACAATGTTTGTGCAATGTATTTTGCCCTGCTTTATGAGATTGTAATTGCAGTGAAATGCTACTATGCATACTCAATTAAAATACACCAGACTTATCAAAATAAAGCATTTTGGGGAAACAGCATGCTCTGTATTTATTTTACTTTACAAATCCTGCAAATCCATAAATTTGTTCTAGGTAAGTTCTACAATTTCTTCTCTTTTTACTATTTCTTTTTTATTTTAAGATTTTATTTATTTATTTGACAGAGAGAGACACAGAGAGAGAGGGAACACAAGCAGGGGGAGTGGGAGAGGGAGAAGCAGGCTTCCCACCAAGCAGGGAGCCCAACGTGGGCCTTGAACCTAGGACCCTGGGATCATGACCTGAGCAGAAGGCAGACGCTCAATGACTGAGCCACCCAGGCACCCTCTTTTTACTATTTTTGTCTAACATCTCTGTTTTTGCTTTTCTGAAATACACTTACCAATTCCATTCTGAAATATACTTATTCTCCAGTGTTTGAGAGAGCTAACTCCTAATGTATAGAATGTTTTCTCCTAGCCATTTCCCAAATATGTGCCCAGAGCAGAGACATGAGGTTCTGCCCCGTACTCTGCAAGGGGCAACTTGTTCAGTGAGGGCCACTCACTCACCTGAGCCACTTCCTTTCTCCTGAGTCTCACTCTTTTTTTTTTTTTTAAGATTTTATTTATTTATTTGACAGAGAGTGAGCACAAGCAGACAGAGAGGCAGGCAGAGGCAGAGGGAGAAGCAGGCCCCCCGCTGAGCAAGGAGCCCGATGCAGGACTCGATCCCAGGACCCTGGGATCATGACCTGAGCCGAAGGCAGCCGCCCAGCCAACCAAGCCACCCAGGCGTCCCCTGAGTCTCGCTCTTAATGGTATCGGTTGTCATACTGTCTTTCTTTTTTTTTCTGTCATTCTTTTCTGTCTTTCTTTTTCCTCTGAAAATTGTTTATAAAATAAATATTCCAGATACAAATATATACAGGTCTATAATCCCTTTGCCAAAAACATCAGGGTCACAGATGTTGCCAAATGCATGATTTTGGAAGATTTAAAAACTAAACCCCATATACTACATAAAACTCCCAGTGGAAACCAGGCTAGCGCCCTGCAGTCAAGGACTCCAATATTTCTGCGGCAAAGTGAATGAAGAGTAACAGGAAATGTAAGAAAGACAGAGTTGCATCTATTCCGTTCAGATCGTGCCAAAAAATTTGTTTCAGAGATCCTTTCTCTTTGCAGAGCTCTTAGGATGTCAGAATTGCAGATCAGGGGCTGTAGATCTGTGTATACTCTAGCAACAGTTCTTGGGGGAAGCAGTTTTGGGAATAGGAACCTGTTAGCACCTCATCATTTTGTAGTAAGGTCTATGCTCTGTCTGAGCCCTGCCTTTTAAATACAAGCATGTGGACACGGTAGATGGTTAAAAATCTGAAATGTGCACTTCTAAAAAGACCAGTAAAGGATCCATCATATTGGGCATATGGAAGACTTTGTCTGGATACTAAGGTAGTATTTGGCAGAATTAAATAAATGTGTGAATAAGCAGTAAGATCATTTAATTTGCAGGATTTTATTATATTTTTCTCATTTGTTTTACTCTTAGTTTGAAAAGAAAATCTCCCCCTGGTTCACATGTGAGTGTGGTTGGACATAGGTTCTCAGGAAGCCTGCTACATACCAGTAGAACCATGTTCATTATCATACACGAAATAAGACAAGAGGATCAAAATGAACTAAAGAATTGATAATATCATATAGCACTGTCCTTTCTTTTAGCATGTTGTGAACATGTGGATATATTTAAAGGTTTCCTTTACGTAGGATAATATCAAAGACAGATCCAATTGATTTTATGTAACAGGCTATTTCAAAGTACTGAACTAGCTGAACTAATGCTTTCTTGCAAAATAAATAATTCGGAAAGAAAATAGATCTTTATTCTTAAATCCTCCTCCCTTCTCAATTAACTAGATTTTGTTGCTGAAAGGAAGTTAAGAAATTCAGCATAAGCCTGATTATATCATGAATGTAAAATGGGCAGGGCAAATAATGGGCTCTATATTCTTTCAAACAAGTTAAATAAGTCCATAATAGCCCACCAGTTGTGTAAACACTATTTCACTATACTTGTAAAAGAAATATTGACTTACCTGTTAACTAAAATTATCCTGGCATGCTTCAGCTCAGCTTATTAGTAATTCTTGCGGTGTACATGAATGTTTTTAGTTGTGGACTTTTATCAAAGATTAAAGAATTAGGAAATCATCCATTTAGCAAACCCAGAAGGCAGACACGTACCAGATTGCGCTTTACCAGAATCGATTTCAGGAACTTGCAGTCAAAGACTCTGAGAAGCAATAAGTGATTTAAATTCTGGCATGAGAGCTTCCATTACATACCAGCTCGTTAACACTGACATACCTTCCAAAGTCATAAATAAGAACATTTCACCCCAACAAAATACTGAATGAATCTGCTTTAGACTATCTATTACAAGTAAAGGTACTGTTGTTTACTTTGACATCTCACTAGTATATGTTCCTGTGAGTTGTCAAGAGAAAACAGAAATATATTTATATATATTTAAGAGGAAAAAGCTTGAATATATACTTGCCCTACTCTTCACGTAATGAGCCACGATTCTCTGTTCCAACTGGCTCCATTGCAATCCAAAAGACTATGCTTTTCCTTTAAAAAAAAATATGTGATGGGGTCCCTGGCTGGCTAAGTCAGCCGAGCATGCCAACTCTTGATCTCAGGGTTTTAAGTTCAAGACCCACACTGAATATAGAGATTACTTAAAAATAAAATCTTTAAAAAATAAAAATTTTAAAAAATATGTGAATTTCTTTCTCAATGAAATGACAGTAACCCCAAGATCTTATCCAGTTTAAGAGTGTGTGTGTGTGTGTGTGTGTGTGTGTGTGTGTATGTGTGTGTTTGAGGGTGGGGAGTGGTAGTGTTTAGAATTCTCAAGGGATTTGGAAAAGAACTTAAAGTCAAATGACTCAAGTTAGAATTTTAGCTCTATCACTGACTTGTTGGTCTCCATTAGGAAAACCCCTTGCATTTCCTATTCTTAAAACTGGTGTAAGAATAATATCTATCTCATAAAGTTGTTAAGAGGACCCGGTGAGGATATGAATGTATAAAGGCTGAGACAATGCTGATGGTCATTATAATGCAATTTGAGAATCTGATCTTACAAATTAAATGGTAGTTGCCACAAAACAGACAGACTACTCTTCAGTGTCCTTACTGGAATTTTGTGTGTATGTGTGTGTGTGTGTGTGTGTGCAAGGAATCTGATGTGCTGTATTCTCATCTTTATTAGTTCAGTTAAAGTAACAAACATACATGCATTCAGGCAATAAAATTATAATTAGCCAAATCATTCCTATTTTCAATTTATATGATTTTTCTATCTTGTAAGGTCTACGAGACCTTGGGGATTCATCAGGTCACTCTTAAATATCCACACTTCCTGTGCCTTCAGGTTTTTAACTGAGCATTCTTGCTTGTAAGTGATCACAAATAAATCCCCACTCACCACCTCAAACAAAACAACACAAAATTCATTAGTTCACCAATTTGGAAGTGATGGGTAGAAAACTCTCAGATCCAGGTGTTTAAAAGATGACCCTAGGATTTTGCTTCTCCCTTTACTAATGCTGATAAAGTCCAGCGAGCTTTCTCTACAGCAGAATAACAGTGCGCCTGACTCTAATTTTCCTTGTCCTTACAATTCAAGAAGCCAGAGAAGATCCTCTCACCCTAGAGTCTATGATGATCTCCCAAACAGATTCAGGTTGTTTTGCTTGGGTCATATACCTGCCCAGAGGCAGAGAGGTAGAGCCATACAATAGACAGCCCCATCAGAATCACTTAAAGGTTCCCAAGAAGTGTGGAGTGTTCCTACCAAGAGGAGAGAGGAGAAACATTGGCAGGAAAATAGACAGGTAGATAGATAGATGACAAATAGATAGATAGATAGATAGATAGATAGATAACAGATGCTCAGTATACTTGGCTTCGTTGAGCACAACTGTTTACCCCCATTTTATTGAATCAGAAATCCCTCTACTCTCCATAAACTTATTAACAAGCTTTAATTCCTGAAAAGAAGAGGAAAGGCACTAATATAGAATGAAAATCTACTCTGCTCTAGGCCAAGTTCGAGACATTTTCACGTTTAGAACAACTTAGGTGAATAATTACCACCCATCCCTTTTACAGTGAGGGTAACTGAGACAGGTGGGCTCATTTTGTGCCTCTGATCAAACAACCTGAAACCAGCAGAACCTACATTCAAATCTGGTTCTGCCTGATTCATTCCACAACTAGAGTGTTATGCTCTTTTCAACAACCCTAAAGTCAAGAAAGTATTGCCAAAAGTTTCTAGGCAGACGGTGGACACAACCATATTTGGATGCCTGTGTTGATAAATCGATCAGTCAGTAAATATTTGTTAGGTTTGGGGTCACTACGGGGAGCTTCAGTCCTACAGGTAAAGATAAGACAAATGGCCTAGTCCCTGCCTCCAAAGTTGTCCCAATAAGGTTGGCAAAACAAAACAAATACACTTTCAAGAAAACTTCACAACTAAATTTTGTGGTATTTACAACATACCGTTCAGTGAGATTCATCTTCCGTGGGAGTCTCCTTTAGACTGCAAGCTCCATGCGGGAGCTAACTTGCCCCTCGGGTCACTGCTGCATCATGATCCTCGTTCTACAAATATCGGTTGCTTGATGATGAAGGCAGACTGCGGTCACGGGAGGTTTCATAAAAAGAATAAATCTTGAGTTGCACTTACAAAGTCATCTGGGGAAAGAAAAAAGGTGGGAAGGAAAATAGGCAATTTGTAGGCATTCTATACATGTGCAAGGAATGGCTGGGAGAAACAGTAATGTAGTAATGATGGTAGGGGATGTGGTGTGCATAGGGATAAGTGGAGAACAGTCCAGAACCGGGCACTGCCCTCATGTCCAGAAACCAGGCTTAACTCACAGTTTTCAGCAGCCACTGTCAAATTTTCTGGTATCTCTGGGCCACAGCTCCTTTATTTGCAAAATGAGGAGGATGGAGTTTCTAATTCTCAGCCACTCCACCCCTCCATCTAATCCAGAGAACCACAAACTTGCAAATGATGGGATTCACCCAAAAAAAGGACATGACCAGAAAACTGATTTATGTCCAGGTACCTATACTAACCATAAAAACTCCACAGATGATCAGCCAGGTGCAGGGATCACTTTGCCCTTTGAAGGAGGGCAAATATACCTAACAAAAAAGAAAAAGATCTTCCCAACTGTAAAATTCTGAAGTTTGTACAGGGAATTCGGTGGGAAAGGCCAAGTGGAAGAAGACTAAGAGAGGCCTCGAGAGCCAAAAGTGTTCTACACCTTCATAAAAGAAGGAGGCATTGTGCCCCAGAGAGAAAATTGTGCATTTTTGTGAGTTGATGTGACAGCCTTGGGCTGTCACCTCCTTAAGACACTCTTATCGGGGCCTGGAGACTTTGATTTGTTCCCACTGAGGCCTTCTCTCCAAGAAAGCCCCAAGTCCTTCTTTCTTCCCTAGTTTCACCATAGGGCACTTGCTGAAGTGCGTGAGAAGACACATTCTGCACTGGTACTCAGCAACAGTTTTCCCAGAGTCCGCCGCCTGCAGCCTGGGCACTGGGGGAGAGGAGCGGGGCTGGAGATGGGGGAGACTGCACTTAGAGAACCCTGGGGGCACTTGGCAAGAAAAGGCCCCTCCCCGAACAAAAGGAAATGGCCATCTTTCTGTCCGTCTGGCATTGTTCTAATAAAGGTGACTTTCCAGGGGATCCTGAAACACTTCAAAAAAAAAAAAAAAAATGCCACTTCGACACTTCGACTTCTCGCCCCAAGAGTTAGGAAGGCAGAATTGCAGTACTTGCTCACGAGCCGTTTATTTAGCCATTAACCAGGCACTTTGATTTTAGGGCAAAAGCGAGCTAGACAGTGTACTGTGAGGTAAGGATCAAAAAGGCCACCCATCGTTCGCCCGGGAATACCTGTTTCCTTACCCTGATAGCTTTAACTATTTTTTCTGGCTTGAATTTTAGTCTTTTTTTCCCCCCCTCCTAATCACTGCATTCATTCCATCCGTTATTTGAAGTGGGCTTGGAGGAAGCGTGCTGCATCCTTCGGTCCCTGAGCAGCTGTGTGTGTCCCCCAGACGGGTCCCTTTCGGTTCTCGGATCTGGGTCGCCACAACGTAGAGGGGAAGGGGGGGTCCCCCAGCCCTCACACGGTGCTGAGCGCCGGAATCCGCCCGGCGGCCACCAAGCCCGAGCGCCGAGAACTTGCCTGCACCTCTCGCCGCCAGCCGCCTCCCAGCCGGCGCTCGGGAAAGGAGGGAGGGGGCGGGAGGAGGGAAAGCGCGGCGGGGCTGGGGGTGCCTGGGAAGCCGGGCTGCGCTGACGTCACTGGGCGCGCAATTCGGGCTGGAGCGCTTTAAAAAACAAGCGTGCGAGCGGAGATGCTGCTCCACACCGAGCAGGCGGCCTGCAGCAGCAACGCTCTCTGCCCCTGCGGCGGCTACAGCCAGGGCCGCTCCGTAGGCCCGCGTGGCGGCAGCGGGCACGGCCGGGACCCGCGGCGCTTCTCCTCGGCGCTCCCGCCTTGGGGCAGGAGCCCAGCGCCCAGCGCTGCAGGCGCGCGCTAAGCGGCAGAGGCCCGCGGCAACCCGGACGCTGCCCTCCGACCGCGGCTCGCTCCCGGCCCCCTGCCCGGGCACCATGGACACCTCCCCGGTCGGCGTGCTCCTGTCCTTGCCGGTCCTGTTGCAGCTGGCGGCCGTGGGCGGTTCGCCCAGGCCCGGCGCGCTGCTGCGGGGGTGCCCCGCGCACTGTCAGTGCGAGCCCGACGGCAGGATGCTGCTCAGGGTGGACTGCTCAGACCTGGGGCTCTCGGAGCTGCCTACCAACCTCAGCGTCTTCACCTCCTACCTGTAAGTGCGCCCCGCTCCGCTCCGGGAAGGGGACAGATCGGGGGAGAGAAGCCTGGGAGTCTGGAAGGGACCGGGCGAGTTTGCGGAGGGCATCTTGGACAGACGTGTTTGGGCCCCCAGGGAAATGCACGTGTCTCGGGGGGAGCACGGGCGCACTTTGGGGGGCCCGCAGAGAAACGGCTTCGAGGGCAAGCCCCAGAAAGCGCTCGTGCGTCGCAACTTCCCGATGCAGCTCTAGGCAGGTCGCAGGGCTCCCGGTGTAGGCATCGGCTTGCAGTGCAGGCATATGCGCCCCTGAGCCTGGAACGTAAGGGCGGGCGGCCCAGTTGATCCCTGCTGCAACCTCCCCTCCGCGTCCAGACGCGTTCCACGAAGACACGGGCTGTAAAAAGTTTCCCCAAAGGAGAACTCCAACTTGCTCAGCCCCGAAGGAACTTACTCTGCATCCCTTGCACGGACGTGTGATGTAACCTTTTTCTTTTCTTTTCTTTCTTCCTTTTTTTTTTTCTTTTAATGAAGTGATTAAAATGTAGCAACCACAAACCCTGTTTAGAGCTGCCAGAACGTTATCTTTACCTTTAGCTGCCCGAGCCGCCCTTTGAAGTGCCCGCAGCCACGGTGTAATCTTTAACCATCTCCTCCTCCCAGGGAGGAAAAGGGAAGTGGGCTGAAGGCGGCGGGCGGGTAAACAGCGGCGCCGACAACCCAGAGGAGATCCGAAGCTCTGTCATCCCTCGGGGATCCTACTCCCTTTCACCCCCACCACAGCCTCCAAAGACCCCAAAGCCCCAACCGCGAAGACCAGGCAGGGGTTCATTTCATAATTTTGTCTCTGGAAAGCCGAGACCCGAAGGATAACAGGTGTTTGGGTGGATGAGGTGACCTAGGAGGAACCCAATTCTCGGGAACCAAGGCGACTACTTCCCCCAAACCCATGGAGTGTCAGCGGCTCGGTTCCTTCGGGCAGAGGGAGACTAGAGTCAGAGCCACTCTGAAAAAGGGGTCACGAGGTGGTCACAAGGTGACCCGTTAAAGTTTTAATTCGAGTCACCGCAGTGAGCCCACCCCAAGCCCGCGCAATGCCAGTTTCGGCTTCTCTGATGTACCTTGGCAGGAGGGAGTTGGGATGTTTGTGTGAACTGGTTCGTTCCTCTGTTTAGTTGTTTTCTGGAAAAAAGAAACATGAAGAGGCTTGCATAAGGCCTTCCACTAGATAGTGATTCTTTTTCTGGAGACAGAATGAGAAAGAAAAAATTTATTTGCTTTAATATTTGCGTTGAGAAAAGGGCACGATCCTGCTAGATTTTAGTGTTAGCAGATGGCCGTCTCCTTCTCATCTACCATAAAACTATTTTGCGTGCTTTTTTCTTTACTTAAAAAAATTATAAAATTATGTATTTCCCCACCAGGTTTTCCTCCAATTGCACTCAATGCAGGTAGTAGTGATATGTTTACAGTGGTGGAAATGACCATTCTCTAAGAATTCACATCTCTTCCTCCTCAACAGCAGTCTGTTGTACTACAAAGTGAAATGCTCATCCCCAGCCTCTGGGTTAAACGCTAAACTCATTGTTTCAAGAATCATAGGGTCTTTGGTATAGTGAATTTTTGAGAGCAGTTTGGCAACTGCACTCAAGAGCCTGGAACTATTCTTCCCCATTGCCCTGAAGAAATTGATTAGTTACAAGGGAGGTGTGCAGTCCCCCCAAACACGGATGGATTGAAATCATACACTTGTCACAAGATTACAGAAAATAAATTTATGAGTGGTGTCCGGATGCTTTTTTTCCTCCCACTTGTAAGAGTGAACATTTGTTAGGCTTCTGTTACTAAAAGTTGGCATCAAATGCTGTTTCAGATGATTTCCCACATACCTCAAATGCATCTAACTGTGTCCTCCGTGGGTGAGGAGATCTTCCTGCCACCATTCCTTATCTATCTATCGTTATAGTTAACTCCTTGGAGTTAAGATAGCATTGGGAAGTTAATCGTCATCTCTTACTCGTGCTGTTTGATGACAGCCTGTACTCTGGCCTAATGGGAAATTCTCTCAGTGTGCTATAAAATATTAATCTCGAAGTGTCTGAAAAGTGTCCCAGTGAATGTTAAAAACTTGTTTCTCGCTGCTGACATGTCAGGCACCATCAGTGCTAAATGTAGAAATCAGTCCTGAAGTAAATAACCAAACCCATGTTCCTCATAAGGTGTGGTTTCAGAATTTAGTCTCCTTATAGAGTACAAAATGTCAGGAGTCACCGGATGCCCTTTCTTGGAGGGGGAGGGGCGGTGGGTGAGGGGCTTGGAGAGTTTTGGGTTTTGTTTTCACAACCACAGGAACTCTGTGTAGACATTAAGGGCAGATGGTGCCCTCTTTTGGTTACACCTAGAATTATCTATTTCTGCCTTCACTTGTACACTCCTAACCTGAAAGAGAAATTTTTATTTACTCATAATCAAATAAATAAGCGTGTATCGGTGTCCTTAGTTTAAGAGATAACTTCCCTTTGCTCTTGAAAGAGACCATGAAATTATAGCCAGGTACCGCTCGGGCCCCACCGTAATTAAGCTTTGGCGAGAACATCAAACCTTGCCCAGGACTGACGTGGGTAAAAAGCCAGACTGCTATCTTTAATTGTTTGTAGTAGGTTATCACCATTTATTTGAGTCAAAATATTATCTCTTAATCTTCCTCCCCTCCCCACAGAAGAATAAGCGTTTAATTTTCTTCAAACAGATTGATGATGGCAAGTTGCAGCTGGACACATTTGGCAAACGGATTTGCCATCATCTGATAGCTGGCTAGCCAGACTCGTAGGTAAAGAAAGTTTCCTGAACCTCTTCATAGAAGGCAACAGCTATTTATGTGCAGTTTTGTAATCTTTGTTCCCCCAGAAAAGCTCAATCTTAAGCCAGTCTAAACATTAATACTGATTCTCTTTTCTTACTGAACTGCATTCCCCAGTAGATCTGTATTTGGACCACTAAACATGGTGGAAACACTGGAAAATCTCAATCTTAGTCTTCTCTTTCTCTCTCTCTCTCTCTCCCAGTCATTTTGGGCTCTGATTCCACAAAATAGTAAATAGGCTAATAAAGCTCCCTCTGCATTAAAGTAAGGGAAACACTAAGGTTGAGACCAAAAAGCAGGCAATAACTGGTTACAATGTTTAATACATTTCAATCTACCAGTAATGATCTGTCAGAAATAAGCAGATGATCTTTTTATAGGTAAATTATTTTAATGCATGAAACGTGGACATTTTTTGCTAATTGGGTCTCAAAAATAATTTCCCCTGTGCTACTTAGATGTGTCTTTCCCCCAGTTAGTGTGGCATCCAGACAGAAAACTAAATCCTTATGAACATCCTAATATAGTTTCAGTGTAGAAAATATACTTTTCTTTATTGATCTAGAACAGCCACTTTATTTTTAAATGAACGCTGAGTTTTTCCCTGCTGTTGCTTAAAGACATGAATATTTTATCCACAAGCAAATTCATGTCACATGAACCAAAGGAACTGGGAGAATGAATTTTTTAAAAAATTTTTGTGTAGCTTGCTTACTTTTCCATATGCAACTTTATAACAAAATTTAATTTTACACATAGTTAGCAAAACTGGTATTAATAAAAACTGATCAAAACCCCCAATTATAACTAATTAAGTATGGCCCTGGTGTCATGCATATGTTTTAAGCATTTAAGATGCAGTTTCAAAATTAAAGAATATTTTTAGAATCTTCTTTGAAATGGTTTAATATATTTCTGCTTCCCTGCAAGCAAAGAAAAGTATTTTAAATCAAAGAAAATGTTTGTAGTTTAGAAATGGTTACAAAAGGCTTTAGCTGTTATAACAGTCTTAAAATTTAGATCGATTGCAGAATTTATGCAGTTTGCTCTACAGACTGCTTTCAAAATTCGTTGAAAATAGAAAGATGTCAATGACTTTCCTTCATTTTAAAGAAGTTCTTTCTTTTTCTCCAGGATTCCCAGCATTGTTTTAATAGTGTTTTTGTTAATGGGGGCAATTACTGAAATGCATTGACTAAATTATTCCGAGTGATTTTTTTTTTAAAGCAGTGGTTCTGATTCAATTTTGTGATGTAGATTTAAAATAAATATTTTACTGAATATGATCAACATGTGTATGACAGTTTGTGTGACGAGAATGAAGTTTTACATATAAGAAATATGATCTTCAATGAGATCTTCAATCTTTTTTTGTCCTTACGCATTTTCTTCAAAGTAAAGGAGTTCTGATAGCAATCACAAATGAATTAGAAGATTGGAATTAAAAAGAAGAACCTTTGTAGTTAAATGAAATGTGTTTTGATAATGGAACCATTCCCACTTGGCTGTGTTTGAAGTTCAAAAACACTAAGCTGGTCTATGATTTCTTGAAGTTAAGTTTTTTAACTGAACTATTTGATTTTTTTAATTTCCAAGGCATCTGTCAAAGGCATAGAAATAGTATCCATGTAAGCAATTAACTCCAAAAAGCTGTCATATAATAAACATTGCAGAATATTTGTAGTTTTATAACTGATACCTAATAACTACTGACCTTAGTAGAACACTTTTTATATTTTTTCTATAAAATTCATACATTTAAGTCATTTTAGCTATAAACTGAAGTATGTTTCCAATTAATCCAAATCACATGCCATAAGATAGAAATGGAAAACAGTAGTGAGCTCTGCATTGAGCAGTTCTGTGGAGTAATTTTTTGTTTTTGTTCAGTTACTTATATAAATTTAGAATAATGCTAAATGGTACATTTCCTCGTAAACACTCCACAAGTGGATATTTCTGGCAAATTAAATTCTTCATGAGAAGGCAAATTCTTTCCTATGAGATTCAACCTCTTCACTCCTGTTGCAATGTTTTCCTTTATATAGTCTCACTTTATAGCACAAAGATGAATCAGACTTGCATCAGAACCACAACTGATATATTACATACCAAAGAAAACAAGCTGATCATCTAGTCCTGTCGCTATTTTTGATGTCTCTTAGCAGAATTTCATTTGTTAAATGTATCCATGAGTTCTAACCTCCTGCAACTTTTTTATTCCCGTATCTGTCAGCTTCAATCCACATTTTTATTCACTCGTTATAGACGCCAACTACAACACTCCATCTCACCCAGGGAACAACCTTTTCTCTGGGAAAAAGGAGATATTTCATAGTCTATAGGGTGGGTTTTTTTCGTAAAATTTTTCATAATTCAAAGTTGATTTTGTTCTCCAGAGGTGGGAGGCAGGCCCATTCTTGAAATCCCTGACACTTTCTCCTACCTCTCCCAGTGAATTTTTTTTTTTATTACATTGATCAAGCCCAGTGGAAATGCCTTCTTTGAAACTGGTATGTAGAAGAACATTAGTCATTCGATTTCAAGCGATGAAATTACATTGTCTAGGGGTAATAGTAAAAGACTGTTAACAGGGTGTCCACAGTAGGAGAAGAGCCATTTTAAAACTGCTTCACAAGCCGGACTCTTTCCTCATCTGTTTATGACCCCTGTTCTCAGTGTTGAAGACTGGGGATGGAAAAGCAGCAGTTCACACTGAGAGGACGCAGAGGCATGGACCATGTCTGTGAAAGGGTCTTCCTTTTAAGGTCAAGTGGAATAACACTCCAGGATGTGATGATGAGCTCTCTTCCCTTCAGGGTTTATCCTCCTCACTAGACTGTGAGCTCCTCCAGGGTAAGAAATTGTCCACTTTATAACCCAAGTGCCTACGCCAGTGCCTGACACTTAAGGGGTGTTCGGTAAACATTGACGGTGTGGGAGTGAAGAGAGTTGAAATCCCAGTGGCTAAAAGAGGCCCCTCTGCTCTGAACAGAACCACACAAGGCTCTCCGCAGCTCCGTATGGCCCAGCCCCACTTGAAATACAATTAAATTGTACGCAGCTTAAAGGATGCAAGGAATGGTTTATTTTAACAAACACACCAGAATTTACATATCTAAATTACTTTATTAGAATAACAGCTGACATTAAATTGTTCCTTCTGAGTACTAGGCATTATGCTAAGTACTTTACTCCTTCAGAGGCCCCGCAAACACTCTGTGACACAGATAATATCATCATCCCTAACTTGCAGGCCTGTCTGCTTATTCAAGGATATTTCTATTCCTTGATGTGTTTGGGGACCTCTCTGAAATTATCTTCAGAGCCAGTTTACCAGAAACACAAGAAAACCAGCCTTCTAATTTATAGCTATGCCTCCCCATGATTGTAATTGGTGCTGAAATATTTCAGCACACTTTTTTTCCCCAGCAACACAATTTACGGAGCTCTAATACCAGAAGTATTTCTTCAGCTAACTGGGAAATGCAGTTTTAAATTTTCGGTAAAGTGAGAGTAACATTATATAGCCAAGGGCTGATATTTGAAGTTTAGTAGGTATTTTTTCATATATCCATTTTCTTACTACCACAGGAATAATTTTTCTTGCCCCCAAGTCAGAGATAAATTGTGGTAGCTGCCTAAGTATCCTAAAAAGTAATCAGTTGACTAATAACTTCCAAGTCAAGAATAAAACTTTTTTTTTTTTTTTCTATGACCAGATCCATGTGTCAAATAAAGCAGCTGAATTCTTTGGAACTATTTCTTTCAAAGAGACATGCACTTTCTTAATGGGCAGATTTTATTTGAGTTTGTAGTCACCTTTAAAGCTGATAAGATGAACTGAAGTCATAAAGGCCATACTACCATTTGATTCAGAATGGAAATTATTTCAAAGTTTTGTCTACTTTGCTATCTGTAAACCATGCACGGTTTAACAGTTAGGGCAGTGATACCGACTTCTGTGTAAATTAGAAATCCGGATGCATCAGAGAAAAGTTTCCCCCTTCAGACAAAGAAAAACTCTTCCTGAGCCATCCATCCTGTTTCATCAGTCTTATTTCATTTGCTGCTGGAAATCTAATGTGTGTTAATCATTCACGGCATTACGAAGTCAATGATATGAAAAACCAATAGCTAACGAATTAATTATAAATTATATTCAGTATAAAGAGCATCTCATCCAGTAAGAATCAATGTTTAGAAAATGTAAGATACACGTGGATAAAATCTCTAAAACCCCCTAGAACAGCACTCTCAACTCTAGTTTTGTTTTAACATTAATAATTTAAAATGACGCAGCAGTCACTTTCAAGTGTCCCCTTTGTGAGGTATACACATTTTTTTCTGTATTCGTTTTATCCTCCTTGCCTTCAGAAGGGGTTTGGTTTCGTCTTCGAACAAGGACTGTGGGTGGCAGGAGGGAGGAAAGCAGTCTCTGTCCTGCACACACGAACACCCACGGCCCCGACATAGCAGTAAGAAACGGTTTCCTTTCTGCCACTCGCTCCGTGGAAATGACACATAACATTGACATGGCATGGCAGCGGAGAGCCAGCTCTTTCAAGGCGAGAGGCTGAGGAGCTGGCTGCGGGAAGGCACCTTCAGTTTAGTTCCGAAGCTGAAATGCAGAAGACAATCGTCCTGGCAAAGGGAGCCCAGCTCCAGCTGAGAACGCGTGCACTGAGCTGACCTTCCTCGTCAGCCTGCCAGCTGAGATTAAGCTTTCTTCAAGTGGTCCCTTGTCAGCCCAGCCTTTTCCCCAGTGTTGTTCATCTTTCACAACTGGAAGCCAAGTGTTTCAAACTGTTACTCAATTTTGCAGCCAAATTCCTTTATTTCCTCCTTCCTCCTTCTTTTCTCCCTCACACACATACACACACACACACACACACACACACACACAGATGGCTAACCTTACATTTGTGCCTTCCTTTCCAAAGTCGACACTCAGAAGAGGACCTAAGAATTTTTATGTTTCACTGAAAAACTGCTCAATATTTCTGTGCTTCTTTTTTCTTGAAACCTTAATTAAGTAGAACAGGGACGTCTACAAAAGATGTCTATTTGCAAAAATAACCTGCCTTTGATCAAAAAAGCCGCAAAAGTGTACTTCTCAGGAAAGTAGAAAACCACACATGATCTCAAGTGGAAAAAATATAAAGAATTTGCTGAATTTTTAACCTTAGTACATAACAAAGATATTATTTTAAAGTTGGTTGGTTAATGTGGGCTGTGTTAGAAATTTCATTGTGTTGTGTTTGGGTTTACCCAATGTTATTTTAATGAGTTTATTGGTTCAACACACAAAACACCACATGGCACTTAAGTTTTCAGGTTATAAATTTTCTTGGGAGGCACTTACTTGAAGGAACTCGGTTACATAATCAACTGGTCTTTCAATCTATCAGCACGAAATAACCTTTCACTTTTTGTATACATATACAGTGAGGGTTATTTGGTTATAAAAACCAAATAAAATTTTCCATGGAAGAAGTCAACATTTCTAAATCATCCATTTTTGTGTATGTATTGAGACTCTGGTAATAAACACTTATTCCACAGTTTTGTTGAATGCATCTACAGAATGAGTTTGGCATCTTCTAGGGAAGACAGAAATAAGACATCTTCTTCCTTATTTTCTCTTCAAACTTCCTGTCCTGAAGGGACCCTTAGCAGACGTGCCTGCATTTGCCCATAGAACTACTCTATGACCATTGGAGTATCAACTACCCAATAAAGTAAAGCCTAGGAAAAAAAGTGCCAACAGAGGTGGAAAGAGGAAGTAAGGAAATCTGCTACCCAAGAGGCTGTACAGGCAGAACTCAGATGGTGAGACCTCTACTAGGCCCCCTGCGTCTCTCTCTATCCTTCTCCATCCCTGGCTTCTAGATAGTATCAGAGAACTGGAAACATGCCTTTTCCTTATCTCAGATACTTTCCCCCAGGGCTTCAAACTAGAGATGGAGGGAAGTTTAGAGAGAAGAGTCTTTGGGATTAAAGTATCAGCTCTAAGTGCACTGAAATTGGGGTCTTTCATTTTAACCTGGGGAAGCCACATCACTCTCCCTCTGGTGGGAGGCCCGCATTCACAGCAGCCCCTTCCCTCGGCAGCTGTTGTTCTCCGGGGGCTCTGGGCAACAGAGGAAGTTCAAGATCTTTTTTCACTGAGTCTTCAAGCTCGGGTAGCAAAAGGAAATCCTAGTTAAACCAGATTCTCCCATGGTGTAAGCATATCTCATTTGAAGATCTCAGAAGTTCTAGCAATGTGATTCACTGACAGCAAGAATGCACCTTCCGCCTTACAGCTGCTGGTCACCCAGCCTAGAGTCTGCTTCCCCACGGTCTTACAATCCTAAGAAGTGTTAGGTAGATACAGTCTGGTCCTGAATGACTAGAAGGTAGTAATTTGAGGCCCCCTTTGCCTTAGCTGTAGAAAGGCCTCAAAACAGAGTTAATTGTATATTGGGAAAGGAAAGGCTAATTTTGATAGATTGATGTTAAAGATCATACCAATTCAAAGCTTGTGCTAGTAGCTCTTTGCATGTAGAGTACATTCTACTATAAAGAACTAAGGATAATCTTTTATACACAGATTACCAGCAGGACTAAGCTGTATACCTAAGGTCACATTACAGAGTACAAAACTGAAATTTAATCATGATTGCTAGACCATTAGCCTAATTGCCCAAATAAACAGAATGAGAATCACTTAGATGGGTTGCAGAGGTCTCTGATGAGTCAAACGCTATGTTCAGCCGTGGGATTTAGAATGTGAAGGACCTTGGAGGTCACCTAATCCAACACCTTCATTTCACAGATGATGAAATTCATGTTCCTAAGAGGTAAATGACATTCACAAAAGCACATGGCTGGCAAAGATAGAGTTGGAACCCCTCTCTCCTGAGAACCCCAGTTGAGTGTTCCTTCTAGTCACTTTTATGCTCCAATGCCAGACACTCAAGAGAATTCTAAAGTTCCCAGTTACTTTTCTAGGTGTTGCCAAAGAGTCCTGTTGTTTATGTGTGCTATATACATAAATATATGTGCCTGGATTTTAACCATATCATCTTTTTTTCTTTTTTTGGCCCATTGTAGATACAGAGAAAGTATCTCTGTATCACCTAAAAATCTTCAAAAGAGAAGGAAACAACCAGATTTAGTTTGAGAAATAAATAAATAATTTCCCAAATATCTGTTCATAGTAGTTAAACATGTGTTCATTATAATCTGAATTTCATTTGTGGCCTTAACTTGACCGAGTTGAGATTGTCTTCGTATCTCTTAAATGTGCTCCCTTTCTCATCTAGCACTGAAATTGCATTAGTTCAGGTTCTCCTTGCCTTTTGCCTGGATCGCTGTGGCAGCCTCCTGTCTTGGTTTACATAGACCCTCAGGACACACATTCGCTACCCACCATGCTTGTTTGTCTAAGATGCACCTCGGGTCATGTCTCTCTTGTTCAGTCCTACAGTGGTTTCCCTTGGCTTTCATTATAAAGTTTAAATTCTCAGTTTGACCCACAAAGTAAGCTTCTCTTGCTTCATTCCTCCCCTGCTGCCAGCTCTACCACCCAGGCCCTCCTCTCTTGACTCTCTCTTGACGCCAGCATATCGAACTCCACCTGCAATTTCCATGTTTCCTTCCTCCAGGTGTTGACATGTGTTGGAGTTGTGCATGGAATGCCTCTCTTCTTTTTCATTTTGTGTACTTGTAGGAGGAATCTTTCCATACTCAGTTCAAATACCCCCCTCCTCTGGAAAGCCACCTGTGACCCACAACTCTAGAGCCCAGCTTCTGATGCTTCCACATCATGCTGAGCCCACCTCTGTCCTAGAACTCCCCATACTTGACCACCATATTTGTCCGCTTGTCTGTTTTCATTACTAGACTATGTATACTCCTTGAGTTATGGGTTTTCGTGGACCAAAGAAGAATCTCCCTGGGATTTAGATCAGAACACAGAATCCCTGTGTGTGTGTGTGTGTGTGTGTGTGTGTGTGTGTGTGTGTTTCTTTCAGAATCCCTGTGTATTAATCATGTTTTTCATTTTCTGCATTTTTGTGATGCTTTGCTCTCTTGGGGACTTGTGGACCCAGGAGACTCGGCCTATCTCAGGGCTATCTAAAATTCTTAGAGATAGAGGGTACTCCTCTGCAAGTGTGCCTTTTATATGCAAACCAACCAATCCAAAGCCCACACCCCAGCCGTCTTCAATATTAGGCTTTTACAAGGCACTCTAGGTCAATATTACCTCTCCTAAGGACCCCAGCTCCAGGTACCAGACCACTCTGGACAGCCCCTGTGCCCCCGAGCCTGCTGAAATTATTCCGACTAGCCAGTTACTAGTCTGCTTTCCCTACCTATTCTTGCACATGGAAACCACCATGAAAGCTCATGCCCAAGCTTTTCTCCCTCTCCTTCTTCCTGACTCTGGTGCTCCCCCCATGTGACCTTGTGTGACCTTGCATGGCCTGATATGCCCCCGATTCTTGGGAACTGTGAGTAACAAACTGTCTTTTCACTAACAGTTGTCACCTGATCCATAGGCCATCCCATACCTAAACAACACTAAAACCTGTATTTTAAAATACCCTCTTGTCCATGCGCAGGCCTTTCCCAGGGTATGCTCCAGGGAGAGTCAGTACCATTGTCTCTCTCTAGGGGGCGCTCTCCTATTCCCCTAAACTCTGTGGGAAACGCACTTTTCTACATCTAAGACACAAGGCCCCATTTCTCTGGCCCTCAAATATGTAACAAAAAGGGAGACAAGCTGATAAAATCGTTGGTATAATCTTATATTCTGAAAGCAGAGAGGTCCTTGCCTCTACACTTGGCAGACTGCAGTGTTTGTAAACTCCCTAGAAAGAGAAAACCACTCAGAAAGTGCTTTTTGTCCCCAATTTCTCATTTGCCCCTCCTAACAGGCAGTAGAAGTTATAATTATCCCTACTTTGGAAATGAGAACAGCTTGGCAAAGATCTCAGACCTATCTCGAGTAACCTTGGCAAGTTACTCTGTGTCTCAGTTTCCTCATGTGTAAAATGTCAATAATTATGATAACCTCCCTCACGGGATTGTTGTGAAGATTGGTAAGATCATTCATGTAAAGCACTTTGCATAGTGCCTCATGTGTGGAGTGAGCATTAAATATTGGGTGCTATTGTCTTTGTTGCTGATGAAGTTACAGCTGTTAAAACACTGAACCCATGCTTTTCTTTTTTAAGAAAAGATTTATTTATTTATTTATTTATTTAGAGAGAGCGTGAGCACAGGGAGGGGCAGAGGGAAAGGGAGAATCCCAAGCAGACTCCGCACTGAGCACAGAGCCTGACACGGGGCTCGATCTCAGGACCCTGAGATCGTGACCTGAGCCGAAATCAAGAGTCAGATACCCAGTGGACTGATCCACCCAGGCACCCTTAAACCCATGCTTTTCAAATACAGAGTTGCCTCTTATTGCCGTTCCCTAAAATAGTTAAATACATTGCCCTAAAACTTTATAACGTTCATTAAACAAGAATTTTTACCTACTAGGTAAAAGACTAGGGGAAGCAAAAAGGGGCAGCTTCCCATGAGTGGTGTATCACCCAGCACCTGTTTAAGTTTAAAAGATTCTTTCATCTTTGATCCTTGGTATCAAATAGATAGAAATTTCTGTGTCTTGAATGACATCTCATATTTTCACATGAGCGCATAATGTTGTATAGACACTGCACAGACCTCCAGGGTAACTGATGACTGAGTAGACACTTTGTCATGGATAGTGAGCCCATGGCCTAATGGTAAAAGCCATTCAGACAGGATTCAATGAATGGCCCAAAACTTGTGGTCCTGGGCTGAAATTGTTTTTCTCCTCTCATTTTCATCTCACCCATCCCCATGACTGTTCCTGAGTATGTAGGAAAAAATCAGTTAGGTGTCTCGTTGGGCTCTCAGAAGCCCAATCTCAGCGGCTGACTTGCTGTAGCAGCAAGCAAGAGAGGACGGATTAAGTTGGGGGCAGAGAGGACATAAGGAAAACAGCCTTTTCTCAGAGCCAGAGATGCACCCAGGAAAACTATGTTTTCAACACAACAAAAATGTGTTTGATTTTTTAAATGTATTAATGGCTGAAAAAATAACTCTAGGGGGAAAAAAAACATGTAAGGAATAGGTTTATGTCTATCTGAAAATACCTTCAAAAGAGTTGAATTTTCGCGAGGAATTACGGCAGCTGTCTTTAAAAAGAAGCAGTTCAGTGCAATCGCAGGAAGGATCTTTGCAGTCAGTGATGACAATGAGGCTGAAATTATTTCCTGGACAATAATAGATACCAATGACTTGAGTCTTTGAGGGGGAAGGGATTCAAAGTTAAATAGAGGGTCAAAGCACCACTCAGGCTTGTCTTTGAGCTGGGGGCCTTGGCATTAGGCCTAGTGATCCCCAGCAGAGAGGAGAGATGGGTGGGCGGTTATTGGACCAGACAGCCTTTTAATTCTGCTGGATGAGCCCTGTGTCACCATCTCCATATTCTCCACACCTCCCTGCAGAAGAGGTAAGCTGCTTCACCCATGACCAATGAAATCAAGAGAGCAGGTCTGAAAAGGACAAGGGAACTCTCCCCTCTCGGAACACTTTCCTTTCTTACTACATGTGAAAGGATGATTTTGGAATTCTCGAGTGCCCACTGAATCACTAAAGTAAGAAGCTGATTTATTTTTACAGCCCTAAAGCCAAAACTGGAGGAACCTTCAGGCAGACGTCTATCCGTGTTCCCCAGCAGCTTAGAATGGACAAGTGGGATCTCTCAGCCTAGCTCTGTTAGGCAGTTGGGAACAGTCACCAACCCAGGCTGGCTGAGAAGGCAGCAAAAGTCACACAGGTCCACATGAAGAGTCAGAAGGATCTTCCTTAGGCAAAGCACAGTTCTCCAGGTGGTGAGAGGGTAAGAGAAAAGCGGCAGCCCAAAGGAAACAGGGGCAGATAAGAAAAGAATAAAAAAGCAAAGGTGAGATCAACTGCAGGACAGAGAGAAAATGCGAGGCATGAGCTCAAGCTGCCAAAAGGGCACAGACACTGGTGACCGTCTCCGCTATGGGGTGGGCTCACCCAGCAGGTTAATGTCCGTCCTTCAGGGGGTCTACACACACACTCGCACATACTACACACCCATGGCAGGGGCACATCTCTGCATTTACACATGGAAGAAATGGAACTCATTTGGCAAACAACCTGAAAATCTCCAAGCACGTGTATCTACTCTCTCCCTAGGATGCTAAGGCGCCTGGCATAGTCCTAGGAGCTGGGAAATAGTTAACATTGTGATGCAGCGAGACAGAACCAACTGCAGGTGCAGAGGAACAGTGTGCTAGATTAGAGGTCTAGTCCATTGTTCTCACATTGTCTGCACATGAGCTCCATCTGGAACCTAACATTAACCATCTTGAGGCCTAGATCCCACACCAGACCAACTCGGTCAGAATCTCCGCAGGAAGAAGCGAGGCATCAGAATGATTTTTTTACTCCTGGGGCGCCTGGGTGGCTCAGTGGGTTAAAGCCTCTGCCTTCGGCTCAGATCATGGTCTCACGGTCCTGGGATCGAGCCCCGCATCGGGCTCTCTGCTCAGCAGGGAGCCTGCTTTCCCCTCTTTCTCTGCCTGCCTCTCTGCCTACTTGTGATCTCTGTCTGTCGAATAAATAAATAAAATCTTAAAAAAAAAAAATTTAAAAGAATGATTTTTTTACTCCCCAAGGCAAATTCAGGGTGCGGTCAAGTTTTGAGGACCACTGAACTAGATCTAGCTCTCTCCCACCCCCATCAGCCGTAGAATCTCTGGCAGGATATGCATACCCTCCCGGCCTCAGTTTTCATATCTGTAAAGTCCGAGAGGTGAGCATATGCTCTGAGGTCTCTCCAATTCTCTGTGAATCTGTCAGCTTGACATTTGTGTGTATCGTACACCAGGACAGGTGTAGCAAGATTATAAAAAGGGGACGTGTCTACACATCCACACTCACTATCCATTTTGTACAGCAAATCTGGGAGCACTGTTGACTCTCCTGCAGAGAGCATTACTTAAAATGACTTTATTTGTTTTGCAGTTTAGAGGGCCTCTGTAGGTAGCCTCAGGAGCCCATTCATTTCATTAACATTAAATCAACAAGGAGACCTTCTTTCTGCCTCTCTCAAGCAGGATTAATGGATTTTGGCATGATGTGTGCATCTAGCAGCAAAACCTCTTGCTGAGAAAGCTAGCAGGCTTGACTAATTCCCAGCAGTGCTAACTTCATAAACTTACCATAAGCTTTTAACTTTGACTGAAGATTAAAGGTAATGACTTCACGCTGTTACATCTGATTGCGTGATACTCGAGATGCATAAAAAATTATATAAAATGACACACTATCTGAAAAGTTAACATTATATGGATGTTTGCATGTGTGTGTGTATATATCTGGGTTTTACGCTTATGAAGATACTCAATTCTGTGTATGTAAAAAAGGATCCTCTTATAAGACTGGAAAAGATTTATGCAATAAATAATCTACCCCAAATAGAGTATTGACAGATGTTTATGTAAAGGGCATGTGTGAGAACCTGCGGTTAGAATACAGTAAATATGCTAATAGAAGGCCCAGTTTTGTGTGAACGCGTAACATGACGCACCGTTGAATGTGAACAATTTTCTAAGAAACAAAATGACTCCGCTGTATGAGACCAGCTTCCGCCTATAAGTAATAACCCGGCATATGACTATGCTTATATATTTTTTTCCTACCAGACAGTCTTTAAATTCAAAATTCCGAGAAGTCTACATGAAGAAGGGAGAGAACGGGGAAAAATACAATATTTCCAGCCCATCTGACAAGACGACATAAAAAGCTTTTGATCAAAGGGTCTTAAGTACACTTTACTGGTGTGACAAACAACATTTTTATCCCTTTATTAGATTTATTTTCTTCTGAAAACTGCAGTGACCAGGGTATGGTTTGTGAAAGAAAGCTGGCAGGGTTGTGTTCTTTGATTCCTAATTAACACCTTCAGTCTCAAAAGAGAACCAACAGAAATACCATAAAATGTTGCAGCTGCATTGTGATTCCGCTTGGTTGGTTTGTTAAAAGTCGGCTGGGCATTGGCAGCTGCAATAAAGGGAAAGCTCAATGGATGTTTTGTATTGTGCCCACTGAAGTGAAAGAAGGCAACCATTTTATTTTTCAAATGGGCAGCTGCAGAGGGAGGTTTAAATGGAGCTAAATACAAGATTTACTGTTAATTTATAGTAAATAAATAAGGAAGAGTAAATCTAACTTTCCAGTTTTTACATCCGATGGAAATTTTAGCGAGAAACTATGAAGGACAACAGTTTTGGAGGTTTTTAGCAACTGATCTGGGGAATCTGGCAACCAGGAATAACATTCATTATGAAAATCAAAATAGCCTTTTTGAAAGAGCTGAGTAAGCCAGATCTTTGGAAATGGACGTTTCCTCTTTGAAAGGTGAAGGTATATCTTTCCTGTGTTTGGTAACGTGACTCCCCCACCCCACGTTATTGAAGCCTTCAAATTTATTCAGATCAGAATTAAGTAAGATTCCATACATACCCCCTCCTCACTTTTATTTATTCATTTATTTATTTTTATAGAGCATCGAGTTGAATTTTGCCTTGGGTAGGGGAATAAAAGAGGCATTTAACTCTGGTCAGATAAATCTCGCTCACATTCAAAAATGCAATTAAGGAAATATGTAAATCTAGATGTTTCATCAAATGCTAGCTAAGGGGTTACTAGTTCTTCTCAAACACAATGACTGAACTAAAGAACTTTAGTGTCTGTGTAAGAACCATTGTCCAAGCTGCAGTCCCTGTTGGAAACAGAGTCCGGCCCGGCCGTGGGAAATACCTACATATTTGACACAGGCCCTATTTCTGAGAGAAAGGGGATGGAAGGGAAAGTATGGCGATTTTACTGTTGCATTCTAATCAGCCATGATCTGCCTAATTTGCTTTGATCAGGAAGATAAACTAATTTTTCTATGGGCTGGATAAAAGTAATTAGCAAGCCAAAGCTTTCATGTTATTTCAAAAGAGCTAAAGTAAAGAGGATCAGAAATTGTAATGGTGGGAGCTAAATACATCTTTTCGGCTCATCTGAGAGCATTGTTAGTTCAAAATAGCATACTGACACAGAAGAGGAACTCCGGCTAAAGATAGTTTCATGGGCTGCACAACCATTGTAAGCCCCGGGGTCTACAATGGTATGTAACTAAACAGAATCACCAAGGGGTGATTTATAATTGGTGTCTGTGTCACAGAGCCCCGTTCTTTGGAGGGGACACCTTTACCTTGATGTGAAAGGGCCCGATTATTACCCAGTCCTAAAACATGGTTGGTTTTTCCAGCAGCTCTGTGTTGGAGTTGTTGTATTTAAGTTGGGGTAGTTGGATGTGTTTGTTCAAACCCTAAGCCGCCGCTCCCCTAAGACACACAGACACAGCCCGCTTGGGATTCTACAATCCGGCATCTACTAGAGTGGGATCTGAGATCAAATTGAAAAAGTTAATCAGGAACCCGATGCTCCAGATGCTTGAATTTCACAGCCTGGTTCCCTGGGGTTTGGGCCAGTTACCAGCTTCGGTAATGCCGCGACCTCTTCTCATATTTTTTCCAAACACCCAAACACATGTAGTTATTAGATGAGATGGAAAGATTTTGGAATATGGGATTTTGTTTCTTCAAAAACAAAACAAAACCCTGCTATTTAATGTTACTTTTTTTTCTTGTTGATATGACCTTTGCTTTACTTCCTTTTCCAAGCTGTTGTATTAGATATGGTATCTGTTACCCTACTGTAAACTTAATTGCTTTTTTGGCTACTAATCTCCTTTGCTGGGGTTCCTAGATACGAGAGTGTACATTTTGTGTCAGACTTAATGTGGCTTATAAAATAAGTGGATCTTTTCAAAGGATCTCTCTGTGAGGTTGGAGCTCACCAAGCGTCAGGGTTATATAGGAACTGTTGTTACAGAATAATTCCAAAGGAAGCCGGAAAATAAAACCAGTCTTCTACCCTGCCTTTAAAATTATTCAAAATCATTTGACTTGCTTTTTCTCACGTTTTTCTCCTCTTTTCGGAAAGCTGCCCATCAACAAACATTTTAACTCCTTAACATTGTTTTAAAGTTCTTGGCCATTAAGGGTTTAAAAATGCAGTAAGTCTATTTTCATTTTGTTGCTGTCATAAGGTCTAGAGCAAATCCTCAGTAGTGTTAACATCATGTTCCTGCATATGCATTAATTCTTTCACAAAATTAATGCTTATCTATTGCCGACTCTGTTCTGGATGCTAAGAGTATAGCGGTATAGCCTTTACAGGGGAGAGAGACATTAAGTAACTGCTTAGTTAAATTTATGTTCTTAGAATTATGCAAAGACTCTGATGGAGAATGGAAATGCACTACAAGAGAACCTGCTTAGTCTTCGCGGTCAGGGAAGACTTCCACTGACATTTATTTAATCTGGAATCTTGGAGGACAGGTTGGCGTTGGCCAAAAGGAGAGGGAAAGAATGTTCTAGACACTGGCTGGATTCTCCTCTGTACATTCTGTGACTCTAACATCCAGCATGATGCCAGGGACCTCTAAGTACCTCCTAATGCAAGAGGTCTGAACACGGTTACCCCTAGGGGGCAGGATCCTCATCGGAGATAAGACCTAGCATTACTAGGAGACTTCCCGTAGGAATATGGTACAAAGATCTGTGTGGCAAGAGGCTCTGCAGCTGTATTCAAGTCTCCCAAGTGTGCCTTTTACTTTACTAGCTTATAGTTTTACTGGGCATACTGAATTCATTTTCTCTGAAGCATAATTACGAACTTATTTATTTGCACCCCTAATCATAACCTGAAAAGAAGTGGTAATCGCGTTGTACGGACGTCTGCGTTTTCCCTGCTTTAGATGAGGAGCCAAGAAGCAGAGCTTTTCCCTCTGTCCTCCTCTCATTCGCACCAAACTCTTCCAATTTCTGTTCACAAGGGGGAGCCGGTCAGACCTAAGTGCGCACATTTATTAATTCTTTAAATTATTCACCTAACACGTAGCACTTATTATCTAGACTAAGCCCAAGAAACAAAGATGAATCACGCAAGAGCCTCTGCTCCCTGGAGTACGCTATCTAGTTGAGGGAGACAGACAAGTAAACCAAAGCAGTACAGCAGTGAAGAGCCGAGTTCTGGAGTCAGCCACTCTCCGTTGGAATCCTGGCACTGCACTACCACCTTGAGCAAATTACTTAACTCCTCTCTGGCTTCAGTTTCCCCATCTGTAAAACAGAATGTTTCTCATAGGGTTGTTCCTAGGGTTCTTACTTGCAAAGCACTTATAGCAGTGCCTGACAGGTAGTAAATACAAGGCAGGGTGAGCTGGGATTATTATTAGAGGTCAGTATGAAGTCCTGTGGAGGCATGGAGAAGGAAATCATTCATTCGCCTGGGGTTGAAAATACTTGCCAGAGAGGGTTGGATTCGCTCTGGTTTTAAAGGATTTGGGGCGGGGGGGGGGGGGGCTGGATTTCACCACAGGGATGGGCGTGTCCTACAGAAGCCCATCAGCTGGGGCACCTGGGTGGCTCAGTGGGTTAATAAGCCTCTGCCTTCCTCTCAGATCATGATCTCAGGGTTGCAGGATTGAGCCCTGCATCCGGCTCTCTGCTCAGCCGGGAGCCTGCTTCCCTCTCTCTCTCTCCGCCTGTCTCTCTGCCTCCTTGTGATCTCTCTCTGTCAAATAAATAAATAAAATCTTTAAAGAAAAAGAAGAAGAAGAAGAAGGCCATCAGCACCAGCAGAGGCAGCAGAGCAGGAAAGCAGGAGGAAGGAAATTCTCAGATTTGCCGAACTTGAGGCAGTAGTCACTGCAGATGAGAAAGCTTGGAAGAGAGAGAACCCAAAAAGCATCAGAACGGCTGCAAGGACTCATGTCTCAAAGGGCACCTGTCCCGCCTCCTCACCAGAGCTGCCCCTCATTTTGCGTTTTCCTATTCTCTCCTCAGGGACCCGTGGTTTATTCCTTCGGTGAAATTTATTGAGTGTGCAATGCAGGGTGCTAAGGGAGGACATATCCTTTCATTGTCTTCTAGAAGTTTGAGATCTAAGAGATTGATATCATTTTATGTATTAAATTCAGTCACCTGCAAAGGGCTTTCCATTTAGAGATGGTTGTTTCCAGGACATCCTCTGTGTCTCCCTCCTACATCTATTTATCATCGTGGGCCCCACTACCTAGCATAGTATCTGGAACACATACACATTATACAAATGTTTTCCGGGGGTGGAATGAGGCATTCCTCCCTCTGTTCTGCTATTTCCCCAAACTGTTGTCCCTCTTTCGCTTTCCTCAACTGCCAGAATTCTGGAAAGAGGAGGCTACGTTCCCGGCTGCCTTTCAGTCACCACCCACTCGTTCTTTCATTCCTCCTGGGATCAGCCTGCCACTCCCACCATTCAATGAAAATCACTCTCTTTTCAACACACCACTGCTGACCTCCTACTGCCGAATCCAAAGGATCTTCTCTCAGCCCTCGGTCTTCCCAGACCGCTCTGCCACATTAGCCTCTGCCCAGAAGCCCCTCCTCCTGCCCTAGACACTTGCCGCCTTCACATGCACGTGTTTTGGAGCCCGCCAGGCCTGAGTTTGGCCACAGTCCAAAGCTCAGTTTCCTTATCTGTGAAATGGGGCTAATAAAGCTGATTATCTGTGTCTGGCCCACACATACTCAGCTTCCTAATGACTCTCCTTTCCTCGCTCTCCTCTCACACGTGCACTGCTGCCTAATTGAGCTTCCTAAATTTCCTAATGATCAGGTCACTTCCCGGTTCAGGAAGCTTCAGCAGCACCGGGCCCTGGAAAGCTCCAGATCCACCGCCCCGCACACAGGGTCTCCACAGCCAGCTCCAACCATGTGCAGCTGTGCTCCGACGACAGGAACCCTGTAGGCGGTTCCACGTGGCTTCTACTTGCCATTTAATATCTCCTTATCACTAGTGTCTCCATTAGCAAATTGAAGTATTAGATTCACTTAGAGCTAAGGCTCCGCTTGGCTGGACAATTCTGTGATTTTACATTTCGGCCTCATGTTTCCATACTTGCCCTTCAAATTTTCTGTTCTTCTGGTAAATAGGAAAGGACCCTATTTCCCTAACATGCTCCTGCTGTCCTGCCTCTATACTTCTGCTCTTACCCATCTGTGTGGCTGCGCTGGCTGCTTTCCCACCTCCACGTAAAGGCTCTTCTCAAGCGTCATCTCCTCTTCCGTGGCCAAGAATCATTGGCCCGCCTGGGGGCTGTCAATCATCCTCCTTGTGCTAGATTCACATTAGGGAAGTCCCGTTTGGAGCACAGCAGTTTTCTCCTCACTCTTCCTCCCGCCCCACTGGCTTTACCGTTGCACGCTGGTCAATTCTGTCTTCTCGGGTCAGCTTTGGTTGTGCCACCCCTTACGTGAAGATCTAGCATGACTTAACATTGCCCAGTGCCTCGAATCCAACACCTCTTACCCAAAGCTTCAGAAAACTTCACCGAAATGTCCCAAACAGCCTTTGTTCTCCCGTCTGTGAACCACTCTTCAGAGTGAACATAAGCCCATGTAGCTGAAGTCATACAAGGAGAGCCATGAGCTGTAAGGAGCCTGAATTTTTAGTATTTAATTGTGTCATGACCAGAATAATGCATTTACAAACTAGTATAAAATCAGCAAATAAGAAAAAAATGTGCTTCAAAAGACTTCAACTGTGATTATATTTTATTAAAAATTTGGTTACAATGTTATGGTTGTAGCACATTTAGGCACTTAACAGTAGATTTTCAGTAAAATCCATAAACATTTGAATGTATTTATACTCTAGTTCAAGAGCTTAGACTGGGGGCAAAGTCAGAATCATTTATGGAGTTGTTTGTTGTTGTTTTTTTTAAAGTTCACATTCCTGATTCTGGTTTGGTGGATCATGTCCATGCCTGGACATGAACCCAGGCATCTGTTTTTGAAGAGTGTGACGGTGATCAAGCTCGCCGGATCACATGACTCTTGGAATTGTGCAGTGCACAGCTCTGGGAAGCAGCCTGGCACAGATTCTGATGGCTCCATCTCTTAGCCTCAGTTAAGAGCTTTACCCAGACTTTAGCACCAGAAACATTTGCATTAGAATCTTAGCTTGGACACTTATTAGTTGTGTGACTTGGAGGAAATTACTTCCTCTCTCTAAACCTTGGTTTCCCCATTTATAAAATGGAACAATGATAGTACTTACTGTATAGGAAGATAAAAATCAGATCAAATCTACACAGTATTCAAGACAGCACCTAACACGTAGCAAGTAATCAATTAATATTAGCTATGATGATGACAATGATGATTATTGAAGTCCCTCTCTTCAAATCTCGAATTGGCCATGTAGCTTCAAGACCAATTTACCTAGTACTGAAGGAATTATTAACATAAGTTAATTGATCACTCTACTGGTAAAGATTATATCTCTTACATTTCTTATTTATGTCCCTGAAGGTTATTAGAATAAGTTTTAGGATATACAAATTATATTTTGTATATGTAATATATGTCCATGTGTGTATATCTGTGTCTGTGTATGTGTATGTAATCTCTAATATTTCAAGTGGCCACATAGAAGTCCTTGACCTTGTCTGACTTTTAAGCCAGATGTGTTTGGGTGTCTTTTTTTGGTGTAGGTAAAAACAAAGCACTATCTGAGAGGTTTTTTTTTTTTTAAGATTTTATTTATTTATTTGATAGAGAAAGAGAGCATATAAGAACATGAGGGGGGGAGGGGCAGAGAGAGAGAGAGGGAGAAGCAAACTCCCTGCTGAGCAGGGATCCTGATGCAGGGCTCAATCCCAGGACCCCAGGATCTGACCTGAACCAAAGGTAGATGCTTAATCAACTGAGCCACCCAGACACCCCATCCTCAGAGGTTACTTCATAGCCCTTTGATGTGTCCACCTTTGGTCCAAGTGATATAGAAGCCTCTGCCAGAATATATTATTATATAGTGGACTTACATGTTAGTTTAACCAAGATTGTTTAAATCATTTTTGTATCAAAATATCTTATTTTTCTTCACAACACTTACAGTGATAATTAAATAATTATTTGCCTTACAATTAGTTTGATGTCTGTTTCCATGACAAGTATCTCGGTGTGAGCCTTTAGAAAGACAGGAACTATGTGTGTGTTGTTTACTGTAGAATCCCCTGAACCTAGCACAGTACCTGCCACATAGTAAGTACCAAGAAAATATTTGTTGAGTGAGAACAGGAAAGGAAGATGAGAAAACGGAAGTTGAGGGGGGACAGTACTCCCACATATTTATCCCAGAACCAGGAGCAGTGCACAGAATAAACTTGGAACTACATGTGAAATATAAAGGAGACTATGGCAGCCTCAACTCACCAGAGTTTAAAATCTAGCTAGTGGTACCGGACATATTCAGAGATACGTACCATCCAGTATACTTAACAAATACTTTTAGGAAGATAATGACTGTTGAGAGGAGTTAACAAATAGAGGAGAGGTAGGACTCCAGACTAATCCTAGAGGAGGGAAGAAAGAGACAGAAAAATGAACAACCAGTTAAGAAAAATCAGAATTATACCACAGAAGCTCCAATTAGAGCCCCCAAATAGATACAAGGGAAATAGTCCTAAGTCCAGATTAAAGTGAGTTTCAGCAAGCTAGGCTATGTGAAGACATGTATGTCGTTTGAATAAGGTACATTCAGTATCATCATTGCTTGATCTATTCTAGTAGTGATGCTTCATTTGAAATTCTTTAAACACTAAAAATTGGCATGAGATTGGGGCGCCTGGGTGGCTCAGTGGGTTAAAGCCTCTGCCTTCAGCTCAGGTCATGATCCCAGGGTCCTGGGATCGAGCCCCGCATTGGGCTCTCTGCTCAGCAGGGAGCCTGCTTCCCTTCCTCTCTCTCTGCCTACTTGTGATCTCTGTCAAATAAATAAATAAAATCTTTAAAAAAAAAATTGGCATGAGATTTCTATGTTCAAAAAAGAAAAAGAATTGGAGGTTAGAAAAGAAAAGTTTTCCTAGGAAGCAGGCTCAGAGTTGAGAGTTGAGTACAGAAAGTTTCCTGGGACATGCCCTCAAGATGACAGCTGTAAGGGAAGAGGGGAGTGAAGGGGGCAGGATTGCCCAGAGGGAGAAGTAGAGCTGAGATGAGGTTGCAGCAGAGTCTTCAGGCAGTCCTCTAGGGAGCTCTAACATTGGGGCGGCCCTCCGGAAGCATTCCTTCGTACCTCCGACTGACCGGTTATTAGATGTGGGTCTTCTTCTCCCATCCTCCTTCCTGAGTGTGACCTTGAGCAAGGAGGCACCCTTCAATTGCTCAGCAGAGTGACTCAGCTGGACCCCTCTCTGAGGAGATGAGTGATTCAGTCCCGAAGGTGGGGCATCTGGACAGCATACCATAACGTTCCCTACAACTGGCCAAGAAAGATTTGGTCCGGAAGAGGGAGGGAACAGGCAAGGCTGCCATGTTTCTTAGGAGATTAACTGGGCTTGACTTACCACACGGAAGCAGTGCTACTCTGGGAATGGCCAGCCCTCCCCAGAGGATCCTGAAAATTATTTCAGACTTTAATTCTCCTCCTCCTCCCTTTTTTCTCTCTTCTGTTCCATGGGCTCTAGCCTTCTGTCCCATAGGTTCTAGCCTGTTTCTTTCCCATTTTAGTCACATGTGTATATATATGCTTGTGCCTTTCTGTTGTCCCAAAGAATGTTTATGCTCTTTGGCTTTCCTCCACTGTCTTTCACACGAAACTCTGTCTCTTAGGACTCCTCAGGGAGTTACAGAAGAGCCTCAGAATGCTACCACACTAGCACAACTCATCTCCCCAGCAACTGCGTACACTTCCTCCCATCCTATATTTCTATTTTCCTGTTCCAACGGGTAAGCCTCCTGCCTTTCAACACCTGGCAAAAGTCCTCTAGTAGAAACTCACCTCAAAACTCCCTTTTTAGGTAATGTAAACTGATTAGCTGGAAATGAGAAAACAGGCAGTCTCTGGTCATTCACACAGTGCAGAGGTTATCAAATGCCACTTCCTAACCACTCAGAAAAAAATCTAAGTAAAAATAAGTCAGTGAAACAGCAGCAGCAGAGATGTTTTGTTGGTCTTCAACCATGAACTCCTGAAAGGCAGTAATTGTTGCACCTGTGCTGTGCGCCTTTCCATTGCACAATGTCTAGCACACTGTTAGAACTCAATAGAATGAGATAATTTTTTATCCAACACTGCACCTGGGAAGACTGGCAGGCTGCCACTGACTAGATGGTTGGTGTACTTGAGTGATTCCTGTGCCTTTTTGTAGAAGTAGAAAGTCATGAATTACAGACAGACTGCTATGAGGATTAGCCGTTGAATAGAACAGTGTTTTGTTTGTATTTTTTTAATGATGACAAAATATCCTGGTATAATCTTCCTTTATGAATCAAGAGGAGAATTAAAGGAGCAAGGAGGATTATGAAATTATGTTACTTCTGTAATATCAATCCTGGAAGGGCTTAACATTCCTTCATTTTAGCAAAGATTCCCTTTTATTAGATAGAGTTCAAAAAATCTGAGGTGCTCTTACTAAGCTTGCAGTAATTCAGGACTTCTTGCTTAGCAAAATATTAAGTGATGTGGGGGGCACCTGGGTGGCTCAGTGGGTTAAAGCCTCTGCCTTCAGCTCAGGTCATGATCCCGGGGTCCTGGGATCGAGCCCCGCATCGGGCTCTCTGCTCAGCGGGGAGCCTGCTTCCTCCCCCCGCCCCCCGACCCCGCCTGCCTCTCTGCCTACTTGTGATCTCTGTCAAATAAATAAATAAAATCTTAAAAAAAAGAAAAAAAATATTAAGTGATGTGGAACTGAGGGCATCATACAGAGAAAAATCATCTTGCATCCATGCCTTTAAACTGGGAAGATGATGAAAAAATGCAATGTAAATGTAGTAGATTTAATAAAAGTCATCCATTTATTGGGGGGATAAAAAGACAGTAATACAGTAATGATGATACTATTTTGCATTTAAGTTACCTACCGAAAAAATCAAAATAGGATCTATATGTGATTAATGATTGCTTCTGTCTGTTCTGGCCTTTTATGAATAGTATCTAAGGAAATCTGGCAAATTAAAAGGGTTTCTGGGGGGTATCTAAGGTCTGGTTGTCATTTTCACATTTTCCAAATTTAAGGCAACTGAGGAAATAGGGACATAACCGTGGTTCTTTCAGGAGCTATTATTAAATGAAATTGGCAACATGTCTTGATTGGAAATAAGGAGAATGGGACTGATTTTAACATTGCAGTGGATCCTGAGTGATAATGAGAGTTACCAAAAATAGCTGTGTGAGGCAGGGTCTGAATACTTGGAGAATGAGGAAGGCAAAAAAGAAAATAACGTAGACCAGATTTTTTTTTTCAACCAAAATAGCCACCGTTTATGATGTGCCAGACTTCCCATATGTTATCTTATTCACCGCTGATGCCAAGCCAGTGAGATTTGTTATTTCTATTCTATAAATAAAGAAATCAAAGTAGTTGAAGAATTTCCCAAGGTCACAAACCTTGGAAAGAGAGAGTGGAGAGAGGGGATTTGAAAAGAGGTCTGCCTGATTCCTACTCTTTCCCCAGGACTACACAAAGAATGTCCAAATAGGAACTTTGCCTTAATGTTCACTGTGATGACTATTTTAACTTGCTTCTAGAAGGCTGAAGTTTTCATTAATGAAAAGTTACTTTAAAAGGTGGTAAAGGTAATCATACAATTACGAGAGAATTGTTCAAGCTTTCGCTGGCATGGAAGTACCCTTGGGGTGAATTAGGCCTGAAGAAATGGGGGCATGATAAATGCCAGGGGACTCGGGACTGAAGATACTATGGAGACTCCATTGTTGTCATTGTTAACTTCTGCAGCAGGACTGGCCGGCTGTCCTTCCAACTGTGTCTCTGATTATCATGGTCTTTCTTGGCGTATTCAAAGTGGGTTGGTTTGTTTGTTTCTTGGCCAATTAATAGTGTCATTTCCTAAGGACAGTGTTATCTGTGTGTAACTTCAGTGATCACGAGTACCTTCAAAAGCTATTTTGGAATGATGGTAGAGATCAAAATTGATACTTTCTATTGGACCTGAAAGACTGGGATACTTGAGGCCAAATTGGCAGCTGGCATGAAAACAACATGGACAGTAATTTTAGTTGCCATAATCCTGAATACTAGAAACTACTTGTTGTGTTCATGTCATTTCCATGAAAATGCTGGAAGTTCTAGGGATGAACCTTGGGTGAAATCTCTAGATAGGCATGCTTTTACCTCACGAAAATCCTAAGTATTGTATTGTTGAAACTTGTATAGCATCACTACATCCAAAAAGGGCCTAGGATCTTATCCGAATTCTTATTAATTCCCACGATATTTCTATAAAGTTGATAACAAATGCTTTTAAAGATATTTTAAAGAGAGCAGGGAACATTATGTAATATTATTGTGTGATAAGCGGGTTAATTTTCGCCAGACATTGTGAAAGTTAAAAATTATAATTGAATATTGTGCATGTGTCAGGCTTCATCTGCTTTGTTTCTGTATTCCATCGCTACAAATAATGAACTGGTAAGCAAGACATCACCCAAGACAGGTAGGTGGAGTTTGAGCAGGACTACTGGCGCACTTGGAGAAATAAAATAAAATGTTGCCTCTTTTAAATAGTAACAGTTGTAAAGTTGTCAAACTAAGGGTCTTATTTGAACTGATTACACTTGATAAAAAAAAAAAATAACAAGCTGTGACAAATAGAAAGGGCAAGATTTCAGTAATTCACTAAAGAATGTCTCTACTCAAAGCTTTGCAGGGGAAAAAATGTCTTGTTTGGGGCACAATTGCAGAGTTGAAATAACAGCCCATGAATACCCTGGAGAAATGACTATGTACCCAAGGTGAATGCTAAAGCCTTCCCTCTTGAATGAGCCTTTTAATCAAGGCATTCTCTAGGCTCTCAAAAAGTCTTCAGTGGTCCTACCTAAAGATTAATGGGAAAAGCCGAAACTGAGTTGGCCTATTTGCAGAAACAATTTTAAAGATTTACTGATGGTTGACAAATGCCATTTAAGCTTTCAAAGCCAGCCATATGCTTTTGAAAAGGATTTAAAGGAAATCCTCCCACTATAGAAGACGACTTTGAAGGATCTCTGTGGTAGCCTCTGGTTTTTAGGTGTGTGGATATGTTGTTGAGTTTTCTCTTTCCTGCCTTTTTTTTTTTTTCTCCCACATCTTTGCTGAATTCCTAAAATATGTGGCTCAGAAAAAGAAGATGGTGAGCCTTCATCTAACATATTTCCATGTTCAGAAGGCCCACACATACTTCTATCAGGGAGAATTAGATAAATCCTTGCCAGACAAGTGTGCCTACGGAGTGTCTCTCTCAAATACCTTTCTACCAAAATACAAGCTATAAAAAGCCCCCCAGAACTGAAAGTTTAGAATAACATTGTTCAAGTATACAATTAAGCTTTTTAAAGGTGTTTGGATTTTTTTTAGGGTTTTTTTTCTTTTGTCAATATGTATATTACTTTAGACTTCTGGAATGTCATGGCCATTTATACATTATAAATCAGAAGTTAATAAATATTGGCCTTGTTTTCCTTGCCAGTCAGTCTTGTGTGCATCTTGCCATTGGTTTTTGGCGCAAGGAAAATTTATTCAGCCCGAAGAGGAACATTCCCAAAGAGATTATATTCAAAATGTTTCTTCATAGGATAAAAATCTGAATGCAATTTCAAGTATTATGCAATTATAAATACCCAGTCACAATGTGGATTAGAATTGGCCCCACTTCATACTTTGTCATCACCTTCTTCTGCTCACTTCAGTGAACTCTCAAGGGGATTTCATAAACAAGATGACACCTCCCATCTTCTTGACTGATCCTCAGAGAACTGGATGAATCACATTGTGCTGGGTGCGGCCCGTCAGACTCCATCTGCCCTCTTGGTGCCCCAGGCGCCGGCGGGTTCGGGAGCAGCACGCTCTGGCCTTGTTTGCCCATTTCCCTGGGTCGCTGACAGTGATCTGACAGAAAGCGACACTGACACAAAGAAGCCGAAAGGGGCAGGAGATGGGGATGAGGTCAAAGCAGAGAAACTGAGAAAATCCAGTGAAGTGGAAGCAGAAAGGATAAACACATGAGGGCTTAGGGCAGGTTTCTGGGCTCACATCAGTTGGCCACACCCCTCCCCCAAACCAAGGAAGAAATGTTCCCTCTTAACTGCCTTGGTAACGATTAAAGGCCCAGTGACATGAAGGAAGGATTTGTACACAGGAGCCTCCAATCCCTCCCTACAGTAGCTAGAAAGCCTAGTAGTCAGTTTCCTGCTCTTTTAAAAGCTAGCTCTCAATGACGGCTCTCCCGTAGCCAGAGTAGCATCACACACGCATGTACAGTAAAGACAACCCACTTCTTTCTGTAACTCTTTTCTCAGCTGGATTATTGGAATGACCCGCTCTGGGCTGACTGGCTCCAATTTGTTCTCCAGGCCACACCTGGATGGTCTTTCTAGGAATGTCATACTAATATCATACATGTTTCTCCCAAAAACTCTTCAGTGACTCCTTGGGTACCCATACCCAGCAGTATCTGAGTATTGGCACTTGGTCAGGAATCTAGAACAATGCATCACATGGTGGGAAAGTTACTCCCTTTTCGATTCTCTTTCAACCTCCTGGCTTCATCAATGCGAAAGTCTCATGGAAGGCTGGTTTGTCTTCAACATCTCTTTTAAGCCCACTATATTCCATTCTTATCAAAGGGAAGACAGTTTTCAGGCTCAGTCTGACTTGGCAAATACAGATAGGAATCTAACTAGAATTTAATAACATCATTTGGTTTTCAGTGTATATACTTTTAACAGTTTCCTTCTACTTATGAGAAGTGATACTGGTTTTCTACTTAGAGGTTGCGCTAGAAACCTTCCATTCTTATTAAACTTACCTAGGCAGTTTAAGACTATTAATATACCTCTAAATATCTGTAGATGCATCAACGCATATATATCTACCTATATACGCATATGTATGTATGTATGTGTCGATATATACATATGAATATACACATGTGTATATATGTATACACACGCACATATGTAATACACGTATAAATTATATATGTATATCCATATGTACATATGTGTGTATATATAGATATATGTGTATGCAGATATATAAAATAATAGTTCAGCTACTGTCCTTATATGGCAGAATAATGACTGAGTAGTTTAGGAAACACAGAGCTATGAAATACAGCCCAAACTCCTTACATGGCCTATAAATCCCTCTATAATCTTTCACTCATCCTGTGTCCAGACAGGCTCAACTCCCTCCACTGCCTCATAAATATCTTGTAACAAATCATGACAAATCCTGCATGGCCAAACTATGTATGTACCATGTGCCATCCTTAGTACCCACTGGGCTCCCTTGTAGAGCATGGGCAGTCTCTGTTTCTAGATTGTCTTCCTCATTCTTCTCTACTTAGATAATCCCTACTCATCCCCCCTCCAGTTGGAGCACTAGGGCACCCCACAAGAAAGCCTTTCTGCCTCATTATCTTACCCACCTTTTCCATGCTCCCCTTGGCTGAACTAGGGTCCCCTCCATTGAGCTCCCATAACATCTTGGTTACATCTTTATTAGAGCATGTATCACTTTTATAATTTTTTAAAAGATTTTATTTATTTATTTGACAGAGAGATTGAGAGCACAAGCAGGCAGAGCGGCAGGCAGAGGGAGAAGGAAAAGCAGCCTCTCCACAGAGCGGGGAGCCTGATGCGGGGCTGGATCCCAGGACCCTGGGATCATGACCTGAGCCAAAGGCAGAGGTTTAACTGACTGAGCCACCAAGGCGCCCTCACTTTTGTAATTCTTAAGTTGTTTCTCTCTCCTCTTATTTCAGTAAACCCCACGAGACCAGGAATTTCCTTTAGGTCTCTGACACACCTGTCTGGAATATAATGTTTGGTCATTAAGTGTTTAATCAATTAACACCTCATTTTTATCTGGAAGGTATATGAGCAGGATAGCTAATAAATAAACCTTAATAATAGTAGAGTAGATGATTTATAAATAATGCAGCCTACCTTAACTGGTGAGAATGAGGGCTCTACCAAAATATGGGAACAACCCAAATGTCCATCAACTAAAAGATGGAGGAATACAGTGTGGTATAGCCACACAATGGAATATTACTTGGCAATGAAAAGAAACAGTGCTGATACATGTTACAGCACAAATGAGCTTTGTGTAAGAAGTGTCCAGAATAGCAAATATATAGAGAGAAGGTAGATTGGTAGTTGCTCAGGGTTAAGAAAGGAGGACGGTATTGGTTAGTGACTGCTCATGGGCACAGGATTTCTTTTGTGGCTGAGAAAAATGTTCTAAAATTAGATTTTGGTGGTAGTTGCACAACTCTGTGGATATACTAAAAAAATAATCGAATTGTGCACTTTTCATGGGTGACTTGCATGGTGTGTGAATTATATCTCAGTAAAGCTATTAGAGTGAAGGCTCCACGTCAGATTGTCAGATCCTCCACAATTTACCATGTAGTGATCATGGGCAAGGTAGTTGATTTCTCTGTGACTCAGTTTCTCTTCCATAAAACAGAGGTAATCACAGTAGCCATCACAGAAGATCATTATGAACACTGAATATGCCTCGCATAGTGCCTGTAAAATAATAACACTCAAGGGGTGTCCGGGTGACTCAGTTGGTTAAGCAACTGCCTTTAGCTCAGGTCATGATCCTGGAGTTCTGGGATCAAGTCCCACATGGGGCTCCCTGCTCAGCAAGGAGTCTGCTTCTCCCTTGGACTTCTCCCCTCTCATGCTCTCTTTCTATAAATAAAATCTTTCAAAAAATAATAGCACTCAAAAAATATCATGTATCATGATTGCAAAAAGATGATGTAGTATATTCTGAATCACGGGGGAAAGGTGACCTATTTTAACATACTTGTAATATGAACTGTCTTGGTTCTTTCATGAATGGTGCATGTTTACAGCATATAAAATATTCATGGTTAATAGCTATCCTGTATACACCATGAACGACTCATAATAAAATGCACACATATACGCCCATTATGTTCTGGTTTAATCTGCAGAACTATTGTTACCCCGACTTACAGACAAGTGGAGTTGTGCACAGAGAGGGTAACTTGCTCAGCTCCCTGTGCCTTGTAGGTGGAGAATGGAAGGCCTCCAACCCCTTGGTCGGTACCGTTCCTGGTACACGAGGCTGTCCCACGTACCAACGTGCTCACATACATATACCCAACAAATGGGTCAATTGCCCATCAAGAGAACTGTCCCAATGGAGGTAATGGGCTCCACCATGCTTTCCTTATTTAAACACATATCCCACGTGAAACTGCCACCGCAGGCGCTCCTGTCCTGTCTGAGATTGTATGGTAAGAAATCTTCTTTCAAAATGGGAAATAGGCGGAGTCTTTGTCTCAAGAATGCTGTTAAACAAATAAAACCTCGGAAAAGATAGGCCTGGGGGCTCTGGAGCAGAAAAGCGTGATCTTCTTCTCTCAACACCAACATTATGACACCGTGAAGAATTGTGCTTATAACATCTGACTTCAATCATTGCAGTCAGTAGCAAAGAATGTGTTACACATGGCATGTGCATACGGCAGCACAAGTGGGTTGTAGGAAACGCGTCGTCTGATCAAAAAGGATAGCGCAAAACTAATCCCAAGTGGAGAGCGGAATTCACTTGGAACATCTGGGAACACAGTTTACAGGGCTTCAGATTAAATTCTCTCTCTTCAAAAGTATTCAATGAATCCGTAGGTCAGAGCTTCAGCCCACATATACTAGATTATAAGTAATTCATATGTGAGTGGAGCCATATTTCAGTATTGAATTCTCACTAAATCTCTGCTGTCAAAGAGATGACAATCTCGTCTGACAGATTTTTAACAGTGTCCGTGTCTTGTTGGATTTTGCATTCCCAGCATTTCCTGTGGATCTGGCATACAGAAGGCTCTCAATAAATGTTGGTGGAGTCAGTAAATGAGTGAGTGAGTGAATTATCACTTGGGAGGAAATTGCATTGGGTATTTATAAATTAACATCTACTCAACACTTTCAAGAATGTTCGTTATTAGTTAGTTGAATGATGAATGAATGGGCTTGAAATGCACTTCGTAATTCATTTCATAATATATGTAATTGTCAAATCACTGTGTTGTACACCCGAAGCCAATATAATACTGTACATCAATTTTAAATTTAAATTTTAAATTAAATTTAATTTAATTTTAAATTTAATTTTAAAAATTAAATAAATAATGTGCCGAATGATGGATGAATGGACTTTAAATGAATTTAAATGAATTAATATGACAAGGTGAGTTGTTCAGAAGGAGACTGAAAGATGAATAAGGTTTTTATTAATTTCCAGTGTCCTGTCTGTTTAATTCATTTTAAAAAGCTTTTAAGATTTGCTTTAAAAAGAGAGGTAAATTTGGGGTGCTAGCCTAAGTCATCCTTAATTTTGAGAATAGGATTTTTCAATGAAATTGAAGTATGATTTCAGAATATGGCATTCAATTATGAAATAGTTATATATATCTTCTGTATATATATCTCTTCTATACACTTTGTGTTCATCAGGAGCCATTAGGGTTGGGGTCATACAGGGCAGATGAGCTACACCTCGCTTTCCCAGAGGTCAGTTTTCCAGTAACTTTCCCCTCTTTACACAGAGCCAGGAAATGTAATAGGACTCTGAGCATCAACTATTACTGTATAAATCCCATACACTTAAGTCTCTTTGAAAAGGAGGCTTTGACTCTCTTTCACACTCCATTTGGGGTTTTTTACGTATAATCTTCATAAGGTTGATTATTTTGTTTCTTAATATATGTTGAGTGTAAATAGCAACTATATAAAAAGCTGAACACTAAGAAGTCTTTTACTTTTCACTGATAACTGTGAGATTTATCAACGGATAACCCAATCAACAACAAAGGAGGAAGAATTCCTAAACGAGGCACTCCAAATAAAACAACCCTATTTACCATCATTTGGTTTACAGTTGAGGAAACTTTTGAATAGTTTCAAAATAAGTTTCTGTGTGGGTACTGACTGGTGTTTTTACGACGGGAACCATTAATAATTAAGAAAAATTTTAATCTGGGGCACCTGGGTGGCTCAGTCGTTAAGCGTCTGCCTGCCTTCGGCTCGGTTGTCATCCCAGGGTCTTGGGATCGAGCCCCGCATCAGGCTTCCTGCTCAGCCGGCAACCTGCTTCTCCCTCTTCCACTCCCCCTTCTGGTGTTCCCTCTCTCACGGTGTCTCTCTCTAGCAAATAAATAAAATCTTAAAAAAAAAAAAAAAGTTTTAGTTTGTTTAAGATGGCACTGAAAAAAAAATGGACATTTAAAGGATAAGGTTCAATTTAAGTGGGAAACCCACACGTATGGACTATCTATTCTAAGATAGATCCAGTAAACGAGGAACAATTGTTTTCACATTTAAAGTTTATACATGAGTGTTCTTTACTTCCAAAATCTTTGAAAATCCTAGATTAGTAAAAATATTTTAAAGCAACACAGGTTAATACACTCTAGATTATGTCCTTGCCTATCTTCCGTTTCACACGACAATATGTGGAAAATCAATTTACTTAACTTTAAGCTTGTAAGGTTTCTTTTAGATGGTGTTAAAAGCTATAAACAATGTGGCGACTGACCATTTACAAGAAAGAGGCTGATAAAAAAGGGAATTATATAATGCTTCAACTTGGGAAAGGAGGAAAAATACATCATAGCATAGAGTTACTTTAAAGCTGTAATGTCGGCCAAGGGAGATTAAATTGCCTTTGGGGTGTACAGATGCAGAAGATTCCATTGGTGTGCTTTTCAAAGCAAAGACAGATGATATTAGGAAACAAAGCATGAGGACTTCTGCCTTAATCTGTCCACATTAACGTTTTGATCTATGACTAATTGGAATTGCAAGTAGGGTTTGGAAGATTCTTACAGTCAGTTCGAGGCTAGCAGACTGTAAATTCTCCTAAAAATGCAGCTAGAAAGATGGCCTGACCACAAAGGAAAGAACGTGTGAAGAACTGTTCTAATTTAAGCCCCTTAATGCGTCTAATTCAAAATTAATAAGGAATATGCACAAAAGTGACAAAACATTCAATGCTTGCTCTCAACAGAGAACAGAAAATAAAATATACTACATGATCGTCCCCGCCCCCAAAATAAACATCACTCCCTTTTTACGTCTTTAAATAAAAGAAAAAGAACCACCACTGAAGATTTACTAAATCCAAACACGATTTCTCCACTCCAACTCAGTCCTGCAGTGGTTCTCAGAGCCTCCAGGATGGTCTGAGCTTCTGCGCATGGCATATGAGGCCAGCTTGGTTTGGCTCTGGCCCTAGACGCTCTTGGGGCCTTGTGTTGGGTCATATTGCAACATAAGCACTTCCATTCAACCCTGACGACCTATTTGTAGCTTCTGGAGAACAGCCTACTTTCTCATGCCCTGATGCTTCTGCGCATGCGCTTCTCCTACCGGAAATGCCTGCCGTCTCTCACCCCTCCCTTCGATTGAGCCCATACATCTCTCAAAGCCTCGGTTTAAGTGTTGGCGCTTCTTAGAACTGTGATATTAGGAACATTGTGATTAACTGTTTAACATAAGTTTAAAAAATAAAAAATTCTATGAGGGTTTGGTGGCAGAAGAGATTAATTCCTAACCAGCTAAGATCTTGGAGGGATTTCATGGGGAGATTGGTTTTGTATTGGAGTTTATAGGACTAAGAAACTTTTACCATTTTTTATCTTACTTATTAGAAAATGAAGACTTTTATTCTGTACACGTCATTCCTCTTTGGTCATTTTACTCCCACCTTGGGATCTTGAGAGTTAGCTTGGAGATGCTAATAGGATAGAAAAATCACCAATATATCAATGATTAAAACATAGCTTTCCTTTGTTTAGGAGGGTCATTCTCTTTGAGCAGGTCAAATGGGAGTCACATATCAATGAGGGGAGATTAGGATACTTGTCTGCCAGCCAGATGAGTAGGTGGACAGCAAAGTTACCCAAACCTACCAGCTGGAACTCAAGCCACTCCCTTTGTTGTTTGTAAGATTTTATTTACTTATTTATTTATTTATTTGAGGGAGAGAGAGAGAGCAGGAGGAGGAGCAGAGGAGAGAGAGAATCTCAAGAAGACTCTGCACTGAGCACAGAGCCTCTTGCAGGGCTCAATCATGAGATCATGACCTGAGCTGAAATCAAGAGTCAGACGCTAAACTGACTGAGCCACCCCGGAGCCCCAGCACCTACTCCCTTTAAATACCCACTTTATCTTACTATTCTTCTGACACGAAAACCACTGCTGAAAACTCAGCTCCTTCAAGAAGCCCTCTCTAACTAATGGAAAATGTATTGACAGCTTTCTGGACCTGCAGGAATCAAGGACATGTTCTTAGAGGTATACAGACTTCTAAGTGGAATCAGTCTGGGTAAATTGCTTGACTTGCACTTACTTTGGGATTCAAGCATGATGGAGGAAGAGTTTATTTGCATGAGGGAACCACCAAAGAAATGGTGCCTAACTGCAGAGATTTGGGTCAGGAGCTGGGCAATGGCGATGGTGGTACCAACATAGCCCTGGGTACTTTTCAGGTGGAACATGCCTGGGATAAGTACCTAAGGGCACAGTTCACTGGTCATTGATAGCATTTTGATACAATGGTGGCAACTCAGGGCAGAAGAAGGGGTCAACAGCAATTACCATAATGTGGTCACAAACACCAGTTCTTACATTGCAGATGAGTCATCCCAGCCAAGGCTGGAACTTCCAGAATGACTGGGGAAGGAAATCTGTGGGAGACTAAAGTTCCTAAGTGTGACTGGGAGCAATACCCTGTAAATGATATATTATGACTATTTTTAATCAGGCTGGCATGGGTTGGAGTAATGAGATGTTGTACCTAAAACAAGTAGGTATTTGAATAATGGGCATGTGGTTTCACCTTAAGAAAAATGTCAGAAACACATAGAAGATTAAACATATGTTTATCTTGAGTGGCAGCAAAGAATTTAGAAAGGATAAACCCACAAAGACAAAAAGACTAGGAGAGAAAATTATAATAGAGGAGATGTGTTAAAAATTTGTGAAATGACTTAGCAGAGAAACCGCATAGTGTTAGTCAAGAACCAACCCAATTCCTAAAAAAGGAGTATTTTTGAAGGTCCTACTATTGTTAAAAATAGGGAGATTCATTGAAAGTCTTAATTATAAGCAGCTAAATGTCTCCCTTAGCTCACACAGCCAGACAACTATTTCCTAACCACCCAAACTTCAGCACAAACAACAAGCCTGGTCGAAGACCGGAAAGTTCCAGTCTGAAGAGAGTGAGCCCTGAGAGACTCTGGGCTAAGATGTACAAATGGCTGCCTCTAGAAAGTGGGAATCAGGGATGGGAGGGGTCTGGTGACTTTGTTTTTGTATTTGTTTTTTCATTCTAAGGCTTGTAGTTGTTTAAATTATATATATAATATGGATGATATAATGCCTATGTATCTAGATGCAAATATATAATCACTTCAGCCTAAAATAAAACTGAAATTTAATTTTAATTTAAAGAAGTAAAATAAAAAAGTAAAAAGCTTCATGTTCATGAAAACACAATTAAAACTACACAGCATGGTATCAATGAAGGAAATTCTTATCTTATTACCAATACTTTATTCTAGTAGCTACCCACAGAATTTTTCTTTTTTTTTTCTTTTTTTTTTTAAAGATTTTATTTATTTATATGACAGACAGAGATCACAAGTAGGCAGAGAGGCAGGGAGAGAGAGAGGAAGAAGCAGGCTCCCCGCTGAGCAGAGATCCCGATTCAGGGCTCGATCCCAGGACCCTGGGATCATGACCTGAGCTGAAGGCAGAGGCTTAACCCACTGAGCCACCCAGGTGCCCTGGAATTTTTCTTTTTAATGATGACCTCCTCTCTTGACACTGAACTGCACATGCCATAGTAGGAAGGACTGTCACATACGACCACACAGTTGGGGTGCCTGGGTGGCTCAGTTGGTGAAGTGGCTGCCTTTGGCTCAGGTCATGATCCCAGGGTCCCGGGATGGAGCCCTGCATCTGACTCCTTGCTCAGTAGGGAGCCTGCTTCTTCCCCCTTCTCTGCCCCTTCCCCTGCTTATGCTCTCTCTCTCAAATAAATAAATAAAATCTTAAAAAATAAAATAAAATAAAACCACACAGTTATGCATGTCCCAACTCCAGGGCAGCTGGACTGGACAATGGGACAGGTGATGGCAAGTATCCATGAGTGTTAGAGCTTGCTTTCTTACTGTTGAATTTGTAGTAAGATTTGTGAACTCACTTCCTTACGGCTGGTACAACTCCTTGCCTTTTTGCTTGTTTAGCTTAATCATCAATAGGCGTTTGTTGAATTCCCACGTAGGATTCAGTGCCTTTGACAAGATTCATTGTAAAAATACAAGCATGGGTTTTCTCTTTTTGAAGTTTTCCCACTTTTTTCTCTTCCTTCTTTTCTCAGTTAATAATTATACCTTTGATGTACCTTATACTGACATTTTGCATGTCTAATGATATAGGTAGTCACACTTGGTCTAAAATGTTAAACTTATTTTTACATTTCCTTAAACTTTGCAACTCATTAACCCATAACAACAAATAATTATGCCTTTGGTTGTTTTAAAAGTTCATCGGTGACTTATTGGCTCTCGAGGCACTCTGAGCATACAAATGAATGTTCCGCAGCAAATGTTTAAGAAAGGCAGGCAGTTGCCTTTATGACAGGTCCCAGGGAAGGTAAATAGCTAAACCACATGATTGGTAGCAAAAATGAAGTCTTCCAGTTTTCTCAAATTGATTTAGCATTTGATCTGGTCACCATCAAGTGTCCGAGGTTTTAAAGTCTCTCTTCTCTAATCGTTGACTCTGCCTCCACTCCTGGAGTCTTGGTTGAGTGGAAAACAGTTTATCTGATATGGAATAGTGTCTCTTTAGAGTTGGCCTAGCTGCCCCAGAGAGAAATGAAGAGACAGTAAGCTAGAAGATGACTCCCATCGCATAATTGCAAAGTGCGGCCACATGAAGATACGTGCTGTCTTTCATCTTTTGAATGCAGGCGGCAGTCTGATGTGGGGTTCAGAGGGTTATTTTAGTTTAAAGAAAAGGAATGCTTAAATCAAGCTCTTGGGTAGTTGAATTCAATTCAGTCTATCTTGTAGCACTTGTTCTTTTGGAGAATTACATTTCTGTTTTGACTGCTTTGTTTTGAGTTCAAAATGCTTAAAAGCATTGCAAAAATAACAGGGGTTCATTAAGTATTAAGTAGGCACTTCAAAGGATCTCAGAATATGCTTTATAAATATTTCATTCACATTCCCCACATCACTGAGGTAAGAACGAGAAAGATTTTTCCATTTAGTGGGAGGAAAAATTCAATTTAGGGTGAAGTAGGTCTATGCAGGTTCACATACTGCTCAATAGCAAAATAAAAATACAATCTGTGCTCTATTTAAAATGCAATCATGTTTCTACATCTTCCATACTTGGCTAGTAACTAACTCAAAAATTAGCAAGCCTTGCTGAGTTCCTTTTATTTTTTCCTAGCCATTGTCCATTAATATCTTTTCGATAAATAGATCAGCACTTATAGTAATGTTATTTTTAAAGGTTATTTTTAAAACATTGTGGCCAACTGTTTATAGGAAACGCAAAGTAGACCCAGTATTCTTTAATCTGCTTGCTGTACTCTCCTCGGAGACCCACAAAAACATACTTAGTAAAAATAATCCTCCCAGAAATAAGAAAGGAGGGGAATAATGCCAGAGAATGAAACATTCATTCAGCTGGTCAGTCACTCAACAGGAGTATTTATTGATTGTCAGCCATGTCCCAGACACTAGGCTAAAAGCTGGTGATTGAACACACCCTGCCTTCATTGCATTCAAGAAAGGAAGACAGGAAAGTAAATAAAGATGTGACCACAAACTATTCTAAGTGGAAAGAATGGTGGTGGGAGGTACGAGGGGTGGGAGGAGGACAGGGTGGGCCAGAGGAAAAGCAGGGAAAGGTGGGAAAGGACTTATTCTGGTTTGGAAGACCAAGAGGAACATCTGAAAAAGTGATAATTTAAGAATGAAGAGGAGCCAGCCTTTGGAAGGGTGGGTGAGGTGCCAATGAGTATCGTGGTACAGGTGAATGGACAGGACAGGCCCAAGGAAGAAAGTCTTGGGATATGGGGAACCTCACAGTGGCAGCTGCATCCTGAGTGCAGGGAGCCAGAGGACAGTGAGTCAGGTGAGAATGGAGGGTGAGGCACTCAGGGCCTGTCAGCCATGCTAAGGCATTTGGGTTTAATCTAAGAGTGAGCAGGAATCCATTGGAAGATTTCAGGCAGTGCCAGGGAATTATCTAATTCTGTTTTGAAAAGCTAAGTTTGGCCTCCATGTGGAGCATCTGTGGAGGGGGCCAGGAGTAGAAGCAAGAAGGGGAAGAGCGGTTAGGAATGAGCACTGAGTAGGACCTAGGCCTAGGTGACTAGGAGGTGATGGCTGCCTCCCCTGGACCAGCGTTGGGCCAGGCCCTTGCCATGAAGACTCTCTAGTCTTCACAACCCTAGCAAAGCCCGGGCGTAGGAAACCACAGGACAAGATTCTTCCAAAGCCCTTCCCCTAAACAGAAAGTTCACTGGAAATATACTGCCTGTGTCAGTCTAAAAAGGAAAACCTCAGGACACAACAGGAAAATAAATAGTCTGTTATGACTGGAATAGAGTTGACCGGTGGTCCCCAACTTACAATGGTTAGACGTAGCGATTTTTCAACTTTACGACGGGGCAAAAGCAACACATGTTTAGTGGAAATCACCCTTGGGATTTTGAATTTTGCTCCTTTCTGTGCTGGCAACATGGGGTACAATCCTCTCTTGTGGTGCTGGGCAGTGGCAACCCGCCATTCAGCCCCGCGATCACAAGGGTCGGCAGCCCAGACACTCAACAACATTCTGTTTCCCACTTTCAGTACAGTATTCAATAAATCACATGAGATGGTCAACACTTGGTTGTAAAATAGAGTTCGTGTGAGATGATTTTCCCCAACCGTAGGCTATGTAAGTATTCTGAGCACATTTAAGGTAGGCTAGGCCAAGCTGTGACGTTCAGTAGGCTAGGTGTATTAAATGCATTTTTGACTTACAGTATACAGTATTTTCAACTTATGGTGGGTTTATCAGGATGTAACGCCATCATAAGGGAAGGAAGATCTGTATTTGAAAAGGTTTAGAGAGGGAAACGTAACCCAGAGGATTAGGACTGGACCATGGAGACTTCAACCCATAGCCGGGAAGCCCTTTCCAGTGCTAGACACAGAGCCCAGGGGGGCCCAGCAAGCTTACCGCATTTAATCCTCACCACAGCAGCATGAAAGAGGTGTTAAAATACAACATTAAGAAATTAAGGCCACAAAAGAAAACACACACACATACACACACACACACAGAATCTGATAGCAAGGTGACAGAACCATCATTTGAGACCCTGACCTCTTTTCCAAATCTGTAACCCATTTTCCTTTCCACATAGCGCAGCTAGATAGTAGTACTTAGGCTCCATTTTGCAAATGGCGGATGACCAGCAAAGGCTTTTTGATCCCATGGGCTAAGGTAGGATGATGGCTCAGATCATCAACCCAGATTGTTTGCATGTGCTCCAGGACAGTAGATGGAATATGGGTGGAAGAGAAAGATTTCATTCTGTTGGAAAGGAAGGATCCCTTAGTCATACCATGTTCATTACAAGATATTTCGGCAACTTGCTTACTGTACAGAGTAAATAAATAAATAAATAAATAAATAATAAACAGTGGGGATTTCTGCCTGGGTGAAATAAAATAGATCTAGTTCCTTTAACCAAAGCTTTTGAAAGATTTTCTTTGAAACATTGCCTTGAGAGTCTTTTCAATGTAGTGATTATGGAACCATCAGGCACAACCATAGGCCCAAAATTTTATATATATACAATGTATGTATATAATGTATATATATTACATATATATACACACTTGTATCTTACAGCTTTTCACTTGACTTTTTCTTATTTTTGTTGTCCAATAATTAAGTAATGAAGTTATCTGCTAAAAGACGTTTAAGATGTGAAAGAGGAGTAGGGAGGGAAGGTTTTTCTAAATTTCCTCTTTTGAAGAAAAAAGTCATTACATCACTTTTTCTGTCATCGCTAAAGGCAAAACGAATAGTCTGTGATTCGTGTGTGGTAGTTCAGTGATTCTCAGCCAAGGGTGATCTGACCCTAGGGATCATTTATTTGGCAACGTTTATACGTTCGTTTTTCAAGGCCGCCATAACAAAGCACCACTGACCGGGTGGCTTCAAGAGCAGAAATTTATGTTCTCACACTTCTGGAGGCTGGGAAATCCGAGATCAAGGTGTCAGCAGCGTTGTTTTCTTCTGAGGCCTTTCTCCTTGACTTGTGTTTCATCGTCTTTTCCCTGTGTCTTCACATGGTCTTCCCTCTGTCCCTTTGTGCAGATGCCCTCTTCTCATCAGAACACCAGTCATAGCAGAACAGGATCCACCGTAATGACCTCATTTTAACTTAATTGCCTCTTTAAAGACCCCGTCTCTAAATCAGTCACATTCTGAGTTAAAGAGCATTAAAAGTTCCGTACAAATGGGGGGAGAGGGTGCGGAATAGAATTCACCCAGCGGTCTCTACAAGTTCTTGGTGGTTACAGCTGGCGGAGTCGAGGTGCTCCTGGCATCTGGTGGGTAGAGCCAGGAATGCTGCCCAGCACCTTGCCATGCACAGGAGAGCCCCCACAGCAAAAAGAATCGTCAAGCCCCGAATGTCAGTATTGAATGTCAAGACTGAAAAACCCTGTTCTAATTCCAAAGTGGGTTGTTTGATTTTTTTTCTAAGCATAAGGAAAAACAGAATCTATTACTCACATGAACATTACTATTGTGAATGATAGCACAGTCTTCAGTAGGACTCTACTCATATCCATATTCAACTGTCTCACACAGAGACCAATTTGTGGCATAAACAAGCTTTGTAAACTGTTTAGATAAATAAATAGAGTTATTGTTAAAAGAAAAAAAAAAGGAAGCACAATATAAGATATTAGCTCCTTTATCCTTCAGGGGAAAAAAAATCAAGATGACTCCAGATGGCCTGGGAAGGGGGAAAGAACGAAGGCAGAGAGGACCGTTAAGATCTCATTGCATTGCTTGACCGCTCACCCCGGATGTGTGAAAGGCCCAGGGTTCCAACTGGAATTCTGAGATCTGGGGCTGGGAAAGAAATGGACCAGGGGCTACACACCCTGGAGCCAAGAAGGACCCAAGAGATGATATCCAAAGGCTAAATGAAAGCAGAGTCGATGGGCTGGAGAGGTGTTCTCGAATAGTCACTCCCAGGGGCTGGCAAAGAGGTAAAAGCAGCCAGAGATACCACACAAAGGTGTGAACAGTAGAGAAGAGACTTTCCCTGAGGTCTCTTCTTATATACGTGGTACTTAAAAGCCAAAAAGGTCAACCAAATATTAGGACCTGAAGTTAATTAGATTAAGGAATCTAAGGGAATTAGATCATGGATTCCAGTAGACCGTGCAGCTGCAAAGGGCTGATCCCACAAGCTATAGAGTCAGATGGACCGGCTTCAGACCATGCTTGGCTCTGCCACTGTACTGCTAGCGTCATCCTAGAAAAGCTAAATCTCTGTGTGCCTCTGTTTCTTCATCTGTAAAATGGGTTATTATCCGAAGATTCATTAGATTGTGTCTGTGTGTATGCATGTGTGTATGCGAAAGAGAGAGAGGGGGAAAGAGAGAAAAATGCTAGTTATTGTGATTGGGCACAGACAACTATTAGAGAGAGAGAGAGCACCAGCGGTGGGGAGAGGCAAAGGGAGAAGGAGAAGCAGACTCCCTGCTGAGCCGGGCACTCCACATGGGGCTCGATCCCAGGACTCTGAGATCATGACCTGAGCCAATGGCAGACGCTTAGCCATCTGAGACACCCAGGCGTCCCAACATTCCACTTCTTAAATCTGCTTTCCCACCTCATTGCCAACCTTGTCACGTTTGCTTCCCACGGGTAATTTGCTGCAGTAGATTTCAAAACAAAGCAAAACAAGAACCCCATCACGAATGCCCAAATAAAGAATACTTCGTTTCTGATTGAGACCTCCTCCTCTGAGAGAAGTGCACAAACGTTCATGACTAACTTTGTGGGCTTCTACTTTTGACAGCTGTAGAAAGATTTGGTTTGTTGTCATTTCTTTCTTTGTCCATTTGTTTTTGTTTCATTTTGTCTGCTTGCTTATCTATTTGGGGTGTGTTCTGAGGACATAAGTTTTTGGATGAGTGGTCCACTCACAGATAACTCCATCTATTGTGGTGTCTAAATGGGGTGTCTGTCCGATCAGATGGGGGCCCCAAATGCGGTGCCACTGACTATTGGGTGAAAGGATTCACGTGAGGCAGGACAAGGGAGATAGAAGTGTATTGAGTATACCGCAAGGGAGCAGACGGCAGGACAGCAGAGGAGAGAGACTGTCTGCCAGGAGGCCATGGGAGGAGGCTGTTTTTGAAGAGGGAAGGTAAAAAATTAATTAATTGAAGAGGGAAGGTGAGGAGGTATGGTGAGGTATGGAATTCTCCCTTTTCTGGTAACTGTGCCTGGTTGTAAGTGGCCCATTTGTCACTGGGGCCTCTGGATATTTTGAGGAGGGTCCCCTGATGGGCCTGTGTTATTCAGCCAGAGGGGTGCTGTGGGTCCCTTCTGCATTCCATCGCTCAAGCCTGTGTGCCTAAAAGTGGCCTCTACATCTGTCCCTTCTCTTGTTTTTCACAGAATATAAATAAGGTTCATGACTACCCAGTCACATTAACTATGTCTGTTGGATCAGGGTGACAATGTAAAATTTTCAAACGAGTTTGCTTTGAGGCTCTGTCTTTTCAAAGTTTCCATTAAAATTTTAATAAAGCAAAGGGACCCATACATAAGTACATAAGCCAGCTATCTCTAAAGATTTTTAAAATTATACTGTAATTTTAAAAAGATTTTTCAAGGTAACCCAATATCAATAAGCAAACAAACATTTCCACTCCTATTACATCTCTATGGGTAAAAAGTTTTCATGTGTAAAAACACTAAGAGGTTCTATGTAATAATAATAATCGTAGCAAACTATGCAGTGCTTATAACATCCCAGATACTACTCAAGTACCTTCCCATCGGTTAGCTCAATTATTTCTCATAAGAATTCTATAAAGCAGATAGTATCATTATTGCTGTTTCACAGATTAGGTAACTGAAGCACAAAGATGTTAAATAACTTGCTCAAGTTTGTTCAGTTTAGAAATAGCAAAGCCAGGACTCAGACTAAGTCAGGATAGCTCTAGAATACCGTCTCCTAATTATTACACCGCCAGCTATTTCAAAGAATACCGTTGAAGCCTCAGGAAAAATAATAGTATTAGAAAAGAAATGAAAAAAATTGTTAGTCTTTCTTCACATATAAATGAATCATTTCACTTACAACCTGTAAGTTTTATTTTTAACTTGAAGGTCATCAAATAAAATAAAACATTCTTCTGACGCTTTGCACAAAAGAGTATCCTGATGGCTGAAAGTCACATGAAAAGGTATTCAGTTCTCCCGGACATGAGGGAAATGCAAATTAAAACCACAGTGAAATGCCATTGTACATTTAGCAAAAATGACTAAAATTTTAAAGAGAAGTAATGCCAATTTTGATGATAATAAATGGAGAAAAAGAGGTATGAAACAACTGGAATGCTCATCCATTGCTGGTGGAAGTATGACTCAACATAACCACTTTAGAAAACTGCTTGGCAGGATGTATTAAAGCTGAATATATGCATACCCCCAAGACCTAGCAATTCCACTCCTAGATATATACCCAACAGAAATTGCAACCATTTCTCACACATACCCAACAAGATATACCCAACAGATATGCACATACTTCATATATGCTCAACAAAAGACATATTTAAGAATGTTTATAACAGGGATGCCTGGGTGGCTCAGTTGGTTAAGCGTCTGCCTTCGGCTTAGGTCATGAATCGGGGGTCCTACGATCAAGTCCAGCATCCAGCTCCCCGCTCACTGGGAAGTCTGCTTCTGCCTCTTCCCCTGCTTGTGCTCTCTGTCTCTCAGACAAATAAATAAATAAAATCTTTTAAAAAATAGAATGTTTATAGCGACACTACTCATCATAGACACAAACTGACCCAAATGTCCATCAACAGCTGAGTTGTGGTATAATAATAAAACGAGATAGTATATTGGATTGAGAAGGAATAAACTATTGCTACATGCAACACATGGATAACTATAAACATAGTGATTGAAAGAAGCTCGGAAAACACAAAAAACTCTGCTCTGTATTACTAAGTGAAAGAAGCCAGTCTGAAAAGGCTACATCATGTATGATTTCAACTATATAACATTCTGGAAAAGGCAACACTGTGGAGACAATAGAAGATTCAGGATTGCCAAGATTGGGGACAGGGAGTGGAAGGATGAACAGATGGAAAACAGAGGATTTGTAGGTAGTGACAATGCTCTGTCTGATGCTATAATGGTGGATACATTTGTCCAAACCCATAGACTGTACAACAGCATGTGTATCTCATGTAAACTACCGAGTTTGGGTGATCATGAACCGTCAATAGGTTCATCAGTTATAATGAATATATCACTCTGGTGGGGAATGTGGGTAATGGGGGAGGCTGGGCACGTAGGTGGGCAAGAGGTATGTGGGCAATCTCTATGGCTTCCTCTTAATTTTGCTGTGAACCTAAAACTGCTCTAAAAAATAAAATATGTTTAAAAAAAAAAGAACTATGCACTGTACGATTCCATTTATAGGAAGATCGAAACCAAATGAAACTAATATAAGGTGTTGGAAGTCAGCAGACTGGTTCCCTCTGGGGAGAAGTGGGTGGAAGGGAACATAAGGGAGCTTCTGAGGCAATGATTATGTTCCATTTCTGGATTTGTGCTGATTTGTGAAGGTATGTTCACACTGGAAATTCACTGGGCTGGACACTTTAGATTTGTTCATTTTCCCGTATAACACTTCAATAAAAAAAATGTTCTTCAAAGATACATTGTTTTGGAGTTAATAACATGAGAGAAGTATGTGGAAATAACATTATTCATACTATCATAAAATGCTACTCCAGCCTGGACATTTCCTTTTGAAGTTCACAGGACGGCTTATCTCTAGAAGTATATTTGAAAAGTGATCAATTAAAAAGTGCTGGAATGGCTCCAGCCTGGATCCATTGTTAACAAAGGTATCTGGCAGAAAGCTAAATGCTACTGGATCTCCCAAGACAAATTTTAAATTGTTGTACCTAGAAGAAATGGGAATTGCACTACGCTGCTAAAGAAGAAAATATTTGTCTTTAACTGTGGTCGAGATTAAAGAACCATCTAGGAGGGTTGTTTTCTTAATTTGCTTAATAGTCACACTATAAGGAATGGCCTCTTTGTTCACTGATTCCTGTACCGGGTCTCAAATATTAACCATACCTGGATATTAAGATAGTGGAGTAAGTACCTAATGCAAGCATTCCTCCCGCAACAAATCCATAAAAATGATAGGAAGGGTGTTTCAGCAAGAGAAAGAGGAGAAAATGAAAAGTAGAAGGAACAAAGAGGGAAAGAAGGGGAGAAAGAAAGAGAAGGAGGGGAAGAAGAAGCACTAGCGGCAGCTCAAGTAGAGATGCTTGAGTATGGGAGTAGATGGGGAACTTTCAATGGACAAGAATCTTTGAAGAATCTCTAGGACAGAATGCAAATACGGCTGACTGAAGAGAGAAACCATAACACTAATTCTGAGCAAAAATTGTTGTGAGAGGTGGTATACACAAAGTGGGTTTTGTTCCCAATAGTGTTTCATAGTAGAAGAGCTTTATGCATCACACTTAGAAGCAATGTAGCCATTTGATGAGAAACATGATTTTTAAAAAAAAATTTTTTTTTAATGGATTGGGTGAGATCATCTGCTTGCTTATAGGAAGGCTGCAGTAGAAGAGAGTTCAAGTCAGCACTCACTGAGTATCTTCTATACGGCAAGACTCCACTAGACACTTGAAGTATACTATAAAACAAACAAACGAACAACAACAAAACGACCATGAGGAGTCAGAGCCTACTGTAGAAGATAGACACATAAACGTATCACTTCAGTATGATGCCATTAAATGTGTGGGGTGATATGGGAAGACAGAGAACAAATCACTTACCCTAACCTTACAGCTGGGCGAAGGCCTCCTGGAGGAGATGACACCCTACATGAGTCTTGAACAATGAATGAAAATCAATATGACAGAGTAGTAAAGCTTCTGTGTGCTGCACAATGGAGCTTGCGTGCCATAGTAACAAGCGTGGATTTCATTTGGAAAATGATACTCATTGAAAGGTTTTAGGGGTGCGTGGGTGGCTCAGTCATTAGGCATCTGCCTTCGGGCTTGGGTCATCCCTGGGATCGAGTCCCACATCAGGCTCCTTGCTCACCCCTCCACCTGCTGCTCCCCCTGCTTGTGCACTCTCTCTCGCTCTCTCTCTGTGAAATGAATAAATAAACAATAAAGTCTTTACAAAGAAGAAGAGGTTTTAAGTAGGGTGGTGTTTTGTCTAATTCTGCATTTTTTAATGTCTCTCTCTAACCATTAGAGGGTAGGCCTAAAAGAATAAGACTGATAGCAAGCAACGGTGGAGTGGGGAGGCAATTTCAGATGACTGGGGCAGAGATGATGAGCACCTGCAGCAGGGAAGAGTAAAGAGAGAGAAAAAGAGATAGGTAGAGAAGATGAAAAAAAGACGACTTGAATGGTGTCTAAGATTTGGGCTTTCCTGGAAGGAAGATGGCAATGGCACTAACTAGAAACTGGCACTACAGAAAAAGAAACAAATACGGAATAGGAAGTAATTATTTCCATTTTGAACATGGTGCATGGTCACGCATGGTGCATTCCTGCAAGATTGCTAACTGGACGTATGCAGAAGGAAATTAGATATATGGTTCTGAAATTTAGGGGAGAGGGATTAAGACTAGGAAATTAGATATATGGGTCTGAAGTTTAGGAGACAGGAATTAAAACTGTGGTTCTGAAATTTAGGAGAGAGGGATTAAGATTTAGGAGAGAGGGATTAAGGCTAGGATGGGGGAGTTATGGGCATCTCAGAGATACTTAAACCCAGGAAAGTAAGTAACATTCTCCAAGAAGAAAGGGCAGAGATTGAAGAGCACTAGGCCAAGGGCAGAACTCCAGAGAACACTGACATTTAAGGGATAAATAGAATAAAATCCCACAAAGGAGCCTATAAAGTAGAAAGTTCGGAAAGTATGGAAAGAATCCTGAGAGAATGATGACTTGGAAACCAATGGAGTACAGAGTTTCCAGGAAGAGTAAATCTAATGCAGGAGAGAGGCCCAGTAAATCCTGTGTTGATTAAATTTGACAATATGGAAGTCCCTGTTTCTTTGGCAAGAGCAATTTCATTGGAGTGTAGGGATGGAAGTCCGTGTATTGTGGGTTAGAAAGGGAATGGGAAGTGGGGCCTACAACTGTAGTCTATAAACAACCCCAAAGGGACTGAGAAAGATTGAGCAGCAAGTAAAGGAAGACATGGGATTGAAAGATCCTGCTTCCTGTCTGTTTTAGCAGAGGAAAGACTTGACTCTGTTTATACATTGAAGGGGAAGAATAGGTTAAAAAAAAAAAATAGAGGAAGTAGAAGGAGTTATTCAGGGGCACCTGGGTGGCTCAGTCTTTAAGCGTCTGCCTTCAGCTCAGGTCATGATCCCAGGGTCCTGGGATAGAGCCCCACATCAGACTCCCTGCTCAGCAGGAAGCCTGCTTCTCCCTCTCCCACTCCCTAGGCTTGTGTTCCCTCTCTCGCTGTGTCTCTCTGTGTCAAATAAATAAATAAAATCTTTTTTTTAAAAAAAGGGAAGGAATTATTCATGAGTAACGAACTGTCGCATCCTAGAGGGGAAGGGACCCATCAGCAAGGCTAAGCAAGTAGAAAAGTATGGGGATAGTAAGCAGGGGACAAAAAAGAACCAGAATTTGGTTTATTTCATGTGTGGTGGTCTAATGAATCTCAGTTGTTTTCATGAAGTGAGAAGGAAGGTGTACCATGATGGGAGTCGTTGATTAAGAGGTTTGAAGCAAGTGGTCAAGATTGGCCACAGTTCCTGAGGGAGTACATTGAGCAATCACAAATAACAGAATTGTACAGCAGTGTTGAGAACCCACAAAGACCATGAATTTATAGTCCCCAGTCTGCACATTTGTGAGTTTCTCTTTTCTGGTAGCACTCAGTACCCTGGGATAGGAAAAGAGAAAATGAATTATGGTGTTTTTCCAGAGCTGGGATTTTGCCAGGAGAATGAAACAAAAGACAAGGGACCAGGAGGTTGAGGGTGTTGGTGAGGTAGTGATCCAGGTGACCAATGCATGATGTAAGCTAGGTTCTTAGGCTAAGACAAAGCTCTAATACTGGAAGTATCAAAAGACCAGAGATTGAAATAGAAGACTAAGCTGGAAAGACAAAAGACTGTGTCAGGAAGACAAGGGTCTGTAAAGCTAGATCTTAAATGGGGGTGAGGGGAGAGTAGGGGAGCACAGGAGTAGGAATTTGGAAATAGAGAGGCTAATGCATTCTAGGGAAAGAGAATCACATGTGTGAAAACAGATGCAAAGAGGAACAGCAAGATAAGTGGACCACACATTGCATAGAGGAAAGTGACATAAAATCAAGGTGGAAACACACATTAGGCCAGATCATGAAGAGCCTAAATAGTTGAGGTATTTGTTCCTCTAAGAGGCCTGGAGCCAGCCAAAGTTCTCAGATGGAGGAGGTCCATATGGCTAGAGCTGGGAGGTTTGCCCTGCACAGGGACTCCTCTGTAGGGGCTGAACTCCAAGCCAAGCTCTGCTTGCAAACTAGTCACCTTGTTCTGCTGCTTCAGTGCAAAGATCTTTTCTGTAATTCATCATGCCCAACTCCAGAGGAGGCCCCTTTTCCTGTGGATGCACCTGAGGGTTTGCCTTTCTTATTCGCTAACAGTGGGTCTGAGTGGAGTGATGATCGGATAGATGGGCTTTTCAGGGTGACCCGTCTGGCCATGGTACAGAAGGTGACCTAGACACAGTAAGCATGAAGAGCAGAAGGGTTATCCACATAACAGGGACTTGCCCAAATGTAGAAGCCAAGAAGAAGGAAGGGAGGCCAGATCCAGAAGAAAGTTCTATAGAATTAATACTGGGTATCTTTATGGATGTAGGGACAGGAGAAAAGGGAAAAGTTGAAGCTGACTTGGATCGATTCTCCATTGTGTCCCTAGACCTGCCCACAATGAATGCTCAACTCACATTTGTCAAATGAAGAAAAACGATAAGAGTTGCAAACAACAAAGACATTTGTAAGAGAGAGAGACTGTCTGCTTGGACAGAACTCTATTTCTAGGAAACAATTAGGCCTCCTAAACTCTGAGTGAGTTGTAGAGCTCAAAGCTCTCATCTGGGAATTTAGGGTTCCTCCTGTGCCATGGTTCTAAGCCTTGCTTGAACATTCCAATCACTGGGGCAGGTTTTAAACATCCCAGTGTCCATACTGGACCAATCAACTCAGGCACTCTGGGGATGGGACCCGACATCAATATTCCATAAAGGTCCTATTCCAGTATAGAGTTGACTGCTCCCACTGAGCTCTCCAACCCCTATTCTAGATTTCCAGACATGGCCATTAACACAGCATCGGCAAGAGTAGGGTCAGAGACAGGGAAGAATGGTTAAACATATTTGACCATCTTGCCACAATGAATCTTCCATGTCTTATGAAATCTTTGTCCACAGTGACCACTTCTTCAAAATTAATTCCAACATTTTGGCAAAAGATGAAAAACTTAAAGAAATCCATTACATTTTTTCACAAATGTTAGGAAACTGAATCATAGACAAAAATGTTGTGCAACATGAGGCCACCTTTTAAAATCATAGTTTAAAAAATCAATAATGTACAGATTTGGAAATTATCTTACGATCTCCTGATTTGGTGCTAAAGTTATATGCGTGCCAGGGGTCAGAAGGACCAAATACTAAAAAGAAAAGTTTACAAATAATTTAAGTAAGAAAGAGAATACTTTTGTACAGAGTTTTAATGTTCTTATTCTATCATTTTTAACACAAAATTGACATAAAGACAAGAAGAGTTTTGCTAATCAAAGAGCGGTCCGGGGAAGTGTTCTTCCTAGGACATGGTTGTTTTTTATGATCCACAACAGATAAGAATTTGAGAGTAAAAGGGGCGTCTAGGTGGCTCAGTCATTAAGCATCTGCCTTCGGCTTGGGTCCTGATCCCAGTGTCCTGGGATCGAGCCCCACGTCAGGCTCCCGGCTCGGCGGGAAGCCTGCTTCTCCCTCTCCCACTTCCCCTGCTTGTGTTCCCTCTCTTGCTGTGTCTCTCTCTTTCAGATAAATAAATAAAATCTTAAAAAAAAAAAGAATTTGAGAGTAAAGGTTTAGAAACTTTTATAGTAATTGAAAAATCGCTACTGAATCCCATAACAAAATATTGAGCTCCTGTTTTATGCATTCTAGCGTTTTTATTTCCCTTTTCTAGTAATTTATTTTATTTTATTTTTTTAAATTATAAACCCACAGCAAATTCAAAATTTTTAAAAATTGGTCTTTCACCATGGATAGTTTAGTTTGGAAAACTAGAGGACCACTATTCCATTTGAACATCAATGCAAAGGTGAACACAGACTGAAAAAAGTAAATGCAGACAAATTTCTTTTTATCTTATCTGCTTTGAATTTATATTTTAGAGGCCTATTTCATTTTACCTTAGATGGTTGATATGAAAAGTTATTTTCTGCTATAGGCTTATATGCATTGCTTAGAAGCTCTTTAAAAGAAAACATAAGAGGTGCCTGGGTAGCTCTGTTGGTTAAGCATCCAGCTCTTGGTTTCAGCTCAGGTCATGCTCTCCCTGTCGTGGGACTGAGCCCCACATCAGGCTCTGCACTCAGCATGAAGTCTGCCTCAGATTCTCTCTCCCTCTCCCTCCCACTCTCTCTCTCTCTCCCTCTCCCAAATAAATAAATAAATAAAATCTTTAAAAAAGAAAACAAACTTACTAGAAAACACGTGGTAAAGGAATGGATTAGCAGGATTTGCTCATTTTCTAAGAGGAACCCCAATATCAGGTAACACAGAGAAGTTATTAATTCCTCTTGGGAAAGGGAGATTCCTCTTTTTAAGAAATAAGTCGCTCTCTTTTGATTGGAAACAGCTAGCAAGAGTTTAGTAGCATAAGTAGTTTAGAGACACCCTAGTAGCATAAGTAGTTTAGAGACACCCTAGTAGCATAAGTAGTTTAGAGACACCCTAGTTTAACTACAGGGAAGCCTGCCACATGGAGATGATTTCTCCTGAGATCATGCAGCTGATGAATGAGGTCAGGATTCAAACCCAAGACTCTATACCCTGACAGTGTCTTGCTTTCTCCACTGTTCCACCATCCGAAGTGTTCCGGGGGGACCCTGAGAGTGAAGGCTTATATAAGCTTCACTTCCAGGAAACTGAGATAGGATAGTGAGTATTAAAGTCATGTGGAATGTTTATGAATCTCTTTAAATGTAAATTTCCTCATTCTGTTTAGAGCTTTTGGCATATAGACAAGAGTGATGTGTGTCCCGAACTGTTTTGCACATCACCCAGAAAAATATAACAGGAGAGGAAACTTAGTGCTCTCCATACCAGCTGTCTTCTTGCTGAAACTGGTTTGATCTTGGTTGCTAATAAACATGCTTGGAAAGCAAACTGTCTTGATTCTTTTAGGAAATAAGTGGGATATCAATGAGAAAATAAGTGAGTACCTAAGAAATATCAAGTCCTTGCAGGGATTATATAGTCCCTGTGAGGAATCCAGAAACTTCATTGATTAGTTTTATACATGTCTGTTCGGTGAACTAAACAACTTTGCTACTTCAGAGAAGTAACTGCACCACAAATTTAAATTGCTGATCAATTATTTGCACTGTTACCTAGACAGTGGGAGAAAACCATCCAGATATTCAATATACAGAAAACCAAAAATTTTAGTGTATATTTTTGACATCGTTTAATTTTAGCTTAAGAATATAGCATGTTACTCAGCTATTTAAGTGTTCAGTAGCAGATATTAAAATGTATAATTGTCTTTTTACCATACTCTGAAATATTTAACTGAATATTTTATCTGCCTGTTCATGCTAGTGACTTTTCAGTCACTTTTTAAAGAGTAAATGATCAATCCCTGCATTCTTAACCATTAGTGATTGAAAGTTAATATTTGATAAAGAAACCAAGAAATCTATACTGACTGACAACAGCCGATTAGATGCTATGGGTGTGACCACTTAAATAACAGGAATAATCCAGTTTTTTTAAAAGCTCATGGGTGAGGGGCGCCTGGGTGGCTCAGTGGGTTGAGCCTCTGCCTTCGGCTCGGGTCATGATCTCAGGGTCCTGGGATCGAGTCCTGCATCGGGCTCTCCGCTCAGCGGGGAGCCTGCTTACCCCTCTCTTTCTCTGCCTGCCTCTCTGCCTACTTGTGATCTCTGTCTGTCAAATAAATAAATAAAATCTTTAAAAAAAAAAAAAAAAAGCTCATGGGTGAAATAGATGAAGGTGGTCAAAAGATACGAACTTCCAGTTATACAATAAATAAGTCCTGGGGATGTAAGGCACAGCAGGGAGAATATAGTTAATAATTCTGTATTTTTTATTCAAAAGTTGCTGGGAGAGTAAATCTTAATTGTTCTCTTCACAAGAAAAAAATGTAAATGCAATGAATGTTAGCTAACCTTATCGTGGTAATCATTTTGCAATATATACATATATCACATCATTACGTTGTACACCTAAAATTACTACAATGTCATATGCCAGTTAGGTCAGTTCTAAAAATAATAAATAAAAAGAAAGCTCACTGTCTTATCTTGAGATAAATTTTAAGTATGTACACCTAATCTGAGATTATAATGAATTTTGAATAGAATCTGAACCTTCAGGTTTGAGCAAGCAGTCATGTTTTAAGTCAACCTTCAGCCAACTATCACATAAAGTTTTTAGCTGGTCTTAGCCACTGGTCTCTTGTCCTCTGAGATACAGATGGCATCTATCAGTGACGCTGTAGGGTTATGTGGGAGACCATCAAGAAATAGAAAAGTAAAAACAGAATAAAATCGCATTACACGGAGTTTCCCTTAAAACAAAAATTGATTGAGTTCTGCCCGAAGTGGCTTGTTGTTTCCTGTGCCAGGAACTACTGTGCGGGCCCAGCAGGAAGTGTGCTCCGAAGCGGGATCACATTACACCCTTGTTTTATGGTTCATTTCACTTATTTAATGCAATCTGAGAACCTGCAAAGGGAACATGTTAGAAGGAGGGAATGGGCTTTTTGTCTTGTTTTGTTTTGTTTTGTTTTTTAAGTTTCTTTGAATCCAAACATTTGTTTTTACAAGGTGCTTACAGCCCCCAGAAGTGGGACTTGCAGAGAGTTGCAAGGGGAAGGCATTTCTCTTTGTCACAAAATTCAAAGCAAGACCTGAAGTTGGGTTATGTCTAAGGTTGAGTTATGTCTGTTTCCTTTGCCGTCCTACTTCCATAATTTTAAACGTGAAGTACTGCCATCATGCCCATGAATGGTCTAAATCATTCTGAATTCATAGGAGCTCCTCCTAGGGGCTCTTATTTGACAGAGAGCCCGAGATGGGCGGGGGCTGGGGTGGGAGCGGTAAGGAATATCTTTAAGATGCAAAACAGCGATTCATTGGTCAAGCGAAAGAACAAGAACGTATTGCTTGAAAATGTGTGGAGGGAACAGCTGGATTCCCTGGTGGTGGCGGACGCCGCTTCTCACGTGCTGTCTGTTTTCCTCTCCAGAGACCTCAGTATGAACAACATCAGTCAGCTGCCCCCGAATCCCCTGTACAGTCTCCGCTTCCTAGAGGAGTTGTAAGTATTGCGTAGTAGTGATGCGTCCAGTCAACACGGAGCACATTCCTGGGTTTGCCCCTCACACTCACTGTGGGAACCAGATAAAACAAGGCAAAAAAGCTGTCAGCACCAACAATTTTGGCACATGAGGAAACACTTAGTTGGGAGGGGAGAAAAAAAGAAATTGCCTAAGATTCTGGAAATCAACTTATAAAGGAGTTGACCATGAGGCTACAACTTTCTAAGGTGAGTCTTGAGCCAAACAAATTAAAATTTTAAAACAAAGGCAGTTTAAGAGGCCTGGATGTCTCTTTGGAAATAGTTAAGCAGCAGGATATTAAAAGTTTGAATACCGGTTCGTGTTTATTAAAATAGCAAGTAAAGCTATAATCAAAACCAAAAACTGCCGCTTGGTTCGGGTTATGATGGGGAGAATGGAGTCCACATTCCGTAGCACCAAAACTTCTTGTCCTAATCACTTTTAATTACTATTTTCCTACTTCTTAATTTAGCTTCCCTCAAGGCTTGAACAGAAAAACATGAAATCCACAGAGGACTTCAAACTGGGCTCTCCAAACTCCCTGTAAAAAAAATAAAAAAGGAGGAAGCTAAAATTAGCTAATGATACACAGAGGAGTCTTGATTAAGTCTCGTAATCACTTTCCAGAAGATGAAAAAGAACTGTATAATCCAAAAATCTGTATTTAAAAATTCATTTGATCCTCTTACTCTTTGGAGTGATGGAGACTAAGGGAGCCGTGTGCCATCGCAGTCCTCATGAAGAAAGTTTGGCACCATCCCTTGAGTACATCTTCTGACTGTTGATTAAAGGAATTGTGTGGGCAATGACCTCTTTTGAAAATACTTCCTTTATAAATCCGAAAGTCAGGGTCCAATCTGGGGAGTAATTTAAATGGTTGATGCACTGCGTGATCCACCCCAGGAAGTGGGAAGAATGTTCCATCATAACCAAATTACACTGCATCAATCTTTTCCCTTTTCAAGAGGATGAGATTCTCAAATTTCTCCCCTTAGGGTTTTATCTATATTTTTGATAGCCTTATATTTTTAGCAAACGCTATTGTCTAACCACTGAAATCAGTTGACCATATGCCCAGGTTGTTATCCAGGAATATGTTGGGGAAGCTCAGATGACAAGACTCTGCAGCAAGTTTTTATCAATCATGGTTTTTCACTCTGGGTTGTCCACACTCCTCTTTTCCCCTTTTCTTTCTCGCCATTTCCATGGCTAAAAAGTAACCTTGATCAGGACTGAGTCCTTGTCTATCTTAGTCGTGGCTTGTATGTGATAATAATCAATACATTTTTGATGAACAAATGAATACCGAGAAAGCAAAAATGTAAAAGGAGCTTCTCATCCAAGTTAGCTGCCTTAGGAAAAAGCAACAGACATGGCAGACATTCGCCAAAATTTCTATTGATTACCTTTAGCAACTTTCAGTTAGGGTTTTTTCCTGATTTCCATCCTTCTCATCTTCCCTTCCTCACCATAACTAATACACGATGCTTGGTCCTATGTACACCCCCAACCCCGCATTTTGAAAGTGTGTATTTGCTATGCTTTCTTCTGTCATTTCCTTACACTACACGATGGTACAAGGCTTCCGTTCTGTATCAACATGCACCTCTACTTTAGACCCCAAACTGAATCAGTAAAGAAAGTCCTTCCCCAAGGACTTTGTTTAATAGAATTCCTCCCTCAGTGACCCCAACTCATTCTAAATAACTCCTCTTTCTTCAGGAGGTAAATGTTAATTCTGTTGTTCCAAGGCCAGCTCTTCAAAAGATCATTGAGAAAAGTCAAGGAAAAAAAAAAAAAAAAGAGGGAGGGAACTACCATTTGAAAAAGATATTTTTCTGTATTGTCTTATATCTATATCTGGAAACTCCATTAAGTGTCTTGACCGTAAAATCATAGAATTTCAGAAATAGAGGAGACCCTTAAAGGGCTATTCATTCTAGTTTTTCATTCTCTTCTGGAATTCCCTCTGCTGAGCTGGCCGAGCATAATTCAAAAGCTAGACCACTTTCTCATATATAATTCTGTGTTGCATCTGACTGATGTTTTGAAGACATCATTATTCATTTCGCAGCAAAAGGGGATAGTATTTATAGAATCTGGAAAAATGATCAACTCTGCTTGGTTTATTCTTTTGTTCCCAAGGCTAATTTGGGGGTGTTGTGTTTAAAATAAAACAAACCATAACAAAAAAGCAACTGTTTTGTAGAGCATTGCGGTTATGCCTCTGTTATGCTGCAGATAGTTTCTACTAGACTTAGCTACGTGTAACTCTATATTCTCTTCTAGAGTATAAGGTCTTCAAAATAATATTATATTATAATGACAACAATCATAGTTTAGTCTGTGCCATGCAGTGTTCCAAATGTTTTATACACTTTTTCCCATGAATCCTCCTAACAGCCCCATAAAGGTAGATATTCTTATTATTCCCATTTCATAGATTTAAAAAAAAAAAAGATGAAGTACAGAGAAAATTAAGGAACTGGTTCAAGATCATGCAGTGACAAGAGGCAAGGCTAAGATTCAACCTCACCTTCAAAGCCACACTCAGAAAGTAGAGGGAGCATTAGGAATTGTGCATAGTTCTTCTGTGCTTTTATTTTCCCTAATAGTACCTGGAACAGTGGTTTGCACAGTTGAATCCTTCAAAGTGTTGTTTAAACCAAGTTTTGTAATGATAGTTCTGTCATATATCTTTGTCTGTCTGTGCATGTGTGGACAGATGAAAAAGAGAGAGTAAGAGAGCGAGCTGTCTACCCAGTGGATGAGATTGGATATTCAGGTTATTAATTTACTACCATCACCTATTGTTGACAATGGAGAAGTATCATCAGAACTTTCAGATGTAACGTATCGCCAGTTTAGCATTGCTCAACAGATACAAAACCTTAGTGAATATTTTACAAGTGCATGCATACACTTAAGCCATTTGTTTTATATAGTATACTATCAGAACTAGCAAATGACAGCCATACAGCTAAAGACGGACATTATTTCCCCCCAAATTTTTTAAACATTTTATTTAGTTAACCTATAGTGTAAAATTGATTTCAGGAGTAGAATTTATTGATTCATCACTTACATGCAATACTCAGTGCTCATCCCAAGTGCCCTCCTTAATGCCCATGTAACCCGTTCCCTGCCCACCTCCCTTTCAGAAACCCTCAGTTTGTTCTCTTTGGTTAAAAGTCTGTTTCCTGGTTTGTTTCCCCTCTCTCTCTTTTTTCCCCTTCCCATATGTTCTAGATACAGACATTTAGAGATCTGTCATTGTGTGTGTGTGTATGTATCTTTTGTTATGACAAGAGAGCACTATTCTAGAAGTATTCTTTCATTCAGTTTATTCAGCTCGTCTCTATGCTTTATTTAATAGCCATAAAATAGGAAATTGTTACTGATACTATGAATCATATTAATAAAACTCCTACCACAAAACTCAATTTTTTAAAAATCATTATTAATAAAGGCAAGTTACTACTCTGCTCATTTGCACAAATCACCCCCACTTAATCATTTCCCTGATTTAATCATTTAACTATGTTACAAACTGTAGGCAGCCATGATTCATCCCTCATCCATCCCTGGAGCTAGACAAAGGTGTCAGGTTTTAAAATCCTCTAAGAATCCATAAATCCCTACAGGTACTCACTGAGTCAGTGTTTAGAAATATATGTAATAAGAGGCATCACCTTGAATGGTCTCCTCTCCCTCCTGAGGTGCTGGAATGCTTACTACCTGGGCCATGTATGTTGGCACATTCAAGTTGGGTTTAGCCTCTGTTACTTATTTTTTTAATCTACATGGTAACCAGACAAGCATAGGCCAAATGTCCTATTGCTGCAAGGGGAATGAGAGCCTTTTCCTCTTGGAAGAAAAAACAAAAACCATAATTGAGTGTGGCAAGGCTGCGCTGTACAGAGAGAAAAGCACAGTGTCTGGACGCCAAGCACAGGACTCTTGTCCCTTCCCTGCCATTTACTAGCTGATAATCCACTTGACCTCCCTGGGCCTCAGGGTATAATGGTGAGAGCTGCCCTGGCTGCCTTTGGAGATGTTTCTGAGAATTGAATGAAAGGATAATGAGAGAACTTTGCTAAATTCTAATCCACGTACCGAGTTCTATTAGTAAACTGAGAACACCTTCGAGAAGATTCTGACCTCTTCCTTTCCTATTTCCTGAGCCTGATTTTGCGGTAACCCAGGGATCCAGGACTTAGGAAAGAAAAGCTGTTTCGAACTGTGAGCTTTAATGGATGTATACGATCAACGCAGAAAAGTTCTTTACCGAATTTGAGCATCCTAAGTGCTAATTGCATTTCTCTCCAACAGTGTCTCTCTTGGTTCTGTTGATTCAGTTCTACCAGGGACTTACGTTAATGTTCGCTATTTAGACAAACAGCAGAGCCTACATTTGGTCCCTCGGAGTGTGTTCAGATGTTAGGAGTAATGGCAGAGCGTGCCTAATGCTGACATCTACAGGCCCCATTAAACTTAAATTCGTAGTCTGATTAAACCAGAGGGGGAAATGAACTGTTACCATTTTAAACAGTGTGAGTTGGAGGCCTTTGTTTCCGAGTAGTATTTTAAAATCTTTCCAGATTCTGATGCTATTGGAATCAAATACTCGATTTAGCCATCAAGGAAACATGAGAAGCTCTAGGGAGGTCTGTTTTTAAGTTACTATTGTTCCCTGAAACTATTTGCTCATATTATGGTTGGCCTTGAGGAATCTCTATATAAATAGTAATACCGATTATTGCAGATGAAATTTGTAATGAGAAATACCACCAAACTTCCTGAGAGCAGAATCTACGCTTGTTACTTCTACTTCCTCATCATGTTGCTGAAAATGGTGAGAGCTGTCCTGCCTGTCCTTTGAGATTTTTTTCCTGAGGATCAAATGAAATGATGATGAAAGAACTTTGGTAAACTGTAAGTCACATATTGGATGTGTTAGCAAAGTGAAAACACCTTCATGCCCATGAACGCTCTTCCTGCCCTTTGGCTTTGTCACAGTGTTTGGTCTCTCGTCTTCATAGATCTGACAAATGATGAAAAACACTGCCTCTTGGAAACTCTTTTTCTCCAATGTTATTTCATGGCAGTTATTTTAGTTCTCTCCCGAATGTCTGTCTGTATAGCTGCAGATAGACATTGTGATATCTGTCCTTGCGTGTGCACGCACACATGTATGTAACTTTCATTATGACGTTTTGGGCAGTGTTCTGAACATGCCCTATCTTTCTGGCTCCTCTTCTTTTTCTCTTTAGCATCCTTTCTCCTCCACTCGCAAATCCTGTAAAATGTAGACATTCCCCAGATTATTGCACGTCGTTTTATTGTCTCTTTTCTCAGATACTTTCAGTTCATTCATTGAATACATATTTACTGAGCCACTGGGAACATGGGACCTACTGTGGTTCACTAGCTCGTTCAACAGGTCCCTGCTCTAGTCGGAGAGACATAGTAAGTGAGGAAACTAGCGCCGTGATATTTGATGATTATAACGAGAGTAATGACAGACACAAACACAGGTGGAGAATAAATAACAAGAGAGAACAAGGAGGGAAAGTCTCTCTAAGAAGATGACATCTAAACTGAGATCAGGAGAATGAAGGGAATGAATGTTGGTGGTCCTAAAAGCTGGGGTAGAATGTTTCTGGCAAAAGAATAGTGTGAGTGGAGGTCCTGAGGTAGGAAAGAATGTGACACATTTGTGGACATGGAAGAAGATCATTGTGGCTGAAATTGAGTGAGAGCGAGAGGGACTGACACGGGGTGAGTTGGAGAGGAAGGCAAGGACCCTAACCAGTCAGGCTACGTGCAGAGTTCAAATAAGAGCAATGGAAAGCCATTGGAGGGTTGTGTACAGCTGGTGAAATAATGGGTCTTATACCTTTAAAAGATTTCTCTGATTTCTGTATGCCAAAGAGACCGGGGACTTACAGAAGCAGAGGAGCCTGATAGGAGGCTACAGACCCATTAGAAAACCCCTGCGGTCGTCTGGGAAAGAAACCCAAAAGTTGAACTATTTTTGTTAAGATAGATGACCACCAAATCAATATTTCTAGTTCAGAGTTCTTTTGTCTTTTATTGCTAGACCAGTGGTTCTCAAAGTGTGCTCCCTGGACCTGCAGTATTGGCACCACCTGTGTACTTGTTAGAAATGCAAATTCTGTGCCCCATTCTAACCTAGTGAGTCGGAAATTTAATGAGCTCTTCGGGTGTTTTGATGCATGATACATTTGAGGACCACTACTCTAGGCGAGTGGTTCTCGACCTGGTGAGATCGGAATCATCTGGAGTGCTTGCTAAACCACACACCGCTGAGCCCTACCACAGCTGCTTCAGCAGGTTAGAAGTGGGGCGGAGTGAGGGAGAAGTCAGGAATTCACATTTGTATCACATGCTCAGGGACGCTGATACTGCGAGTCTAGGGACCGCTCTTGGAGAATCATCTGCCCCACCAATACTACCCCACCAATACTTTAAAACTTAACAAGTGCAGAACCAGATTGCCTCATCCAGCCCCTCACCAAGCTTTTTCTCTCGCCTCTCCTACTTGCCCTCAGAATTCGTATCCAAACCTGTGATCACTGTGTCCGTCACTCACTTCCTTTGTTCTGTAGTTCTTCCTCTCTCACCCCCTGGTATCCGCCAGTTTCTCAGATCCAGAGCTCATGATTCCACACTGTCTTTCCCATTTGTGTACCCTAGTTCATCACCACGTAGGTCAGGTTCTTACTGTCTTTTCTGAGTAACTGTTAAAACCCATTAACTAATCACTTCTCCTAATTCTCCCAACAAGTAACAAATGAATCATCCTTTCTGGGGATGGAGACCATAAAAGCTTCTGGCGGAACTTATCCCATCCTTGCATATGCACTAGTTTCACCTGGAGCATTTTTAAAACTATTAGTTACTGGGACTTATTCCCAGAGATTCTGATTTAATGGGTCTCAGTGGGGACCCAGACAGTATTTTGTGAAGCCCTACAGGTGGGCTGAGACCCATTGGGCTATACAGAAGCGTCCTATCCAGGAAGACAGACAAGGACTCATCAGCTGATTGGATATGGGGACCAAAAGGGAAGTTTGAAGGTGAGAGATGACTGTGAGTCATGAGATTAGATGCCAGGAGACCTGTGAGGCACAGTCAGTGAAACAGGAAATTCAAGGGGAACAACTGATACTTTGGAGACAGAGGATGTCTGGTTCTGGATATACTAGGTGTGAGGTGCCAATAGGACATCCAAATAGAGATGTCACTAACACAGTTGGAATGGGGGTCTGGGGGTACGGTAAGTCTGTTCTAGAAATGGTGATTACAGAGTTGTCTACAAAGAGGTGATTTTGGGGGCGCCTGGGTGTCTCAGTCGGTTAAGCATCTGACTCTTGATTTCGGCTCAGGTCATGATATCAGGGTTGTGAGATCAAGCCCTGTGCTGGGTGTGGAGCCTGCTTGAGAGTCTCTCTCTCCCTCTAAAAAACAAAACAAGGGACACCTGGGTGGCTCAGTTGGTTAAGCCGCTGCCTTCGGCTCAGGTCATGATCCCGGGGTCCTGGGATCGAGTCCCACGTCGGGCTCCTTGCTCAGCAGGGAGCCTGCTTCTCTCGCTGCCTCTCCCTGCCTCTCTGCCTGCTTGTGTGTACTCTCTCTCTGACAAATAAATAAATAAAATCTTTTAAAAAATCTTTTAAAATAAAAAAAAAACAAAAAACAAAACAAAAAGAAGTGATTTTTGAAGGTACTGAAACAGATAAGGACCTTGAAAAAAGGTATAGGCTCTGTGTTTCCCAGTGTGGTTCTCTACCCTTATTAAAATCACCTGGGCTGTTATTTTAAAATACAGATTCCTGAATCCTTCCCCCCTAGAAATTCTGACTCACTAAATCTGGGTTGGGGTCTGGGAATTGGAATTTTTGGAATTGGGCTTCTCAGGAGATGACAATGCACACTAAAGTTGGAGACCCACTAGAGGAAAAAAGAAAAGGTGTGAGGACAGAAACTTGAGTCACAACTCTGTTTAGAGGATGAGAATTAAGATGGGGGCTCACAGGAAAGAAAGAGAGATCACCAGTTATAGTGGTAAGAGCAATACCATTGCACAGGGTCTGGAGGACAATGGAGGAATCTGAGTTAGAAGCGGTGAGGACAGTTCTGTTGTGGCCTTAACCCCAGTGGTACAGCCATTTGTGTCCTTATGTTCTTCCTGTTTTAGACTGATTTTTCCTGAACATCTAAGCTCCAGATGAACCTACTTTTATCCAAAGTAATGGTTAAAAACTCAAATTTTCGAGCCAAAATGCTATGTTGAATCAAATTCTCTTGTGTAAACTTTTCTACATAAGTGTGAGAAAATAACCTCTCTTAGGCTCAGTTTCCCCTTTGTATGAGGGGAATAATCAATCATGTTGTTTAATGTGATTTTATAGTAAATAACACAATGTATGTAAAGTACTTAACGTTGTACCTGGCACTTACGAATTGTCTAATAAAAGGTAGATACTGCTTGTATGCTTCAAAGCACTGTGCTTGGCCTATTGAAAGCACCCAAAGAAGGGGATGCCTGGGTAGCTCACGTTCTTGGGATCAGGCCCTGGGTCAGTCTCCCTGCTCAGCAGTGAGCCTGCTTCTCCCTCTGCCCCTCCCCTGCTGGTGCTCTCTTGATCTCTCTCAAATAAATGAAATCTTTGGGGGTGGGGGAGGTACTCAAAGAAATGGCTGGATTTAAATTTTATTTATTTATTTATGTATTTATTTATTTATTTTTAGAGAGGGGGTAGCAGTGGGAGAGGGAGAGAGGAAATCTCAAGCAGACTTTCCGCATGGAGCCCAACTCAGAGCTCCGTCTCACAATCCTGAGATCATGACCTGGGCCAAAACTCAAGTCTGACGCCCCCCAAGCACCCCCAGAAATGTCTTCTTTTAACTTCTTTTAAGGGTTATCTTATTCAAGTTCATTCTGCTCTGATTATTTAAGCAGCCCTGCAGTTATATAACTTCTATGCCCCCCCGACAGAAGACTAGATTATGTTTAAATAAAACTGAGAAAGGGACAGTGTTTTTCATTTACATAAAACCTTTCCGAGCTTTGGTGTCTTTAGCTACAAAATATGGACTGTAATAATCTCGGATCTATCTCCTGATACAAAGTATGGGGAAATGCTTTTTAAAATGTCACATGGTGGGTAGGGGTTGGTTGCGCACCTACGTGTCTCATTCAGTTAAGGGTCTGACTCAGTTTCAGCTCAGATCATGATCTCTGGGTCATGGGATTGAGCCCCACATTCGACTCTGTGCTCAATGAGGAGTCTGCTTAAAGATTCTCTCCCTCTGCCCCTCCCCCAATGCACCCCCCATCCCTCTCTCTCTCTCTCTAAAATAAATAAATAAATCTTTTTTTTTAAAGATTTTATTTATTTATTTGACAGACAGAGATCACAAGCAGGCGGAGAGAGAGGAGGAAGCAGGCTCCCTGCAGAGCAAAGAGCCCGACGCGGCACTCGATCCCAGGACCCTGAGACCATGACCTGAGCTGAAGGCAGAGGCTTTAACCCACTGAGCCACCCAGGCGTCCCTAAATAAATCTTTTTTTTTTTTTTTTAAATATTTTATTTATTTATTTTAAGAAACATTACATAGGGCACCTGGGTGGCTCAGTCAGTTAAGCATCTGACTCCTGATTCTGGCCCAGTTCATGATCTAGGAGTGGTGAGGTCCAGCCTTGTGTTGGGCTCCATGCTCAGCAAGGAGTCTACTTGAGATTCTCTCTCTCCCTCTCCTTCTGCCCCTCCATCCCCAAAATTAAAATAAATGAATCTTTTTTAAAGTGTTATGTAAGAAATCGTAATAAAATAAAATAAAATGTCAGTGGTGTGTAATAAAGAAATCTTATAGTAAACAAGAAGAAAACAGCAGGGTAGAGGGAAGAGGAGGGAGGAAAGAGAAGTTAAGTAGGAAATGTCTGTGTAACAGAAAAACAGTTTGAGGGCAGAAAAAATTTCTGTGAAAGAACCTTATCATTTTAAAAGAATAAGTGAAATGAGGCCCAGGGAAGTTTAGGGACTTTTGTTAAGCTTTACTGCACGCTAATGGTGAGAAGGAAGAAAATCAAAAAGGGAAGGGATAAAACAAACAACCCACCCTAAGAATTACAAGGCAAAATTTTCTCAAAAGAACTGACCCAGGAGGCCTGGTAGAACTTGCCAGCCCCCCTCGCTTAGCTCTGCAAATGCTCCTCTGCCTTTGGAACTCAGCCAGGGAAACCCACATTGGACCATGGTTCCCCACATGGTAATTTCCCTGAGGCTCTCAGCCGGACAGCAGGGTCGAGTACCCCTTCCTCTCCCCGTACACACCCCATTTACCCAGATGCCTCTCCCTGTCCAGGCCAACATCCAGAGAGAAGAAATAATCAGAGATCACATCTGATTGCTTTGCTCTGGTCCCTCCATTTTTTACAAAATAAGGCTATCAAAAAAAAAAAAAAAAGGTCCTTTGGATTTCTTTATTTTAGAGATTCAAACTACTACAGAGATTCAAAGAAACATAGACTCTCAAAGATATTTTAATTGGTTGTTCAACACCAAAATATCTACTTATTTGATTTAGTTGAAGAGGCATGTAACTTGATTTTTTTTTCTTTTTATGGCAGTTAGTCAGTAACACTAACAATAGTAGGACGATATGAGTCTTATATATGTAGTAGTATCTTTAAGAATAAAAACATTTTTATATAAAAATATCAGAGTTTTCCTTATTCAGTTGTATCTTATTATAGAAAAAAGGATGATGGAAGAGATATTCCCATGAAATAATTTTAGAAACAGGAAAATATCCACCTCTCAGACAAATGGTATGTGGGTCTCTGGGGTTTGGAACATAGTTGCCAAAAATTTGTTAGTTCAGATCATTACAGGAAGATTTGTGTGCAATTCTAATTATTCATGTATTCATTTGAAAGCCTTTCACCGCCCCCCCCCCATAGTTTATATGTATTTAATTTTAGAATTCCTAAAACCATCCCACATGGTAAAGAAATAAGAGAAGGATCCAATGATTTCCTTAAACTGTTGTTTTTGTCAATGATATAGATCTTCCACCAGCCCAGCAAATAGCTAAGAGCACATCAGAAATTCCTTTAAGACAAACTCCCCTAATAACAAAGGTTCGTGGTTCCACAGGTTCATTCTGAATACAGACTCAAGGGCTCTGAAAGTCCTTGCCCAGAAAAGAAAAACAGTGCATGAGAAATAAGCTATACTTCAGGAAATGTAACAGGAAAGTATCTGCCCTAACAATAACTTCAACTAATAAAATAACGTTCAAAGTTTTTACTCCCTCCTTTTCATTTCCAAAGTCAACAAACGTCTCAGGGACCGTCAAAGCTATGTGAGGACACTGGACACATGAGCAGCAGTGAGAGTTAAAGGCGTTAGTCGGAAAGCTCTGCCCTAGGACTCTGAAATGTACCGTGAAGTTAGGGCCGTGTACAGGGATGGTTAGGGACTTTCGGTGAAATTTATCATTCTTAGTCAGCCCAGTCTGATTAGTTAAGTCATATGTGATCATCAACCAAGCCTGAGTCTGCACTAATTCGATAAGCAGCTCTTAGTCACACACTGTTCCTTACTTCAGTATTACACATAGTACTTTGGGGAACTAGGCAAATGACTGCGAGTTATATATGATATAACCGTAAATGTAAGATGTTGCTCTCTTAGGCTGCCTCCATGGCTCCCAGCCCCAGTAGGTTGCCAGGTTGGATTTTTCTTTCAGAAGAACCACGTCTGGCCACCTGTGCCCCGGGGCACCCCACAGCATTTCCCACCTGAGCTGCTCCGGTCACCCCCAGGGCTGCCACTCCACTCTCCCCTTTGAAAGCTCCCATTAGAAAGACCACTTTATTTATTTTTTTAAGATTTTATTTCTTTATTTGTCAGAGAGAGAGCACACGAGCACAAGAAGGGGGGAGGGGCAGAGGGAGAGGGAGAAGCAGACTCCCCGCTAAGCAGGGACCCCAATGCAGGACTCGATCCCAGGACCCTGGGATCATGACCTGAACCAAAGGCAGATGCTCAACCGACTGAGCCACCCAGGCATCCCCAGAAGGACTACTTTAAAACACAGGTCTGATCGCATCACTTCTCCTGGCCAGAGCCCTTCCTGTGGCCTCCAGCGCCCTGTGTGAAGTGGCCCTGGATGCCTCTCCACACTCCCCTCCCCCTCACCCCCCCACAACCCCCCCCCACCTCCCTGCCACTTGCTCCCTCCGTCATTCCATTCCAGCCCTGCTGGCCTCCATGCAGCTTCCGGATCCTACCAGGCCCACTCCCACCACAGGGCCTTTGCATGGCTCCTCCCTTCACATACATACCCGCATGTCTCAGGCCTCCGCTGAAATGCCCTCTCAGCAGACAGGCTTCCCTGCCCATCTGATCTTAAAGAATAGCCCACTGCTCTCCACATTGCTCTCATCCCCTCGCCTTGATTATTTTTCAGAGTCTGTATGTGTGGTGGTCTTCCTTTGTGTTTCCATTAATGACCATCTCTCCACATTAGAAAGGGAGCTCCGTATAGTCAGAGGCTCACTGCTGCATCTCTGCACGGACAGCAGTGCCCACACCGAGCAGGCCCTCTGTAAATCCTTGTTGGAGCTACAAAGATTGCTTGGAGGAATGGTAAAGTGAGTCTTCCGACTTTAGCGTGACTGTTCGAAACAGCAACAGGCAATGGTTGTGAGTGTTCAGGGGTGCCAAGTGCAACCTCATGATACGAGGACAAAAGGGAGATAAAGAGAGGAGAGTGGATGCTGCTGTTTGGAACAGTTTTGCAAGCGTGGCTTCTCAAGCCTGGCATCTAGAAAAGTCTCCAACAGTGAGGGTTTACTGGTCTCGCCAGGTAATAATCCTTCAATCACAGACTTGTTTGCAGATGGCAACAAGGGGTCATACTGATTTTGCAATTCACCCAAAGTGGATGCCAGGGCACAGGGACAGCTCTGCTCCCTAAAGTCATCCAGGGGCTCGGGCTCCTTCTGGCTCTTTCGCTGCTCTTGTTCTGCCTTCTTTGAAGTGTTCTCCACACCAGAATCATTAGTGCTGTCTCACCAGTACCACTTCTGCAGGAATTTCCTGTAATAGACAAAACTGGGGGTGAGTGGTCCTTCTAAGGAGATGATACGGGAGTTTTCACACTTTCACTTTGCTCACAGCCAGAGTTGGTTGCATTACCGTGTTCAGATGCAAAGAAGACCGGGAAGTGTAGTCTCTAGCTGGGGGACCGTATACTCTGCTAAAACTCTGGATAGGGGAATTATTCTAGAAGGAGGGGGCAATGGGTTCTGGGGACAGTTAGTGGTCTCTACTCAGATAATTAGCTGGACACTACTGGGGCAGCGTATTCTGTTTCAGACACTATGCAAGACCCTATAGTAGAAACAGAAAGAATTCCCACTTTGGGGGGGAATGTGTGTGGCAGGACAGGTAGTCAGCAAACCCACAGAAGACACAAAGTGCTACCAGAGTGGTTCAAAATAGACAGATTGCCCATCCGTCTATTTTGACGGATGAGATGAGAAATGAAATTGCTTTGAGAGACAGGAAGGGAGAGGAGAGACAACATTTTAGATAGAGCAAAGGGCCGGAAGGGAGATGGTGGACGGCACGTCTCAGAAAAGCAAGCCCCATAGTTTCGTCGAGCTACAGCATAAACGGGGATCAGGAAATTGTGGAGAGGGAGCTGAGCACTTTGCATTTCTTTTCATTTGGATGCAAACTGGTGAAGGATTTTGAAGAGGGTCGTGATATAATCAGAGTTGGCTTCACAAGGACGATCAGCGGACACAGGGTGAGTGGCTGTAGGGAGAGAGTCAATGTGGAAGACGGGATGGAAAGGCAGTTGTGAGAGTCTGAAGAAGGTTTTCTAGTGAGACAACTTAATAGGAAACAAACAAAACACCTCTGAAACCACCTTGGTTTAATATTAGCCGAATTATATGTTATTGGCATACACCTGTTTGATATCTTCTTGTGCTCTAGGCTAGTGGCCTTCAAAGTTGTCTGACCATGTACAGGAAGACATCCATTTCTTTCCCTCAGTCCAGTTTCACAAATGTATTTCGAAACAAGGCTTTCCTAAAATGAAAATTTTTTAAATGTTTTCATTTAAAAAAAAAGCTTTTCATAAAATGATATTTTGCTGCTAGAGTAGAAAGTGCAGTCTGTTGTTTTTCTGCTCTCTTTTTCTTAATTCTGTTCCAAGGCACTAAATTTACTTAGAGTTTGAGAAAGACATCTTTAGGCACCGTGAGGAAAGCAGGAGGAGTACAACGTAAGAGCTGTCTGAATCTCAACAAAATTATATTTGTTAAGAGAAGGAAAGTAGGCACAAACACAAACACAAGATGAGACCGAGAAGTCCTAGAGTTTAGGAGCTAGAAGGCACCTGAGTAGCTCCTTTATCTTACTGTTCCGTGTAATCAGTGAGAAAACGAAGCTCAGAAATATAAACTTACTTCACGGCTCATAGCAAGTTGGTGCTGCAGACCCAAAACAGGCAGACCTTCTTGGCAGTATCTTGTTACGTATTTTTTAATTAAAAAAAATAATAATAGTGAAACTAAGATTACAAAAATTGTGATACATTTTCATTTTGTCAATTTAATTTGGATTGAGAAAATCATGCTTTCTAATACACATACCAAAAATGCTATTCAGAGGTTCTGCTTATGAGATAATATTTATTTCGATACTCACAGCTGATTATAGTGGGGGCGGACTAGCCCTGGGACACAGATTTGAAGTTGTATGCTGAATGGCTTAGTTCCGTCCCATCAGTGGGACTCGGTGGAACTGAATTACCTCTCATTTGGAGATAATATCAAAATATAAATGCGAAGCTGTTCAGCCCCTCGGGAATAAACACTGGTCAAGTGGGCCTTTCCACCCTTTTACTCCCACCTCCGTCTCCCGTCAAGAAAACAGGGGAGTGTCTTGATTGCCGGTTTTACCCACCCTTCTACAATGTGATTAGCTCCTTAAAAGGTTCTGTGCTCTTCTGGGTCTCTGTGCTGTTCTTGAATTTTCCATTTTCCGTTTTGGATTTTCCATCTAACACCTGAGGTTATGGCTTTGATGTGACTGCCAAAAAAGTACTGAACCAGATGCTTCCAGTGCCTCACCTTGTCGATCTTTTTACGTACATTCTCACCTTGATTGTTTCCCAGTTAGAAAAATATTATACACTCTTTAAATTTTACCAGTTAATGATGTCAAAACTTTCCACTAAATAAACCGTATTAATGTCTTTGACCCTAACCACTCTCTATTTTCAGTTTTTTACGGCTTTGCTCAATTAAACCATTGATTAAAAGTACTTTACCCTTTTCCGATAGAGTTTAGAAAAAACAGACTGTGATAGTCTCATTCTTATTTGCCAGATTTAGCAACAAAGTTGGGTATTTTGTGGGATAATGGCAACAGAAATACTCTTATGTTTGATTATCTGATTTATTTAGGCTTCTAAAGAAAAATTATAAAAATCATATAACAATCACAGTTTGACATTACAATTTCTGAAAATTATCATACAATGTTAACTTTTGTCAAAAAATTTTTTAGAAAGGAGAGCTACATAGTTGAAGCTATTAAATGATTTATTGTAAAATAGGTAATTTATTATATTTCTTCGTAGGCACTTCTTTCGCCAGCCTTTTGATTAGAAATTTACAGAAGCTTTTCACAAAATATAACAAGACAAGGCTCCTTACACAGTTGTTTTTGGCATTTGTGGTTTGAACAAAATTCTGTTGCATTTCTTAACAACGAAATGAATTCCACATGAAGAGAACTTTGCTCACTGTCTCTCCTCTCCCTTGAAACCCACAGACGTCTTGCCGGAAACGCTTTGACATACATTCCCAACGGAGCATTCGCTGGCCTTTACAGTCTTAAAGTTCTGTAAGTAAACAGGGTCTTATTTATTATATTTCTTTTTTATTTGTTATATTTCAGATTTTAGTGTCAAGTGGATGCTGATTAACTCCTGAAGACTGAATCCCTCTAATAGGCTATTCAGAACCATAGGCTAATTCATTTAAATTCAAGTCCACCTTCATTGGTGCTGCAGGACCGCATTATACCTGGCTGGGTCCATGTGTGAAAAAAGTCCCTCTCTCCTGTCCTAATTTAAAATCTAAAATTGCCTCTAAAGAAGCAACTTATCAACTCAGACTTTTAAGAGAGTATTTCCCTTTCCTTTTATGTAATGAAGTTGGGGACACTTCCTTGAATCATTTTTATCACCAAGTGAATAAATCATTATGATGCTGACATAATGAGACTGCAGCCTCAAACCATTTGTCAAGCTTATTTCCGTTTAATGCACTGAATAAGGATTAGCTAAAACACTACCAAGTTTATGTTCCACTTGTGAATAGAGAAATAGAATAGAGAATAGAGAAAAGCCAAGTGCGTAACAGATTGAGTGAGTAATTATTTAATTGAGAATTGTTCATTCATCAGGACTTGTAAGAGTGGTTTTCTTATTATTTAATATCCAATTTCCCAGCTGGTTCATCAGAGAACTCATTATTACTGAATACCTCCTTCTTCTAATACTCATTGCTCAATTTTCTTTCACTTTATTCTGTGCAGGAAAAAAAAGTCACCTAGCTAGAGAAAATAGGTAACACAAGTTGAAAGTCATACCAGGAAAATTTTATCTGAGAGAATATCCTGATTTAATTCCCTTTCTTTGAGATAAAAGTTATAAACTCTAAGAAGGCATTTGATATATTTCTCCTTAATGGAAATTGCATTTTATTGACCTAAGGGATATGTGGGCTCTTAGAAAAGCAGTTCTATTTAAATTGAACCTTTTGCTAAAAATCGAATTTAACAGCCAAACCATCGTTTGGTCTGCTTGGGTGGTTGAGTTTGGTCCCCCTTACCCTTAACTTGTTTTGGCTATTAGGCAGAAATATTTTTTTTTAAGATTTTATTTATTTATTTGACAGAGAGAGAGGGAGATCACAAGTAGGCAGAGAGGCAGGCAGAGAGGGGGAAGCAGGCTCCCTGCTGAGCAGAGAGCCTGATGCGGGGCTCGACTCCAGGACCCTGAGATCATGACCTGAGCCGAAGGTCAGTCTTAACCCACTGAGCTACCCAGGCGCCCCTAGGCAGAAATATTTTTATGTAGTCATATTACTGAATCCTAATGTGAATTCATTGTGTGGTAAAATTGTGAGTTGTAGCACCAACTCTTTCGTGCACCTGTATCTCCATGAACTCAGCAAATACTTGGAACCATTTAAAATGCATCATAAATAAATCAAGTTTAGATAAGACAAATAAGATGATGTTTTTTCAATGTTGAGATATGTACCACGAAGTATTTTGGATACTTGTCAAATAAATTATACTAGAATCAATTATTTTAATTCACTTAAAAAAATGTGTTTTGGGTGTACTGAGCTAGAGAGAGAGAGAGAAAGTGTGTGTGCGTGTGTGTGTGTGTGTGTGGCATTGAACAGATTGTTGCTAAAAATACAAAGATCAATAAGTATGACCCATGCCCTTGAAGAGTTTATTATGTAGTGCTAGGTTGTGGGATCAGGATAGTAGGACAAAGACAAACAGATCTGTGATTCATCTAAAAAGTATGATAGAGATATTTGCAGGACACTGTGAGACTCCCGAGGATGGGGAACATTTAGTCTGGTCTGATGGTTTAGAGTTGGCTTCCTGTAAGAGATAGAAAGGGGCCTGGTCCCAGAGATCCTGTATGTCATGCCAAAAATGCATGGGCATGATCATGTTCTGGGCATGATGAGGAACCAGGGGAAAGTTGTAAGCATGGGAATGGCAGTTTTGGGCTTGGCAGTTTAGCTAGATCGCTGTGCCTGTGAAGAGGGATCTAGAGGAGCAAGACCCGTGCTAGGAATTGAATTCATGCTTCCATTTACTTTGCTGACTTAATCACTAATATTCAATGAGCAAATTGAATCATCAAATATTCTGAAATATTTTGGTAGGAGAACAATGGTTCTCAACCACAGTCATTCCGCCTACCACACAGTGTTTTGGAAATTTGGGGGGACATCTTTGGTTTTCCAGATGACCAGCGTGAAGTAAATTGTCCTGTGATGTGCTACTCAGCCTGGTATAAAAGATTCTCCCACATCTGACCTGACTTCTGTCTGTCCCTCCAGGCCAAATGTGAATCAATAATATTTTCATGCATAAGAATACTTAAAGATTTTACAAGAAATTCTACATAAGCCTTATGATTTGTACAGGAAAAGTTAAATGGAATAAATATATTCTGTTAAAATCGTTGAACAATTCAGTTTATGCATCCTGTCTATTTCAGGTATTATGTGATTTCTAACCACATTTTTTTAATTTTTAAATTTTTTTATTAACATATAATGTATTATTAGCCCCAGGGTACAGGTCTGTGAATCGCCAGGTTTACACTTCACAGCACTCATCATATCACATACCTTCCCCAATGTCCTTAACCCAACCACCCTCTCCCTACCCTCTTCCCCCCAGCAACCCTCAGTTTGTTTTGTGAGATTAAGAGTCTCTTATGGCTTGTCTCCCTCCCAATCCCATTTTGTTTCATTTATTCCTTTCCTTCCCCCCAAAGCCTCTCAACTTCCTCATATCAGGGAGATCATATGTTAATTGTCTTTCTCTGATTGATTTATTTTGCTAAGCATAATACCCTCTAGTTCCATCCACGTCGTCGCAAATGGCAAGATTTCATTTCTTTTGATGGCTGCATAGTATTCCATTGCGTATATGTATACCACATCTTCTCTATCCATTCATCTGTTGATGGACATCTAGGTTCTTTCCATAGTTTGGCTATCGTGGACATTGCTGCTATAAACATTTGGGTGCATGTGCCCCTTTGGATCACTACATTTGTATCTTTAGGGTAAATACCCAGTAGTGCAATTGCTGGGTCGTAGAGTACCTCTATTTTCAACTTTTTGAGGAAACTCCATACTGTTTTCCAGAGCAGCTGCACCAGCTTGCATTCCCACCAACAGTGTAGGAGGGTTCCCCTTTTGCCGCATCCTCGCCAGTATCTGTCATTCCCTGACTTGTTACTTTTAGCCATTCTGACTGGTGTGAGGTGGTATCTCATTATGTCTAACAACATATTTTGTTGAAAATTGTGTTAGTGCAGTGGAATTACTTCCAAAGCCACAAAAAAAAAAAAAAAGAATTAAAGATATGGGGCGCCTGGGTGGCTCAGTTGTTAAGCATCTGCCTTTGGCTTGGGTCAAGATCCTGGGGTCCTGCAATCAAGCCCTGGGTTGGGCTCCCTGCAAAGCAAGAAGCTTGCTTCTCCCTCTTCCACTCCCCCTGCTTGTATTCCTGCTCTCAGTGTCTCTCTCTCTCTCTCTGTCAAATAAATAAATAAAATCTTTTAAAAAAATAAAGATACATAATTGTGGAAGCATAAGACTTCTTAAAAATAATTGCCATTAAATTAGCAGAGCAACATGAAACATCAGGATAAGGCTCTCTTGAATTTCATTAACAAATGTTGCTTAATAAATACTTTATATTTTGGCCTTTAAAATTTTTTGGAGAGTGGTCATAAAAATCCTATGATGATTATGTAATGATTTATTTATTTGGGGGTGACCTGATGCTTTTTAACCTTGCTCTTCCATTATCCAGCACTGTCTACCACCCGACTTCTATGAAGGCAATACTGTGCTATTCCTTTTTCCAATTTGGCTTCAATTCACTGTTGTCTATATGCTCTCCAGGACCCCTTGAAGTACTGGAGAATGAATGCTTGCCTCAGCGTATGATGGAGCTTTAAGACAGGATGAGTGTTCACTGTGATACTTCAACCCTATCTTGACCTAGGGGAGAATTATTTCGACACTACTCTTCTCTATAAGGAAGTCATTTGTGAAAATATCCATGCTCATCTGCGAGAGTATAACACTTCCTGATTTTCTCTCTTATGACGTCTAAAATTTGTCTTAGCATGTTATCTTTATTTTAATAAAGGTTTTTTCCTTCTGTCCCATATAAATACAGTCTGTTATCTATCTTAACTCTAGTTCTTTTTCTAGTATGCATCTAGACCTCTAATCTCATTTCCCTGTTCTTGTCCAAAATAGCTTCTGATCATGGGGTTTCTCTCATGCCCAACCTTATTCATTAAAAGGAGAGGCAAACGTCTGACTCGTTCATAAAGATGTCTCCAATCTGAACATCATGTGTGTAACAACACGTGTATCACTTTATTATACATTTCTTTTATTTGTCCTTCATAATATAGTTAGGGCAGTATCTTATATTGATTTTTTTCCTTCAAAATGATGTGTATAAATAGGCTATATTTTTATGAATGTTATCTAAATAAAATAGATAAGGCATTATAAAATATTGGGATTAAAGGTAGAATTGGGCCCAGTAGTGTTGAGACCACAGTGCTAGAGGTAAAATGCAAAACAAGACAACCCTGTTTCTATGTTCATGGCAACTCTTCCAAATGTTTTTAAAGTCCAAAAGTTGTTGGAAGAAAGAAATAACTGATTACAACTGATTATATAGCATAGTAAGAAAGGTAATATAAAAGTTATCCATCTGGGTCCCTGACCAGCATTGAGAGGGTAAAGAGGGCATTTGACCAAAAAAAAAAAAAAGAGAGAGAGAGAGACAGAAGAGTAATCCAGTCCACTGAGAAAATTAAGACAGCAACAGCCCTCATTGGCTAGGACTCCTTTATATCTGATATCTTGCTACTGTGAACTCTGGAAGTTCACTAATATTTAAGATTACCCCTGTATACTGGCCTCATAAAAAAAAATAATAGTAAGTTATTGGTTTTGCATTGCAAAATACCTAGTCCAGTGGAATTCTAAACCAGGCTTTCTTCAACCAAGGTTCATTTTCTTGTGTAAGCCATTCAGTCAAGGAACAGATTCTCATCCTACCCCCCAGCACCAGAACCAAAGCCATGTGGGGGTGATGGGTAAAACTAACTGGGGAAAAGTACAAGGAGCCCAAATTCTCCCATTCCCATGTAGACTTACAACAGAGTCACAGTGGCTACTTGATCTCTAAACACAAAACAATTAGGCAGAAGGAATACCAAAGGATCAAGCTATCAACTGTGATGAAGTCCCCTTGTAACATATAATTTCATCTCCCTGTGCTGCACTATACCTGTTCTCAATTAGTCCTGTTGGCAAAAAAGATAACCAAACATTGTATTATTAAGAAGCTCGGGATGCTGTAGGAAATAGTGAATATTTTAAATTTTTAATACTTTAAATATATTTAGATTTTTAAATACATTTTAAAATAAATTTTAAATTTTTAAATATTTTTAATTTTTTAAATTTTTAATATTTTAAGATCAGGGAAAGAAATTAAGAAAATATGCAGCCAACCCCCCCTTATGCGAATGATAAATATGAAGCTAAAATTGCCTAAACCCATATCCAGTTTATGGTGCTTTCTGCTTATATCCAATGCCCTGAATAAAGGAATATTTGCAAAAGAAATCAGCAGCCATGTTGTGAATGCTTTCTGTTTTAATTGCACTCCATAGTGCTATAAACCCTTTAATTGTTTTGTCTCCCACTAGGATATCTTAAACAAAAACAGAATTTTCTAATTAACTCACTGGAGACTTATAAGGATATAATGGATATAGCAAGGATATAATGTAATTTGTTTTGTCATTTAAAAGTAATTAAACAGAAGTTATTTTAGGAAGAGATCAGGACTTAAGTGATTTTTTTAAATTATATTTTTGGTATTTTACTGGTAGAAGTAATCCAAAAATTAAATTGCCAAGAGGTAGTTCAGGAGTAGTTTAAAAATTATCATCAGCAAAGCTCATTTAAGTTCTGTTTTGTGAATGTATAAAACTTCGGAGATGTTTTAAAACTTGTATAAAGATGTATAAAACTTCGGAGACCGTTTGCAACTACTTAATGAAGGAAAACCATCTGAATATCTCTTATCCTCTACTCCAATTTTCCAATTTTTTAGGAAGTCCACATTTTAATAGTTTCACTGTTTGGTTAACAAAGCATAGAAAGACTATTCAATAAACACTTTATACAGTAATGTCTTACCTACAAAGTTTAGACATCAATTAAGTCCATTATCTGTGTCTTACTATCGTTTAAATGTGTCACTCAATTAGTGAGTGACTTAGAAAACATTTCCGTGGAGTTAAACTTTTATAACATATTAAAACTATACATAATATATATGTTGTATATATTAAAACTACTTGGAAAAACTACTTGGAAAAGTGTAAAATAATCTAGAAATGTGAAATTTTAATATTCAGGTAAATTATGAAATATGGAATTCAAGCTACAGTTTTCCCAATTCCCTGACAGGTATGTGAAGTGTGAGATCTTCCTAAAACTTGACTTTGTTCATAAGGAAGCAATACATTTGACACTCCTGATTTATGAAATGTTAGTTGAGTTCAAGTTCAATGATGAAATTCTTCCGGCAAACTACTGGACTACAAATGACATAATTCTGTTCTTTCTTAAACAGAATCTCAGACATGATAAGAAAAGTGTAAATTTTATGACCTTTAAGTATTTTTCGTGTCTCATTTGTATATGAACTCACATTTCATATTTTAATCCTCAAATACCTTATCAGTCAGATGATCTTATTATATTCCCATTATACAGATAAGTGACCAAAGGTCAAAGAGATTAAATGGTTTTAAATTAAAAGACGTAAAACTTGGGCCTTATCTCCAAGTTCAATGTAGCCCCAAGTTCAGGTGAAAATATTCTACCAGAAATCACTTGGTCTAGCTTAGGGTAATTCTCAGTGTGTGGCACCTTGCCCCTCAGCACCAGAATCACCTGGAAGTTGGTTAGAAATGCACATTCTCTGGCTCCTACCCAGATGTACTGAACCAGAAACATTGAGGGTGGGCCCAGCAATCTGGGTTTTAATAAGTCTCCCAGTGGATTCCGATAAACCCCGAAGTCTGAGAACCACTGGCACAGATTTTTTTTTTTGCTCATTTTATTTTGTGGTTAATTAAAATGTCACATCCAATATGATCTCATTACATTGTTAGTTTTGACAAGGAGTCTATCAGTTCATACAAAAAAGGGCTGACCTTTGTGGGATACTTACTGTACAGCACGGATTGTTCTATATACATTCACTCATCAGATCATCTCAGTAAGCCCTCGGGTGGGTATTATTATTGGTCACTGAGATATGGAGAAATTGGATGATTTTCCCGAGGCCACACTGCTGGTGGCAGGGAAAGGGCAGACCGATTCGAGAACCCATACTCTTACCCATACCATAATCATCTCGTACACTATCCAACCTGAGAATCTGGACATTCAGCCAATATGCCTCAAGAGACTGCTTGCAGTGCAGTGGAGCGTACACCAAGTTCAGAGTCAGACATACGTGGGGTTGGGTCCCAGCAAGTCATCTCATGAAAAGAAACTTCTGCGGTGGACAGGAGAGAAACGGGTACATTTTTTTTCGGAGATCCAAAGGTAAAGCGGGCAACCTCCTCCCCAGAAATATTTCTGTAGAATATCTACTTTCCTAAAATAGTCTTCTGCCTCTGGCTTACATAGACCATGAAGTACAGGCGGAATAGCTGCAAAATTATGGTGTTATAAACATTTATGAATAAGCTAGCAAAGTACAAGGAATCTAATGGGAATTTTTCCCCTTGCTATTTCCCTACTAACAGTGATATATTTTTATTTCATTGTTACCAGGTGTTACTGTTCTGTAGTCCTCATCTTCTGAGAACTGTTGAATCCAGGCGAGCAAAAGCGCAATACTTCACAAAAAGAATTTAATTGCTATTAAAATATGACTACACACACAAGAAGAGAGAAGATCTTTAATAGCTTCCTACTATAGCCATATTTCCATTTTGTCTAATTTATATAGTCATCAGAGGGATCCTTTAAAAGAATACCTAAAACAAGTGTTGGTGAAGGTGTGGGGAAAGGAGAACCCTTGTACACTGTTGGTGGGAATGTCAGTCAGAACAGCCTCTGGGAAAAACAGTATGGAGGTTCCTCAAAAAATTAAAAATAGAAATACCATATGTTCTAATAATCCCACCATTGGGTATTTACCCAAAGGAAACAAAAACACTAATTTGAAAAGATATATGCATCCCTGTCTTTATTGCAGCATTATTTACAATAGCAAGATATGAAAGCAATCCAAGTGTCCATCCATAGGTGAATGGATAAGGAATGTGTGTCTGTGTGTATGCGTCTGTGTATGAATATTATGCAGCCATGAAAAAGATGAGATCATGCCATTTGAGACCACATGAATGGACTTAGGGAGTATTATGCTAAGTGAAATAAATTAGACTGAGAAAGACAAATGCCACATGATTCCACTCATAAGTGGAATCTAAAAAAATGAGCAAACAAATAAAAAGCAGAATCAGGGGGATCTGGGTGGCTCAGTGGGTTAAAGCCTCTGCTTTCGGCTCAGGTCATGATCCCAGGGTCCTGGGATCGAGTCCCGCATCAGGCTCTCTGCTCAGCAGGGAGTCTGCTTCCTCCTCTCTCTCTCTCTCAGCCCGCCTCTCTGCCTACTTGTGATCTCTGTCTGTCAAATAAATAAATAAAATCTTTTAAAAAAAAAAAAGCAGAATCAGACCTATCAATACAGAAGAAAAACTGATGGTTGCCAGAGGGAGGTGGTGGATGGAGATGGTTAGCAAAATCAGTGAAGGGAGGTAGGAGATAGTGGCTTCCAGTTACGGGGTGAATAAGTCACAGGAATAAAAAAGCAGAGCATAAGGAATACTGTCAATGATACTGTAATCGTGATGTATGGAAACAGATGGTTGCTACACTTGTGATGAACATAGCATAATGTAGAAACTTGTACATCAGTAAATTGTACCCTGAAACTAATGTTACATTGTGTATCAACTATACTCATATTTTTTAAAAGGATAAAAACATAAATTAGAGCATATCATTTCCCTACATAAACCCTCCAATAGGAGTTTCTCACCACACTTAAAATAAAGCCTCACTGTGGCCTGCAAGTCCTCTGTGAGATGGCCTCAGTTTCTCTAAACCTCTTGCTCTCACTCACTCCTCTCCCATGATCCTTGGCTGCTCCTTGAACAAGTTAAACAAGCTCTGGCCTCTGGGCCTTTGCACTTACTCCTCCCTCTTCTCAGAAATTCTTCCCAGATGTCCACAGGATTTGCTCCATGACTCCATTCTGGTTTCCACTTAAGTATCACCTCCTAAGAAAGATCTTCCCTGACCACCTTTAAAATAAAAATCCCACCCCTTGTAGCCATCCATCCCAAATCCATGTTTTGTTCTTTGTTCATGGTACCTATCACTTGTCTGATGTTACAGACTCATCCATCAATTTTTACTTACTGTTCACTCCACACAGGAACGTAAGCTCCCCAAGGGCCAAGACTTGGTCTTATGCTCTGCTGTTTCCCCAACACCTAGAATAGTGCCTGGCACAGCTATGGCCAATTATTATTCGTTATCATGAGCCTTCTTTAATGTTTTTCTTCATTTGTTTTCATGGGCAGTATGCTGCAGAATAATCACCTGAGACAGGTACCGACGGAAGCTCTGCAGAATTTGCGAAGCCTTCAGTCCCTGTAAGTATTGCTCGAGAATGTTCTCAGGATCAGTGTGGGAAGGGGCACTGAAATGTCCAAGTGACCACTTTAATCAGTGCCTCGGTTGGGGACCATACCTAAATAAGTTGTGAAGGAGACTTTCATTAGAGCAACAATGCTTTGAGCCTCATTGAACAATACGTGTGGGAGGGACGAGTGTTGAAGTTTGGACACTGACTCAGGTCAGACACTCAGGCACGGCACCTGCAGTGACAAGCTGTTAGATATACTGGCATCACAGGACAGAACGTCCAGGATCTCGCCCTGCCTTCCCCTGTAATATTTTCATTCCAGAGTTCAAATCAGAGAGAATGCTTTCTCTTTTTATCTAGAAAAAGGAGTATCACAATCTCGACATCTTGGCATCTTTAGTTTATTCTGTTTATAGATGATCTGAGCTGCCTTGTAGTAAAATGTTTTCTGGGTCCAATAAAGATTTAATTTTTTAAGTTCCATATGGACATCAAGAGTCCTCACATCCGTAAACCGAGATCCAACGGTATGTCTTAAAGCCTTCCTGCATACTTCCCCATCCCCACACAGACATACAAACATACCAACAATCCACAGATAGACTCACACATACCTCGGATTCACACACAGACACACCCACAAACATAACACAGCGACGGTGTTATTGTTCCTTATTCTGAATACACAAGTTTTCTGTCAGGAGTTTCCACTCTCCATTGATTTAGAATCTCTGAATAAATAAAAATCAGTTATTTCTCACAAAAAGAATTTTCTTACCAGCTGGATGTTTTAGAACTTGGGGTATAAGCAATTGTTTATAGGGATTATTTGTCAAGGTTATGCCATGAGCATTTGGCTAGTAAATCTTCCTCTCATCAGAATGTATCAGTGTTTACAATCTATTGCATGATTTGCAATATATGCGTGTGTAATCTCTGCTTTCAGATTACTAACACCTGTCAAGCAAAATACTGGTTTCTGGTCTAGACTGCTGAGGGAGATAAGTGCATAAAAAAGCCAAATAAATATTGCAGACTCTAGCTGAAAAATATTATAAAGAATCCAATAATTGGGGCGCCTGGGTGACTCAGTCAGTTGAGCATCAGACTCTTGATTTCAGCTCGGGTCATGATCTCAAGGTTGTGAGATCGAGCCCCATGTCGGGCTCCACCCTCAGAAGGGAGTCTGCTTAGGATTCTCTCTTTCTCCCTCTGCCCTTTCCCCTCTCCCTCTTTAAAAAAAAAAAAAGAAGAAGAAGAAGAAAAAAGAATCCATCAGTTAATAATTACATATGGTTTGCTTAATGCCTTTTACTGAGGTGATTCAAAAGAAGGAGGAATGTGAGATTGAAGATGATACTTTCCTCCTTTGAACTTTTTTTTTTTTTAATGAAAGCAAATCTGTGCTTGAGACCATTTTAAGCTTTTTAGTCCAGTCAAACAAAGTGACTTCCTAGGTTTTCACGGGCCTATAGATAAACAAGCCCACAAGGGCCCCTTTGTGGCCTGGGACAAGTCTGTTGCATTTTCAAGGGCTCCCTAAAACCATCCGAGTATCACTCCTCCTTTGTTGCACAAGCATTTTCCTGAAGGAAGGGAGCGGTCAGAGGGGCCACACGCTCTCAAGTGGGGCCGTCTGTGTAAGGGCACAGGGTCTAGGGGCGGCATTGAAAAACGAGATAATGGCAGTGGCCAATGGGAACTTTAAACAGCTGTGAGGCAGAAGATACAAGGATAAGAGTGTGTAACCAAAAGCCACTATCAGCTGAAAGAAGATCACAGCAGAACACACACAGAAGTGAACTCTTTGAGAAAGAGAAAACCAGGAATCTTTTGTTCACTCAAACTGGGTGGTGCCTCCCTGATAAAGGTGTTCGTATTTGGTTTCTTACCGTTTCCATATTTACTGTTCACCAGGTGTCTCTTGCATGATGGTTTCTGATTCACAAAAAACAATTGTGTTTGAAACCTTATAAGTATGTGTTCCCTGTGAAAAAGCCAAGGGTTAACTTTCTATTATGATGGTTATCGCATCTAGATAGACGCTCGCCCGCAGTGCTCGCTGAATTTTATCGGGCGGCTGTGTGATGTCTGTCCCGCGGTCCCTTTGCCCGGAGCTCACAGACCCGTGTGAGGTGCTGAGCATTGGCAGTGCGAGCTACCACGCCACATCTACTCGCATTCTTTGTGCTGCTTTGATACAAGAATTAAGATTTGGCAAAAAGTATTATAGACAGAGCCACCAACCACACAGACGCTGTATTGTACCTGACCAGGTTTGCAGGTGGGGGGGGGGGGGCACAGCAAGCCCTTTTAAAGTTTTACTGTTGTCCCAGATCCAGAGTGTGGAATAGCCCCTCTCCTGTTTCCTTTAAGCAGATCTGAAAATGAAAGCGTTAGTTTTGAGAGGAGTGGTCATTACACACATAACATTCCTTATCCGTTCTCCATTCATGGCCCTTCGAGCTGCTTCCGTATTGATGTCAGCAACAAAGAGGATGACAGCTGTCTCCTGCCTTCTGCCCGCACCTGGAAGGCCTCCACTCAGACCCCGGCTCTTCTTGAGCTGCAGTCCATCCCTTAGCCTGTCCCTCAGCTCTTCTGGTCACGGTTCCTCTTCTTTCTTTCTCTGGAAGTTACTCTGTTTCTCTTCACTTGCTCATTTTCCTTGTGTTATACCTTCACGCTCTATGGGGCGCTGGGCTCTCCACCGGAGCTGTGAGCGCTTCAGCCCTGTGTGAGCACCGCCTGGTCATTTCCAAGGGGAGCTCCTCCACCCCAACTGCAAAGAAGAATCACAGGGGGGTGGGGGGCAGGTGGCGACTCCTGAGGCTGCACTCTCCGAGTGTTTTTCTAACTGGTTCAATTATATAACGTGAAGTGCTTTTTAAAGGAGGAATGGGAAGACTGGTGTCCCCACGTTCCTGCAGGTGTTAGGCAGATACTCTTCCTGAACCATTTTCAAACCTGAAATCATAACCTTATGCGTTCCAGGATGAACTCATGATGTCCTTAGACCATGCACTAAAAGTCAGGGGTTGCATTGTTTGTGTTTAATTGAAATAGCTCATATCTGCCTATTAATTCTACCGACAGACTGCGGCCAATAAAGATAGGAGGCCCCATACTGTGTATCCCCCCTCCCCCATTCAAACGCATTGATCACAGCACGGGCACCTCCAAGATCCACAGAGCAGTAGGCCCCATCTCAGTCTTACTTACTCAAAAACTTCATTTTAACAGAATCCTCCAGGGACTGGTGTGGCCGCTGCTTTTGAGAAATGAACATTTTTGTTGTTCTATGACACTAACAAGTGGTCTACAAACCAAAACCCGCTGATAACAACCCAAGTAGATCTTTGGTATGCTTTGCTTCACCATATCAACTAAGCTGCATTGAAGATAGTTTAAGAAACCTGACAGGCTAAAATTGGTAACATTGCTGAGCAAGAAACAAATTGGACTCATGTTTCAAGAGATGTAGTTTTCATTTCTTTTACCTAAACAAAATTATTTGGCTTTGTTCGTAACAAAAACACATAGGTACATTTGTGTTCTTGTAACTCTGTCCTGATGCTTGCAAATTGCTTGCATAAAGAACAAGAGGTCAAGCCCACGTGCCAGAGCTCAGTAGCCCAGAGCTTGCCCCTGTACAGTATGGCCATTTCCCTCGGACATGGTAATGACTGCCCAGACACCAGTTGGCTTTTTTGTAATGTAATCAAATATAACTTAATTTCCTTTCTGTTTTTTTGGAAGGGAATAGGAAATGTAATCAGAATTCACAATGAGTTGTATTTCACCAAGAAACTTTGGGCATAATAGTCATTTGAGGACCAGGTTCAGATTACAGTGATTTGATGGAAACTCAAACCTTAACCCTCCCATGCCCTCACACCTTTGTATTTGTAGTTAAGAAATCGGTCTTGGGGGGAAAAAAAAATCACTGCTTCATTTGTGGATAGTCCTTAATGACATTCATTCATCTCCCTGTCATCAAGTCCAAGATGATCAAAGAGAATGTCGTATTCATGTTTGTCCTGTATTGCATTTAATACATGTTAGTTTTCATTCCACATTTGCACTAGAGAAACTAATTGGGTTGGTACATAGGAAATAAGAGAATTAGACATATCTTTAGTATTGTCTCTATTCTCCAATCGGCTGATGTTCATCTTCAGAGTGTAAGACGTTGTTTTAAAACCGAAGAAGAAAAACTCCTGCCTGGAACAGGATCTGCCCCGGCATCTCGTGACCATGACTGTAACTTCAGGGCTTCCCACTCCATCCCTGAACCCTTTGAAATGTTAATAACTTCCCCCACTCTTTTTGGTGGGCTTTGTTTATAACAATCCTAAAACAGTGTAAGCCAGAGGAGGAGACGAGGAGGAAGAGGGGGCGCTCACCTCGCTGAGCCAAAAGTCAGGCAAGTCTAGAACGAGCCACAGTTTTCTCCCGCTAATACCCAGGAGCCTATTCGGTTTCAGACCCTGGATAAAGAATGGGAAGGAAGTAACAAAAGACAAGGTGGTGTCAGCAGACAAAAAAAGCAGAGTGAGGTAACCAAGAGGCTAAGTTTAAAAGATCAAAGGGGTTTAAAAAAATGGTTTTAGTATTAGTGACATTATTCCTTCCACTAAAATAGTCTCCAGAAAGAGAAATGACAAGCTTACACGATAAAAATGCATGTCCAATAAATAAAAATTTGATTTGGTTTGGTTTTGCACCAAATGCCTGCGTATCAGGTCGGTCTTGGGATGGGGGTGGACTTAGACGTTCTAGAGGCCAGGTGTTTTGCTGTTGCAGTCTTGGGCGTTCACTTCATAGAACCCTGTGCAAACCTGCACCCAGTGAATTGTTATGAAAATTTCATTGTCTCCTTCCCCCCATTAAACAGGAGACGAAAACTATTTTTAAAGATAAAGCCCTTCCCACGCAATATTTATAGCCAGTCGGTCACAGTCCTCAGAATCATATACGAAAAAAATGTGAATACTTAATGCAAGACCCCATGCACAAGGCTTTCTTACATCAGGTTACCCTCTAGCGCCCTGATCAAGTCCCATATAGGACAGTCCTAGCAGATCAGTAAATAAGCGAGAACACAGATGTTATCAACGAGAAGTCAAATACCACTTTTCTGAGTCTTGTGATGAGAAACGAAGGTTCCCTTTGGGAAGCAGATTAAACTCTCTGGAGAAGCTAAAGGGGTAGCACCAATGGGAAGGTGCCTTGTGAAGGGGGCGAAATGTGTCCCCCTCTCCAGAGTAGGTGAAATCTGTGAGGAGTTGAAAAAAGGCACATGAAGGGCACCTGGGTGGCTCAGTGGGTTAAAGCCTCTGCCTTCGGCTTAGGTCATGATTCCGGGGTCCTGGGATCAAGTCCTGCATCAGGCTCTCTGCTCAGCGGGGAGACTGCTTCCTCCTCTCTCTCTCTCTCTCTCTGCCTGCCTCTCTGTCTACTTGTGATCTCTATCAAGTAAATAAATAAAATCTTTAAAAAAAAAAAAAGGGCACGTGAAGAAGCAGTAAAGCATGTCATGTAGCCAGGACAAAATCAGAAACACTCAGGGTATTTAAACCTCTGTGGTTATAAAAGCAACAGCCCCTCCTATTTATGAAACACTTTTACCTGCAACGTTCCCCTCATCCTCATCCTCGAAGCAGTCTCCTGAGGAAGGAGCTGAAGTGATCCCTTCCCTAGTGAGGAGAAGGCAAAAAGCTCAAAGAGGTTCAGTGACTTCCTCAAGGTCATATGGCTTGTAATGGAGTCAGGCGAGAGATGAGTCTGGGATAAGAATTCCGGTCTCGGGGCACCTGGGTGGCTCAGTGGGTTAAAGCCTCTGCCTTCGGCTCAGGTCATGATCCCAGGGTCCTGGGATCGAGCCCCGCATCGGGCTCTCTGCTCAGTGGGAGCCTGCTTCCTCCTCTCTCTCTGCCTGCCTCTCTGCCTACTTGTGATCACTGTCAAATAAATAAATAAATCTTTAAAAAATTAAAAAAAACCAAAGTACTCTGGTCTCTTCAGCTCCAAAATCTGCCCATTTTGGCGTAGTGATGCTATCTTGCTCCCCCTCCAAAGCCACTGCAGAGAATGGGCACACAACAGATACACTGATATGAAGGAAGGGAGCCTGACAGAATCACATCTTCCCTCTAGACCTATGTTGTGAAGCTTTACGAAAAGAAAGAAACTAGTAATGATGCAGGACAGAAGTAAATAAGTTGAAGATGGAAAGAGAGCACTGTTATTAAAGATGGGCCAGTCAGCCTTTTGTAGTGTTTCCCTATGCATTCGGTTGTCTGTTCCCTCATCACCTGTGAGGTAGAATTTGTCTCCACTTTCTTGATAAGGAAACCGTAAGTAAGAAAAGGGTATCTTGTCCCTATTGCAAAGGTGAACGTTGATTAGAAAAAGACAAGAGGGAAGAACATTTCAGACAGAGGGAACTATGCATGCGCTACCTTGTTATGGATGGGGGAGGGAGGCAAGGGGCTAGTACATCAGGGAACAGAAACTAGATCCATATGGCTAAAGCAGGAAGAGTGAGGTGGACGAAATATAAGAATAGTTTAACGAGGCAGTGGGTGGGGGGGTCAGACACCTTGAAAGCCATTTGGGACGTGTCAAGGATTTTGGTCTTCATTGTGAAAGCAATGGGAATCCACTGGAGGAAAGGGCATGATCTGATCTGTGTTATCGGAACAGCCTAGGAGAGAAAGGAGAACTTGGTCAGGATTGGGACAGTGGGAGATGGTGAAAGGGAAATGGATTTGAGAAATCTTTAGATGAAATTAACCAGTATTTGGTAATGAATTGGCGATGGAGAATGAAGGAAGAAGAGGTATCAGGGATGATCGCATTTCTGGTTTATATAACCGTGTACTTAATGAAGCCCATCCCAAAGAAAAGAAACACAGGTAGAGGGCTGCATTTGAGGAAAATAGTGTGGGAAATAATGAGTTTGGTCTTGAACGTGTATGTTTGTGAAGGAATGACTAAGTAGAAATGTCACATGAACAACTTGAAATCCAGATCTGGGTCTCAAAGAAAAGTGAAATTTAGATCAGGTCCTCCTACCATACATTTCCCTTCACCTAACACCTCATTGCAATGATTTGATTGTCTGACTGCACTTGAGAAAACATGCTCCATAAATGTTGGATCAACATATTTAGAAAACATGTTCCATGTCTGCCTGGTTTGCTGTTAGCTCTCCAGCACCAGGAGCAGGACCTGCAGAAAACACACTCAAGAAACATTTATTGAATTTATTGAACTAAAGCCTCAGACCGTAAGTGTTGTTCCAAACATCTGCTCAGGATCAACTCATCTCCTCTGGTTTGTCGCCCACATTCACTGATCTCCCTGGCTCCAAACTCTTTATCTCTGGACCTGGCTTTTTCTCCCTGCCCTTCCTGAGCTGAGAGTTGGACCCCAGTGGTTCCTTCAGGGATTCTGGTGTCTGCAAGATTTAGCTTTCCGTTGTCTTAGCTGAGGACTCTGCTCTAAGAATTCAAGGGTTCAGGGCCTGGGGGTGGCGGAAGGGCTGGTGGGGGCAAGGATGGGTAAAATAGGTGAAAGGGATTAAGAGGGACAAATTTCCAGCTATAAAATAAATAATTGACATGGGGTGCCTGGGTGGCTAAGTGGGTTAAGCCTCTGCCTTCGGCTCAGGTCATGATTCCAGGGTCGGGGAGCCTGCTTCCCCATCTCTGTCTCTGCCTGCCTCTCTGTCTACCTGTGATCTGTCTGTCAAATAAATAAATAAAATCTTTTTAAAAAAATTTTTTAATAAATAAATAAATAAGTGACAGAAGTGAAAAGCACAGTATAGGGAATGTAGTCAGAAATATTGTAATAACGTGGTGTGGTGACTACAACTTTCCGTGGTAAGCATTGAGTAATGTGTAGAACTGTTGAATCACTATGTCATATACCTGAAACTTATATAACATGTCAACTCTACTGCAATAATAATTTAAAAAAAAAAAAAGGAGTAAGTTTTGGGGAAGAACCATAATGGTAAGTGTTGTAGGGTTGATGAGATTCAGACTGGCAGGAAGTAGGAGATGGCCCAGGAGTACCATGGGAGGGAGCTAAAAAGGGACAACTTGACCGGGATAGAGAAATAAGAGAAAACTGTGGCTAGATAAGGTGAATGGTGAGCTTTGAATATCAGATGGGAGGTTTGGGTTTGAAGGGACAGTAATGTAGCAGAACCATGGATTCCTAACAGGGGAATGACATAGAGCACAGTCTGAGGGAGATTAATCTGGCAGCAGTCTACAGGATTAATTGAAGAGATAAGAGATCAAAGGCAAAAGGACCAGCTCAGAGACTGTTGCAGTCATGCAGGTGTTAAGAGATAAGAGACTTAACTAGACAGTGGAAGTGGAGAGTGTGGGAGATAAAGATAAATCGAGAGGACTTGATGAATGATTGGCTGGAAGCCTATGGAAGATTCAAGAAATGACCCCCAGATTTCAAACCCTGATGGTACCTGGGAGACAAATGGTGCCCTTGGCCAAAAAAAAAAAAAAAAAGTCTTTGTTTTCTGTGAGAGAAATGGAACTGAAGAAGTCAATGCTTGTATTACTCATTACTCATCTCCCTGTTACAAATTCACAGCAGCGATGACCTCTGAAAAACTGAGCAACATCATGTAAATTGATTTTAAAATATATTTCTCATTGAAGTCTTGCACTCTCCAAGGATGCTGGAGAGACAGAGATTTGGTTCATGTAATCATTGGTCAAGCCAACTGACTAGGTTCTAGATTACTGTTCTTTGGTGAGCCTATAAACTTCATGTCTCCCCACACTGCAGAGATGAGAAAACTTTTTTACCTTTTCAGAAGTAAGTTTGAAACAATAATTTTTCTTCCTGGTTTACAGTAAGTTTACCAATGAATAAGATGGAGAACAGAGAGGTAGAAGCAGAAATTCTCATGCTGCTTATATGAACTCTTAATGCTTCATGTCTTCCAAAGATAAGGATGGGAAGTTTGATTAAAAGGTAGAATCCCACACTGTGGTTACTCCATAAATATTAAATAACAGTAGTAACAATAAAAATGACTCGTGATTATGAAGAATTCATATTAATCAACATGAATCCAATCTATGAGAGTTCATATAGATAAAAGCCTATCCCAACAGTATTATTATAATGATCTGATAAATTCGATTTCCAGTGATCCTCTGGTTCCCCTGCAATGAAATTTCCATGCAGTAAAATTTCACCATAACAAATGCTTCAGATACCTCATCAAATTGTATTACATAGAAGCTTGGAAGTACGTCGGTTTCATTTCATAGCCAAAGCAGGACAATAATTGAAAATGCTTTCATTTTTTTAAAGCTTTATAAATGAGCTAAATAATTATGCTCTTCTGACTATTCATGATTTGTTCAAAATGGTCTCACAAGATGTACAAATGTATGCACAAGTGAGTTGGCCATTTCTTTAAAACTTATAAAGAAAAAATGCTCATGCAAACATAAAATAGTGATGACAGTGATGAAAATGCTATGCTTCGTAATCCTGTTTATTGAAAGAATCCGCATAAACTGTATCATACCTGCAGCTGCAACATTCTTCACACCTTGACTTTTTTTTCCCTCAAGTCATCTGTGTTAATAATTGACATCAGTACAGTCATCTGAGATATGGAATTGGCCAAGATCTATGGCTTATCTTTTGACTAACGCTTTCTTCCTTGTAGTTAATGGCTTATCAAAGACATTCTCAAACAAAGGTATAAGTCTGTGTGATACATTGGCAAGATATCATATATGAGATATATGTGAAGGGCCTTTTTCTGGAAAAACAATAGCAAGAATGATCTCATAGCTTCTCTAATTCCTGCAATCATGCCACTTATAAATCAAAAATTCCTTTCAAGAGTATGGAAGAGATTGGCAAAATACTCCTTTTAAAAGAGGAAACTTACAAAATTAAGCTTTTATACATGAAGACATTATGGAAAAATCCTTAGAGATAAGAAAGTGAGCTTTCTAAGTTTGCTTTTTGTGTATTTTGTTTCACCATTGCCTGACATAAAAGATTTATTTTTTTATTTTTTTATTTTTTTTTTGCCTGTTACCTTCTCAGTCTTCGTCACATGGGACACACTGATACTGTAGAACTGCGGTCACAGTGAACATGCAGTTTTATTTTGTTTTTAGTTTACAGAATGTCAGGTAACATTCAACCCAGCTCTTGCCTGGTCCCTATCTGCCCAGGATGGAACATGGAGTCACCACCGTAGGTTCCTTGCCTCCCCCTGTGGCCACAGCTGACAAGTTACCACAGTCTGTTGGACCCACTTATTTAGTAATCCTTGTGTCAAGCCTTCCTGTCCATCTCCACGCTTCTTTCAGGCTCTCGTCTTTTCTCACCCTGCTGACTGCAACTGCCCCGGTCACTTACTTTCCCACCAGTCCTCCTATATGTTGCTATCAGAGAGATCTTTCTAGAGCACAGCTTTATCAGGGTACCCAGTCAGGAGGTTGTACAACCCCCCACCCCAGAGAAACAATTGGATGCAGATTTTGAAGATGATTTGAAGGAGAATGGGACATTACTCATAGGTAGATAACCCAGAGATCTGAGCGCAATTATCCAGACTCTAGATCCTTACCTTGGATACTCAAAAGTACTAAAGCCTGTCAGGGTGACCTGAATGGCCCTGACAAGTTCCCAGTGGTGAGGAGAGACATCCCCAGGTCCATGAGGGACAGTCCCATTGGCCAAGCAGTTTGTGCCATAGAATCCCTTTGGTAATTATGGAGTTCTCCAACCTCAAGTCCTCCCTCCAGAGAGGGAATTATGCCAACATATGCCCCAAAGTCATGACAGCACCATTTCTCATCATTGGTAGTCCTCTAGGTAACACTGCCCAGACTCCTACTTGATGAGAATTCTCTTCTTGCACCAAGTGATGTCATAGTTTTCCTCAACCACGTTAGCCTTTGGGCCTTTTTGGACCTTTGTTGGCCTAACCCCCCAAATATGTGGCTGTTTCTTTTCTCTGTGATGGAGGCTTCCCAGGACTCTAATCAAAACATGTAGGGTAGCGACTGAACTTCCATACGAAGGATTTCAGTACGTAGAAAATCAGCAGTCCTGTCAGCCCATATGTCCCCCTCAAAAAATGTCAGTCTCCATTAGAGAGATTTGAAATTGCCAAGCTTTAAGAAACTTCAGGAAAAATGAAAGAAACTTTTGTTGGGGAGGGGGAATGATACCACTTCCTAAATGTGAGGATTTTTCTCAAGTAATAACACCTATCACTTGTAGAGTGCTTTACTATTTACAAAACACTTACATATATGTTTTCTTGTTTAATTCCCAAAGTAATTCTGTGACCTGTTAACGATTCTGCTTTACAGATATGAAAACAGACCCTCGGAGAAATTAATCCGTGTGCCTCCAAATCTCAGAATGTGTCTTGATTTTTCTAATTCAGTGCACTTTCCAGTTACCCTATGCTCATGATGTAAGTGGTTGTAAGACATAGAAAGTAGGGTAAAGTCTGTATCTATCAGTTTGCTATAAATTACAAGTAGCAGAAGGAATATAAGATGGTTGCCATGTCCCCTATAGTAATTACTTTTCAGAACACTTTTCAAGATCATAATTAAGAGGTTTTATTTGTCTAAAATACGAGGGGGCCTCTCCCATTGTTAGTGCTTTATTTTGCTGCCTCTAACAATGCGTAGGCTTTGTGCTACCTCTGTGACATTAAGGTTAGATACTTAAATGCCAAGATTACTGGTAAGAATTGTCTCTGAGAATGTGCTGTCTATCCCATGTCACTGCTTCTCCTTTGCCTTTGTATTACAGACGCACATACCTGCACACGCACATAGTTGTGATGCTGGAGACTGAAAGGGTGACTTCTAGTCAGTCTAATTGCAGATACCTCTTAGTTATTTCTGTTGTGAGGGATGAAAGAAGTCACATTTTTCAGAACCAAAATTGACCAACAACACGGTACTCCTTTTAACCAAGTTTTGACTCAGGCAAAGTTTGAGTTTACCTCTTTTTTTTTTTTTTTTCCTGAATGGTTTCCATGGTCAAAAAAACAAAAATAAAAACTGTTAACCAGCCTCAAGTAATAATAATGTAAAATCATGAAGGTGATTTATAATTGGTTGTATTCATTCCTTTAATTGTAAAGCAAGCTTATAACATAGAGAGCTGTTACTCCCATTTTACAGGTGGGAAGTCTGACGTCTATTGACTTGGCCATAGTCACACAGCTACTATACACTGAGTTTTGGACCTGAGATTTCTCATCCCAGATGTCTGCACTGATTCAGATTCTAAACTCTCTACACACACACACACACACACACACACACCCTTACACCCTTTATGACTTGGCATGGAAAAGAAATGATAACAAAGAAACCCTTAAAAAGTGGAGCCCTATAACCCAGTTATTTTTGTTGTTCCTGATAATATTCTAGACCCGCACTTTTCTGTGTTTTTGGTGTACTCTGTAGTGATGTTTTTCTTACACACCCCTACTTAAACATTACGTTTTCCAAGCATATGAATAGAAAATGCCCAGCTGCCCCAAAGGACCGGATTGACATAATATGAGCTCTTTGTTTACTCACTGAATAGGCACAACTTGTCCCCTGCCAGCTGCTTTGTCCACAGTCTTAACCTTGTTCTGTGGGAACCACCTGTATGAGTGTGGCTGGGTAATTAACTCCATACTCCGGTGTTGCCTTCCGATCTTCTGTTGGGAATAAATCAGATAATGCCTCTGACTGTGAACAATATACCGCTCTCTGAATTAGGTTTGGACTAGTGAGGCAGGTGGGCATGGACTGAAGAATACTGCATTTAAGAAGAAGTACGGTTTATTGGGAGCTTCTTAGATGAAGGAACTATTGAGGCAAAGACACATTTTAGTGCTGCACTCAGGATACCTGAGTGTGGGGTCTGGGAGTATCAGGACAGGAAGTGATAGAACTGGGCTAAATTGCCGTGTCTTACTCATTTCATTTCAGACAGTGAATTGCCCTAAGATTACAGTGTGGATTACATTCTTCTTTCCTGGGGGGAAAAAAGTGATTCCAAAATCATAAATCATAAATTACTTTTTTCATAAATTCATTTATCCTGAGAAATGGGTTTATTAACATTGAAAACTGAGACCAAGGTCACTTCAAGACCCAGCAGTGACATCAGCGGGAACTTAAGTATAGAAGAAGACAAGCCTCTCACTCAGGGCTGAGAGAGCCTTTACTGTAAATCTACCCCAACATGTGTACCCAACTTAAGATGAGTCACCAGGGGCACCTGGGTGGCTCAATTGGTTGAGCCTCTGCCTTCGGTTCAGGTCGTGATCCCAGGGTCCTGGGATGGAGCCCCATATCGGGCTCCCTGCTCAGCAGGAAGCCTGCTTCTCCCTCTCCCACTCCCCCTGCTTGTTTCCTGTCTCCCTGTCTCTCACCCTATCAAATAAATAAAATCTTAAAAAAAAAAAAAAAAGGATGAGTCACCTTCAGGACTCTTAGAAGCCGCTTGTTACTACATAAGCAACTGGCAATAATCAGACAATATGTCACCGAAAACAGGGAAGTTCATATTATTTAAATAAAGTCTTCATTCTTTAATCAGTGCGGTCATTAAGGAGAGTTTACATACATACTTCAATTCCAGTCAGAGGAAAACCATCACCTCTTCACCCCTGATGAAGTATACCTTATTGGAACCTGGGCCAAGCATGCTGTCACCAGAACAAGGGGGAAGAGGCAGTCCTGAGTTTTCCTAAACATTTCCGGTTCTGTTTATTGATGAAACCTTTAGATATTTGGAATCTGTGTTTCTGCTGCCTACAATCATCATTGCCCTACTGGAATTTTTTTTTTTTTAATTTTCTTTATCTTAACCAAAGAACTGTTTTTGTTTTTTTAATATTTTATTTATTTTTCAGAGAGAGAGATCACACAAGCAGGGGGAGGGGCAGAAAGAGAGGGTGAGGCAGGCTCCCCACTGAGCAAGGAGATGGTGTGGACTCGATCCCAGGACCCTGAGATCATGACCTGAGCAGAAGGCAGACACGTAACCAGCTGAGCCACCCAGGCACCCCTGACCTGGAAATTTAGTTGTGAGTGGGCTCTGACACCAAACTCTTAAAATTCATTCCAGGTGACCTTATCTCAGTTATTATCAAAACCTGTTCTGGGGCCTTGAAGGCATCACTTGTCCCCATTCAGTCAATAGAAACAGGAGCCAAGGAACAAGTGAAGTGACGTATTGTGACCAAAAGTGAGGAAGCTGCTTTCCAAAGAGATTAGCTCCCTGCCACAGAGAAGTCTATTTCTAAATTGTTTCAATTTGCTTGGAAAGGGATTATTGCATGACCCTGGTGTACTTCCGGGGTCTGTTTAGTCTTCAGTGCTTCCTAAAACATTTTTCAAAATCCACTCGTGATTTTCTAATCCTTCCTAATACATGGACGCTTAAAATGCAACTCTTCTTTCTTTTTTTAATCCTAGCTTTGAAAACGTAAACAAATGCCCGAGCCTTGAGAACTGATTGGAAAAGTGAGCGAGGGCCATTGGAAGTATAGCTGGGTGCTGGTGGTTCTGTCATTTATGCACGTACAGAAAATTGCAGTTTCCACTAAGAAAATTTTGTTCAAGCATCCCCACTGCAGCTGCTGCTTCTGTTGGACAGGGGCGACATAAATGCATTGCACTCCCTCTGCTGGCTCTGAAATCACAACAGTTCATTACCCACACCTACATTTAGATGTACACCTACATTTAGATGTATTTCCGCACTTTAAAAAAAAAAAAGAAAAAATATATATGTACATATACATACACACACACACATACATATATATATGGAGCAAACACCGGAAACACTGCTGATTTTATTATTCGTTTAAAATGTCAGAAAAAAACAAATTATCTGCCCAATGCAAATGGTTGGATGAGCAAGAAAGCTGGCAGTTTTTAGGCTTTCTATCAGCACTGGACTGAGAAAAGGGGAGGGGCTGCCTCTCCTTTCCCTGAGGCGGATCTCTAACAGCCTTTAAAAATGACTCAGTTCCTTTCAAACACCAAGAAGAACCTTTCCCAGAGCTCAGGGAGCCAGTTGGTAGAATAGTAGATTTTGCAGATTCAGAACAGTCCAGAGAAAGCGTGGGGGAGGGGGCGCCTGGGTGGCTCAGTCGGTTAAGCGTCTGCCTTCGGCTCAGGTCATGATCTCAGGGTCCTGGGTTGGAGCCTCGTGACTGATTCAGACCTCAGTGGGCGATGGGGGCTTTTCAGGGGATGACTGCTTGTCCTTCTCCCTCTGCCCCTCCCCCTGCTTGTGCTCTCTCTCTCCATCCCTCTCTCAAATAAATAAATAAATAAAATCTTTAAAAAAAAAAAAAAGGAAAAGAAAGCAAAAGCATGTATTTGGCTTGGGGTGAGGGGGAAGAGAAAGGGTGTTGGAGAGGAAAACTGAACATCATCACGCTGAGGCTTCAGACCTCCGGGGAGGCCACTTCTGTGCATGGAGGCGTGTTACCCACAAGCCTGGAAGGGAATCATAGCTCCATGGAATTTTAATGGCCAACTGGACCTAAGAAGCCATGGTTCAACTCACAAGTAAGGAAAACCTCCCAGGAGAGCAGAATGTTCCAGATGCCTGGGCATCCTGAGGGCCCTGAGCCCAGTTTCCCGCCTGCTCATCAGTACACTGAGAGTTTTCCTGCAAGGCTGATCTGCTGGGGCTTTGCCCCCTTTACCATCCTTGCTTGTTTGCTTTCCCAGGCGTCTGGATGCCAACCACATCAGTTACGTTCCCCCCAGCTGTTTCAGCGGCCTGCACTCCCTGAGGCACTTGTGGCTGGACGACAACGCCTTGACAGAAATCCCTGTCCAGGCCTTCAGAAGTTTATCGGCGCTGCAGGCCATGACCTTGGCCCTGAACAAAATACACCACATACCAGACTATGCCTTTGGAAACCTCTCCAGCTTGGTAGTTCTGTAAGTTGTATTGATTTTTCTTTCTCTCTCTCTTTTTACACTTGCTACAAGTGCTGGCTCTTCAAGCCTTGAATGGGGACATTTTCAGATTGGAAAACCCCCTGGACTTCTCCCCCAAATGACTCATGAATGTAGAATTCAGCCACGTTCATCAAGCACCTGCTAAGTGTCAAGCACTGAGAGGCACTCAAAGATAAACTATGACCTCTGTCTCAGGGAAGCCCACGTGTATTTTTCAGGCAATTGCCAGAATGTACAAAGTTAGTCCAGTGACTCAAATAAGTAAATTTGGACAAAAGTTAGCCCAGCGAATAAAAATTCCTTATTTCTGGTAATAATTTATAGTTCAGGTCAAATTGAAATATGCCCTTCTTATTACTTAATAAATTTTTTTTAACCCCTGCCGAGGGAGGAGAAGTAAGGACAAACCACTGACCGGGCGGGACCTGTGCATTCGTGTAGCTTTTTTCCCAATGGGTCGAGATTTCATTATTTGAAGCAAACCAAAATGATTCTCAAGTAATAGTTTAAAACATAATCAGTCTCCTTTAAGGCTGTAGCTATGTGCCCCACGTGTATAATATAACGGTCAACCAAGGCGGATAAAGGAAGAGAGCCCCTGCTTGAATGGCTGGAGGGTCGGTTTGCAGAGGAACTCTGAGGAAGGCTTCTTCTGTTCAATGGCTCCCTTTGCTCCAGGCCTGCCCACAGGCCCACCACTGCCTTCAGTTATTACAGTTTTCTTGATTTCCTGTCTCTCTCTCTTGTTACAGTTTACCTTCCTTGAGGGCTGGCCCACATCTTATCCATCTTTTTAGGTTCCATGTGCTACATGTACAAGATCGTCAATAAATGTCACCAAGATCTCCCATGAAACCAACATAGATTTATTAGAATAAACACCTTCGTTGCCGTGCCTGGGTGGCTCCGTCGGTTGGGTGGCCGACTCTTGGTTTCAGCTCAGGTCGTGATCTCAGGGTCGTGGGATCAAGCCCCAGGCCCGGCTCGGCATTCAGTGCTCTGTACGGAGTCTGCTTGAGGTTTTCCCCCTCCCCGCCTCCTTCTCCTTGCCCCTTTTCTCCTCCCCCATCACTCACTCTCACACTCTCTCAAATACAATTAATTAAGTAATTAAGTAATTAAAATCTTTGAAAAAAAACACAAAAAACTCAGTCTAAAGAATAAGAAGTTTGAGGTGATATTGACACATTTCTGTACTGACTCGCAGATACAAAGATGATGCCACTGACCCACCGGAAGCTGGGTGTGTGCATTAATTTTTCCTCCACCTGAGGGAATGGATTGACGGAGATCTCCCTGTTCATCTTCACCCTCTTCTCCTTACGCCCATTTTCCAAAAATCCCTTGGGACTCGGTCCAGTTTTCAGTTATGTGCACAGCTGTTCCCATGGGCCTTGATTTAACTGACTTACCATTCAGCCAAAGATGATAATTCTACACGTTAATACTAGGTCAAGGTAACTAATCTCCTGGGGCAGCCAAAAAAAATCTGATCACTGTTCTCTGTGGCTAAAATTGTGGTTGCCTGTTAACCTGGCAACCGGGAACGGAGCCATCATAAGCCAGCAGCTTTAATAGAAAATATGTGTAGTACACTAGGACCTTCCCCCCCATCCTTCATTTGTCACTGATGGCCAGAATCTCTGCTTAACCCCCTACATCCGAAGGCCATGTTAACAACCTGAATTTACTTTTATCAGTCACGTTGCCTATATTATTATACACTCCCTGATATCTCAAACCCTAAAAGCAAAACCGTCTCTGCCTATTCAATTCTATAGTATAGGACCATCTATGGTAAGAGTGCATGGGTCAGTTAGCCTTGGAAAAAACCAAAAAGTTAAACAAAACATTTCTTATATACAATTAGTGCATTCTTTTCTCTAAGTTTCTTTGGATTTAAGCAATTAGAATGCTGTGCCTAAGTTTCCAGGAGCAGCGTGCCTTCATGACTGTGTCTGTAATGTTCTCCTGCAGGCATCTCCATAACAATAGAATTCACTCCCTGGGAAAGAAATGCTTTGATGGGCTCCACAGCCTAGAGACTTTGTGAGTTGACCTTTTATTTGTTTCCCTTTTTTCAGTGTTTTCATGAGTATTCTGAGGGAATCAAAATAGCCTTAAAGTCAAACTTGCTGTTTGGTTTAGTTAATTGCCTGAGCTTTAAACAGATATTTACAGTGGCTTTATCTTAAACACACACGCACACACACACGCACACACACACACAGCTAATAAAACTGAGATTTTATTTTAATCTAACAAGAGTGGTAAATTAGAATCATTATAAACTAAATGAGATGTCCTCTACTGAGCAGCGACTGTTTGCTTAGGAATGTGTACTCTGTGTCAGGGATCAATTCTAATCCGTCACTCAAGCTCACTATTCATGAGTCTAGTCTGCTGCCCCTCCCCGCCCCCCTCCCCCTGCCCATTGAGAAGATACGGACCAGGCAAATGCTACACTCTCCAATCTGAGATGAACAGGCATCCCATTAGCAAACAACAAAGTGATTCAAAAAACTAAAAAGTAATAATAGTTACCATTTACTGGGTACATGTTTATCTAAATACTGGTTTATCTAAATATTGGTCCATTCAGCGTACGTGGTTTCAGTTCCTCCTACACCCATCCTATGAGAGCAACCATCACCAACCCGCTCTAACCCCTAGTCGGGTTGAAGTTATTTTACCAACATGAGTAGCAAACCTGGGATTTGCTTCTTCTCTAGTTTGACTCTGAAATCCATGTTTACCAGCGTACGCGACTTCCAAAAAAATAGGTCAAAAGCTCAGGTCTGAACTGGTACCTATAATAAAAATCGAGTCCAGCCAGCTGACTGCCTAGAGACTTTCCCAGAGCCATGATGAGAAGAGCTCTCACGTTCTCAGCACCACCACCACCACCATTCCCCCTCTCCCCCACACCACCCCCTGACCAGGCCCCAGCTGTTTCCGGGGAGGAGCCGCTCTTCACTGCCCTGGATGAGTGAGAGGGGTAGACCGAGGGTGAGGTGACAGGCAGCGGGGGTCCTGAGTGTTCTGGAGGAGAGGTGCTGGTTCCTGCTGGGCCCCCCTCGCCCCCATATTTTTAATACTCAAGTACAATAAGCCACACAGGGCCACTGAACCTGCAGGGGTGGCTCTGCCGAAGGAGAGACCGAAGACCACCTCTCCTATGGCCCTGGAGCTCCATTACGCCTTTGCGTCTGGAGCTTAGCATTTGTACTGTTTAGCTTCTGATCAGGTCTGGGCGTGAGGATTCCCGGACCCGCTGTCTGGCTGGTGGCTCAGGTCAGTGAGCGCTCCCAGCTCTCCTTCCTGGGTTACTTAAATCACTCTGTGTTTCCTCATAGAAGGGAGGCATCATACTTAAGAGGAGATGCCAAAGACGAATTTCTCCAGGCAGAACTTTGAAGTCAACTTAATGGCATAGGCAAAGCATTCATATGAGGTGCTTGGAAGAATTAGAACTTCTCTCTTATCTACACAGGGCTGGGCTTGAGATCTTAGTAATGGAAAGCACCTTCCAGTCCTTTCCAACATAAGAGGAACAAAAAACAGTATTGGCTTTGAAGGGTATTTCCGCAAATAGTCTTTCTTTCTTTTTCTCCCACATCTGAGATGAGAACCCAGGATTTCATGTAAATACCATAGAGTCAAACGTTTCAGGGCAAATTCATGTGAGTCTCATTGTCCCCCACCCTTCCCTCGCTTTGCCCAGGGCTGCAGAGGTTCAGTAAATTGGTTACTCCCAACCTGTTCCTTTCCCTCACTAGAAACCCAAGTAATTTATAAGGACCCAGTCCTCTGTTTAATCAAAACAGAGCATCTGGAGAGATTTACAAACAGGAAGAAAATTTATGTCCACAAAAGACACGAGTTTCCTGCCTGCAGTATAGCTTAAGGATGGTCTGTGCCAGACAAGTAGGAATCTTGATTCATGTTTAACTCGGTCAAATTATCTCTCTTAAAATTAAAAAGCAATTCTTCTCCATAGAGGAAGATCTAACCACATCGGATTGCCTGACCAAAAGGTTTTTCTGCGTCCTCTGGGAAATCTGCCATTCCCTGAGACTAGGAGGCAATTACTTTTTCATGCAAAGTTGTAGCTATAAGGTGGAGTTAGTCTGAGTAATGGAATTGAAAAGCCATTTGTGTCATAACAGATAGAGAAATTAATGAGTTGAAATTGTTCGGCCATGCCATCTCTGGGCATGAAGGATAATGTAGAGCTTTGACTCACAGACCGAGGAAAGCATACTCCTGGTCTGAATCATTATTTGTGACCCTGAAGAAATTCTAGACCCGAGGCCCTTCCTGAGGGAACCCTGTACCACACACGCCTCTCCAGAAGCAGGCTGTCATCCTGGAGCTCAGGCTGGGAGAATCGCAGGCACACTACAGGAGTCAGGGATAAAGCAACTCTCCAAGACGCCCTCTCAGGCGAGATTCTGAAGAGCCGTGGGAAACGGCGGAGTGTGAAGGTGACGCCCACACTGCAGCTGACCGCATAGTGAGCCAGGTTCAAGTGAAGAGTTGCATGGTCAAGCCACCAACAACCTAGCCAAGTGTCTCTCCTACTTGGACATTAACACGGCTCTTTTTCCCCTCCCTGTTTTTAAATACCTCAGTGCCATTGAGACTTGACTCTGACATTTCCCATGAGCAGTCTAATGACCACGTTAACGCAGATACTGGTGGAACAATGGTGGTCAGCAAACCTAGAAATCTCTCTCCATGAAAAGAAGGAAGAAGAATTTTGATCAGTGATCCTGGCCCATTGGAATAGGATGTTAACTTTCTCTGTAAATGTAATATATAGGAATTTTTTAATGAAGAACTGAAAATACTATTTACTTCTTTTCAGAGATTTAAATTATAATAATCTTGATGAATTCCCCACTGCCATCAGGACCCTCTCCAACCTTAAAGAACTGTAAGTATTTAGGACAAATTTAATAGAAGAACTCTCTTCTTCATGAAGTCACTTTAAAATATGTTTGACTATTGTACATAGTATGACCAACTGGAAAATTTTAAAAGTTTGTATAAATAATGGCTAAGTACCCTTGAAATATATTTTAATTTATTCCGTCACCAACAGACATTAGATAATCTTTTTAAAATTTAGAATGGATTTCTCTAAAATATGTATATTTGAAAACATTTACATAGTTCTCTAAATCATACTCCTTTCCTAAGCTACATTCCATCCCCCCCAACATCTACACACTTCATACATATATAGAGAATTGTCACAGAATTCCTTTATTTGCTGAGCATTTTGAAGAACAAACTTTCCTAGGTCGTGTAAGTCTAGGACTAGAGAAATAAAATGCATGTGCCTAGTACAGTGCTAGATGTTTTCATGCACATCATTTCATATTCTTTAAATACTTTGTGCATCATATTAATTTTTTAAAACCCACAATTGTACTAAAGTAAAGCTGACTTTCAGCTCTTAGGTTGCATCCATTGTCTTTTATATACTATAATTCAATTAGCTTTTCTTTGTACCTAAAAATATGAATGATGTATGTAAGAAATGTTCCAAGAATCGGAAAGGGAAATAGACATAGAGCCAGGAGAAATGAAACACACAGCTAAAGGAGGTAGACAACAGGGCTTGTTTGGAAGCAAAAGACCTGAGGAGGGTTCTCCCTCAGGAACCCCCACGTGTGGCTTAGCTGGGAAATCCTCACGGTCTATGCTCAGGCAGACCTAAGGCGCCTCATCCAGCCGCCGACCCACATGGGACCCATTCTGCCACTCAGACAACGTTAGCACCCGCAGAGGGGAATCAGTTTGTTATTACAGACTCACTGAGTACCTTCCTTCAGCTCAGGCAATCTTGTCCTCCTAAGGAGATTACGTAAATCTCTCCTTTACAGCAGCTTAAGTCAATTTTCTCTTCTCCTTGCTTCAAATGGGGTCAGGAGGAGTGACCATAATCCTCTCTCCAAAGATGGTTTCCTCTGTGTCAAGTTGTTATACAGTGGTGTTCTATTGGATATTAACAGATGGATTTTCTTTTTATAACATCAGATTGTAAGCTTCCATAAAGCACGACTGTTATTTTTTCAATTTCTTTACTCCTCTTTTCAAGAGGCCAGCTTGTGATTTCTTTTTCTCCTAAAGAGCACGTAAGCTTCAAAACGCGTAGAGGAATTTAATCTTACCCTCTAGCTATCAAAGATGTTGATCACTGCCACAGGAGGGGAGTACTATTATATAATGTTACCCTACAGGTTATTTTCCTTTAAAAATGTTTCCCTCTCTTTCTAGAGGATTTCACAGCAACAATATCAAGTCAATACCTGAGAAAGCATTTGTAGGCAATCCTTCCCTTATTACAATGTAAGTGGCCATAGTTCTTTTTGATTTTTTCCATCCTGAGATATAATATGTATTGGACTTTTAAATATAATAAAATGAATGTCCTATAGATTCCCAAGTTTTGTCTTTGTCAATGTAAGATTCTTTACAGAGAACCATATATGGAGATGTTTTGCCAGCTTTCAGCTGAATGCTGAAATGACATAAAAGATTCTTTTTTTCTAGAACCTACAAGTGTGCATTGCCTCATGCTTCATATCTTCAGAGACCTTGTCTCACTTCACAGTACTCTTGTGACATACTTTTGCCTATCTCTATTTTCTAAGGAATAAAACTGATTTTTTAGAGAATCATTGTCAAAGTCACAGTCACTCAGAACTTGAACCCAGGTATACTAGAAATATAAATTATTTTTTTTAAAGATTTATTTATTTCAGTGAGAGAGAGAGAGAATGCGCATGCAGGGGTGGATGGGCAAAGGAAGAGAGAGAGGGGAACTCAGGCAGACTCCGCACTGAGTGCAGAACCTGAAGCTGAGCTTGATCTCAAGACCCTGCCATCAGGACCTGAGCTGATTCTAAGAGTCAGACGCTGAACCGACTGCGCCACCCAGGTGCCCCTATAAATTATTATAATCAAATAGGAGTCCTTTACAGCAATCGACTCCGTTGATGGTGGGCGTTTGGGGGTTTACCATTTTATGTGAGGTTTCTGTATCTGTTTGTTATCAAGCCCAAGCATTGAGTCACATTTACATAATTACAAGCTCAGTTGTAATTCTAGAAAGATGCTTATATTCTAAAAAGATGTATGTGAGGGTTTATATGCCCTGAAAGTGCACAGTAGAGTTACAACTTGCATATAATTAATGAGTTATATGTCTCACATTTAGCACAAACAGAAAATCAATCCCATGTAGATGCACAGGAAGATGAAAACAGGTGTTAGGATGGTTCTTCAATAAAAGACCTGGCAGACTGGGAGAACAGTACTGGCCTGAGGTCTTGCAGGAGGGGTCTCGAATCTGCAGGAGAGTAAGGACAACTGTTGAACTTGACCCTGGGAGCATTTCTTGGCAGATATTCATCCTGTGCCAACTTGATTAAGAGGCTTTCTGGAACCATGTAGTAGTGTCACAAATGAGCTGGAATCCCAATCAGCCTTGACAACTGGAAAAAAAAAACAAACCATTCATCGTTTCTGAAATAGATTGACAGTATGTTGGCAAACTAAGGGTTTTAAAGTTTATTGCCAATAAACATTAGGCCTCATTAGAGAGTATTTACATACTAAAAGTTGGCAAATTGCTTTGCCTTTGCTTCTTTTTCCTTAGAGCCACAAGACTGGGGTTGGTTTTGTTTTCTTTTTTTTTTTTTAATCACTCTTTTGATATGCTAATACCACTTGAGAAAGGACTAACAGCCCCCAAAATTTATTAGTGCTTCTATCCAGTATTTTATTGCTATTCGCTATTTTCTCCCTGAAACTCTCCTCTTCTTGCTTCTGCCTGTTTCTCTCTCGTCAGTCACTGCCACCCCCTGGCAGATCCCCAGTTCCCAGCTTCTATGAATGCTTCCCCTGTCCCACTGGCCACCCAGCCTCCATTTCTCCCTCTGTGGTCCCCGTCCTCCTCGTAACTGTTTCTCAAGCCCACTGCCACCAGCCTCTGCTAGCCACTGCCTCAGCATTCCTGCCGATGGAAGGCTCATCCCCTGCCTTCGTCATAGGAGGACAGAGGCAGAACATCCAACTCATCAACATCCTGCTGTGGAACATACGGAGATGCAGGGTTGCCTCTCGCCTCATCTCCTGACCAGTTCACAGCTCTCCTCCGTCACCCGATGCCATAACCCAGATTGACTAAGCCGTATTCATAGAACAAAACTTTGTATTGCCTTTGCTCCTACAAGTCCATCTCTTACGATGCTTATTGAAATTCTGTCTCCCAAGGGCCCGTTTCCAATGACATTACATGAAGTTTTTCTTGATCTCACAAGAAAACTTCCTGAGAGCCCTATAACTTTTTATTTGTGAAACTTACATACACAAGCATGGGTATTCCTATCTGCCCAGTGTACATACATATATACATGTATGTGAACACAATTATACATATATATATGTGTGTGTGTGTGTGTGTGTGTGTATATACACACACATACACAGGTATATGACATAGATAAGGGACAGTGTGATATTGTGAAAAAAATTCCATTTTTAAATCATCAGACCTATATTCTAGCTCTAGCTCTTTCTCTTATCAATGTTCTAATCCAAGGGAAGAGGGAAGGAGGGACAGAAGGGGACTTAGGTTTTTATGGGTGACGGATCTAATCTAGGTCCCAGCCAGATGTTACACAAGCATGAGTTCTTTTAATTTGTACATGAAACCTACAACTCAGATTTATTATCCCAGTTTAACAAATTAGAAAAGTAAAGCTCTGGGAGGTACTGAATTTACCAAAGTATCAGAGCCTTACTTTCCTCCCCCCAAAATGAGATAAATGTATCTAAGTATCTGTGCTGTGGATAATTTAAAATTTAAAAGCTGTGGAGCTTTTCAAGTTGTTGAGTGGATCCATTGAGCTGCATATGTGAAAAAGCTTTATCAACTAGAAAGTGTTAGGCTGTTACTTACTTGTTCTATCCCAACTGATTCCAAGCTTCTTTAGGGCGGGGACATTGTATCCATCTTCTTCAAACTCCCAGAATCTTAGATCTTAATGATGGCTTCCTTAATGACTCAGTCTATGAATTCCCACAATACCTAGTCTCATACTTTGAGTGCAGTGACACCAATAGATATTTGTTGAATTTCAGTAAACTGGGATGTCTTCTCCACTAAGAAATATTTGTAGGGCTTCATTGACCAGACAGTTCAAATACCATTCCACTGAAAACATCTGTAAAACAAAATATTTAAGTTCTAATAATGCCTCATCATTTAAAGCGGTATTTAACTTTTTTAGAAATCTGATGTTACCAAAAAAGCAGGATAGCAAATTTCCTCTCAAGTAATTGGAAGAGTCTTTCATGTATGTTATGATAAGATTTGACAGAAGGATCTAACCTTCATGTGTATAAGTAGAAATTCATCTTTCTTTATTTATTTAATGATGCAATTGCCTGGACTTTGAATTACCTTTTTGCCACTTGGTGGATATGCCACAGATGTTGGAGGCGGAGGAAGCTTTTTAGGTATACCTACAATCTGTTCACTTGCTTTTCTCCTTAGTATCTGTCACTTATATCTGCCTTGATGTCAAAAAGATTTTCATTTTTATATAGTATGGATTTCTTACTGGAAGTCTCCTCCTGGGGCACCTGGGTGGCTCAGTTGGTTAGGCATCTGCTTTTGGCTCAGGTCAGGATCCCATGGTCCTGGGATGGAGTTCCATGTTGGGCTCCTTGCTCAGCGAGGAGCCTGCTTCTCCGAACTCTGCCTGCCGTCCCTCCACCACCACCACCCCTCTCTCTGACAAAAAAATAAATAAAAAAATTTTTTTTAAAAAGTCTTCTCAGGAGTCAAAACATTTCTTTTGTGTTTTACCAAGTAACCAGGAAGGTTATACAATATAGTACAATCAAGATTACATACATTTAATATATTTGTTGGAATTTTGAACAGTATTCATTTGTCCTTGAACTTTTATACTAAGACATTGGTATTTGGATTTTTTTTCAGACATTTCTATGACAACCCCATCCAGCTTGTTGGAAGATCTGCTTTTCAACATTTACCTGAACTAAGGACGCTGTACGTTTTTCTCTTACAGATCCCTTTCCCCTTGCAGGGGTACTGTAAAAACCAAATGAATATTTTAAGTTAAAATGCTTTGAAAATGGCACTAAAATGACCCCTTTCTGGAATCTTCTTCCAATAGTACTCATGTACCCCTCCTTCTAGGACTCTGAATGGTGCCTCACAAATAACTGTATTTCCTGATTTAACTGGAACTGCAAGCCTGGAGAGTCTGTAAGTACTTGAATAGGCTCTTGACTTTGCCCAGAACACGCACTGCCCTTGAAGCCTGACCAATCTTAAAGCCAGTGAATAAAAATGTGTCACTGTATGATGCCTGAATGAAAGAATTATGTCTGGTTTGTGTTTCAACAGGACTTTAACTGGAGCTCAGATCGCATCTCTTCCTCAAACCGCCTGTGATCAGTTACCTAATCTGCAAGTGCTGTGCGTATCAGGAAGGCAGTGACGTTGTGTAAACAGGCAACTTCCATTTAGGAGCGAAATGGCAGGCGTTCTTTCAATAATCCTTGAAAAGGGGAGAAAGTTTTTTCCTTGTAGGGCTGCAAAAGGTCGGTGCTCCCTCGCCCCCGTGGGCCGGGGAAGTGGCTCTCTGATGTGACCCTGGTAATGGTGGTGGCGCACCTGTTGTTCCCAAGGTCCAATCAGTCTACCATTAGGGTTTCAAATGGCACACATTTCCTGTCAGAAAAGGGATATGAACAAGACTAGATAACTTCGTTTCCCTCAATCAAGGCTTTGCGGAGCAGAAAAAAATTATGTAATGAATCAAAAACCCAATATGGATGTCAAAATAAAAAATTAAGTTATCAGACCCATACAAATCTTGACAAAGGTGACCCTTCTTCTGGTATAGTTGGTGGGTGCCATGTTGTAATGTTTCCAACTAGTGGTTAAAACGCTTGCATATGTGAATTCTAGTGACTTGGAGCTTTTTTTTTTCCTCTACCTTTCCCTTTCTGAAAAGTAGTTTATAGGGATTTGAAGAGCAGAGCCTTGTTTTGACCTTCCATTTGCAGTCTTCTCCCTCAACTCCCAACCCTATTATCGTCCTCTCATGCATTGTGGAAACTTAATGAATGAACCCTTAGTCTCCGGCCATGGCGCCATTCTCTCATGGGAGACATCTGTGTCGGTTGAATGCCTGTAATTTCACCACAGGCTTCACCTCATAGCAGAACTACAAGCAGCACTACGAATGTTAAGTGGAAGGATGGGAATGTCTGCCACAATAATTCTGCTTCCTCCCATCCCCAGCACCCTGGCCTCTTCAGACTTCAGTTATTCAGTATATGGGGTTGTAGGAACACCCCATGACAGCCTCGGAGTCAGTCGTTCATGCATAGAGCAGGGGAATATGGAGTAAGTCTCTTCTTCACTCCACGTTGCCCTCTGAGGTGTGGATACAGATGAGAAAACTGAGAATTAGGGAAGTGAAGTACATTTGTCGAAGTCACACTGCAAGTAAGTAGCAGAGTCCAAATTCAAATACAGGCAGTTTGATTGGTAACCGGGAGAAAGTGCATGTATACGAGGCGGTGGAAATCTTGGGCGCCATCTTAGAATTCCACCTACCACGCCCCGGTGTAATTATCTTCATTCTTCGAGGAAACTGGCTTGATGACATGACTAGGATTTCACATGCTGTGACCAGTACCTAAGAAGCCAGTATTTAAACTGCATCTGTCTCCAATATGTGACATGGAAAATGGTAAACCAGCCAGAGCTGGAACTGCATAAATGGAGGCTGACTGGCAAATTGGTTAAGAGCAAAGGCTCTGGGGGTCTGTGTTTCTGGTTCAAATCCAGTCTCCCTATATACCAGCAAGATACATTGAGCAAGTTATTTATCCCCTCTGGGGCTCCATCTCCCAATCTATAAAATAGAGATACAGCCACTTCCTCCAGAGGATCATCATGAGGATTAAGTGAGTTACTACATGTCAAACGCTTATACACACACCTGGAACATTGTAAACTCTCAGGCAGTGTTAGCTCTTATCAACTTCTTTCTCACTTCCCTCAGACCGTTATTCTTTCTTCAAGCTCTTCTTTTCTCCATTTGAAACTTGAAAGGTCTGAAAGAACACAGATACATTAACCACAGGAGCTTGTCAGTTTCAAAGCCCTTCAACCTCTAACTTCAATTTGTTCTTCAGGACACCCTGCCAGTTCAGCAGAATGAGTATCTTCTCCTTTAAGGAGAGAACTGAAAAAAGGCATAATGTTTGGCCAGTGTATCAGCCAAGATGAAGAATCAGTTGAAGTTGAGAGTAGAACTCGGAGTAGCAAGCTCTACTACAATCTACTTTAAGTTCTGGATGCGCAGATCTGTGAGCTCCCCGCTCCCCCTTTGACTGAATCATCCACGGAGTGCCTGTTACATGGGGAAACTTCGCTGTTGAAATTGTTCCCCAGGTTCTTCACCTCCAGGGGAATTACTTGGACTGTGTGTGGCTCTCCCCACTAAATAGCTGGTGATCTGAAGGGAATTATTTCACATCGTATGGTGATAATCAGTGTCTTCCTCATAAGGTGACCACAAGCATTCAATGAAATAATTTAGGGAAAGCTGTAAACATGGTGTCTATATTTAAGAAGTGCTTGATGAATGTTAGCAATGAAAATCACTAGGTAGAAAGTAGGCACAAGTGCCCCTGTGTCTTTGTGTCGAAGGTGTTCTGTATCTTCTACTAAGAGGTACACAGAAGGATTTGTCCCCTTACAGTCTGTGAGAACAAGTGAACCAAATTATTATCAGCTGTGACGATATGTATGTCCATTTTCTCACATTCACTCTTTTTAAAAAATTTATACCATTTTGTTGACCAGGTATATTTGTGCCCAGGTGTGGGGTATGGTTTGGGGTTTTTCGTTTTTTTGTTTTTTGTTTTTTTTGGTTTGGTTTGGTTTAGTCTTTCAAACCTCTAGTATAAACTACAAATTTGTGTTTGTGAACAGCTTCATCTGTGTTATGTATGTGTAGTAAATGAACTGTCTTTCTATATAAATTCCATTCATTCAAAAAATGTAGAATGTAGTGCTCAATGACAAGAACAAAATAATTTAAAAGCCTCTTAGAAAACAGTATGGATTTTCCAGTTGCATAGTAGTGATCTGGTTTTAAGAATTAGAATCAGGCATGAAAGTGTGTTGTTAGTTGATTAGCTGATAACTTTTTAAACATGAGACAATGAGACAAGATTTTTTTAAGTATCTATGTTACTTTATCTACCAGCTTTCTTTTTTTAAGCTTTCTGCAAATTACCATGGCTTGTTTTAGATTAGTTATATTATACTATAAATATGTCCAGATGTTTTTGTTATTCTGTAATTTGTTCAGTTTGGGCTGAAGACTTTCTTAGATTTTTTTGTCCCCCTTGCCATGATTGATTTCAAAGTTAGTGCTATGTTTTGAATTGTTGTCGGTGTGTTTTTTTTTTTTTTTTTAGTTGATTAGAAAAGAACCAACAATGATTCTCTTAGCTGTAGAGATATAGCAGCTCTTAGAGAAGCACAATTATTTAATTTAATTTGTACTCATCTCAGTAAGATAATAGCTAGGACATTGTAGATCATCACTAACAAAATATAAATAAATTCACTAAGTAAATTATTTAAATCAATTAAAGAAGTACAACAGCTACATTTCAGTAAATGTTTGGATCTATGCTTAATCCAATAATGCCTGTGACTACCTGCTCCATGTCAGGGCTGGGGAAACATTCAGAGTCTGCCTTTGGGAGATATATCATCTTGGAGGGGAAAGGAGAGCAAAGCATGTTTCCTTAGGATTAATATGTAACAGATTTTCCCTTTTGTACCTTCTGTTTTCCAGAGATCTATCTTACAACCTGCTAGAAGATTTACCCAGTTTTTCAGTCTGCCAAAAGCTTCAGAAAATGTATGTCTATCAGAGTCTCTAAGTCACTTAACAAAAAACAAGAGCCAAAACTCACATTTCCAGGGGTCACTGGTTTGCTTGCCCCCGTGGTTCACTGGGGAGACATTTGGTGCTTTCCCTTCTCATACACACAAAGTGTGACTGTGTAGGATGGCTATTGAGCTGGGAAACATAGATAATATTATTTTACCATGCACTGTACTGTCACTAAAGCATTTTTTGTCCTTTTTCCACCCCAAACTTGGTGTTGTCATAAAACTTCAGTGCTATTGGATCTTTGGGATTTTTCTAAACTTACATATCCAATGAGGGGTGTTACTTGTAAATATGGGAGGGGCTTTGTCGGGTGTTTGTTTAACAGCAGCCATCCTTAGAGGAGGTGCCGTGTTCTTCATATTTGAGATGCCGCTGATGACACTTAGACAGGAAACATTTGAACATTCCTTTCTTAAAATTGCCTCCACAAAACATGAGTCTTATTGCTTTAAAGTCATACTTTGGTTTTGATCAAAACAATATTAACCATCTATCTTTTCCCACTTCGTTTTTCTTTGAATGCCTTTGGGCGATTAAGAGAGAAAAAGAAAGGCAAATCTGTTTTTAAAAGGTAAGGATTTGACACTCTTGAACACCCTCAAAGAATTCTAGAAGGGCCCGGAAGGCAGAGCCAGGTGATTGAACGAGGCTGGCATTCGGAATACAGTCTTACGCCCAGCCAGAGGAACTTGCTGCTTCAAAAGAGAAGCAACACTTCAGTGTGTGAATTGGAATGTTCTTCTTTAAGCAAAACAAAAAATTTTTAATCAGTCACTTGGTAGTCACACTTCATGTGTTCCTTTGATTGAGGGCAGGTAATCCCTCTGTACAAGATCTCTGAAGACTAATCTTTGAAACCAGCGACTTTGAAATCAATCTTTGGAACTCTGTCGTTTCAGAGACCTGCGACATAATGAAATCTATGAAATTAAAGTTGACACTTTCCAGCAGTTGCTCAGCCTCCGAACTCTGTGAGTACTACCTCCCAGCGCCTTCCCCCGCACAGAGCACTCTCTTCCCTAGTATTTTCTTTCCGCTGTATACGGGTACTGTTGGACCTTTGTGCCTATTTTTTGCTGTGAAAAGGCAAATCTCTTGTTCATGGTGATTTTCGGGAATGTATTCAAAAGTAGTAAATTTGCCATCTGCTCTCTGACACGGAACTTGGATAAAGAAGAAGGAGGCCAAGCTGTTGACTTGCCTATGAAACATGTTTCTGTCAGCAGCCTGGAATGGGTAGGGATCATTTTCCACACAGAAATGGGATGACTGCACAATTCTTCCTGCCTGTTCGTTTTTCCTGCGTCAACGGTTCTCAGTCTGTCTCAGAGTGCTTATGAATCCTCTGGGGGCCACTGTGAAGAATGCTGGCTTCGGGTCCTTACGGGCTTCATGAGTTAGAATCTCCGAGTTGGGTCCTAACAATCGCCATTGTAACAAGAACACTAAGGTTTGAGCACAGATGCCCTGGAGAAGGCTTCTGTCGATCAGATGACTAAGAATTGTAAATATGGTATCCAGTTCCATTTTATGAGTGAAAACACCATATACCAGCCATAAATTAAAAAAAAAACTTGATAACAGATTGTTTTCTGTGACAGATCTTTTTCGTCTTGAAACCAAATTTCAATGTAATTTTGATGAATAATGACAGTATGTAATGCTTAAACTCTGGTATATGTTGTTAAATACTCCTTTTTTCCTAAAGTTTTTCTTTTCTTTTCTTTCCTTTTTTTTTTCTTTTAGATTTATTAATTTATTTGAGAGACAGAGAGGTGGGAGGGGCAGAGGGAGAGGGAGAAAGAATCTCAAGCAGACTCCCCACTGAGCGTAGAGCCTGAGGCAGGGCTCAGTGTCACGACCCTGAGATCATGACCTGAGCCAGAATCAAGCATTGGCGCTTAACTGACTGAGCCACACAGGCACCCCCTAAAGTTTTTCTTAATACTTAAGAGACTATAGCCTAGTAAAATAATACCACTCTTCAAAACATTTTAAATTTACCCTTAAGAATCATCTCCTCCTAAAAATTTACCTTGAAAACTATCTTGTTCTGAATTTAAATATATTGCCCTTTCCTTATTTTTGATATCAGCTTGTGAAGTTCTTCTACTTTTTTTAGTAAATGTAAAACGAAAATACATTACCTAACTTCATTACCTGACTTTTTCACCCCGTTGGAGTTCTGGCTGTTTCCAAAAGTCAGTTTCCCTGTAAAAGGCTGATATAGTTGATAACACTCTATTATGTCATTGAAATTTGCTAATAGAGTAGAACTTAAATGTTCTCACCAAAAATATCTATATATTTTTTTCATATACACACAAAATGAAAGACTGACCTCTAACAACACCAGAAGAATGAGACACAGACCCAGAAGGCTACATGTCTGAGTCTCCCTGAATTCCTCCTGCCCCTTAGACTTCACATCTGTCACCCACCAAACTCTGCCACCTCCAGTTCATCCACTCTTCTGCCACAGGCCCGCGGAATGACTCCCGCGGAATGACTCCCACGGAATGAATCCCGTGGATCGCCACCATCATCGTCTTAACCAGCCTTTCCACCATGTATCTCCACTCACTCATCCCATTCTCTGAAAAGAATCTTTCTCAAACAGAAATCTAATCATGGTGCTTCCCTGCTTCAAGAATCTCGTTAGTCTCCTATTGTCTTCAAGGTTGAGACTAGACGTCCCAGCACCGAGCTTCAAAATCTGACTCCAACCTCATAGTACAACCTCCTGACTCACAGCCACGCATTCCTAGGCCTCTGACACATGGTGGCTAGCTCCCGTGTTCTCGCTGCCCATCGGGTTCCTCCCCACTCTCGACTTCCTCCTGCCTGAGCCCTTATAAGAACAAGATCTCCTGCCATGAGCCCATGCCACTCTGATGCATTTTGCACACTCCCTGCCACAGGACTCAACCCTCGGCACTGCCATGCGTAGACTGTGCCCTACCCAAAAATGACAAGAACTTTTTTAATCATCCCACGCCCGAGGGTCTAGTGCAGTGGCTCTCTCGTTATTTACTTAAGAATTTCAAACATGTTCTGAGCAAAAGATAGGGACTCTGATGTCAGTCAGCTCAAGTTCGAATCCCAGCTCCTGAGATGATTCTGTGACTTGGAGCAAGTCCCTTACTGCTCTGTGTGTCACCCCTCACCAGTAAAATGGGGCTAATGACAACACCCACCTCTTAGAGTTGTGCTGACAGTTATGAGAGCAAGCGAGGCATGGGTAGGCAGAAACCAACCATGTGGCCAAGGCTGAGGCTACAGAGACACAGAGAAGGGAAGCCACAGTTGAGAAAGTGTGCAGCTGCCACCAGAGACAAGATTCCCAAGCAGAGAAGGAGGACCCGTGCCCAAGTTCTCTCCTGGGCTTCCACTGGGAATCCAGCTGCGACCAGTAGGGAGCCACCTGCAGGGTCGGCCCCAGGCACAGAACAGGGCTGGAGAGCGGAAATGGCTCCTCGGGGGCTGCTGGGAGGACTCCAGCACACAGGTGTACAAACAGGAGAGGAATTACAGTCCTTTGAACAGAAAAATTCTCCCATATTTACTGGAAAACCTGCCAACGTGCTATAGGGACCCATGACCGGACTCAGCCTGCATTCCTGATATTCTGCTCTGTGAGGCTCACTGGAGGGCACCCATGTTCCAGCTAAAGCCACCAGAGACTTGGACAGGTGGTAGGACCTGCTCCCCTCGAGAGAGAGACGTTAGGAGCAGCTCAGGAGGAGACAGCCTCCTCACTCAATTTACCGAATCCCCATTTGGAGCTTCCCCACTCCTTCCCTGCCATTTCCTCCCCTTGTTAGCCAAAACTGTTTTCTGTTCTGGGATCCGTGAGGGATCAAAATAAAAAGCCTTCCAGTTTCATCCAGCATAGGGAGCCTTTCAAATGAGAATATAAATATTTTGTGAAGACCATTTATCCAAGGTAACTCAGGAGGCCCAGTATCCTAAATAAATCACTCATCTGTGCTAGAGAAAAGGTGACCCAAATCCCTTTCAATTTCCTCAGTTGTCTACACTTTCATTACATTTATTAGTCAGGCATTCTGAAAGGACAAATTTTAAGTTAATTGTTCCTTTTGTGAAATGTGGAAGTTCTTATTCCTGCTGAATCATCTACATTTCATTGTGTGTGTGTGTGTGTTGAGTGAATTTTATTTGTCCATAGATTGTAGGTTTTCTTTGTTATTGAAGGATTTTATTTTCGACATATTAGCCCCTTTTTTACTTATATGGCAGTTAAGAATTTAAGTGTGCATCTCCTTTACTGGGGATTTTTTTTTAAATACTTCTCAGTGTTTCTCTTGTGGCCTGACCTACCCGACAATGTACAGAAAGCGTTGCTGAGTTTCGTTACGTGTCCAGGACATTTTATCCACTTCCAGTTCGTCAGAGGAAAACCCTCGGAAGTCCTGCGTCTTACTCCTCCTCCACCTCCGCTCATCTCAGAAATGCCCCCATAAAATTTCACGGCCACGTTTCAGTCAACATTTTAGCAGAGAGTAAACTCTAAAATATGCACTGGCATGATTTTTTTCTTGACTGATTTAAAACAAGTTTGATTTAAAGCTCCCTCTTCAGTCACCTTATACTACTAATACCTTTATCTGAAAGCTGATTTGATAACCTTATTGCTATGTCCTGAAGGGAAGTTAAGTTTTGGCAGAAGAATGAATATATGTGGTAAAACTTCACACAATCTTTTTTTTTTTTAATATGTAATCCTCTCACTTGCCTCATTATTTTTTTTAAATAGGAATTTAGCCTGGAACAAAATTGCCATCATTCATCCCAATGCGTTTTCCACTTTGCCATCTCTAAGAAAGCTGTGAGTATTTTCGTGACTTGTTTATGGCATGTTTTAAATAATTGGGGGGCCATCTAAATTCATCAAAAACGTTGGTTTTGCCGAAGAGGCCGTGTGCACGGATTGCCCAGCCATTGTTGCTCTGGACATTGGAGCTGAGTCAGACCAGAGAGGAGCTCCCCCCACCCCCCCTTCCATGGCCACGGGCGGTGGGGTAGGGGGGTGGGGGGGGGCCTGACATGTGTAACTGAAGATCTGGGTGACAGCTGATTCTGGTTATTGAGGTGAAATTTTCCATTTTCGCTGAGCAATCAGGTGGGGTGGAATAAGATGTCATTTCAGTTCCAAAGCGTTTTCATTTCATATTTGCCATCCTGAGAGAAAACTTTGCTGTCCTGTCCCCCACCCCCGCGCCACCTCCCCTCTGCTTCTTATATCTTCCTCTCCCCTCTCCCTTGTCGAAAGGAGAAGTTGCTGGTCAGACAGAGTTAAGGGGAGGAAAGAGAATAAACCCGACAGCGTCTTGCCCCTCCTGCCCAACTTAATCCATTCAATATCACTTTTCAAATTAGCTTTAGCACCTCCTTTCACTGATTTTTGATGTCCCCACCCGGCAAAATGAAGCTGAATGTAGAAATTACAATTTGGATGTGATTGAAACAAGTCCCCCCTGCAATTCTAATTTTAAGTCGTAAAATGATCAGAAACTAAACCTAAAAGATTGCCTTTTTTTTTTTAAACATTGATGCTTTCTGCAAACACAGACCAAAAGCCAATTGTTGTTTGATGTTTTACAGGGACCTATCCTCCAACTGCCTGTCGTCTTTTCCTGTAACAGGGTTACATGGTTTAACTCACTTAAAATTAACAGGAAATCATGCCTTACAGAGCTTGATATCATCTGAAAACTTTCCAGAACTCAAGTGAGTTTGTCATTAAAACTAATAAGATACATTTGTGGTCATGCGAAATAATAGACGTGTTATAGTAGTTTTCAAAATTTATGAGGTCATGGGACTCTTTTGAATTGCATTTCGTGCCCTCAAGTCCCCCACCCCTAGGGCATTGTTAGGACAAACCCTGAAGGGGGAGACTTCCTCTTCCTGATCACATTTCCTTTCTTCCTCAAAGATGCCTCCCAGAATCCTAGTGTTCACGGGAAGAGTTTGAAAACCATTGATCCATGAGATATAAACTAGGACACGTAATTAAATAACATGATAACATTATTGTAGTTAAAAACTGCCTACGTTTTTAATTTTATCTAGCTTGTTATATGTTCTAATAAAATGTACTAAATTCATATTTCTTTGAGGAAGTAATGCTCTTTAAAATCTGTTATGCTTATTACTGTTAAAAAAAACCCTTGAAAGACTATATATATACATGTATATACATGTATATACATGTATTTATATGTATGGGTATATACATATGTATATGTATTTTTTAAACCACAGGACATTCCATATACTTTTAAAACCATAACCCCAAAAGAGAGTTTGGAAAGTAGAAGAGAGTAAAAATCTAAAAATACCCCCTAAACAACTTTTTGTTTTATTTCCTTTCAGACTTTGTTTCCAGTGTATTTTTAATCATTAGAACTACGGTACATATACGAACTTACATCATGTTTTCATTACTTTACATTATGTCATACCATAAGCACTTTTTAATGGTGCTACAATTTTCCTAGCAGTCATTTTTTTAACTTCTCTATTATGGAAATTTTCGAGCACCAAAGTAGAAAAAATAATATAATATATGCATCACTCAACCTCAGCAATTATCAGCATTTCATGGCAACTCCATTGTTATTATAAATAGTACAGTAATGAACATCTTTGTACACAGTTAATACTTTAGTTTCTTAATTAAGGCTAAGATCCAAAGACAGAATTATTGAGTGAAAGAACATGAACACTACATTCGACAACCTGTGTCTTTAAGTATGTGTTTTTTGTTTGGTTTTGTTCATTTAAAGGGTTATAGAAATGCCTTATGCTTACCAGTGTTGTGCATTTGGAGTGTGTGAGAATGTCTATAAAATATCTAATCAATGGAATAAAGAGGACAACAGCAGTACAGATGACCTTCATAAGAAAGATGCTGGAATGTTTCAAGTTCAAGGTAAGACTTGCTATGTCACAGTGATGAAATTGTATCTAGAAGGGTCTTGAAAAGTCATCAAACAAGTCATCTGAACTCCAGACAAGTCCCTATGTAACCAACCCCAGCAAGTTGGCCATCAATCTCACTACTTAAAGACTCCCAGAGAAAGAGAAATATCCCTTAGGATTCGTTCTAAAAGTTCATCTTTTCCGTAAGTGATTTCTTCATACTTTTATTTACAATTCAATCCCCCATGGCATAGACTGTCCTCAGGGGTAATTCTTAATATTGATGTTAATATTTCTGTAAGCTTTTAAAAGGGCCTCATCCTTATGGATACATGTTTTTTTTTAAACATGTTTCTGAGTGGTTTTCTCCAGAAGACAAAATCCTCTTTTATTCTTAGGACCTGAGAGGAGTGGCCAGTACAGGCATTTAGATGCCTCCGTATGTCAGCAGAAGGGCTGAAGAATCCCAATTCTCATCCAACTAATTCTAAAACATTCTCTCCTCCCACCCCCCCCATAGAGGTATCTGTCAGGAAGGTGAAATGAGATCATGTCTGTAAAGCACTTGGCTTTCCTTGAAGTAAGACCTTACTTAAACCGACAGCAATGCCCCTGAAACCACACCTGTGGTAACGAGGAGACGCCATGGCAGCCCCCACTTGCCTTTCCTTGCCAACCCTGCAAGTTTGCACAAAGTCTAAGCAGACTGACTTCTCTTCCTCTGGGCCCTAATGATTTGTTGATTCCCAGGCAAGTGTGATTCCGTCCGTCTGACTGTTAACTTACCATCTCTGTATGTACACACATCAGTTGAAAGAGCTGATATTTTAGCTTTGGCTTTTTTGTTTGAGGCCACAGCATGTATCTGGCTCCTCTTTTTCCCTTCGTTTTTGCTCTCGCTACTTTGTCCATGTTAATTTCTACTATATTCATTCACTCAGGAAAAAAAAAAAAATAGTGCCTACTGTGGACCAGGAGGAACATAATGGACAAGAAAGACAAAGTTCTTCGGGGAGTTCATGTTTAAGGGCAGTGATTCTGTATGTTAGGTCACTAAACTCCTGTTTCATAAATAGGTGCTAAACTAAGCACTAAGCAGTAACTTGATTTGTGCTTTGTTAAGCAGAATCTCCAGGAAAGATAGAAACTTGCTCTACCTGATTCTTCTTCTTGTGCTCAGACAACACAGCCCAGAACCTCGGCACTCTAGCTATCTAAGCACAGGAAAATTGGATAACGAGAGGCCCACAGCCTCTCTCCAACTTAGGTCAGTGCAATTTGGGACCATCCTGAGCTGCAGGGAACCAGGACAGAATGAGAGAGCTAAGGTGTTATGGCCCAGAGCCTGGGGTTACCCTCCCCCACCCCCAGTTCATCTGGGGTACTATGTCATATAGTGGCTCGAGTAGAACATCCAAAAGCAACTTTATAATATAGATTGCCAGAAAGCCGGAGCTCAGGAAAAAGTGGCACGTCTGGGCTTCACTTCCGTTTGTGACCTTTCATGTCTTGAGGGTGTGGTCCTGGGATGTGGTCCCCAGGAAGGAGAGCCAGAACCTCATTCCAGGGCCTCTCATTCCTGCAGATGAGCGGGATCTTGAAGATTTCCTCCTGGACTTCGAGGAAGACCTGAAAGTCCTTCATTCGGCGCAGTGCTCACCTTCCCCAGGTGAGAAGGGTCCACAACTGGGCTGTCCGTACGCACGCTGACTCCGAGGCCATCAGTGACCTACTGGCCACCCTTCAGAGCAAAATCTGTACTGCCTTTGAGGCTCATATATCCCTCCCTGTGGGGGCCTTTAAAATAGAAATGTCCATTCCCTAGAGTTGGTCCCCCTTCATAGACAGGGTTTCTGTGAAAGACTTGATTAAGATTAATGAAAGCTGAAGAACCAATCAAGCACATGTAGCTTTTTAAAAGATTTTATTTATTTATGTGTTTATGTATTTATTTTTAATTTTTTATTTACCTGAGTGGGGGAGCGTGCACAGGCTGTGGGGGGGTAGGGACGGGGAGTTCTCGAGAACAGATGGGGAGGGAAAGATTCTCAAGCAGACTCCCTGCTGAGCGACGTTGATGACTCAGGACTCTATCCCATGACCTTGAGATCATGACCTGAGCCAAAACCAAGAGTCCAATTAACCAACGGGGCCACCCAGACGCCCTATATAGGCAATTTTTTTTAAAGATTTTATTTATTTATCAGACAGAGATTGCAAGTAGGCAGAGAGGCAGGCAGAGAGAGAGAGGAAAGCAGGCTCCCTGCTGAGCAGAGAGCCTGATGCACGGCTCCATCCCAGGACCCCGGGATCATGACCTGAGCTGAAGGCAGAGGCTTTAACCCACTGAGCCACCCAGGAGCCCCTATATAGGCAATTTTTAAATGATATCAGCAATCTAGCCTCAACTAGTACATAGCAGTCTTGCTTCATGTAATCATTTATTTTTTAAAATTTTCGGGGCACCTGGGTGGCTCAGTGGGTTAAGTCTCTGCCTTCAGCTCAGGTCATGATCTCATGGTCCTGGGATCGAGCCCCACATCGGGCTCTCTGCTCAGCAGCGAGCCCGCTTCCTCTTCTCTCCCTCTCTGCCTGCCTCTCTGCCTACTTGTGATCTCTGTCTGTCAAATAAATAAATAAAATAAAATTTCCTCTTTCCTAAATAGCTATTTAATTAAAGCAAATAATAGTTTATACAGACAAGTAAAAAGGTATAGATTGACTTCATGTATTTGTCCCATTCCCAGGAACAGGATGGGCCAGCTCGGGGCATGGGGGCTGGGTGCGGGGCAGAAGGCAGCTGGGAAGGGTTGATACTTTATTTTCAACAATCGGATTCCATTACTCTCAAACATCAAATGTCACTATAAACCTAAGATGAAATTTCCATGAAATGCACTCTCATCATACCCATACTTCCCCTTCTAATATTATGGAGTATTTCCCTGGGATTTTCTTCTTCTGCTTCCAGAACATTTTTGAAGCATTCTGAAAAACTACATAATGAAAAGCCCAGGAGATCTGGCTTTTCACCTGGCCCCAACTCCGCTGTATTTGGGGGAACATAATCAAGTGATTGAAACTCCCCATCTCCATTTCTGTGTGTTTAGCTTCAAAACATGAGCACCTGCTGTTCGTGTTTTCACAGTAGTTAAAGAAAGTAGAATACGCCACAGGGGAACTGTGTGCCACTCGGGCTGTTACTGGCCTCTCTCTCGGCGTCCTAAGAAGAGAAAGAAAAAGGGAATGCGGCAGAAGTTGTGAGCCCTAGTTTGATACCCAGTCTTTTTCTTCCTTGGACTTCTAGGCCCCTTCAAACTCTGCGAGTACCTGTTTGGTAGTTGGCTGATCAGAATTGGAGTGTGGACCATTGCCATTTTGGCGCTTACTTGCAATGCCTTGGTGACCTCGACCGTGTTCAGAGCCCCTCTGTACATTTCCTCCATAAAACTGTTAATTGGGTTAATAGCAGCTGTGAACATGCTCATGGGGGTCTCCAGCGCTGTGCTGGCGGGTGTGGACGCGTTCACTTTTGGCAGCTTTGCCCAGCATGGGGCGTGGTGGGAACAGGGGGTCGGTTGTCAAGTTGTCGGGTTTTTGTCCATTTTTGCTTCGGAATCATCTGTTTTCCTGCTCACTCTGGCGGCCCTGGAGCGTGGCTTCTCGGTGAGGTGCTCTGCAAAATTTGAAAGGAAAACTCCTTTCTCCTGTCTGAAAGCAGTCATTCTGCTCTGCGCGGTGCTGGCCTTGACCATCGCCACAGTTCCTCTGCTAGGGGGCAGTGAGTTCAGCGCCTCCCCGCTCTGCCTCCCCCTGCCCTTTGGCGATCCCAGCACCACGGGCTACATGGTTGCGCTTGTCTTGCTCAACTCTCTTTGCTTCCTGGTGATGACCATTGCCTACACCAAGCTCTACTGCAATTTGGAAAAGGGAGACCTAGAGAACATGTGGGACTGTTCTATGGTGAAGCACATTGCTCTCTTGCTCTTCACCAACTGCATCCTTTACTGTCCCGTGGCCTTCTTGTCCTTCTCCTCCTTACTAAACCTCACCTTTATCAGTCCTGAAGTAATTAAGTTTATCCTCCTGGTGATTGTCCCACTTCCTGCCTGCCTCAATCCCCTTCTCTACATCCTCTTCAATCCCCATTTTAAGGAAGATCTGGGGAGCCTGGGAAAACAAACCCACTTCTGGACCAGATCGAGAAACCCAAGCCTCATGTCTATTAACTCTGATGATGTCGAGAAGCAGTCCTGTGACTCAACCCAAGCCTTGGTAACCTTCACCAGCGCCAGCATCGCCTACGACCTGCCTTCCAATTCCGTGTCACCACCGGCTTACCCAGTGACCGAAAGCTGTCACCTTTCATCTGTGGCATTTGTCCCGTGTCTCTAATTCACCTGTGGGAGAAAAAGTTTTTAAACATTGAAAACCCAAAAACACGAGAGTGGGTACATCAGAGCAGTAACTAAGAATAGCTGAGTGGAAACTTTGTTTTTGGTATCTCTCAGTGTGGAAAAAGCTGAAAACCTGTTGATACTGGAGAGTGAAAAGTCAGTCTAACTGCTGCTTGTGTAACTCATTCAGATGTAAGAGATAGATCAGTCACACTATTTAGGTATGCCCAGATTTTAAAAAAACAGATTGGAAATGTTCAAAAAAGATTCTCCATGACTTCAACCGGATTCTTTTTCAACTCGCCAATCTAATTATTTGGGGAGAGAGGCAGAACTGCTCGCTTACAAAAGAGGTTTTAAACCTGAAAACCCCTTAAAAGATGGTGAGAGGTGTTTGGAAAATAGGGTTTTAAATGGCCTACATGACGAAGTCGAGGCTGTGACGAGTAGGATTTCATTTTAATGACCATGTGGATGTTTAGCCCTCCTTCACCTTTGCTCACAAAGGATCCTTCCAGTCACCAGTCCCCTCCTGAATGGATAATGTAGGGCATTCCTAGGTAGATTCACATCCTTTCTAGACATGCCAGATTTTTATGTATCAGCATGAGATGGCGCCACCTCAGTGAAGTAAAACTGCCTACAAGTACTTTGAAAGGAAAATAAACTTAAATTCTTAAATTGGCATGAAGGCAATCATGTAGAAGTGACGTTTGCTTTGTCTAATTCATTGTTAACTCCTTGCTGTCCAGCACCCAGAAGAAAAGTCCGTTGCTGGCAATGGATATACCTAGAAAAGATGGTGAGCAACCTGGGAGGTTTGGGGGTTTTTTTATTTGTTTGTTTTGTTGTTGTTGTTGTTGTTGTTTTCAGGTGAGTGCACACTTCTTGCAGGAGGTCTTTTCAGTTGATTCAAACTAATGTGCATCTTTAGGAAATGATCAAATGCAGACCGACATAAATTAAATGCACAGGCATAATCACTTCACACATGTGTATCTGTAGTAGTTCTAGCAACGGTGTCTGAAACCACTTTGGACTCAACAGGGATTTGGTAACGTATCCTGTTTATTTAGCTTGGTTTTAGCTGTGTTGTCTCTGGACCAACCCATGTGATGTCAGGAACATGACTTCTTTACTTATTCCATATGTAATACATGTGTTAAGTATTTTAAGAAGCAAAATTATTAAATACTAAAGGTCAAAGGATTAATTTGTAACTTCTATTATACTACATTAGCTTCAGTACATCCAAATCAAAAGACTGTTAGGTAGATTTATTTTTATATAAGCATGTTTATTTTGATCAGATGTTTTAATTTGGAATTGAAAAAAATACATTTATGAGATGTTTTATAAGATGTGTAAATATAGAACTGTATTTATTACTACAATAAAGATTCAGTAACACTAAGGACCATGATAATAAACCATGTACAGTGGCATATTCTTCCGTATATATTGTGTTTCTCTGCCCATTTTCTTTAAATTCATTAACTGTATATAATATGTGTAAATGTATAGTACTTGTAAATAGATTCCAAATTTGCTTTTCTATTGGGTACAAAATAAAAGAAATTTGTAATAAAATGTGTGACTATAAAGCAAAGTATCGTCAGCTGTTTTTGAGCCCACAGGCAAATGTATGGTCTCCTATTTCTAATGTATAAGTACATTTGCTATTGAAGTATTTTCACCTCAATATTTTAGGTACTTTGGACTTACCATAAGAAGTAAACACTTCACAAGAACAAACCAAAATATCTTTACCAACTCCTGGATTGTGTTAAATAGGACTTTTGTCAAGGCAAATGACTTGGTAAAGTTTATTGTCCCCAGTGAGGGTTTGGATTTCATAGCCAGAACCTATTTCTTTTGCAACGTAAAAAGAAAAAAAACTACACAACTAGAAAGAAATATATAAATAACAAATCAATCTTAAAATTATTCAACATGAACATGAGTTTTCTATAAATTCTTCCTTTTAAAAAACCGTATTTCATGACCACGTCAAGGCCAAAACATTTTCTAAGGACATGCAATTCTCAGGGCACAAAGAAATGCAGTGTTCCCCTTCAGTTCCCATCCCCCAAAACATAAGAAAAGAAATGACTTTCCTAACATCTTGCGCCAAACCCTCGCAGCTTCAGCAGTGATTCCTGCTGTCCCCATACAGGTCACAAAATGAAACTGTCAAGTCTGGTTGGAGGCCCAGCATTATTGCTAAGAGGACCCATACTTACTGAGCACCCTCAGGGTAGCTGGCACTGAGATCACCACCTACTCATCAGCTAGAACCATATGCTTCAACCTAATTAGTTAACAGGCATCCCAGGATGTCTACGGTGCTGCCCGCACTTGGTTTGTCTTCAGCTGAAACAAGGGCTCTAACACGATCTCACTCCTCTGACCCCAGATAGCGGATACAAAAGTTGCTTCTAGAACAATGGATCTCAGTCCTCCTTCTCAACATACTTGCTTTTGGGTACCTAAAGTTAGGAACAAGTCCTGACAGCCCACCTATTTCTGTCCCACTCAAGAAAGCACAAGTCAGTGATGTAACTTTTTTAAAGGGGGAAAAAAAATCCACTCTAATGCATTTCTTTAAAAATCCACAAACTCTATTGCTTTATTAGCAAAACCTAATTATAATACACCTCACAGCAAACACTGCTTTGGTTAAGTGTCTGATCAGTGCCCTGCACTGTATTACAGTAAGTCAGAACGGCTGGAATTACATCCACAAATAAACAAACCTACAGTGAGAAGAAAGGCTATAATAAGTTCGACAGACGGAACAACAATGAAAACAAAAACCAAAAGACTGTAAACTGGTGGGCTAGCCTAGAGTAAGTGGTTAACTTTACGTTTTCAAAATGGATTCATTCATTCAACAAATACTATGTGCCTCCTATACAGGCAGTGTTCTATACTTGGGGGTTTCTATGCAAAACATGGTCTGGAATTTGCACTCTAGTGGAGGAGAGAGAGACAATAAGCAAATCTAAACAAGGAAATACGTGATAGAAACATGAATGGAGGAAAGGAAGCTTGAAGAGCATGGCAGGAGTGACTGGCATGTTATTTGTGACACAGAGCTTAAGAAAGGTTCTCTCTGGAAAGGCGCCTTTTGAACTAAAATACTATTCAAAAAGGAGCTACCCTTGCTTTAGCATTCAACTAGTTCCATCAGAAAAACTCATCATTTTTAGTTTTCCTCTTCCTATGTCACCTGCAACAAATCATGTTAGATGACATTTTAATATAAAAATATATTAGGTGGCTGTTATTGCACATAATTTTTTCTTAGAACGGTTACTAGAGAAAATCATTCTCATACAGAACAGAAAACATCATTTTGTTTTGGCCAAAAGTGGAAAAACAAGGTAGTAAAAAGTAATAAAATTAGCAACAGCCTGCTTATTTAGAACCTGAAAAGCTTCAACATCTGAAAAAATAACAGTGTTTTGCTTTTTTTCTTTATCTTATCACTACATGTAGCTCAGGGGCCCATTAGCCAACAAAAGAATAAGTCCCAGAGAAACAGACGGGGCTCCCTGTGATCGCACGAGCTCCATTCACGCTCTTCAACATTTGGAAATTGTATTTTATAGTTGAACTATGTAGATGAAAGAGACTATTCCCCTCCAAGCCACTAAACACTGACAGTTTCCTTTCTTAGGCCTCAGAGGCCTGAAAATATAGTTAGGTTTGGGTGGCATTTCCTTGCAAGTGAAGTGGTCACAGGCTCTGTAACCATACCCCACTTTAGTGACCCCCTTATGAACATTTCTAAAGATGCTGGACTCAGATTCGACACTGACTCATTCATCTCAAACCCAAGTTCCAGCATGTCTGATCCTCGAAGCTTGTTGGGTAGGTTGATAACAAAGCTTTAGCTTGTCTGGATGAAGAAACTAGAAGAAAATGAATGTGATACGCTGGAGAAGTATTGTGCAACCTGGGTTTTCCAACTCTAGCCACATTAAGACATGACTTCCCTTTCTGGTTACTACATTTTAAATGGAACATTAAAAACCTGCAGCCAGTACTACCTCTTGTTTTCATTAAAAAAAAAAAAGAAAAGAAAAGAAAGAAAGAAAACAAAACAAAAAACCATCCTAATCCATGAGGACAGGGAATCTAATGATATGGGGTAGGGAAATGAGAGCTCATCAAATTAAGAACAGGGGTGCCCGGCCAGTTCAGTAGGTAGAGCATGCAACTTGTGACCTTGGTTGGGGTTGTAAGTTTGAGCCCCACATTGTATTGTGTAGAGAGAACTTAAAAATAAAATCTTTAAAAAGAAAAGCCTGAGAATGTTTCCCCCAGAGAAAAGAAAGCTCAAGAACACTTGAAAAATTTGAATAATTGAAATTTATTAGGTGCTTTCTTAAGTACCAGCTCATAGCAGTCCAAATAGAATGGTTAAGCCCAGGGATTTGCCACCAGTCAAACCTGCATTCAAATCCTACTTCTATTACTACCTGTATTATAATTGGGCAAAATATTTAATTTTTCTTAGCCTCTACTTTGTCCTCACTCAAATGAGAAAATATCATCAGCCTCATATGACTGGAACTATTGATAGCTCAGTGTATTAAATCTCTCATCGGAGCACCTGGAATGGAGCAGATGTTTAAAAAATGATTGCTGTCTTTTCCCCCTTTCCTAACAGCCCTATAACATAAGCAAAGCAGAACTTGCTATTCTGTAGATAAACTGAGAGTCAGAGTGAGAAGTGATCCCTAAGATCAAAAATGAGGAGCTATGATTAAAACTTGGGTTTTATTCAATTGCAATTGAAAGGCAGTCACAGGATGAGCCAAATTACTCTTTTAGAGAAGAAAAACCAATTGGTAGATTATTCAGGGAAACAGAATTGGGCTTAACCTAAGGAAGATTCACTTCATCAGATGTCTTGGGTACCAAAGAAAGTCTATTACATTAAATGAGAAGCTAGATTAAATAATGGTTAACTAATCAATTCTCAATTTGTTTTAGATGAATTCTTGGAAAGTGTGGCATTATGATTTATAATAAGAAATATGTATTTGGTCTTGTTCCCCATTCCCGGCAGAGTTCTTGAAACCCTTGGAATTTCCTAAGTGATGAAAACCATGTAGGTGTGAGTTTTTATGTTAATGAATGACTTTGGGGAGATCCCTAGGTCACCTAAGGATGGAAGCTGATTGCCAGGGGAGCCAACCCTGTGATTAGAGGGTTGGAACTTTCTGTGTACTCCCCCCACCCTCCCACCTCCTTCTACCCCCCACCCCAAGCTCTGACCCTGCCCTTGATCTCCTGGGAGGGGAGGGGACTAGAGATTGAGTTCAATCACCAATGGCCAATGATTTAATCAATCGTGTCTATGTAATGAAGCCCCCATAAAAATCCAAAAGGATGGGATTCAGAGAACTTCCAGGTTGGTGAACACATGGAGATTTGGGGAGAGTGGCTCCCATGGAGAAGGCATGGAAGAAGTGCCTTTCCCCATATTTTGCTGTATGCATCTCTTCCATCTGGCTGCTACCGAGTTATATCCTTTTATATTAAACTGGTAACCTAGGTAAAATGTTCCTCTATGTCCCACGAACTGCTCTAGCAAATTAATTGAACTCTAGGAGGGTGTCTTTGAAATATCCCATTTGTAGGAAGTGTGTCAGAAGGTAACAACCTGGGATTTGCAACTGGCATCTGAACCTAGGGGGCAGGGGGTGGGGGAGGGTTGAATTGTGGTTGTTGGAAGGAAACCCACACATGGGAATTGGTGTCAGGACTGTAGAGGAAATTTTGGAGACTTAGGAATTTGTTGGGGGAAGGCAGTGAGATCCTAAATCAACATCCTGAAACCTAGAGTACATAGCTCTATGTCATGAGTGATGGACATTCAGACCATTCATTTAGTGACGATGAAGAGTAAAGACTTGGGATTTAAAGCCCCTTCTTAGAATCCTGCTATGGGATCCTGGGCAAGTCTCTTAATTTCTCCAGCCCTTCACTGTCTCTCATTCTTCCTCAAACTACTGATGAAACAGTATCAACTCCCTAAGGTTAAAGTAGGTTTGAAGCCTGTGAGAGGGGCAGGTAAAGGCCACATAAGTCAGAGAGCCACAGCACAAAGTCCCAGAATGTACCAGCCCGAAGATCATGGGTCACCAAGTTGAAGCATCACATATCAAATTCTCTCTGTAGTTAGTTCAAGTCCTTATACTTCCCTTTTTGTCTTTCTTCTTCCTTCCCTGTATTTTCGCCCTAAGCTGTACGTATTAAAATACTGAGGTGACAGAGTCAGTGATAGTGGTAAATTAGGCTCTTTTGATCATAAGTAATGAGGGAGAATAGAGAGTAGTTGGGAGGACACCTGTGACCATAAGGAAAGCAGGAGTCTTGGGGCACCTGGGTGACTCAGTCAGTTGAGTGTTCAACTCTTGATTTCAGCTTGGGTCATGATCTCAGGATTGTGAGGCTCGCATTGGGCTCCACACTCAGCAGGGAGTCTGCTTGAGATTTTCTCTTCCCCTCCCCCTCAGTCCCTGATCCCTCCGTGCACCCACACTATTTCTCTCTCTCTAATAAATAAATATATATTTTTTAAAAATGGAATCTCATAGGAGCACAGGGACAATAAAAATGGGCTTTAGAACCTTAGTGTGGTGTTGGAGAACTAGAAACCTTCAACTCAGCTCTAGGAATGGAAATTCTTGTTATTCCTTAAATTTATGGATCTCTCACCTTCAAAGTGACCCAGTCTTTGTGCTTCAACTGCTTCTATTGCTACCAACTGACCATCTCTAGTCTGTAAGTTCTCTTTAATTTGGTTATTTATAACTTGGGCTCATTCGTGACTTCAGCCTAGTATCTCCCAAGAGGACCCCACCATCCCCTAGGTCTCACTTCAGGACTCTCACTTTGAGACAGACTCTCACTTGCTATCCTTGCCTTGGCTCATTCTGTGTCTTCCATTCCTACTATACAAGGTAAAGATTGATCACTGTTTCCCTGTGGAGCAGAGCTTTGAGGGTTATCCAATCTCAGAGATCACTACCCAGATGAAGGAAATGCTGCCTCTGGGTCATGTAACCCTTTCTGATCCAATTAATCATGGTAGTGATAAGGAAAAGTCAGGGTCACATGTTCAAAACCCTGACCATCAGTACTTAAGGAACAAGCCAGAGTCACCTCCCTCTTGGGCAGCCATGGGCAAATGGGTCTTTTAGGAGAGTCTGGGGGCTCTTGATGGGCCTGTTCTATAGATGTGACAGATTTTTATTTTCCTTACAAAGGGAGAGAGATTGGAGGTACTTGTCCATCCCATGCACCATGTTTGCAGTTGCTTCCCAGCCACCACCCCTATCACATTCTCCTTGACTCAAAACAGATCAATCAGATGCTCTTTCCAAAGAATTTAGAATTAGGACATTAAGACAGTCTAACTAAGATGATGATGGGATGGGTGCTTGAACTGAAAGCTCAAACAGAATTTTGGCTAGCATGGACACCCCAAGAAGTCAAAACCATGTGTAAGGTTAAGTTTTGGAAAGCAGAAAAAGGCACTTTGCAGAGAAAAACAAAAGACTGGTATAGTAAGCAGAAAGGAATAGAAGTGGCTCAATCATTAAGCATCTGCCTTCGGCTCGGGTCATGATCCCAGTGTCCTGGGCTCAAGCCCCATATCGGGCTCCCTGCTTAGCAGGAAGCCTGCTTCACCCTCTCCTACTCCCCCTGCTTGTGTTCCCTCCCTCCCTGTCTTGTTGTCAAATAAATAAATAATCTTTTAAAAAAAGATTTTAAAAAAATAACTCTATTAGATTTTATACCTTGAGACCAAGAATTAATTAAAAAAAAAAGGTTGACTTTAAAAAAATTTAAATTTTAATTTAAAAAAAAAAGATTCCCTGGGTGGCCTGATTGTGCCTTCTGTCCTGCTCTTAGATGTCCATGAAATTGCAGTATCCTCTCAAATAACGTCCTTTTTCACTTGAGCTAGTTTCCCATCTCTCACAAACAAGCCCTCCCCAACTAAAATGCCTACCTTCGCTATCCAAAATGTTTTTAAATACAGCTGAATTGTCTTTCCTAAGTTCCTAGCTAAGATCTTCCCCCACCTCCCCCAGGTTCCACTGACATAGGGGGAAATACAGCAGTGAACCACCAACCCTTCCACAGATCATTATTTTCTGCTGCATTTGGTACTCACTGGTTTATTGGTAATGTTTATATAACTTCCAAAATGAAGCCTGCATTTACATAAAACATATATATATTACATAGAGGGGTTTTTGTTTGTTTGTTTGTTTTTTGCCTAACACTCTAAACCGTATTTTTTAAACTGCCTTCTGTTCTCAAACAGGCAATCTGGACAAAGGGAATGGCAGGCCCCTGGCCAGACAGTCCCACCCCTGAGTGCCAGTGCTACCATTTACCAGCCAAAGGGGCATATTACTTCATCCTGGACGGGCATATTCTTTAATTAATCATGAGCATATTCCTTAATTCTTCTAAGCAGCCATTTCTTCATCTCTAAAATGGGGATAATAATAGCATCTACCTCACAGCTTACTCTGAGGAATTGCTATTGCACAAAGTGTTTGGTACTTCATAAGTGCTCAATAAATGCTTAACTACTGTTTGGTGTTTGGGAAGTTTCAATAAATAGAAACCTTTTTCCTGGCCTTTGTTTGGAACCTGTTGAAAACCAGCTGAAGGTCAAACATCACCTTTATTGCTGTTAAAGCTGAGGAAAGACAGCAGGGCTTTCATCTGCAGACAAGGCGGCTTCCTAATACCTAAGGCTTCCTAATACTTCCTAATAGCTGCCTAGTTCAGATGTATCCACAGAGTCACAGGCCACACTGGCCCGCCACCGATCTCCCCACGTGAGGGTGTGAAATAAAAGCACGGAAGAGCAGAACCTTCTTGAGGGCACTAGACAAGGGAGGAAAAGACTGAGTTCTCGTAAGTTCTAATAGCTAAGTCATTTACCCTCCCTCCAGGACAAGGCAGTGAGAGGACGGAAGGCTGCCAGGAGTATGTTCTGTTCGTGCCACTCACTCCCTGCGTGTGGAAGGAAAGGGCAGGAGGGGGCTTAGGATATGATCCCCCACCAGCCCCAACCCCAGCCTTCACCATTTCTTTTAACTCAGTCCTTTTGGCTTCACCAGCAGGGCTGTGATCAACAACACCGTGTGTGGCTGTCCCTTCAGGAGAGGGTATCAGCTATGTGTATCTGGGCAGTTTTATTCCACCTTTGCAAAGCTGTTCCCCTACGGCAAGCACAGCTTCTGGAAATAGTCCCAGGACCAACAGGAACAGAACCAGAAACCAGAAGGCTCTGTGATGCCATGATTCCAAAAGTCCAGGCTTTCCTCAGCCTTCAAACGCCCCATCTTGCTTAACATCAGTGCAGCCTACATAAAAACATTTACTCGTCTGTAGAGACAGACTCGATGAACCTTGGTAATGCGCCATGACCAAAACACTACGTAGCTAAAGGCCCAGCCCTCATACTGCATTTGACGAGTTCCAGGGAGTGGCACACTTTCTCTCAGCTTGAGTTCTAAGGAAGTGAGAAATAAGAAAAAATAAAGCAGTTACGGATCAATTTGTCACATTTTTAAAAAGTAAACTTAATATTGCAGAATATATCTTAAGAATCTCAGCAAGTGAGCTTTCTAGAATTAGCCATATTCTTTTCCCAGATACGGGCAGCGCTGGATGACCACAGCCTCCCCACATGGAGAACAGGTTTTCTATTACTTCAGGGAGCAGCAGAACTGATGGTTCCTCTGGACAGACTAGTTCCAAATTTTTTAAGAAGAGAGGAAAGGGATTACACAAGCTGGCCAGATGCCTCTCCTGGACTTTCCAGTAAGATTTATCTCTCCTACTCTCCTGAGAGAAGTAGGCTGAGAGGCCAGGATCATGACAGAAGAAAAAACTTCCCTACCGAGAATTATCAAGAAATACTTTTTTTTTAAATTGCTAACAACTATTATTTTAGTATTAAATGTGTTTTAAGGGTGAGTACATCTGGAAAAGCCAGCTTGTAACAATAGTTACCTATTTTTGGAGACCCGACTATGCCAGGCAGCATTTGGTACTTTTAAGTACGATACCTCATTTAATTAGGAGATAAGCCTATGAGATGGGTCTTGTTGTCATCCCCATTTTATAGATGAGGAAGCTGTAGCACAAAGTCATTGGGTTTTTTAAATTTTATTTTATAAGTAATCTACACTCAACATAGAGCTTGAACCTACAGCCCTGAGATCCAGAGTCCCATGCTTCTACCAGCTGAGCCAGTCAGGCACCCCACAAAGTTCTGATCAAACAAAGGTTTGATCACTTGCCTAATATATAGTAAAGATGAGTCTCAGAGGTATTTCTTTGAATAGCTGCACTAGTGATTTTCAAAGTATGGTCTCTAGGAACTTCGAAATTAATTTTCTCTGGCCTCACCCCAGACCAAGTGAATGGGAAACTCTGGGCCTGGAGTCTGTCCATCTGTGTTTTAACTGGCCTTCCAGGTGATTCTGATGCAGGCTCACAAGCTCACGTTTGAGAACCACCACCCCCTCCTGCCCACGGGAGCTAGGTCTTTAGGGAGAATGGAACTATCACTGCTAGGGCAAGGGAGAATGGGAAACAAAAGGAAAAGGAAAGTAGCTATCCCGAGTGTAGAGAAAGGGGGAGTAATAGAGGCAGACAGGAGAAAATTTATTTCAAATTAAAGAAAAGTGGCTGAAAATGTTGGCTAACGCATTGACTAAGAGAAATATTTATAAAACGCTTATAAACATATTCATCCTTTGTTTAACATTTGTCTACAAAAAATTTGTGTAGCACACATTAACTTAAGTCAATTATTTAGTGAACACGCATTGAGTGGCCACGTGGAGGAGGAGTATAACAAAGTGAGCATTCAGATCCTGAAGCCAGGTGGCCTGGGTGCAAATCCCAGCCCTAAGGCTTAATAGTGGGCAAGTTTCTTCACTTTCCTTTCAAGACTACTCACTAAAGAATGGGGTTAATAAAATCCTCACAGTATAGTGCATCTGTCAACGAAGTGCATTTTCTAATTAATTGTAAAAATCAAGAGTAAAATGGGGCACAAAGCTATATTCATTATTGGAAAAGTTGTTTTCACTGGTGGGATTTGCAGCTCATGTTGATCTGATACCTATCTGATTAAGTCCTCAAAGTTTAAATCTCCATTCCACAGTAGAAAAAGACCTTGCTTGACATTTTGGTGAAAACTTGCTAACCACTGAGAGGTTTATTGGAAGCCACAATAAGGAAATGATCCACAAAAAAGAAAAAAAAAAAAACTTTCATATTTTTTACCCAAGGCTTTTGTCTTAACAAGAGAATTGGCCTTCTGGGTTATGGAAGGGGCTTTGATCTAAAGTAGATCAAATTGTCATTGTTTCTGATTAACGTAACTTTATTTTCCAATGGAAAAATGAGAATAATGAGAATTTTTTTTTTTCTTTGACAGAAAGCGCATAAGCAGGCAGAGCAGCAGGCAGAGAGAGACGGAGAAGCAGGCTCCCCGCCAAGCAAGGAGTCCGATGTGGGGCCTGATCCCAGGATGCTGGGATCATGACCCGAGCTGAAGGCAGTCGCTTAACCAACAAAGCCACCCAGGTGTCCAATGGAAAAATAAAAATCCCTGATGTGTTGCTTTGTTATAATAATTAGAAAAAGATTGTGTAGCAGATTTTGCCTACTACAATCTTTGGAATATCCAGTTTTTCTTCTGAACACCTTTGAAATGAAAAATAAAGTTTAAATATTTAAATACTTGTCATGTGTGTCTAGAGGCATGTATCCTGATCAAAATTTAGTGGAGATGGACAATAGCTCCTCTATAAAGCTTTTTTCAATTTTTATAGTTTATGGACAATGGGATATAAATGAAGTTGGGTTGATCATACGCTTGGTCCAATGTAGGAGATTGCAGAAAGATACACAGAGCTGCTTAAGAAGGAGGTGGCATCACCTGAAGCGAAAGGATATAGCCTCATTTTAAAGGGAAATGATACCAAAGTGACAATTTTTTTTTCTTATCTGCTGGCCTGCTGGTAAGAGGAGTTGCAGAAGTTTCTCCATTTGGTTATACTCATCATTCACTGCTTCTTTGGCTCTAGATCAAAAAGGCCAACCTTTGATGTGGGAAGGTCATTATGCATGGTGAGTATGACCTATTTGGAGGAATCAGTTGGGCTATTTTCAGGTAAAACATTCCTCCCCACTTTTTGATACAATTATGAATTAAAGAACTTCTGGGACCACTCTGGATCCAGATTTTTTGGAATGTAAAGGCTGTCTCGACTGAATAGGTGTTCTCTGCTTTTATAGACCCCTCTTTTCCCCATCTAATTAGGACAAAAATCCATTTGTGCTTGAATCAGTAGCCCTTGAACTAGTTCAAACACGGGTGTGAGATATGCAGGTCATTTATTGTTTGTGCTCCCTCCTATCCATGGAGACTGCAGAGGCTCCTAGCTGTGTAAGCTATACTCAGAGCTACTGATGGGTTTCACTGCTCATAAGGAAGAATTTCCTTCACAACTGTAGTTGCCAGGCTCCAAGATGGCCCCTCAATGATCTTCACCTGCTGATATTTATACCCTTGGATAATCCCCTCCCGTACTGCACCAAGGTTGGTCTGTGGTACTAAAGAGATTACAATCTCTTTAGTAGCATATGGCAGAAGTGATGGCACGTCATCTCCAATTTTAGGTTATAAAAGACTTCAACTTCCATGTTTTGGTCCTGTCTGTCTCTATCTCTGTGGGTCGCTCTCTCCCCTGGCTCATTCTGGAGAAGCCAGCTGCCATGCATGAAGCCACTCGGGGAGTGTATGGAGACATTCAAGTGGTAAGAAACCTAGGCCTGCAAACAACTACGTGAGCAAGCTTGGAAGTAGATCCTTTAGCCCTAGTTAGGTCTCAGATGACTGACAGCAGCCCCAGCCAACAGCTCAGTTCAACTTCTTACAAGACCTGAGCCAAACCACCCAACCGAAAAGGACAGGATCTTCATATTGATCTCTTCTGACTTAACTTGAAGGAAAGACCATTTGCTAATGGACAGTTTTTTTACCTGTTATTTTGGGCAGTAACACCAGTGAATTCGAATGGTAGTGCTTTCTATTGTGTTGCTTAGAGACAACTAACTCATGCTTGAGTATTTTGTATGGTCACATGCTCCAACAGACAGAAATGAAATTATGTCCAAAAAAAAGCAAACTTATTTTGTAGCATCTGTGCCCTCAAAATTTTGGATAATGATCCCAAACTCAAAATATTGTTTTTAAAAGGTAATTTCTACTATGTAATCTCTCAACACCCCTGAAGTAAATGCACATACTTCTATATTTTGTATATGTGGAAACAGACAAGAAGAAATGAAATGACCTGTCATGATTACACAGCTAGTTAATGGTAGAGCTAAATCACATCCCGATCTTTTAGATATGTGCTTTTTTTTCATTACTCACATTGGTTCATACTCTTGAAACTATTTCTTTGTAGCTCCATTTTGACCAGTATGAAATGCCAAATCTATCCACAGGCAGTCATAATTTTGAGTGTATGATGTGCTAAGTTTAGTGTTTGTTTTGGCCTTGGCAACAGATGTCCTGATTACCTCCATTAATGCAAACAGCTCCCAGTCCTCTCTCATTCTTCCTAATTGGTTCAGCTCCCTTAGGCTATTGGCTACCATTCTCTTTCATAATGCTTATACATCATTAGATAAGAACACTCGCAATATTTAATTTGCTTGACTGACCAAACAATATTGTGAACCCACTTTTGATTTTGGCTGCAGTTGATAATCCTGAGGTTTTTAAATTACCAAGGGCAAATGCAGCATTTTCTTTTAGAATAGCTGTGTGAACAGTTTTCTTATTGGGAGTTAGGGCTTTACTTCATTCATAGAAGATGGCCCTTTGAAGAGTCGCATTCATTTATATTTTGGGTGGCCCCTCAAATTTATTAACATCTTCCATAAAAGTAAAGTATTTGTTATTCTATGGTGTTTGTGAAACAACTGACACATTCTTAATATTCTCTCCACTGTCTTTTTTTTTTTTTTAAGATTTTATTTATTTATTTGACAGACAGATATAACAAGTAGGCAGAGAGGCAGGCAGAGAGAGAGGAGGAAGCAGGCTCCCTGCAGAGCAGAGAGCCCAATGCGGGGCTCTATCCCAGGACCCTGGGATCATGACCTGAGCAGAAGGCAGAGACTTTAACCCACTGAGCCACCCAGGCGCCCCTCTCTCCACTGTCTTCTATGCAGTAAGTTGTACCTTTAAACTGGAGAAAAAAAATTCCGGCCCACCAGCACTCATACTGAAGTCATGACACTTAAGACCGATTAAATTTGCTTCCAATAGTACAGATCTTCTGCTTTCTTGATGAAAACTAGGGAGCACATATTTCTTCTAAGCTCATGTATAATTGTTTGCTCCCCAGCTGAACTATTTCATTCCTGGCATTACTGAGTTCCACACTGACTGAAACAGTTCTTGTGTTGGGCTAAAATGTGTCATTTGGAAAAATCAGTTTAAAGCATTAAAAGCTGGGTTATCTCCAGGTAGTTCTTTTATAGATAGAAAAACAGCGGTGAGTCTTTTTTTTTTTTTTTAATATTTTATTTATTTGACAGACGGAGATCACAAGTAGGCAGAGAAGCAGGCAGAGAGAGAGGAGGAAGCAGGCTCCCCGCTGAGCAGAGAGCCCGATGCGGGGCTCGATCCCAGGACCCCGGGATCATGACCTGAGCCGAAGGCAGAGGCTTTAACCCACTGAGCCACCCAGGCGCCCCCAGCGGTGAGTCTTAAAGACAGTCATGGAACAGAGCTTTGTAGCTTTGACTGGGATTGGAACAGGGCCCTGCAGTATTTGCAGATACTAGTCTATGTTCAGAGTAACATTTCATTCATGCATTACTGAAGGAGTTAAGGAAAAAAAGAAAAAAGGAAACCAGTAGCAGTTGTAATTCCAATCAGACTCCCCACATCGAGGCTGTTTAAATTGGGTCTGATAAGCCTGACTTCTATTCAGCATGTTCACGTGCATTTGGAAGCACAACATGCCCCAAGATGGACAGATGTGGTTAGTATGGAGTTTTACATGTCCTACCTGTTGTCATGTCTAACAAACAGTCAGTTGTGAATAAATTAGTACAAAGTTGAAGCAGCTTTTTAGGAAGTTTAAAAAAAAAAAATGGCACAGGTTTTGGGGCACCTGGGTGGTTCAGCGGTTAAGCATCTGCCTTCAGCACATCCTGGACTAGAGCCCAGCATTGGGCTCCTTGCTCAGAGGGGAGTCAGCTTCTCCCTCTCCCTCTGCTGCTCCCCCTGCTTATACTCTTGTCAAATAAATAAATAAATAAAATCTTAAAAAATAATGCACAGGTTTCTAAACATCTGCAAACCCTTCTATAATATTCAGGTGTAAGTACCATGTTATTTTCAAAAAATATTGGCCGTAACTTTTCCTATTTTATGACTTCACTGGTAATTTACTTCCAGGAAGACTTTCCCAACCTGTCCCAGCCCAAACTTGGAGCCCCTCTGAAATGCTTCCCTAGGGGGTCACCTGGGTGGCTCAGTTGATTAAGCATCTGCCTCTGGCTCAGGTCATGATCTCAGGTTCGTGGGACTAAGGTCTACATCAGGCTCCCTACTCAGTGGGGAGCCTGCTTCTCCCTCCCCCTCTGCCCCACCTCCTCCACCATGCTCTTACACAAATAAGTCAAATCTTTCTTTAAAAAGATGCTTCCTTAGCACATATTCTTGTTAGATTTAGTGGCCTCTTTTTTCATCTTTGTACATCTAGCACAAAGTTCAAATTGTTTTTTTTTTTTAGATTTTATTTGGGGGGCAGGGAGAGGGAGAGGGAGAAGCAAACTCCCCACTGAGCAGGGAGCCTCATGCAGGGCTCAATCCCAGGACACTGAGATCATGACCTGAGCTGAAGGCAGACGCTTAAACGGACTGCACCATCCAGGCACCTTTTTTTTTTTTTAAAGATTTTATTTATTTGAGAGAGAGCACGAGGCAGAGGCAGGGAGAGGCAGAGAAGGAGGGAGAAGCAGGCTCCTTGCTGAACACAGAGCCCAACACAGGGACCATGACTTGAGCAGAAGGCAGACAACCGAGCCACCCAGGTGCCCCTCAAATTGATTCTGAAATAAAAAAATGTGATTCTGTTCTGTGAGGTCTCTGAAAAACTTGTACGGTCCCTCGTGTGAAGATTGAATGAAATGAAGAGTGGAGACAAATTCTACAAACATTTTACTATCATGAAAGACAGACACGGCTATCACCTAGCTCAAAGATGCCAGAGAAATAAAAAATAAACTCTATTCACACTGACTGCAGACACCTCAGTCAAGTCAGACTCACAAAGTACAGCGTAACTGTTACTGAGGAGGCTGAGTGAGTGGTGGTGGGCCATGGGAATGAAGGCAGGGCAGCAATGTCCTTACATGGCTGTCCACCGGCCCCCAAAATAATAAATGCACAACTGAAGAATACTTGCAGAAAGTGAGGAAGACTTCTTGGTGGTAAATGGAATACAGCCCTAAAAAAATAAATGAAAGAAAAACTGTTTTCCAGCTCAGGTCTACCACCTACATTACGCACCACAGCTTGGGAAGACAAAGATAAGAGACCCAACTGTGAAACTGTGAGGTTGGACAAAAAAGAAACAATGTCAAAAGTGCTCCTTGGAAGTCTGCCTTCTTAAAGTTTTTATTCCAAAATGCTCTGTATAATTACTGTTAATTTGTACTGAGGGGCCATGATACATTTGCAGGCATAATACCCAAATCTAAAAGGTTACTAAAATTGCATTTCCCCATTCCTCCCTCACACTGATGTAAAGCGGACTAAGGAAATTACGATTTATCTGTGAACACATGACAGCTTTAAGCAAGAAGAGTGACCCTGCTTTGTATTACAGCCACATGTTCCTACTTTTTCAACAACCTTGAAAAATAAATATTTGAACTACAATCTTCAATAAAGTCTCTCTACATTTGTTGTCAGTCTTAATCACCTTTTGCTTGTCTGCTTAGTGCCTTTAGCTCTTAGATGTTGCACCTGGAGATTCTTGCTTGCTTTATGATGTAGGTTTATATGCCCTTTAATTGAAAGCAAACCGCCTTAGATAATCCAGTGACAACAATGTTACAAGGTCCACTTTCCGTTAAAAGGCAAATAGAAATATTAGGCTGTTCTCTAAAATGAAGGAAAGCACATAAAAATACACCACAATATGCCACACCACTTTCTTTACCAGAGATAAAACCCCAAAGTCTAAAATGCCTCTTTTGTATTTTCCCCCACCCCCTCGGTGGGAGTAAGGAAGTGCAAAGAACTGCAGTTCTCAATGACTAACTTTTCCTCACTGTACGCCACTTCTCTGCCCAAAGACTTTAAGTCATACAGCATGTTAAATATCATATTTATCCTACTACAGTACCTTTATCAACTTTAACCCCAAGTTTTAATACACTAATTACTTTATGTTGAAAGCACTAATTAAAAAAGATAAAAATGAATATGGAAGGATGACCAAAATATATACATACACCTCAACTATAAGCAGTGCTTTTTATTTATTTATTTTTTTGAGGTTAAAGTGGATTTGTATGACGACAGGTAGGGTGACATAAGAGGTTATCTTAGAAGGAATAGAATTTCTATAAAACAGCTTCTTGATTTTATTTATGTAAAATACTTTTTTTTTTTTAAAGTAAACTCCACCCCCAATGTGGGGATTGAACTCACAACCCTGAGATCAGGAGTCGCATGCTCTTCTACCGACTGAGCCAGCCAGGCACCCCAAGCTTCTTGATTTTAAATATCAGTATAACATCAGTATAATACCAGTATAACAACTACATATGCTAGGTCCTCTGCCTGCATAACTAAGCACAATATGTGATGGTGACCCCTGGAGTTGTTATAGTGCATAGCCTGCATGGCGGAACCTTAGAGGTGATGCACCAAAGCATTCTTCACCACCACTCCCGCCCCCCAAGGAGAGAAATAGAGAGGGGGGCAAAAGGAGAGGGAGAAAGAGAATAATAAGCAGGCTATTGGCCCATGGCAGAGCCTGACACAGGGCCTGATCCAATGATCCTGAGATCATGACCTGAGCCAAAATCAAGAGCTGGTCACTCAACTGACTGAGCTACCCAGGTGCTCCCAAAGTATACTTTTCTTTTTCTTTTTTAGACAGAGAGAGAGACAGACAGAGAGAGAAAGAGACTGAGCATGAGCAGGGGGGAAGAAAAGAGGGAGAGGGAGAAGCAGACTCCCCACTGAGCAAGGAGCCCAACACAGGGCTCAATCCCAGAACCCAGAGATCATGACCTGAGCTGAAGGCAGATGCTTATTAACCAACTGAGTCACCCAGGTACCCGCAAAGTATTCTTTTTGAAAAAGATAAAGTTACTGCTGATGAGTTGTTAATGCAACAAATCATAGTTTAAGAATATACAAAAGTTCAATACTTAGCACTGTCTCAAAAAAAAAACCAAAAATGAAAAAACTATTGAGACACTTTAACTACTAACATCGAAACTGTTACACTATGAGGGAACAGACTGGAAAAATTTCTCTAATCACCTAACAATGGCTTTCAAATAATAGAGCAGGAAAAACTTTCAATGTTAAATAGTTAAATGCATAAAATGGAAGAATATAATCTTCTACCCAACTTTCTTTGGTTTTAGAGAAAAATCAATCAGCCTCTTTTTGATTTAATGAAAAACACTAGACAAGTGGGTTTCGTTCCTGACCTCACCCAACAGCACTAACTCGCCAAATATGCACCATCTGGTAGGCACACAGTGGGGCCTCAAAACATGGTTTTATTTTGACTAAGCATTATACAAATGTACAAGATGTACAAATTTGCCTGTTATTTCAAGGGAGTTGCTGCTCTGCCTCAAACAGTTAGACTGAATTGTGGCTATAACAACAGATTTGTGGAAGTTTGTGTGTGTGTGTGTGTGTGTGTGTGTGTGTGTGTGTGTGTGTGTTTGAGAGAGAGAGAGAGAGATTAACCAATTTTCTACCAAGTGCAAACCATGGACTAGAGACTAGAAAAAAAAAAAAGTGCAAGGTCTCCTTTGTATTTGGTCACACTGATATTGATATTGAATATAAGAAAGCCTGTCACTAAGCAAATCATTCAAACTACAACTGGGAGATACTTTCTAAACATGGGTCTTGAGAATGAGGAAACAGTAATGCAAATCTATGTGTTCACTGTCCTCAAAACAGAACAGAACCTATCCTGTCATGAATGAAAAAGTCACAAGACTGTTTTTATAGGAAAGGAGGTTAGGATATAGTTACAGTGAAAATCTGGATCTCCTACTTCAACCCTTTCCCACCACAGTGTGAAAAGTGAATAAAGACAGCAACATTTTTTAGAAAGTTAACTTATATTAAAAATATTTTGTTTATAAACAATTTTAATACTACAAAGTAGTATTTCAATACAAAGCAGTTCAAATATTAACTGTTCTTTAAACTGTTAAACTTTATTATAAATTAAAATTTCTTTACAAAAAAATTGCACATAATATTTGACCACTCTTAGGTTCTGATGCACTGGCATTTGCAATAGTTTCTTTAATCTTCAAGTTAAACAGTCTCGGCAAGGAGTCCAGAACGTAGAAAGGGCAATTAACAACCCTGTTAGAGCATTCAAGTGCAACTAGCAGACTTGTGGCCATGGCAGTTACACTTTCCTTAAGATGGACTGCTTAAGTTTTAAATCCTGAAATGAAGAATCTCAAAAGGTTTAAAGAAGAAGAACTAAAAGGGACTGCCTGCATTTTACTGTAAACACAGCCCTGGAAATTAAATCCCAAACAAGAATCTCTCAGGCATCAGAGAGTGTCAAGTGAATCAGGAATAGCACAACGTAAAGAAAGGGGAAAAGTAAAAAATAAAAACAAAACAAAGCAAAATTAAAATAAATGTCAGTCACTTTGAGGAACTATACTTACGTACATGATGTTATGAGAATCTGGCAGGGCCCAGAAGTAGGCCAAACAGGAAGTTCATTTATCCAACCGAAGAGGGTCATGTTCATTGCTTCCGGTTTTGAGGATAGTATATTGTAGGGGACTTGATATGATCAGTAATGCTTGTCTGCCTTACACAGACCTTAGCCAGGGATCAGCCTAATCTTGAAGGATCATTCAAATAATTTTGGCAATTATTATAAGGACTTAGAACTGACTGCACCCAGTGTTCAGTGATTCTTGCTTTCTGTTTTGTAACTGTTTAAATTTAAGAGCTCATTTAGGCTGACTCCAATCTCTTGGCACTTGGAAACTAGTTTTCTCAGGTTATCAGTTTTACCTCCTTCTGATGCTTCAAACAAGAGTTGCTGTAAAAGACAGGGAAGCACAGAAGTAAGACTTAGCTAGATTTTGAGCATCACCACATCAATGGATATGGCACATGCAGAAAATTTATAGGAAAACTTCAAGATGAAATAAAAGATAAAAAGCATTACATCTTTCCACAGTGATGCACAAAGAGGTAACTTCTGTAAGGCTCTCTGATATAAACGGTGGACCTATAAGATAGATATACACACAATTCCATCAGGAAACATGATGAAAAACACCTCTATAATCCTAATTATTTAACTGGGACCTCATAATATACAAAACAGGTTTTCAAGTTTCCAAACATTTAGAGTTCTTAGCATGTAAATGTTTTTGTTTTAATCCTTTCAAACTGAGAAGTCAACAAAAGGGGCCAAACAGCATAAAAATAAAATGACCCATCTGATAAATCAATCATAGCTTACCTCTCTTTGTCCCTTTAGAACAATCTCAGCAGCAATGGCTCTAAGAAGAAAAAAGGAATATAGAAAAGGGAAAAGAAAAATTTATATATCTTTGAATGAAATGAGATACTACCACTGGCAGAATACTGACTGTGGGAATCTGAGTACAAAACTTCCTGAAAGTAACAGGCTAAACTTCCAAGGAGGGTAACCTATAGTGAAAAGAAAAATTCAACAATTTTTATCAACTTTACAAGAATTAAGCAGACCAGTGTTTTGAACATAGATAACGTTCATGAAAAATACTCATAATTACTAGTAAAAAAACCTGACACTAATAATACCTTTAAAAGAAAGAAGACATCAGACTATAAGAAGGGGAAAACCCCCACATTTAAGAAAAAAGATGGTCTTAAAATGTGCATAATGATTTGTTTGATAACAATACTGTTATCTAAATGTTCTGCTTCAAAAAAATTAAAACTCCATCCACTCTGCTTTTAGAAGCAATTGTTAATGAGCATGCCCTTACTCTCAGGAGAAAAGCTCAGCAAGTGTCAAAAATAAATCTAAATTAGAGTAGAGATCTGTCCAGGAAAAAAAAAAAAGATGTCATTTCAGATTTACCTGTCTGGAGCAAACCTTACAAATAAAGCAAAAGCTATAAAAACATGTACATGATTGCTGCATTACATTTTCCAGGTGGCCAGGCATGTTGGAATATTATATGTAAACATCTTGGCTTGAAGTTTCAGAATCTGAACATTGCTTTCTTCCCATTCATGTTGAAGTAGCCTGCAAAGTACATTCAGGAAAATGAACAAAGCATTGCAAGTGTAGGGAACCCCAAATGTGCTCTATGAGCAGAATGTCTGCTGAGGTTTAATTTTTGAACAGTTTAATTCCCTCAAGGCCATTCAGAAAGGGATTGTAGAATGCCTCTTACAAAAACTGCCCTGGGACAGGAATGGGCAAACTATCAAGATGCCCAGTCAAGGCCCCTGCCACATTCAACAAACTAAAATAGGCTCGTATATTCCCATTAAAGCACTCACTCCATGTGCTTCCTACCCCACAAATTTTTGAAAATAATGACTTGATATGTTAATACAATTTCCTTGTATTTTTCTTTACTAAACAGAGTAGATGTAAATATGAAATGTTTCTTGGGTTAAAATGTAAGTACACTAATTACTAAGTTCTCTATTCCGGGTGGGGGGGGCAGCGGAGAAGAATGACCACAAGGAAATAACTATCAGAACACCGAGAGAGAGCTATACCATCAAAACCGACAATTAAACAACTTGTATTCCTAAATGCCTATCCTAGTCGTAATTGTCAAAATACAACATTTTCAGTTTTTCATGTTTTACCAAAAGTGATGCTTTCTTTATTTTTAAAGATTTTATTTATTTACTTGACAGGGAGAGAGCATGCTAGAGCACGAGCCAGGGGAGGGGCAGAGGGAGAGGAAGAAGTAGACTCCTTGCTCACAGGGCTCAATCCCAGGACCCTGAAATCATGACCTGAGCCAAAGGTAGATGTTTAACTGACTAAGCCACCCAGGGGCCCCAAAGGTGATGCTCTGTAATAGAAATTTCCACATTAGCTTCTGCAGACTGGAATGCTTACTAAGAATTTTTATTATGAAACACTATTTTCGCCATAGCCTTAAGCCTTTCAATTTTTTCAATCTCATACCATTTTCCCACATACATGCTAAGAGGAATGTAAATAAAACACAAGGAAATACTTGGTAAGTATTTTAGGTACCTTATGATCCACAAAACAAACTTAGAAACGTAAGACACAACTGATGTAGTGGGAGTGACTGCACAATTAGAAGCCAAAGCATTAGCCTGGAGGGTACTGTTTTGAATTAAAATGCTCAATTCTTGAGGGTGAGAGAGTAAGTTTACTCTGTCAGAGCAAAGAAATGCTCAGAAATCTCCTTCTAATTCAATGTATGAAATCCCTAGATAAGTGTTTCTCAAATATATTTGAGGGTTCAACCTTAGGAATCTATATTTTATTTAATTAATTAGCTGACTTTTAAAGTAGGCTCAATGCCCAACATAGGGCTTGAACTCTCGATCTCTGAGGATCAAGAGTCACACACTCTACCAACTGAGTCAGCCAGGTGCCCCCAGGTATCTGTATTTTAAATGGGCATCCCAGGAGACTCTGATGCATAATAATACTCGAGCGTGACTGATCTACATGAAAACAAGTCATAGTAACCAAAATATATATAGTTAGCTGCTATCTCCATGAACACTTCATAAACCTTTTAAGTAATATTCCTTTGCTATATAAAACATGATCACTGCTTATAATGCATGTGCTAAGGACATATGGTGTGTGCTTAGTGAATGCAGATGAACTTTACTTGAATTATACGCCCCTTATAACCTGCAGTTTTCTAAAGTGACCAGATATTTATACTCTTACATGAACAGCTATATATTGCTCAACAACTCTGAAACTGCAGTAGTATGTATCAATGAGAAAAGGCTAAAGAACAGACAACTCTTATTTAAGACAATTCTTATTTAAGAATAATCTTATTCTTAAATAACTTAATTATATTCTTATAAATTATTATATATTATATATTATTCTTATATTCTTATATTCTTAAATAACTTAAATAACTTATTTAAGAATAATTTTATATGAGGAGCTATATACTATTAGGCTGAGACCAAAAATAATTTTATTTTTTCTTACCTCAGTGCAAGTCCAGAATTAGTTGGCATAATTGAGCAAAACCGTTCCAAGGTTTTGGAATGCTGAGTCTTTGGAACACAGCTCAAATAAAAGAAAATAACCTGTAAAGATTGGGGGGGGGGGGGAATGAATGCAACAAAATGTGAAATCCAATTACCTATGTGTTTTAATGAGAAAACCAAAATGGTCTTTAAGACATGAATGTATAAATTATAACAATGTATGATGCTGTGAGTTACAGTTCCTACCATTAATTATATTAGTGACTTTCCAAATATGAATTAGGTAATATGATCTAGTGATGACAGCCATGGACTGAGAACACTGGCAAGAAGCCAGGAGTCCGGGTTTACATTCCTGAGTCTACCTTTACTTGCTGTATAGCTGGGCAAGTCATAGGACTAATAATACCTGCCACATCTTGCTCATGGAATGCCCGTGTGTAAATGACTTAATGTCCATAATGTGGTTTGAGATCCTGGGATAAAGAATGGCATAGAAGTACAAAGCATAATTGGTTATCCCAAATAGCAACAAAACCATCCCACCAAAAAAGAAAATAAAATACATTTATGTTTTAGTCTACATGGAGCTTTAATAGGAGCTCTTAGCCTACACTGCACTGAATGAAAAGTGTCTCTGAAAATATACAAAACCAAACCTGTGCTTCCCTTCCTGTAAGAAAATAACCTTATAAATATATTAGTCATATTCTACTATTAAAAATCTAAACTGTGTAATTTCAGCTTTCTTATGCCCTATGTATAGCTAATACTCACTTGACAAAATAGTAACCAAAAGAAGTAGCCACATTGTACATTATGGAATTTTTCATTGAGTAAAATTTCCAACTAATCAAGAAAAACATCACTGATACTATAATTACTTTTTTCGATCTTTCTTCTTTAATATGTCTTAAACCTTAACATCTCTTTAATTTTACTTTAACGTTAAATGTTCTTAAATATAATAATCAATATGCACATTTTATCTTAACTTAAAGGGCTCTGTTCCTAGATTTAAGTCCTAAGTAGGAAACATGGTCAAGAATAACATTAGATGCTACAAAAGTGGTCCTAAGAAAAGCTCTCTTGATATAAAACAATAGTTTTGCTGTCATTTTTTAAGTCCCTTTCTTTTGCAAATATCAAAAGAAAAAAGTTTAAGTTCTTACCCTATTATGAAATTCATAGTTGGACCAGTAATCAGCACTGCTAAAAGGAATGGGGTATCGGGCAGGGACTGTAACCAAACATCTATTCACTAAATCGGTAAAAAATTTGAATTCTTGGACTTTGTTTCTGGATCCAGCAGCTCTATTATTGGCAAAGACAAGATAACTGCCAAAAGAAAAATATTATAATTTAGAATAATTAAGGCAGTGTTTTTCTCCGAAAGCTGATCACCCCTTTCCCCACCATATCCCTTTATTCCAAATCCCATTCTTATTAAGAGGAACTAAACTTACTCCATCCAAATCTTCTGCACTATATCAGATCTCATGGCCACCCCTAATGCTGCCTCATATGCCTCCACTGTCTCTTTAATACTTGATTGAAGAGGATGACAAAGGCTGTTTAAAAAATGAAGGAAAACATTGTATGTCTACAGCTCAATTCAATTAGGTAAAGGAATGACAAAGTATTATTTTAAACATTACAGATATTATTACAATGGAATCCTTCTTTTGAGGTTTCTTCTTTAATAATGTATAAACCTTAGCATCCCTTCAATTTTGCTTCAATGACTTTAACATCAAATTAGTTTTAATATAGTGTAACTCAGTAATAAATAATAAATGCAAGTCTAATACGCAGTATTTCTCTCCACAGTAGATAATGTCTCACCAGTAAATCAGCCACAAATAAGGAACTTGGTAGTTGAACATCTCATCATCAAAATTCCCTTTACATAAACGGGCTGGAATGTCAAGTGGTCCTGGTATATTTAAAAGATACCTGAAAACAAAACAAAACAAAAAAACCCCTCTGTTTGAAATTATGTCTATGCACACATGGATTACTAATACTTAAGAAAAACAAAACAAAACAAAAACACCTCTGCTTCAACTTAAATGTTTTTTAAATATTTTGAGTCTTGAGACTTTGTGTTCACGTGTATACCATACTGCTTTGGTAACATCTCTAGCATCACACAGTCTATTCTTTTATACCTATATGAGTAACTCCTTTTCAAAAATGTATTCTATCCCCCAAATTAAACAAACCCCATAATCATCTAATTAAATCTAATTAAAAACAGAGAACACCAAATGGGATTACCATTTCTCTAAAACTTTCCCACAACTATACTTTCTTGCAAAAAAAAAAAAATTGTTCTTTAAGAGCTTGACAGAACTTGACATCTGAAAACAATCTCTTTCTCATATACATACATACACATACATACCATTATAGTTTTCATTTTAGAAATGATATCGAAGTATATTCTGTAACATACTGGTCCACAGGCACTTGTCAGAGGAGGTCCATGATCATAAGATTGAGAAATACTGAAAATTACAGCCCTCTCTTAAAAAGCCACAGTAGGATATTTAATAGGATATTAAAGGCTCTATGAAGTCAATCAGTAAAGAAATCTATTTGACTCTCACTTATTAAGATTTCTCCCTAATACATCCGATTTTGTGTGTACAACACTTACTAACATCCACAGGAACCATGAGTTAATCACTTAACTTCTAAAGATACTAGATTCATCACCTGCAAAATGACATAAGAGATGACTTCAAATCTAATCTATGACAGACTCCATCCCTAGGCTAACTTCAGTAAAATGAATAAAATCACAAAGTTAACTTTTGTAGCTATCTACTAAAATTCGAACTGACTTGACATGCATGAAAATTACCTCATCTAGTTTTTGTTTTTTTTTAAAAGATACATTTATTTATTTGACAGAGAGAGAATGTGAGGGGGTGAGGAGGAGCAGTTGAGGGAGGGAGAGAAGCAGACTCTACCCTACACGTAGAGCTTGACGCAGGACTCCATCTCACAACCTAGAGTCAGACACTCTAACCACTGACACACCAATACACCTCCTCTCTGTCCTTAGAGTAAATGTTACACGGGAAATGACAGAATCCAACTCTAGGTAAGTATTACAATACATACAAGGTTCTAAGCATTTTGCTTTACAGTTTCTACTTATGAAGTTGAAAAAAAAATTTTTTTTTGACCCTAGTAAGAGCACTGACCAGCACCATTAATAAACTTTGGCTATATTTATAAATTTTAAAAAATTATGTATCAATAAGAAATATGACAATGCTAAAAACTCTCTGACCTATCGCCATTTTTCTAATAACTGACTCAAAAAATATTTTCTAAATTAACAGAAAAAGCACACTCTGTATGAATAAGGTCTTCAGTAATGTCTAAATAAACTAAGCACAAGATACTCTTTTTGTCAACTCTTAGTATACTGTGAATTATGACTATTCCCATGAAAATCTAAATAAAGCAATGACTTAGTAAACAATGAGAAGATTATATGGAGGCACCCCATTTCCAAATTTTGACTGACAGTTATTTAGTCTGCTTCATTAAGCTGACATCAAGAAGATCTGAAGATCTCTAGTTACCACAGTAGAAACTGGCAGCATCTTTTAGGCTAAACCAATTACCTCCATGCCCAAGGGACGATCAGAACCAGCAAGTCTGTAAAAAGGTCAGCTTTGGATCTGTCCTGTGCCTAAGTGTGGGACATTAAAGCACTCTAATTTAAAAAGGGACAAAGTCAGCATGGGGAAGCTGAACAAACTCTAACTTTCTTATAGAATAGTTTAATTCTTCTCCATTAATTTGTATTTTAAATTGTTCTTTTGTAATTAATCTTAAGGTATTAACCAAGATGTTAGACAGCAGAAAGAATTTCAGGAACAGTACTAAAATCACTATGTCAATAAACTGGTTATCATTAAGGACAGACATAAAGACTCAAGTCTAGGAAAAAACAGTGACCCCAACTTTTGCCGAATCTCAAATAAAACTGGAATGTTCGTAAAATATTCTAGGGTAGATGGATTACCAAATTAACAAAATGTGAATTACTTCTGTTTTTATGTAACACTGCTACACTGTGGGGTAGGCAGAGGGAGCACCTAAATTAAGAAAAATATTTCTAAATATTAGATTTGCATATATAAAACCAAAATGTTATCTGTACTATTTTCTATAGTAAAAATTTTCGGGAGATATTCAGCCTAGGCCATTCTCTTTTTTTTTTTTCTTCAATTTTTAAAAAAAGATTTTATTTACTTATTTGAGAGAGAATCAATGAGCAAGAGAGAGCATCAGCAGGGGCAGGAGCAGAAGGAGAGGCAGACTACCCACGGAGCAGGGAACCTGATGCAGGGCTCAATCCCCTCCAGGATCATGACCTGAGCCAAAGGCAGACGCTTAACAGAGACTGAGTCACCCAGGTGCCCCAGGGCCTTCCTTCTACTAACATAAAAAAGTAAAGTATGTAATGATAAAGTACTTTCCTTTTGATGCTGTTTTACTTGGAATCAGCAGACTATGCCTATTTTTATAAATAAGGTTTGTGGGGGTTTTTTTGTTTTGTTTTGAATAAATAAGGTTTTATTAGAATACAGCCATGCTCATTCATTTATATGTTGTCTCTGGCTACTTTCTTCCTAAAACAGCATAGGTGACGGTTAGTGATAGACCATATGGCTTGCAAGCCTAAAAGATTTACTATCTGGCCCTTAAGTGAAAAACTTTGCTGATGCCTACAGAGAGATGGGAAGAAGGAACGAGAACCCCCCCCACCCCCAGCAAATAATTTTTTACGACTTCCTGTGGCCTCTTATTGTTGTTCTCTTGTTAGAGTAAGAACTCACAACCAAACAAGCAAAGGCAGTAAACACAGAGCTTTACATAAGTTACTGAGAAAATGATGCCTGAGAAAAGACTGCTTGAAAACTTCTCACTCTGTATTTTAGAGGCTAGAGTGGTTCTCTTTAGACTTAAAAAAGGTAAAAAGTGTATTATTTACAACCATTTGAGGTCAACAATCAAATTAAAATTCATTTTTTTCAAAACTTACTTGAGATTGTCTCAGATAATTCATTGCTATAGTATTAAGTGCTAAAATTAACAATAACAATGAATTAAAAGTAGAATGAGTCACCATGATGTTAATATAAGCATTCCTTTGTCAGTGTCTTTAATCCAAAGAATGCAAAGCATATTACATCTTTTCTTGGTTTGTATTCAGTTCTACTGCCCTCATAACAGTTCTGTAAGAGTGTTCAAGTATTTTTTTTTACATTAGTCTAAAATGTAATCCCCCCCAAAAAAATCTATAATCTTTCCACTAAACTATATTGTCCCTTTCTTCTATAAAATCAAGAGTTCAGGGGCGCCTGGGTGGCTCAGTCATTGGGCGCCTGCCTTCAGCTCAGGTCATGATCCCAGGGTCTTAGGATCGAGCCCCACATCGGGCTCCCTGCTTGGCAGGAAGCCTGCTTCTCCCTCTCCCACTCCCCCTGCTTGTGTTCCCTTTCTCGCTGTGTCTCTCTCTGTCAAATAAATAAATAAAATCTTAAAAAAAAAAAAAATCAAGAGTTCAACAAACTTACCGAAACAGATCCAAGTTACTATACTTCTCAAACCCAGGTTTAAAGAAGGATGCAATAAATTTCCGCAAAAATGGAAGAAGATTATCTCCTTGATTCTATTTCAAAAAGAGAAAGGAAGGATACACATTAATGTGACTTACAATGTTTAATTAAATCTTTCAAGGGAGGAAAAAGCACCTAACTGCCCCCTACTGATTAGATTAAGTTTCTCAAATAGATGTGGGTAGAGAGAACTTCTATATTCTGATCTCCAATTAAATTCAATCAACCATTAAACAGCTTAACACCCAATATACCACATCTACCAACTGTCTAATAAGCTTCTATTACATGTTTAGCACTGGTGCTAGGTGTGTTGGGGGCTCTAAATCTGATTAAGACATGGTCCTAGCCCTCACAAAGTCCTTATTATAGTATATAAAAGAGCTACAAATAAAACAATGAAGCCACAGAGTAAGTACAATGGTAGAACAGAGTATTTCTAGCAAAGAGAGAAGGAATACCTAACACAGTCTCCAAAGGGAAAAAGACTAGGAAAAGCTTCCTAGAGAGGCTGATGCCTCAAACATCGTGAAGAATGAACAAGAAAGTGTGAAACACAAAAAAATATTTAAGAATTATGAGGCTTTTTTTTTTACCTGTAAGATGAAGAATTTGCACATATGATAAAAAACCTCTGCATTCTGAGGATTTCTTTCAAATGCAGTAAGCCACACTGCCCTGGCTTTGTCATGTTGATTTGTTTGCAAATATAAAGCAACAAGGGCTTCCAACAATTGGCAGTTCATGGGACAGGTTTCCAATAAACATTTACAAAGCTCCACTGCAGCCTCGTACCTTAGTAAGAAAAAAGCATGTCTAAACACATGAGAAAAAATCACTTTTAACACAAGGTTAACTGCTTGCCAATTAAGTTTTACCTCTCTAGAAGCTGGTGCAGAGCAATCATGTTTGTGTAAAGTGGAACGCAGACCTCTACTCTCTCCTCAACAGTAAGGCTCTCATCTGTGCAAGCTTTCACTGCATCTATCGAAAAACATCACAGTAACAGAAATCAAACATAAAACGAATTATGTGACTATGTTATTTCAACTCTAAGAGACCAATGAAATATGGTGGCCTACCCTTTTCTTTTGCCTGACCATCATCTTACTATCTTTAGTGAACTCCTGGCTTATTACCCGAAGGAGGTATTTCCAAGTATCTCCAAACTCCCTAAAACTCAATCTCTTACCTTCACATTCCCAGTAATAAAACCATGCTATGTAAGCTCTCGCATGGATCAACATTTTCACTTAAAAAGTGTCTCTGCATTTACCTGCCTTAAAAATGATCTCAAAAAAGAAAATCAATGAATTCTCTTCATCTTTCTTTGACCCCATTCAAGAGGCCCTGCTTTCTGTTCTACAGCCATTTAAATGTCTCCACCTAAACTAAATCTTTCATTACTCCTTCAAAACTCTCTTTTCCCCTTGTAAAATCCCCACTCTGCATCTCAGAAAGTGGGCCACTGTTTCACCAAACAACTGTCACCATGTTCTCCTTGCTCAGTGGTATCAAGATTGCCCAGATTTACAGAGTTTAAAAGTGAATGTCATTCTGAAACTGCACTTCTGACGTTCACTTATAAAAATCATCTAAATAAACCTAAAGACCCAGCTCTCCATTTATTTGATTAGCATTTGATAATGTTGTTGTTCTTCATTTACAGGTCCTCTTGGTCTCATTCATTGACTCCTCTCTTTCAACTTCTTACTGATATACTCTTAAATATCTGTTTCCTCAGAGAAAGTATCTCACTGCTTCAACTATGGAATAATTTATTGCAAAAGCACACTAAAAACTGTAAAGCATTTTTTAATACAGTAACTCCTATGTTAGTAATTTTCTAATCATTTCTCTATCCATAATCACCCACTTAAGGTTCAAGGTCCACTTATTTCCTCTGCAAACAAGCATTTCCACTTGGATGACCAATTACCATAAATACTACTCCTACTACCAAAACCAATCTTCCCAAATTTACTTGTGTTCTATCCATACACTTTCTTTTTCCAAGTCTCAAAACCCTGAAATCATCTTTGACTATTTCTTCTCTTCTTCCCTGACATTTAATCAATCCCCACATGTCTATATGATAAACTCCAAATAGCTCCAATAAATAGTCCCTCTTTCCTGGTTACTTTTTTTGTGCTCACTTTTGGTCATCAGCTTCCGGCTGTTTTCATACCTTTGCGATCACTCCTCTTCAGCACACACATTCTCCCTTTCTTCAAGAACCATCATCAACAAGTCTACCACACTTAGAAAGTTCTTGAAAATCTGGTATCATTCTACTTACCAAGCTTAATTCCTACTATTCTCCTGCATAAACTCTGACTTTGGTAAGGACTCTCCCTTCTCCTAATCTCCCTTCAAGTCCACTGCACCAATTCCTATGTTGCTTTTTGTTTACTTAGCTCCTCTACCAGGAATATCCTTCTTTTCCTTCCTTTCTTCACTGGCTTATTCAATACATATTTACTAAGCACTTAGTATGCTGCCAGACATTATAGGTCCTTGGGACATACAGACGTAAGTAAGACAAGAATTCCATCTTTAAGCAAGCCAAATATGTCACATCAGAGTCAAGCTTCAAAGTCCAGCTCCAAGTCCTAATTTTTCTATGAAGAATTCCTTCATCATGCCAACCTACAATAGCCTCTTTCCTTTGAGTTTATGACCTGTACAATATAATTCTATAAATCACAGATCTTTGTTTCTTCTGTAAGCACAGAACTTAGACTATATACTAATACAGTTACATGGTCTCATAATTTAATAATTATATCAAATGTATAGATTTTATCTTCTGACTAGGCTATATACTTCCTACTAGGAGAAAATAGGCTTTACACCTTACTGTTGTCTAGTTACTAGAAAAGATAAGATATAATCTTTTCATGTTCAGCTTGACAGACTGCTTTAAAAAAAACTACCTGGTTCTCTAATTCAATCAACTCATTAAACCTATATATAATCTCTATTACCTACATATTTAGCTAGTATCTTTTACCATAATGAGAAAAATTATGTAATGCAGCATAGTTCCTGGCTTTCGTATATGCCAAATGTCTAATAACTTATATGACTCAATTCCTAATCATCTTCTTTTTTGATCCTTAATCTTCTAAGCACTTACATAATAATGTGTGAAACTACAACTTGCAATATATACATACAGATTTGTTTCATTTAATTATGAAGACTCATAGTAAGGGATAAGCTGATGCTCTAAATAACTTATAAACATTTACACTTACCTTCAAAAACTGCTAACAACATGTCAGGATTAGTCTTTACATCTTGAACTGCTTGCCATGGCATTACAAATGATTCTGTGTTAACAATTCTTGAAGGATTGGCATTAGATGGATCATAAAATTTTGAAGGGAGAACGTTGAATTCAATAAGATGTACGTAGGCCAGCCATGCCAAACATCGATCACTTGTTTTAAGGTATTCAGCTACTATTCCACTATTAGCTGATTTCAAAGCATTCTAGGTAAAATGAAAAAATAATCTGTCTTTTTAAAAATAATGACTCCTATTTCTCTTAAGATTCAAGTGTGAAGGCAAAGAAGAATACAAACTTCCTATTTCTTTGGAGTGGTTCTTAAATACCTCAGTCAAAAGAGTGACAGTCAACAATGTTTTTAATAAAAAAAACTCGACATGTCAATACCAGATTGTTTACTGTGCTTAAGATTTATGATATAATTTGTGGAAAAAAAATTCAACTTATTTGTACATTTTAACTGTCTTGACATTCAAAATCTAGTAAGATAAAAAGAAAAGAGTGAAACAAACAAAAAAGGCTCCGATACCCTTAGAGGAGATTTTCAGTATGGATTATTTTCCCGTATGTCCGAATACTGAAGTTTATTCTGGTGGGTACTTAAAATACGTTATTTTTATTTAAACCTCATGAACACTCTTAAAAACGCATTATCTCCACTAAGCAAATGAAAAACAGTCATAAACTGATCCAACTTACTAGTAAATGGCAAAACAAGGATTCAAATCTAAAGTTTGTGTTCTTATTAAACAATGCTAACCTATAGTGTTTTAGACCTTTAAAAAACTCTCGAAGTGTAACTAAATGCTGTAACAAATGTTTACCTGTAAAACTGCAAGTGCACTCTGGCATCTTCCAGTAAATATGTGGAGCTGAACTCTAAACAAGAGGGCCTCTAAGAGCTGAAAGGACAGAATATCTGATGCTTCCCGCTTGGCTGCTCCCATCAGAAACTCCACCATTCTTTCACATACATAATCCTTTTCTTCAAAGGTGCTTTCTAGGTGGAGAAACTGCCCAAAGAGGTTTCATATAATTATATTTCATAAAAATAAACTGTAAAGCTACAGATTTCCCACATTTCATTAAATGTTTTATTAAATCTTCAATTTCTGCAAAAAGGATAATTATAAATATGTATAAACGAATCTTCCTGGGGCATCCGTCTGGTGCCTCAGTCCACAGAGCATGAGACTCTTGATCTTGGGGTTATGAGTTTAAACCCCATGTTGGGTACAGAGCTCACTTACAATAACAACACACATCTTCCATTACTATAACCCGTATTTCCCTTTCTACAAGTTGGAAAATAGACTCCAATGAAACTAATAAAATTCAGATGTATTCTTAGAAAACCCTGAAGCAATTTCATCTCTCCTTTCCTTGAATCATCATATAAATGGCAGTAAGACCACGACAGATTTTCTAAAGTTCATGTTTATGATCATATACAATTTATATTGCTTAGGTGTATGAACATATACAAATTAGATATATGTGGCAAAACAAAAGGGCCTAAGAAATTAAGAGGTCCTTTATAGACCAAACAACTTTGAGGAAAAACACTATACCCTATAAAATCTTACGAGGACCAGTGGCATTAACCAATGCACAAGGCTCCAGGTCAAAAATCAAGCACCTTTCGCCTCCATACCTGAGTTAGGAGAGTAAGAGAGTGGCAAGTTCATTCAGTAAGGAATACCATGTTATCCAAATCTATCTGTTCTGAATTTCAGTTAGCAAGTAAATGATGGATCTGACAGTAACAGATTAGCTAAATCTTCTGGTTGTTGAGTTTGGCTGGTAAAAATTCAGATATTAATGAATACTTGTTTTACAAGTGGATTAATTATAATTTTATGTTTAAGCATGGGTAGGAAACACTCCATTGTCTCAGAAAATAAAGAAGAAAGGATTTTTTTCACCAAATCTTTGTATCTTGGCAAGTTCAATATTAGTATGAATTACAGATTATTTTCATAAGTAACGAGAACAGATAATAAAAACAAAATGTTCCTCAACATTCATGAAAATGTTATATAAACATAAGAAAACTTTTTTAAAAAATTCTTTTCATGTGCTTTACAAGAAACAATTCACTTAACTTTCGCCCAAACTTTAAAACTGCCTCTGAGTAGGTAAGTGTAGAATGTTTTAAAATGTTTATAAAGTTAACAAGAAAATTTACTTCTTCACTAAATATTTTCTTCTTGTTTACTCTGAATTTAATCCTGACCCAGGAGTGGTTTTGAGGTTTGGGACAATGAAAAATTATTATATGTATGTACAAATTAAGCATATGACTTAAGCTACGTATCAATATTTAAGATGATCCAAACACACACATACACACACACAGAACTATGTTATCTTTTCTACTCACAGTCCAAAAACTTTGATAATCGGGAGCATATTCAACAGCTGTTTCACACATTTCCTGCACCTCTTCCTTGGTTCCTCGTTTTGAAAATAATCTGAGGTAATGGCACCAAATCTCTGGATTGTCTTTGTTGTTTTCCAAAGCTCGAGCCAGAACATTTAAAGCAGAATCCAAGGACTCTGAACATAGCCTATATGTTTAAAAGAAGAAACAAGAACATTTTTTTTAATGTTTTAAAATACTCTTAAATCAGGCTGATCTGATGAGCCCATTTTAAAGTTCCATTTCTACTGGAACCTACCGAGGAGCTAGAATCGCCTATGACAAAAATAGATTAGGATTTTAAATCACATTAGTCCATAAAGGGTCCTAATTTCCCATAGACCTAACAATTCCTTTTTAAGTTGATATTCAGTGAGCATTTACCAGATAAAAACACAATGTTATAAAACCCTAGATTATCAACTTCAAATGCACTTTATGTCCATATTCAGCAATACCTTTTATGAGTTACACTTGTCTGGGAATGGGAAAAGTTAAACAATTCCCCCTCAAGGCCAGCTACTGCCAGCACAAAATATCAAAGCTTTCAATGTAACAGTTTTTTCAACGGTCAAAAGCTTGCTATCTCTTGAAGAAGATAATTGTCTCTCATGATCCTATTCATAAAATGATACAGTTCTTTTGGCCTTCACTCAGTAAATGAGTCAGAAAAGAAAACAGTGTAACTTATCCCACATGGAAATGACACACAAGGCAAGTTAAATGAGCACCACACTCAGGTATGTGTGATATATTAGCATTCTGTATGCTGCCTTACTGAAGAAGCTTTTATACCAAGTTTTAAGACAGATATTCTTTTCTTTTCTCAAAGATTAAATTAAAATTTTAAATCATAGTAATAAAAGGTTATTCCTAGTAATAAAAGATTATTCCTGCTAATACTATCAAAAAGTAGGAGTCAGAAAATGTAATAGGTTAGTGAGAAAAATTACTATTTACCTTATTTGAAGGCACATAATATAATACCACCCACAGAAGAAAAGTCAATTCATCAGAATTTAGATGTTCCTATACAAGCTTTAAATCTCTAAATAAAAAAACTAACATTATTTAAGTTGTTCTATTGTGACTTTATCATAATCTTAAGAGACTATCACTACTGGGGCACTTGGGTGGCACAGCCGGTTGAGTAGCTGACTCTTGGTTTCAGCTCAGGTCATGATCTTGGTGTCATGAGATCAAGCCTTGTGTGGCGCTCGGTGCTCAGCTCTCTGTGCTCTGTGCTCAGCTTAGGACTCTCTTTCCCTCTCCCTTTGCTCCTTCCCCAGGTGTGCTTGCACACATGTGTCCTCTCTCTCTCCAAGAATAAATAAATAAATCTTAAAAAAAAAAATGCTACTATCAAAACCTGCCTTCTAAAAAGAAAAACCAATAATCAATCTTTAGACCACCAGAATTTACTCTTTTAACTAATCCTACTAGAGTTAAAAACTGGGGCTAATTTATTACTCACACACTGAGCCATGCAAACAAGTCAAGATTTAGAGCTTTTCTACCAGCTTTTAAACAATAAAGTGCTATTGACTTTGTCAAAAGACTTCATTGAGACCATGATGGAAACGTGATTACCATAGATGAAACAAACTTCAAACATAAAAATATAAATGTGCAACAGATGACACAAAGATTAGAAGTAGACCTACCCCTCATTTTGATTCAAGTACTTGTACGCAAGCTTGAGCCAAAGTTGTACATGAGAAGGATTTTCAAGCACGCTTGCTTCTAAATTAGCAATGTCATCAGTCTCATTTGTAAAGTATCTAACATCGTCTGGAGTGACAACCGTATCTAAAGCTGGAACATTTATTCGGTTCTCTGGCTGGAAGGCTGGAAGGAAAAGTATCATTAGCTTTATACTTTCTCTTATCCACAGACCAAGAAAAAAAACAACTGGCTTCGTCTTTAAAATAATCTAAAAATCTAAAGATTCAAAATAAACACATCAGCTCATAGCTTTAAAGTAGACTGTAATATAATTTACAAACTGGACACTTCTAAAAGTGAAAGGGGTGTTATTAAAAACTACACCAGGATAACAAATATAAACTAGGATTCTGCTGGGCAAACCAGAAATATGGTCTCCCTACTTCAAAGGTAAGTGGCTTCACCTAATAATTCAGAAATTCACTAAACAGTAAAACAAACAAAATTATCATTTATGAAGATAATTTATTCCACTATACTTAGAGAAAAAGTACTATATTACTTTAAATAAGCTCATGGGATCATGTATCTATTAGATATCAAATCCACAAATAGTGAACAAATTTTGCAAACTTTAATAATTAACACAAATTTACAATAATATAAGATGCGCTTGATAATACAGAACTCATTCATATTTACTTTGTTCATTATTTATTCATTCTGTGAGCCTATTGCATGTTAGAAAGCACAGACTCAAAAACAAAATAAAATACTACACCTGCCCTCAAGACACAGGCGAGGCAATGGGCAATCCTGCACAATGAGGAACTGCATTAAATGCCAAATGGCATCACTATTCTAAAAAAGAAAGAAAGAAAGAAAGAAAGAAAGAAAGAAAGAAAGAAAGAAAACAAAACAAAAAGCCCAAGCTGGCAGATACACCAAAAAATTAGTACTGTGTTAGACAAAAATGGAACACCACAATGTAATGATTCAAGGTCTTAAATTACTTCTTACCATACTTAATTGGTCCTGTAGACTGTTCCTCATCACTACTGAAGCTATTCTCTGAAACAGGTTTCCTCCAAAACTTTGGCTTCCACTTTCTTTTATCTTTGTAGGTTGTAAATGGAGGTGCTAAAGTAGATAGGGAAAGATTATTATCTGATGTAACTAGTTTTTTATAGCTTAAAAGGGTACCCAAACAATACTCAAAACGAGCTAAAATTATTATTAGTCAGAAATGACATACATATGTATTTTCTGCCCTACAGAAAGAGATGGTTATTCTACTCTGTGAGCATGTTACATACATATATACACATACGTATTTATTTTGGAAAGCATAACATCAGAAAATTTGCTATCATAAAGAAACTACAAGGTCCTTGTGTGTGTGTGTGTGTGTGTGCGTGCATGTGCGCACATGACAGAGAGAGAGAGAGAGAAAGAGAGAGACTCACTATGGCCTTTACTTTCGTTGATATTGCTAACAAGGAGAACAGCCATCTGGTCCATTGACATTCGATCTTTGTTTACTCCAAAAAGTTTCTCAACATATTTTTCTGAAATTAGAAAAGTATTATCTTCATTTATAAAAAGCATAAAAAACATGGATTACAGAGACAAAGCCAATTAAAAAATATAAAGAGAAGAGTAATTTAAAAATTAAAAGAAAGTGTATGTTACCAGTTAAAAACATTTATGCCTCCTAAAAGGCAAGGCTTCCATTACCTTAACTACTATAGCAAATCTTACCACATCATGCACCCAAGTTGGGCTCAAAGAAAAAAAAAAAAAAAGGTATTTACTGAAACAAACCAAACAAGCAAGTGAAAATTAAAGTCCCAAATTAAGAAGGACTACACAGATTCAGTGACTTCATGATCACTCCGGGTTGTGGTTAACACTAAATTTAATAAACACCAATTCCTTTACTTCTAAAATACTTGCAGTTTAAGGTTGAATATTTGGTAACAAATCTAAAGAAAACCTTAACAGTATTTACTTACAATGCCACAGAAATCTATGCTTTTTACAATATCAAGGTGTATAAAGTCTTTTTTATTTCTTTGTAGAATTTGAAACCACAATTTCCAATCCTTCTCTATTTATTAAAACATAATAAAAATAGGGCTCTACTTAAAAATCATTAATAAAATTGTTATACAAGTATGTTACTATATTCCTCTAAATAAACAACTATTTAGATGAGCTCTATCCAAAGAACTTCACACAACAATGGAATATCTTCTATCTGCACTATCCTATTGGTAAGCACTTAACCGCTAATGAGCTATTGAGCTCAAATGCAGCTATCAAGCACCTAAAATGTGGCTACAGCAACTAAGGAAGAAATTTTAATTAATTTGTATTTGAACAGCAAGATATGGCTAGTGACTACTGTATTAGAGCAAATCTGGATAAAATGCCATAGGTGAATGTATTGAATTATTATTACAACTCCTTAAAGATATCAACAACTAAGCAAATTTAATTGCCTACATTCAAATTTTCTCTTGGAGAACAGTAAGAGTCTTTCAATACCTGCTGCTGCAGCAATTTCGTCATCAGTGCTCGTCTCTGAACAACCAATCAGAGACAGATTATATGACAAAATGTCCTGAAATAGCTGTTTTCGGCTAAGTGTATAGTCTTGTGTATGCTGCCTAAAACAAAACGACAACACACAAAAGATAATCGTGTAATATCAAACCAAAACTGTCTTTTAAGTTATAAAATATTCACAAATAAAAGCTACTCACCACTGACAATCATCATCATTACATGTTCCTGTTAAATCAAAACGGCAGAAACACTGATCCGGTTCAATCATATTACTGTATGATACTGAGCTTAAGGGAAGTTTTTCCTTGGTTCGATAGTATGGACTAAATCTAAGGAGAAGAAAGGTAGACAGGGACATTATGCTCGACAAACACTCCCTAGAAAATTGGTAAATTTTTCATTTTTCTTAATTAAAATTTCTATGCTTTCAGTTTACTATTTATCTAACAATATCAAAATTAACTCTAAAAAACCAGAATATCAATGACAGGGACAACTTTTTTATACCTAGAACACAAAAGATCCAAAACAGAAAACAACAACAAAAATCCCTGTATTTCAAAAGTAGTGTTTTCTGGGTACCTGGGTACCCAGAAAGCAGCCTCTCTGCCTGCTTGTGATCTCTGTCTGTCAAATAAATAAATAAATAAATAAAAAATCTTAAAAAAACTAGGGGAAAAGCCTATAGTACTTGATATGTGTTTTACAATTTTATGATTAAATCCTACCCACTTACAGTCTCACAACTTCCAGAAGTTTTTTTCAAAAGAAAACCTCAATAAAGTTACCATCTTTATCAATCAATTCAACCACATCAACCATAAAATCAATTTTATGGAAGCTGGCCGAAGCATTACTTAGAATAATGGTAAAATTATTTTTAAAACTTAAAAATTCTTATTTGACTCTAATTATTTTTCCTAAAATCCCTACCAGAGATAATTCAGAGTTCTCCACAATTCCCCCCAATAACCAGAAATTAGAACTTGGTAAGAATAAACCTAGTATGAGCTAAACCTTACTTCCTGATATGGTTCAAATCTGACAATAAGACAATTTCATTTTCCCTAAAAGGACAAGTTCATTTTTTAATCACCATGACGCCAATTATTTTTTTCATTATCATGAACTAGCCAAGGTTATACTGTCATTAAGATCAAGGAGCAGTCCTGAAATTCAAGCTTGTCGAATCTTTCTTTCATACCTGTAGGACTTAAAAACTAGAAGAGGACTATGGTAGGGTCTAAAAGGACACGGCTTCACTTCTGTTGTTTTACTCTGTGCTGTCACAAAATCCACATCCACAGAAATCTCCTGCAAAAGAAAACAGTAATTGCATAAAGCAAAGACAGCTAGGGTGAATCCTAGACTTTATAAAGCATATGAAATGTTCAGTTACCTGACCATGCAAAGTCTTTTCCATAATGCCTGTGGTGGTCTTTAAAATCAACTGTTTTAAGCTATCAGCTTTTGAATATAATTTCTGTAATTCACCGATTTTTAACCCTAGAAAAAGTTCTGGTTTTTCTACTGTATTCTTAGTAGGTTTGTTGATGCATTCTTTGTTAGGTGTATCAGTGTGCTTAAGGTTAGGTTTAGTAAAAGAATTCGACTCTAAAAATGATCTTCTTCGTTCCCTGTTTGAACCCGACAAAATCTCATCATCAACATCATTTTCCTCAGTGTCCAGACTTAATTTATCTTGAGTCAAATCGTGAAGTGACGGTTGAGGTAAAGAAAATTCAGGTTCCTCTTCCACAACTGGAGCAATATTTAGTTGTTCCTTTGCTTTAAGGGCCCGGGCTTCTTTCAGTTTCTGAATTTTCAGGGCATATTCATATTCTAGCTTTTGTAATCGTCTTTTTTCCATAGCAATCAGTTCTGCTGAATGCTTTCTGGGACTTGATATTGGAGAATTGTCCAGTCTCATCATTTTGTTTGGCTGGAGGAAAAAATGGTATACATATTTTACATCACTATGATTTCATAAACAATTTTTGGTTAAGATAAATGTGTTATCCCTACAATACAGTGCCAATAGTAAAAAACTAAATCACTGACAAGAATATAATAGTTTGACAAAACTCCCCAATAGTTATGCCAGTTAATCTATAATCTATGAAAAACAAATGACAAAGCCAAAACAAGAACTATAAAATAAAGCTTCCAAAAATGTGGACATCATTTAAAAACAAAGCTTTAGCCTTTCTGAATATGCAAGAAAAAACCCGAGTTATTTTATACATCTCTTACCCTCGGAAGTACCATGAAAAATTTTTCCTTTGCAAAAATAAAATATTCCTACAAACAACTTACTCCAAGGCGATCCTGTTCCAGTTTACGTTTTCCTATTTCTTTACTAGCCACTGCCTTTGCCCGCGCAAGCTCTTCCCCATACTTTAGAGTCAAAGCTTTCTTAATGGTAACACGTTGCTGAACTTTGTGAATCTGAAAATACAGGGTAATTCTGGAAATGTAAATGTAAACCTTAGGAGAGAGGAAATACCTTCTTAAACACAGAGTAGCTTTAGGGTATGCACCTGAAAATAAAAATATGCCAATATTATGTCACAATGGAAAACAGTACAAAAGTTATACATTTTGAGGTCTTTGGTTTATGGTTTTGTTTTTTAAAAAATCTGGACCATAAAAATATACAGTAAACATGAGACTACAATATCTTAATGTAAAAAAAGAACATTACTTGTTCCTGAAGCTTCTTTAAAAACATTCTGTTGACACTGAGAATTTTCTCTGTTGCCTGAAGCTGTTCTGTAAGTTTTGTAATCTTTGTTTCAGCATTTCGAACAGATTCTTTCTTCTTAGCTTCTTGCTGTACGAGATTCTTTAAAACAGATTCATCTTTCATCAAGAGAATCCTAATTGAGAAATAACAAAATTCTTACTAATGTCTTTCTAAACTAGTAGGCTAACACCATCAGAATACAAAACTTACAAAGCAGTAGCTTGTTTTACAAAATATACTGACAGGGTGCCTAGGTGGCACAGCAGGTTAGGCATCCAACTCTTGGTTTCTTCTCAAGTCATGATCTCTGGGTGGCGAGATGGGAGCCCCACAATGGACTCTGTGCTCAGCAAGAAGTCTGCTTAAGACTCTCTTCCTCTCCCTCTGCCCCTACCCACTGCATGTGCACATACATACTCTCTCTCAGATAATCTTAAAAACATATATATTGATATTAAAATGATGACTATTTTCACATGCACTAATCACAGATATTCAAATAAACATTATTCCATTTTATGAAAGCTATGAGCTGATCTTTTTCTTAAAAAAAAAAAAAAATTTAAGTCTGAGTAATGTGAATTACAGTTGAAAAACCACTACTAGATACGACTGAATCTGACCATACAGGACTCCTAAAAGATGAGGACTTAGGACAGAAAACCGCAATGTTTAACATCACTTATAATGCTCAATATACACACATATAAACATCTGATAAACATACTCAAGCACACTTACAAATCTCTAACTCATTTTATCTAAAGCAAGGCAAGCAAGGGGAAAAGGAAGTCTAAATTTTTAAACAATATACAGATGTAAAGTTTGGAAATGAGAATAAAAACAGGACAAAAAATAAATTTATAGATACAGATTTTCATTTTCTCAATTACTGAATATTATAGTTTAAAAAATGAAGGATCTTTCCCTGAAGATGTATTTCAACAGCTGATATCTAGAAGGAATCATAAAGACAGAGAATATGTGATAGAATGGGGGACAGAAAGACAAAGAATTTTTAAAAACCTTTCCACTTTTTAACTTGTTTTTTTTTTAAAGATTTTATCTATTTGACAGAGAGAGAGATCACAAGTAGGCAGAGAGGCAGGCAGAGAGTGAGAGAGAGGGAAGCAGGCTACCTGCCAAGCAGAGAGCCCAATGTGAGGCTTGATCCCAGGACCCTGGGATCATGACCTGAGCCGAAGGTAGAGGCTTAACCCACTGAGCCACCCAGGCGCCCCTACCTTATTTCACTTTTTATTGAAGCTACTAAATAAATGGAACTTAAGTGAATCTATTTTAATCTTCTTTAAAACACACACAATATCATTTCATATTGATAACGCTGGAGGTTTACAGTCACCACAGCATTTCATTTATGAAGCACATTTTTCAGATCTTCAGTATCAGTAATGTCTTAGCATCACTGCGTATCATAGTTTGGCTAGCAGCAGGTTTTCTTAGTGCATAAAATAATGGCATACTTTAGATGTAATAAAATGCTGAAGACATTTCTAAAGACTATTTTTAAATGTATTTTATTTTGTTCAGAATACTTAATCTCCAATGTCTTGTAATGAAATGAAAAACAGAACATATTTCTGTTTACTTATAAAAAATTTACAGTCACTAAGTCCTTGAGCTATCTATGGTGCCTTACCAAAACATTTCAAATTACATTGTTTCTCGTGATTTAAAAAAATAAAGAGTACCAAAATGGTTATAAATTCCTACCTTTTTCCATTAACCGTGGGTAGATAAACTTTTGAAGCTTATTTTAAAAATCATTAAATTATTTATACATTGCTAATTCATCACTGCAATCAATTTTTACAATCCAACTTTGAAGTTTAAGAATAAGTCAATTAGTTAATAACAACAGAATAAGGAACGTCTTACTTGAACAAAAACTCCCCGCCTTACGTATGTAAACCTAGGGGACTAGCGGAACAAAACTCACAAGTGTTGATGTTAACACTTTGTTCTTCACCAACTAATGATTTCAAGGTGTGTGGAGTGAAAAAGATGTATAGCCACAATCAAATATAATCATTTCTATCAAATATATGCTAATGGTCCTCATCACAATAAAAAAAACCTTTAACTATATATGGGGACAGATACTGTGGTGATCATTTCATACAGTACATAAATACCGTATCATTATGTTGTAGACCTGAAACTAATATAATATGTCAATTATACCTCAACAGAATAAATAACTTCCCCAAATACGCTAATGAATTCTAGGATTATGTTCATCTTGTGAGGTTCTATTTTTTTTTAAGATTTTATTTATTTGACAGAGATCACAAGTAGGCAAAGAGGCCGGCAGACAAAGAGGAAGGGAAGGAGGCCAAGCAGAGAGCCAGACGTGGAGCTCAATCCCAGAACCCTGGGATCATGACCTGAGCCGAAGACAGAGGCTTTTAACCCACTGAGCCATCCAGGCGCCCCAAGGTTGTATGTTTTCAAAATTTTGAAACACCACTCAAAACACAGGGATTTCACAAAACATGTTAAGTTTAGGATTGTAACTTAATATTTACACATTCATAACAACATCATATTTGACTATGTGTCTTATTGAACAGACTGGGTAATGACTCTTTCCAACAAAGAAGCCCACCTTTAACAACAACCATACGGTTCCAATGAAGGTATTTCAAAAGATGTCAAAGTTTTAAAGAAAATTCAAAAACAAAGAGTTTCATACATGTTTTTAGCAATGAATAAGCCATGTGTATATCTGAAGAAAAACAAATCTCCTTTGAAGTCTTGATATTTTCATTTAAACATTAATACTATTACTTTATGTAAACATACAATTCAATAAATGATAATCTTCTATAGTTTTCCCAGGTATGAAAGAATCTGTAATCATATAGTATACTTTGTATGACATACAGCCACAAAAATACATCATTCTAATATAGGAACATTTAAATACATACCAATATTTAATCAGATAAAGAGGCTCACCTATGTTTTTTAAGTTTTGCTTCTGCATCTGTAACCTGCTTAGTAACCATTGCTATTCTGCCAATCCCATCAATTTCCACGTCAGAGTTTCCTGGGGATGATGAACTTGTCTTCAGCTGATCTGATTTAATCAAACGCTGTTTCTCTCTACTAAAATAACCAATAAAAGTAGAATTATACCAAGAAATAAACTAGATTTATCTTTAAAGCTCTATTTTATTTCATAAAATAAAAATATTAATCATGTGGACTAATAATGATGACCCATATGCATGACCAAGCTAGCATTCAAAGTTGATAAGTCTGCGTAGCCTAAGTATAGAGTTGTCAAATCACTATGTTGTACACCTAAAACTAGTGCAACATTATGTGTCAACTACACTTTAATTTTAAAAAAGAATACTGCTGATTCTAAGTATTTTCTCAGCTTTACTGAGGTATAACTGACAAAATGATATATTTAAAGTATAAAAATGACTTAGTGAGTTCTCTTTTGTAACAGCTTTCATCTTGCTCTAAGCTGTTTATATCTCAGTGCACCACTGTATTCAAGTCTATAAATGATCATCTGGCTCCCCCTTCTGTGAGTTATAAAAACATTAAGTCTGGATCTTGGATAAAATCAGCACCACTCATCTCCCAATGTCAATAAACTGTATAAAGACTAAGTTAAGTATTGAAATAGCACATACCTTTAAAGCTAATTACAAAAAATGCTACTTACTTGGCAATCTCTTCCTTTAACAATCTATATTCAATCTTCTTTTCTTCAGGCAAAGCTTCAGGTGTTCGCATGGGATCATTTTCTTTTTCAGATTTTGGAGGTACTTTCGGTTTTGAAGCTTGCTAGAAAATCGTTAAAGTCAACCAGATCAACAGCTTCCAATAAAACCACTGAGATTTATATTTCACATCACAACCCAGCGCACATTTATGTAGTTAGAAATAACTGAATAACTTCATAATTATTTTCTATTTCTTTTCTTAAAACAAAGCAGCCTGTTAGCCACAACTTAACTGTACGATCCACTAAGTCTACAGTTTTAAAATAATCGAACTAAATCATATGTAACCTACATATGTGTAGTAAAAATAGGGGTAAAAGTTATATTTAGATTTTATGTTTAATAAAAACGGTTTTCTGGTAATGTGATACAATTTTCAAAGCAATACATTTCCGTAGTACAGAGGACAATTATCCACTCAATTTTTACTAGTTTGAAAAAGGGACTAGTCAATTGGAAAAAAAATAGATTTTTGATAGGTAAATCCAATTAAATTTATACATTCTTCATTCTGTAAAGTCCCAAATAACACAAACACTTAAAATATTTCCACAATTCAATATATTAAAAATCTAGACCTCTAAGGTCTAACTTTTGGGGGAGGAAAAAAAACCTTTAATGACTATCAATAAATCATCTTTTTATCTTTCATTATTGCACTGACCTCAGCAGTTCGTCTTGCTTCTTTAATCATGGACTCCAATCCACCAAAAACACTATTTGTTGACTTGGAAGCCTCTCCATCAGACTCACTGTCATCTGAATCATTCAGTGTTACAACTACTGACTTATGCTTTGGAAGCTGCAAAAATAATATATTTGTTTCTTCTGATGCAAAAGTAACTATTTTTCCTTGGTTCTACCCCCAATTAGATGTGTTGTCTTGGACAAGTCATTTAATCTCTTGAATTTCAATTCCTAAAAATAATGGACTCCAAGTAGACAGTCTATGGTTTCTTATGGTTACGTTGATTATCTAACTTTGTCCCATTTCACCAATACTGGTTATTTACCCACCACATAAAATACTCTATATTTTCTATAGTTCTGGACACTACTATGATCACCTTTCCATTAAGTTTTATTTTCTCCAACTTTTTTTTCTTTAATTATTTTGGGAGGAGGAAGGGCAGAGGGAGACAGAGAAAGAATCTTAAGCAGGCGCTCTATCCCACAACCTTGAGATTACAACCTGAGCTGAAACTGAGTCGGATGCCTAACCGACTGAGCCATCCAGGCACCCTATTTTCTCCAACTTTCTATAAAGAACCATAATGCCACCTAAATTAGCTATCTTATCAACCAAACAAAAAATTAACAATTCTACATAGTTACTGACAAAACTTTTTGGCTTTTGTGGTTATATTGAGAGGGTAAGTGGCCAAAATTGGTTTACCTAACTGAGGAAAGATTTCAACTTGGCTTTGGCTCCAGTTATTTTATTTCAAAGCCATTGGAAAACAAGGTAAAAAAAAAAAACTGTCATTTCACTTTCTTTAATGGACATCAGTAAACATCGTAAATAAATCCTACCATTACAGTATAATCAGTAATTGAAAAAAATACGAGCAAACATAAACAAAGGTGGGAGAAATAAAAAAATATACATACAATTTGCTAAAAGTAACTCCAGAAACAAAGAAAATCTGAATGGATTTATACAGAAAAAAAAATGGAAAAAATGGCAAAAAAAAAAAAAAATAATGCTTCTCCAAAAACATTATCACTAACTCTACTAGTTTTCAAGCAAAGAAACTGCTCCCATTTCACTATTAATAAATAAAAATTGTTTTTACTTAAATAGGACAGCAGGAAAATTTCATAAAAATTTCTCACAAACTGTTTAACAGAATTAAATATGTTGCTTGTTTTTACCGAGATCACAGTTCGTGGAAGACGAGGTCCTCTGTGAAACTTTGGATTCTGTATCCTAGGCTGAGATACCGTATTAATACTGACTATCGACAGATTGCTTCTTGGCACAGGCTGTGAATTGTTCAGAACTGGAGGTGAAGGTGGGTCACTATTACTGGATGTTTCCTAAATAAAGAAAAAAGAAATATGAAACATTTTTAAATAAAGAAATTCTGTCATCTTGAAAAGTCCTGAGTAAATTAGCTTCAGACATATCACTACTCTGAAAGGCCCAATGAATCCCAGAGAAAAGCAAAGCTAAAACTAGGGTCAAGAGCACCACCTAGAGGTTCAGGCACCTAAATTACCTCTGGCTTAAAAGCTCTTTTATTTGCAAGAGATTTAAGGAGCTCTTCTCTAAGCAGCATTTCTTCCTCCTCTTCCTCATCTGCAAAGGGTGGTTTTGGAGGCTGTTCTGGATCTTCAGGTGGGAGAGGTGGTAAAGGTGGTAGAGGAGGTAGAGGTTCAAGAGAAACACACAAGCCTTCCACATAAGGCTGGCTCAAAGGTGGCATAGACTAGTTATTTTTAAAAGAGAAAAAAATAGTAATTACAGTGCAAATTTTATAAATTTCAAATATTTATCTCTGGAGCAACATTAAATTTAAAAAGATAAACTTTAGGTTATTACTTTAATTGTAAGCATAAGTGAACTAAGTGTCAGTAGATCTTAAAACTAAACCAAATTCAATATTCAACCATGAAAAGTGTAATTTTTGCAAGTAAAAAAACATTTTTTGAAACATCAAATTTCTGAAACATCTAATTTATGAACTTCAGGGTAATTATACAAACTTCTCCATTCCCTTTCTTATTTTCACTCAGCTTTCCAAAAGACAGAAATCAAAGTCTAGAGAAGAGACGGTTACCTGAAAACAAGTGAGGATACTGAAAACCAAAACATATGATAGATATTTAAGTAAAAAAACAAAATTAGGCACCAAAGGAATTCTGGAAATAGTCCAGAGTATCTCAAGAACTATTCAGAAGAATCTCTTAGATGTTTGAGCAGTGGCTTCTTAGAAAGTACTTATGAAGAAAACTAAATTTATACAAATATTGGAGTTTGGATATATTTTTGTTTTAAAGAACTGCCAGAATTTCTCTCGGCATTTAGTTCATCCATTCTCCATTTCCCAAAAGGAAACATTTCAAGGAAGAAGAGGAAAAAAAAGTTTTCTTTCACTCTGTGCTCTCATATTCCCCTCACCTTAAGCTTCCAAGGAGGACATCAGATGTCCACCTAGGAACTATGAAATGACAAAGATCCCGTTAACCTACTGAGAGATCCGACTTGGTCTGCAGGTTCTTTCAAACTAGAAATAACCTCAGAACTTTTACTTTATGATTCTCCCACTTACTTCTTCCTTCCTTCCTTTTTTTTTTTTTTTTTTTTTTTTTTAAAAAAAAAAACGAGGGCCTGGCAGTTCTTTTAAAAAGAAGCTGGGAAAAAAAGAAACTAACTACTATATACAACGTAACATTCTTTAGATGCAATTTCAAATTAAAAATAACTGTATTCATCAAAAGAGGAAAAAGGAAAAGAATTCATTTCTAAAAGTACCCTAATGCACTTAAGCCCGACTGCCAAAGAAGATAATGCAAAATAGCAGATAATCTTATTCTGCTTTGGTATAAATTTTTGGAGAAGCTACCAGTTGAGAAGGAAAATGAAAACATGCTAAGTACTGAAAGAAAATACACGTAAGATTAAAAATTACCTATGAAAAAATCTCCCAAATGGACAGCCTGCCAATATATAATTAACTATTTATTCTATAGGCTTCAGAGCTATTAATTTTGGTAAACAATTCTACTTTAAGCTCTCTTTAAACATTAACTACTTTTAGTTACATACCAGTTATTCAAAACAAATTAGGAAAGACACAAAACAGAATAATTTTCTTAAAAATCACATCAATTCACACTTACAGAAACCTGAGGTGGTGGAGGCAAAGAAATAGACGGTGCTGGAGAAAAATACCCCAGTGAACATTCAGAGAAGAATGGTGGCTGCACCGGTGAAGGGGCTGTAAAAAATTTTAAGAGTTTACAAACAAATATACTTAGAAAGGAATAAATTAAGATTACGATATGCCTGAAGAAATACAAATACATCTATCTAAGCAGAGTGCAAATTAGTATCTTTAACCTCCATGAGACCTCCCTACCCATTCAATAGTGTCCTTAGTCATCAGAAAGCCAGCCTTCCAACTTAGTTGACAATTAGTGCCTTAAAACTCTTTGTTCCACTTTCACTCATCTTAACAGGAAAGAGAACAGGAAACACAAGAAAAACACTTTTTTTTTTCCTCTTTTACAAACTATTTTTAAAGGAATAATAAAACAAAAAATTCCTGAATTTGCTTAAGTGTCCTAACGAAAGGACAAACAAAAAACAAACCAGTAATGTGGTAATTCCATTCCTCCCTTTATGTGGAATGAAAAAATGAACTACTTAAGTTGTATAGAAAGCAAATAGCATGAATGAAAAGAACGACTTCCTGCTGTATTTATCAATTAAATGTACACTCTGTCACATTTAATAATTCTGAAATAGTTATAATCAATGCACCTCAATGAAACTGTTAGCATTTTTCTCTTCCCTGGTAGCAGATAAAAATAATCACGCATTTTACCTTCAGTGGTTTCTTACAAGCCAGTGAAATACGCCAGATTTGAAGACTACTCTTGCTACCCAGTAACTATAAACCTCAGGTAAAAAAAACTAATGTTTCTTTATCCCAGCTGTCTCACAAGTCAATATGGCCATTACCCACATGATTTATATGGTTAACTTGTGCCTATATGATACTATTTGAAAATTCAATTGGCCTTTAGAACATTTTACTTCTTAAAAATAAATACTGGTAGTGAATATAACAAAAAGCTATAACTGGACAAAGGTGAGTAAAGAGTACATTCTCTACTAATTTTTTACAAAATTTTTTGAAAGCATAGTACATAAAATTATTTTATAGAAATAGAAAGTATTAATAATATCGTTAATACTTGGGAATACAATGAAATATCTTGAGGAACCTGGAAGCAAGAAAACTTAATACTGACCAGAGAGTTAAATTCTGAAATCAAAACATACTATTCTGAAACAAAACATAATATGAAACAATCAAACGTAAGTCTAAAGGGTAACCAAAAAATAAGCACTTTTGGTAAACATAACCCAAATCATATAGATTTTTGTTTCTGTCTAGATATACTCAAGTAAGATTCTCGTTTTGTTTTGTTCTGACAACATGATCATAGGGAGAAAAACACTGATGAAATGATCTTTCAAGTAAGTGTTCCAGTTCCTAGAATGCCAACTGCATTCAGTTATCTGCCTCAGTTTTACATGTTTTAATTAATGAGAAAATAGATCTCCCACAGAATTACCCCTGAATAGCAACTAAAGCAAGTCTCCAGCCCTCAAGAAGAATCACATCCTAAAATATGCAATCTAATTGAACATTGCCCTGAGTGGTTCTAACCAGCCTCTACTGAGACGCCACTAGTAATACCACTTACCATCTCCAAATTCCTACAAAGTAACATCACTGGAAGAAGAAAGGAACCTAAGAACACGAAAGATTCTTTTTTTCCACTAAAGCAGAAATTGTCTATGATATAAAGATAACTTAAGAGATGAAAAATCTATTTTTTTTAATTTAAAAGCAGTGTTCTCATCTTTCCCACAATCTTCATTTTTAAGATCAAACAGTTAATAGTAGACTTTAAACACTGCCTTTTTATTTAAATGCTATCTAGAAAGAAACACCTGAAAGAAAGGTTAATATTATATATTTGAGGTTTGCTCTCAAAGTATCTCCACTAAATGTCTATGGTTACCCAATTCACCAGCTAACATCACTTTCATTACACATTTCTTTCAAGCTTTTGGGCAGCTTTATGATCATTGTCCATTTATGAAAACTTGTGAATATGTGAATGTTTCCAGTTTGGGCTCATACCTGGAGAATTGGTTTCACTATCTGTATCCATAGCAACTTCTTCATAGTTATCATACTGATAAATGCCGCCTCCACTATCAGTAGGTTGCTTATCTAAGGATCGTCTTAGGTCAGGATCTGAAGACTAATAACACAAGATATTTTTCAGTTTCAAAGCATTTTCTGTCTTAGTCTATTCTTAGGCTAGAAATTACAAAACAATTGACAGCTATCCTCTAGGGAACAGCATCAAAAATCATATTCCTCTGTAAAATAAGATGACACCAAGTTCCTGAACACTTATGGCCTCTCTGTATGAGAGACTGGATGAATAAATTCAAGTTTTATGCCATCAAGACTATACTGTAGAGGCTCCTTTGTGGCTCAGTTGGTTCAGCATGTGACTCTTGGTTTCAGCTCAGGTCATGATCTCATGATTGTGGGATCAAGCCCTGCACTGGGCTCTGTACTCAGTGCAGAGTCTGCTTCAGATTCTCTGTCCCTTTCCCTTACTCTCTCTCTCTCTCTAATGAATAAAAATCTTTTTTAAAAACCCTATATTTTAGAGTATTTTGAAAAAATACAGTAACATTTTAGTTATGAATACACTGATAAGAGCTGAAAATTAGAAACTCTTAGGTGATGTGTCTGTGTGTAGTTTTCTTTTTTTTTTTAATTTTTAATGATTTTATTTATTTATTTGACAGACAGAAATCACAAGTAGGCAGAGAGGCAGGCAGAGAGAGAGGAGGAAGCAGGCTCCCCGCCGAGCAGAGAGCCAGATGCAGGGCTCGATCCCAGGACCCTGAGATCACAACCCGAGACGAAGGCAGAGGCTTAACCCACTGAGTCACCCAGGTGCCCCTCTTTTTGTATTTCTTACATTTCACTCAGAGACAGTTTATAGCTAACAAAACCTATCCAGATTGGTAAGAGTAATGTGCAAATACATACTTTTCTCTTTAAAAAGATTCTAACAGGGGCGCCTGGGTGGCTCAGTGGGTTAAAGCCTCTGCCTTCGGCTCAGGTCATGATCTCAGGGTCCTGGGATCGAGCCCCGCATCGGGCTCTCTGCTCAGCGGGGAGCCTGTTTCCTCCTCTCTCTCTGTCTGCCTCTCTGCCTACTTGTAATCTCTGTCTGTCAAATAAATAAATAAATAATCTTTAAAAAAAAAAAAAAAGAAAGATTCTAACAAAGTACTCTTTAGAAGTTCCAAGTATTACAAATTCCTTGCTTAAGCAAACCTAATTTCTGACTCCTTAAAATTAAAGAGCTCTTATTCTTTAATATCCCTCTCTTCTTCAACAGTTCATTCACACGCATAATTTCAAATCTCAAAATCCTGAAATTTGTCACTGATAATATATCACAAGATTAATTATTAAATCTCCAGTTTACTGCCTGACACCATCCATAATAAACAATGACAATCATTATCAATGACATTACTTAGTAAAGGTTTACAAATGCTAAATAAGTAACTAAAGTAAGCACAAGCACTAATGCTATGATGATTTAACTTTCTTTAAAATAGTCCATACCAATTAGTCATGACACACTTTTAATTCTATAATACTGAACAAATGCTAAAAAAAAATTAATGGAATTCCACCCCTATACTTAGGGTATGGCCATTTTCTGGATAAGTCCTCACTACAATTTAGTAATCCTATTTTTTTTTTAAAGATTTTATTTATTTGACAGAGAGAGACACAGCAAGAGAGGAAACACAAGCAGGGGAAGTGGGAGAGGGAGAAGCAGGCTCCCATGCCAAACAGGGATCCCGATGCAGGGCTCAATCCCAGAACCCTGAGATCACAACCCGCGCCAAAGGCAACCGCTTAATGACTGAGCCACCCAGGTGCCCCAGTAATCCTACTTTCATCTAAATAGAAAAAGATGAAAAAGCTATAAGGAGACTTTGCTAACCATACTTTTTATTTTTCATTTCTTCTATTTCTAGTATCTACAACAATAGAAAACTCATTCTTAATTATAACCAAACCTCCCCCCAAAAGTTATAACAAGTTCTATTAAACACAAAAACTCGGGGCGCCTGGGTGGCTCAGTGGGTTGAAGCCTCTGCCTTCGGCTCAGGTCATGATCCCAGGGGTCGGGCTCTCCGCTCAGCGGGGAGCCTGCTTCCTCCTCTCTCTCTGCCTGCCTCTCTACTTGTGATCTCTGCCTGTGAATAAATAAATAAAATCTTTAAAAAAAAAACAACACAAAAACTCTATACTTTTTCTTAGTTGATTGTATTTATGAAGATAATAAGGACACTTAAATTTGAATAATGTTTTGATTTTATATTTTTACATTCTTTACCTTACTTCTTGATCTCCTCTTCCCACCAACCAATTTCATGAATCGATTGTACTGCTCTTCCTGATTTGAGAGATCTCGAATTTTTCTGATTTCTTCTTCTCTTTTCCTTCTCTCTTCTTCTTCAGCTTGTTTCCGCTGATCCTCCTCTTTCTGTCTTTCCTGTTCTTTTTGCTGTTGTAGTTTCTTCCATGCTTTTGTTTGCTGCTTCCTTAATGCTTGTTTAGCTTTAAATAAAAATACAGAAATATTGGTATCTATTAGTTAGAATTTTCTAGATAAAAGAAAATAAGAGCTTTATAATTTATTTTCATTGTCATTAAATCAAATATACAGATGCTCCTCCAAGTTCTGTTTATATAGGACTGTCCCCATTCAGGGCCCTATAGTTCCCAAACTTTAAACTTTCTGAATTAAAATCTTAAAACTGTACTGATATATGAAATCAAAAGAATTTAACAGAAATGATCACCTGTAGTGCTAACTTTTTTGGCTGAATGTGTTTTCGTACTGGTTTTAACTTTTTGCTGTACAGTTTTCGTCTTAGTCAACTTTTCTTTGCTTTCCTTCATCACCTGCTGTTCTTTTTGTTGCCATTTTTTACTGGCTGACTGAAGAGCCAAAAGACGAAGTTGTAGTTCTGACAGTTCCTCTTCATCTTCACCAAGTTTCTTTGAAAAAAGAAATAGTTGTAACTTTTTAGTTTAGTTTTATTATTTGACTTTAAACATTTCACCAAGTCAAACCTTTCCAAGGATCAGAATTTAGTTGTAAAGCAAATACTTAACGGCAATATAAGTAAAATAAGGAAACTGAACTATTTACCACAGCCCTACATCTCCAATCTTTATGATACAGACAGATCAACCTGTGGAGGGTGTGTGTGTATATGTAAATTGAAGAGTTAGAGGAGATGAATACAACCGATGGAATAGTATGATGCAAAAAGGAAGTTAAGTGTCAGAGATCAGCATTTAACTGAGCCTCCCAAGCAAGAAAGTAAAAATCTGATGACAGCAAATGCAAAAAGAAATCCACTCAGAAGAGGTCAAGAATGAAGAATGAAGTGGTTCCATAAACATGTGATTTCCTAGTCTTACAAGTAATACAGAGAACAGGTACGGTACACTGAATGTCAAGATTGAAATTTGCAAACTTTAAAAAAAAAAAATATTTTATAATTCTTCAGACTTACTTACATTTGAACAATGTATGTTCTAAAATTACAGATACTTATCTGAATGTTTAAAATATTTTGAACACCCAAGACTTTCCTACAGGGAAGCTAAAACAGGAAAACAGGTTAAAGACAAATGTTTGAAAGCTTTTTTCCAACTGAAATATCTAATTTTTTTCACCCTACCTTTTTTTAAGGTAATTTTAAAAATCTATTCTCTACATTTTAGCTAAAATATAACTGAAAATGTCAGGTAAACTAAGCACAGATTCTTTTTTTAAAAGATTTTATTTATTTGACAGAGAGAGAAAGACACGGCACAAGTAGGCAGAGAGGCAAGCGGGGAGGCAGGCTCCCTGCTGAGCAGAGAGCCTGAGGCGGGGATGTGGGACTGGATCCTAAGATCCTGAGACCTTGACCTTAGCTGAAGGCACAGGCTTAACACACTGAACCACCCAGGCGCCCCTAAGCACAGATTCTTAATTGAAGTACATGGATATAGTGGGGACAGACGTATTTGGGAGTCCTCTGGCTTCCCCATCCTTTAAAATTAAATGCAAAACTGTTTTTCTTTTATGCGTATGTATAAAAAAGGAGGGAATAAAAAGAGACTAAGAAACTAAGACTCAAAAAGGTCAAGGCTCACTTACCTAATAACCTTTGCTTACACATGAATTATAATCACATTTGTCTAATATCCAATTAAATTATTTAACTTCTGGGAACCTGGGTGGCTCAGTGGGTTAAAGCCTCTGCTTTCGGCTCAGGTCATGATCCCAGGGTCCTGGGATCGAGTCCCACATCGGGCTCTCTGCTCAGCAGGGAGCCTGCTTCCTCCTCTCTCTCTCTCTCTCTGCCTGCCTCTCTGCCTACTTGTGATCTCTGTCTGTCCAATAAATAAATAAATAAAATCTTAAAAAAAAAAAAAAAAAAAATTATTTAACTTCTTAAGATACCTTAACCATAAAGAAAACAGTGGGTACTTCCTACTGGTTTCACTCTACTATGAACTATTATAAATGCCTAACTGAATTGCCACCACGTATTTCAGTACTCCAGTTTATCCAAACCAGGCTATACGTACCCTTTCCACTGGTGGGAAATATATGTAACAAAGGAGTTGAAAAAATTATCTTTTTTTTAACTCTAAGTCACTTAAACATACCAAATTCTACTACTTGGTCCTGCAGTTCTAGAACTGTGCTATCCAGTATGGTGGCAATGAGCCCCATGTGGCTATTTAAATTTAAATTAACTCAAATTGAGTAAGAAATTTAGTTCCTCAGCCACACTAATCACATTTCAAGTGCTTAAAAGCCACATGTGGTTAATAGCTACCATATTGGAAAGTGCAAATAAAGAACATTTCCATTATTGAAGAAAATTCTATTGGATAGTGCTGATTGAAAGCATTTAAAATAAAGTTATCATCACTGTTCCATGGAGACTTAAAAGTCTTTGATTACTTTTTGCAACCACTCCTTTCGGAATAAAAGAAAGAAGTTACTGGTTCTGTCATACAACTATATGCTACGTAAAGCAGCTACCTGATCAGCAAGATTACTGAACCCCATTTAACTCCTGGCTCTAACACTTAAGTCCTACATAACTTCAGGTAACTCACTTAATCTATCCATATAAATCTTACCTCATTTGTAAACCAAATAATGTCTCCCTAATTTATGAGGTTATTTTAAGGACATTAAAAAACATATATACATGCACACATATATGCATATATGTGTGTGTTTGTGTGTTTGTGTGTACATGGGTATCTATTTTATTATCAATCTTAAATTCAGGATCATCTCTTTTCTAAAGCTTCTAGGCTCTTTGCTTCATTTTAATTTACTCATAAAAACTAACTGAAATCTTAAAAGAAGGAACTGAAGGTATTTCAGATCTCTAATTCAACAAAGAAAAGACTTGGGCTATTGAGAGCTACTACATGTCAAACACAGTGCTGGGTGCCTCTGTACTTTATCCTGCTCAACCTGGCCACAATCCAGAGAACAGATGATATCACACTCATTCTGTAGAAAAGGAAATCAAGGCAAGCAAAGGCAAAGGGCTTACACAAGAACACTCAGCTAATAAGAGGAACTAGAACCGAATTGCAGGTCAAGGTCTAACTCCAAAGATTTCCCACACAGGATAATCCCCCAAAAGCAGGAAAAAACTCTCTGGGTGAAAATTAAAAGTTTCAAAAAACTAACTAACAAAAAGATCATCTATGGATATATATAAAAAACACTTCAATTAAATTCAATTTAACTGAACCCAGCACAAAGATACTGAAGGACATCTCTCCAGATTTTATCTTTAAGATTTATATCCAAATGGAGGTAATGATGAAAGAAATGACATAAAGGAAATGAGTAGAAAGCAAGACAGAACCTTCTTTCAAAAGAACAGAGTAAAGCAGTATAAGAATCAGTCTTACAGAGACACCCAATTCCAGAAAGCAGAATCTTACCTTTTCAGATAGAATGTCTGAGGCACTAATTCTTCTTGTTAAATTTTGTTCTTTATCTTCTAATCCTTTAAAATAAAACAGCATACTTTGAATACTCCAAAAAACAGCTACCATCAATTTAAAATAAAATGCTGTATGATACTTAGTAGTAATTATTTTAAGAAGTCTCTCGTTTTCACAATCACTAAGAAGGAAAGAATTCTATTAGAATGAAAATCTGACCAAACTTTTCATATCAGCCTCATTTCTGAAGTTATCAGGCAAAATGATTCAAAATATTAAATAAGTTAAAACTGTACTTTGATAAAAGGACTATGAATTAAAAGTATTTCAATAACAAAATTTACATTAAGTTGGCAGCACCTTATTAGCACAAAGCTACCTTAAAAACAAGTACAAATCATAAATTTCAAACTATAAATCTAACTTAACACAAAGTCTATAAAAGCAGGTAATTGTTTAATTCACCAAACATGTAGTTAGACACTGTCCTACCACTGTTATGGGTCACTACAATATAGTTATTTCAATTCTGACTCCGTATTTCCAATGAAAATTGGTCTTTTGCAGTCATGCTGTATTTTTTAAATTATTATCCAGAATTCTAAACTGAACTAAAGACAATCATCAGGACATAGGCGATAGTTAAAACCATATAATTAAGAACACCCTTGGAGAATGGAACAGAGGGCATTCGACAGTTGAGGAAATACAAAGGAAAACTTCAAAAAAAAAGGAAAATCAGAAGGTTATAAGAAATTCTAGATGTGTATGGTATTACCGAAACCCCCCAATTTCATATTTATCAAGAAGAACATGACTAAATATAGTAGATATGTCTACTCCCTATAGAATATTCTCAACATTGTGGACTGAATGGTCCTTTGAGAATATAAATTAATTATACCAGTCCTTTTGCTCAAGATCCTGCAGTAGTTCACATTTCATTTGGAATAAAAAACAAAGTTCTTATGAGGCTCTACATGATCTATCCCAACCCATCATCTCTGACTTCTTGTCTTTCACTACTCAGCACCCCCACTCTCTTTTCTTTAGTGGCAAGGCCTGTTATTCCTCAAATACAGCAGGTACCCTTCTGCCTTAACAGTAGTTATTCTAGTTTGTTGATTTTCAAACTTTACCAGGTATTAGAATCAACAAGAAGGCTTGTTAAATACAGATTCTTGGGCCTCATTTCCAGGGTTTCCAATTCAGTAGACCTAGGATAGGGCCTGGGCATTTGCATTTTTTCTTTTCTTTTCTTTTTTAATTTTAAACAATTTTTACTTATTTGAGAGAGATTGCACATGCGCTAGAAAGAGAGAGAGAGAGCACGCATGAAAGCAAGCTAGCACAAGTGGGGTCGGGGCAGAGGGAGAAACAGACTTCCAGCTGAGCAGAGGGAGGGATGAGAGGCTAATCCCCAGACTCTGGGATCAGGATATGAGCCCAAGGCAGCCTTAACGGACTGCTTATTAACCAACTGAGCCATCCAGGCACCCCAGCATTTGCATTTCTATCAGGTTTCCAAGTAATGCTGGTCCAAGGGCCAAAGTTAGAAAATCAATACTCTAGGGGAACCTGGGTGGCTCAGTTGTTAGGCGTCTGTCTTGGCTCAGGTCATGATCCCAGAGTTCTCGGACTGAGGGCTGCATCCGGCTCCCTGCTCAGCAGGAAGCCTGCTTCTCCCTCTCCCCCTGCTTATGTTCCCTCTCTCACTCTCTCTCTCTCTCTCTGTCAAATAAATAAATAAAATCTTAAAAAAAAAATCATTGCTCTAGCTATTTATTATCTGCCTAGAAAGCTCTTCCCTCACATATCCATTTGGCTATTCCCTCATGGTCTTCAAAGCCTTTTTTTAAATCCCACCTTCAAATTCAGGCCTCTCCTGATCACTCATTAATACTGCAATCTATATCTGCCATCCCCCTACTTACCCTGCTATACTTTTTCCATAACTGTTTTTTACTAATCATACTTATTCTCCCCCCTTTCTAAAACGCAAGCCCATGAAGACATACATGACTAATCTGTTCATGGATAGATTTCCCAAAGCCTGAAATAAAGTGCTCAATTTCTGAATCAATGGAAGAATGAAATGAAAAAATGAAGGAAAATTAAAATTAATTTTGTAATTACATCAAAGTAACTCTGTCCTGACTAGTTTCAGTGAAGAGCAGAAAAGCAGATGGCATTGGATTGAGAGGTAAAGTGGAGAGTCAACATGGACCAGCCTTTCAAGGAGTCTGGTTGAAAAGACAGAGGTTAAGGGAGAATACAGACAGGAGAAAGTGATTACATTTTGGGAAAGAAAATGCAAATATGTTTATACTAAGAACCCCTTAAGAGAAAGTGACTAAAGATGAATCAAAATAAACAACAGATGGAGCAAGGTTCCAGAGAAGGTAGAGGTTAGAGCCAGGAATACAGGTTAATACAAAGTGGCCATAAACAAAAATGAAATGAAGTGAAAATCAATACAGTTATAAGTTTACGGTAAGAAAGTGAGAAGCTGAAAGTTGAGTCAGATCACCTGAAATAGGAGGCACACCCATAGGCTGAACAATAGGAATAAAGATGAGTAAAAGCCTGAAAAAAATAATGAGGTTTAGAAGAGTTGTTGAAAGAAATGGAAAAGCATTTCTTAAAAATGCTTAAAAGCTTAAAAGCTTGATGGCAGAGCTGAGAGTCTTGCTGAGGACTGGGGAAGGCAGAGGGTAAGGGGTGGAAAGGATGCATATGAAGAAACTAACCAATATAATTTATTCAGATAAAATTTTAGCTTTTTGGGTTTTCCTCCAACTCCTCTTCCATACTGCTGTCAGTTACATTTCTAAAACAGATACCTGATAACATCATTTTCCTATTTAAAAATATCTGATGACCCACCTGACATTTAAGAAAATCTATATTCCCTAGCCAAGACATTCAAGGCTCTCTGCAATCCGATTTCAATCTACCCTTTTATAAATTTATATCCAACTCCTCCAAGAAACATACCATATATCCCACACTGCCCCCATTTCAGATCAATCTCAATTAGCCTTTAAAAGTTCTGTGCTTTTTATCTGCTCGTTTGGTTCCTTCTTACTTCCCAAGTCGAAAAGACTAATTTTTTGAGCCACAAACCAAACATTTCCATCACTAATGAAAACTTTCTAAACCCAGGCAGACATATTTGATCCTTTCCCTGTATTACTGCAAGCTTTTATACATAACTCTTATTATACTCTGTAATAGTTATTTGCATTTTTTTTTCTATCCCACTGAGTTATACTTTTTGAAATTTCCTACCTGGAATCATGGTGCTAAACTGAAGAAGAAAAAACATGTTCCTGAGAGTATGTAACCAAAACCAGTCACCACTCAGGTTTGCAATACAATGTACACATGGCTGGCCTTGAAAACTTCAAATATAGAGCAGTTCCAGAGCAAAAGTCTACTCAGGTACCTGGCAGTGGCAAAAGCAAACCCTCTCTTGGAAATTCTTCTTTGTCCCAGGCCTCAAAAAATTCCCATCAAAAAAACCTGAAACTAAAATGAGCACCTTAAGAAACAAAAAAGAAGGAAGAGAAAAAGAAAAGAAAAAAAAATCACTAAGCATTCAAGAAAAGGTATCAAAAATTGGAACCAGAAATGAGACCCATAAAAAACTTAGGTACTGAAAATTAGCAAACAAGGGAAAGAAACAACTAAAGCAAACCTATGGTTAACATGCTTAAAGAAATAAAGATAAATTTGAAAAAATAAGCAGGAAAATCTAAAAAGAATGACCAAAGTAATTTGAAAAAAAAAAATGCTAAGATAAAAACTGTACTGAATTTAAAATTCAATAGGTGAAATTAAGACAAATCAGACACAGCTAAAAAGAGAATCCATGAACTGAGAGATGCATCAGAAGAAATTATTTAGAATGTAGCAGATTTACAGAGAGATGGAAACTTAAAAGAAATTAAGAGAAACGGAAGATAAAGATGATTTGACATACATATATACAGAATTCTAGAAAAGAGAATGAGAAAATGTTTAAAAGATGACAATTTTTCAGAATCAATGAAAATAAGAAGCACAACAAACCGCAAGCTATTCTGAATAAAAAGAAATCACAATCAACACATCATAAACTATAGAATATCAGAAACAAAAATTGGATTTTTAAAGCAAGCAGAGAAAGAAGATAAATTAACTTCAAATTAGAAACTATTAAGCCTGATAGCAGACTTTTCACCAAAATCAATAATGGAAGCCAGAAAGTATCTTTAATATATCGAGAATATAATTAGCCAATCTAGAATTCCAAACCTAGATCACCTCTTGGCCTTCTGGCTAAGAGCAAGTGTAGAATTCCAAACCTAGAAAATTATCTTTAAAAAAAGGGCAAACAGATAAGTTTTCTATCCAGCAGACACATCTAAATTCTAAAAAATGTCTTTTAAGGATAAAAATTCTAACCATAGAAAAGTGAGTGAAGAAAGTGTTAAATTATGAGCAAAGCTAGGCAAATTTACTGGCCTTTGTACAGGAGAGGGTAAAGACCTTGATTAATTTTAAATGCTGATAAGAAAAATTCATGTTACAATTCTGAAAGGAAACAATATGAGACAAGAAACTTAATATCTAACTTCCAAACCAGTAGAAGGAAAAAAAAATTGTAATGGGGGGGAACACAAAAGAGGCATGAAAGAAAAAGAAAACAACAAAAATCCGAATATCAGTAATAATGATAAATGCAAATGAGTAATATATTCTAGTAAAGGACAAAGACTGTCAGACTAAGTTACAAAAGAAATCTAGTTCTATACTATGTACAACTGACATGTGAGACTTGAGAATATGGAAAGACTGAAAGAATGGAAAATGATATACAAGGCATTTATACTTTTCAAAAGAAAGACGGTGTAACTATTGGCATAGGATAAGTCTTTCAGTCAGAAGCATGACTAGAGATGAAGAAGGCCACCACACAATAATGAGAATAATGAGTCAATCCTCAGCCTCAAAGTATTTAAAACAAAAACTGAAAACCATAAATCCACCATCATAGTGGCTCATGTTAACAAACCTTTCAGTAATAAATTGATCAGATCAAAAAATGAATAAAGATGTGAACATAAAAAGCTTGATCTAACAATCCATGTATTCCTTTCTTTTTTTTTTTTTTTAAAGATTTTATTTATTTATTTGACACAGAGAGAGAGATCACAAGTAGGCAGAGAGGCAGGCAGAGAGAGGGGGAGAAGCAAGCTCCCTGCTGAGCAGAGAGCCCGATGTGGGGCTTGATCCCAGGACCCTGAGATCATGACCTGAGCCGAAGGCAGAGGCTTAACCCTCTGAGCCACCCAGGCGCCCCCATGTATTCCTTTCAAACACACACAGAACACTTATAAAAAATCAACTGCATACAATAAAACAAGTCTCTACAAATAAATATGACAGTATCTATATTCTCATTCTTTTCTCTAATAGCTCCTTCTCTGACAGCATGGTTGACTTAGAAACCAGTAACAAAAACTATAAAGAAGCTTCATGTTTGGAAGTTAAGAAACATACTTCCAAATAGCTACAGGTCAAAGAAAAACAAAAATGAGAAAATATTTAGAAATGAGTGGGAAAAAATTATATATCACAAACAGCTAAAGTAAAAACTTCAAAACCCAAACCGATCTTAATAGGAGAAAGGCTGAAAACTAACAAGTTTTTTGTTTTGCTTTTTTAAGGTTTTATGTATTTATTTAACTGAGAGAGAGAGAGAGAGAGAGAATGAGAATACAAGCAGGGGCGGGGTGGGAGACAGAGAAGCAGGCCTCCTGCTGAATAGGGAGCCAGCCCAATGTGGGGATCAATCCCAGGACCCTAGGATTATGACCTGAGCCAAAGGCTGATGCTTAAGGGCTGAGCCATCCAGGCACTACGTTTTAAAAGCTATGGACTTATTTCTAGGGAAGTCTAAAAACTGGGGGATATAACTTATAAATGCTACAAGTTATAGAAAAGTGAGATTCTTCTTTTTTTTTTTTTTCTTTTTTAGATTTTATTTATTTGAGAGAGAGAGAAGCGGGGGTACAGGGAGAGGGAGAAACACACCCTGCTGAGCAGGGACCCAGGACCCTGAGATCATGACCTGAGCCAAAAGCAGACACTTAACCAACTGAGCCACCCAGGCACCCCAAAAAGTGAGATTCTTAAGAATTTTTTTTATAGGGGCGCCTGGGTGGCTCAGTGGTTAAAGCCTCTGCCTTCGGCTCAGATCATGATCCCAGAGTCCTGGGAGCGAGGCCCACATTGGGCTCTCTGCTCCTCAAGGAGCCTGCTTCCTCCTCTCTCTCTGCCTGCCTCTCTGCCTACTTGTGATCTCTGTCTGTCAAATAAATAAAATCTATTAAAAAAAAAAAAAAGAATTTTTTTAATAAATTTCACAACTTATAGGAAATGGACACATTACTAGAAAAATACAGTTTATCTAAACTGCCTTAACCAGAAACAGAAAGCATGAACAGTCAACAGTATAAAACCTCCCCAGAAAAAATTCCATCCAGACCCAGGCACTTCTACCAATAATACCTACCAAATATCCCAGGACCAATTCTAACTTTATTCTTGAGAATAAAGAAGAAACCACTCCCCAACTCATTGTGACCATTATCATAACCTTATACTAGACCTTGGCAAGGAAAAAGGAATAAATCTTAGTACTAATTGAAAATTTTAATTCCATTACCTTGACTAGGTTCAGTAGTGTCAGATTTCAGGGAAAGCTGTTTTGTTCCATCTTTAACTTTTTTCAACCGGTTCTTATCCCCTGGTAAAGTCAATTTTTGCCTGAGTGGTTTTAATTCAAATGCCTGAAAAGTTTTGACCTGTGTTTTCTCCTCAGGAGCTACTTCTTTACTTGGGTCTTTTGTAATACTGACATCAGTGCTTGTTTGGTCCTCAAAGTTCAATGTTTTAGCATCTTCCTGCACATTCTCTTCTTTGCTACTCAAAGCTAGTTTTTCATCTTTATTGATGCATTCTAGTTCCAACTGTATTTGCTTATACTTCAAAAGTAAATCTTCAAAAGTTTCTTCTCCACAGTTTTCACTTTTTGATGAATAATTTTGTTTTCTTGATGGAGATCTTCCAAAACTTTTGGCTGAAGAGCTTATTAAGGAAACCAGCTTCCAAAATTTTTCCAGTAAATTTAATAAAAACACATTAGGTTATAGATGACTTATCTCTCTTTTTAGCATGTTTTTCAAAAAAGACAAGTTAGTATTTTTAATTACTAAATTACATTTACTGTATGTCCAATTTCTTAATGTGCCTGTATTTCAAATTTAACAAGTTACCATACAGAACAGTCCACTTAGAAAATCACTGGTATCAGTTACTACGGACAGTACATACAGGTATTCCACCTACTTAGGTTAGGGCAGCATTCCTTCTATAGTTATCAGAAAAGACTATATAAGCTATATCTTAAAGATTCCTTTTTAAAGAAGAGAGGAGAAATAGAATGGTTTGTCAGATATGGGTAATTTACACTTCAGATAATGAGGAGGAAACATTTCCTCTTAATTCGTTTCTTCTCAGGTCTCAAATTTTAAAAAAGAAGATAAAAAACACTGACAACTAATAGTTAAAACTAATTTATAAATAGGAAGCATTTTCTTAAAAACCAAATACGTAAAAATCTTGAAGCTCAAGTATACTAATATGCAACATATGCACAACAAAAAACGAGGGAATTACATTGTTTTAAAAAAAAATACCTTCCATTGTATTCAAAATGTATATCTTATAAACTAATTTGTCTCTGAAGACAGGGAATAATGCTACCAAAAAATGTTTTCCTTCTCTAACAGTGATACACAGAACATAACTTTTTCCTTAGAAATAAATGGCTATAAAATTCCAAACTGCAATTTTTTCTCAAAATAATTCACACTGGCAAAAACTGTTACACCTCACTTCTCCAGCCTAGATATTAACAAGATTTAAAGACAAGTACTTTATGTGACAAACGTCATTTATGGATCATTTAAAACTGGCTAGGATATAACATTACAGTTCCCTAAAGATGGTTCCTCCATTTAACAACCTACAGTACCAATCAACCTTCAGATATTTTAAAATTTCCCTAATGACTAATACAAGAATGGGAATCACCACCAAATTTTTTTCACCACCATTAACTTCAGAAACTAAACTAGCATCACAACTGAAAATCTTAACAGTTCTGCAACAAAACTGTTTTAGTAAACCTCTGGTTCTGTGACCTAAGCTCTTCAGAGCCAAGTTTCTTCAAACAATATTAGTCTCTCATAACCTGTCTTACTCTTCAAACAGAATCTGGCTTCTGCTAGCTGAGTTTGTTTATCCACCATGTTTCCAAACTATTTTACCTGACTTCTCTGCAGCTTTGGGCACTGCAAACAACTTCTCTCTTGGCTTTTCTAACTCCTCTCTCCTTTTTTCCCTACATTCTATCTTCCTTTAAGTCTTCATGACTCCTTTCCAACTCCTATAATAATGGTGTTCTCACTATTTAGCCTCTTTCACTTTTCCTTTTGAGCACTCTAGTGCACTCCTGTATGTTTACGTAATACAAGAAGTTTGGCCTCATGATAGATATTCTGGGTCTTATCTTCCACAAGCCATCCCCTACTCTGCTGCTGGACTAATGTATCTAGAAGACAAATCTGATCAGATCTGTCCCCTAGTTTAAATCTCATTAAGAACAGAATCCAGGGGCGCCTGGGTGGCTCAGTGGGTTAAGGCCTCTGCCTTCGGCTCAGGTCATGATCCCAGGGTCCTGGGATCGAGCCCCGCATCGGGCTCTCTGCTCTGTGGAGAGCCTGCTTCCTCCTCTCTCTCTGCCTGCCTCCCTGCCTACTTGTGATCTCTCTCTCTGTCAAATAAATAAATAAAATCTTTAAAAAAAAAAAAAAAAAAAAAAAAAAAAAAAAAAAGAACAGAATCCAAAATACTTACAATGGCATACAATGCCTTCATTTGACCTGTACTTCCTTTCCAATCTCACATTTCCCCTGTTCATCACAATTTATGCACAGCTTTGTATTTAGGTTTTTCTGTTCTTCAAACCGACCCCAATCTAAAATTCAAATGAACCTCCTATCTGAAGCCAGAGCATTACTTGCTCCCCCCACCATTATATACTTTGTACATAAATTCTGTAATTATCCTCATCTATGGAGCCATCCAAAGGCATAACCACAGTGATTAAAAAAATAAATACAACTGAAGACTTTAGGAAGACTTGTGGAGAAAAAATATTCAATACACTAACAGAAAAGACAGAAAAATGGGGAAAAGCAACTGAGTTACAACTGTAACTAATCTCTGTCAAGGCTAAATAAGATCTCCTACTTCGGTCCAATATAGGACAACTAGAATGAAACCAACACTTAGAGAAGATTAAATTTTAAACTAGTTAAGATACAATTTTTAAGTGAAATCTGGTTTAAAAAAAAGAAATGCTTTCCAACTGCAGGTGAAAATGACTTTCTACTGATGAGAGACACTGGCCTAATTATGTTACCTCTCATATTAGAAAGTTTAAAACAGAAATCAACCAAAGGAAACATATGCTAAGAGGGACTGATGAAGTGTCTATCACTAAGAAAAATTTTAAATGAATGATAATGAAAATAAGTGCCACATCGGAATCTGCTGTTTGTTTGTTTGTTTTTTTAAGATTTATTTGTCAGAGAGAGAGCGCGCGAGAGCGTGCTCACGAGCACAAGCAGGCAGAGTGGCAGGCAGAGGCAGAAAGAGAAGCCAGCTCCCCACTGAGCAAGGAGGCTCCATGGGGGGCTCCATCCCAGGACCCTGGGATCATGACAGGAGCCAAAGGCAGCGGCTTAACCGACTGAGCCACCCAGGTGTCCTGACTGGTACATTTTATTTCTTTAAAGCTGCACCTAGCTTACCTTAATCATTATAGAAAAATAAGTCAAAAACAAAAAAAACAAACAAACAAAACTACTACTCATGTTACTTCACTTCTAGATTATGGAAATAAGGGATGCCCGGGTGGCTCAGTTGGTTAAGCGGCTGCCTTCAGCTCAGGTCATGATCCCAGCGTCCTGGGATCGAGTCCCACATCGGGCTCCTTGCTCGGCGGGGAGCCTGCTTCTCCCTCTGCCTCTGCCTACCACTCTGTCTGCCTGTGCTCACTCGCGCTCTCTCTCTAACAAATAAATAAATTTAAAAAAAAAATTTTTTTTTAAATTTAGATTATGGAAATAAGCCACAGTATATCCCTTATTCTTTCTTACTTTTTTTTTTTTTTTGGAAACTCCACCCCCAATATGAGGCTTGAACTCACAACCCCAAGATCAAGAGTCACATCCTCTACTGACTGATCTAGCCAGGTGCCCACAATTCTTATTCTTTCTTAAAGTAATTATTTATAAAATAAAACTGTCATTATTGTATGTGCACAGTGGATATACGAATAAGCCTGAATACAGTCTTGGTATTAAGGAATTTAAATTAATAAAATTTTGTATTACAAATTTTGTTTGCTCACATTATGTAAGAGTAGCTAAAAACTATGTTTTCCTTCACAAATTCTTACAAAGAATACCACCTCTAGGATGGATTAATGATACTTCATAAGGAAAACAATGAGCAGAGGATCAAAACAAACATCCTTTTCTTAAGCACAGCATCTACGGAAAAGAAACAGCAAGAGAGCTCATTTCTGCTAAGTTACTACGGAAATCGGACTGGATATATTCCTGTACTTTTTTCACATCATATGCCTGTTTATTAAAAGAAACATATAAGCTTAACAATTAATAAATATACATATGGCAAAGACCAAACTGGTATTGAATGAATGGACAGAAAGAAGGCAAAGGCAGGAGCTAAGCAAATCCCCTCATCACCACCTTCTCTAATACAGATTAATTGAAGAAAAAACTCTGTGCTTCCAGAGTACTTTTTACATACCTCATTTTGAAGTTTTTACATTAAACTATATATTTATTACATTAAACTATATTTATTCACACCTGTCTCCCCAACACAAATTCTAAGTTTCCTCTTTTATATTCTTAAAAAATATGTATGTGCTGAAGCAGCCTCTTTTTAGAATCAGAATCAACAACTAACAAATCCTTCATTAAAAAAGTATCTTGGGCAGAGTTCTTTTTTTGAAAGAACATCATTTACCTTTTTAAAAGTTAAATCCCTACTTGATTTTCTTTGAAACAATACTAGGTGCTCCTAATCCAACTTTTGGTTGCAGAATTAAGTTTTCTTCGGGGCACTAGCACCAGAAACTGCCACTTTGTACCTAAACTTACATTTCTTGCCCATTTAATTATTCTGACATCTGGAAAAGACCATTTGATCCTAAGTATTCTATAAAAATAATGTTGAATGTCTTCCAAACAAATGTCATTACATGTAAGTTTCACATATAATATGTTAAAAAATCAATATACCATAGAAATTACAACCAATAATAACTGTACTTATAATGATTTTTATGCAGTTATCATAAAATAAAACCTAGGTTTACAAACCCATCATAACCTAGCAAATCTTCAGATGACTGATTCCCCAGTATAAATCTTAAGTTAAGAATTACATATAATGGGATTGGAGACAACAAAAATCAGATATTTTTGCTATTTTCCTTTTCAACCTCCCCATAATCTCACCCTTCCATACACTCCATGGCTTTCAATATATTAAAATTAAAATAGTGTTTATCTTTCTCTAACCTACATTTGTTAAGCACTGAGTTATAAAATGTTCAAAAACTGAACATAAGAAATAAAGGAGTAAAGTTTTGCAGAAGGTTGTATGAATTCAATAGAGTTGGTAAAGATAAGGGTCCTTCTCCCCTCCCCCACTTTAAAAGGCAGCATGTGTAAAATTTAATCAGGAAAGGTAAAAGCAGAATCACAAATAAAAACTATAGCATTATGCAGAATGGAACTTCACAATTTTCAATGTCAAAGTTCAATACTGCATGAGCAACAGTATTCCCCAAATCGTTTGATTCCTTTTTCTCCTTCTAACAATCTAAGTCAACCTTATATAAAAACAAAGTTCTTGTACCGGTGAAAGTAAATACTATTGAAACCTGGGTTTCCGATGTACTATTGCAAATCTGATCTCACTAACCTGTCCCCAATCCATAATACCTTAATGTTAAAAAGCAATATACCCAAAAAGCAACCTTAAGAAACAGGTCTATATAGTGTGACACATGGAGACTACCAAAGAACAACTTAAAGTATACTGACACAGTGACAAATAAGCGGTTCTGATGGTTCAGAAAAGTTACTCATCTCATAGACCTAATAATGACGCTAAAGGGAACTTTAGTAAGTGACACACCCAGGGCGGACCGCCACGTTAAGGATACAACTCTTCCGAGGTGGAGAGGGCTCTCGCCAGCTCTGACTGCTGCTGAATCCGGATCCTGCTCCACCCAGAGGAGGTCTGCCCCCCGGCTTGCCTCCTCGCTCACCCCCTCCTCGCCCCCGACTCCAGCGACTTCCACCCCGGTAAGGCCTGCCTCGAAAGCGGAAACGGTCCAAGGCGATGTGGCTCCGTTCCCAAAAGGACGGCCGGGGGCTGCTTTCGGACAGTGAGCTCGAAGGCATCCGTACGGAGGGCGGGTGAGACCGGAACGGCTCTTTGGGTCGGTAGCTACTGTGTCCCCTGAGGTGGCCCCGCTCCGACACGTGCCGCGAGCGTGAGAAATTCCTCAACTGCTGCTGAGAAGAGGACGACGACGAGGAGGAGCCACCGCCTCCGCCAGATCCACCGCCCCGGGCCGGGTGAGGAGGCCTTCGCCGCGGATATGGCAACAGCCCGCCGCCGCTGCTGCTGCTGCTGCTCCGGCTCCGTACCTGGCTGTTGTTATCGTCGTCGCTGATTTCCCCATCTTCTAGCTCCCCTTCTTCCTTGGGCGAGAGGCCACTGGAGGCCGGGGCCGAAATATCTGCGGTCGCCATCCCGGGAGCAGCGCCTTCCACACAACCTTAGCCCTCCGTCCGGGGATCCGCCCGACAACTGCTTTCCTCCTCGGTTCCCTTCTTTTCTAACGGACCCGGTCGGTGCGGCCTTACCCTACTCGGACACCTAGCGGGCTTTGCTCCCCAACTTCCCCGCACCCCAGCTCTTTCTCGCCGGACCGTCGCAACCCAGTTCCCTTCCCTAGCGCCCCCTTGCTCCTCCGCGATCGGGGCTCTTCCGCCTCGCGAGAAAAGGCCTCTGCAAGTGGCTCTGCCCGTGACGTCACTTCCTGCGGCACTCAGGAAACAAGGCGTCCAGCTCACGCGATAATAATTAGGATAGAGCGATGCTTAGTGGGACTTGTAGTCTTTCTTTCCTCTGTCTTCGGGTTTGTCCTTCCAACCTCTATCTCACACCCACCCCGGACTCCGGATTGGGATATCTGGGTGCGTGGCGGGGTGGGCGGTCCCGTTTTTAATCTTGGCTGCAAGAGTTTCATAGTGACGGAGGGGAGGGGGGAGAGACACATTTTTCATTGCTCCGAGGACCGCTGCCAAAGAGACGCAGTAGTTCCACTCCCTTTTTGGAAGCCGGGAGAGGGCGGCTTGTGTCCGCCATGTTGGTGAAGGTAAACGCAGGCGACCGGAGCTCCAGGACTGTCTGCTTTGCTGGCTGAAGTCCGCCATATTAATAAAGAGACAGGGAGGACTGACACCCCCCTCCCATTCCCCCCCCCCCCATTCACAAACCCGTTTTCCCCTCTCGGCTTTCACGACTTCTTTCGGTGGGCCCGTCCCCTGCCTCGCTTGCCTAGCCTTTGCCCGAAGGAAGCGTAGCAGCCAGCGCCTCAGAACAGGCTTAAGGCAGCGCCGAATGAGGGGGAAAGGGAAATGCCGACCAATTGCGCCGCGGCGGGCTGTGCTACTACCTACAACAAGCACATTAACATCAGCTTCCACAGGTAACCTGGGCAGGGAGTGGGGGTGACAGAAACGGGAGTTCCTAGATTGGGTGTCGCTTGTGTGGAAGGAATAAAAGGATCCTACTAATTCTAATGACTTCACTACCTAGCTAGTAGCAGGGAAGCATCAGTTCTGCCCTTTGTGTCTATTTCTCAAATCTGTCCAATTTTTTTCTTCTTCGGGGAGGGTTAAATCACTTTGTCAAAGAAATCCAAGTTCTATATGGTGGTTACTCCTTAGAGAAAAAGTAAAAGAATATTTTAATTTTTTATTCTTTTGTATTAGGCTGGGTCTTGACATGAATGATGCCTTAAAAGGAAGCGAAACCTTCCTGTTCGAGTCAGCAGTCACCTTAAAAGCCTGCTGTGCTCCCATCAATATTAGGAAATTCTCACTAGCTAAATTGAGATGGGAAGCATTTAGATTTCTAATAGTCACATACAGTTACTGCGGAGGAGTTGAGTCATCATTGATATCCATGGAATTAAGAGATGGTAATGAAAGTGCAAAAGATGAGCCTTCTGTTCTTACCAGAATAGAGTAATAAAAAGAACTTAGGTTTTGTTTTTCCTCCGTTTGTTTGAAGAGCAGTCAAAAGTTTTTAGTCCTGTCAAATCAGAACTCTTGAAAACATTGTGAACACTGCATGAAATATAGTAAGTACTCGGTAAATGTTTACCTTCCGTGCCAGTGCCTGCCCTGTGCCTGAAGAAAAGAAGCATTGAAAAAAAAAAGCTATGTGCAAATAGTTCTGATTTTATATATCTCTCAACTTAGTACGATCTTAGAATGTGGGGAAAAAATTATATCCTTAACCATTTTCTTGCTTAATTATGACTGAATGATCCCTTATTAAAAACCGCTACTTAAAAAAAAAATCCTTGTGATGTTTGTTTTTCAGGTATTTCATGGAAATGTAGTGCTTCATTCATTCATCCATCAAATGTGTACAGGGTTCTTATTTGCCTGACGTTCCGCCAGCGATCCAGAATTTTTTTTTTTCTTTTTTTAAGATTTATTTGAGAGAGCTCGAGCACACAGGAGCGGGGGAGGGGCAGAGGGAGAAGAAGACTGAGCCTATCCAACAAGTGGGGGAGCACCACTGGCTGTTAGATCTCACATCCCTGAGATCATGACCTGAGTCAAAATCAAGAGTTGGGGGCCTAACCGACTGAGCCACACAGGCGCCCTCCCACCCCCTAACCCCCGGAAAATTCTTATGCTTTTTGAATTTAGTAGGTAGTGAGAAAGAAGGATAATTATGGTTAAGTGCCACAGAAGAGACACCTCGGATACCTAACCTATAGTCTTGTAAAGTCAAAGAACATTTCTCAAAAGGCTGTGAAATTTCAGATGATACTAAAGGATGACAGATTTAGTCCTGTATGCTACTTTACTGATTTTCTCTTTTATCCAGTGAGTATTTGAGAAGACACGAAGGTTTTTAAAAGAACGGCATGATTAGATTTGCATATTAAGAAGCCCTCTGGCAGCAGTGTGGAGAATTATGGTGTTACTGAAAGTGTTCAGAATGAGCTTATTACACAATATTAATTTATCTACTAATTCTTTCACAGAGAAATTCTCCTACAGTGTCAACTAAGCTAAACTATATACTTCATTGCTGGCACAACCAGCACTAGATTGGAAGAGGTGAGAGTTAGTAGGGAAAAAACAGGAACTTAGAGTTAAGGCAGCATCTACCAGTAACCTGGACTAGAGTGATACAGAGATAGAAAGACGTGAACAGATTTAAAAAATGTTTGAGCAGAAACTACTGTATGGTCATTTGATATGGAAGATGAGGGAGAGGGAGGAGTCTAAGGCACCAATAATCTGGAATGTTTAAGAGATACACAGTGATACAGTAACATGCATACTTGACCATTTGCCTCCTATGAAATTAACCTTTTCATGGAAACTTAGATCTTAACATTATAATAAATTATATTCCTATTTCATAAATACAATGTTTGACTAATTTCTTTCCTAGGATGTTGATAGACTTCTTTATCCCTGTGTACAATTTATGTTCTCTAAACTCACTATCCATTTTTCTTATCTCTTAGCCCACTCCAGTCTAAATCCCCCAATAATCTTCTGAAACTGCTGTTGCTACGAGTTATCACTCTTGTATTTCTTTTCATGGCATGTCTTCATTTCCTCCTTGAAATACTCTCTACTTTTGAATTATTTGACACGAATTTTGTGATTTTCATCTTCTTTGACCTGTCTTCAGTTTTCTCTGCCAGCCTCTTCCCTTCTTAGTCCTCTGACTTAGGTCTTACTATTCTTGCCAAAATGATTTCAACTGTTCCTGTGGCCTCAGTTTAACTCATTGGTGTCTCAGTATTTCCCTTGTCTCTCTTCAGTTGCTCAGGTTCAACGTATCAAAATTTTATATTAATGAATTTGCTCTTACCACCACCCCCCCATTCCCTTTTTCAGTAAATGAAAACACCATCCACCCCAAAAGTGGCAAGTCATCCTCCCTTGACTTCTCCCCTATTCCCTCTTCTTTTTTTTTTTTTTAAGATTTTATTTATTTATTTGACAGAGAGAGATCACAAGTAGGCAGAGAGGCAGGCAGAGCGAGAGGGGGAAGTAGGCTCTGCGCTGAGCAGACAGCCCAGATGTGGGCTGGATTCCAGGACCCTGAGATCTTGACCTGAGCCAAAGGCGGAGGCTTAACCCACTGAGCTACCCAGGTGCCCTTCCCATATTTCCTCTTGATTGGATTATTACAACAGCCTCTGAACGGATTCACTGCTTCTATTGATGCACTCCTAACCTCTCTTCTGTAATCAATGGTATGTTCTTACAGGTTTAACAGCAGGATCTCCAGGGAAAGGGGGAAGCACTGATTTATAGCATTTGCCCAATTTCCATGATATAAATACTCTACCATGGCTAGTTTCAAGTTATCAGTATGACATCACTAATCATTCAATCAGGAAGAAATGTGCAGTACCACACACAGAACAGACAAATAATTTTAAGACTATAGATAATAGTAAAGTAATTAAGAAATGATGGGTTTCAGTATTTATTATCTTTGGTCTTCATTTCATTTCAAATGTACATTATTTTTAATAATGGCTGTGCTTAACAGCTTGTTAAAAAATTTTATGTTAATAATCAGTTTTCTAAATTAGGCCTTTTAATGGCCTTCTGATGCCATTTTGGATGAGTTCAAAATTGCTCTTTAACTTAGAAGCCCCTCCAGCATCATTTCATGTCATAACACTCTTCACTGTCCCCATGATACTTAACACTCTTCGCCACCCCCATCCTACCTTCTCTATCTAATGCCTACTCTCTTAAAACCTCCTGACTAGATTAGCTCTTCCTGTTTTATGATTCCGTGCCACCCTATACTTAACCCTTTGATAACACTCATGGCATCTGTAGTTACTTTTATATTAATAAATAGCCTTTATTTAGTATTTACTGTGTACTGTGCACCAGGTGAATTATTTACTTACATTATCTCATTTAATCCCTGGAATCATACTAGGTACAATTATTACTCCACTGTATAGCTGATAAAACTGAACCCTAAAAAAGCTAAACAGTTTGCCTAATGTCAGTCAGGTATTACACTGAGGGAACCAGGACTGGCACCTTGATTTGACTCCAAAGACAGTGTTCTCAGCCATCCTTTTTAACTGCATCAAGCCATTTGATTCTCTATCCTTCCCATTACAATATATCTTCATGTAAAAAGTAGATACCCTAAAGCATAAAGGTAGGTCAGTTTTGTTCACCACTATGTCTTCTGCACCTAGGACAGTTTTAGAATATAAAAGGCATTCAGCTATTAATAAAGACTCAAGCAGAGTAGCATTATTTAAAACACTGATTTTCCACAACACCTAATGTTTCTGAAAGCTTGGTTCTATTATTGGTAGACAAATCCATCAGTTAACCACCATGTTAATTTTTTAATATTTATAGGAGGATTTATTATTACTTAATAAAATTCAGCTTATAGGCTACATCTCTCACCCGTTGAATATGCTGAGAAAAATCCAAACTCATGAAAAACAAAATTAAGGTAAATGCTGTATAAAAGCATTGCTTCAAATCAAATCTAAAATGATTATTTTTATTCTATTTCAACATAGGTAAACATTAGTAATGCCAAACTAATCTCATTAGTTTGTTCATTCGTTGATTCACTGAGAAAGTTCATTGAGTGCTTACTTCACAGGATAAAGTAGTGAAAACCATAGCTCCTACGCAGGAGAAACTTATGATCTAGGGGGGGAAATAGAAAAGTAAAACAATTAGAATACAGTGGTATTCTATATGATATAGGAACATCTAGTCCAGTCCATGGAATTTCCTTAGGAATATGGGATTCCTAAATTGAATCTTAAAATAAGGAAGGAAAATTGGCTCAAGTTAAGGTTCAATTAGGCACTGGTTTCATAATTAGTTTTAAAAAGAGCTAGGGACACCTGGCTGGCTCAATTGGGAGAACATGCCACTCTTGATTTTGGGGTCGAGTTCAAGCCCCACACTGGGCATGGAACCTACTTTAAAAAAATTAATTTTCAATAGACATTGGGGAGGGTATGTGTTGTGGTGAGTGCTGGGTATTGTGTAAGACTGAAGAATCGGAGGCAAACAGATAGTTTGAAACTGAAACAAATACTACATTTTTGTTAATTAAATAAAAAATTAATAATAAATCCAAAAAATAAAAAAGTTTCTGCAAAGGAAAAAAACAAGTTTTCTACAAAGAGCTAAAAAAATTAAAAAGTTGAAAAACAGTATCTGACAGTTTTCATATATTTGAAGGTTCTTATAACAATGATAATGACAATGATACTTATTTGTTCTGCATCTTTATTGAGGCCCAAACAAGAAATGTGCTTGTAAAAAGCTTGACTTTTAGCTGAGGCCACAGGAAACATTTCCAGACCATTAAATATTGGATCAGACATCTTTGAAATGAGAATACATTATTATTAACAAGTAAGGGCTAAGCAGAGTAGATAAATCCTCCATCAGAAGTTTCTAGTGAAATAGAAAAAACTAACATATGAAAACGTGAACTGTAGAGTGACATACAGATGTTACTATTTTCAGATTAGGGTTTGTTTAGGTAGGGTAATAAGGACAGGAAATGGGGTTACTTACCAGTTAATCTGGTTTTTCATTTGTGCCCCTCACTACTGGTAATTTGAGCAAACCTACTATATGTGGTCTAACAAAAGCTGTTGTTACCTAGTAAAGCTTCACTTGGGTTTCAGAGCCACATGATCTTTTAACATGATTTGAATGGTTCTTTTAAAATCCGAGTTAGTTCATAATACGTAAAGGATAAAGTAATCAAACTAAAGAAGAGCTCAATTCTAATACATATGAATGTTGATTTCTTATGTTTTCAAGTCAGCATACTTACCACTAGAATTTTGGGGCAGTCCCTTATATTTTTCTCTTCCTTAACAGGTATACAATGGTACATACCAGTATATTTTGTATTTAAAATAAATATGAAAGAAATAACATTCCTGCTTGCCTTGTCAGCAGCATTTTACTTTTTGAAATAATTATGCTTTCTAGTGTACTACATAGCTTGAGTTCATTTTTTTTTTAAGATTTTATTTATTTATTTGACAGACAGAGATCACAAGTAGGCAGAGAGGCAGGCAGAGAGAGAGGAGGAAGCAGGCTCCCCGCTGAGCAGAGAGCCCGATGTGGGGCTTGATCCTTGGACCCTGGGATCATGACCTGAGCTGAAGGCAGAGGCCTTAACCTACTGAGCCACCCAGGCGCCCCTTGAGTTCATTTTTTAAAACTATATGCAGTTTACATGGAATTAATACAGTGAATTGTTAATTTATGTTTTTATATCAATTAAGCAAATATTTGTTGAGCCCTTACTGTTTGAAAGGCACTGTGCTAAGTGTTAAAGATAAATACATGATATAATGATCCCTGTCCTCAAGAAACTTATATTGTACTTTTATTTCACTGGAAATTTATTAAAATGGAAAAATTATAAAAGAATGTGTTAAGTGTCCCAGTGAAGGAACACAGAGGAAGGAATACAAGACTGTGTCTAGGCTTTCCTTGATAAAATTTAATCTGCAGATATTTGATTTTTCTTGACCATGTACATACATCAGCAGATCATAGCACTGGGAATAACTTGTGCTTGTAATGGGTCTACATAACCATGATCTAGATCAGTATAGTCTTGTTTATTTTTACTGCCCATGTTAAGAACCAGGTTGAGAAGAAAGATCTCTTTAAAACCCTGAAAAATAAAAACACTGAAGTCAGTTTTTCATTAATTTTTTTGCAACTTATAAAAAATAGTATGAATTGCTTTTTGTTCCAGTGTCTGGATATTACAATTTTTTATGTAGATGGAAGACACTTTAAATCATCATCTTTTAAAACTTCTTTTAACCATTAAGGTGCAACCAGAAGTGTAATTGTTGGAATATGAGTTGCCTTTTTTTTTTTTTTTAAAGGTTTCCTTTGGATCCTAAAAGAAGAAAAGAATGGATTCGCCTGCTTAGGCGCAAAAATTTTGTGCCAGGAAAACACACTTTTCTTTGTTCAAAGCACTTTGAAGCCTCCTGTTTTGACTTAACAGGACAAACTCGACGACTTAAAATGGATGCTGTTCCAACCATTTTTGATTTTTGTACCCATTTAAAGTCTATGGTAGGTAGCATTACTTTTCTCTTACCCGTTTTTACCATTTTTGGTACCCATTCTTTTTTGTTTACAAATTAAAACAATTCAGAATATATCAAAATTCATATATAATACTGTGCCTCAAGAAAGTCACAAAACTTCTCTTGTGCAGTAAAGGTACAGACTACAATTAGAGCTCAGGTCTCCTGACTCCAGTATTCTTTCCCCCAATACAAACTGATTTTACTATATTGGAATTTTACATTACTTCCAGTTATTATCAGTAACTGAACCAATGGTAAAACTGAGAAATCATGAGCAATGATACCTCTAGCATCATTCTGCTCTTGATTTTAAGATAATATTCAAAATATGTGTGATGAGCTTTAAGAACAGCACATCCAGAGAATACCAGAGTTACAACAAAGAATATAAGTTCAGAGGAAGGCATCACAGAAAACTTCATCAAGCTAAGGCATTTAGCTTAGAGTTTGTGCTGGAGTTTGAGCTTGGAGTTTAGAACCTAGGAGAGGGTTCTTAACCTTGCACAGGACAATTACAACAACATGAGGAGAACAGAAGCCAATGGGTTGAGGGTTAAGTGGAAAATATTCAAGTGTTAGCAAGTGATACGTAAAAGGAAGGAGAGAATTAAGGTAGATAATGAATGTATTAAAACAATATTTTATCTAGTTGGGAATCTAGATAAAAATCTGATCAGAGAGGAAAATTTATTTGTCCAAAAATGAATTCCTGTGTTTTTAATAATATTTGTTGAATCAATAAAAGAAACAAATTTAGGAAGTTAAGACATAATCTGGGAACGGAAAGTGATTTAATATTATGGGAGTATGAATCAAAATGGTGAATGGCAGAATGGGGTGAGATCCTGTATTGTAAGTTTGCTATGTAAAGATTTTTTTGTCTTTAGATAATGAAGCAAAGAGAAAGTTAGCCAGTTACAGAAACATCAGATCTATTAGAAAAATTATTCTGGTGGCAGAATATGAATTAGGATCAGAATGAGGTGGACATCATTAAAGAATTTTTTAATATATTCAAGCCAGGTATGATAAAGGCCTGATGTGGGCAGTAGCATTAAGCATAATGGACGTGATGGTGAGCGCTGTGAATTGTCTAAGACTGATGAATCACAGACCTGAACCCTTGAAACAAATAATACATTATATGTTAGTTTAAAAGAAAAGAAAAAGAAACACACCTTAACCAAAAAAAAAGAAAAAAAAGAAGAGTGATGGAAAAGAAAGGATTCATGGTAGAGATATTTAGGAGGTAGAATTAATTGGACTTGAGGACAATTGAGTAAAAGAGATAAAGTGGGGGGGGGGGAAGTCCTCAGGGTCCTCAGATTTGGGTATAAAGTTCCTGGCCAGATTTTAAATCTTAGAATAGAAGATGTAATTGTGAACATTTAATAAGTAAATCTATTCAGGAGCTTGATAACTTGGGGATAATTTTTTATTAAATAGAACCCCAGGTTTGAAATATCAAATTGAAAGAATAGTGTTTACCTAAAAAAGAGATTAAATCAGTATCAGAGATAAACCAAATGTCTAAGTACATTACATTGGCCTTAGTGAGAAAATTGCAAAAGATTTTTAAAATCTCCCTAAAATCACACTTAATAACTTGAAAGAGACCTTGGAAGTCCATTGTCTATTTTTTTTTTTAAAGATTTTATTTATTTGACAGACAGAGATCACAAGTAGGCAGAGAGCAGGCAGAGAGAGAGGGAAGGAGAAGCAGGCTCCCTGCTGAGCAGAGAGCCCGATGCGGGGCTCGATCCCAGGACTCTGGGATCATGACCTGAGCTGAAGGCAGAGGCTTTAACCCACTGAGCCACCCAGGCGCCCCCATTGTCTATTTTTAAACAATGTTTGTATCCCTCTGGAGAGAAATGACAAGATGAAATAAGGTGGCGAGAGCTAATGCAACAAGTTGAGGAGCTTGAATCCACGACTACATGAGATGGGCAGCTGATGTTTCCTATCAAACTTTTAAAATCAGTTTTTAAAAGAGCAGTTTAATTACTTTCATAAAAAACTGGACAAAATTTACTTATTTGTGATATTCCATAATTTATGTTCGACTCTCTAATTTTATTTGGCTTAGAAACTCAAGTCAAGGAATCTTTTGAAGAAAAACAACAGTTGTGCCCCAACAGGACCATCTAATTTAAAATCAAACATTAGTAGTCAGCAAGTACTACTTGAGCACAGTTATGCTTTTAGGAATCCTATGGAGGCAAAAAAGAGGATAATTAAACTGGAAAAAGAAATAGCAAGTTTAAGAAAGAAAATGAAAACTTGCTTACAAAAAGAACGCAGAGCAACACGAAGATGGATCAAAGCCACATGCTTGGTGAAGAATCTGGAAGCAAATAACATATTACCTAAGGGCACATCAGAACACATTTTACCAACTGCCTTAAGCAGTCTTCCTTTGGAAGATTTCAAGATTCTTGAACCTGATCAACAAGATAAAACATTACCAATTCTATAAAACATTCCTTTAAGAGTAGCCCACAAAGAACTTGATCCCATCCTTCTTCTATTCAAAGGTAAAAATATTTAAGGAAATTGTGCCAAAATTGGGTATTTAATAAAGTTTTACTTGAAGTACCATTATTACTGTATAATTTATAAAGACTTGATTATTAAAAAAATGGAAACTTTCTATGAAACATATTTGAAAAAGAATGGAAGTGCCTTACATGAGAATTATGTACTTAAAAATTTTGCTAGGAAATTGTATGTTTACAAGGTGTTTTGTGTTTTTGTCTTTTAAAACTACTTTTAAAGAACTGTCTATGACAATATGTTTAATTTCTATTAGAAATTTTTTTTTTCCTGTACCAATGTTGGGATATTACATTCTAAATAGGATGGTAAGTAAGAATTAGCCAACATTAAATATGACTTTAAAACTGCTGGATTTTGTATTAATTGAATTATTATTGGCACTGTGATTTGGAAATTTTGTAAGGAAAAAGTCAGAGGTACAAGGCAAATTCTGTTATTTAAACTTTCTGTGTCTGCTCACTAACAAAAGTGACAAAAGTCATGGCCTCCTTCATGAAAATATTAGCTTTTAAAATAGATTATAAAATATTTTGAAAATAATATTTTGAATGTGAAGTGCTCTTGAGTCATCCAAGCAAGGTAAGGCCTCAAGTAACTGAGACTAGAAAAACTGATAGCCAATTGTATGTTGTGCAATAATGTAGACATTGTGATCTAGCTTTTACCTTAGTTAAATAAAAAGATATATTTATATTACTTTTTTCTCAAAATAAAAATTCTACATTTTCAATTCTAAAGTTGGTCCACTAATTAGGTAATGTGATGCAAAGTTCCATATTAGGAATACCTCCTCTACCCCCACTAATATTGTATGTATCAATATACATACCGAAACTCGTAAGCTTTTTTTTAACCCCAAAAGTCCACATTAGGATTTTATCACAGAAAAGCACTTACCATATTTTATCTTCACAACTTATAACTTAAAACAGAATCAATTTATTGTCCCTATCAGCTTGTTTTGATCTCCTTTTTTAACAAGTCAAATAGAGCAACGGTGTCTCATAAGGGAAGGGAAATGTATTTTCTATAAAAATACATGTGTCTGATAAAACTATGAAAATGCTAATTATTTTACAAAATAGAATATGAGAACTATGATAGTTGCCACTTGAACTAATTAAAGAGTTCACCTTATTTCACCGGATAAATTTTTAATTTTAGTAAGAATCCTTTCCTTCAAATAGCTTTGGGCAAATCACATTAAACTTATTAATGCATAACCAAGTTATTCAGTCTTAGTTCAAGCTTCTGACACTACCATATGAAAGCAGCATGTATATGCCGAACCATAATTGTTAGAAATTATTGCTTTAAGGTAATGGTGGTTTTATTTTATAAAGAATTTTTTGTGGGGGGGGATTGGGTTGTGTTTGTTTTGTTTTGTTTTGTTTTTGGTGACATTTGCTTGGATTCTAGCAGTAGTCTTTTTACAATATTAGCAACCTTTCTTTCTTTCTTTCTTTCTTTCTTTCTTTCTTTCTTTCTTTCTTTCTTTTTTTTAAGATTTTACCTATTTATTTGACAGAGAGAGAGAGAGAGATCACAATTAGGCAGAGAGAGTGGGGGAAGCAGGCTCCCCACTGAGCAGAGAGCCCCATGAGGGGCTCAGTCCCAGGATCCTGAGATCATGACCTGAGCCAAAGGCAGAGGCTCAACCCACTGAGCCACCCAGGTGCCCCAGCACCCTTTCTTTTAATAACGAATGCCTCCCAAGCAACTAGATTTCACAAAGGCAAAGGTAAGAAAAGTCTGTGTGGTTATCCTGGGGCACTTTAAACATATATTTATGAAAATCCTCTTGTGAGTGTTATAAACCTTCTTAGTCATTTTTTCTCAAATACTGGACATAGCTCCTTGAAATTGTCATTCCTTCTTTTTTTTCTAATATGGTTTCAAATATCTCTTCACTTACTGACCATAGCTTTTATACCTCAAAATAAGCTGAGCAAATAATCCTCTAAACCTAAACTGTGTTTTCCAAGTATAAACTCTCATGTGGTTCATCACCCCTACCCTATATAAAACAAAATACTAATTAATGCAGGCTCGTTCCCATCTACAATAGTATCTTGATATCTTAATATAACATTTTAAAAATCACAAAAATAAGACATAAAATACAAGCTTTTAGCAAAGCTAACTAGACTTCATTATTATTTGAGACTACTGAATAAACTACCACTCAGTAATGTTAAAGTACATTTTTTTCCATGTCATTTTCCATGTTACTGTCCTGATAACATGCTCCAAATTCTCCCTGAATCAAATTATTTCATTAACAAACATACATATGTCTACCTTAAAACTAGTCTCATTCATAGAGGAAAACCTAAATCTTTTTAAATCCTGTTTTCTGTTGTTGATAAACTTATCAGTTTGACCACCTACCATAAAAATAAAGCAGCTCTTTTTCTTCTGCTGGACCCAACACATATCCTCTGTTCATTTTATGTGTTATTCATTCTATGCCTGCTAGGCACTAACCTCTATGAAGAAAGAGCCAAGGGCTAATGACTTGACTCAAAGATGATATGATTATCTGCCCTTAAGTTCCTCAAAAGTCTTCTGAGAGAAAAAAATATGTATTTGTAATACAATATGATAAATGCTATTAAATCTACATGAAGTGCTTTGGTAAATGCTGTTGAATTGGAATTTAAAAAGCATATAAACTTTAGACCTTTTTCCAAAAAACTTTTCCCTTGAAACAAAACTGATTTCTTCTTATGACTTACCGAAGGAGACAGAAGGATATCAGAATTGACCTGAAGTATATACAGTGTTCTTTTAATGAGTTGTAAGACATTTTCCCCCTTGAAAATGAACACTGAACAAATTAGTTGTTAATGGTATCATTTTAACAGGAAAATACAACTAAATAAACTACTGTATCAGCCAAGTACTCAAGTTTATTTGACATTTGATATTTTTATAAAATAACAAACTTTGCTAAAAGATTTTTACAAATAATTTAGTTCAGAGTCTCAAGGTTAACAAAGCACTATGGCATCCATTTGATCTCTTATTCTTTACAAATATTCTTTGTGGTAAGTAGCATTATCTCCAATTTACCAATGAAGAAATCCTTGTTAATGTTATTTATTTATTTAGATGTTTAAAATGTGCCAAGTGGCACAAAGGATAGAAGTGCCAGTGATCTAGGAAGTTCAATCCTAGATTGAGCAATGGTCTTCAGCCTTCAAATCCTCTGCTTTGCCCTCCACATTATAACTCCCATCCAACATATGAATCATGTTACTAAAGTAGGACAAGTCGTGTGTCTCAAAAAACTAAAATAAAAAATTTTATATATGTAGTTAAGATCATCTATGAAATCACTGTAGATCTTTTCTAGGTAGACTTTATAATGTTGGTATTTTATCTCAGTTCTCAATGTTAGAATACGGGTAAATTTGAATGTTGATAATAGAGAAAATAGTTCATCTTTATGCCAGAATATGGGATTCTGTAGGTATTTAGACAGTTGAAAACTTCCTAAAATTAATGATTTTATAATGTATATTAAACAATTACTATTGTATTCTGAGAATGTTATTAAAAATTTTTTTACAAGGCAATTACTGTCATGACTTTTTTTTTTTTTTTTTTTTTTTTTTTTTACAAAATACACATGAATAGCTCTGTGGAAGTCTTTCCCTTACATGGACCCCCTAAAATATTTCTGTAGAAATCCTTTACCCTAAATTGAAGCAAACTGTAAACAGAATAGGGATTACATAAAGACTAGAAGAGGAATTATCATTTTTATTTTCATGGCTCAAGTTATATCTAAGCATATATGATAGTTTATTTGCAGTGGTTTTTTCCAGGGTTTTTTTTTGTTGCTTTTGCTGTTCTTTTTAAGATTTTATTTATTTATTTGGGAGAGAGAGCACAAGAGCAGGAGCCAGGGTGGGGGTATGAAGAGCAGAGGGAGAAGGCCAAGCGCGGAGCACAGAGCCCAACACAATGAGCGCAGAGGACCTGGACATCATGACCTGAACCGAAATCAAGAGTTGGACAACTAACTGACTGAGCCACCCTGGTGCCACTGCACTGTTTCATACTCGTTATGCAATCTAAACCAGATATACAAAGGGCTATAAAAATTGTCTCTCCCAACAATAATTCAGAGGCTCACACAAAGATTTATTTGTAAATACAATTACCAAAGCTGATTTTAATAACAAAATAGGAAATAACATGTGATTTTTTAGTTTTATTTTTCTTTAAGACTTTATTTATTTGACAGAGCACAAGCAGAGGGAGCAGTAGAGAGAGAGGGAGAAGCAGGCTCCTGGCTGAGCAGGGAGCTCGACGCAGGGCTCAATCCCAGGACTCTGGGATCATGACCCGAGCCAAAGGCAGACCCCTTAACAACTGAGCTACCCAGATGCCCCATAAGATGTGATTTTTTTAAAATTCATTTTTAATTTGATACTTTAATCCAAAAAATACTATATTAATATTCACTAAAAGACACTGAGCAAACTAGGATGAACCAGACAAGTCCCTGTCCTCAAGACTACTGGAAGGAAATATTCCATTTGTTTACTCCTGCTCCCTACACTTCCTAATGTCCTTTACAATAAGTCGAATCTAATATAAGAAATCAGTCTTCAGATTGCTGCCTAGGCTTTTAAAACTTGTGCTCCAAAGGTTGAAAGAGAAAAACTTTTGAGTTTAATATCAAGAAAGATATGTATGATGCCTGGATTGCTCTGTTAGTTAAGCAACTGCCTTCAGGTCTGGTCATGATCTTAAGGTCCTGGGATTGAGCCCTGAGTTGGATTCCCTGCTCAGTAGAGAGTCTGCTTCTCTCTCCTGCCCCTACTCCCAACTCGTGCTTGCTCACTCTCACAAATGAATGGATAAAATCCTTAAAAAAAAAAAAAAAAAAAAAGAAAGCAGGTATGTGCCGATCTCTTAGGTGAACTTTCAGCTTGTTTAGATACAATATTTCAAACCTTATCTCTAACTCTTTTCCATTCTCTCGGACTTCCTATTTTCATGCTCTCCTTAACCAACTACAAGTGCCCTTCCCTCAGCTTGGTCACTTAACTTGGTCATCTTTCATGTCTTAGCCCTGACAATCCCTCTTTCTATGACACTTCCCTTAACATACTGAAGTGACATTAACCCTACCCAATTATCTGGTGTGACTGATATTGGGCAGTCAACTTGCTGAGGTAATTCAATTATTTATCTGTACCAAACAGAATGAGACAAAAATAAAGTGAGCACATAATTTCTTCAGGAAGACCATATATAAATTTAGTCAAATAAGATGGACACTACTATTTAATCCCACTTCACAGTTAATTAGATTTCTTACCAAAGAAAAGGATGTTAAGTTGTCTTGGCATGTTACTTAAATTTAGAATTGTGTTTTTAAAAAGTACTCAGTAGTTAAACAACTACTACTTTTCAAAGAAAAAGTACTCTGGGTTAAAAAACATTTGGGTACTATACCTAAAACTCATTTGCCTCCTCTTCTTACATTGTCAGCAGTCAACTGAAAAAGTTCAGATATGCCATAATTATTACTTAATTTTAACCCAGGCACACAAGTTAATTTCAAATGCAACATAAGCCACAAGGTTCAAACCTGATGTTAACAAGACATTCTGTTTTCTAAATGAATTGACTGAAGGCACACACTTAAAATGAGAGGTGTAGGGACAGAGTTCCACCATGTAAGTGGTGTCCGACAATAAATTTGAGCTCAATAGCAGGAACTATGCCCCACTTTATCTTTACATCTCCAGCAACCAGCAGTGTCCCTCACATTATATATGCTAAACAGTGTCACTTTAAATAATGTTCTCAGTCATGAAACTGCTCCTCCAAAACAATATATCCCTTTCCCCCTTAAAAAAAAAAAAAAAAATCCATAATATTAGGGGCCCCTGGGTGGCTCAGTGGGTTAAGCCTCTGACTCTTGGTTTCAGCTAAGGTCATGATCTCAGGATCCTTAGAGCAAGCTCCGGGCTCATCAGGGAGTCTGCCTGAGGTTCTCTCTGTCCCTCCCTCCACTTGTGCTCTCTCTCTAAAACAAATCAACAAATCTTTTAAAAAACCCATATTATTTTATGGCATGAACTTTTTATAGATGAAAAAGCATTCAATTACGGTTGAAATGGACTTACTGGGTTTAAATTCACTTGCACTCCTGTTTTCCATTCCTACCCTAGTGGTAGTTTCAACCTTCTCTGAGTATGTTCTCAAACGCAAGGATCTAAGGCTCCAGATCGCTATTCAGACGAGAACTCAACCCCTGGAGCCCCTGGGTGCTTCTGCCAAGCCGCCGTCCTTGGAGCCGCCTTTTAAACGCTCACGTGAGTGAAGCCCCGCCCTTAGATGGCGGCAGCGCATGCGCGCAGGAAGCAGAGACGCGATTCGGCGTGTGGGTGTTTCAGGGTTCTCGGCCTGGAGGTCTGGACCTGAACTTTGGGGCGGTTCCCGCGGCTGTTGAGACGGGACCCCTACCGCCTAGGGCTCACCCTCGGAACCCACCCTGGTTCTGGCTGCGCGCCCTGTCTCTGAGACCGACGCCCCCCCACCCTCGACCCTGCGTCGGCGCGTGGGCGTGGGGTGGAGACGGAGCCCGCTGTCCCAGGACCTGCGATTGGCTGATTCCGTTTTCCTTTCGCCTTCCTGGCTGCGGAGCTCAGGTGTGAAGTGACCGCCTGTGTGGGACCCCGCGCTCGGAAGGAATGAGCTTTGCTTTTCCAGTGAGGTCCTAACATCGCCCACAGGAGTTTGAGCTATCCGTCAGCCGCAGTTTCCAGAAATAGTTAGGATTTATGTTAGTTTTGCGGTCGGTGGAAGATGTTGGCATTTATGTTTGCCTCCGGGAGTTTTTTGGCAACTTATAAACGACTTATTTTTTCCTAGAAACACTATTCTCTCCCTCAGGGGGCTCATATTGTTATTTTCCATGACAGGTCCTGACGACAATATTTGCAAAAAGTATATAAAGATGATAACCAATATAGTTATATTGAGCCTGATCATTTGCATTTCTTTAGCTTTCTGGATTATGTCTATGACTGCAAGCACCTATTACGGTAAGTATGAATGTTCTGAGTTGTTTTCCTCTAATCTAATTGGTGGAATTGAAAATTGTATTGTTAATGAAATCCAAAACTTGCATCTTAGGAGTGGTTATAAATTATGTTTTCCTAACTTCCACAGCCTCAATTTAATTTACCAACATTAAAATACAAACACTGCTTTGAAGATTTAAGAACCTTTAATAAACGCTGCCTCTGATAATACTGGTTAATCATTTCAAAATACATTTCTACGTTGTGTGTAGTTATTACATCTACATGAGAAATAAGTGAAATGAAATACAGTGTTGTAAACCAATTGCAGTGATGCTTTTAGTAAGAATATTTGTAAGTAGTTTATCAGTTTTATGTATCCTGTAAAAATAGCAATAAAAATAAAAGGTGGTATAGTGTTTACATTTGGAGATTTGGAGGATTTGTCTGGTCTTTGGTCACGTCAAAAGAGCAGACATCTTTTTAAAATCTGAAGCCCTACTTTATAAGATATTCTGGACTCAAGCCTACACAGTTTTGAATACTCCTTAGAGTTTAAGTATGCCTTTACAGAAATTTCCTTGGTACTCCTATAAAAATGGAATTCTGGGGCACCTGGCTGGCTCAATGGGTTAAGCCGCTGCCTTGGACTCAGGTCATGATCTCAGGGTCCTGGGATCGAGCCCCACATGCTCAGCAGACAGCCTGCTTCCCCCTCTCTCTCTGCCTGCCTATCTGCCTACTTATCTGCCTACTTATGATTTCTCTCTCTGTCAAATAAATAAGTAAAATCTTAAAAAAAAAATGGAATTCTGTTCAGCTGAAAGGAAGAAGTGAAAGTAGAGTCAGAAAGGGATTAGCCTTTTTCAGAGACATGTGAATAATCGAATGAGTGGTGTTCAGGTTCAGAAGCTTTCAGACTTATTCATTCATAATGATTCACAGTAGAGCATGAGGGTTTGAAGAGAAGAGGTATGAGAGGAGATTCTTGTTTGTGCTATTATTTTTTGTTTGTGCTATTATTAACTCTGACTTGGACTCAATGGAATAAACCTGGATTTGTAAACCAAAGTGTCCCTGTGGAACCAGGCACCTGATTTTTGCATCTTAAACACACAAGAATTGCGTTCATTTTCAGAAGCAGAATTTTTGTTTTTGAACATTTGGTCTGCTTTGCCTTCCATTTTCCCATTTTTGATAGAAATGTGGGCCATAGCAGTAGTTCACATTTTTCGTCACTATACTTACTTAGTCTTGGTGTGTAGGAGTCTGTCAGGAACTGTGGGGATTTTAAACGAGAAAGCTCTGACCTGTCTAAAGAGGGTGGTCTCTCTCCACTGTAGTCAATTCTGCCATGTGGGCCTGAGCATCCAGTTTTTAAAACAGAAGCCAAGGTTCTGGGTTTTTATATGAAATCTCCTAATCTTTAAATATTGACTCCCAACTCTTTGAAAACATTCTGCTAGCCAAACAAACAAACAAACAAACAAAAACATCTGTGAGGTGAATGTGACCTTTGGAAAAATGAGTTGCTAATTGTTGAATAGAGGTATGTAGCCTGTAAGAATGTTACTTTAAAAAATAAATCTCTCTAAAAAGCAGAAAGAGAAATAATTGAATCCTGCTAAGAAAGTAGTTTGTTCTGTACAATTCTTTTTTTTTTTTAAGATTTTATTTATTTATTTGACAAAGACCTAGTGAGAGGGAGAACACAAGCAGGGGAAGTGGAAGCAGGGAGCCTGATGTGGGGCTCAATCCCAGGACCCTGGGATCACAACCCCAAAGGTAGACACTTAATAACTGAGCCACCCAGGCGCCCCATGCTCTGTACAATCCTTGAGATTTAATACATGCCTCCTTTTCAAAACAGTGGGGAATTAGATATATATTTCAAATCTCCAAAAATGTATGAAGTACCAAAACTTAGTACTTACTTGGGCATTTCCCAAAAGGACTCTCTCTCTGGAAATACACAAATCTCAACAGTTATTTTATTTTGGTGACTTCATCTCGGTTTCTCTACTTAATGATAGTATTTTAATCCAGAATGCATTTATCAAAGCTTATAGCCAAAACTTACCTGTAAATTTAATTTTTTAGGTAATTTACAGCCTATTTCTCCTTGGCGTTGGCTGTTTTCTGTTGTTGTTCCTGTTTTGATCGTCTCTAATGGCTTTAAAAAGAAAAGTCTAGACCACAGTGGGGCTTTAGGAGGTATGTTTTTCTTTTAACTGTTTATGTAATAAGTGCTTGCTTATATAATTTAAACTCATGTTTTCTAAATTCTGAACTTATGAGACTATAAATCCCATTATGCATTTTAGACAATGATAAAGTTGTTACTCAGCATTCCTATTCTGTCAGAATTTCAGATACTGACATACTCAGTGCAATGTACAAATTTAACTTTTAATTGATATCAAGTGGATTAATAGGATAGATTTCTTAGTTCCTTGATTATTCTGCTCTTTCAGTTGTATTAAATTACCTGCTGTCAGAAACATTGGAGCACTCCTGGTAGGTGTACAGTAGAGGAGCTGTTGGAAAGAATCATTCTAGGAAATTGCTATTAGTAGCCTCAAACAAAGCAGTCCAAACTAAGTATCCTAGATTTATTTTTCAGAACTGAGTTAGGGATAGGCCAGATTTTTCTTTTAGGACATATTTATCAAGTACTTACTATATGCCCCTCTTGGAAACTGGGGATATGGCTGAACAAGGACAAGGTTTCAAGTTCTGGTGGAACTTTTATTCTTTAGAAGAGTTAGGTAACAAAATACATAAAACTTTTATATAATGATAAATTTTATGAGAAAAATTCAGATAATAAAGTGTGTATGTTAGGGAATGTGGGCATTCTTTTGTATATAGAGTCAAGCATAACCCTTTACTCTAAGGAGGTAGTTTTGAACCAAAACTTGAAGAAGCTAGCAATGAGAAGGTCTGAGAGAAGCATGTTCCAAGCTGACAGAAAAACATGTGTAAAGACCCTAACATATACCCTGGCTTATTTAGGTATGAGAATAGGCTCATTTGACTGGAAAATACTTTTAAAAAAAAAAGGGGGGGGAACATAGAAAATTAAGGAAATAGGCAAGGACCAGCTAATAAGGAGTCTTGGACACAGTAAAGATTTTTTTTTTTTTTAAGATTTATTCATTTTAGCAAAGAGAGCGTGTGTGTATGAGTAAGAGCTCGTACGAGGGAGGGGCAGAGGGAGAGAGAGAATCCCAAGCAGACTCCCCACTGAGTACAGAGCTTGATGCAGGGCTGACCCCAGGACTCTGAGATGATGACCTGAGCTCAGACTGATGCTCAACCAACTGAGCTACTCAGGTGCCCCACAGTAAATATTTTATTCCAAACTAGGTGGAATTTCCCCTGCCTCAAATCAAGGGGGTGACATGATCTGATGTGACATCAGGACTTTCATATACTTCTAGTGTTATAAGCCCCAAGCCATGAGGATTCCCCCTCAAATACTACATGCAGGATGAGATCACTACAGAATGACATTTATTTATTTGTTTGTTTATTTATTTTTAAAGATTTTACCCATTTGACAAAGAGAGACACGGTGAGAGGGAAGTGGGAGTGGGAGAAGCAGGCCTCCCACCAAGCAGGGAGCCCGACTCAAGGCTTGATCCCAGGATCCCAGGATCATGACCTGAGCCAAAGGCAGATACTAAATGACTGAGCCACCCAGGTGCCCCCAGAATGACAATTATTTAGAACTGGGAGGTCTTTTTTTTTTTTTTTTTTTAGATTTTATTTATTTATTTAGAGAGAACATGCGCTTGGGGACAGAGGGACAGAGGGTGGGGGGAAAGAGAATCTTAAGCAGACTCTGTGCTGAGTGCGCAGAGCCCAACACAGGGATCCATCTCACGACCCTGAGATCTTGACCTGAGTGGAAATCAAGAGTTGGTCACTTAACTAACTGAGCCATCCAGTCGCCTCTCCTAGAAGTATGCCTTCATGTTGAAGCCATGTACCCAACCTTCAAAATACTACTGGTCATTAGTCCTAATTTAGCACTGTAAACACACTCTGCTGCCTCTGATCTCATTGAGAGATTATTTCGAGAATAAGGAGGATCACATGAGGGGACATATGGGAATGTGACTATAAACCGTAAAGCACTGAGTAGATGATTTGTCCTAAGGAGGTATTATGTAGTCCAATTGTTCATTGTGTTCCTTTGAACTCAGTGTGGACAGTCTGTCATTGGATTTTTGGCTTGACAAGTTTTATTATTTTTTAAAGAATGCATTTACTTATTTGTCATCGAGCAAAAGCAGAGGGAGCAGCAGGCTGAGGGAGAAGCAGGCTCCCTGCTGAGCAAGTAGCCCAACGTGGGACTCGATCCCTGGGATCGTGACCTGAGCCTAAGGCAGATGCTTAACTGACTGAGCCACACAGGCATCGCTTGACTTGACAAGTTTAAATTTAATTTCACTTACCAGGACTATTCAGCTTGGTGGCTTACTGTTTTTTTTCCCGGTCATTCATTCAACAAGTGTATTGTTGGGGTCTCCTATATGCCACATACTTTTCTCGGCACCTAGGATTTAGTAATAAACAAAATGGATAAAAATCCCATTGTCAGAGAGCTTACTGTTTTAGTCAGGGGACACAGATGATAAAAGAGATGGGTTTGAGGCATTTAATCCCCAGAGCTATATGCTGTAAGTGTAGTGGAAATGCACGCAAATGGAGAATTGTCTAGAAAGGCCAGTGGTTGTTCTTCATGTGATTTCACAAGAGTGGCCTTGCTTTTTTTAAGTCACCAAGTTGTGTCTGGTGTTCAGTCTTTCTGAAATAGAAGCGTCATTTTGTCAGGTAGCCAGAGCTGATCAGACCTAATAAAACCAGTTTCTGTTGCTCATTGTCTCATGGGACTGGTATATGAGTCAGAATGCGACTTTATTAATCTGATAAAATAGAGACTAGTCAGGGTGCCAGTTGGCTCAGTCAGAGCATGTGACTCTTGGTCTCAAGGTCACGAGTTCAAGTCCCCCACATTGGGCTCAGGGCCTACTTTAAAAAATAATAATAATAAATTATGTCTTTAAAGATATATATGTAGAAAATATATAGAGAGAACTAGTCGATTGCAGACTGAAATACAAACATCACTGTTCAGGCATACCCTGTTGTAGTCAGGCCATTTGTCAGAGTTTGACTAGAGAATTTCTTTGGTGAGTACTAAGTCTGAGAAACAGTCGATATGATGCCAGCAGGCCAGGTCTGGGACCCAGAGTGGGTACCACAGAACTAGGCAACAGAGTCCTTGGCTGTGTGCAGGATAGAAATCAAATGTGAGCCAGCAGGAGGTGAAAGCAGAGTTTATCGAAGATGTAGAGAGAACACAGATAGAGATAGTGTCTGGGAGACTCAGAAAGGAAAGGAGAGAGTCCCATCTTTGTTTGGGGTCTGGGGTTTTTAGTGAAGATTGTGGTCCAGTATGTGTGCCCTCTTCGGCATCCAGGAATCAGTAAGAACAAAGGTGAGGGCCCAGATGTTACTCCTTGGAGTCAGGGGTCTTAGCATCCAGATGTCTGGTACCAGGGTCTGGAATATGCATGTGATGGCTTCCTTGGGTCATCCTTTTTTTTTTTTTTTTTAAGATTTTATTTATTTATTTGACAGAGATCACAAGTAGGCAGAGAGGCAGGCAGAGAGAGAGGAGGAAGCAGGCTCCCTGCTGAGCAGAGAGCCCAATGCGGGACTCGATCCCAGGACCCTGGGATCATGACCTGAGCCGAAAGCAGAGGCTTTAACCCACTGAGCCACCCAGGTTCCCATCCTTGGGTCATCCTTACCTGGTCCTTACTTAGAAGTTATCAAGTCTAAAGAACTCATTAACTCCTTGTCCCTTACAAAGAGGACATAAACTATTTGCATTATGAAGCATCTATAAAGCGGGGGTTCGTGTCCTCACAGCCAGAGAAGGAAAAGGAGCAAAAAGCAGATGTTATGGAATCCTTCCATTTCTCTATCTCAGATATTGCAGATCCTTAGGTCAAAGGGTCCCATCCTTTGTACAGGATTCAACAAGTCTGCCAACTTCTAGTTCTTTGGCCTTCATGTTTTTTATTTTGGGTTAATGAGCCTTCTGTTGATTTCCAGTCTTTCTGTAGGTAGATTACCTGTGGTCGAATTGATTAGATTTGAGTTTATTAAATCATAAAATTCTAGTCCTACCTTTCCCTTTTCTGCCTCTTAGGGTTATTATACCGAGGTCACCTTAGTTGAAATTTTTGGTATAACTCTAGTCCTGCTCTCAGAGACATTTATAGACAGTGTTGTTTTACTTCCCTATCTGGCTCTGTTAAGTGCAGAATTTACCTATTTAAAACTCAGAAGGCAGTCATAATTCTTAAATCTTGAAGTGTTTTGAGAGCACCCTTTTGTTATGCATATCAACTCTTATCATTGACAATTAGAGATTCCAGAGGTGGTTTGGGGGAGATGGAATAGACAAGAACTGGAGGCAGCAGTTATTAATTTAAGAGTTCAGACATAGCTAGGAGTTGCAGAAAATACCAAGGTATTTTTAGACTACATGAAAGAAATCATTCTTTAAAAGTACATTGCCTTAAATTTTTTTTTTTTTTTTAAAGATTTTATTTAATTTGACAGACAGAGATCACAGGTAGGCAGAGACGCAGGCAGAGAGAGGAAGGGAAGCAGGCTCGTTGCTGAGCAGAAAGCCCGATGTGGGACTCGATCCCAGGACCCTGGGATCATGACCTGAGCCGAAGGCAGAGGCTTTAACCCACTGAGCCACCCAGGCGCCCCACATTGCCTTAAATTTATTTCCTCATTCTGAACCTGTCATCAACATGAACATTGATCATGTTATGCAGTATTTCAAGGTGATTGAAGTAAAAAGGATGTAGATGATTTTGTACCATTTCAGTGTAGGGTGTTTTAGGACCACCTTACTCTGAGTCTGCTTGAAGCAACAGTGGAACAAATTTTTAATAGTTACTATCAGAAAAGGGATCAGAGTGTGGGGGTGCACAGAGACATTTAGATTTTTACTGTGTATACTTCCATATTTTTTGGCTTTCCCCTCCAATAGTCATGTACTACTTTTGTAATACTTTAACACTAATTGAAAAAAACTTAAAGGTTGGATAACAAAAATAATATTCATCATTAATTTTGTTATAATAAGAATATATAATTACAAAAATAGTTATTGAGGTTTTACCACTGTAGCCATTATTATTACCAGTGATATTAGTGAATGTTTATGAAAGTCTTTCTATATCTGTAATATCATAAGCATACTGTAAAAAATTATCTCATTTAGTTTTCAGAGAAAGTCAATGAGGAAGGAATTGCTGTTATTCTCATTTCACCACTAAGACATTGAGGCTTATGGTTAGGTAATAGTTAGTCAAACTGAGGTAAAGGGAGGAGCCAACATTTGAACTCCAGACTGTTCAACAGTAAAGAGCTGAAGAACTTTATTAGTCGTCTACTCAGCATTACGCTATTTCTTGCACTTACTATTAAAATGTGCTAAACTTGAGTAGAAAGCCAATATTTGAGTATCTCTGGATAGATCAGTCAGTAAATGTGTCAGTAGTTGTACCTGAATATTGAACTAAGCAACAGAAAGAGTTTCTTTTTTTTTTTTTTAAGATTTTATTTATTTATTTGTCAGAGAGAGAGCATAAGCAGGGAGAGCTGCAGGAAGAGGGAGAAGCAGGCTCCTGGAGCCCCATGTGGGACTCAGTCCCACGACTCTGGGATCATGACCTGAGCCGAAGGCAGATGCTTAAGTGACTGAGATGCCAACAGAAAGACTTTCTACAGAAATAGAAAGCTGGTCCCCTGTTCTATTATTTAAGAAAATACTATTTAATACTAAACACCTGTTGAATATCTGTTCCATTAATAGTTTTGTTTAACATGTTAACAAAAATCTTTATATAACAAAACAATATATTTATCTTAAGAGTTAGAGAATGGAAGTTATTTTTTTGTTTTGTTTGTTTGTTTCCATTTTAACCAGGCTTCACGTTCAACACAGGGCTTGAACTCAAGACCAGAAGATTAAGAGTTGCGTGCTCTACTGACTGAGCTAGCCAGGCCTGAGAATGGAAATTGTTAATGATAAAGTTAGTCAGGGATGGGAGAATTTGTACTTAGAAATACAAGCAGGCAGCCTGGAAAGGGCCGCACAAGATAACAGTGCCTTAGTGTGGTTGTCACATTCTGGGAAACCGGTCCCCAGCCCTGCAGGGCCAGAGATGGATTCTCTTCAGACCCCCTACCCCAAACTGAAAGTTTAGACTTAAAGCACCCAAACTTGTAAGAGACTAATTAACAAAGAATGTAAATTTCTTGAGTGCCATTGATCCATGTGCTCAACAGCAGAGTTAGCACATTCTCTCCCCAAAAGGAGGACTATAAAATTATTATTTAAAAGGTGCTTATAAAAGGGCACCTGAGTGGCTCAGTTAGTTAAGTGTCTGCCTTCAACTCAGGGCATGATCCCTGGGTCCTGGGATCGGGCCCCATGTTGGGCTCCCTGCTCCGGGGAGCCTGCTTCTCCCTCTCCTTCTGCCCTTCCCCCCTGCTTGTGCTCGCTTTCTCTTTCTCTCTGTGTGTCAAATAAATAAATAAAAGCTTTAAAAAAAGTGCTTATGGGGTGCCTGGCTGGCCTAGTAGGTAGAGTATGTGACTCTTGCTCTTGGGATTGAGTTCAAGCCCCACTTTGGGTGAAGAACTTTTAAAAAAAATGTGCTTATCAGTTGGAAAGAACACTTAGAGAATGCTACCTGTTATGTAAAGAAGAAAGGAAGATAAGAAAACATGCATTATATATACTTTACAAAAAGAAACACAGTAATGATATGCTAAGAAACAAAGTTTGTTTTCTACAAAGAATGGAGGGAAAGCAAAATGTGGAGGGAGAGAGGGGCAAAGGGACCTGGGAGGAAATGACCCTTTTCTTAGTATACCTTTTTGTGTAAGTCTGACCTTTGAAAGCATGCTAGTGTTCTACATATTTAAGAAATAAAATAGTAAGGATGGGAAAAGGAGGAATCTAAAATTGAAAGCAAACTAAAACAAATGATCCCAATTGTATTTTGAATCAATACTATAAGCATACTGGAGGGGAAAAAAAGAAAACTTACGAACATAGCATTTAACTATATTCCTTCAGTCTTGGATTAAGGGAAGGGGAGAATGCCAAACAAATCCTAAATTATTTTAGTGTGGTTCTAAAAGTTTTAAATGTGATAGGGGATTGAGAAAAATGAGTGAAATTAGCATTGTTGTTTGAAACCAGGTTCTTACCATGGAAAGAAGCATTCAAATATGGAATGGGGAAAAGCAAGAGAAAACCTGCAGAGATGGATTGTAATTGGAGTTATTGGTGTGATCTTGTGATTTCTAAAATACGTGTGTGCGTATATATACATGTATATATGCACATGTATATGCATATGTGTATACCTTGTGTTCGTGTGTGTGTGTGTGTGTGTGTATTCACTTGCCCTGTCCACAAAAAGCAAATACACCCAGTAGCAAAGAACACACTGTGAGCCTAGATCTTGACCCTCAATATCCTTCCCCACTAAAATGTACCAAAACTCCTTAGAGAGATGACTGGTTCCAGGACTGGGGAAAACTGGGTTTGGGAAGAGGTTAGAGCATCTTGTTACACCAGAAAGAAAGAAAATGTGAGAAAGAAGAAAAAATGTGGGGTTATGTCATATGGTTCAGAAGTGAGTTTATCTATTTTGTTTGGTATTAGTGTAGCCACTTCTGCTCTCTTTTGGTTACTGTTTGCATGGAATATCTTTTTCAGTCCTTTTACTTTAAACCCATTTAAGTCTTTATAGAGTTAAAGTGAGTTCTTTATAGACAGCATTGGACTATGTGTTTTTATTTCATTTTGTCATTCTGTGTCTTTTGATTGAAGGATTTCATCCCCTTACATTTACTTTTTTTTTTTTTAAGACTTTTTTTAAAAGTAATCTCTGCATCCAACGTGGGGCTTGAATTTACAACCCCAAGATCAAGAGTTACATGTTCTACCAACTGAGCCAGCCAGGCACCCTAATTCCCTTAGGATTAAAATAATTACTAAGGAGAAACTTATTTCTGTCATTTTGCTATTTGTTTCTCTTTATCTGTTTCTCTCATAGTTTTTTTTGTTGTTGTTCATTTCTTATATTACTCTCTTGTTTAGTGTTTAATTTTTTGTAGTTAAATGTTTGAATTCCTTTTTTCATTTCCTTTTGTGTATATTTTACAACTGTTTTCTTTGTGGTTCCCATGACAATTACATATAACATCCTAAAATTATAACATTCTAATTTGAATTTTTGCCAGCATAACATCAATAACAAACTCTCTTAATTTCTCCTGTACTTTTTTTTTTTTAAGATTTTATTTATTGGGACACCTGGGTGACTCAGTCAGTTAAGTGTCTGCCTTCAGCTCAGGTGGTGATCCCAGGGTTCAGGATCAAGTTCCACATTGGATTCACTGCTTAGCGGGAAGCCTGGTTCTCCCTTTTCCTCTGCCACTCCCCCTGCTTGTGCTTTCTCTCAAATAAATAAATACAAAATCTTAAAAAAAAAAAAAAAGATTTTTTGAAAATAGAGCTAACCTATGACCCAGCAATTGCACTACTGGGTATTTACCCTAAAGATATAAATGTAGTGATCCAAAGGGGCACGTGCACCCAAATGTTTATAGCAGCAATGTCCGCAATAGCCAAACTATGGAAAGAACCTAGATGTCCATCAACAGATGAATGGATAAAGAAGATGTGGTGTATATATACAATGGAATACTATGCAGCCATCAAAAGAAATGAAATCTTGCCATTTGCAGCAACGTGGATGGAACTAGAGGGTATTATGCTTAGCAAAATAAGTCAGAGAAAGACAACTATCATATGATTTCCCTGATATGAGGAAGTCGAGAAGCAACATGGGGGGTTTGGGGGGTAGGAAAAGAATAAATGAAACAAGATGGGAGGGAGACAAACCATAAGAGACTCTTAATCTCACAAAACAAACTGAGGGTTGCCGGGGTGAGGGGGGTAAGGAGAGGGTGGTTGGGTTATGGACATTGGGGAGGGCATGTGCTATGGTGAGTGCTGTGAAGTGTGTAAACCTGGTGATTCACAGACCTGTACCCCTGGGGCTAATAATACATTATATATTATTTTTAAAAAAGAGATTTTATTTATTTATTTATTTATTTAATTTTATTTTTTTTTTAGATTTTATTTATTTTTTGAGAGAGAGAGACAGCACAAATGGGAGATGGAGAGAGAGAATCTCTCTCTTTTTTTAAAGATTTATTAGAGAGAGAGAGTACAAGTGTATGTCGGTTGGGGAAGGGACAGAGGGAGAGGAAGAAGCAGACTCCCCTGGTGAGCAGGGGAGCTTGATGCAGGCTTGAACCCAGGACCCTGGGATAATGACCTGAACCGAAGGCAGGCATTTAACTGACTGAGACACCCAGGAGTCCTGAAGAAAGCGAATCTCAGGCAAACTCCTTTCAGAGTGTAGAGCCCGATGTGGGGCTTGATCCCAGGACCCTAAGATCATGACCTGAGCTGAAACCAAGAGTTGGATGCTTAACTGACTGCACCACCCACACACTCCTCTCCTTTACTTTTGAAAAATGATTTGGCTGGGGCCCTTGGGTGGCTCAGTGGGTTGAAGCCTCTGCCTTCTGCTCAGGTCGTGATCTCAGGGTCCTGGGATCGAGCCCCGCATCGGGCTCTCTGCTCAGCAGGGAGCCTGCTTCCCTTCCTCTCTCTTTCTGCCTGCCTCTCTGCCTACTTGTGATCTCTGTCAAATAAATAAAATCTTTAAAAAAAAAAAAAAGAAAGAAAAATGATTTGGCTGGATATAAGCTTCTTGTTTGACAGGTTTTTTTCCTTTTCTTTTCACACTGAGTATATCAGCCCAGTACCTTCTGGCCTCGGCCTTCTGGCCTCCAGAGTTTCTGATAAGAAACCTGTTGGTAATCTTATTGAGGATCCCTCATATGTGATAAGTTGCTTACCTCTTTCTGTTTTCAAGATTGTCTTTGTCTTTGAACAGTTTGGTTATAATGTGACTCAGTGTGGCTCTCTTCGAATTCATTCTACTTGGAGTTTGCTAGGCTTCTTTCTTGTATGTTTATATGTATGTCTTTCATCAAACTTTGGAATAAAAAAAAAAAAAACTTGGTAAGGTTTCAGCCATTATTTCTTCAAATAATTTCTCTGCCCCCTTTTCCTTCTCGGCTTTCCCACATGTGTGTTGTTCTCCTTGATGGTGTCCTGTATGCCCCACAGGCTCTGTTCTCCTTTCTTCATTCTTTTTTCTTTCTGTTTTTCATATGGGATCATTTCCATTGCCTGTCTTCAAGTTGTTGATTCTTTCTTCTCCCTGCTCTAAAGTGCCTTTGAATCTCTACTGAGTTGTTTTCAACTCCAGTATTTCCTTTCAGTTTCTCTTTAGATTTCTATCTCTTTATTAGTATTTCTATATTGTCCCATATTGTTCTCTTGACTTTCTTCATGTCTGCTTTTAGTTCTCTGAGCATCTTTAAAACGGTTGAAGTCTTTGCTTAGTAGGTCCACCATCTGGCCTTCCAGTCTCCATTCATTTTTTTTTCCTTTGAGTGGGCCATACTTGTCTGTTTCTTCATATGCTTCATGATATTTTTGTTGGAAACTGGACATTTAAATCTAACAGTGTGGCAACTCTGGAAATCAGAATTTCCTCTGTCCCCAGGGTTTGCTCTTTTTCATTTTGTTTTGTCTTGCTTTTGATTGTTGCAGCTGTCTTTGTGCCAGGGATCACCTTGATGTGTAAACCTAAGATCTTCCCAGTCTTTTCTGAGCCTATACCTCTCCCTGGGTATGCACTATCACCTAATTTTCCCCATAAATGGAGTTTCTTTTGAATGTCCTAGTCTTTAATGTCTGGCTTTCCAAAGGAGGAAAAACAGAAAAATGAAGGGGGGTTAGCATCAGTCCTTTAAATCCTTTGGAAGTCTCTTCAGCCAGACAAGAAAGGGCTTGTAACAGTTGGGGGTGGAGTGTAATAACGGCTGCCAGCCTCTATGTCTATACCTCCATAATCAGAAGCAGCAATCATTGATCAGAATACAAATCCTGAGGCGTGCTTGGGTGGCTTAGTTGTTAAGCATCTGTCTTTGGCTCAGGTAACGATCCCAGGGTCCTGGGATCAAGCCCTGCACTGGGCTCCCTGCTCGGTGGGAAGTCTGCGTCTCCCTCTCCCACTCCCCCTGCTTGTGTTCCCTCTTTCGCTGTGTTTCTCTGTCAAATAAATAAATCTTTAAAAAATATCAAATCCTGGTATGTGGGAGGTAAGTCTTTCCTGCCAACCTGGCTCCCACAAGCTGTGTGCAGACTGCACCTGCAGTTCCTGCCCTGCCTGCCATGGGACTGGGAGTGGGAGATGGGTAGGGGGCTACACTGTTAAGAACTGAAATTGACCAAAGTTAAGTGCAGTTTCCCCTCCAAGCCTTCCTTTGAAAGTTACAAGCCTTCAGTAGACTCCAGAGTTCCAAAACAGTTTTGTTAGATTCTTCCAGTGCAATTGTTGTCTACATGGGAAGACAGATTTCCTGGTGCTTCCTACCCTTCTGTCTTCCCCAAATTCTCTGTTCCATTCATTTTTGTAGTATTAACTAACCATTGTGGTGATAGAAACAAGAGTACTCTGCTGCTCAACCACCAATTTTACACAAAGAACATTTTCAAAATTTGTAACAAAGGCCTTTAAAGATTATCTGAGTCATTTCAGTGGGGGGTTGGGAGGCACAGAGGGAGAGGGAAAGAATCCCAAGCAGGCTCCATGCCCAGAGCCTAACATCCAGGGCTCGATCTGACCACCTGAGATCATGACCTGAATCCAAATCAAGATTCTGACACTTAACCAATTAAGCCTCCCAGGTGCCACTATCTGAGTAATTTAAGAAGCTAATTCTAGGGTGCCTGGGTGGCTCAGTCATTAAGTGTCTGCCTTTGGCTCAGGTCATGACCTCAGGACCCTGGGTTCCCTGCTTGGCAGGAAGCCTGCTTCTCTCTCTCCCTCTCCCACTCCCCCTGCTCATGTTCCCTCTCACTTTGTCTCATTCTGTCAAATAAATAAATAAAATCTTAAAAAAAAGAAAAAAAAGAAGCTAATTCCAGCAGATATGCATCTTCTCTATATAATAACCTATAGGGGAGCACATGGCTGGCTCAGCTGGTTGAATATCCAACTCAATTTTGGTTCAGGTCATGATCTCAGGGTCGTGAGATCAAGCCCTGTGTCAGGCTCCACACTCAGCTAGAAGTCTGCTTTTCTCCTTCACCCTCTGCCTCTACTCCCACCCTGCCCGCTTGCATATGCAATCATGCATGTGCACAGTCTTGTTTGTTCTTCTGATTAAACTGTACGTATTATAAGCCTTCCTTGAAATTGGTCACTCATGGAAAAATGAAGAATGTCCCCTTTCTTCTTTGTCCAAATAAAAGAAACCAATAAAAGTCTAAAAATCTGAAATCACATTTACAGAAAGTATTCCATTTTTGATTCCACATAAAATCCAGGACTCTTTTGATAGATTTACATATTAAAACATAACTAAGAAACACTATCTCCATCTTCTCACATAGTTTATGAGGCTCAACAAAAGGGCATGTGAAAGTTTTTTGAAAAGCATGAAAAGCTAGCCTGTAAGTAGAAAAAAAAGATCCAGGCTATGAAGGGAAAATATAAAAATTAGAAGCTAGAAAGACTGTACAATCTAAACCTCCCTGGGAGATCTGCAGTTAATTTGGAAAGTTAGCTATCTATCCAAATGTTATATATAAATCACTACTATTTATTGTGTTCTACAATTTGATTATAAAAAGTATGTCTATAATGATTACATTCATATATTTATAGTTTGTTTGAAAGGAGGTAAAAATATGGTAAAAAAAATTTATCTCAATTTAATCAAACCAGTTTTTAGTTTACTATTTGGTAATACCTGAATTGGTAAAAATGAAAATGTTTTGGAAATGTACATTTCAGGTCATAATGTAAAAACTGGAAAAAGTCCCTTTTTTTTTTTCACTGCATTAATGTATGGAATGAGTATAATTCTGTGTATGTATGTGTTTCTTTCAGGGCTTGTGGTTGGATTTATCCTAACCATTGCAAATTTCAGCTTTTTTACCTCTTTGCTGATGTTTTTCCTTTCTTCTTCAAAACTCACTAAATGGAAGGGAGAAATAAAGAAGCGTCTAGATTCAGAATACAAAGAAGGTAAAATGAATTATGTTTGACATCACTTATAATTTATTTTACTTATAATTTATCACTTTATTTCATCCCAAGATACTATAAGCTTATAATCAGAACATGTTTAGACTATTGAAACAGATAAATTTTGTATGAGAATAACTTTAAGTAGTGGCCTAATTTAGTTTATCCTTACTTCAGCACAATAGTAACAGCAGAATTTTAGAAGCATTAAAATCTATCATTATTCTAAAACAATATAGAATGAAGGCAAAGGTACCATTTGATTTTTAGTCATTATTAAAATTGTAGTAATTTTTCTTTCTTTAAACTTTAAGTTCCTGTAACTGCATGATTTTCCTTCTGAAGAGAAAACATTTCTTGTCCTTTTTATCTACTTGTTTGTTTGTAGGTGGGCAGAGGAATTGGATTCAGGTGTTCTGTAATGGAGCTGTGCCCATTGAGCTGGCCCTGCTCTACATGATAGAAAATGGCCCCGGGGAAATCCCAATAGATTTTTCCAAGCAGTATACTGCTTCCTGGATGTGTTTGTCTCTCCTGGCTGCACTGGCCTGCTCTGCTGGAGACACGTGGGCTTCAGAAGTTGGTCCGGTACTGAGTAAAAGCCCACCAAGGCTAATAACAACCTGGGAAAAAGTTCCAGTTGGTGAGTATTTAAGTTTCTTTAAAAAATGAAATGAACAAAAAAAATCTGACTTACTGTGTTTCTGACTTAAGAGACTGTTAAGAATTTTAGTTTTCTTAACTGGAAAATTGCTGTCGGCTATTAAATTGATGATAAATAATATTTGCAGGAAATGATAGCAAGTCCTAGATAAACAATACAGAAACACAGAGACATATCAGCAGGAGAGGAAAAGGAAGAGAATGTTAGAGTGTTTCATGAGGACCTGGTATGTGGTTAGGGCTTTAACATAGATCTCAGTTCCCTGTTACTGTTAACTCCTACTACTACTATATTGTTATCTTCATCATCACCTCCCCTCCCTTTTTTCTTCCCTTCTCCTCCTTGTCTTTTTTCTCCCCTACTTTCTCTTCTTCTTCCTCATGTCCTTTTCATTTTTTTCTCTTAATCATTATCATCATCCTCTTTAATACCCTTAAAATTCATGTGAATCGGTTCTTTTATTATTTCCATCGTACTAACAAGAATATTAAGAGAAGTTAAGTAACTTAACTACAGTCACATAACTTAGAAATGGCAAAACTATGATTGAAATCAGGCAGTTTGGCTACATGGAACCATTCCCTTGCATTGCTTAGAATGTCAGGAGTTAATGAAGAGAAAAGACTACTTCTTAAGTAAACTGTGTTCTTTGGATTGTATGAAAGAGAACCCTTTCTTCGATTGGTCTTGATAAGATAGGTACTAATTTTTTTGTTTGTTTGTTTCCTTGATTTTATGTGTTTGTTGATTGTTAACCAGATTATTTTATATGTTTTTTTTTTTCTTCAGGGACCAATGGAGGGGTCACAATGGTGGGCCTTGCTTCCAGTCTACTTGGTGGCACCTTTGTGGGTATCACGTACTTCCTCACACAGTTGGTTTTTGTTAATGATTTAGACATTTCTGCTCCCCAGTGGCCAATTATTGCATTTGGGGGTCTGGCTGGATTACTAGGATCAGTTGTAGACTCATATTTAGGAGCTACAATGCAGTTTACTGGTAAGTATATCACTTTATTATTGCAACTTGTTGGTGTAGTAAATGGGAAAGAAATATGGGGGAGAAAAACATGGCAATGAAAACAGTCCCAAAGACAGAGGAATCAAGAGGCCAGGAATGACAAGACAGAGTCTTTTCTACAGTTCTGATTTTTAAAAAAATTTTTTGTTAAATTAATTGAAAGAGAACTAATTCCACAGAGCAATGAGTAGAAGCTGCTTGGGGAGGATAATAGTGCAGGAAACATATGCTTTTGCTTTGGGGACTTCACCTAATCCCAAGGAAAGCAGAACATTTGGGATCAGATCATTTTAATGCTCCACCTTCCATTTGTTTTCCAAGTCCCTTTGAGAGAGAATTATTGTACTACTCTGTACACATATGACCTGTTTTTCTACTGTGACATAATGCTTTCTGTCCCCACTGAATTTTTAGCCCCAACTCAAGGTATATGGGAGAGTTGGTTTTCCCCAGAATTTTCTATGCATTCCTTCTGAGCTTTTACTTTATGCTTTTTGCTTTATGCTTTTGCTTCTGAGGCATTGTCATTTCAGTGTACTGACATATTCTGTTAGGTGTGTATTTCCTCCACATTCTGACCAACCATGTTTTCTCCTTTGATTCATACAGGTAAGAGGCTGGGAGTTTGGGGAGTTTCCTTGTGTACAGCCCTTCCAGTTCTCTTCATGTACCAAGATACTGTTCTTACCCTTCTGCTTTGCTGCCTACCTATCAGAATGTTTTTTCTTTCAGATTCATTTCTCTTTCTAAATACCAAGGAGGAAGCAGTCTGATTTTAGTTCAAGATCAAGGTCACTAACTCTACACACACACACACACACACACACACACATATTCTCACACACTCTCACACTCTCTCTCCCTCCCTCCCTCCCTCTATGTTTTTGGGTCTTTCTGTTTGTTTGTTTAGGAGCCTAGGTTTTATTCTACACTGGGCCCTAACTGGGGAAGTTTCTGATCATGTTGAGTGGATTGAAAAAATTAATGTAGGCTGTGGGAAAGGTTAATTCCTTCAGTAAATTCTTTGTGTGCCTCCTTTGTGCTGGCACCATGCTGGGTCCTGGGTTTCCATTGCAGAGGCTAAATACATGATTTCTATTCTCAAAGATCTCACAGGTTGGTCTTGGAGACCTAGTCTTCTAGTTTCATGCTATCTCTGCTTTTAATGTTCTTCCTTCTTCCAGTGAAGGAATTCCAGCAGTGTTGCAAAAACGGTATTGAGGTGTACTAAAACTCACATTTCAAAAAAAGTCCTTGGTAATCAAGGGTTCCATATCTCTCACCTTATAATTATCCACTGAAGTCAATTTATAAGTGGTTGAGACTTTTTCAAAGATTATATTCTTTGGAGGAGAAAAGCTAATTTGTTTTAAATCAAGTCATTTGGATTTTCCACCTTACTTGCTTCTTTTCCACTCCAGGTTTAGATGAAAGCACTGGCATGGTGGTCAATAGCCCAGCAAATGATGTGAAGTACATAGCAGGGAAACCGATTCTTGATAACAACGCAGTGAATCTGTTTTCTTCTGTCCTCATTGCCCTCTTACTCCCAACTGCTGCTTGGGGGTTTTGGCCCAGGGAGTGAACTTCTTTTCATTTACAAAGGTTGAAAGTGTGGTAAATTCAGCTAAACTTGCAATTCCAAGTTTCATCCCTAAGAAGAATAATTGTAATTGGCAAAGAGAAAATACTGGCTCTTCCCATATTCATTGTGATGAGATTCCACATTTTTCCTCTCATTAACTCCCTTGAAACAGCCAACCTCTTTGTAGTGAAAGATAAGTGTACATAGAACTTACTTGTATTTTTCTTCTGCTAAATAGAGCTTCTTGAGCAATGAAGGTCTGATGTCCCTAAATATTGGTGTATGTTGGCCTAAAAGTGTAATGCCACTTGTGCCAGTTGCCCAAATTTTAGTTTTGGGTGGTTTAAATTGATGTGTGTGGAAGCCTGAATAAATATTCTCCTCACTTCCTCCATTATTTGCCATTTCCAGTTGTGAAAAGTGTGGAGTATGGCTCTTAGGGGGCTACTCCACATGTGTTCTTCCTTCCTCAGGGTTAGTAATGAAAAAAAAGTAAATGTCTTTTTCATATGACCATTAGAATGCATGAAAAAAATTATTTTTAAGTAAAAGCAAAAGAGATTTATCTTCTGTCAATAAAATGTGCACCTTACTTATATTTTAGTTGATTTTTGAGCAGACATTATCTTGGATTTAATATTTTTTAATGTATTTTCTAGCTTTCTTTGAAATTTATATAGAAATCTGTTTTACTTTGGCACCCTGAACAGTTAGAGTCACTGGAAAACTATCGTAATTATTTTTTTATTTGCTACCTAGAATTGATTGGAAGATGCTATGATTTCCTATTCTGTGCTGAAGTTATGCTCTCCTGTACAATAATAGACTCAACTAAAATGAATTCTACTTTTCTGTTTTATCCTTCACTATGATTTACTGTATGCTAAAGGAGTTTGAAATGGTGTGGATTATTTTGCTGAAAGTATTTAAAAATATTTCTCATGTGATTTCCATTCACCACCCCCCTTACTTCTTTTGCATTGAAATTGAAACTGAAGAGAGATTCCATGAATAAGCCACCATTATTAAGAGTGGATAAAGCTTAGATTTCTTTACTGGTGACTCTACTACAGTGATAATTGAGAACTGAGTTGATTCTGGAAGAAAGAAAGAAGAAAACAGTTGACACCCTTAATCCTTAATCCAGTCAACAGAGGGGGTCTCAATCCGTTGGTTTTCACCTTTGGGTATACTTTGGAATCACCTGAGTATCTTATCCTGGGCTTCACTTCGAAGGATTCCAATTTACTTGTTCTGGGTTAGAGCCTGGGTATTAGCACTTTTTAAGAGTTCTTGCTGCTACACATGAGAATCATCTAGGGTGGTTTTTTTTTTTTTAAAGATTTCTTTTTTTAAAGTAATCTATACACTCAGCATGAGGCTTGAACTTACAACCTCAAGATCAAGAGTTGCATGCTCTACTGACTAAGCCAGCTGGGGTAGGGCATTTTTAAAAACACTTGCCAAGGCCCCTCCCTAGATCAAGTAAATCAGAATATCTGAAGGTGAGGCTCATGCATAGGTTATTTCTAGAAAGCTCTCCAGGAGATTCTAATTTTAAACAGGTTGAGAACTACTAAGTCAGAATGTCCTAAAGCACTATGCATAAAAGAAGCTTCAAAAGAGTGGGACTTTGCATTTTTATGCAGGCAGCTATTAGTAGCAGTGCTGTATGCTGTCTTTATACAGTAATATCTTCTAATAATTATACCGTGTCTTATAGCTACATCACTTACCAGCTCATTCCTGTGTTAGTTTTCGATGCAGCCTGTTTATTCCTATAGCTGGTCCAATATGCCTTTTCTCTTTTCCTGGTGACTCATCCTCATGACATACCATGGAATAAAAATATTTTTTGCAAACATCTTTGGGTTTGATAGAATCACCATATCATTAACAGGTTAGGGAAATACTGCTTGACAAGCCTTTATTTGAAAACCTAGGGCTAATTGTGTTTTGAAATCAAAATTTTCAGATTTTAGAACACTAATAGAGTACATATATTTTCCTCAAATTCTCAAAAGAGTCTAAGATAGCAGCCATTCTCAAATACACTAATATTTCTATGGTGAATGTATGAATAGCACCACTAAGTGTGATAACTGAAGACTATAAAGAGCCTCAGGTCAGGTCAGTTTTGTCACCAAATTTAGGAAGAAACTTTCTGTTTGCAGAGCTTTTTTTTGGATATGAGAATTATAGATAAGGAATTGTGGCTCTTTTTGCTTTTAATCTTAGCTGTATTTTATTGTAACATCCTTTGTAAGTGGATATTTAACTAGTTCAGTCTATTCTTCCTCTTTACTGAGTGAACAATTTATTTTAAAAACACTTTCATAGGGGCATCTGGGTGGCTCAGTGGGTTAAGCCTCTGCCTTGGGCTCAGGTCACGATCTCAGGGTCTTAGGATCAAGCCCTGCATTGGGCTCTCTGCTCAGCAGGGAGCCTGCTTTCCCTTCTCTCTCTGCCTGCCTCTCTGCCTACTTGTGATCTCTCTTTCTGTCAAATAAATAAATAAAACCTGTAAAAAAAAAAAACAACCACTTTCATAGAATTCCATATAACAGTATAATAAAAAAATATGTACTGCCAACCTTGGCAGCTTAAAGGTGTACATACCATTTCTTAAAACACTATTATGCAGTAGAGGAGAGGAAGGTGTATGTGGCTCAAGGCTTTTGAAGCATTTGAAGGAGACCTGAAAATTTAAATGAGTGGCATTTGAGGACTCATCAGTGGAGGTACCAGGAGAACAATGAATTGATACAATTGGTCATTCCATTCTTAGCTTTTCTTATTACTTGGGTTATGTATGCCTCAACCAAGCTGAATATATCTTTCTTGTTTCTAACTCCTACATATGTAGGGTGCTGGCTTCAGAAATGCCAACCCCATCCCAATTAGATAAAGACCTAGTATAGAGAAAAATCATGCAAAAATCATAAGCTTTGCCTCATTCCTGTAGCATTAACAGATGCTTCCTGTTATGCACAGTGGGTATACTGGAGCCCAATCATCTGATGTCCCTGGTGTTATATCTGCTGTTGTGATGTCATTACAATGAGAAAAAAAGTGTTGTAGCCATCAAGTTTCAGGTGAATTATATATGCTTTAAAGATGAAAACAAAATTATGCAACTAAATTATTTAATCTCCTAATGGAGTATCTGTTGCTGTAATTCCAAATGGTCCTGAATATTTTAAAAATATGTAGATGTCCAATATATGTTTGTTAAATTAAGTTGTTTGACTGTAAACAGTGTTTTCTTTTAGAGTCACCGAAAATTGATAATCAGGAACATTTTTCTGGAGGAAAATAAAAAATTAAAAAACCAGTTTGGCTACCTGAATTTCTGAGGACTGTGATGATTCCAACATTTCTCAATCATGTGATACACTATTAATGGTTCCGGAATTAATGAATCAGGAAATGATAGTAAGGGCAAGGCTCCTAAAATTGTTTTCTCTGCCAAGACTAGACATGTTAACTGTCATTCATCACCCCCTTCAAAATTTTATACATGTGGTAACCCTTTTATGTTTGGATTTTTTTTTCTTTTTCGTTTTTTGCATTTTTTTTTTAAGGCATCTCTACTCCCATTGTTGGGCTTGCACTCATGACCCCAAGATCAAGAGTCGCATGCTCCATTGACTGAGCCGATTTATTTGGCTTTATTTCTTTTCTTTTTCTTTTCTTTTTTAATTAATATTTAATTACTTATGTAACACACTGAATCTATTCTTTTAATTTTTTAAAGATTTTTTAAATTTTTATTTGAGAGAGAGAGTGCGTCAGTGCACAAGTGGGGGAAGGCGGAGGGAATGGGAGAGGGAGAAGCAGACTCCCTTCTCAGTGGGGAGCCAGACACGGCTCCATCCCAGGACTCAGAGATCATGACCTGGGCCAAAATCAGGCTCTTAACCAAGTGAGCCACGCAGGTACCCTACACTGAATCTATTTTTAATTAGAATATTTTTTAATTAGAATTAGAATATTAGAGATAAAGCTAAAATATCCTTTTGCCTCCACAACCCCCTCAATAAACCAAACCTTCTATCTTCCCCAGAATAACTACTGTTAGAAATTTGAGATATTTTCTACACAATAATTGTTTGGGTGTATTTTTAAATCTTTTTTAAGATTTATTTATTTGACAGAGCACACAAGCGGGGGGAGGGGCAAGCAGAGGAAGAGGGAGAAGGAGGCTCCCCACTGAGCAAGGAGCCAGATGTGGGACTTAATCCCAGGACCCTAGGATCGTGACCTGAGCTGAAGGCAGATGCTGAACTGACTGAGCCACCTAGGCATCCCTGTTTTGGGTGTGTTTTAATACGTTCTTTTTAATCAATGAAATTTTGTTATAATTAATACCATCATTCTGCTGCTTTTAAGTTGGATGCCTACCTTCAAGAAAAATCTATTAAGGAAAAAAGGTTAGAAGGGTATATACCAAAATATTAATGTGTTCTTTCTAAAATTTCTACAGTCAAATGTGTTTTTTCTACCAATCAAAATATTCAAACAAAATAATCTCCAGAAATTACTCCTCTTCCCCATCTACCCTTCCCCATCATTGTTTTAAATGGTATTCCTTTTCTTTATAAACTATCTTATTAGCAATCAATTAAAAGAATAAAATGGGGGTGCCTGGGTGGCTCAGTCGGTTAAGTGTCTGCCTTCAGCTCAGATCATGATCCCAGGGTTTTTAGATTGAGTCTTCATCAGGCTTGCTGTTTGGTGGGGAGTCTGCTTCTCCCTCTCCTTATGTCCCTCCCCCTGCTTGTGTACTCTCTCTTAAGTAAGTGAATAAAATCTTAAAAAAAAAAAAAAAAAAAAAGAAACACAACTTTGTTTGTTTGTTTGAGATTCCCTATATTGAAGCCTGAAGCACCAGTGTAATCCAAGTGGTAAAGCTTTAACTTTAGGGGCTCCTGGCTGGCTCAGTCGATTAAGCGTCTGCTTTCAGTCCAGGTCATGATCCCAGGGTCCTGGGATTAAGCCCCACATTTGGCTCTCTGCTTACCGGGGAGCCTGCTTCTCCTTCTCCCTCTGCCTGCTCCTCCTTCTGCCTTTGCATGCTCTCTCTCTCTCTCTCAAATAAAATCTTTTTACAAAAAAAAAAGAATAAAATGGGAGTTGAATATAACAATGAAAAGTAACAGTGGATATTCAAAGCAATACTTTAATACTTTGCACTTTTGGATTGTTGTAAAAATTAATACAAGTATCACAAATCTCTACCTGAATGGTGTATTTTGAGTGTGGTTGTTTTTTTTTGTTTTGCATTTTTTTTCAAATTCTGATCTTAGCTGTTTGCATTTGAAATTATACATGACAAACACCTTGGCAAAATTCTCAACACGTTGTCATAGAATTCTAGAACAAAGAACCTTAAGGAATATTCTCAGCTCATTGCCCAGACTTGAAACTAAAAAATATGTATACCATCTTACATGAGTGAGTGTATTGTTTTCTAACATGAATGCCTCCTAACCTTTGCATACCCTGTCCTACCTGCCTGGAATTCCTATCCCCTCTCTTCCCTTATTGACACTTCAAAGATGGCTTAACGGGCTTAATGGCACTTCCTCCAAGAATCTTCTCAGGTAGGCACGCTTGGGTGGCTCAGTCATCAGGTGTCTGCCTTCAGCTCAGGTCATGATCCCGGAATTCTGGGATCAAGCCCCGAGTGGAGCTCCTTGCTCAGCGGGCAGCCTGCTTCTCCCTCTCCCACTCCCCCTGCTTGTGTTTTCTCTCTTGCTGTGTCTCTGTCAAATAAATAAAATCTTTAAAAAAAAAAAAATCTTCTCAGGGTGAATTAGGTATCCCCATACACATTCCATGCTGTAACTACAGCAGTTACCACACAATGAACATTTACTGACTCAGCATATTAATACTTACCTTTTTCTTCAAACTACTGGTCTCCCTATTGCTAAGAACTGTGTACATGTTCTTAGAAATGCACATGTAGAAAGGGCTCTAAACATTTCCTTAGGACTAAATATAGTTTTTAAGTCCATTTGTGGGGCTAGACTAATGATAGGGATTCTATTATTTTCTCTTAATCTCATCAGGCTACAATGTTTTAAATAGCAGTATCATATAGGATTAGCAGCACCTGGGTGGCTCAGGTGGTTAAGCATCGGACTCTTGATTTCCGCTCAGGTCATGATCTCAGGGTCCTGGGACTGAGCCCTGCGTCAGTGGGGAGTCTGCTTGTCTTCCTCTCCTTCTGCCCCTCCCTCTGCTTGCATGCCCTCTCTCTCTCTCAAATAAATACATCTTGAAATAAAAATAAATGGTGTTACCATATAGGATTACCAGAGAATAAACTCATTAGAACTGGATGTGGTAGATACAGGTCCCCATATTTCTATTGTGATAATCTGTGTAATGCTGCATATAATAACTCAGTTATAATTCTAATAGAATTTGATCCTAAAATTGATCTTTATAATGGACTAATATATTATTCAACAAGATTAATTCAGTTTTTTCCATAAAGTAGGGCACTAAATTGTGTCCAAACACTAACCATTCTCAAGTGTGTTTCCTCAGTGATTAACAAGCAGCTTCTCTGTCAGTTACACAACTTGTACCCTGGCATATATCGAAATATATTTTGAAATAACCGTTTTTTCTCAATTTTAAGGTAATATATTCATTACATAAAATTAAAAAAAAAAGAAAAAGGTGTAGAAGGGAAAAAGATTCATAATCCTTCTCAAAGACAGGATTATTATTTTAGTATATTTAATATTTTAGGAAGGAAAGAAAACATCTAAATCCTTTTGTGTGTCCTGGTGCAGAAGAAATCATGATTGTTAAGTGGGTCTGGTCCCAGGCATAACATTCTGTTTTGATTCTCACTATATGATATCCTGTCTCACACCTGAGCAGTGAAGTAGTGTGATAGAGGGCTTAAGGGGCACCTGGGTGGCTCAGTTGGTTAAGCATCTATCTTCAGCTCAGGTCATGATCGCAAAGCCCTGGGATTGAGCCCCACGTCAGGCTCCTTGCTCAGTGGGGTGCCTCCTTCTCTCCCTCTGTTACTCCCTCTGCTTGTGCTACCTCTCTCTTTCTCTCTCTGTGTCAAATAAATAAATAAAATCTTAGAGAGAGAGAGAGAGTTTAATCTTGAGGTAAGGAAACCTGAGTTTTAGCTTCCAGTCACCCAAAAACATTTGTGTGGTGCTTCTATGCTTTAGGTACTGTGTTTTGAAGTTGGTGAATCAAAGATGTATAGGACAAGAACCGGGCACTTCTGATAAATATGGGGAGAGAAATGTGTGTGACCACCATGAACAAATATGTGTCTACTGTGGTTTTTTTAAAATAAAGATTTTATTTACTTATTTGACAGAGAGAGAGGAGACCGCACAAGCAAAGGGAGATGGGGAGCAGCAGACCGAGGGAGAGGGAGAAGCAGGCTCTCTGTTGAGCAGGGAGCCTGATGCAGGGCTCCATCCTAGGACCCTGGCTCATGACCTAAGCCAAAGCCAGATGCTTAGCCCACTCAGCCACCCAGGTGCCCCTACTGTGATTTTTTCTTGAGTACTTTTTTTTTTTTTTGCCTTCTGTTGACCCTTGAATCAACTTCCCATAACCTTATATAAGAACTCCAAAAAGTCCTTGACATTTCTCTTGTTCTTAGAAACCAGAGGGAGAGCAGGTCGATGAACTGAGAGAACAGAGAATCATGTTCCTCTTTCCCACTGCAGGCTTGCAGCCTAAAGCAGGTTCAAGCTGAGGGTGGGTGGGGAGACTAGGTCAAATTTGAATGATTTATTTATTTGTTTATTTAATTTTTTGCTTTTTTTAAAAATTTTATTTATTTATTTGAGATGGAGAGAGCATGAACAGGAGAAGGGGCAGAGGGAGAGGGAGAAGAAGACTCCCTACTGAGCAGGGAGCCCGATATGGGGCTTGATCCCAGGACCCTGAGATCACGACCTGAGCCATAGGCAGATACTTAACTGACTAAGCCACCCAGGCACCCCTGCTTTTGTTTTTTTAATCCAGGTTTGGCTATTCTAAGTGCTGAATTGAGACTGTTGTTAAATTGAATTTTTGCTGATACTGGTTGGTATGTTGTTAAAATTCACATTTTAAAATCCTAATCCCCAATGTGATGACATTAGGAAATGAGGATTTAGGGAGGTGATTAGGTCATGAGAAGGGCGCGCACTTGATTGGAACCTGCATCGGGCTCCCTGTTCAGTGGGGAGCCTGTTTCTCCCTCTCCCACTCTCCCTGCTCTTCCTCTCTCTCTGTCAAAATAAATAAAATCTTTAAAAATAAATAAGATAAAATGCATTTCAATGCTATAAATTTCCATCTAACCACTACTTTCACTGCAAGCCACAACGTTGGATAGGTTGTATTTTAATTTTTACTTATTACAAAACACCTTCTAAAATATTATTTTTTATTATGAAATAAGTTCTATTCCCAATGTGGGGCTTGAAATCATGACCCTGAGATCCAGAGTTGCATGTTCTACCAACTGAGCTAGCCAGGCGCCCCTTAAAATATTTTCTAATTCCTGTTGAGACTTATTTTTTGACCCATGTACAATTTAGAAGTGTATCGTTTAATCTCCAAATACGTTGAGATTTCCCAGCTATCTTTGTTATCGACTTCTGGTTTAATTACCTTGTGGTCTAAGGGCAAACTTTGTACGAAATTTATTCTTTTAAATTTGCTAAGGTGTGTTTTATGGCCCAGAATGTGGTCTATGTTGGTGAGTGTTTCATGTGAACTTGAGAAGAATGTGTATTTAACTTTTAAGTTGGATGAAGTATTCTATAAATGTTAATCATATTCAGTTGATTAATGGTGCTCTTCAGTTCTGCTCTATCCTTACTGATTTTTTGCTTGTCGGATCTGTCAATTACTCATAGGTATTGAAGTCTCTAACTCTAAGAGTGGATATTTCTCCTTGCAGTTCTATCAGTCTTTGCCTCACATACCTTCAAGCTCACTAATTCTTCCTTCAGCAACTGATGAGAACATCAAAAGCATTCTTCATTTCTGTTTATATCTAGCATTGCCTTCTGATTCTTTATTAGGATAGCCATCTGTCTGCTTACATTACTCATCTGTTTTTACATATTGTCCACTTTTTTCTTTAGAGCCCTTAGTATATTAATTAATTATTTTAACTTCCTTGTCTCATAATTCCAAAATCTTTACCATATCTGAATCTGGTTCTGATGCTTGCTTTGTCTCTTAAGACTGGTTTTTGCCTGTTAGCATGCCTTGTAATTTTTTTTGGAAGCTGGACATGATATACCAGGTGTAGGCCTCAGTATGAGGTTTTATGATTACCTGCAAAGAGTTGTGCTATGTTTAATGTTTGCTTTGCTGTGTTGTAAGAGGCTAAAATTTCCTCTAGGGTCCTTGTTTTTGTCTCCCCAATTGTCTTTAGGTATTACTAGAAGAGGAATATAAGAATAGAGTCTGAAGTTTGTAGTTCTTTTAGCTTTAATCTCCTGTTATTATGCAGGAGCCCTATTGATGGGGTGGCCAAGTGTGGGAGGAGAAGTGTTCTATAATCCTAAAATTAAGTCTCAGTCTTTTAGTGAGCCTGAGTTAGGTATTCCCTTTTCCTCCAAGTCAAAGGCTAGACGAGGCTGGAGTTGGGTATTTCCCTTCCCCCATGTAGGTTTAGGCTTTGGTTAAATGCCAGTCAGTTAGGCTCTGGTAAAGCAGTTTTCCTTGAGGGAGAACTTTGTTAAGGATAACTGAGAGCTCTTTAGCACTTTAAAAATAAATACTTTTGGGCACCTGGGTGCCTCAGTTGGTTGAGTGGCTTCCTTCAGCTCAGGTTACGAACCAAAGGTCCTGGGATCGAGCCATGGGTCGGGCTCCCTGCTCAGCAGAGCGCCTGCTTCTCCCTCTCCCTCTGCCTGCTTGTGCTCGCTCGCGCTCTCTCTCTCTCTCTCTCAGATAAATTTAAAAATCTTAAAAAAATAAAAAATAAAAAAATAAAAATGATTACTTCCCCCCTCCCCCAGAGGGATTTTTCTTTGGTCTTTACAGTGAAAACTAGGTATAGCTTTTAGAGGTAAAATTTAGGAAAGTGTAGAGGCCCCCCTAATCCTGGGCCCATTAGGAATTTTTAATTCTCAGCCTAGTCTGCAGTGAGTTTTCCAGCAATTTGCTAGTTACAGTTTAAAGATTTCCTGCTAATTAGTGGCTCCAGCTGCTGGCTTTTGCTCCTGGGCTTCTGCTCCTATAAACTGTGATTCTGTTTGTCTCTCAGTTTTCAGGAAAGCAGTTTGCCCTGGGACTTCATTTCTCAGCTACATCTAAGAATTGTTTATTTCAATTTGTTCAGCTTTTTTCTTGTTGTGAGGTTGGAAGTGACGACTTCCAAGCTCTTTATGTGTCAGATGAGAATCAGAAGTCACCGGTGTGGTTTCAATGTTAACCATTTATGAACTGTGTGATAATGAGCCTCGTTTTCTCATCTGTGAATAATAATACCTACTTGGCAAAGTTGCAGAGATTTGGGTTGTATGCATGCAAATCACTTAGCATGGTATAGGAATTCAATGAGTGGTTGCTTTACTATTTGTAGATGCCATATTTTTCTGAGGAACTGGGCACATTCCAAATAGTAATCTAATCTGGACTAAGGATTAGCAACCTTTCACAATGATTAACAAAGCCTTTATTCACTTCTGCTTCCACTTGAAAACTGAAACTCAGTTTTCAGTATCTTCTAACACTCACTTTGTATTATTCAGTAAAAATTGTTTTTCTGAATGATGAGTGCATTTAATCTTCATTCATTCCATATATAAAAATAACTTTCAGGGCACCTGGGTGGCTCAGTGGGTTAAGCTTCTGCCTTCGGCTCAGGTCATGATTTCAGGGTCCTGGGATGGAGCTCCATATTGGGCTCTCTGCTCAGCAGGGAGCCTGTTTCCCCTCTCTCTCTCTGACTGTTCTCTGCCTGCTTGTGATCTCTCTCTCTCTGCATCAAATAAATAAAATAAAATCTTTTAAAAAATTTACTTTCTTGATCCTCTTGTTTTATATCTACAGTAGCAAATCACTTAGTACTGGAAAGTTCACTGGACTTGGAAGAAATGAGACAGAGTCCCAATCCATCACCAGTTAGCTGAATGATTTTGGGCAAGTAATTTACATACTTGAGTATCAGTTTCTTCAAACCACAAACTACTTGAAATAGACAATTAAAAACCCCTTCCAGGACTAAATTTCAATCTTTCTCCCTCTCTCTCTCTCTCTCTTAGTAATCTCTAACCCAACGTCAGGCCCAAAATTATGACCTCAAGATCAAGAGTCACATAATCTTCCAACGGAGCCACCCAGGTGCCCATAAATTTCAATCTTTTAATCACTGATCAAAATTAAGAACAAACACTTTTCATTTATTGACTTATTAAATATTTATTCATAAGCTCTTGGGTATATTGCACAGTATTAACCATAAGGCATTAAGATAAGTAGAACAAAATAAACATAAAGCTTATAGTCTAGCTAGGAGTTAGGCATTATGCCAATAATCACACAAGCAAATAATTACACATTGTGGTAGGTTCTGTGAGGGAAACTACAGTGTTGGTGAATAGTGAGCCCTAGAGGGACTGATTTTATTGGAAGCTCAAGGAATGTTTTTCTGAGCGAGTGACATCAAGCAATGGCCAGGTAAAGAAAGGGTAGGGAGTAGAGAGTATTCCTGAACAGAAAAGCCCGAGACAGAAAGAGTTTGACACAAAAGTAGCTGGCTAGGCTGGAGCCTGGTGAGCAGGGGGGAAATGCTGTGAGGAGACTGGAGGAGCAAGCAGACAGGGACTGGATCCCCAAAGAGCCTTGCCTTGTCAGATTTGGGGTTCTTTCTTAGTCTGGTGGAAAATAACTGCAGCATTTTCCCGAAGTTTCTTGAATATGAGATTTAGCCTCACTCTGTAGACCTCTCTTTAAAATCTGCATTCTGAAGAGCAAAAGAACCTGTCTGAAAAAAACTCGTATCTACCATGACTAATACACGAGTAGATCAATAGGCAAGCAGTGAATTTTCTTTGGTATAGGGTTAAAGGCAATGGTTCTCAGTCTTGGCTACAGAGTGGAATCCCTTGGGAAGTTTTAAAAACTCCCACTGCTTTGTTCCCCCTTTTGAGAAATTTCACCTAATTAGTCTGGGGTGCAGCAAAAGAATTTCTAAAGGCTTCTCAGTGATTGAAATGTCCAGCCAAAATTGGGAACAATAGGAAGGGAAAGCTAGAAAGCTCAAAGTTTTTGTTCCACCACATATGCATCTGTTTTCAGAAGGAATTTTTAAAAATAGCCCATATGCTTGCCAGGAACTGTTCTAAGTATTTCACAAAAGTAGACTCATAATTCTCACAATAACCGCACAAGAATGCTCTGATTATTTCTCCCACAGGATTAATAAGGAAATTGAGACATAGAGTTTGAATAATTTGCCCAAGGCCACATCACTAGTAAACAGCAGAGCTGGTATTTGAAATGAGGCAATCTGGCTCCAAAGTCTTCATTCTTATCTACTTTAAGATCTCTATTTTTGGAATCAGAAGACAGGTGATAACCTGCCTGCTTCCTGCATTGCAAGTAAACTTTAATAACTGCTTGTTAGACTTCAAATTCTCCAAAAATCCAGACGTGATCCCTAATAAGAAAAAGAAAGAAAAAGAAAAGCTTGATGTCAGGGCTGTGAGTTGAGTTCAAGCCCCACATTGGGCATAGAGCTTATGAAAGAAAGGAGAGGAGAGGAGAGGAGAAGAGGGGGAGGGGGAAGAGGAGGGAGGAGAAGAGTGAAGGAAAGAGGAAAGGGAAGGGAAAAGAAAAGAACCCTATATAGGTAAGACCAGGAAAAAGTCATAAATAGAAAATAATCTCTTACCCCAAAGAAAACAACCCAAGGTGGTTTTTAAAAACTACTTAATGAAATTCAAGTGCAGTACAATTACTAGAAATACAAAAAATAGAAATCTCCAACTAAATATAGATAGTAGATAAATTGAAAAAAGATTGGTCATTACAGTGGCCTAGAAGGTAAAGGTTAAGAGCCTTTCAAAGAGCAAAATAAAAGCAGACAAGGAAATCAAGAGGGAAAACAAACAACCAGAACAGAAAGGCAAGAGACCTAACATATAAACAATGGGCACTCTGGACAGACAAGAAGTATTCATGAGAGCTAAAAGACCTAATTTCGCATATTAAAAAGGCTCTCAGACTCCAGAGTAGACTGAATTGATGAGAAAACACACATACACAATCTGATAAAAATTCCTGAACTCTAAGACTAAAGAGCAAATACTATTCGCTACCATTTAGAAAGAACAAATTGTTGAGAAAGAAAAAAAGAGCCAGATTTGCATTGGACTTACTGGTAATTCTAGAAGCTTGAAGGCAGTAGAATAGCATCTTTAGAATGAGAAAAGGCAAGATTCTTTACATTAGCCTGTCAAGTGAAAGAACAATCTTTGAAAATGTGCAGTAATTCAGAGAATAGATCATTCACATGACTCATCTAGAAAAATATTAAAGAAGGGATAACAAATAGATAAACTCATGGGTCTGATAAGTGAAAAGAAAGCCAAAATAGATACAAGTGGGCATGAGAAAGAAGACATACAACATATTCAGCAGATATTAACAAAAATTATGAGAATACAACTAAGCAATTTTATAATAACAAATTTTGAAAGCCTTTGATGAAATGGATAATTTTCTAGCAAAATATAAATCATCAAATATGTGCACTCTGTATAAAATTGCCATCTTTATAAGAGATATAGTAAAGATAATTTTTTTTTTAATTTACTACTTGAAAAAGGCTCCAGTACCAGATGGGAGTCACAACTTTTAAAGAACAGATAATTCTGTTCCTTTTAAAGAAAGTTATTGTTTAAATTAGAAAGCTTCTTCATTTATTTTAAGAAATCAGAATAAATTTTTAAAAATATATATTTTAAAATCTTTTTTAAAAAACTTTTTTTAAACATCTTTTTTTTTTTTTTTTAGTAAAGATTTTATTTATTTATTCGACAGAATGAGAGAGAGGGAGAGCATGAAAGGAGAGAGGGTCGGGGGGAGAAGCAGATACCCTGCCGAGCAGAGATCCCGATGTGGGACTTGATCCTAGGACTCCAGGATCATGGCCTGAGCTGAAGGCAGTCACTTAACCAACTAAGCCACCCAGGCGCCCTTTAAAAAACATTTTATTTATTTATTTATTAGAGAGAGAGAGAACAAGCAGGGGGAGGGGCAAAGGGAGAGGACAAGCAGACTCCTTACCGAACAGGGAGCCCCATGTGGGGCTCAATCCCAGGATGCTGGGATCATGACCCGAGCCAAAGGCAGACACTTAACCAACTGAGCCACCCAGATGCCCCCAAAATATATATTTTTTATAAAGGCAAAAATTATAGTCCTATCTTACTGATACAGTTACACAATTCTCATCTAAAATTCAGCAAATAGAATGCATATATATGTGTACATATATTGAAAAATTAAAAATTAGGTTCAAGCAAGATTTGTTGTTTCAGGAATGCAATGGTGTTTGAATAATGGGAAATCTATCAACATAATCTATTACTGTAACAATAAAGAGTTAAGAGCATACACTGACATCAGTAAATGCCAAAAAGTTATTTGATGAAATTAACAGCCATCTTAATAAAAACTCAAATTATAATAGAAAATAGAAGGAAACTATCTAAATATAACAAAGACCATTTATTTAAGAAAAGGACACCTGTTGGCTCAGCTGGTAGAGCATATGACCCTTGATCTCAGGGTTGTGAGTTCAAGCCCCCACACTGGAGGTGAAGATTACTTAAAAATAAAATCTTAAAAAAAAAAAAAAAAAACCCTCTAAAAACAGCACAGCTAGTATTCTAAATGGCAAGCCAGGTAAACAATTTAAATTAAAATCAGAAACTAGACGTAGAATCACCCTATTTATTATTTATTTAAGATAAAAATTTTAAAAGAGCAGTTTAAATATTCTCTTTCTATTGATGACATTATATACCTAAGTTATTCAATAAAATATTAACAGAATTAATAAGAGATTAGTAATGTGTCTATGTATCGAAGCAATATACTAAATTCATAAGGTTTCTCGATTTCAATATTCTGACAGCAAGCACCTAGAAATAAAAAATGAGAAAAACATTCCACATTTTATTCATAATAGTAGAAAAACTATAAAATACTTAGGAATAAGTTGATTAAATATATGAAGAAAAATCTCTAAAATTTTATTGATAGGTACAATATAAAAAACATTAGAACTGAAGAAATCGGGAGACACACTAGATTCTTAGATGCAAAGTTAGCTTAAAAATAATATTTCTTGGTCCCCTCTCTCCCTCGGCACTGCCTGTGAAGCTGGCAGCCATCTGTTACTGGGCATCATGGCTGCCCTCGGACCTTTGGTGAAGCCCAAGATTGTTAAAAAGAGGACCAAGAAGCTCACCCGGCACCAGTCAGACCGAATGTCAAAATTAAGCGCAAATGGCAGACTAGGGTGACAATAGGGTGTGCAGAAGATTCAAGGGCCAGATCTTGATGCCCAACATTGGTTACAGGAGCAACAAGAAGACAAAGCACATGTTGCCCAGTGGCTTCAGGAAGTTCCTAGTCCACAACGTCAAGGAGCTTGAAGGGCTGCTGATGTGCAACAAATCCTACCGTGCAGAGATAGCTCACAATGTCTCCTTCGAGAACCGCAAAGCTATTGTGGAAAGAGCAGCCCAGCTGGCAATCAGAGTCACCAATCCCAACGCCAGGCTACGCAGTGAAGAAAATGAATAGACAGCTTGTTGTGCATGTCATATTTGTGTTAATAAAACCATAAAACTACAAAAAAAATTTTCTCCCAAAAGTAATTACTAATTTTTTTTTAAAGTAAGCTCTATGCCCAATGTGGGGCTTGAACTCATGATCCCAAGATCAAGAGTCACATGTTGTATGGACTGAGCCAGCCAGGAGCTCCAGTAATATATTAATTAGTTGTTACCCAAGTTATGTGTATTACAGAATTGGATAAAATATAACTAACATTTATGTGGAAGGTTAAATTCTACAGAACAGTCAAGAAAATTATGAGAGAGAAGTAAGTACAGTGCAGTGAGATTTGTCTTATTACATTTTGAGCATTTACTACAAATATCCTATCAAATCAATATGATACTATAAAAAGACAAATATTTGATGGGTTAGAATAGGGAAAAAACTTTTATACATATACATATGTGAATATATGATACTACAGAGGTGACAGATTAACTGGAAAGATAGATTTTGCATGTTAAAAGGCATATAACATTAAATTTACCATCTTAACTATTTTTAAGTATACAGTTCAGTAGTGTTAAGTACATTCATATTGTAATAGATCTCTAGAAACTTTCACCTTGCAAAACTGAAACTACACGCTTTTTCCCTCCCTTCACCCCCTTCCTACAACCCTTAACAACCACCTTCCTACTTTGACTCTATGATTTTGACTACTTTAGAAGCTTTATACAAGTGGAATCATATGGTATCTGTCCTTTTGTGACTAGTTTATTTAGCATAATGTCTTCAGGGTTCATCCATGCTGTATGTAGCATGTGACAGGATATCCTTTCTTTAAAGCTGCATAATATTCCATTGTGTGTGTGTGTGTGTGTGTGTGTGTGTGCGTGCGCGCGTGCTACATTTTCATTATTAATTTGTCAATGGATACTCCAGTTACTTCCATTTCTTGGCTATTGTGAATAATAATATTCAATGAACACAGATGTACAAATATCTCTGAGATCTGGCCTTGAATTAGTTTGGATATGTACCTATGAGTGGGATTGCTGGATCATATGATTTTTTATTATTTTTTTGAGGAAACTGCATACTGTTTTCCATAGTGGTTGTACCATTTTGCATTCCCACTAACGGTACACAAGGATTATCCTTTTGAAGAGTATTGATTGTGGGGGCACCTGGGTGACTCAGTTGGTTAAGCATCTGCCTTCAGCTCAGGTCATGATCCCAGGGTCCTGGGATCGAGCCCCGCATCCGGCTCCTAGCTCAGTGAAAAGCCTGATTCGCCCTCTCCCTTTGCTTGCTGCTCCTCCTGCTTTGTGTTGTCTCTCTCTGTCAAATAAGCAAATAAAATTTAAAAAAAAAGAGAGAGAGAGTACTGATTTTGTTAAATCTACTTGAGGATCACCTTGATCCATTTCAGGCTTATTATCAAAATTTATTATGGTAGATCAGGTCCAGCAAAGACTTTACTCTGTGCTTTTTATCCCTATTAAGTCCTGGCTCTTCTGAGGGCTGTACCCAATGCCCTGTGTAGAATGAAGTCTCTCTACCATGACTGGTTGGAACATAAACTATACCCTATCCTGTGGGAACTCCAGGAATTATCTGCTTACTCCTTTCCAGTGGCTATTTCCAAGATTCCTCTCACTTATATGTATATCAATTCTTAGTCATATATTTGAGGGACTCCTCTACAGTTCTCTGGAAGTTTCTCTGGGCAATGCCCTACTCTCCAGTTCTCTGTCTCAGAAGTTCTAGCCTTAACTCTGATTTCTGCCTTTTGAACTTTATTGGTAATATTCCTTTTAAATGTTGTACAGTATTGAACTGTGTTTTGGCAGGTAGTTAACTTACTTTTGGATCAAATTCATCTTTTCAAGGTTTGATTTGAAGTGTTTTAGGTGCATGTGTGTATAGGTAGTCTTTCTTTTAGAACCAGTTCAGCTCTACCACTAAGGTGGGACCTCTGAGATCTCTACTGAATGACCATTTATTCAATGAGATCTCTGCTTTCAGTCGGATGGGCACTAGAATAATTTCAAGACTTGTTTGAGCTTTAGGAATTTTCTGCATTACAGATCCTCTGTAAATGTTCCTTCCTCAGCAGTTGATCTTTGCCTGGCCTCATGGAGTTTCACCCTTCACACATCAGATAGAAAGCTTCAAAGGAAGGACACCTATGCAAATTTCTAGAGTTCTTTTTCTAGCATCTTTCCCTCCTCTTCCCTGTCCCACCAATGTTAGCTGTCTTGTCACCCCTGAACTTTAATCATTATCTTCTCATCTTAATGAGACCTTCCTGCACTGTGACCAAAAAATGGTCCACAGAAAGCGAGGGCAATTTTGCTGCTTACCTAGTTTGTTTCTCCTTTGCTCAAAGATCACAGTCCTGTGCTTCTTATGTCCATTTGTTTCATTCCCCCCTCCCCCTCCTTTTCTAGTTGTTTGTAGTTAGGGAAGAGGAATCCCAGAGCACCAGAAAGATCTAGCCTTAACTTAATCAAACTGATTCTTTGTAGCAGTCCCTGATGTTCTTGAACTTAACAGATACAGCATCCGAAAATGGTTGATAAAAGTGTCTTTGTTCCTAAATGCAGAGAACACACATGAGGGTGGAAGCAGTAAAAATGTTATTAATGCTGCCAAGTCCATAGTTCACTGGAAGTTTTTTTGTTTGTTTGTTTTTTGTTTTGTTTTGTTTGGAAGGAAAACCACACTAGGGGAGTATCATGGGGACATAAAGAGGACAAATCTCGTTAATTTCTTATCCTAAGGGATTCCACTGGGAAAGAGAAGAATGGTTGAGTTTCAGCCAAGCTTCACCTCCTTTCTATTCAATTTTAATAAATAAAGTAGCTCATAAAATCTGTGCCTTTGAGAGGTTTTTCTGTTTGCTTGCATAGAAGTGACAACAAATAGCATAGTCATTATCAGTAAATGGCTTTCAAGTATTCATTGATTTAACAAAATATTTTTAAATGCCTATAATGTGCCAGGCACTATAGTAGGCACTGGGCATACAAAAATAAGGAACAAGTCTCTAATGTCAGGGGGCTTATGAGATAGTAAGAAGATAAGCTCTAGAACATTTAATTATGATGCATTATATAACTGCATAAATAAGAATATATATAAGGTGGAGGAGTTAAGAAGGTGGAGGAGTAAGGAGACCCTAGGCTTGCCTCATCCCTTGAAAACAGCTGGATAAGTATCAAATCATTTTGAACATCCAGGAAATTGATCTTAGAAGTGAGAGAGCAAAACTGCACAATTACGGACTGAAAAAACTGCCACATCATGGAAGGTAGGAGCTTTAGAAAGTTGATTTGGGGGAGATAAGAGCTGCAGATGGGGCAAATGGGAGGGAGCCCTAATCACAGAGAGAGGAGTGAGAGAGAAAGAGAGAGAGAGAGAGAGAGAGAGAGAAAGAATATGCAAGGAACTGCACAAGAAAAACTCCTCGAAACCATTGACTGGGAAAGGGATTGAATACCACAAGTTTTTATAAACAGTGGAGCACAGAGTCTGAAGTTCGGTGGTCTATACCATTGCCAGGGTCATGCCTGATGGGTTTAGCGGTGCTCCAGTGGGGAAGGAGGGTGGAGACCTGGGAGCTGGCAGCATGGTCTTATGGGTTGCATGGGGAGAAGCAGTTCCCTTGGCTTGGTGTGCATTTGGGAGTAGCAGTGTGGGGACAAAAGACCCACCAGTGCCATTGACCTGCCCCACTCCCTAGTGCAGGAACAAAGGGACGGGCTGAGGGCAGCAAACTTTGGTGCTAGCTTTTAGCTCTGCTTTACCATAAACTCTGAACTGCTGCACAGTCACACAACCGATTTCTGGGAAAAGCCAGTACTGGCCACAAAGTAGCAAGATCCTCCCCCAGACGACCGGCACTGGTCTGTATCAAGCCTGTCGCTAAAATCTGGAGTTTTGAACCCAGCTGTGTGCCTGAGATTAAACACAGGAGTGCTATAGCACCTAACAGCGGGACAGCTTGGATGCAGCAGGGTGAAGGTGAGGATCTGGCAGAAGCCAGGGACACAGGAGAGGTGATTGCTCTTCTGTGAAGGCTTCATGAAGAGTGGAGGGAGCGAGCACTTCACTGCAGGGACAAGAGAGTGGGGCGACACCATTCCCTCTCTCCCCTCATCGGCACTGACTGATCCCATGGAGAAAACAGCGCCACCCAGTGGAGGCCAGAGCTGCTTACACCAAGCCCCGCAGCCCTGTGCACCTTGCAGGCACATCTCCAGTAGGGCAAGTCCTCTTGAGAATCATAGGGGCAGGCCCTCCCCCAGAAGACCAGCACAAACCCCTTGCACACACCAAGACTACTGATCATGGAGTGCTACAAAGCTTCAGCTCTGGGGGAAATAGAATATAGCTTTATTTTATTTTATCTTACTTTATTTTATTTTAGATCTAGGGTTTTTTTTAATAATTATTTTTATTAACATATAAGGTATTATTTGTCCCAGGGATACAGGTTTGTGAATTGTCAGGCTTACACACTTTACAGCACTCACCATATCACATACCCTCCCCAATGTCCATAACCCAACCACCCTCTCCACATCCCCCTCCCCCCCAGCAACCCTCAGGGTTTTTTTTTTTTGTTTTTTTTTTAAGACTTTATTTATTTGACAGAGAGAGACACAGCGAGAGAGGGAATACAAGCAGGGGGAGTGGGAGAAGGAGAAGCAGGCCTCCCGCCGAGCTAGCAGAGAGCCTGATATGGGGCTCGATCCCAGGACCCTGGGATCACGACCTGAGCCGAAGGCAGAGGCCTAACCCACTGAGCCACCCAGGTGCCCCCCTCAGTTTGTTTTATAAGATTAAGAGTCTCTTATGGTTTGTCTCCCTCCCATCTTGTTTCATTTTTTCCTTCCCTACCCCTCAAACCCCTGACTCTGCCTCTCAAATTCCTCATATCAGGGATATCATAGGACAATTGTCTTTCTCTAATTGACTTATTTCCCTCAGCATAATACCCTCTAGTTCCATCCATGTCATTGCAAATTGAAAGATTTCATTTCTTTTGATGGCTGCACTGTATTTGGATCTAGTTTTTAATGAGCAGACCAATACACACTGAGGATTTAGGTTCCTTTTTTGTTTTTGTAGGGTGTTTTGTTTTGTTTTGTTTTGATCTAGCTTCTTTTAACAACCAGACCAAAATACACCTAGGATCTAGCGTCCTGTCTGTCTGTCTATCTGTCTTTTTCTGTCTTTCTTTCTTTCTTTTTTCCCCCTCTTCTTAATGTAGCCATTACTCTCAGGAGCAGGAATACAACAGGCTTTCCTAACAATCACATAGGTACACACAAAAATCATTGACTCAGACATAATGACAAGATGGACGAATTCACTCCAACATAAAGAATAAGAAGAATTTACAGCCAGGGATTTAATCAATACAGATGTATTGATTAAATCAAGTAACATGTCTGAAACCATAATTTAAAACAATAATCATAAGGATACTTGAAAAAAAAGCATTGAAGACATTAGAGAATCCCTTACTGAAGAAATAAAAGAACCTAAAACTAGTCAGGCTGAAATGAAAAATGCTATAACCAAGATGCAAAACCAAATGGATGCAATGACAATGAAAACAGATGGATTAGACAAATGAATCAGTGATACAGAAAATAAAATTATGGAAAATAATGAAGCTAAAAAATAAGAGGGAAAGAAAGGTATCAGATCATGACTATAGACTTAGGGACTCAGTGCTTCCTTAAAGTGTAAGAACATTTGTATCATAGGAGTCCCAGAAGAAGAAGAGAAAGAAAAAGAAGCAGGTTTATTTGAATATATTATAGCTGAAAACTTCCCTAATCTGGAGATGGAAACAGACACTGAACTCCAAGAAGCAGAGAGAACCCCCATTAAGTCCAACAAAAGCTGCCATCACCAAGACATATCATAGTCAAATTCACAAAATACAAGGAACATAAATAAAAGGATAAGGAAAGAATCTTGAAAGCAGCAAGGGAAAAAGAGTCCTTAACCTACAAGGGAAGAGAGATTGTTTGCAGCAGTTATGTCTATAGAAACTTCACAAGGCCAGAAGTGAGTGGCATGATATATTCAATGTGCTGAATGGGAAAAATATGCAGCCAAGAATACTTTATCCAACAAGGCTGTCATTCAGAATAGAAGGAGAGATAAAGAATTTCCTAGACAAAAACTGAAGGAATTCATGACCACTAAACCAGCCCTGCAAGAAATATTAAAGGGACTCTTTGAGTGGGAGGGAAAGACCAAAAGCAATAAAGACTAGAAAGAAACAGAGAGCATCACCAGAAATGTCAACTTAACAGGTAACACAATGTCACTAAATTCATACCTTTTAATAATCACTCTGAATATAAATGGAATAAATGCTCCAGTCAAGGGGTGCCTGAGTGGCTCAGTCATTAAGCATCTGCCTTCAGCTCAGGTCAGGATCCTAGAGTCCTGGGATCAAGCCCTGCATAGGGCTCCCTGCTCAGTGGGAAGCCTGCATCTTCCTCTCTGACTCCTGCTTGTTTTCCTTCTCTTGCTGTCACTCTCTCTCTGTTAAATAAATTAATAAAATCTTTAAATAAATAAATACTCCAGTCAAAAGATATAGGGTATCAGAATGGATGAAAAAAACAAAAACAAGACCCGTCTATATGCTGCCTACAAGAGATTCATTTTAGACCTAAAGACACCTGCAGATTGAAAGTGTGGGGATGGAGAATCATCTATCATGCTAATGAATGCCAAAACAAAGCTGGAGTAGTGATATTTATATCAGATGAACTAGATTTTAAAACAAACACCATAATAAGAGATGAAGAAGGGCATTATATCATAATTAAGGGGTCTACCTATCAAGATCTAACAACTGTAAATGTTTATGTCCCCAACTCGGGAGCACCCAAATATATAAATCAATTAATAACAAATATAAAGAAACATATTGGTAATAATACAATAGTAGGGGACTTTAGCACCCCACTTACAGCAAAAGAAAATCATCTAAGCAGAAAATTAAAAAGAATAAGGCTTTGAATGACACACTGGACTATACTGGACTTAACAGATATATTCAGACTATCTCATCCTAAAGTAGCAGAATACACATTCTTTTTGAGGGCACATGGAACATTCTACATCACAACAGGTCACACACTGGGTCACATGTCAGCCCTCAACAAGTACAAAATGATTGAGAGCATATCATGCATATTTTTCAGGCCACAACACTATGAAACTCAAAGTCAACTCTAAGAAAAAATTTGAAAAGGCCACAAATACATGGAGATTAAAGAATGTATTCATTCTACTTAAGAATGAATGGATTAACCAGGAAATTAAGGAAGAAATAAAAAAATACATGGAAGCAAATGAAAATGAAAACACAACAGTCCAAAACCTTTGGGACACAGCAAAAGTGATCATAAGAGGGAAATACGTAGCAAAACAGGCACACCGCAAGAAGCCAGAGTCTCAAATACACAAAATAATCTTATACCTAAAGGAGCTATAAAAGGAAGAGCAAATAATGCCTAAAGCCAGCAGACGAAGGGAAATAATAAAATTTAGAGCAGAATAAATGATTCAGAGACAAATAAAAAACCAGTAGAGCAGATCAACAAAACTAAGAGCTGATTCTTTGAAAGAATTGATAAAATTGATAAACTCCTAGACAGACATATCAAAAAGAAAAGAGAAAGAACCCAATAAATAAAATCATGAATGAAAGGGGAGATCACAACCAACACCACAGAAATATAAACAAAAGAGAATATTATTTTAAAAAAAAGAGAGAATATTATGAAAAATTATTTGTCAACAAACTGGGCAATCTGGAAGAAATGGACAAATTCATAGAAACATACAAACTAAAACTGAATCAGGAAGAAACAGAAAATTTGAACAGATCCACAACCAGCAAGGAAATTGAATCAGTAATCAAAAATCTTCCAACGAACAAAAGTCCAGGGCCGGATGACATCCCGTGGGAATTCTACCATACATGTAAAGAAGAGTTAGTACCTAGTCTTCTCAAACTATTCCAAAAAATAGAAATGGAAGAAAAACTTCCAAACTCATTCTATGAGGCCAATATTATCTTGATTCTAAAAGCAAAAATCCCATTAAAAAGGAGAATTACAGAGCAACATCCCTGATGAACAACACCCCTGATGAATGCAAAAATTTCTCAACAAGAGAATAGCAAAATGAATCTAACAGTACATTAAAAGCATGATTCACCATGATCACGTGGGATTTATTCCTGGGCTGCAGAGGTGATATTAAGCAACATAATATACCACAATAATAAAAGAAAGGATAAGAACCATATGGTCTCTCGATAGATGCAGAAAAAGCATTTGACAAAATACAGCATCCTTTCTTGATAAAAATCCTCAAGAAAGTAGGTATAAATGGAACATATGTCAACATCATAAAAGCCATATATGAAAGACCCACAACTAATATTCTCAGTGGGGAAAACTGAGAGCTTTTCTTCTACAATCAGGAACAAGATAGGGATGTCCACTCTCACCATTACTATTTAACACAGTACTGGAAGTCTTAGCCTCAGCAATCAGACAACAAAAAGCAATAAAAGGCACCCAAATCAACAAGGAAGAAATCAAAGTTTCACTATTTGCAGACAACTGTGCTTTATGTAGAAAATCCAAAAGACTCCACCAAAAATTGCTAGAACTAATACAGGAATTCAGCAAAGTCACAGGATATAAAATCAATGTACAGAAATCTATTGCATTTCTATAAACCAGTAATGAAGCTACAGAAAAAGAAATCAAGGAATCAATCTCATTTACAATTGTACCAAAAAAAATACGATACCCAGGAATAAACCTAACCAAAGAAATAAAAGATTTGTACTCTGAAAATTATAGAACACTTATGAAAGAAATTGAAGAGGACACAAAGAAATATGAAAAAATTCCATGCTCATGGATTGGAAGAACAAACATTGTTAAAATGTCTGTTCTACCCAAAGCAATCTATACATTTAATGCAATCCCTATCAAAATACCACTAGCATTTTTCAGAGAGGTAGAATAAACAATCCTAAAATTTGTATGGAACCACAAAAGACCCTGAATAGCCAAAGCAATCCTGAAAAAGAAATGCAAAGCAGGAGGCATCACAATTCCAGACTTCAAGCTGTAATCATCAAGACAGTATGGTACTGGCACAAAAACAGACAGATAGATCAATGGAACAGAACAGGAACCCAGAAATAGACCCTCAACTATGTGGTTAACTAATCTTTGACAAAGCAAGAAAGAATACCCAATTGGAAGAAAAGATATTCTCTTCAATAAATGGTGTTGGGAAAACTGGACAGCAATATGCAGAGGAATGAAACTGGACCACTTTTCTACACCATACACAAAAATAAATTCAAAATGGATGAAAGACCTAAATGTGAGACAGGAAACCATAAAAATCCTAGAAAACATAGTCAGCAACCTTTTTGACCTTAGCTATAGCAACTTCTTACTAGACACATCACTGGAGGCAAGGGAAACGAAAGCAAAAACGAACTATTGGGACTTCATCAAGGTAAAAAGCTTCTGCACAGTTAGGGAACAATCAATAAAACTAAAAGGCAGCCTGCAGAATGGGAGAAGATATTCGAAAATGACATATCCAGTAAGGGTTAGTATCCACATATATAAAGAACGTATGTAACTCAACACCAAAAAAAATAAATAATCTGATTAAGAAATGGGCAGAAAACATGATAGACATTTTTCCAAAGAAGACATCCAGATGGTTAACAGACACATGGAAAGATGCTCAACATCGCTCATCATCATGGAAATACAAATCAAACTATGATGAGATACCACCTTATACCTGTCAGAATGAATAAAATTAACAACACAGGAAACAACAGATTTTGGTGAGAATGCAGAGAAAGAGGAACCCTCTTACATTGTTCGTGGCAATGCAAACTGGTGCAGCTACTCTGGAAAACAGTATGGAGGTTCCTCAGAAAGAAAAAACTAGAACTACCCTATGATCCAGAGATTTGTACTATGAGGCATTTACCCAAAGGATACAAAAATACAAATTTGAAGGGGTACATGTACCCCTGATGTTTATAGTGAATTATCAACAATAGCCAAGCTATGGAAAGAACCCAAGTGTCCATCAACTGACGAATAGATAAGGAGGATGTGGTGTATATATACACACTAGAATATTACTCAGCTGTAAAAAAAAAGAATGAAATCTTGCCATTTGCAATGATGTGGATGGATCTAGAGAGTAATACGCTAAGCAAAATAAGTCAGCCAGAGAAGGACAAATACCGTATGATTTCACCCATATCTGGAATTCAGGAAACAAAACATAAGTACATGTGGGAAAGGGAAAAAAAAAAAAAGAGAGAGAGTGAGGAGAGAGAGGAAAGAGGGGGAGGCAAACTATAAGAGACTCTCTCTGTCTCTCTCTTTTTAACCATAAGAGACTCTTAATGATAGAGAAGAAACTGAGGGTTGATGGAGGGAAGTGGGTAGGGGGTGGACTAAATGGGGGTAGGTATTAAGGAGAGCAATTCTTATGATGAGCACTGGGTGTTATGTGTAAGTGATGAATCACTAAATTCTATTCCTGAAACCAATATTACACTACATGTTAACAATAACAACAAGAAAAAGTCCTCAATAATTAAAAAAAAAAAAGAAAAAGAATATATATTGCACATTATGGGAGCGCAAAAAAGAGATACCTAATCCAGTTTAGATAGGAGTGGTTAATAAAGTCAAATGCAGTAGAAGGAGCCAGACAGATAATTAAGATATGTCTACTGGATTTTGTAAGATAAAGATCATTTTTAATCATACCTGAAGAGTGCTATGGAAACAGATGGAATGGGTTTTTTTAACTGAAAAAGTAGAGATAATGTAATATAACATCTTACTTAAAACATGAATTTGAAATGGAAGACTCCTTTATTTTTTTTTTATTTTATTTTTTTTAAGATTTTATTTATTTATTTGACAGACAGAGATCCGAAGTAGGCAGAGAGGCAGGCAGAGAGAGAGGAGGAAGCAGGCTCCCCGCCGAGCAGAGAGCCCGATGCGGGACTCGATCCCAGGACCCTGGGATCACGACCCGAGCTGAAGGCAGAGGTTTTAATCCACTGAGCCACCCAGGTTCCCCGGAAGACTCCTTTAAAGATAGAGAGATCAAGGGGCACCTGGGTGACTCAGTCATTTAAATGTCTGCCTTCGGCTTAGTTCATGATCTCAGGGTCCTGGGATTGAGCTCTGTGTTGGGCTGTCCAGTTTTCCCTGCTCAGTGAGGAGTCTGCTTCTCCTTCTCCCTCTCCTTTTCCCCCTCCCACTGCTCGTGATTTCTCTCTCTCTCTGTCAAATAAGTAAAATCCTTAAAAAAAAAATGAAGATGGGTCATACAATGTGAGATCAATATCTGGAGCCAAACTGTTTCCATTTGGAAGCTGCCTTTAATATTTCCTAATGTGATTTAGTCAAGTTACTTAACCTTAACCTCTCTGTACCGTGGTTTTCCTTCTCTGTAAACTGGGGATGAAACTAATAGTACCCACAACATAGCACTGTTTTGGAATTAAATTACTAAATACATGTAAATAGAACTGTGGTACATGAAAAAGACTGAATAATTGTAGCTATTCCTTTTATTATTAGGTAAGAAAGTTGGAAGTTGAGCAAGAATATACCTGCTGATCTAGTTTTTAGTGATCTCAGCAGAGTCATTTACCGAGAGTATCTGTTGTGGGTTTAATTAAGACCAGGAACACCAATTAAAAGCCAGAGGTTGTCAGACCAGATTTAAAACAAAACAAAATTTAACTTTATGCCATTTATAAGAAACTCATGAACACAGATTAAAAGTAGAAAGATAAGGGCGCTGGGTGGCTCAGTCTGTTAAGCATCTACCTTTGGCTCAGGTCATGATCCAGGATCCGGGGATCAAGCTCTCTGCTCAGTGAGGAGCGTGCTTCTTCTCCCTCTGCCTGCCACTCCCCTGCTTGTGTTTTCTCTCTCTCTCTCTCTCTGTCAAATATATAAATAAAATCTTAAAAAAAAAAAATAAAAGAAGAAAGAAAAAGATAAACCATGCAAACAATAATTAAGTGTTAAAAAGTGTTAAAACGTGTGTGTGTGTGTGTGTATACACACACATATTTATTTATTTATTTAAGATTTTATTTTTAATTATTCTCTACACCAAATGTGGGGCTTGAACTCAAAACCCCTGATCAAGAGTTGCACATTCCACCAACTGAGGCAGCCAGGCACCCCTACAATAGCTATATTAATATCAGACACAGTAAACTTCAAAACAAGGAATATCAGGAATAATGACAAGTATTACATAATAATAGAGGGATCAATTCTCCAAGAAGATGTAACAGTAGTCAATGTATATGCACTTAACAACAGAGTTTCAAAATAGATGAAACAAAAACTTGAAAAGAGAAATAAATCCACAATTGGCGTTGGAGACTTCATCACAGAAGTGTTAGATAGAAAATCAATATAGAGAAGATCTGAATGACCCTATCAATTCACTTGACCTAACCGGCATTTATTAAAAAAAAAAAAAAACTTGTCAGTAAACTCTTTGATATCAGCCACAGCAACTTCTTTCAAGACACATCTCCAAAGGCAAAGGAAACAAAAGTGAAAATGAACTTTTGGGACTTTATCAAGATAAAAAGCTTCTGCACAGCAAAGGAAACAGTCAACAAAATAAAGAGGCAGCCCATGGAATAGGAGAAGATATTTGCAAATAACACTACAGAGAAAGGGCTGATATCCAAGATCTACAAAGAACTCCTCAAACTCAACCCCCCAAAAACAGATAATCATGTCAAAAAATGGGCAGAAGACATGAACAGACCTTTCTCCAAAGAAGACCTACAAATGGCTAACAGACACATGAAAAAGTGTTCATCATCACTAACCATAAGAGAAATTCAAATCAAATCCTCATTGAGATACTACCTTACACCAGTTAGAATGGCCAAAATCAACAGGACAGGAAACAACGTATTGGAGAGGATGTGGAGAAAGGGGAACCCTCTTACACTGCTGGTGGGAATGCAAATTGGTGCAGCCACTTTGGAAAATAGTGTGGAGATTCCTCAAAAATTAAAAATAGAGCTACCCTATGACCCAGCAATTGCACTAGTGGATATTTACCCCAAAGATACAGATGTAGTGAAAATAAGGGCTATCTGTACCCCAATGTTCATAGCAGTAATGTCCACAGTTGCCAAACCATGGAAAGAGCTGAGATGCCCTTCAACAGATGAATGGACAAAGAAGATGTGGTCCATATATACAGTGGAATAGTACTTAGCCATCATAAAGGATGAATACCCAACTTTTGTATCAACATGGACGGGACTGGAGGAGATTATGCTGAGTGAAGTAAGTCAAGCAGAGAAAGTCAATTATCATATGGTTTCACTCAGTTGTGGAGCATAAGGAATAACCTGGAGGACATTAGGAGAAGGAAAGGAAAAGTGAATTGGGGGAAATCAGAGGGGGAGACAAAGCATGAGAGACTGTGGACTCTGAGAAACAAACTGAGGGTTTTGGAAGGAAGGAGAATGGGGGGATGGGTGAGCCTTGTGGTGGGTATTAAGGAGGGCCCGTATTGCATGGAACACTGGGTGTGGTGCATAACCCAATGAATCTTGGAACACTGAAATAAATAAAATAAAATTAAGATGTTAAAAAATACATAAAAAAAGAAAAATTTAAAAACAAAACAAAACAAAACTTGTCCCAACAACAGAATGTACATTCCTTTCAAATACACGTAGAATGTTCACTAAGACCAGATTCTTGACCAGGAGACAATTTAAAACAAATTTAAATAAACATCATATAAGCTATAACAAATTAAAATCCAGAAAGACACCTGGCAAATCCTCAAACATCTGGAAATTATATGACACATTTACAAGTAACTATTAGTTTTATATTGCTACTATAACAAGTTGTCACAATTTTAACGGCTTAAAACAAAATACATTTATTATCTTACAGTTCCATAGGTAAGACAAATAACATGGGGCCCCACTTGCCTTTTCCAGCTTCCAGGGGTCACCTGCATACCTTAGTTCCTGATTCCCTTCCTATATCTTTAAATCTGGCAATGCTGGAGCACATCACTCTCATCTTGTTTTTGTTATCATATCTTTTCTGCTTCTGGCTCCCACTTAAGGATCACTGTGATTACATTGGGCCTACCTGCATAATCCAGCATAATCTCACTATTCTAAGGTCAGAAGATTAGCAATTTTAATGCCACCAGCAACCTTAATTCCCTTTTGTCATATAATGTAACACATTCACAGTTTCCAGTAATGAAAGGCCAGGAGGAGAGGAAGAGGGACATCATCCTGCCTTCCACAATGACCACTGGGTCAAAGAAGAGGAAGTCTCAAGGGGAAAAAAAGAAAACCATAGATATATGTGGTTTTCTTTTTTCAATGTATTTTCACTGGATAGTGAAAATGCATTGTGTTAAAATTTTGTTGATGCAGCTATTAGCTATTTAAATACTTATAATAGCAAAGAATAAAGATCTCAAATCGGTAATCTAAACTTCTACATTAAGAAACTGAAGAACAAATTAAACCCAAACAAGTACAAGGCAGGAAATAATAAAGAGTAGAAATCAATGAAATTGAGAACTGAAAAAATAATTGAGAAAAATCAACCAAAGCTGATTCTTAGAAAAAAAATGAATAAAATTGATAAATCTCTAGGAATACTGGCCAAGGGAAGAAAAGAATACATAATAACCATTATGAGGAATAAAAGGAAGATCAATAAAGACCTACATGCATTAAAGACTAATAAGGAAATACTATGAACAACTCAAACTAGAACCAGAAGTAGACTGAGGCAAGTTTGTTAATAGTGATAAAAAGGTATAGGTGGAAGCTGAAACCAGAAAAGAAAAGGAACTATAGGTAGTCCTGAGAATGAAGTTGATTACTATGAGCTTGCACAAAATATAGGTGGCTCAGAGAATTTTTCCAGAAGTTTACTTGAAGGTTGGTGTTGTGTGATGATGCTGTGGAAATATAAGGATATAAGACAATACTGGTTGGTGGTAAAAGAAGAGTTTAGATCCTCAATACGGAGTCCAAACCTGGTGGTTTTGGAAGGTAGGGTTATGAGGGAGCTAGAAGTAGGGGGAATGGAGAGACCAAGAGAGGGCTGATAGATGGACTCAGGATGGGGGTAAATATTCTTTTTTCAGCAGCTGTTCTTTGACCAGCCTCATGGAGTTTCACCCTTTATACACAAGATTGGAATTTAGTCTAAATGATTTAAGGGAGGGTCACTTATGCAAATGGGGTTGGGGAGTTGGCCGCAGATGGAGGTTCAAAGAATTAGATGTTTGTACAAAAGAAAAAAAGAGATTTATTGAAAATGAAGGCATAAGAGAGCTGGTATTTGGAGGGTTGGTCATTTATTTTATATCTATCACATTCTAGGCATTATTCTGGACACAGGATATAATGAATGGTAAGCAAGGCAAACAGATCTTTACTACCCTACAGCTGACAGCTTTAATACTGATAAATAAATATGTCATTGTAATATTTAATGATACATGTAGGAAGTACTTAGAAAGTTGTATAGAGGAATGGTAAGATTTAAAATGATGCCTTACCAAGCAGGAGTGAGTGACCAATAGGAGAAAACACTTAAGCAAGTGATACTGAATGCTATAATCCTCAGTATATATGTTCTTACAAACTTCCCAGGGGAGCATCCACAGCTATCAAAAAGCTCTCTAAAATCATAAATCTTATGTCCCGTAAGAGTTCTCAACCAAATTATTTCACCAGAACAAAACGATTTATCTGTTAAGAGTCTTTTCCATCACTCTACTGATTTATTTCTCAAGAAAATGGAAAAGTATAGCCATTCAGGCTGAGTTTAAGTGGACAAGTCTCTAGAATTTCCAGCTCCGTATAACTTCTGACATCTAGTTTAAGAAGCAAGCATACTGGCCTGACTCATTCTCTGGTTATCTCAAAAATACAATTTATAAGTGTAAATATAAATACACATTACAAGTAAACAAAGTGGCTTCCTGTCCTCACTTTTTAACTGTTGAGATCATATATTTTTAGTAGAAATTGGTAAGTTCTGAGAATCTCAAAGTTTGGCTTAAATTCCTTCTTCTTCTTTTTTTAAGATTTTATTTATTTATTTGACAGAGAGAGATCACAAGTAGGCAGAGAGGCAGGCAGAGAGAGAGGGAAGCAGGCTCCTTCCTGAGCAGAGAGCCCAATGTGGGGCTTGATCCCAGGACCCTGAGATCATGACCTGAGCCGAGGGCAGAGGCTTAACCCACTGAGCCATCCAGGCGCCCCCTTAAATTCCTTCTTTGACAAAAACATGTGAAGTTTCTTGAGACACTATATTTTTGGAGATACTTTTAATTAATATTGTCATCTGAGGGATAAATAGCTTGGAAATGATCCTTTTCTCCCTTCCGTTGGACCACACATCTTTCGGAATATTCTTGTTTTCTATAACTTGGAAGAAAATCTCCCAATGGTTTCCTTTTTTTTTTTTTTTTTTTCATGTGGAGGCACTTATGAGTTAGTGTTGAGTGTACACTGGCCAACCTGGTAAATTTCATTGAGCTGCTTGTGCCCCTTTGTGGCCGGTGCTTACAATTACAGCTCAGGACTGTTCACCAGCCAGAAGCATCTGAATTGTAGTTTCAGATGCGTGGTTGCCTGTAAAAGCTGGAAAGAACCACAGAGAAAGAGGCCCTTAGAAACTAGGGGCACATGGACTGCATGCGAGTAGTGGATACCTTAGCAAGGACCAGATTCTGGTTGAAAGCAGAAGGATGTGTGGATGCCAGGTTGGCATCAAACACGGCCACTACACATTATTGTAATTGTTTCTGTGTTGCCTCTCACACTAAAATATAAGCCCCATGAAGCAGAGACATTTTGCCTGGCACTCCACAAAGTGAGTAAATAAAGGAACAAATGGGTTTAGAGAGTGTGTACGTGTGTGTGTGTTTTAAGATTCATTTATTTGAGAGAGCGCAAGGGAGGGAAGGGTCAGAGGGAGAGGGAGAGAATCTCAAGCAGATACCCTGCTGAGCATGGAGCCCAACAGTGGGCTCAATCTTACCACCCTGAGATCATAATCTGAGCCCAAATCAAGAGTTCCACGCTTAACCAAATGAGTCGCCCAAGCACCCACAAATGGGTTTAGTTTGTAGCAAGCTCACAGATGCTAACTATTTTCTATTGTTAATTACTCTTATTAGATGGGAAATGCTTTGATAATTCTATTTAACAAAGTCCCACATGTCCAAGAGGATTTCTCAAACCTCAGTACTTTATAGGTTTAGCTTTATTTGTTTACTTGTTGTAATTAATAAATGTTAGTTAGGCCTTACATTCCAAGGTCTAGATTAAAAAAAAGTGACAAACACAGTTCTAGCCCCCAAAGGAGAGCATATCAGATTACAGTGTTATCCTCCTCCAATCCGTTTTTCAAATTATAGGCAGAGTAATTTTCTTTAAAAGTTAAATCTGATTATGCCCGCGCCTTAATTAAGACTCTTCATTTGCTGAAAGTCCCTTTCAGTATTGGTCCCTGGCTTCCTCGCCAGTCTCATTTAAAGCTCTTTTCCTCTCTGCATTCTTATCACACTTTGGGTTGCTCAACCTTCAATGCTCCTTCCTATGTCAAGGCTGTTGGACATACTGTTCTCTTTTCTTGCAAACCTCTCCTCCCTTCCTGCCTAGGTTACTCCTACCCAAAGGCAAAAATCTCTGGGACAGCTTCTCTGGCATGCAAAACCAGTTGGGTCCCAATACAGCTTTGCAAAATACTCTGAACAGCTTTATCAAGATAAAAGCATTCATTGTGTAAATTACTGTTTGTCTTCCCCTGCTAAAATGTAAGCTCTTAAAAAAAAAAAAGATTTTATTTTTAAGCACTCTTTACACCAAACATGGGGCTTGAACCCACAACCCCAAGATTAAGACTTAGATTCTCTACCAACTGAGCCAGCCAGGTGCTCCTGAAGTGTAAGCTCTTGATGATGGGGACATTTTATGTTGTTCAGTATAGTGCCTGGCACGTGGTGGGCACTTTCAAACATTAGTTGAATGAATGAATGAACTACCAGGTTTGAAGTGGAAAGGGAGTCTGATGAAAAATAATATGTTTGCTTGACTGACACCAGATTTCTAGTTGTAAAATTTCAGAAACACCACTAGGTTTTTGGGAAGAGTGTATTTCATAAAAGAAGGAGAGGCAGATCAATAAATATAAACAATCATCAAACAAACCAGGTCTCTCAAGGTGGAATCAACAAGGAACATCAGAAGCTTCATGGAAGATAGAAAAACAGAGTAGCTAAGACGTAATGACTTAAGATGTACTGTTCTTTCATTCATTCAATGCCTATTACATGCTTGGAACTTGGGACTTAGAAATTCAAAGGCGGGCAAGTCTTACACAGTTCTTGTCCCTAAACCTATAGCGTACTAAGAGACTGTATTCGGTCTAGTAACTTCGGTGAAGTGCTGCTAAGGAAGGTATGTATGCCAGCGTCATGAAATACTTTACTTGAGGGTAGGGGAAGAGAGGGCGGGACAAAGAGAAGATGGATGCGTGGTCAGGCAAGCCTTTCTGGTTCAAGCTGAGAACTGAAAGATGAGGAGGAAACCTGACGGTCTGGGGAAGTGAAGGAAGTTCAATAGTTATGATTTGGGATCTCACAGAAAATGTCAAGAGACCGAAGTGCACCTTGGCAGATTTGCCTTACAGCGACCCCGCGCTGTGAGAGGTCATTAGCCTGGTGAACACTCCCTGGGCAAGAACGTAACGTTCTGCCCTTCCACATTCCACCAGTACTGGGTTTACCTCAAATTATCCATTTCTTAATCGCGCAGGTTTCCACCAGCTGCAGAGTGGCGGTGACCGGCAGACAGCCAGGGTCTGCCGGAGACTGCGCGAAGGAACTCCACTCACTGCCAACTCCACCCCGGGAAGAGGCCCCAGAAACCCCAGAAGCCCCACCCACGTCCAGGCACGTTCTCCTAGGCCGAGTCCCAGGGGCCGCCCGCGACCGCGGCGATCACGTGACCCGAAGTGTGACGTAGGAGGAAGGAGACGCCATTAGAGGGAGGCGGAGAGGGAGCGCTCTTCGCCTTTCCTCGGGTGTTTGACGTGGTGGCGGGGGCCCTTCATTCTCGTACTTTCCTCTGCCCTCTCAGGCTTCGCCCCGAGGCGGGAGTAGAGACAGCGGTTGGGGTTGGCGGGTCGGTGCGGAGGGGCCTGCGCCGGCCGCGGTTGTGAAGGCGCTGCGGCGGCTGTGGGGTGCTCGGCGCAGCTCTAGGGCTCGGGCGGCCGGGAAACGGGATGGCTGCGGCCGGCAGCGGCGGCGGGGCGGCGGCGGGTAGAGCCTACTCATTCAAGGTGGTACTCCTGGGGGAAGGCTGCGTGGGAAAGACGTCGCTGGTGCTGCGCTACTGCGAGAACAAGTTCAACGACAAGCACATCACCACTCTGCAGGTGCGGGCCCCAGGGAGTGGAAGGTGGAGCCTTGGGGCCCCTACCCCTTCGGGGCTGTGAGGACCATGGTCCTCTGGATCTCGGCTTACAGATCTCAGGCCTGTCACCTCCGTCTTCGAATTGCCTTTCTGAATTCGCCCTAGGGAAACGCGGGGTCGGGCATCCTGTAGACAGACATTAGGACAGGCTTTTGGGAAGGGAGTGGAAGGCCCCTCAAAAGTCCCCCGTGTGGCTGCGCATATCGTGGAGTCCCCCATATCGCTTGGCTAATTTTCGCTTTTGATTCACTTCCGCTTGGGCCTTAGGTGCCTTCACCCTGCAGTCACCGTCTGTCAGCCCTTTTTCTTTCTTTCAGAATTAGGAACTTAACTGCGGATTTGATTTTGCGAACTAGGTGATTTGTAACTTCAGCGCTTACTGATGACTAAGTGTTTACGCAAGTTCCATTTTGTCTTGTCTTCGAGTAACATGCTGACTGGCTAAGCAGTCATTTGTGGAGGATTTTTGAAATGACCGCTTGCCGGTTATGGGTTACACGGTTTCATTGCTGCCTGCGTGGATCTGACTTATGGGGCGGTTATTCTGCGAAGTCGGTGGATCCACATGCACATGGAAACGTCATGTGACCACTAGCCAACAGTTGGTCCCCAAACTAACAGTTTAGTTGCTGCTGCTACTTGCTTGCTTTGGTTGTAGTGTAGGGCCGGCTTTCTTCTGAAGTTATCTTATGGTTAGCTGGAAAAGTGTTAAAGTGTAGTCATTGATTGGGAGTGAAATCAGCCCTTTTCGGCAGGTGTAGTCTCCTCCGTCTCCCAAAGAAATCAGTTTGCACGTGTTAGAAGAAAAATATCCAGCTAATTTGACTTGATTAATTTAGTTACAGGTAGTAAAGTCGAGTGGACTTTTGAGCCTGATTGTCGAGGTTTCTATCCATCTCCATCTTTTTAACTAGCTGTGTGATCTTGGGCAAGCTAATTAACCTGTCTGTGCCTAGGTTTCTTTATCTGTTGAAATGGCCCTAATGATAGTTTCTAGTTCATAGGTTTGTCAGGACAAGTATACATAAAATCACTTAGGACCTGGTCTATTGGAAGCTCTCCATCTTTATTACTGGCCCAAATTGCACAATAGATCTTAGTGACTATTTAATAGAATGCATAATCTCCTTTAATTGTTGTGACACTTGATATTTGATGCTATTATTAAACTACTGAGTCTAGAATTCTCAAAGATGCTCTGATTCCATGTTCTATTTTTATTCCTGTTTTTACTTCTCTTATGTAAAGCGTAATACCTGAAAAAGTGAATATGAGGAAACTCCTTTTTTTCTTACATCCTTGAACAAGAACACTTACACAATTTTAGTTGTTATTATTGTTGAGTGTTGCTAGTGAAATCAAGGAAATTTGTAGGGTAAATACCTATGATTATTTGGAACTTAGAAATTCATTTAGGTAAAGTATAGCTAATATTTAGTAAGTTCTTACTGTGCTGAACATTTTTTTTTCTGTCATTTAATTTTTTAATAGCCTATGGGGTCAGTAGTTTCATTAGCCCCATTTTGTAGGCAAGGAAACAGGCTTGGTTAAGTTGAGTAATTTGCTGGCAGTCATATTGCCACAAGTCGTGCATGGTGCCCAAGCTGAAATTTGAATGCAGATCTGACTTAAGATTTTGAGCAAGCAAACCACACTGCCTCTGGATATTGGTAAATCACCCCTTTAGTAGTTACTTTTGTGCTAGAGATCTAAGATAAAAGAGAAAATCATTGTAATTGTGCCTCCTTCTTTAAGATAATTTAGTCCTACAACCTGAAAATTACACCTTCATTATACATTTCAAAGATATCATTGAAGCTAAAAGCAGGCTAAAGATTTTTAAATATTAGAGAGAAACTACTGCAGCCTGCACTGGAGAGGATGAAGTTATGGTAGATTTTCAGTATCAAAAACATAGCAGTCCTGATTTTAATATTCATGTGACTGTCATCACAAATAGTATCTGGTTTATATTACAGAATTGAGGATTTTTGTTGCATACCTATGTATGGAAGCATTGTATTTACTTTTTCTTATGTATCAGTTTATCTCATTTTAATTTTTTTAGAGAACTGTGACCCATAAAACAACCTGGTATGCTTTTAATTTCCAAACGGAGAGGAGATGATGGATCAGATCAGAAGACATGAAGAGTCCCTCTTTTTTTGTCAAAAAAATTACCTATTACCTATCTTTGTAACATACTTTATGATTTGCAAAGTATATTCTCTTGCAATCTTGTTTCGAAGATTTATAATACTGAGAGGAACCTAAAGTAGTTTATGGTTCACTGTTTCAGTCTTTTGTTTAATTCAGTCAAATGATTTTCCACTTTTGTCTCATCTCCTCTTAGAGGTAGATGAACTGTCTAGAATGTAGAAAACTCACAGTGTCCTGAGATGGCCGACTTCATTTTGGACAGTTTTAATTTCCAGTAAGTTTTTCTGTGTATAAAGCCAAAATTTGTTCCCATGTAGTTTGCAGTCCCAGTTCTGTCCTCTGAATCTTGGTCACACAGGACATCTCTTCTGATAGTTGAAGATCCCTATCACACCCCTTGATTTTGTCTATTGGGAAACAGCTCTGTTTCCCCTAAAGGAATCTCCTATGACATCATTTTAAATCATTTCACTATTTTGATATCTTTTCTAGACACTTATTATTTAATCATTGTCCTCTTTCCTTAAAATGGGGTTCTTTGAGCTGTGGAAATGATTCCAAGTGTGGTTTGAACTGAGCAAAGGACAGGCTATCACCTTCCCTATTGAGAATCCTTTTATAACTGAAATAGAAAAGTTTCTATGGGCTTGTGGACAGCTGTTACATTGATTAATATTGGGCTTGCTGTCTTAGTCTTGCTTTCCCCTCCCCCCCAAGAAAGGCATTCCATCCCTCAAATTCTTTTTTCTTTGATTTTATGGTTAAGGTTTTTTTGTCCCTAATATATTTGACCCATTAAAATTGGTTTTGATAGATTTACTCCAGTGGTTAAAGCCCATTGATGTACTTTTAAGTTTGATTTTGTAATTCAAGAAATGTGACCTTGGTTGGGTTCTGGGCATGCAAAGAAGAAGGTATGTTCCTTAATGTCCAGATGAGCTACTCATTTTAACTTTTCACCTGAAAATTTGCTAAGAATGTCTTCATTGTTCTCATCAGGCATTAATAAAGACCGAAAAAGGGAGACAGTGGGCCAAGTACAAAGCTCTGCAGCAGGTCTCATCATTGTCTAGTGATGCATGACCTGAGGTGTATTTTTCTTTAGATGTGCAGAATCTTAGCGTGGGGCTTTTTCAGACTATGCACGGGCCATAGTCTGTCTTCTTGAGTGAGAAACAATGGAGTGTTGTACATATTAATGATAATGAAAACAGAAAACAGCTTAAAATTGACTGCTATGGGTTACTAACTAGTGGACACAAAGCCTTTAATGAAAATGGTTATTCCAGCCATATAAACCTAGCTTTTTTGCCCTAGCTACATCAGTCTTGCCCACAGGGGATATCATGAGATGCTTTGTCAAATGCTTGCAGAAGACAAGATAAACTGTTTCTGCATTAGGAGGCCATATGATGTGGTAAAAAGAGACAGGACGTTGAAGTTAGACTTGGTTTTGCATTTTGGCTCCTACTTCATAGCCATCATGATCTTGGCAGGCTATTCTAATGTTAGTAAGTTGGCTCTTGATCTGTAAAATGAGAGGATCTTACTTACAGGATTTTTTTTTTAAAGATTTTATTTATTTGACAGACAGAGATCACAAGTAGGCAGAGAGGCGGGCGGAAAGAGAGAGAGGAGGAAGCAGGCTTCCTGATAAGCAGAGAGCCTGACTTGGGGCTCGATCCTAGGACCCTGGGATCATGACCTGAGCTGAAGGCAGAGGCTTTAACCCACTGAGCCACCCAGGCGCCCCCACGATTTTTTTTTTTTAAGATTTTATTTTTAAGTAATCTCTACACCTGGCATGAGGCTCAAACTTAAAACCCCAGGGATCAAGAATTGCATGCTTATTGAATGAACCAGTGAGGTACCCCTTTACTTACTGGATTTTTATGTTGGTTAAATAGAGAACCAGCATAAGTAAACCTCCTATCACAGTGCCTGGCACGTTTGTTTAATAAATGATTGTTGTTGAAGGAATAGATGGTGCTTAGTCTGCATTGGTTTCCTTCATGTTAACTCTGTCAAAAAGGTAATGGGATTAATTTCACATGAATTATTTTGAGAACCCATGCTGTATCTAAAGGATCACTACATTTTAGAATTGCTTATAATTTTATATGTAATTATATATTCATATATATGTAAATGTATTATTTGTATACAAGTACATATAAATGTATTACTACTGAACATATACATATATATGTGTTTATTATCCATTTTTGGGTTTTGACTGGGATTGACATTACAGGAAATTATGTGACATTGGCCATGCTTTGGTGTTTTAGTACTGCTCCCTTTTCTCAGAGCTTCTCCTCGGTTACTAATAATTATGAAGTTATCTTGTAGGTGAGCTAAGAACTCAAGATGTTTTACCTTCCGCAGGGAACTTGATCTTCTATAGAGTCCCCATGCTTTCTTACGTGATTACCTAAGCCATTAAATTCAATGATTGTTTATTTCATACCTCTTAAATACCAAACATTATGATAGTTGGGGAATATAAAGATGAGTAAGGTACCTTAACCATCAGTTGAAATGTTTTTGCCATTTTGATCGTAACCACTTTTTATCTGTGGCATGTCTCTTTATGTCTGTGCTCTTGAGTGATCATTTCATTTTCTTTAGTTGTATGCCATTTTCCCCCCTTACATGAAAGTGTTCTAAGATCATGCACTCTAATTTAAGTGCTTTCTATCACTTTCTACTAGTCTCTTATATAAAAAGTAACATTGTTTATAATTAGAACCTCAGTCATTTTCCCTTTTAGAATTCTGGCTGGAATTCCACCTATCGGCCTTCTGTAGTCTGTGGTAGGTAGCTGTCATTTGATTAGCAAAGCAGTGTTTTAAGATTGGCTGGACAGATAGTATCCTGATAGTTTGGCAAATGAGGAAATTAAGATTTGTATTAAATTTCCAAGGTCCCACAAATAGTAATGGTTTACCATTTTTTCTTAAGCTAAGTCTACTGCCCCCCACCCCCACCCCAATGCACCTTAACCTCCTGAGCAACACTTGGCATTCGGGGTCTAGCAGTTGCTTTTTTATACTTGTCATCTTAGTCTCTGGTCTAGAAATCTTGGTTTCCTTATTTGTAAGATTAGTGTTTTGAATGTCTGGAATATCTTCCAAATAGTTCTGGAAGTCATATCAGTGTTGAACAGTTAATCCATTCACATCATCTTTATAAAATACAGTAGTTGAAATCTCCACACCCCCCCCCCTCTTGGTATGTTTCTAGATACATGTATGCTATGGAAGGGTGGGTAATTTTTTTTTTTTTTTAAGAAAAGAGGTTTTCTGAATTGTTTAAATTTCTAATATATAAGTATTCCATGTCTGATTGCCATTGTCTTCTTTGGGTTTTGAGCTACTCCTCAGAAATGACTTTTTGGCTCTTATTTTCAAAGTATTGAACTCTAAACAGGTTGTAATTCTTGTATTTTTTTTTTAAAGATTTTATTTATTTGACAGACAGAGATCACAAGTAGGCAGAAAGGCAGACAGAGAGAGAGGGGGAAGCAGGCTCCCTGCTGAGCAGAGAGCCCAATGTGGGGCTCGATCCCAGGACCCCGAGACCATGACCTGAGCCGAAGGCAGCGGCCTAACCCACTGAGCCACCCAGGTGCCCCCTATAATTCTTGTACTTTATGGAAACTAAGGACAAGAAATGTTGAAGTATTCAGGCACTCAGTTTTCTTACCTTTTTTAATTGAAATATATTTGACATACAACATTGTGTAAATTTAAGGTATATAATATGTAAATTTGTTATTTATATATTATGACATGATTGCCACTATAGCAATCCAGTTTAGTTTAGACTAATTTATAAATCACCTAATTCCTTTTATGTCGTAATAAAGTAGTAATAGATACTTTAAATACTTAAGTCTGAAACAATGTTAGTGATTATAGCAAAAATAATGTCAGTGTTCAGTTTTTATGTATACACCCAGACACTTATTAATGGAAGTCTGTTGAATTTAAAAGATACTAGATAAAAACAGAAAAATCTTTGTCTACAACTCATTTACTTTGCTGCTTTAGGTATATTGCTTTGCCAGTGGTTAGCAAGCACAGCAAGTGGATCTGGCTAATAGCAACAACAAATACAACAAAATTGATTAAGCAGGTTATGAAAAGACTTTCATTTGGCAGATATATTTTTTCTTATTATTTCCTATATTCTTTTTTTTAATAGAGCTTTTTAAATAGTATCCACTATGCTTTTAGGTAAGATGTTGGGTAACTAAGCATCACCTGCAGATAACAGATATTGGCCTCAGCTAATGAGATTATTGATTTGTTAATACTTCTAAAGTTTGGAAGATGAAGTCATTGGAATTATAAGTACTGGGCTGTAACTCAGGGTTTAGGGGAATAAGGTGGGAGATCTGCCATTGCTCTGATCTTCATTACTTTGTGCCTACCCTGAGAATATATTTTTGGGAGTTGAGTTGGTTTCCAGGAACACCTAGTGTCCATGTGGACGAATGCCATGTTAAGAATGTGTTCTAGAACAAACAGCTTTGTGCAGTGGAAAAAGCACTGTGGAGTCAGACAGTCTTCTACCCCCTGCAACACCTGAGTTGTCTGACCTTGAGTGAGTCTCTGTATATCTTTAAATCTCAGGTTCACAATTGTAAAACAGGGCTAGTTAGCTACCTCACAGGGTTGTTAAAAAGATTAAATGAGAAAGTCCAGCATAGTGTTTGGCACACAGGATGTACTATTTTTTTTCTTCCTATATTTCTAGAACCTTTTAAATTGATACTGTAATGCTGCTTTCCCCTCCCCTTTCTAGACTGGGAATTCTTTACTGAGAGTTGTCAGGGATTTATAAATCCCTTGGGTAAGTGTGTGAAATTGTTTTTGGTATGTGCATATGAGCAGTTTTCTTGGGAGTAAATCAGTTCATCGCTCTCATTAGATTCTCAAAAGAAGTCAGTGTCCTCCTTCTCACTCTCACGTAACAATTAAGAGCCCCTGTCCCAGGTTAAGTGTAACTACAAGTGGTATCTTGGTAGTCTATCCAAATTAAGTACGCCTCATAGAGGTGGTTAAAAAAGATAAGATGAATGCCAGCCTTTTGGTCGTTTACTACTATCTTGATTTTACATAAAATCGTTCAGCTTTATTCTTACATATAATTGTATTTGTTTTTAAGACATATTTGTTCTTTTTTTTTTAAGATTTTATTTATTTATTTGAGAGAGAGAGATCACAAGCAGGTGAGGGGGCAGGGGGAAGCAGGCTCCCTGCTGAGCAGAGAGCCCAATGTGGGGCTTGATCCCAGGACTCTGAGATCATGACCTGAGCCGAAGGCAAAGGCTTAACCCATTGAGCCACCCAGGTGCCCCAAAACATATTTGTTCTTTAAGAAAGTACCTGTAACATATTAAAGACATAGAATATATATAAAATGGGACAGTTTATATTATACTAGGAATCTTTCCATATCACGGGACTTAAGTATTTCATTATGAAGGAGAAAAAAAAGATTTAGCAGGGATCCTTGGATAATATATCAAATATTTGAATTAAAATAATTTGATTTATAAGGAAACTTCTAGTACATCCCTTACATAAATTGAGTTTTACCTGCATGGATTAACCCAGGCACATTGTAGATACCTATATCTACAGTAACATTATTTATGTCTCAGCACTGGCTCCTCCTGCTTTTTCCATGAGAAAAGTATTATTTCAGATCTCAGTGTGGAAGATATCATAGCATGGTAGTTATGAGTCGTGTCTGGAGCCAGACTGCTTGGATTTCAGATCCCACTATGTCACTTACTATGTGACCATAGGCAAGATACCCTTCCTGTGTCTAGGTTTGCATATCTTTAATATTTGGACAGTTGATCCTTAGTGTACTATGACAATTAAATTAGTTAATATTGGAAAGCTTTTAGAATACTGCCCATTTCATTGTAAGCATGGTGAACATGTTATATAAAAATATGTAATCTGGGACGCCTGGGTGGCTCAGTTGGTTAAGCAGCTGCCTTCGGCTCAGGTCATGATCCCAGCGTCCTGGGATCGAGTCCCACATCGGGCTCCTTGCTCCGCAGGGAGCCTGCTTCTCCCTCTGCCACTCTGTCTGCCTGTGCTCACTCTCTCTCTCTTTCTCTGACAAATAAATAAATAAAATCTTAAAAAAAAATATGTAATCTACTTGACATAAGACTTATATTCATGAAAAGAAAACTTAGGATATAAGCAAGGCAGTATATGCTGTTTGTTAAAGATTAGGTTCCCTGTAATTCTTCAGGATAGAGCAAGTCAGTGTGGGTTGTATGGGTGGTACAAGAAAGCTTTAAAAATTCAAGGAGGAAGAGTATGGGTCATGAACTGAACTTGGATAGGTGGGATTCAAATAGAGAAAAGAGAATACATCCAAATTAGAGGGAAATTTTATGAACAAGCAGAATTGGAGGTATGTGTATAAACCATATAAGTTGGAGAATAAGTGGAGAGATTCTGGAAGCTGTCATAGGAAGATAGTTGTGGACAATTGTTTAGGTCCTTGAATACAAAGATAGCATAAGTTGGAGAATAAGTGGAGAGATTCTGGAAGCTGTCATAGGAAGATAGTTGTGGACAATTGTTTAGGTCCTTGCATACAAAGATAGCATTTAGAGATTTTTGCTCGTAGATGAGGGTTTCCTAACTTATATAAAGGAGAAGCTTGTGAATGATATTATAAAAAGTGCTCAGCGTGGTACTTGATGTAAGGTAAGCATTCAGTAACTGTTAGCTAGTATAGTAACAGTAGTTGAAATCAAAGTAGAGAGTTTCATTATATGGATGGGCTATATTTGTGTACCTTTTCAAAACTGCCTGTTGAGGGACACTTAGGTTATTTCTTTTTTCTTTATAATCAACAGTGATGAGCATCTTTCCATAAGATTGTGTATCTGTGGTTCCATAGGGGAGACTTAATACTGTTTCTTTTTTTTTTTTTTTTTTCTTAATACTGTTTCTTAAACTCACCACAGGGAGGTGGTGGGAAGTTTCCAAAGTGATGGTAAAAAAGGAAATGATGGAGCTTTATCAGCTCTAGTTCATTCCTCTCTACTGAGAACTCCCCACAAATCTCATGACAAAAAGATATTAGCTACCAGCAGAGATACAGTTCAAGCACTCTTGTTAAAAATGATACGTTATTGGAATCTTTCAATGAGTTATGGTAAGGTTTTTTTTTTTTTCCTTAATCATGGAGGCTTTAGAAAGATAATTTGGCATGTTGAGTAGAGTGTGAGGTGAGACCAAAGGTGGTATAATAATACGAGATTGATCATCCGAGAACTCCAGAGGAAGTGTGAAGACAAGCCTTGGTAGGGTTTTTTTGGAATGTGGAATGTCAGGGGAGGAAGAATATTCAATGATGATTTTATAAGATTCTAAACCTCAGTGACTTGGAGAATGTTATCAAAATACCAAAGTTGGAATGGAAGGCCAATTTTGGAAGGAAGATCAGTTTAATTTTAAATATATTTGAGAGAAAAGAGACATCTAAGTTGACCTACCTATTAAATATTTGGATAGGACTCAGATTTTGAGTTTCTTTATATAGCATTGATATTGAAACCATGAAAATTGTTGAGTTCAAGTAGATGATACAACTAATAAGTAGCAAAGCTGAGATTCAAATCCAAAGTTCTGGTTCCGAGTTCCTATTCTTTTTTTTTTTTTTCAAGTTTATTTATTTATTTGATAGAGACACAGTGACAGAGGGAACACAAGCAGGGAGAGTGGGAGAGGGAGAAGCAGCTTTCCCACCGAACTGGGAGCCCAATGCGAGGCTTGAGCCCGAGACCCTGGGATCATGACCTGAGCCGAAGGCAGAGGCTTAACAACTGATCCACCCAGGCGCCCCAAGAGAGAAAGAGTCTTAAGCAGTCTCCACGCCTAGTGTGGAGTTCAAAGCCTCTTTACAACCCTGAGATCATGACCTGAGCTGAAATCAGGAGTCGGATACCCAACAGAGTGAGCCACCCAGGCACCCCTCAAAGTTCCTGTTCTTAGCTCCTGTGCTGTAATGAGTGGGAGAAGTCCTTTGTTCATATTTATTGTCAAAACATGTATTTGGTCTTCTCATTTTCCAAGTTTTCTTTTGTTATTTTGCTTTTTTTGTTGTTGTTGTTATTTATTTTATTTTTATTTTGTTATTTATTTTATACCCTTTTCTATGTAATCTGTTTCATTTAATAAAATATTTTTAGTGTAGTTTGGGTTTTGAAGGAAAGCATTCCTGGATTTGATCTCAGCTCTGCCACTTAGTTAAGTACTAAATTCATTGTCTTTTTCTTAATTCTAAATTTCCTCGTGTGCATACAGCAGAAGGTCTTTCCTGAGATCTAGACTCCTTCTCCTTCAGTAATAATTCACCATTCTAGCTTTTTATCTGTTTTAGTGTACTTCTCTGTATTTTCTTTTAAATAGATACACCTAACTGTGACTGTCTCTGCATAGCTTTGGACTTGGCTCTTAATTCCTTTTTTTAACTATGTCAGCTGACTCTGGATTCTGATTGTATTTCATTTTCAGTTACTCTGGATTCTCTTTTTTCTATGTTTGTGGCCTTGGTTCAGGTCCTTTTTGTTCTTTCTCCAACTTTGTAATAGCCTTCTGTCTCCAGGTCTAGTCCTGTCCTTTCCTGTCTAACTTCCCTTCCTATCCCAGAGTCATTCTCTTAAAATATAGATCTTATACTTCCCCACTGCTTTAAAATCCTTCAGGGATTCTCCATCATCAACAGTATTCTTCTTCTTCTTCTTCTTTTTTAAAGATTTTATTTGTTTATTTGACAGAGACACAGCGAGAGAGGGAACACAAGCCTAGGGAGGGGGAGAGAGAGAAGCAGGCTTCCCATTGAGCAGGGAGCCCTATGCAAGCTCTATCCCAGAAACCTGGGATCATAACCTGAGCCGAAGCAGACGCTTAACAACTGAGCCACCCAGGCGCCCCAACAGTATTATTCTTCTTAACACTTATTCCTTAGGATGAATTAGGCATTTCTCTAGTAAAAAAGAGGTCAAATAAGTTTAGGAAATGGTTGTATAGATGCAGTTAGATTTTCTTTTGGCAGAATCTTACTGTGTTGTGTATTATGAATGTACAAAGGGAATACAGAGGAATATGCTGCATTTCCCAAATCTGACTGTAGTATACGTTTATACATTTAAAAAAATACATATGTCTTGGAACAGGTTTTATTAAAACCCTCAAAGTAAAGTCCATACATCTAGACATGGAACCCTAGCACTTTTTTTATTTGAAAAGCATTTGCCTATCTTTGTAGTCTCATCTCTGGCATTGACCTTACTAACTTGTTGGGAGTTCTCCATGGAGAGGGAGTTACATGTTTGAGGCTTCAGTGGCTTCTCCCATCTGTTGGAAAAGCCCCTATTACTCCTAAAGGGGAGATTATCACCTTCTTTTTGAAACTTTTTTTTGACTCATCCAGGGCGACTTTACACTTCCTTTCTTAGCACTCTCTTTAGAGTATACTTGGCAAGGCCCTCCCATTTTAACAATTGTTACATGATATTGAACTTTTCTTTACATGTTTATTTCTACTATAGACTATAAACTCCTTGAAGGCTAGAACCATTTCCTTTCATTTCTGTAACATTGGTACCTGGGATAATTATTGGATATAAGTTAAATAATTGAGTTATAAAATAATTACAGGAATATTTCAAATAATACTGGTATTCATACCATTAAGTAAACTACCAGTAAATATATCTTTTCTCTCATTTAGAAATCTCTTAGCTCTTTCTATAATGAGTATGTAGGGTGACATCAAATTAAATGCTCTAAGAAAAATTTTTATGGGGAAAATCTAAGAAAATACTTAATTACAATTTTTTAAAAAATCTTTTTATTTGTTTCTATTTTAAGTCGTCTCCATGCCCAACAGGCGGCTCAAACTCATGGCCCTAAGATCAAAAGTCACATGCTCTACCAACTGAGCCAGCCAGGGGCCATGTTTTTCTTCCTGTTTTTCATAACTTGTGTTCATAAAGCAAAATACCATATTTTAGATTAGAATATAAATAATGTTCTGTCTTCAGTGAATGTTTGGTCATTAATAAGAACTCAGTGATTATTTTTTCTCCCAGATAACTTGAGTTTCATATTGAGATTATTCTTTCATCTATAGTTCTTAGAATAAGAAACATTATATTATATGAAATATTGTTTAATGTATATCTCTTTTCTTAGGCATCATTCTTAACGAAGAAGTTAAATATTGGTGGGAAAAGAGTAAACCTTGCTATATGGGTAAGTTAACCTTTTCAGTTGAGTGAGTGAAGGCTTCTTCTGTTCTTTGTACTCTAATAACTAATGGGCTCAAGGAATAGGAATTCCAATTTCTGGATTTTTTTTTTAAGTTTAGTTAAAACTTTTTTTTTTAAGGATCTTATTTATTTATTTGACAAATACAGATCACAAGTAGGCAGAGAGGAAGGCAAACAGAGGGAGAGGAGGAAGCAGGCTCCCTGCTGAGCAGAGAGCCCGATGTGGGGCTCGATCCCAGGACCCTGGAATCATGACCGAGCCGAAGGCAGAGGCTTTAACCCACTGAGCCACCCAGGCACCCCCAAAACTGTTTTTAAATAAACATTTTTTTCTAAAATCAGGCTAAAAATTATACAGTTGCATACATGAATATTGCTTATCCATAACTGTTGAGCTGGAAGAAGGGTCAACTCAGAGGGATTCCATGTCAGACAAAGAACAGGGTGGGTGGACAGCCTGACTGGCATTTTTCCCCTCTGTGTTTCCATGTTCCCACTTTCCAGGGGAATAGCTAGTACAGAGTAGGGCAAGGGTAGTGCATCAGAGGACCTTTTGGCCAATTGTTCTAGTGTATGCTCTCTTTCCTTGTCTTCTCCCTCTATGCGGAACCTAAATTTAGGGCAAGGCCTATTCCTGGCCTATAATGCCATCGTGGGCATTCTGATCCTCTGGCAATTAAACTGTTTTTTGTTTAATGGGGTGGGAATTTTGCTTGGGAGGGAAGTAACTTTCATATAACAGTAAAACATTAAATATTGTTTGTAACTTCTAAAAAATTTTTTGTAACTTGTTTTTTTTCTTTTAACAATGTTTTGAGTTTATCTGTAACTTCATGTCCCACTTTCCAGTTAATCAACAGTTTATTATAGTTGCAATAGCAGATGTATTTTTTTCTTATGACCTAATAAGTGTTTGTTGCTTTATTTAGGATACAGCAGGTCAAGAGAGATTCCATGCATTGGGTCCAATTTACTACAGAGATTCAAATGGAGCTATTTTAGTTTATGATATAACAGATGAAGATTCCTTTCAGAAGGTATTATGTTTACTTATGGGTAGATGACTTAAATAGAATAACAACAATAATTTTTCAAGTCTCCATTCACATGCCTTTGTTTACTAATGTGACTAGCCTTGGTTTTAAAAGTAAAATAAAGTAGTGCATAAATGGTTACCACTCATATTTGTTAATGCAGTATTTAATTCATGTTTATATTTTGAATAACAGTTATTAATAAGTTTATTACATGGCTTTCTCCGATATTAGGAAAGGGAAATACTTTGAAATAACACTTTATAAAAATCAAGGGGCTTTTTTTCTCCCTATAAAGAAAAATCACATGTATTTCTTGATTCCATATGCACTAGCTAGGCATGTGAATACTTCGTATGGCTGCATGGACTCCTGAATTGTAAAGAGGGAAAAGAAGAACTAAATCATGTTTAAGCTCTTTCTTCTCACTAAATGTCCTAAAGGATATAATATAAATTTTAAATGACAGTCTAATTAGCATTTATTTTAAACCTTCTTCATTATTTTTCACCCCTCTTATTTTTTTTTTTAAGATTTTATTAATTTATTAGAGCATGAGCAGGGTGGGGGTATAGAATGAGAAGCAACTTGCTGCTGAGCACAGAGCCTGAAGCAGGGCTCCATCCCAGGACCCGTGGATCATGACCTGAGCCTAAGCAGACTGAGCTGCCCAGGCGCCTTTCACGCCTCTTTTAAATATCCATCACAAATGTAGAATTTTTGAAGTTGTTCAGAACCAAACTAAGTTACCATTAAACTTACCTTTGAATTCTCATCACAGTCAGGATGGTGAAGCCCCTTATGGAATAAATTTGTCAAGGGTATGTAACTAAAAGGGGTAATTCCGCGGCAGAAACTTTACTTGCATTGAGTTACAGGTTTGTTTCTATAGAAATTGCTTGCTTTTTTAGTTTCAGTTTTAGGTGGTTTTTTTTTTCCCCATTTGTTTTTCAGTATTCAACTGATGAAGCAACTATGCAAGTTAGTCCTTGGGTTATTACATGTGGAAAAATTTAGTCCAAGGAGTAGAAAAAGGGAATGATGAAGTAACTTGCAAAATTCATTTGGGGGCTGCTGTTTGTTGTCTCTTCCTGTCTTTTGACATAGATGGAAATGGTCTGAGTGTTTTATTGATTAAGAGAAGGTTGAGTCTTCTAGGTTGAAAAGTGACCATTTCTCTCTTGCTTTGTAACAAGCCCCCAAAACTTGGTGGCTTTAAACAATGTATTATTTCTCATGGTTTTGTGGGTTGACTGGGCAGGTTATGTGGTTTCATGGGAGTCACTCATGCAACTGCATTGAACTTCAAGCTTGGCGAGGCCAGGACCATCTAGGAAGGCCTGTTCTCCTCCTTGTGGCCTCTCACTCCATTTGGTGTCTCATCGTCTGGTGCTCTCTCCACATGCTCCCTCATTATTCCATATTCTAGCCTAAGCTGTTTACATGATGACTGGATCCTAAGAGTACCTTCCAGGCCTTCTTAAGGCTTGAGTCTGGAACTGGCATAGCATTACTTCTGCCACATTCTCTTGGTCAGAGCAAGTTGCAAGGCTAACCCAGCTTCAGAGGGAAGGGTAATAGACACTCTCTCTCTCTCTCTCTCTCTCTCTTTTTTTTTTTTAAAGATTTTAATGATTTATTTGAGAGAGAGGTAGAGAGCACAGCAGGGGGAGAGGGAGAGGCAGACTCCCTGCTGAGCAGGGGCCAACGTTCCCCCCCCCCCCAGACTCTAACTCTTGTTGAGAGGATTGGTAAAAAATCTGTAACCATCTCTAACTCACTACAGAATGTATGGGGGTAATGAGTAGGATGCCTGCAGAAGGGGATCTATTTGCAGATGAATAACACATTTTGGTTAGATTTAGTAGGTTATGATACTATCTATACAGAGAGTAGAGTAATATTTAATTGGATTCTGGCACGTTTCCTTTGAAATGATGAGGATGTACGTTTTATACCAAGTTGTCATATTTTTCTTATGTGACATCAACTAGGATGGAAGTCAGTGCTTCTCTAAAAACTTTCTACATACATGTGAATGAAACAAAAAGATGGGGCTGTACTGAGAAAACTATGGTTCAGTGCTCTGAGAAAGATAAGGTGGTGATATTGATTACCTTTCCTTTTATAAAGGTTTGGGGTTTATTAAAGACAGTTTTTCTGCATTCCTGCAAAGAACAGGAATGTGGAATGGTTACATTTGTACTGTAGGACCAGATGTACAGTAAGTGCTTACTTACCACCTATTTAACGTAACTTTTATAATTTAAAGATGTGTGTGCATTTTCTTAGGAAGATGTGTAGATTCTGTGTGACTTGATTACATGGAAATTAAATTCCATTACAAAAAAATGAAGGAGGTATTCAAGTTTGTTCTTATCCTATTTTATTGTAATCAGCGTATTTAAAAATCAGGAGTTCAAATAATTAATTTACTTAATTTGAATGTACTCAACTGTGCCTACTGCCGTGCTTCATAGTGAAGAATCTGTTTGATAATGGAGTCATTGTATACCAGTGGTTCTCCACCAGGAGGGAGCAGTGTTCGGAGATGTCTTTGGTTATCACAGCTGGAGGGTGGCACTGATAACCTAGTGGGCAGGAGGCTGGGGATGCTGCTCAATAGCATACATTACACAGGGCAGTCCCTCCCAGCAGCGTTAATCTGGGCCAAAATACCAGTAGGGCTGAAGTTGAAAAAACCTGTTAAACACTAAAGGATGAAAATTTATTTTGGTACTCTTTTTAGTGCCCATATACATCCCCCCCCCTTTAAGTGTGTGACACAGAAGCTTCTGTGCCCTCTAATTTGGAACCAATTGGAATACAAAAGACTTTAAATTTAAGATGTTCGTAAGTCCAAAATGACTCTACAAGCATCTTTTATCTGAGGCTGGAGTTTTGCTCTAGTTAATAGTTTTGTTTAGATCTGTGGAAGATTTATGAAAATTTATAATTAGAGGTGTTTCTGTCTATACCGCTATGTAGATGGAGAAATCGTTCCATTAGATGTTTGTTTGTTTGTCAGTAACTGATCCTACAGGTAACTAAGTATATGGGCTGTTAGACAAATTCTGAGGTATTTTGACAATGTGGAGTTTGGGGAGTTGTAATGATAGTTGTTGCAACAGGATTTGATATTTACTCTTTTGTATACACAGGTAAAAAACTGGGTCAAAGAATTACGGAAAATGTTGGGAAATGAAATCTGTTTATGTATAGTTGGTAAGCATCATTACTTTTTTTTTTTTAAGTCCTCTGTTTCCAAAAAAAAAAAAAAAAAAAGTGTTCTGTTTCCTTAATGTTATATTAGAGAATAGCAAGTAAGTAAATCTCATTTTTGAAATTACCTGAGAAAGGAAGAAGAATATTTTAATATTTAATATTTTAGAATAATTTTTGATTTGGAAGTGATCTTTCAGGAGATTCAGACGTCAGGGAAGACCTTGGGGAGCAAGTAAACTTTCAACTCCCAGACTTGCTTCAGTTTGATCTTTAGTTTTTCATCATAAGATTTTCTTTAGAAAAAAAAGAGTTTAGGAACTATTTTTATTTTTATTTTTTATTTTTTTTTTTTTAAGAATTTTATTTTTTTTATTTTTAAAGATTTTTATTTATTTATTTGACAGGCAGAGATCACAAGCAGGCAGAGAGGCAGGCAGAGAGAGAGGAGGAAGCAGGTTCCCTGCTGAGCAGAGAGCCCGATGCGGGGCTCGATCCCAGGACCCTAGGATCATGACCTGAGCTGAAAGCAGAGGCCTTAACCCACTGAGCCACCCAGGCGCCCCTAGGAACTATTTTTAAATAAAATTAAAACTAATGACTTAGGTTAGTGTTCTTGTTTTATACATTTAACTATACACATTTTTGAATTAAGGACAAATTTGACTCTTGAGGATGAGCAAATCATGATACAAGGGTGAAAGAACTCTAGAACTCACTCTTGGACTTCTGGAATTTCTCTCTGGTTCGCTTTTTCTTTAGATTATTATTTCTATGATAAAAGAACTTATTATTGAGCAGTAGAGTATACCATACACTATGCTTTGTTCTTAGTAGACAGTTTTTCATGTAATCCTCATAATTTGATGAGGGCTTTGATGAGAGGAAGCTAAGCCCTGGAGATACTTGATAACTTGTACAATATCAGGCAGCTATCAGAGATGGGGTAGGAATTGAAGTCATTCTGATTCCCATGCTTTGTTATTAATCCTTATGATGAGTAGCTTCATGCTGTTTTCTTTCTTTCTGCATGACTTGGTAGAATAACAATGGCCTAGAAGAAATCAGGGTAGCTTTAGTGGAGGACCTAGAATGGAATGGTCAATGTGTGCACATTTGACTTTTAAGAATTATTTTTTTTAAACTAGAGTTTACATTTCTTATATTGTCTCACCATTAGATCGGCAAACTCTACAGTTCTAGATGAGGGTGTGTGCCTGGGGGAAGAGGCCAAGGAGATTATCTGGCCTACTTTGTAAGTTTAGTTGCTAGATGTTAAGTTAGATGGCAAGAGTATTTCAGAATGGAAAACTGGAGTAGTAGGCCACATGGGAGTTTGGGCCAAAGCTGTAGCTAGTCAGTGAGTTTGGCCTGGCTTTGTCTGGTATCTGGGGATTAATAGGAATGGAAGTAGTAACAGTAGGTGAATGACTAAATATTTGATTATTTGGAATTCTGGTTATCTCTCAGAAGAAGGAAAGAAATGACTAAATATACTTAAAGTCAAAGAAAGCTCAAGAGTTTGTTACTTGACCCAGGTTACAAAGTAACATTTAAAGAAAATAGCTGGATAAATAAAGCTTATGAATAGTTAATTTGAACTGTTTATTTTTTGTGTTCATACTATAAAAAGGTTAGAAATATTGGTGGTAGCTTACTGCCTCAAGTAGGGTCAGATAATCCTCATTTAATGTTATATAATGTTTATTAATGATTGATACAGAGACTAAAAAGTTCTCATTTCTGTTGGCAAGTGTGACATGGAATTTTAGTTGTAATTCATTGTTGAAAGAATTTTGAGAGTCCTTTTACCACAAAAGGAAAATTTCACAAAGTAACTTACAGGTCTCACCTGTGTTTCTTTTTTATCCTAGCTGCTTTCCCCTCACCATTTTCCACCTCCAGACACTGTCTTGACATTTTACTGCATGAACTAGTTTTGTTTTGAATTTTATATAAATGAAATTGTATAGTATGAACTCTTGAATCTGGTTTTTTTTGGCTTTACCTTATGTTCGCAGGATTCCTCTGTGTTTTTGTATATGGTTGTAGTTCATTTTATTCTCTTTGCTCTCTAATACTTTATTCTATAAATATCCCAGAATTTATCCTTTTGTTATTGATAGGCATTTACATTATTTTTTCCACATACTGATTTTCATCCTATTTTTTTAAAATTTTTTTTTTTTAATTTATTTATTTGTTAGAGAGAGAGAGCGAACGAGCACAGGCAGACAGAGTGGTAGGCAGAGGCAGAGGGAGAAACAGACTCCCCGCCGAGCAAGGAGCCCGATGTGGGACTTGATCCCAGGACGCTGGGATCATGACCTGAGCCAAAGGCAGCCGCTTAACCAACTGAGCCACCCAGGCGTCCCCATCCTATTTTTTATAGTAGTTCAGTGTTTATTCATTCTTCTGTTTTATTACTGAATTCAAAATAATAACACTACTTCCCAGGGTTCTATGTAATTTAATGTAAGTTAAATAATAACTTGGAAAACACTTGGCATAAAGAGGGCATTTGACAAATATTTGTTCCTTTTCCTCTAAATAAGACAACCTTTCAAACATTTGGATGGTTCACCTGAAATCTTACATTCTCTAGTCCTCGGTTGTTTTTCATTTGGTCTTACTTGTAGACATTTTTACCATCCTGATTATTTTTTCCTAGGTTTATGTCAGTGTATAAATATGTCTTCTACACTTGAATACTAGAATCCAAACATTGTTGAGCCAATGTCTCCTTAAATGGCTCTCTTTTTAAAATTCTTCTATTATCTTTCTACCAACACTGCCGAAGATTGCATACATTTTTTAGCAGCCATGTCACAGTGTCTCTTTTATATAGATTATACTTAACAAAAATCTGAATTACTTTTTATAAGTATTGCTTTTCTGTCAAGCTTTTCTCATCTTTTTTTTTCTTTAAAGATTTTATTTATTTATTTGACAGAGAGATCACAACTAGGCAGAGAGGCAGGCAGAGAGAGAGAGGGAAGCAGGCCCCCCACTGAGCAGAGAGCCTGATGTGGGGCTTGATCCCAGGACCCTGAGACGGTGACCTGAGCTGAAGGCAGAGGCTTAACCCACTGAGCCACCCAGGCGCCCCCCCCCTTTTTTTTTTTATAAGATTCTATTATTTATTTGACAAGAGAGAGGGAACACAAGCAGGGGGAGTGGGATTGGAAGAGGGAGAAGCAGGCTTCCTGTAGAGCAGGGAGCCCCGTCACAGGGCTCGCCAAAGGCAGATGCTTAACGACTGAGCCACCTAGCCGTTCCCCCCATCTTTTTCATATATAATTAAGTTATTTAAACTTAAGTGTAGGAATTTCAACTCATACAATGTTCCTGAATCTTTATGTTTGATGGCTTCTTCATGTAAATTAAATACTTAACCTTCTAGATCCGTATCTAAACCACTTATAATGTGTTAACCAATAATGGAGAACCCCATACTTTGCTAGCAGAGATTTTTCCTCTCAGTTTTAGTTATTCCATTAATTAGCACTCTAAGCTGTGGTTGCTTTGTTATTTTGCTTCTAGTCTGTCCTTAACATTTGTATGTTTGTTAAATACCTATTTTAAATAATAGTTACTGGGCGCCTGGGTGGCTCAGTGGGTTAAAAGCCTTTGCCTTCAGCTCAGGTCATGATCCCAGGGTCCTTGGATCAAGCCTCACATTGGGCTCTCTGCTCAGCAGGGAGCCTGCTTCCCCTCCCTCTCTCTCTGCCTTCCTCTCTGTCTACTTGTGATCTATGTCTGTCAAATAAATAAATAAAATCTTTAGAAATAAATAAATAATAGTTACCATTTATTGAGTGCTAGGTACTGTTCTAAGAACTATATGTTTATGCTTTCATTAAGTCTTCTGACAGCACTACAAGAAGGTATTGCTGCCGTTTCCATATCACACATGAGAAGTGGGCTGCGAGCTTGACATTTCCCAAAGTACATAGCTAGTTAGAGGTAGACCTGGGATTTTAACTTAGGTCTTTCTGCTAGATCAAGCCCATATTCTTTTTTTTTTTTTTTTTAAGATTTTATTTATTTATTTGACAGAGATCACATGTAGGCGGAGAGACAGGCAGAGAGAGAGAGGAGATGGCAAGATCTCCACTGAGCAGAGAGCCTGATGTGGGGCTTGATCCCAGGACCCTGGGATCATGACCTGAGCCGAAGGCAGAAGCTTTAACCCACTGAGCCACCCAGGCGCCCCTCAAGCCCATATTCTTAACCAGCACTATAGATTGCTTACTCTATACCAGTTTGGGAATAGTGTAGTATAAGAATAAGTGAACAAAATAGATATAGTCCTTGTCTTCCCAGAGCTTATTGAGAGAGGGAGAAGAACAGGCTATTATATATTACAATAAATGCTATGAAGGGGGAAGTATAGAATGTTCTGATAGCACTAAAACAAACCTAACTAAATTTGGGGGGAAGGGAAGTAAAAGGAGGACTTCCTAGAGTGTTGGATTAACCAAATTAGCTAGATGAAGTAGCAAGGTGGTAGTAAAATGTGTGGGCTTTAATTTTCTCATAATAATACTGATTTTCCATTTGATCACTCACTGTGATGAATACAGCTGATATTAATAACTGCTCTTTTTGAGCATGTACTATATGCTAGGTCTTTTACATTATCATATTTTCATATGAACCATGCTAAATTTGTTAGCTACATTTGTGTAGAGTGATACTGAGACGTTAGTAATTTCCCCCCAGGTTATATAGTTATGAAGTGATCCAGGCCATAAAAACACACTTTATCAGGTTGAAAGCCTTTGAAAGCTTCTTTTGACTAGCCCATACACCACCATACAGTCTAACCAAAATAGGGTTCTAGCCCTTTATTGCCATTAGGCCATCTGCCCTTAGCAATGAGTATATCCCTTTCATATTTTTAATTCAAATGTGTGTTTATAAAGAAGATAAAGTTTTTACTATTTGTAACACAGTGGCTTTTCCCTTTCCTCTCCAATAGCTTCAGCCAGTTTTCCCCCCAATCTTCATAGTACTATACTTTGCTTGGTGGTAATCCTTGTTTTCAGGTGTTTCAATCCTATTAGAAAGTTCCCTATATAACTGCGTAGTAGCATTGAAATAGATGAGCCTCAAAGCCTTAATCCTTTATATGTGTTGCTTTTAAAAGAGCTATAGGCACTAAAAAGGTTTTAAGTTTGGAAAGATGTCAGTCTCCAAAATGCAGTTTTTTATGACTTAATCTGTGTTATTAATCCCTTTATGGACACTGATTGTCAAAGGAAATAGTGGCAAAATTATTTCATTTAAAATAATAATTAGCTTACTAAAAAAGTTAGCTATTTTAATTATAACTAGATTTATTAAAGTTAGGTAAATTTAGAATGCTATCAGATGAGAAAGCAGTGTCTGAATAATTTTCCCCAAATATTCATTTAAGACACTACTCAAATTCTTTCTCAGTCCTCCTTTAAAAAAAAATGGATGTTCATAATTCTGGAAGAATTTGAAAGCAGAGGCATTAGAGATTGAAAAACAACTCCTAGGGTTTTAGTTAATTTTTGGCTCTCCTTGTGCTTCTGTTGGAACCACTGGCCACTAGGTGGTGCTTTTTGCATTCTTCATAGTATAAACAGCTTGTTTTTCTTCAGGTGACTCAGATGTATTGGCTGTAGTATTTAGCAAATTTAAAATTTTATTGACAGATATAATGTAGGAAGTCAGAACTGATATGTCTTTCTTGCTGAGTTAAACAGATAACTCTTCAAAGAAGGAACAATTCATTACTGAATTTGTTGGTAATCCCTGAGCTTTAGTATATAGTCTGTTTCCTTCTCATGCTTTGGCTGTGGTGTCAAATAGGTACTGTAGCCGCCAACATTTGGGTGCTCAGATTATTTAAGGTCCTCCATATATACACTCTCTGGGCTTGTACTTCTCAGTTCTAAGCATTGGATCTTTCATTGGGTGCTTACTTCAATCCTTATCTGAAGCTGTCTTCTAGATTCTGTAAGGTCCCAAGAAAAGATGACCTTATTTACAAAGTTTTCTCCCTCCCTTCCCCATAAATCATAATAGAAATGAAAATATTTGTTTGAAATATTCTTCCTTAGGGTATTCTCTCTTTTTTCTATCTGTTATTTCCTTTACCTTAGTATCCTGTGTGCCCGGGCAACTCACCTTAACCTCTACCTTGTATTTAATAAGGAATCTGCATTTTGCAGTTACTTCACTTTTATTCTGGTGGGTTTTTAGCATTATCTCGGTTTTGTCCCATTGTTTAAGAAAACCAAACTTATTTTCAGTAATTTTAAGTTTGCATGATGTGCATGTATTAAGTTCTCTCATGTTGCTAAATAGTACAGTTTCCTCTCCTGTGATAGTAAAGTGCTTAAAAGGCCATATGTCTAAATGCTTTATTTAACCAGTTCTTATCAGTTACAAAACCAAAATACCCTTAAGAGTCCAAGAGTCTAGCCTATGGTATTTCATGAACAGTAAGGTAGCCTTGCTTAATTATTGACTGGCTGCATGTTGATTGGGGACCATTTACATTTGGCTAAGAATCATAGTTTATTCCTAGGTTCCCAAGTGATTTTTAATCTCCATTATATCCTAAATCAAAGAATAGTGCCCATCTCTTTGGAAAAGTTATTTTCTCTGACAAAGGCTGCAGCTTCAGGAGGGATATCCATTGAGCCATTTGAGGGAGGTCAAGGCATATATCGTGACTGTAATGATCAACCCTCTTATCATAGGGTTTAACTTTGTAGTTTTAGGACATGTAGAAGTCTGATGGGGATTTGTATTAATTTTTTCTAGGTAATTAAAATGGCAATTGTGTGTTTAGAATTGGCATTGTTTTGTTATAAAAATGAATCAATATTAAGAATTGGCACTTTTACTTTTTGAAACTAGGTAATAAAATAGATCTGGAAAAAGAGAGACACGTTTCCATTCAAGAAGCAGAATCGTAAGTGTTCTCCCTTTCCCTCTCCATCTAGTCATTCCCTAGTAGAAGTCTTTCTCTTTGCACAATGTGCTTTACCATTTAGGTATTACTCAAACCTGTTAATATAAAATGAGCTGTTGGATTCAGTGAACCGTTGGTAATTTGTGGACTTTTGACAACATCTAAAAATACTCCATTTTCACTTCTCTTTTTGATTTCAGTAGAAAATGTGAAGAGTGATACCAAAAAAAAACCTATATAGTCAAATAGTGAGTCACAAAAACTTATTAAAGTATTTGGGTTCCAAATTAACTTAAAAATGTCAAGTCTTATTATCCTTATGTGCTCATTTAAAATTTGGTTCAATGTATCTTAATTTTACTAAATGTGGGTTAATTAGTAATAAGTCACTAAAATTGCTACTTGGAAAAACTCAAATAGCAGTTATGACAAAAATATGAAAATTTTTTTGTATCACTGATGTTACTTTTTTTTTAAGGTATGCAGAATCTGTAGGAGCAAAACATTATCATACTTCTGCTAAACAGAACAAAGGAATTGAGGAACTCTTTCTTGACCTTTGTAAAAGTAGGTATACTCAGATTTTGTATATTTACAAGTTGTTCTTTTAAAAATTTTGGTAATACTTTTTAAGTGATGTTTTATAGTCTCAATTAATGACCACATTAATGATTTCTCACATCTACCAGTACTATTACTGACTTAATATTTTTCTTAGAATCATTTTTTAAAGCTTAAATACCTACTTTAGCTCTATTTCAAGCAGTAGTTAATGGGTATGAAATCATGAAATCATTAGATATGGTATGTGCCAAGTATACATTAAAATAAATGTTAACTATCAAATATAAAGATAGAAGGAGAATACACAGGTTTAAGAAATGTAACAACCTGCTGCAATGGATGCATCTTATTTGGATCCTGATTTGACAACCTAGTAAAAGAGAACGTATGTCAGACAGTGAGCTATCTGAACACTCACTGGATATTTGATGATAATTAAGAAATTATTGAGAGGCGCCTGGCTAGCTCAGTCAGTAGAGCATGTGACTCTTGATCTCAGGGTCTTGAGTTCGAGCCCACATTGAACATAGAGCTTACCTAAAGAAAACATAAATAAAAACAGTAAAGGGAGTCTTTAAAAAAAATTATTGAGGTTCTAGTTCAAGATGGTCATATCAGAAGATTTTCAGCTTATCTTCTCTAGACACACAGAGTCTAAAGCTATATATGGAACAACTTCCTCTTTAAAAAAATAACCTAAAGGCTAGTTGAATGACAGCTGTACATTGGACTAACAAGAAGAAAACCACATCTAAGAGGGGAAGGAGGCTGTAACATAATCTTGCCATAAACCCCATCCCTGGTGTGGTGACCCACAACCAGAAAGGAACTCAAAACCCATAGCTTCTCCCTAAGGAGTAGAGTTTGAACCCTACAGTGGGCATCTCAACTTTAAAGACATAAATGAGAGATGATTCCCCCATCTAACTTTGAAAACCAGCATGGCTTATATCCCAAGACCTGCAAGATTGATGCAGTCTGAAAAACTGCTCTTGAAGGGCTTGCTCTTGTACTCACTTGTCCCAGGGCCCAGCTCAGAGGCAGCTGATCACACCAACTTAAACTGAGGGAGGCCCACCTGCTTCTATTAAAGGCATAGAGTTTAACACACACATCCAGGAGCCTGCTGATGGAATACTCTCCCAGGCTGGAGACTGGCAGGCACCATCTTCATGCTCTCTCTTTGCTGGATTCACCCTTTGTTGTCCTCCAGAGCACCATTATCTTCCAGAGGGAAGCTTTCACACATATCTGGTGCCCCTATTTTGCAGCTGCACCTAGGAAATACATCTTGATCACCTGGCCCAGAGGCCAGGGGAGCTTGTATTCTTGGTCCCATTGGATTATAATTGATGTTACTCAGAAAGGAGCTCATACCCCTGTCTGGTACCCCAGTTTTTGTGACTGCTGCCAGGGGACATCTCTATATTAGCTGGCTCTAATGGCCAGTGGGGCTTACGGTCATGGGTCCCATGGGACTGTAACCAACAGAGAAAGAGTTCTTAAACAGCTACCACCCACAGGGCATAGCAAGAAGCAACAGAGCCACAAGCTCAATTATTCTGTGAAGGAGGCCTGTTAACTAGTCATCATGACTGTGGCCTGAGGGTCAAGTTTCAAGTTTGAGACATATTTAGTGGCCTATGGAGCTGCTTTCAAGGACGGTAGGCTGTGAGCACCATCTTGGTGCTCTTCTTCTACCTTGTTCTAGCTTGCTCCTATGACCTAGAAAGAGCTTATCCATTTGTCTAGAGCCCTAATTTTTGTTATTGCTATCTGGGGGATACGTCCAGATCACCTGGCTTTAGTGGCCAGCGGGGCTTATGATTGCAGTCCTGTAGGACTATGTGTTTGCATACTTTTGGGTTTTTTTGTTTTTGTTTTAAGATTTTATTTATTCACTTGACAGATCACAAGTAGGCAGAGAGGCAGGCAGAGAAAGAGGGGGAAGCAGGCTCCCCATTGAGCAGAGAGCCCAATGTGGGTCTTGATCCCAGGACCCTGAGATCATGACCTGAGCCAAAGGCAGAGGCTTAACCCACTGAGCCAGGCAGGCATCCTGTTGTTGTCTTTTTTTTTAAAGAGTTGAGAGGGAGAGCACGAGCAGAGGGAGGGGCAGAGGGAAAGGAGAGAATCCCAAGCAGACTTTGCCCCTGAGCACAGAGCCCCACACAGGGCTCAATCCCATGATCCTGAGATCACAACCTGAGCTGAAACCAGGAGTTGGAGGCTCAACCAACTGAACCACCCAGGCATCCCTATATTTGCATACTTTTGAAAGCTGATGCCTAAAGATTGGGCTTCTAGTCACCCTACATCTAGGTGCTGAGGTCCTCCCCTTTGGGACACTGATAGGTCTTAGGACATCCTTAACTACTGGGAGCATTTAAAAATATGATAGGCTGCTTGTTCCATTTACTGTATAGAAAGCAACATGGAGAGTCAACACAAAATGAAGAAACAGAGGGGTATGTTTCAAATGAAAGAACAAGATAAAAACCCTGGGGAAAAAACCTTAATGAAACAAATAAGTAATTTACCTGATAAAGAATTCAAGGTAATGGTTATAAAGATGATCACTGAACATTGAATTGGGGAGAAGACTAGGTGAACATAGAACTTCAACAGGAAATGGAAAGTATAAGAAAGTACCAGGTAGAAGTCACAGAGCTGAAGCATACAGTAAATGAACTGAAAAATACAGCGGTGATATTCAACATCAGACTAGGTGAATCAGAAGAAATGACCATTCAACTCAAAGGCAAGGCAGTGGCACTCACCCAATCAGAGCAGCAAGAAGAAAAAAGTGAAAGGGATAAAGCAAAAAGAAAAAAATGAAAAAATTGAAGATAGTTTAAGGGACTTACAGGATGACATCAGACAGCAACCTTTGCATCCAAGGGATTCTAGAAGGAGAAGACAGAGAGAAAGAGGCAGAATCTTATTTGAAGACATAATGGCTAAAAACTTACCAACTGAGTAAGGAAACAGACATCCAAGCCCAGGAAGCCCAGAGAGTTCCAAATAAGAGGAACCTAAAAGATCCACACCAAAGACACATAAGTAAAATGTCAAAAGCGAAAGATAAGGAGAGATTATTAAAAGCAGCAAGTGAAAAACAACTTGTTACATAAAAGAAGACCCCCCACCCCCATTATATTATCAGCAGATCTTTCAGCAGCAGTTTCCCAGGCCAGAGGGAATGGCGTGATGTATATGATATATTCAAAGTGCTGAAAGAAAAAACTTCCAACCAAGAATTCTCAGCTTGGCAAAATCATATTCAGAAGGGAAGGAAAAATAAAGCATTTTCCAGACAAGCAAAAGCTAAAGTTCATCATCACTAAACTTTTCCTAAAGATATGTTAAAGGAACTTCTTTTACCTGAAAAAAAAAGGGGGGGGGTGCTAATTAGTAGAACATGCTTGAGAGAAGAAATCTCACTGGAAAGCAAATATTTAGTAAAGGGAGTATATTATTGATTATAAAGCTAGTATGAAAGTTAGAAGACAAAAGTAGTAAAAATAATCATAATTACAATAATTAGTTGAGGGATACATAAGATGAAATGATGTAAAATGTGAAATCAAAACCATAAAACTTCGGTGGGGGAGTAATAATGTTGAGCTTTACAGTGGGATCAAGCTTAAGATGTTTTCAACTTAAGGGGCGCCTGGGTGACTCAGTTGGTAAGCATCTGCCTTTGGCTCAGGTTGGGATCGAGCCCCGGCATCAGGCTCCCTGCTCAGCGGGAAGCCTGCTTCGCCCTCTCCCACTCCCCCTGTTTGTGTTCCCTCCCTCGCTGTCTCTCTCTCAAATTAAAAAAAAAAGTCCATACTACCCAAAGCAGATTCAGCATAGTCTTTATCAGAAGTCCAGTGGCATTTTTAACAGAAGAGAACACAACCCTAAAATTGGTATAGAAACATAAGACCGTGAATAGCCAGAACAGTCTTGAGTTCGAGAACAAAGCTAGAAGCATCACAACATTTCCTGATTTCAAACTGTATTACAGAGCTATAGTAAAATTGTGGTATTGGCATAAAAATAGACACACAGATCAATGGAACAGAATACAGAGCCCAGAAATAAAACCATGCATATATGACCAATTAACTTATGACAAAAAAAGCCAAGAATATGCAACAGGGAAAGGACAGTCTCTTCAATAAATGGTGTTGGGGAATTTGGACAGCCACATGCAAAAGAACGAACCTGGACCACTATCTTATACCGTACACAAAAATTAACTTAAATGGATTAACTAAAATGGATTAAGTTACAAATTAACTTAAATGAACTTAAATGAACCTGAGACCTAAAACCATAGAACACCTGAAAGAAAATATAGGCAGTAAGCTCCTTGACATAGGTCTTAGCAATGATTTTTTTTAATCTGACAGTGAAAGCAAAAGCAACAAAAGCAAAAATAAACAAGTGTACTATATCAAACTAACTTCGCAGCCAAAAAAACAGATGAGATTTTGCCATTTGTGACAACATGGATGAACCTTGAGGGCATTATCCTAAGTGAAATAAATCAGAGAAGGATAAATAACATAGGATCTCTCTTATATGTGAAATCTAAAAATAAATAAATAAAACCGATCTCATAGATACAGATAATTGGTAGATACAGATAGATACAGATTGGTAGTTGCCAGAGGCAGGGTTTGAGGGTGGGAGAAATAGGTGAAATGCTTTTTGTTTGTTTTAGTTTAAATAAATTGCATTATTCTTTATTTTAAAAATTATCATAAACTTTTTAAGGTATGATTATGGTGTTGTGGTTAAGCTTTTTTAAAAAGGTCTTATTTTTTTAAAAAAGAGTCCATATATTTTAGAGGTCATATTAAAATATTAAAATTACAAATAAAATTATGTGTCTACTGTTTGATTCTCAATGCTAGGGATGCTTGCTTAGTATAGATGAAATTGTGTGATGGACGTAATGGATTTTCATTATGTTTATATATACTTGAAGTTTTTCGTAGTAGAAAGTTTTCTAAAAGAGAGGAAAATGTTTATCACCAATAGCATATATACCAACCATACTTAGGAAAATCCTACTCTATGGAATAATAGATTGAAATGATTTTGTGAAATTATATTCCTTGACTTTATGGACCTTATAGTTTCCCAAGAATTTGATGAAACTGTGGTTTTTATATCTAGGAAAATGTACATATACATAAACTTTGGAGTAAATTTCAGTTTTACGGAAACCTGAAGATCATTCATAATTCTTGTAGAGCTTTAATTCTCTAAGTGAGGTCCCCAGATCAGCAGCGTCAGCATCACTTGAAAATATATGAGAAATGCAGATTCTTGTGCCCTGCCCAAACCAACTGAGTCAAAACTTCTGGACGTGATGCCTAGAATCTATGTTTTAACAATCCTTCCCTATGATTGTGATGCACACTGAAATTTGGGAATTTGTTTCTATTTTCACTGCTTGTACATACCTATCAATCACTTGGAGATCTTGTAAAAATGTATATTTGATAGAGTGGGTCTGGTGTGGGTCTCAACTTTTCGTTTCTAACAGGCACGCATGTGGTGATGATGCTGGTCCTAAGATCATACTTGGAGTACCAAGGGTCTAGAGCTGTAGCTTAGAAATGTTATAAATCTCACATCTTTTTTTTCTTAAGATTTTATTTATTTAGTATTCGAGAGAGTGTGCATGAACACACAAGTGGGCGGAGAGGTGGAGAGAGAGTGAGAGAGAGAATCCTAAGCAGACTCTGTGCTGAGCGTGGAGCCCAATACAGGGCTCAGTGTTACAACCCTGAGGTCAAGACCTGAGCCAGAATCAAGAAAGGGACACTTATCTGACTAAGCCACCCATATGCCCCTAAATCTCACAGTTTTATAGAAAAAAAATTGAGTATTTCCCATGTTTATTTAAAATGTGTAGAACATATACTAATGTATTTTGTACATTTTTATAAAACTAGAAAAATTGAAAGATTAGGGAATAATACGTAGAATTAGAATTTGTGGTGGTTCCTTATTTCATCTTACTGGATTTTCCTGTACACCTAAATTTGGAAACCGTTGTTCAAGAGCAGTCTCTGGACCCAAGTTAAGAATTATTGTTTTAAGGACTCCCTCTTTTCTTTCTTCATCTTTTCAGATATGTGTTTTGTGAATATTTACTCCTAATCTTTGTCTTCTTTTTTCATTTTTTAACTGTCTTTCAGAACAGAAGTTCTAAATTTATTTAATAAGGTCTGATTTGTCAATTTTTCTTTATGATTCATTTTTTATGTGTTTTATATGAGAAATCTTTGCCTAATTCACAGTCACAAAGATTTTTTTCCTACAGAGATTTCCTCCTATGTTTTCTTCTAGAAATTTCTGGTTGGGTCTATAATTCATTTTTAAATTTTTATATATATAGCGAGAGCTAAAGATAAATCAGGGTTTATTTTTTACATGTAAATATCCAGTTATAATATTGTTTCTTGAAAAGATTAATCTTTCTTCATTGAATAATCTTGGCATATACATCAAAAATCAAGTGACCATATAAATGGGGGTCTATTTCTGGACTCTGTTCCATTGATCTGTATTTATTTATTTTTTATTTAAATTTGGTTAATTAACATGTAGTGTATTACTAGTTTCATTGATCTTTCGAGCTCTCCTTTCCCCAATATCTCACTCTCTATTGGAGTAACTTTCTGCTATATCTTTAAGTCACATAGCATGGGTCCTGCAGCTTGTTCTTCCTCCCTCATCTTAAACTCTTTCATTCTTAAAGTATTACATTACTAGTTGAAGAATAAATCTTTTCCCCTAACTACTAGTTGTACATGGAATAATTTGAACTTCTTTGACAGGTTGCTAAGTATATTTGGAAAATCTTAAGGATTATACTTGTATACAGTCATTTGTTCAAAGCAGAAACTTTTCTCTCTCTTGATATCACTGTGGCCATTATGCAACTGGACAAATATAGTTGCTATTAACTATTTATAACTTTCAGGAAAGGCTGTTTAGTGAGCTGACAAAATGTTTATTATATTTAGTTTCCTTATTGGTTGAAAGTCAGAAATGGCTATCATGGTGGTATACTGAAATTACAGAAAAAGGAAACTCAGAGGTTGTGGTCCTAAATAATTTCTGTTTCCTCCCTCTCTCAGGGATGATAGAAACAGCACAAGTGGATGAGAGAGCAAAAGGCAATGGCTCTAGTCAACCAGGATCTGCAAGGCGAGGTGTACAGATTATTGATGATGAACCTCAAGCCCAGAGCGGTGGTGGAGGGTGCTGTTCTTCTGGATAACTGTTCACACTTAAGAAATTAAACAAACTGTGGATCATTGCCCTCAACATGAAGACTGCCATATTCCAAGTCACATTATTTTACCAATGGAATTCTAGAATTAACAGTATTTTAAATTACGTTTATAACACTGCAGAGACCTTAAGTGCTAAACTTAGTGGAGTTTGTGACCAGAGAATTGGCATTTTTCTACAAATGTTAACAAAGCAATTACCAATGGCCTTTTTACATACTTTTTTCTTTAATAAGGAATAATATGCATGTAGAAAAGACCTACTTAAAGGCTTCATTTATATTCTTTTAAATCAAATCTTTATTTAATAACTTATATATGTTGTTGGAATGGTATACATTTTTGCAGCCCTTTGTATTTTGTGGTAGTTTGAATTGTATCACTTCTGAACAGCAAACTGTTTTTGTTTTCTTTTTTTTTAAGTAGCAGATACCTGAAGTACTATTTTTGCAGGGTTTGCACAGGTCCCTTAACTGTCTACTACTTTGATATAATCTATATACAACCTGTATGCTGAGCTGGTAAAATACATTGTAAAATTACATATTAAATATTTTATCTGCTTTTACAAGCGCAAGGTGCAAAAATATATACAATAGTCTCATTGATGATTGTAAAGTGAATTAACATTTGGTGATAATGCCTAAGCTTTTTGACTCTGTTATAAAGATCATAGCTCCCGTTCACTTTTGTCTTAACTTGAAAGTGGCGTGTTTTAATTTTCACATATACTTTACTTGAATTATTGCTGTTGTCATATTTTTTGCCTCTGTAAGTCTTTCTGATGATTGAACAACAGCATTTGCCTTTTGGTTTGTTGGGGTTTTTTTTGTTTGTTTTTGTTGTTGTTGTTGTTGTTTGGGGGGGGGACTTTTTTGGATAAAAGAGATGAATTCTGCTGATTTTGCTTTAGAGTGGTTACCTTAGAAGTATTTGAGTGGAGCATGCTGAGTTTCACTTCTGCAATGGCTTTAGTTTTCTCTTAGACTTTATGTGAGATGGTTTCACTGGTGTGAGAAGAAAGGAAGAGGTCCCAGAGAGTTGCCACTGGCCAAGACTCATTCATACAGCATGTCAGTGGGTCGTTTATTCTCCTGGGGCAGCACTTTTAAACCCTTTGTGAGCAAATTGTATTTGTTCATTGCTTGCCAGAGATGAACACAGAAAAGTTTGTTCCATTTTATAAGAGTTGTCCTTCTGAGTTTCTGTGAAGGGAAACATTTCATGTAATGTGGTTATAGCAAACACTGGAAAGATTTATTATAAAATTATATTCTTGTATACTTTGTAAATTAGTCTCATTAGGGTTTTTTTTTCTTAAGCATAGGACTGAACTTAAATTTGTTAATTTTAATAGAATCAGACACTGCTCACAGAAGGATCACAAATTGTGGAGATTAACATAAATTGTTCTTGTTCTAATATATATATTTTTCCATTTCTGTCATGCTTGGAAAACTAGTAAATGTTATGTCTAAGATTAAATGGAATGGTCCCTGGATTTACTTCTTATAAGAAGCAGTAGTATGCAATAAAGTTGTTAGCATGAGCAATTAAGAGAATATAAAGAGGTTACAGTTACTAAAGAAGTACTACCATATTTTTAAGTTAATAGCTTAAATTTTCCCAAATGGGTTTAAAGTTGAATTGACACCTTGATGTTATGATGTCAGAATTTTAACTTAAAATATTAAGTGTTCTTTGAGCCCTCTCTTTACCTTCTTTAGTTACTCTCCTTGCTAAACTCAACACACTGATCTCTGCTGTTTGTGTTTGGAGAGGGTGGAGTGGGAAGAGTGAGGGATATAAGCTATAAAATTGTTTTTTTTTTTTAATCAGATGATTGTACTCTGTATAATCTCTCAGTGTCCTGGGAAGTTTGTCTTTATGTAGGGCAGCAGAGGAGACAAGGGGAATCATGAGTACAAATACAGGAAAAATTGGTTTTGTCCCCTGGTTCTTCCACAGAAAGTAAAGCAAGCCTTGCCATTTCTTCTAGTATACATGCTGATGTGAAATAAGCTCTTCTCCTTTGGAGTGGAATGTTTTAGAGATAAAATTGAGTTTTTTTCCAAAAAAGTAGAGTCATAAAGCCTGATAACTAGAGAGTTGTACTCTTCGATTTTTGACCCTATATTAATGATACTAAGTCCAGATAGGAATCTCTGCTCTAGAGTTGCCAGATAATGATTGATGGGGTAAAACCACTCTCCATATTTTTTTTTTCCTTTACTCTCCCTTGGTTTCTGTGTATCTTTCTTAACCTCAAGCGTTTCTTCTTTTTTTGACCTGTAATTTAAGCTAATTCATTAGCAACGATAAATAATACAGAATACTTGTCCTTGCCTTGAGGCCTGAGAGGTCTTTAGGTAGGAATAGGATGAAAGAGGAATAAAAGAGGACCAGCAAATTGCAGATGTGCATAAAGGAGAGGTAAAGGGATGGTAAACTAAGGCTGAGAAAATTTCTCTGATAACTTTCTTCACCTCTAACATATCTTTTGTGTTCCTGTCCTTATAAATTGTGCTATTAGGAAAAAGACACAAGTTACTGTATTGTGTATTAAAAGTAGTAGGTAGGTAGGACCAATATATTTTTCATTTAGTAAGTGTACACATTTACTATATAATTAAAAATTGGTATAAGATAGTCATTAAAAATATCTGAATATTATGTTAAAAGTATACAATCATTGTTTCTGTAATGATGGGTATTCAGCATCTTGTTTTGCTTTGTGATTCTAGAGGAAAATACTGTTTTTAAAAATGTATATTGCAACAGTTTTGGGGTAAACAGCAATCTGAAAAAAAGCATCACGTTATTGTATGAAATATGAGTGTTCGAATTTGTTTTGTTCTGGGAATATCTCCTAAAAATACCCTAAAGCTATAGCTGTTACAGCTAAATTGATGTTTTGGTGGTGTTTTTTTTTTTTTTTTTTAATATTAGCTATATATTATCAGTGATTACTTTTTACTTGGCATTAAAGAGAGAAAGAAGAATGATACAGGTTTTCAGTAAGGAAAAATAGAAGTTGGGAAATATGAAAGAAGGGTAGTGAGGAGAATGGAAGGCAGGTGGATATGAAACTCTACAACCTGACATTTTTATAATCATTTTGAAAGTACATTATCAAGTCATTATTTAGTCATTTCTAAAGACAAGTTATGCATTGTGCCAAATGTTTAGAACATATAAAAAATGAATTGTGATACTATGTCTTTTAATATAATTTGCAATTTTCTATATTATAAATGCTACAAGGAGTCTAGATCATTGATGTTATCTCCAAATAATAGAATCTACCCTTATAAATTACCACTTATATTATCTCCAGAAGTGGTTTGATCTGTGCCTTTAACTTTTGAAATTCACCTTTTGACTTCTGTTTGCCATTGTAGTCATCTTTATAGATGCAGTTTGGGAAAGAGGGAATACATACTCTGACGATTGAAGATGTTGAGCTCTTCTAGAAAAGGGTATGGATGGTTGCAATCATTAGGAGCCTTACAATAAGTCTGGAGATACAGAGACTAAGTAGATCTTTTTTCTAAATTACATAATGTATTACCTAGATTTTAATAACTAAAAGCTGAATATATATATATTTACTTGACTTCACGATAGGTATTGATTCTAGTATGTTGCTGTTCTGTAATTTTCAGTTAACAAAAACAATAATATATTTGGTGTTTGTGGACCAAAATTCATGTTACACATATGTTTGGCTTTGATGGCATTTCCCTTTTCAAAGGAAACAAATTAGAATTCTGGGCAAATTTCCTAAATGCAAGTATTTTAGCATTAATCATACATAATGAAAAAAATTTAGAAATACTCTTAAGAGTTTCCAATTTCAAGCAACAATGCTTTTGCTTCTAAACAAATACCACTTTAATTTGATAGACTTTTAGCACTGCTTGTGCTCTTTGGGATTTGTATATCATCTCTTTTCTGAGAAGCCAAGTGTGCTTTTATATGTTTACCTTGCTACCACAACTTTTTCTCTGCAGTAGATAAATGAACACAGCAAGTTGATGTTACACGGCACACCCAGTAAGAAACTTATTCTTAAAGTATCTTGTCCTCTTCAGAGGCCTGCTCATACTTCCAAATGTATCACATTAAAGCCAAAAGATGAAACTGCCTACCTTTATTCTCACTGTATCAGTTCTCAAATACTCAAGAAAAAGCTAAAATTGACTTCCTTAAATTTGAGCGTGTGTAGAGCAATGAGAGGAAAGGTGAGGGACAGCAGGGATAATGTATGGTAATATTGAAATGTAGACAACAGTGGTATTTGCAAAACTGTATCTTTGGTAGCTAACTATTTTAAGGAGATCATCATATGTAGTACTTCTAGAAATGTAAAAGTTCTTCACTTTGTATTTAATTATCTGAGAATATACTCTAGGAAAAAGAATAAAAAGTACTCCCCTCCCAGATGGAAAATAATTGCTCTGTAGTATATACTTTTCAATTACCTTTTTGCTGTGCATTTATATAAGTATATTTACCTAGAGAAATACATAGTTTTATGGGTTTTAAATTTTTACATAAATGCTGTCTTACTATGCATATGTTTTGTAACTTGCTTTTTCTCGTACCATCATGTCTAGGAACTGTTATGTCAGTATATGCAGACTTTTTTTAATCTTCTCCCACATGTTTAGAGTGTTTGACTTTCAAAATAACTTCTGACTCTCTATGAAACCTTCCCAAAAGGAATCTTGTCAATTAGATGGATTTCATGAGAATCAGAATTTAAGTGCAAGCCAGTGATTAGACAGAATCAGGGTCTCCCTTAAACATGTGAATCAGGATATTAGAAAGACATCTGCTTATAATTCATTTGAAGTACATTACTTTTGGCCCACTGTTGACTGATTAACATATAAAATTTAAGAATTTAGCAGGTTGTTTATTTAGAATAGGTTTTTATTTGAGGGAAGTAGAAAAAAGGGGAGGAATAACTGATAGAGAAAGAGTACAGATAAACTAAAGGCTTTCTAGAACTCCCAAGTAGTTACATAACATAGAAGTTCATGCGGCCAAAAATTAAAACTTCTGTTTGGCTGGTGCCTTTAATGAAAAAATGAAAAGTCCCTTTTCATGTTTCCCTTCCCCCAACATCCCGCATCCCTATCCTTCTTTTTTTTTTTTTTTAAGATTTTTATTTATTTATTTTGTGAGAGAGACAGAGTGAGAGAGAGCATGAGAGGGGAGGTCAGAGGGAGAAGCAGATTCCCCATGGAGCTGGGAGCCCGATGTGGGACTCGATCCCAGGACTCTGGGACCATGACCTGAGCCGAAGGCAGTTGCCCAACCAACTGAGCCACCCAGGCGCCCCCATCCCTATCCTTCTTAAGAGATATGGTTAACAGTGTGTGTCTCTGTCTCTCATTTTTATTTATATTTGGCCTTTATGAATCTTCAGTGTTCCCTGAAATCAACTTCTACCCTATGTCAACTTCAATCTTCAGTCAACTGACAAATTTACCAAGAGCAAACCAGAATCATACTTCTTTAAAGAAAGTTATATCAGTGGTGACAATTCTTGAACTGGAAATTAACTACTTGATTCTTAATATGTTTTATGTTTATCATAAATTAAGCTTAAAGAGTAACCATCATTCTGTGAAAGTCAAGTCATTGGTTTCTATACCCTATGGAAATAGGGTAGGGAAAGAGAAGTGTGCTAGTACCTGTGTAATTCTGAGTTGGGCTCATTCTCGGCATATTCTCTTACTTGAGCATTGCAGTTGTCCCCAACGGTTACTTTATAGGTATTTCTCACTGTTCAGGCTATAGCTTAGCATGAGAGTGCCTTGACACAGAGTTAGCTGTACATGCCCAGAACAATAAATTTGTTCATATTTGACTTCTAATGAAAATAATTCAGAGGGGGAAATTAAGCACAACTGTACATGATTTTGTTAATTGTTTCTGGATGGTCTTTTAAAAAATTTAAAACACATTCCGCTCATCATGACTGTTTATCAGTTTCCCTCATTTATTGAGTACCTGCTCTGTACCCAGTGAACATATAGCAGGGGAACCAGCTTCCTTTGTAGTTAGAACTTGGAGATGGGGAACAGATGACCATTGCCTATAGTCAAGGGTGTAAGTTTATCTGTATATATGAGGTTGACTGAGCACATGTGTTCACATTCTGTATTTGATCAGATACATATACGTCAGTTTTTGAGGTGAGGTAATTAGAATGATAGTAGTTGGAACTGATCATGAATTTGAGGTAAAGCTGGACAGTATGATTTTTGAGTTTTGCAAATAATACATTTTCAAGCCAAATTAAAATAGAATAACTTGTTTTCTAGCTTCAGGGGGGAAAATTAAATGATCTTAAGTCCAAACTGCTTTTCCAGGTTTTGTAGTAGCAGTGAAGAAATAGATGCTTTTTGCTTATTTCGACAGCTGTTTTTTTTAAACCCAGGGAAAAAGTGCATTTAAAAAAGCAGTGGTATTATTTTCTTTGTTTTTGACAGATGTTATCTTGTCACCAGTTAATAACCCAGGACACAATCCAGTCCTTAGTCATAGTAGGCCCATTTGGAGAGTGTATCATAGTATAATTTGTATATATGTGTACGTACATTTTTTTTTTTTTAAGTAGGCTCTACATGGGCTTGAACTCAGCCCCAAGAGCACATGTCACATGCTCTACTGACTGGGCCAGCCAGGGCCCCTAATTTGTGTATTTCTAAAAATATTTTTCAAATGGGAAGTAAGTCCCTGTTTTTCTACCTGAAGTTGAAGACATAGACCAGAAGGATTAATGAATATCTGAATTTTCCGATAACCTTCCCAGTGCCCTTTAAGAATATTTTTGATATTACAGTGTATTGTTAAAATTAACTCAAATTATCAGGTCCCTTCTTGGCCCTTTTTGGGAAAAAATAGAGTGAAATCAGTTTTTAAATAACTATTTCATAAACGAGTTATCAAGAAGTAATTACATTCAGGGGGCACCTGCGTGGCTCAGTTGGTTAAGTGACTGCCTTTGGCTCAGGTCATGATTCCAGGGACCCAGGATGGAGTTCTGCATTGGGCTCCCTGCTCAGTGGGGAGCCTGTTTCTCCCTCTGACCCTCTCCTCTCTCATGGTCTCTCACACACTCTCAAATAAATAAAAGAAAAGAAGTAACATTCATCTGTATTAATTCATCTGCAGTGACTTGCAAAAGATGAATTATTTTATTCTTCCAAGTTTTTATTTATTCATTTGTCAGCACAAGCCGCAGAGGAGCGGCAGGCAGAGGGAGAAGCAGGATCCCTGCTGAGCAAGGATTCTGATGCAGGAGTCACTTCCAGGACCCCCGATCATGACCTGAACGGAAGGCAGACGCTTAACCGACTGAGCCACCCAGGTGTCCCAAAAGGTGAACAATTTTAATGACCTAGTGACAGTTCTTCAAAATGTAGAGCCCCATGAAAGAAAAACTATATAGCAAGGACAAGATACTTTGAGGACTTTTTACAAAATTATTCATCTTGTCCAAAGCTATCCAATAGTAGCTCCCCCCACCACAACTGAATCCCGTATTAGTATTTTAAAACCTGAAAAGTTTAAATGAAGAAGTGACATGGGTGGTTTCTCCCCTTCAAAGATTTTAAAGCCAACATTAGTGACATAGGGAATTTATTTAAGAAGGATGTAATTTTGGAGGAACCTTACTGAGGATGGTCAGATAGGTTACTATTAATTCACTGATTATTTATCTTTGGTGTGTCACTTTGGGGCTGATATTTGGCAGTCCTAATTCCCCAAAAATTAGTCTACTGCTTTTCCAGAACTAAGGCTGTCCTGCTACCTCTAACAATCAAACATTTAAAAGATTATTAACTGGTTATAGAATGATCTGCAAAATAATCACCATGTATAAGAAACTCTCACCTGTGGAATGTTTGACAAAGATATGATTCTAAAAAATGAGGAATTTCCTTAAATGCAGAATGAAGAGCTAAAGCTTAAGCATGGTATTGATTGAGAGCTTCATTCGATCTGGTAAGTGACTTATTTGTCTCTTTCTATTGACTGAATCATAGGGCTATGGGTGGCTTTAAGTAAAGAAAGAAAAATTGGCAACATTTGTAATTCAGAATATTAAACGCCAAGAATCCAAAAACAGCCTTTTAAAAATATATTGTCAGATCGGGGGGAGGCTCCTCGGTGGCTCAGTCGGTTAAGTATCTGCCTTCGGCTCAGGTCATGATCCCAGAGTCCTGGGATTGAGTCCCGAATTGGGCTTCTTGCTCAGTGGGGAACCTACTTCTCCCTCTGCCTGCCGCTCCCCCTACTTGTGCGCTTGCTCACTCTCGCTCGCTCTTTTGCAAGTGAATGGATAAAATCTTACAAAATAATATATATATGTAGAGAGAGAGAATGAGAGTGTCAGGGTGTCTGGGTGGCTCAGTTGAGCATCTTTTTTTTTTTTTTAAGATTTTATTTATTTATTTGACAGAGATCACAAGTAGGCAGAGGCGCAGGCAGAGAAGGGTGGGGGAGGGGGCAGGCAGAGATCATGACCGGAGCCAAAGGCAGAAGTTTTAACCCACTGAGCCACCCAGGCGCCTTGAGCATCTGACTCTTGATTTTGGCTCAGGTCATGATCTCAGGGTATGGGATCAAGGACGTGTCAGGCTCTGCACTCAGCATGGAGTCTGCTTGAGATTCTCTCCCTCTCCCTCTGCCTCTACCAACTTTCAAATAAATACATAAATCTTTTTCAAAAGACACTCTAGAAAATATATATTACCAAAGGATCACAGTATTTTTAGTGGTGCTTAAAAAGAAGAAGGAAAGGAAGTGAGGAAGGAAGGAGGGACAGAAGGAAAAAGAAAAAGAGAAGCTTTAAGCTAAGCACTGCTTTTAAAAAATGTTGTATTTAATGATTATAGAGAAATTTGGGGATATCCCTAGCCTAATAGTGACTTATACTGACATTTTAAGTGAAGGTTTTAAAACTTTATTTATTTTTAATTGAATGTACTTAACATATGACATTAGTATTTAAGGTCAGTTTTAATGTCACTAGGGAAGATTGAGATAAGTTCTACAACTTTTATTCACTAAGGTTAACTAATAGCTTGTAGCCCTCACCCTAAATTCTGCCTTTCTTTGTGATTAATAAATTACACAGAACCTTCCAGATGCTTGACATTTATATGATGAATTCTAAATTTTTCATATGCCACAATTTTTGCTAAAGCTGTTCTTGAATTCCCTTACCATCTTTGCTCTTTTTTTTTTCAATCTGACTCAGGTACTGCCTGTTATCTTCTAAAACTTGAACTAGAAAGCTTGAGCTGTTCATTTTGGGCTTAGTGTTGAAAACAATTTAAGTTACTGTCCCAAAATTCTTAATCTCTAATAGAAATTTTTAAAAAATATGTATTAAGATTTTAGCTTCAGTTTTTCAAGATGATTTTGGCTGTTTTGTTTTCTGGCTATTTTGCAATGAAAAATTACATGTGTCAGTTATTTATTAATTCACTATACTGAATGGGATATTCAAAGTAAATCATTACACTTACCATATTAACTCACGTGAATTTTTATGCCATCTTTAGTTACATACTCACTAAGAAATGCTAAAAGGAGCCTCTGCATGTCCTTAATGGGGCACCCCAGGTGAGAACTAAGCAGTAAATGGACAGGAAAAGAGAGAAAATGTAAAATAACCTTGAGTCGTGATCTCAGGTTGTTACACTGATTGGCCTTGTAGGTAGACATTTATTTATCTGAATAATAAATAATTGAACTAATTGCACTTATTTTAGTATTGTGGTCAGGATTCACGTGCTGGTGTTACAAAGTCATTGGTTAGATCTTTAACCTCTGCCTTTGATGGTCTTTGATGGTAGTCTTAAAAACTAGCACATTTGAAAATTTATGCCTGAAAATTGGGGTGCGGCAAATACAGTCAACAAAAGATTCAAGGGGATACGAGGTCCAATATAAGGTAAGAGGAAGATTTAGTTACTAGAGAAAGAACCTCATCATGATGTTTGAGAAAAGCTTTAGAGTTAGGCTGAGGGAGAGTGTCTCATAGCCCTGTGAGGAAAATCTACAAATATTTATCCATTTTTCTAGGTAGTTTTAAGAGCTGCTATTTACATGTACTTTCCTGAATTTTCATCTTAATTCACTGTATCACACAGTTGTTTTCTGTATCTTATAAAAGTTTAATTTAGAACTTTGAATTTTTACCACACTTGAAAATGGCCTGGGGAAGAAACATTTGCTTTATCAAGTGGAATTTCTGTTCTTTTTCTTTTCGTTTTTTAAGATTTTATTTGTTTATTAGAGAGCAGTGTGAGGAGCAGAGAGAGAGGGACAAGCAGACTCCACGCTGAGGTCGGAGCCTAGTGCAGGGCTCAATCTCACGACACTGAGGTCATAACCTAAGCCAAAATCAAAAGTCAGATGTTTAACCAACTGAGCCACCCAGGAGCCTCAGGAACTTCTGATGTAGTATTTTTAAGATGCACACGTGACTGATTTACCCTTTCTATGTAAGTAACTAGTATAGTTTAGAAATATTTTAACATAAGATTCCTAGCTATAAAGTAAGAAGACTAATTTTCTCTGTTTGTTTGTTTGTTTGTTTGTTTTTCTTTGTTTCTTTTTTAGATTATTCAAGAGAGAGACAGACAGGGACCACAGGGAGGAGCAAAGGGAGATGGATAAACAGGCTCTGTGCTGAGTGCAAAGCCCAACGCAGGGCTTGATTCCAGGACCCCGAGATGATGACCTGACCCTAAGCCAAGAGCCAGCTGCTTTACTGACTGAGCCACCCAGGCACCGGAAGACTGATTTTCTTGTATAGTGTATAGAATAAAATCTTCTGTTTCATGAGTTTGCTTTTAAGCTTTAATGTCCATGCTACCCCTCCTCACATTTCACCTAATATATGTAGTTTTTTAAAAGAAGATTTTATTTATTTATTAATTTGAGACAGAGTAGGAGTAGGGGGAAGGACCAGGAAGGAGGGAGAGGAAGAGGGAGAGAATCTCAAGCAAACTCCCACTGAGCATGGAGCCCATGCAGGGCTCGATCCCACCACCCTGAGACGATCTGAGTGGAAACCAAGTGTGGGATGCTTAACCAACTGAGCCGCCCAAGGGCCCCTAATATATGTAGTTTTTAAGTGAAATTATGCATGGCTTTAGGAAAACTGCTGTAGACAATGTATAAATTTTACCAATAATGTTAAAGCAAAACTGAGATTAAACATTTTAGATTTTGCCTGCAATTTCATACCTAAATCCAAGAAAAAAAAAACTTGTAGCTAAAAGGCTTACTTTGTTGCAAAACACTTCAAAAGTTTTTCAGTTTTGGGTTCATTTGGGAGTGGGGACCTGACAAAAGGATATGAATAAATAAGCAGAGTCAGAATTTAGCAGGTACTATGTGTTTCTGTTTTCCTACTGGTCTGTGAAAGATAAACAAAATGTACTACTATAACTCATGTCCTCAAGGAACTTAAAAACCTGGGGGAGAATTAACTAACAAATGGGAGAGAACTTAAGAGACATTAGAGATGGAAGAAGTAAAATTAGTACTTGTAGAAGATAGTGCAAAGCTTAAGAGTCAACCGAAAGTATCTTAAAATTAATAAAGTCACAGGGTATAAAATTAGTCATACAAATCAAAAGCTTTTATTTATATAAACAATAGCCAATTAGAAGATACAGTGGAAGACAAATCTCCTTTTAAAGCAAGAACAAAGTGGATGCCTGGGTGGCTCAGTTGGTAAGAGTCTGCTTTTGGCTCAGGTCATGATCCCAGAATTCTGGGATCGAGCCCCATATGGAGCTCCTTGCTCAGTGGGGAGTCTGCTTCTCCCTCTGCTGCTCTCCCTGCTTGTGCTCTTTCTCTCTCTCTGACAAATAAACAAATAAAATCCTTTTTTTTTTTTTTTTAAGTACAGGAAGAACAAAGCGGGGGCACCTGGGCAGCTCAGGTGGTTAAGTGGTTTCACCTCAGGTTGATGATCTCAGGGTCATGGGATCAAGTCCAGCATGGGACTCCATACTCCGTACAGAGTCTTTTGAGATTCTCTCTCCCTCTGCCCCTCCCCCTGCTTGCGCTCTCTCCTTTCTCTCTCTCAAATAAAATAAATAAATAAGATCTTTAAAAAAAAACTAAAGAGCAAAAGAGAAGAGAATATCTAGGGATAGGCAGTATGCAAGATCACCAAAAAAACTTTGTTTCTCCGGAAAAGAAAGCACAAACACATAGAGAGGCACATCATATTATTGGATAGGAAGACTTACCAATATCTACATGCCAGTTCTTTGTAAGTTAATCTATAAATTTAATGCAATATCAATAAAAATACCAGGATTTTCTAAAACTAGAAAGCTGATTGCGAAGTTCCTATGAAAAAGAAAGAAGACTAGCTAGGAAAGCTCTGAAAAAAGCAGTGAGGACAGACTAGTCTTATAAAATACTAAAAATAGAAAACCACAGTAATTAAAACAGTTTGGTACTGGCATATGACTAGAGATACCATTAGAATAAAGTAGGTCTAAAACAGACTCAGATATGGGAATTTAGCACAATAAAGAGGACATTTAATTCAGTGAGGAAAATATGGCTTGTTCATTAAAAGATGTTAGGACACCTGGGTAGCTATTTGCAGGAAAAAATAAAAGTTGGATTCTACCTCATACCAAAATAAAATCCAGTTTTTAAAAAAATATTTATTTATTTATTTATTTGTCAGAGAGAGGGAGAGCGAGCGAGCGAGCACAGGCAGACAGAGTGGCAGGCAGAGGCAGAGGGAGAAGCAGGATCCCGGCCAAGCAAGGACTCGGTCCAGGCCGCTGGGATGATGACCCAAGCTGAAGGCAGCCGCCCAAACAACTGAGCCACCCAGGCGTCCTTAAAATCCAGTTTTAAATGTGAAAACTGAAATGTTTAAAGTACTTGAAGAAATCATAGGAGAATCTTAAAAGATCTTAGTGTGGTGAAGACTTTTCTAAATTTGTTATAAAATCCAGAAACAATAAAAAAGTTATTTAGTATAAATTTATAATTATGATATATATAATGATGATAATAATATAATTATATATGTATGTATATATGTGTATATATAATAAATTCTTCATCTCAAAAACCACCATAAGGAAAGAGAAATTACAGATTTGGAAAAAAATTTGCAAATCATATCATGCATTGCTTAATATCTAAAGAAGTCCTAGAATTTAATAAGAAAAAAAATTCAACAATCCAAAAGGAAAAAGATCCTAAACTATAAACAGTTTTCACAGAAAAGCATATAAATGACACAAATTGAAAATAAAATTCAATTTCACTGTTAAGTACAAAATAAGAACTATCCTGAGATACAAGTTTTTAACCTATTTCATCAGGAAGGATTTTTTTTTAATTTTATAAAACATTGTGTTACATCTTAGATATTATTGATAAGAATTGGGGAGCAAGTATTTTTGCTTGTAGAGGGGTAAATTAGAACAAGCACTGAAAATGGTATGCTATCTATTCTAGATTTATTCTTTCACCTACCAGTTTTCCTTCCTAGTCAGAGAGGTTGGAAAATACATACATTTCCCAGATTTGTTTGTACAGCTACTGTTCTGGAAGCTAATTAGATTTTCCCAATTATTTGTTCCCCGCATGATCTGAAAACAGAAATGAGGCAGAGGCCATCTTTTTGGGCTTCTTGAATGTTGCAAGATTTTGAGAAACATGTTCCCATGCAGCAGTGACCAGAGGTCTATCCTCCAACTTCCTGTATATGGAGAAGTAGTGATGGTGGCAGCAGCTCCTAAAATATTTCAATCCCTGGATTGTGGTATCAGATCTTCCTTCTCTAGTTTCCCAGGAGTGGGGAGAAGGTGATGGTAGTCTCTGGCTTCCAGCATGGTTTCACAACCACTCCAGAGGTAGTAGACCCCAGTAAGTCAGTTCTGTATCATGTTGGGATTCATTCTGGGAGGTTCAGCCTATATTCCTAAACCTTGCTCTTTCAGCCCTTTCAATGACCTTTTAAGTACCAAAGTCCTTATGTCAAGTGCTTTCCTGTTCAAAATCTCTAGAATGGCTTCTGTTTCCTGCATTGAAAACTGACTGATCCATTCAGCAATGGCAATCAGAACTGTAAATGTATTTGCTTTTGACCTCACAGTTTTACTTATAAGAATATATTCTACAGATATGCTTGTATCTGAAAGTAAAGAAGGTTTTTCAATGGATTGTAAACTGACATCAGTAGGGGAATCATAAAATGGATTATAGTACATGTATATAATAGAATCCTAAGTAGGTAAAAAAAGAATGAGAAAGCTTTGTATATTTAAAAGAAACGATAAACAAGGCATATCAAGTTAAAAAAAAAAAAAAGAAAAAGGCCAGGGAGCAGAACTGTGTATACTGCTTTAAAATAAATTAATTAGCTTTGTTGAAGTATAATAGACATAAAATAAAGCACATATTTAAAGTGTGCAGTTTGACAAATTTGACCCATGAAACTATCATCACAGTCAAAATAGTGAATATATTCTTCACCCCAAAAAGTCTTCTCTTGCTTCTTTGTAATCCCTTCCTCCCATTCCCTCTTTCCTTTACAGTAGTTTTAATTATCTATAATTTTATATAAATGGACTCAGTGTATATATTTTTGAGTCTGGCTTCTTTCATTCTACATAATTATGTTAAGAATTTTAGAACTGTCTATGCGCAATCCTTAGCCTTGACTGACCCTTCTGGGAATGGGGCACAGGTATCAGTATGGAAATTCCCCCAGTGATCTGAATGTGCACTTAGAGCTCTATGTCCTCTGTTCTTTCTTTGTACTTCCTTTCTTCCTCTATTTGTTGTTGTTGTTTTTAGAGAGAGAGAGAGTGCAGGGATAGGGGCAGAGAGAGAAAACCTTAAGCAGGTTCCATGGCCAGCATGAAGCCCAATGTAGGGCTCCATCTTATGACCCTGAGATCATTACTGAGGCAGAAATCACGAGTTGGAAGCCCAACCGACTGAGCCACCCAGGTGCCCCTCCTTCCTCTGTCTTTGGTTTAAACTTATCATTTTCAAACTTATTTTAGCAGGAGAACTATTTTTTTATTAAGCTTTTATTTTAATTCCAGTGTAGTTAATATACAATGTTATATTAGTTTCAGGTATATAAGATAGTGATTCAACAGTTCCATATAATACTCAGTGCTCAGATAGTAAGTGCACTCTTAATGCCTTTACCTATTTCACCCATTCCTCCCACCAACCTCTCCTCTGGTTACCATCTATTTGTTCTCCATACTGTATGGTTTTTCATTTGTCTCATCCAGATTGTGAGCCTTCTCAGTTTCTATAATCACATAAGCCAATTCGTCTTAATACTTAATTCTTCCATGTTGTGTTTATTAATAGCTCACTCCTTCTTATTACTATCCCTTTGTATGGATATACTTCTTTTTGTTTATTCATTCAATTGTTGGTGGACATTTGGGTTGTTTTCCATTTGTGGCTATTACAAATAAAGCTTCTGTAGAGGTGCTGGCTGACTCAGTAGGTGGAGAGTGTGACTCTTGATCTTGGGGTTGTGAGTTTGAGCCTCACATTGGGTGTGGAGATTACTTAAAAATAAAATCTTTAAAAACCTCATCAAGATCAAAAGCTTCTGCACAGCAAAGGAAACAGTCAACAAAACAAAGAAGCAACCTACGGAATGGGAGAAGATATTTGCAAGTGACAGTACAGACAAAAGGTTGATATCCAGGATCTAGAAAGAACTCCTCAAACTCAACACACACAAAACAGACAATCATATTAAAAAATGGGCAGAAGATATGAACAGACACTTCTCCAATGAAGACATACAAATGGCTATCAGACACATGAAAAAATGTTCATCATCACTAGCCATTAGGGAGATTCAAATTAAAACCACATCGAGATACCACCTTACACCAGTTAGAATGGCCAAAATTAGCAAGACAGGAAACAACGTGTGTTGGAGAGGATGTGGAGAAAGGGGAACCCTCTTACACTGTTGGTGGGAATGCAAGTTGGTGCAACCCCTTTGGAGAACAGTGTGGAGATTCCTCAAGAAATTAAAAATAGAGCTTCCCTATGACCCTGCAATTGCACTACTGGGTATTTACCCCAAAGATACAGATGTAGTGAAAAGAAGGGCCATCTGTACCCCAATGTTTATAGCAGCAGGCCACAGTTGCCAAACTGTGGAAAGAACCAAGACGCCCTTCAATTGACGAATGAATAAAGAAGATAGGTCCCTATATACTATGGAGTATTATGCCTCCATCAGAAGAGATGAATACCCAACTTTTGTATCTGCTTCTGTTGCTCCCCCTGCTTCTGCTTTCTTTCTCTCTGTCTCTCTCTGTCATATAAATAAAGAAAAAAGGATCAACCATACACATATTTGTCTCCATAGGCCTTGAATATCTCAAAAAAGATATGTAAGAAACTGATAATACTGTTGCCTTTGAAGAGAGAAATAGGGTTGGATTGGGAAAGGGACAAGAAGCATACTTGTTGTTGTTGTTGTTGTTGTTGTTGTTGTTGTTGTTGTTAAGAGCAGGGAGCAGGGACCCTGATGCGTGGCTCCATCCCTGGACCCTGGGATCATGACCTCACCATTCTGAGGTGCTTGACTGACTGAGTCACCCAGGCACCCCTGAGAGCATACTTCTCATTGGATACCTTTTGGTATATTTTTTTTTAAAGTAGGAGTCATGCAAATATATTGCCTATTCCAGAAAATAAATAAAGGTTAAGAAAGAAAAATTAAGTGTATAAACAGAGAATTTGCTAAAAAAATGACTTTTTTGCAAAGAAACATCTTAATGTGACACAAGGGATCATAAAGTTAAAAATTAACAAATGTAGATTTAATCATTTACGAATACTGGAGAGTAGATAAATAATATTTGCAGTAGACTTTGAAAGAGAGACATGAACAGAGGGTGAAGTAGATAGTTTCAGAGGAAGATATATGCAATGGCATGAAAATGGGAAGTGGCAAATTTTAGCAAACACATTGACTTGGCTGGGGGTGGGGAGGGCACGGGGCCTGGTAGAAGAAATAGGAAGGAAAAGGTAAGTGCTTTGCAGAAGAATTAAGACTAACATAAATGGTAATTTTGTAACATTCAACCCAATACCAACCTAACCAAGGCACATATTTAACTTCATTATCTTAATTCAGCTAACAGAAATTTTAATAAGTGCCTGCTATTATTCACTGGGTCCAGAGCTAGGTGTTGCATAGACATGATCCCTGTTCTGATAGAGCTTAGTCTAGTGGGCACCTCTGGGCTTCAACAGAGTAAGCAACCTCCATGGTCCCCAAAATTCTGGCTATGTATTTAGTCTAACATTCTCTGAACACCCCTAACCCTTTGTCCATCCTTAGACATCTCCATCTCTGTAACAATTTAAGTCATTACTCCAATTGCTTGACCCTCTCTCCTCCTTTCTTTCCATACTTATCAGTATAGGATAAGGATTGAGACTGAAGACTGAGGCCAGATGCCTGGATTTGAAATTTTATGTTGCATTTCCTGGTGAGACTTGGGCAATATACTTAACTTTCTTTGCCCAGCTTCTTCATTTATAAAATAGAGATAATAATAGTATGTACCTCATACGGATGCTGAGAATGTTAAATGAGTCATTACATATAAAGTGTTTAAAACACCCTCATGATGGTAAATTATTAATAAATATTAGCAGTTATTACTATTAACAAAAGGTTTTGCTTGTGTCATTTCACCCAAGTGTGTCATTTCACTAATACTTCCCACCAGCTCTTTCCCACCTCCTCCCACCTGGTGATCTTTTAATAGATGATCTCATTTTTCCCACAGCATATTGAACAACATTCTCTCTACTCGCCATTCTTCTAGAATTATAAACATGATCAAGAACCTCCCACTTAAAATCTATCCTTAATTGTGAGCATCTCTTTTTCTTTTTTATTTTACAATCAAATTTATTAAAAGTCCACACTGGAACCTCCATGTTCTTCAATTTTCCCTTCATTCCTCAAACTACCACAGTCTTCTTAACTTGACCCTAACATGTCACAAAATTGCTTTTACCAATTTCAACTATTTTCAAAATGCCTCTCCTATGTTTTTCCATTGTATCCTAAGTTCTCCTGACTACCTTAAAATTATAACTTTTTCAATACTTCGTATCCCCTCTAACACAGTATAATTTTTACTTCTTTATTTGGTTTATATCTGTTTTCCTTGGTTAGAATGTAAAATCAGGGAGAACATGAATTTTGTCTCCTTTGTTTATTGCTGTATCCGCAACACCTAAAATAATGCTGGAACATCATAGGCACTCACTAAATACAAATTGAATGAATGAACACTAAATCGTGATTATTTTTTTTCTGTCTTCTACTTTAGGTCAGGAGCTACTTTGAAGACTGGAACTGTTCCTCCTATCTCTTTACCGGCTGTTAGCTCAGAGCCTGACCCAAATCAGACTGTGAATATGATGGGTTCATGGGGAGTCACTATGGTTCCAGTATTTTTGGCAAATGCTTCTAGAGGATACTCCAAGGCCTGAGAAAGTGTTTTTAAAATTCCGTTCTGCAATCCTCAGCTCCAATGAGCTAGTATGAAGATTTTGCAAATAATGGAGATTTAAGTTGCCTAAAGTAACTGTATTAGTCAGTGGTCTCCAGAAAGACAGGACCAATAGGAGATTATCTATCTATCTATCTATCTATCTATCTATCATCTATCTATCTATCATCTATCAGTGGTCTCCAGAAAGACAGGACCAATAGGAGATTATCTATCTATCTATCTATCTATCTATCTATCTATCATCTATCATCTGTCTAGAGATTTATTAAGACGAATTGGCTTATGTGATTATAGAAACTGAGAAGGCTCACAATCTGGATGAGACAAATGAAAAACCATACAGTATGGAGAACAAATAGATGGTAACCAGAGGAGAGGTTGGTGGGAGGAATGGGTGAAATAGGTAAAGGCATTAAGAGTGCACTTACTATCTGAGCACTGAGTATTATATGGAACTGTTGAATCACTATCTTATATACCTGAAACTAATATAACATTGTATATTAACTACACTGGAATTAAAATAAAAGCTTAATAAAAAAATAGTTCTCCTGCTAAAATAAGTTTGAAAATGATAAGTTTAAACCAAAGACAGAGGAAGGAGGGGCACCTGGGTGGCTCAGTCGGTTGGGCTTCCAACTCGTGATTTCTGCCTCAGTAATGATCTCAGGGTCATAAGATGGAGCCCTACATTGGGCTTCATGCTGGCCATGGAACCTGCTTAAGGTTTTCTCTCTCTGCCCCTATCCCTGCACTCTCTCTCTCTCTAAAAACAACAACAACAACAAATAGAGGAAGAAAGGAAGTACAAAGAAAGAACAGAGGACATAGAGCTCTAAGTGCACATTCAGATCACTGGGGGAATTTCCATACTGATACCTGTGCCCCATTCCCAGAAGGGTCGGTCAAGGCTAAGGATTGCGCATAGACAGTTCTAAAATTCTTCAGGTGATTCTAATTATCAGTCAGGGTTGAGAACCACTGGAATAGGTCATCCTTGAAAAATGGAACAAGGCTACAAGGGAAGATGAAGGTTAGTCTGTTGAGAGAGACAAAATGTCCCCAGTGGTTGTTTAAAGTCCTCTTTAGTAATACTGAGCCATAGACAGTTCTGTTACTGGCATTTTATAGGGATCACTAGTAATTGGATCCAGACACTCGAAGGGACATAAGAGCAAAACTAAGTAAGTACTTAATGGTTACTTTATGGGACACTAATAAGAGCTAAAAAATCAAAAAAGCCATCCTTCTTCCTTGAAGCTTTCTAAAAGGTTAATTATCAACCAGTTCTTTCAACCCTTAAATTACTTTCTGAAAGTGAATTAGAGAGAGGAGCCTGAATTCTATTAGGAGATTGTGGTACTACCATAGATTAATTCTTCTTATTAAATGGTACTCTGTTGTTCATTTGTCACCAGGAAGACGCTAACTTAATCCTTGTTTTGAGCTTGCATATTGAACAATTCTGGATAATTGCATGTAGAATGATAACCTTTATAACAGGCACAATCCAATACAGAGGAAAATTCATTCTTGGAATGCAATTTCAAATTCATAAAATGAAATTTAACATCTTAGAAAGAGGTATATGAGTTTTATGTTGTAGTATTATTATTCCCAAGGGAAATTTCCAATATTCTGTGATTCAGTATAGACTCAGGATAAACATATGCTACTCACACTGCCTGAGGCATTCTAACAACCACATTTGATTTATTAGCAGATAAGTATTATTAATCAAAGTTTACACAATGTTGATCATAGGTGCCTTGTTTTTGTTATTATCCTCTTTATGAAATACATTTCAATAATAGAAGAACTCTCCATATAAAGAAGGACATATTATAATCCAGTTCTTTGTAAGGAATATTTTCATAAAATATATTGGACTTTTTTTCCTTTCAAATTAACAGGTTCTTGTGAGCAAATCTGATGAAATGGTTTACCATGGGAATTGCCTTTTAAATTCCAAAACAAAAGCATTAAACAAGTTGACTTTAACAGAAATGGATATTGCATTTTTTCTTCCACAAGTGCCAGTACTTTTTATTCTGCAATGATTTATGTTCCCTGATATGCTTTATCTCATGCTTGACTGATTACAAGTGTGAAGGAGGGTTAAATGTATTTGCTATTGGCAATTTAGCATTAATTGTAATACGCTGTAATCCAAATTACAATCTGTCATTTCCAGTCAACTTGTGAAGCACTGTAATTGTATTTTAGAGTTCCACTACCATTGATTATAGCTACCTCATTTGTGTTTTAATATACCATGACGAATTTGCAAATGGAAATACAATCTTGTAACAAGCCAGGAAACAAGTATTGTTCTTCCTATTATAACAGCTAGAAAATTATTTCTTTCTTTTTTTTTTTTTAAAGATTTTATTTATTTACTGGACAGAGAGAGATCACAGTAGACAGAGAGGCAGGCAGGGAGAGAGGGAAGCAGGCTCCCTGCTGAGCAGAGAGCCCAATGTGGGACTCGATCCCAGGACCCTGAGATCATGACCCGAGCCGAAGGCAGTGGCCTAACCCACTGAGCCACCCAGGTGCCCTAGAAAATTATTTCTTAACAAATGAAAAGAGAAGGAGATGGTAAGACAGTAAAGGGAATTCATTTAAGGATGAAAAAGACACAAAACTACTTCAGTTTTCTAGCAGTGCAAAAAAATAAGTGAGCCACAGATTTTTTGAAAAAAAAATTTTTAACAAAACATTACAAAAATATTTAAAAATTTTTTGAAATCTACCCATACTAATACAGATTGCTCGAGTTTATTGATTTGAATTGGTGTATAGTATTCCACAGCTTATACAATATTCTTTCCTTGGTGATCATTCACATTGTTTTTACTATTACAAATAATGTTGCAGTGAGCATTCTTATATATGACTCCTCATAACATGGGGAAGATTCACTAGGGAATATACTTAGTAGTGGGATCTCTGGGTTGCAGAGTATGCCTATCTTCTATTTCACTTAAAAAAAAATTCTGGTAAGGGGCCCCTGGGTCATTCAGTCAGTTAAGTGTCCAACTCTAGATTTCAGCAAAGGTCATAATTGCAGGGTTGTGAGATCAAGCCCCTTGTCAGACTCCATCTCAGCAGGGAGTCAGCTTGAGATCCTCTCTCTCCCCTTCCCTCTCTCTCCCCTTCCCCTCCCCTGCCCCTTTCCCTAGTCACTCTCTCTCTTTAATGTAAGTAAGTAAGTAAGTAAGTAAGTAAATAAATAAATAAATAAAATCTTGAAAAAATTCTGATAAGAACACTTAACAAGAGAGCTACTCTCTTGACAATTAAAAAAAAGATTATTATTTGAGAGAGAGTATTTTGGGGAGAGGTTGAGGAGGGGGGAGAGAGAATATTTTTTCCCTTCTCTCTCTAAAATAGTTTTTTATTTAAATTCAATTTACTTAACATGTAGTGTATTATCAGTTTCAGGGGTAGAATTTAATGATTCATCAGTTGCATATAATACCCAGTAGAAGGAGAGAGAATCTTAAGCACACTTTGCACTAAACGAAGAGCCTGACTTGGGGCTTGATGTTACAACCCTGAGATCACTGCCCTCAAACCAAGAGTCAGGTGCTTACCTGGCTGTGCCAACCAGGTACTCCAAATTTTTAAGTACACATTATTGTTGACTAGAAGTATAATTGTACAACCAGATCTCTAGAGCTCATTCATCCTGTTTAGATGAAACTCTATGTATGTTGATTAGCAACATACATAGAGTTGATTAGCAACTCCCCATTTACCCTTCCTCCCATTCCCTGGTAACCACTGTTTCACTCTTTGGTTCTGTGAGTTTGAGTGTTTTAGATAGCTCATGTAAGTAGAACCATGTAATATTTGTTTTTCCGTGACTGGCTTATTTCACTTGGCTTCACTTCACTTATTTTTCTGTTCTTAAAGGTTCACCCATGTTGTCACATATTTCAGATTTCCTTCTTTTTTTTAAGGCTGAATAGTATTCTTATAGGTATATGCCACATTCTTTATCCATTTATCTAAATGTATATTTAGCTTGTTTCCACATCTTGGTTATTGTGACTAATGCTGCAATGAACATAACAGTGCGAATATCTACTTAAGATACTGATTGCATTTCTTTGGATAAATACCCAGAGTAGGATTGTTGGATCATATGATAGTTCTATTTTTTAATATTTTGAGGAATCTCCATATAGTTTCCCATGCATTGTTTTGCATTCCCACCAACACTGTGTTAAGAATTCAGTTTCTCCACATCCTCACCAACATTTATTGCATTTTGTCTTTTTGATAATAGCCATCCTGACAGGTATGAGGTGATAACTCATTGTAGTTTTGATTTGCATTTCCCTGATGATGTGTAAAAATGAGCATTTTTTCATATGCCGGTTGGCATTTTGTATGTTTTCTTTGGAGAAATGTCTATTCAAGTTCTTATCCCATTGTTTTTTGGGGGGAGGGTGGCTTTTTAAGTTTTTATTTTATTTATTTATTTTTAAGATTTTATTTATCTGTCAGAGAGAGAGAGAGAGAGAGAGCACGCACAAGCAGGCAGAGGTGGAGAGAGAAGCAGGCTCCCCGCTGAGCAAGGAGCCTGATGAGGGACTCGATCCCAGAACCCTGGGACCATGACCTGAGCTGAAGACAGCGGCCTAACCAACTGAGCCACCCAGGTGTTCTTAAGTTTTTATTTTTATTCCAATTAATTAACATACAGTGTTATATTAGTTAAGTGTACATTATAGTGATTCAACAATTCTATACACCACTCTTCATGACAAGTGCACTCCTTAATCCCTATCACTTATTTAACCCATTACTCCACCCACCTCCCCTCTAGTAACCATCAGTTTGTTCTCTATGATAGGGACCATTTCTGGATTTCTCACTTTCTCTCTTTTCCCTCTGCTCTTTTGATTTGTTTCTTAAATTCCATATATGAGTGAAATCATACAGTATTTGTCTTTCTCTGACTGACTTATTTCACTTAGCATTATCCTCTCTAGCTCCATCCATGTTGTTGCAAATGGCAAGATTTCATTCTTTTTAATGGCTGAATAATATTTCATTGCATATGAACAACACATCTTCTTTATTCATCATTCAATGGATACTTGGGCTGCTTATATCTTGGCTATTGTAAATAATGCTGCTATAAACATTGGGATGCATGTATCCCTTTGAATTAGTGTTTTTGTATTCTTTGGGTAAATACCTAGCAGTGTGATTGTTAGATCATAGGATAGATCTTTTTAACTTTTTAAGGAACCTCCACAGTGTTTTCTACAGTGGCTGCACCAGTTTGCACTCCCACCAACAGTAAATTAGGATTCCTTTTTCTCCACATCACCCCAAACTCTTGTTTTTTCTTGAGTTGTTGATTTTATCCATTCTGACAGGTGTGAGGTGATATCTCATTGTAGTTTTGATATGCATTTCCCTGATGGTCTAAGTGATGATGAGCATTTTTTATGTGTCTGTTGGCCATCTGTCTTTTTTTTTTTTTTAAGATTTTATTTATTTATTTGACAGAGATCACAAGTAGGCAGAGAGGCAGGCAGAGAGAGTGGGGGAAGCAGGCTCCCCACTGGGCAGAGAGCCCCATGTGGGGCTCAGTCCCAGGACCCTGGATCATGACCTGAGCTGAAAGCAGAGGCTTAACTGAGCCACCCAGGCGCCCCGGTCTGTCTTCTTTGGAGAAATGTCTGTTCACATCTTTTGTCCATTTTTTAATTGGTTTATTATTATTTTTTTTGGTATTGAGTTGCATAAGTTCTTTTATATTTTGAATTATTAATCCTTTATCAAATATGTCATTTGGGGGGTATAGCTCAGTGGTAGAGCATTTGACTGCAAATATGTCATTTGCAGATATCTTCTCCCATTCCATAGGTTGCCTTTTAGTTTTGTTGATTATTTCCTTTGCTTTGCAGAAGCTTTTTATTTTGATGTAGTCTCAATAGTTTGTTTTTGTTTTCCTTGCCTCAAGGGACAGATCTAAAAAAAGCTGCTATCGCTGATGTCAAAGAAGTTACTGCCTGTGTTCTCCTCTAAGATTTTTGTGGTTTTAGGTCTCATATTTAGGTCTTTAATCCATTTTGAATTTATTTTTGTGTATGGTATAAGAAAGTGGTCTAGTTTCATTCTTTTGCTGTCCAGTTTTCCCAACACCATATGTTGAAGAGATTATCTTTTTCCCATTGGATATTCTTTCCTGCTTTGTCTAAGACTAATTGACCATAGAGTTGTGGTCAAGTTCTTACCCCATTTTCAATTAATAATTAATAGTTCTTCTACTGTTGTGTTCTAGTACTTCCTTGGAGATTTTGGAGATGAGCCCCATTTCAGATATATGATTTGCAAATATTTTCTTCTCTTTCATAGATTGCCTTTTCACTCTGTTGTTGCTATTGCTGTTCAGAAGCTCTTAGTTTGATGAAGTCCCACTTATTTATTTTTGTTTATATTGCCTGTTCTTTTGATGTCATATTCATAAAAGCCATTGCCAAGACCAATGCCATGAAGATCTTCCCCTATGTGTTCTTCTAGAAATTTTAGTTTAGGGTCTTACATCCAAAGTCTTTAATTCATTTTGAGTTGATTTTTGTGTATGGTGTAACATAAGAGTCCAAAATGTCATTCTTTTGCATGTGGATATCCAGTTTTCCATACCATCTGTTTAAGAAACTACACTTTCTCAATTGTGTATTCTTGAGGACCTTGTTGAAGATGAGTTGACCTTATATGTGGTGATTTGTTTCCAAACTCTCTATTCTGTTCCATTGGTCTATATGACTGCCTTTATGTTAGGATCATACTGTTTTGATTACTGTAGCTTTGCAATACATTTTGAAATCAGAGAGTGTAAAGCCTCCCATTTAAAAAAAAATTATTTATTTGAGAGACTGACTGAGAGAGAGAGAAAGTATGAATGGGGGGCAAGGGGCAGAGAGCGCCCATGGGGCTCGAACCCAGGACCCTGGTATCATGACCTGAGCCAAAGGCAGATGCTTAACTGGCTGAACCACCCAGGTGCTCCAAGCCTCCAGTTTTGTTGTTCTTTCTCAAGACTGATTTGATTATATGTGATATGGTCTTTTGTGCTTCCATGTTAATTTTAGAATTTTCTTCTATTCCTGTAAAAAAAAATGCCAATGAGGCTTTGATAGATATCTTTGGGCTGCATGGATGTTTAAAAAATATTACATGTTTTAATCCATGAACACAAGATTTTTTTCCATTTGTTTGTGTCTTGTTTAATTTCTTTCATCAGTGTTTTGTAGTTGTCAGTGTACAAGTTTTTCAGCTCCTTAGTTAAATTTATTGCTAGGTATTTTACTCATTTTGATGCTATTATAAATGAGATTTTCCCCAAATTACCTTTCTAGAAAGTTTGTTGTTTGCGTATTGAAATGCAACTGATGTTTTAAAAAATTATTTAAGTAATCTCTGCACCCAATGTGGGGCTCAAACTCATGACCCCAAGATCAAGAGTCACATGCTCTTCTGAGCCAGCGAGGCACCCTAAAATGCAACTGATTTTTGTGTGTTCAATTTGTATCTCATTATCTTAATGAATTTATTTAATCATTCTAAGTTTTTTACGTAGTGTTCAGGGTTTTCTATATATAAGATCATATTGTCTGCAAACAGGGATAATTTTCTTTCTTTCTTTCTTTCCAGTGTGGGTGTTTTTTATTTCTTTTCTTACCTAATTGCTCTGGCTAGGAGATCTAGTACTATGTTGAATAAAAGTGAGCAGCCTTGCCTTGTTCCTGATCTTAGAGGAAAAGCTTTCATTTTTTGTTTTGTTTTGTTTTGTTTTGTTTACCACTGAACATGATATTTAGTTGTGGCTTTTCATATATGGTCTTTAGTGTGTTGAGGTAATTTCCTTCTATTCCTAGTTTGTTGAGAGTTTTTGTTATGAAAGGGTATTGAATTTTGTTCAATTTTTTTTCTACATCTACTGGGACAATCATGTGCTTTTATTCTTTATTCTGTTTATTATGGTGTATCACATTAATTGATTTTCTTATGTTGAACCATCCTTACACACAAGGGATAAATCCCACTTGATCATGGTATATGATTCTTTTAATGTGCTGTTAGTTTCTGTTGGATAATATTTCATTGAGGATTTTTTCATGTATTTTCATCAGGGATATTGGCCTGTAGTTTTCTTTTCTTGTGGTACTTTGTCTGGCTTTGGTATCAAGGTAATTGTGCCTTATAAAATGAGTTTGGAAATGCTTCTTCATCTTCTACTTTTTGGAATTTTTTGAGATAGCTTGGCATTAATTCTTCTTTAAATATTATTAGAATATACCAGTGAAGCCATGTGGTCCTGGGCTTTTCTTTCTCAAAAGGTCCTTGATTACTGATTCAATCTTCTTACTAATAATAGGTCTGTTCAGACTTTCTATTTCTTCATGATTAAATTATGGTATGTTGTATGTTTCTAGGAATTTTTGATTACTTATTCAATCCTCTTACTAATTGCAGGTCTGTTTAGACTTTCTATTTCTTCATGATTTAAATGGTATGTTGTATGTTTCTAGGAATTTATCCATTTTCCTAGCTTATCCAATTTGTTGGCATGTAATTGTTCATAATCATCTCTGGTGATCATTTTTATTTCTATGCCATCAGTTATAATGTCTTTTACTTTTTATTTTGAGTCTTCTTTCTTTTTTTCTTAGTCTAGCTAAGAGTTTGTGGGTCTTTCCAAAAACTAACTCCCGGTTTTGTTGATTTTTTTTCTATTTTCTATTTCATATATTTCTGTTCTGATTTACTTCCTTCCTTCTGCTAACTTTGAGCTTAGTTTGCTCTTCTCTAAGATTTCAATGAAAGAAATTGAACAAGACACAAATAAATAGAAAGATATACTATATTTATAGATAAGAATTAATATTGTTAGACTGTCCATACTATTCAAAGCTACCTATAGACTCAATTCAACCCTACCAAAATTTCAATGGCATTTTTTACAGAAATAGAAAAAAGAAACCTTAAAATTTATATGGAACCAAAGAAGACCTTGATTAGCTAAAGTAATCCTGAGAAAGAACAAAGCTAGAAGCACACTTTCTGATTTCAAACTATACTACAAAGCTGTAGTAATCAAAATATGATACTGGCATAAAAACTGATACATAAGTTAATGGAACAGAATTGAGAGTCCGGAAATAAACCCATGCATAATACAGTCAACTACTATTTGAAAGGGAGTCAAGAGTACTCAATGGGAGAAAAGATAGTCTATTTATTGATTTTTTTTAAAGATTTTGCTTATTTTTTTTAAGTTTTATTTATTTATTTGTCAGAGAAAGAGAGAGAGAGAGAGCGCGCACACACAGCAGGCAGTGTGGTAGGCAGAGGCAGAGAGAGAAGCAGGCTCCCCACCGAGCAAGGGGCCCAATGTGGGACTCGATCCCAGGACCCCAGGATCATGACCTGAGCCCAAGGCAGATGCTTAACTGACTGAGCCACCCAGATGCCCCAAGACAGTCTATTTAATAAATGATGTTGAGAAAATTGAATAATCATATGCAGAATGACATTGAACCCCTATCTTATACCACTCACAAAAACTTGAAATGGATTAAAGACTTATATGTAAGATCTGAAACTGTAAAACTCCTAGAAGAAAACATAGGAAAAAATTTTCTTTGTGTAGGTCTCAGTAAGGATTTTAGGATATGGTAGCAAAAGAAACTAAATAAAGGAATTTATCAAACTAAAAATCTTCTGCACAGCAAAAGAAATAATCAACAAGATGCCCAACCTATGGAATGGGAGAAAAAATCTGCAAATCATATATCTGATAAGGGGTTAATATACAAAAGAGAGAGAAACTTATACAATTGTATGGGGGGTGCTCAATCTGATTAAAAGTTTTGGAGGGGTGGGGGTGGGGGTTGGGAGGACCTGGTGGTGGGTACTTTTTTTTAAGATTTTATTTATTCATTTGACAGAGAGAGATCATAAGTAGTCAGAAAGGCTGGCAGAGAGAGGGGGGGAAGCAGGCTCCCCACTGAGAGTAGAGAGTCCAATGCAGGGCTTGATCCTGGGACCCTGATATCATGACCTGAGCCGAAGGCAGAGGTTTAACCTACTGAGCCACCCAGGTGGCTTAATACCCACCACCAGGTGGTCCCTTGGTGGTGGGTATTAAGGAGGGTACATATTGCATGGAGCAGTGGGTGTGGTGCATAAACAATGAATCTTGGAACGCTGAAAAAAAAGATGGGCTGAGGAACTGAATAAACATTTTTCCAAAGAAGACATATAGATTGCCAACAGGTACATGAAAAGATATACAACATCACTGATGAAAGATGCTCAACATCACTAATCATTAGGGAAATGCAAATCAAAAGCACAATGTGACATTACCTCACACCTGTTAGAATGGCTATCATCAAAATGATAAGACATACCAAGTGTTGGTCAGGATGTGGAGAAAAGGCAACTCTTCTGCACTGCTGGTAGAATATAAATATGTCCAGTTACTATGGAAAATAGTATGGAGGTTACTCAAAAATTAAACATAGGTCTATCATATGATCCAACAATCTCACTTCTGCATATATACCCAAAGGAAAGGAAATCAATACCTTGAAGAGTTACATGCTCTCCCATTGGAGCATTATACACAAAATATGAAATCAACCCATATGTCCATCTACAGATTAGTGGATAAATAAAATGTAGCATATGTATATATTTATATATGTAACACACACAATATAAAATTGTTCAGCCATGATGAAGAAGGAAACGTTGCCATTTATGATAACATGGTTGGAACTTGAGGACATTATGCTAAGTGAAATAAGCGAAACAGAGAAAGACACATACTGTATGATATCACTTACACGTGGAATCTAAAATAGCTAAACTCTTAGAGACATTAGAATGGTGGTTGCCAGGGCCTGGATATTGGGGGAAATGAGATGTTGGTCAAAGGGTACAAACTTCCAATTATAACTTATAATGAATAAGTTCTGTGAATCTAATGTATAAGATGGTAGTTATAGTTAATAATACAATGTTACATACTTAAAGGTTGCTAAGAGGATAGATCTTGAATGTTCTCACTACAAACAGAAATGGTAATTATGTGAGTTGATGGAGGTGTTATCTAATGCTACTGTGGTAATCATTTTTTTAAAAGATTTTTATTTATTTATTTGACAGACAGATCACAAGTAGTCAGAGAGGCAGGCAGAGAGAGAGGAGGAAGCAGGCTCTCCGCTGAGCAGAGAGCCCGATGTGGGCCTCAATTCCAGGAACCTGAGACCATGAACTGAGCCGAAGGCAGAGGCTTTAACCCACTGAGCCACCCATGCACCCCTGTGGTAATCATTTTGAATATATATTGTACCAAATCAATATGTTGTACATCTTAAACTTACACAATGTTGTATGCCAATTATATGTTACTAATACTAGAAGGAAGTAAAAATAAAAACAAATAACCCCCCAAGAATATAAAACATTTAAAAACACATATAAAATCGCTTATGGGTCAAAGAAGAAATCATATAGAAAACTAAAAAATACTTGGAATTGAATGATAAGTGAAAATGCGAAAATGCTACCTACTGTGGGATGCAGAAGTGGTCCTCTTGGTATTTTATAGATTTAAAGTTTGTGTTAGAGAAGAAGTAAGGCTGAATAATAAGATAAAAAGTTAACTTAAGAAATTAGAAAAGGGGGCGCCTGGATGGCTCAGTCGTCAAGCAGCTGCCTTTGGCTCAGGTCATGATCCCAGGGTCCTGGGATAGAGCCCACATCAGGCTCCCTGCTCAGGGGGAAGCCTGCTTCTCCCTCTCCAGCTTCCCGGTGCTTATGTTCCCTCTCTTGCTATCTCTCTCTGACAAATAAATAAAATCTTTTAATAAAAATTAGAAAAAGAACAAAAGAATAAAATCCAAAGGAAACAGAAGGCAGAAGGAAGGAAATAATAAGAGCAGAATTCAATGAGAGAGAAAGCTGAAATATAATAAAGAGAAAAAATAAGTTCAGAAATTGGTTCTATGAAAATCTTAAAATACAAAACCTTTGGAAAATTTTTCAAGGAAGAGGAAAGCACACCTAAGCAATGTCATGAATGAGAAAGAAAACATAACTATAGTTACATTAGAAATGTAAAAGATAACAAGAAAAATTTATCAATAATTTTATGCCCATAAAGTCGAAATGCACTAAAAATTGAGAGTATGTGTGACAATATGACTTAAGTAAGACTGTGGACCACCCAGGTCAACTTGACTTAGCTGGTTGTTCAAGGAAACTTTGCCTGGAATAGATGTTACTATAAACAGTAATTAGTTTTACTTCTTAAGAAAATTCCCACAGATCAATTTATCTGAGATAGTAGACTATTCACTTCCACAATTAGCTTGCAGGCATCCACAACAATTTATACTTGCAACAAGTGACAACAAAAGTCACTTCAGGATCCTCTCTCTCTGTCACCAAATTTTAAATAATTATACCACATATTTGCCTGATCCCAATCATTTCCTTGCCTTGAAAGACCCATCTTAAACCAGTTGAACTCAGAACCCAAAACTCAGTAAGTATTCCATTTCTGATTTCTCCTTTCTGATACATTGCTAAGATCTGCCAAGTTGTGTTCTCTCTTACTGAAATAATTTCTAATTAATGGCTTTGCTTTAATAGCAGGTCTAGTGATGTTTTGGGGAGTTGAAAAGAATTAATTCCTTTTTTAAAAAAGTCTCTCTCTATATATTAAAAAATTCTGGTGCTCTTCATTCTTTGCCAAAGCCACATCACGGGGATAGCTCAGGTCCACCAGGTAAGGAAATACATTTCACCTTTTGATTTAAGGAAATATAAAGTCACCTTGAAAAGAGGTGGGCATATGGAAGGGATGATAAGTGTGGCTGTTTTTGTAATCTACCACAATGATGGAGAAATCATTTACCTCCATCCCTGCATTTTACTGAAATCTCTAATTTAGAGATTGGTTGATTTGTCAACGGTTAAACAACAGTTAAGTGGTAGCACCTTTTTTGAGTCCATTCCTAGATATTCCTCTTCAGGGCTTCTCCTATGTGTTCTTGATTCCCATAGTTCTTAGCACAGTGTACTGACACAGTAAGTACTCCAAGTACTAACTCAGTACTGACACAGTAAGCACACAGTAAGCACTCAGAAAACACGTGGGCTTCTCCCACGTGTTCTTGATTGTTCTTGATAGTTCTTAGCACAGTGTACTGACACAGTAAGCACTCAGAAAATGTAGAATTAGTGAGGGGCGCCTGGGTGGCTCAGTTGGTTAAGCATCTACCTTTGGCTCAGGTCATAATCCTGGAGTCCAGCATTGGGCTCCCTGCTCAGCAGGAAGTCTGATTCTCCGTCTTCCTCTTCCTCTCCTCTTCCCCTGCTCATGCTCTCTCTCTTTTGCTCATTCTGTCTCTGAAATAAAAATAAAATCCTGGGGAAAAAACAACAACATAGAATTAGTGAATATCTACATTTTTAAAAAGATTTAATTTATTTATTTTTCAGAGAGAGAGAGTAAAAGATGAGAGCACAAGCAGGGGGAGGGTCAGGCCAAGGGAGAGAGAGAATCAGGTTCCCCACTGAGCAGAGAGCCCCATGTGTGACTCGATCCCAGGACCCTGGGATCATGACCTGAGCCAAAGGCAGACACTTAACTGACTGAGCCATCCAGGTATCCTGAATATTTACATTTTAAAGGAAGAGAACAAACTCAATTTAGAAATTCTTACTGATATCCCACCCTTCAAATAAAACATTTATATTTATTTGTACAGAATAAATGGAGGGAAGGTTTGTGGCTTGAATTCCTTGGTTTTCCTCATAAAAGAATAGATATAATTATCAGGCATATCTTCAAAATATTCTTTTTTTTTTTTCAGTGTAACAGTATTCATTGTTTTTTCACCACACCCAGTGCTCCATGCAATCTGTGCCCTCCCTAATACCCACCACCTGGCTCCCCCAACCTCCCACCCGCCTGCCCCTTCAAAACCCTCAGGTTGTTTTTCAGAGTCCATAGTCTCTCCTGGCTCACCTCCCCTTACCATTTCCCTCAACTCCCTTCTCCTCTCCATCTACCCTTGTCCTCCATATTATTTGTTATGCTCCACAAATAAGTGAAACCATATGATACTTGACTCTCTCTGCTTGACTTATTTCACTCAGCATAATCTCTTCCAGTCCCATCCATGTTGCTACAAAAGTTGGGTATTCGTCCTTTCTGATGGAGGCATAATACTCCATAGTGTATATGGACCACATCTTCCTTATCCATTCATCCGTTGAAGGGCATCTTGGTTCTTTCCACAGTTTGGCGACCGTGGCCATTGCTGCTATAAACATTGGGGTACAGATGGCCCTTCTTTTCACTACATCTGTATCTTTGGGGTAAATACCCAGTAGTGCAATTGCAGGGTCATAGGGAAGCTCTATTTTTAACTTCTTGAGGAATCTCCACACTGTTCTCCAAAGGGGTTGCACCAACTTGCATTCCCACCAACAGTGTAAGAGGGTTCCCCTTTCTCCACATCCTCTCCAACACACGTTGTTTCCTGTCTTGCTAATTTTGGCCATTCTAACTGGTGTAAGGTGGTATCTCAATGTGGTTTTGATTTAAATATCCCTGATGGCTAGTGATGATGAACATTTTTTCATGTGTCTGATAGCCATTTGTATGTCTTCATTGGAGAAGTGTCTGTTCATATCTTCTGCCCATTTTTTAATATGATTATCTGTTTTGTGTGTGTTGAGTTTGAGGAGTTCTTTATAGATCCTGGATATCAAACTTTTGTCTGTACGACAAGGATGCCCACTCTCACCACTCTTGTTCAACATAGTATTAGAAGTCCTAGCAACAGCAATCAGACAACAAAGAGAAATAAAAGGTATCCAAATTGGCAAGGAAGAAGTCAAACTCTCTCTCTTCACAGATGACATGATTCTTTATATGAAAAATCTGAAAGACTCCACCCCCAAACTTCTAGAACTCATACAGCAATTCAGTAATGTGGCAGGATACAAAGTCAATGTCCAGAAATCAGTGGCTTTCTTATAGACTAACAATGAAAATACAGAAAGGCAAATTAGAGAATTGATTCCATTTACTATAGCACCAAGAACCATAAGATACTTCGGAATAAACCTAACCAAAGAGGTCAAGGATCTGTACTCGAGGAACTACAGAACACTCATAAAAGAAATTGAAGAAGACACAAAAAGATGGAAGACCATTCCATGCTCTTGGATCGGAAGAATAAACATTGTTAAAATGTCTATACTGCCCAGAGCAATCTATACTTTTAATGCCATTCCGGTCAAAATTCCACCGGTATTTTTCAAAGAGCTGGAGCAAATAATCCTAAAATTTGTATGGAATCAGAAGAGACCCCGAATTGCTAAGGAAATGTTGAAAAACAAAAATAAAACTGGTGGCATCACGTTACCTGATTTCAAGCTTTACTACAAAGCTGTGATCACCAAGACAGCATGGTACTAGCATAGAAACAGACACATGGACCAGTGGAACAGAGTAGAGAGCCCAGATATGGACCCTCAACTCTATGGTCAAATAATCTTCGACAAAACAGGAAAAAATATCCAGTGGAAAAAAGACAATCTCTTCAATAAATGGTGCTGGGAAAACTGGACAGCTATATGTAGAAGAATGAAACTCGACCATTCTCTTACACTGTACACAAAGATAAACTCGAAATGGATAAAAGACCTCAACGTGAGACAGGAATCCATCAGAATCCTCGAGGAGAACATAGGCAGTAACCTCTTTGATATCAGCCACAGCAACTTCTTTCAAGATATGTCTCCAAAGGCGAAGGAAACAAAAGCGAAAATGAACTTTTGGGACTTCATCAAGATCAAAAGCTTCTGCACAGCAAAATATTCTTTTAAAAAAGATTTTATTTATTTGAGAGAGAGAGAGAGAGAGAGAGAACACTAGCAGGGAGAGGGGCAGGAGTAGTGGGGGAGAGGGAGAAGCAGACTCCCATCTGAGCAGGGAGCCCAAAGCAGGCTCCATCCCAGGATGCTGGCTGGGGTCATGACCTGAGCCAAAGGCAGATGCTTAACCAACTGAGCCACCCTGGTACCCTCTTTAAAATATTCTGATTATATATATATATACATATATATATATATATTCTGATTATTTGATGATTTTGAAAGTAATATAGAGCCAGTGTTATGGATAGGGGGTGCTTTCTCTGGGTTCTTCCCACCCTCCAACATTATGAGAATCTGGCAGGGTTTCCAGAGGGAAAATTCAGTGGGAAGGTGGGAACACCCCCTACACCCTGGCCCCAGGGCTATAACCCCAGGAACTTCATATCTGGAGTTGGTCTATGCCTGGCCTCCAGCAATTCATACAGATTTCTAGTATGAACTTCCTGCTGGTTTGTGTGGTGTTTGGTGGCTTTCCCAGTTAAGTTGCCAAAGCTTCTGACGCAAAAGAACACAAGTTCAGAACTTGCATGCCATAACATTTAAAGATTAAACCACTGATGGGTTGAGGAGATAAATTTCAGAAGATTAAACCACGTGCCCCATTGTATTGTGGGTAAGGATTCATCCAAAACTGTCTCCAGATACCATATTCTCTACCACCCTCTACTGCCAAAAGGGAATCCAATTTCAGTATAAGAACTTTCTGGCAAGAGGGAAGAAAACCAATATAAAATTTCAGACAATAAAACCTGCCCAAAGTAAAGAATGGAATCCTTCATACAGTCCTAGCACTTTGGCATTTGGTGTAGAATCTATACTGTAGATCCTTAGGGCTTTTTGTTTTTTCTCTTGTATTCTTTATGCCCTTAACAAATAAGGAAATCAAATAGTTCACTTAAGACATTCACTCTAAAATATTCTTAAATTTTAATAACAGGATTAGAAGATACGATTCTTGAGTCTATTGGCTAACTGAATTAGGTCCCATGTATACCATATGTCTTAATGTTTAATATTGACTCAAGGTTGGGGGCATGAAGTAAGGGAAAGTACACTTACTATGCATGCATATGTTGTTAGGTAGGAAATGTTCATATATGATGCTTAAATAGCTTTTACACAAAAACATACCTCTCAAATTTTGGATGGAGTAGTTAGATGGCAACAATTGTTACTTTCAAGTGTTCAGTTTATGCAGATATTTGAATTTGCTAGTTTTGCTTTCCATTAGCTTCATCAGAGTATGAAAGAGAAATGTTGTAGATTCATGCTAATATAATTTTAAATGATTGTTACATTGATAATCACTTTTCTTCCTAAGTAGCTTATAAATTTCCTGTTTTTCTTTCTTCATTTTATAAACAGTAAAAAAAAAAAAGCATTTAACATAAAGTTTCATGACATATTAAAGGGGAGAAAAATGTGACTGGGTAAGCAATGAAGCTGAGAAGGAAATACATGATAGTGGGTAATATGTGCCTTGATAGAAGGAAACAAGAATACCTCCTCAGGCTTCAACAATAACTACATTTCTCAATAGTTAGCTCTGTTAAGATTCAGAGATAAATGGAAACATTTTATGAATGATATGCAGTTTGGGAAGGTATTTGTTATTATTTGCCTGCAGATCTTTTATTTCCGAAGCATCATAGTGCCAGAGAAGAAATATGATATACACAGGCTGTCACTGAGTCAATTGTCACAAACAATTGATGATTATTCAGAAACTCTCTTCATATAGGCGTGCCTCAGATTCAGAGTTTTTCTTGGTGTTTCAGTAGCTCTTTGCTTTTCCAGTTCACTCCTTCAATTCTATACATACAGACTCCTGACTATCACTGCTATCATGAAGAATTGTGGAGAGGACTTCCAGAGATTTGATGTCCAGGCTGATTCTTCAAAGGATGAGGAGCCATTTCCTATTTGAAATGGGGAAAGCAAGGGCATGCCAGGCTAAAAGGGCAAAGGGAGAAATAGCAAAGGAAGCAAAGGAAGCAAAAGCAAAGGAAGAAATAGCATAGGAGTTCAGAGAATCATAAATAGTTTGGGGTCATGAATGGTAGAAAATAGGCTGAGGAGTTAAGAAGTCAAGGAAGGGGCCTGGCTTTCACCTCATCAGATGTGGATGAAAAATTAGCAAATGATTTTAACAGGCTAATGACATTGTTATTTGAAAAAGAAAAAGATATTATCACTGTGTTTTATTGTAAAGAAAGGATTATAAGAGAGCAATACTTTAGGCAGGGAGTACAAGGAAGTTGGTATAGTCATTATGGGTGAGATGATAGTGGCCTTAGATATAAGGATAACTAAAGCTATTACTTTTCTTTTTTACTTTTTTTAAAGATGTTTATTTATTTATTTGACAGAGAGATCGATCACAAGTGGGCAGAGAGGCAGGCAGAGAGAGAGAGGGAAGCAGGCTCCATGCTCAGCAGAGAGCCCAATGCGGGGCTTGATCCCAGGACCCTGAGATCATGACCTGAGCTGAAGGCAGAGGCTTAACCCACTGAGCCACCCAGGCGCCCCAAGCTATTACTTTTCAATTGCATTAAGGTTGAAGCAAACTTTTCAATTCCACCCCATTTTCCACCATTCTACAATGGTGTTGCAGACATAGAGGCTGTTGACCCAATAAGCATATTTCCCTTCTCTGTTAACTGCTCTCTGATATTGAGCAAATATACTTCAGGGCGGGGCACCTGGGTGGCTCAGTGGGTTAAAGCCTCTGCCTTCGGCTCGGGTCATGATCCCAGGGTCCTGGGATCGAGTCCCACATCAGGCTCTCTGCTCCGTGGGGAGCCTGCTTCCTCCTCTCTCTCTGCCTGCCTCTCTGCCTACTTGTGATGTCTGTCAAATAGATAAATAAAATAATTAAAAAATATATATATATACTTCAGAGCCCTAGTATATTCCCAGAGCCATACTAATCTATGAATGAGAATGAGAGGCAATTCTGGCCAGTAAGATTTGAGAAAAAGAATCTTAAGGACTTTTCATTAGTCTTACCAAAAGAACCCACAAAAGCAAATACCTCTCTTCTGGCCTTTGCATGTTTTTGTAGAAGGATGTGATTGAGGGGGCTGCTGTAGCCATCCTGAGACCGAGTGAACAATTTTAAGACAAAAGACAACATTCTGCAAGTGAAAGAGCCGAAATACGGCAAGAAGTTTGATCTTTGATGGCTATGTTGAAGTGGTGAATTCATCAGTCCTGAAACTACCCTATCTCTTGAATTTTTATGTAAGACAAATATCTACTAATTACAATTTTATTTGGATGTTCTGCTTCTTGCAGCCAAAGGCAGCCAAACTGACATGTATGTAAAAATATGTAACTGAATTAAGAAATACCCCAAATACAAACTTGGAAATTTGCAAAAGAAGTATGGGTATGTCCATATACCTTTCACCCACTTTTCCCTAAAGGTAATGTCTTACACCAGGAAATTGATATTGGTACAATCCATAGAGTCTACTCAGATCTCACATTTTATATGCACCTATTTATAACTGAATGTGTATGGTGTGTATAGTGTGCAACTTTATCACGTGTGGATTCATGTTGCCATCACTATGATCAAGATATAAAACTGTTTCATCACTATCAGCACCTTCACACTCACCCCTTTTCCTTCCTCCCCAATCCCAAACTCCTGGAACCACTAATCTTTTCTCTGTATCTACAATTTTGCTATCTTGAGAATGTTATGTAAATGGAATCACACAGCATGTAACCATTTGACATTGTTTTCACTCAGCATCAGCATCTTGAGATCCATCCAAGTTGTTGCATGTATCAATAGTTAATTCCTTTTTATTGCTATGTAGTATTCCATGGTATGGATGTACCACAGTGTTAAAGGACATTTGGTTTGTTTCCAGCTTTGGCTATTAAAAATAATGCTTCTATGAATATTACTGTAAAGGTTTCTGTGTGTACATAGTTTTCATTTCTCTGGGTAAATGCTCAAGTGTTCAATTAATTGCTTGGTCATATGCTGAGTACATGTTTAGTTTTGAGAAACTGCCGAACTGTTTTCCATCGTGGCTCTACAATTTTATATTCCCACCAGCAATGTATTAATGATTCCATTTCTCTACATCCTTACAAGGATTTGGTGTTACCACTATTTTTATTTTAGCCACTCTAATAAGTATGTTTTGGTATCTCATTGTAGATTTAATGTGCATTTTCCTAATGACTAATGAAGTTGAACATCTTTTTTTTTTTTAAAGACTTTTTATTTATTTATTTGGCAGACAGAGATCACAAGTAGGCAGAGAGGCAGGCAGAGAGAGAGGAAGGGAAGAAGGCTCCCCGCCAAGCGAGAGCCCGACGCAGGGCTTGATCCCAGGACCCCGGGATCATGACCTGAGCCGAAGGCAGAGGCTTTAACCCACTGGGCCACCCAGGTGCCCCAAACATCTTTTTTTTTTTTTAAGAGATTTTATTTATTTATTCGACAGAGAGAGAGTTTGCATAAGCAGCAAAGGGAGAGGAAGGAGCAGACTCCCCACTGAGCAGGGAGCCCAATGTGGGGCTTGATCCCTGGACCCCAGGACCATGACCTGAGTTGAAGGCAGATGCTTAATCAACTCAGTCACCCAGGCGCCCTGATGTTGAACATCTTTTATGTGCTTATTTGCCAACTTTATGTCCTCTTTAATGAAATATCTGTTTATGTCTGTGATAGGCAAAATAACGGCCTACCAAAGATACCATGCCATAATCCCCAGAACCTCAGAATATTTATCTCATACAGCTAAGATACTTTGCTGATGTGATTAAGGGTACAGACCTCGAGATGAGGAGACTGTTGTGAATTATTCAAGTGGGACCAATCTAATCCCCTGAGTCTTTAAGTGGAAAAACTTTCAGGGAGAGATGTGACTAAGAAATAAAGATCAGAGGCAGAGATTGCAGAGAGATGGAATATTGCTAGCTTTGAGGAAAGTAGGTGACCTCTAGAAACTCAAATGTCAAGAAAATTGTTTTGTGCTGGTCTCAGCCTATCAATGATCAATGTCGTAGTTGGACTGACCCTGTGGTTCTTATTATGATTGCAAGATGCCCCTTAGCAATAACCATCAGGAAACTTTGAAAAAATAAAGGTTTATTACTTACAAGATCTAGATATTACATAGCACACCCAGGGCCACACAGCATGGATGAAAGGAGAGAGGGAGGAGAGAGTGCATGTCACATGCTAGCAAGAGAGAGTACATGAGTCCCAGGGGTTCACCCCTAGTATCAAGGATGAGAGTCAAGGGTTTTCCAGGCTCACTCTTTAGTAGTAAATTTAAAACATAACAGTAGGAATTTAAAGTGCAGGAAGAGAAAAAAACAAGTGGCCCAAATTGTCAGTTATTAAATCAACCAAGATCTCTAAAACAAAGGAACCTCAGTGCGGGGAGGTAACTGGCTCTTTACCTAGTCCTGTGGCTGGCCATGTATTTATTTGAAATAGCCATCACTGAAGAGGAGGTCTCTTTGCAGTGGATGCCTCTGCAGTCAAAGCTTAAGTCAGGCACCTGCATTACAAAAAGAAGAAAGAGAAAAGAAAAAACAACTCAGCTGTCAGGGTTTATGCCAAGAAATAGAATGTCCTTGAAAGCCTCTAGAAAGAACTACTGTCCTGTTGACACCCTGATCTTAGGCCAGTAAGACCTGTGGTTGACATCTGATGTGTTTTTTTCCAGCAACTAAATTTCTGGTAATTTTTTAGAGCAGCAATGGAAAATTAATGCACTTTCTTTTACCCATTTTCTAATTGGATTTTTTTTAAATGCTGAGTTTTGAGAGTTCCTTATAAAGGTTAGGTATTAGTCCTTTGTTGGGTTTGTGGTTTGCAAATGTTTTACCCTAGTCTATAGCTTTTTAAAAAAATTCTTTTCAGGGCACCTGGGTGGCTGAGTGGGTTAAGCCTCTGCCTTCGGCTCAGGTCATGATCTCAGGGTCCTGGGATCGAGCCCCGCATCCGGCTCTCTGCTCAGCGAGGAGCCTGCTTCCCCCCCCCCCTCTGCCTGCCTCTCTGCCTACGTGTGATCTCTCTGTGTCAAATAAATAAATAAAATATTTAAAAAAATTCTTTTCAATCTGAAGAGCAGAAGTTTTTAATTTTGATGAAGTCTAATCTTATTCACTATTCCTTTATAGATCAGGATTTTGATGTCAAGTCTCAGAATTCTGCTTAACCCTATGTTCTGAGTATTTTCCTCTATGTTTTCCAATTATTTAAAAATTGCGGTAAAATATACATAAAATTTACCATTTCAGACACTTTTTAAGTGTACAATTCAGTGGTATTTATTTATTAAGATTTTATTTATTTGACAGAGAGCACAAGCAGGGGGATAGTGTCAGGCAGAGGGAGAAGCAGGCTCCCTACTGAGCAGCGGGAGCCCTATGTGGGACTTGATCTCAGGACCCCTGGATCATGACCTGAGCCGAAGGCAGTTGCTTAACCAACTGAGCCACCCAGGCACCCTTCAGTGGTATTTATTGTAATTAAAATGTTTCCTTCTGTTCTTTGTACTGTTTGTATCAAATTGGTTTTTGTTTTGGTTTTTTTGGTTGTTGTTGTTCATTTTGGTCTCTTGTCTTTCAACTTAAAGATTTTCTTCAAATAAGGACTGATCCATGGTTGTCTGTCCATATTTGAGGAACTAAAACCAAAAGCTGATTGGAAGTTTTAGGTATACAGGTGGGGTTTGTTGATTTTTGGTCTTCACTGTAGGATGATATGGTTGGTTATTTCAATGGAGATCACTGACTATCAGTACCTATCTGATTTCTTCAGCTGCTCAATTTACCCACTCAATTTATCCTACAGTCATCTGACCGTCAGTTCTCTTCATGGTACTACTTTGTATAGTTAAGCACAAAACCAAAGTTTTTAGTTTGACTGTTCTTTTTAAAAAATTTTTTCAAAAGATTTTATTTATTTATTTGAGAGAGAGTGAAAGCGAGAGAGATCACAGAGCTCTGCAGAGGGAGAAGCAGACTTGCTGCTGAGCCGAGAGCGGGATGTGAGGCTTGATCCCAGGACCCTGGGACCAAGCCACCCAGGATGAGTCACCCGTTAGTCTGACTTAAGAATTCAGAAAAGGTAGAGGTCAATGACGAGTGGTAGACTTGGGAAGTCTTAACAGATGATGTGTGACATGGGATGAGCCCTGAAAGACAAATAGTTTGGTTAGAAACTGAGGTAAGAGGGGCTCAAACTGAATGGGTAATTAAGGTTGCAGTTTACAAGGGGAGTAATCACTTTCAGCTGATAGTGTGGCACAGCTGACTAAGATATGTATCAGTAACTGCAATAAAGCAGCTTGTGACTTTGGCAAATCATTTATCTCTTAAGAGTCTCAATTTCTTCAAATGAAAACCATGGGGAGACAAATGCTAAAGTTCTGCCTAGGTCTAGAGTTGTAAGTTCCTGGTTTAGGATACTTATTAAGATTCTTTCACATCAGATGACTTTTTGAGTGATAAGTTATAATTAGTGAATGACTATACAGTTCATGCGAGTGAACTCAGGAACTATAGAATTACTCTTATAAAAACAGTAATTATTTTAAGTGATAGGGAGCCCCATAACTTTATTTACATTAAATTTACATGATGCTGCTTTTAAAAACCTGTCCACTTATTTCGTGTAAGTGTACTATGATTTTTTCTTCCAATATAGTAAAAAACTAAAACATGAAACAAACTACACTGAAATCCTGACCTTGTTTCTTCCCTTTACATATAGAGGATATCACTATAAATGGAACATGGTTTCTTTCTTCTTGAATGTAAAGCATAATTGTGCCATTTGTAGAGAACTGACTTAATTTGTTAAACAAACCTTTATTTAGTATCTGCTGTGGGTCAGGCATTTGTGCCAGGAGTGATGATTCATAGCAATTAAAAGTATAGTTCCTACCTCCCATTAGTTCACAGCCTAGCAGGGAAAGGAAGGCAGGTGAGTAAGCCAGGTATTTTACAGTGTGATACCATGGGAGTGCAGGATGGATCCTCTGTAATTAATGTCTCCTTTGGCCTGCCCAGAAACCACTCCTTCTTTCTAGAATGGTTCCTGAATTTTTCACTTGGAATTACCCCTCCTATCATTCTCTGTACTTTGACTGGGGCTGTAGGCATATGAGTCAAATCTGGCCAATTATAATATCTATATACTTTGGGTCACAGTGATTAGTTTAGGGATGGTCCCATGACCCAAGCCAATCTTCTACAGTTACAAGGAATCTTGGGACATGGCATGGTATATTCAGGGAAGAAGAGATATTTAGCTATGGTGGGCTACTTGGGTCTGAGTGTGTAAAGTTGGGAGATAAAGTTAAAATAGGCAAGAACAGTTCATGAAAGGCCTTGTATGTTATGCTGGGGAATTTGGACTTTTTCCTTGAAGAGATAGAAAGCCATTAAAGGATTTTAAGCAGGGAGTTCACCTGATCAGATTTAGGCTCTCATAAGACAAATCTGGTGGGGTTATGAATTATTAGGGGGAAGATGAAGCAGAAAGGAGGGGAATGAATTAAGATGCCACAGTAGTTGTCCAAACCAGGCATAACCAGAGACCTCAATGTAGGAGTGGTAGTGGGGATAGGAAGGAGAGACACAGTGGGGATGTTTGCCATTTCTCCAGAAGACTCATGCCATGAGTTACCCAGAACTGAGTAACATGATAGCAACACTTTGGGGAAATTGTGCTCTGTCTATATCTCTAATTCAGAAAATAGTAGTCAATTTCAGAGAACGAAAGCAAAATTTAAGACTGCTTCTCAAAGTTTAACATGCACAAAAATCACGTGGAGATCTTGTTAAAGTGCAGCTTTTGATTCAGTAGTTCTGGGACTTGAGATTCTGCATCTTTTTTTTCTCTTTTAAAAAAATTATTTTAAAAAATTTAATTCAATTAATTAACATACAATGTATTATTTATTTCATGGGTACAGGTCTGTGATTCATTAGTCTTATAGAATACCCACTGCTCCTTACAACACATACCCTCCCCAGTGTGAGATTCTGCATTTATAACAAGCTTCCAGATGCTACTGGTGTGCAGACTACATTTTGAGGAGCAAAGATTTAGGATTTTTTGAGGTGTGATGGGTCATTCAAGTAAAAAGGTCCAGCAGACAACAGGTGTAGGCCCTATAATTTAGGAAAGAGAAGCTTGGGCTGGAGATATTTCAGTCATTAGTACATGTAGGTAGTGATGTCAGAATATATAATGTCTAGGAATGTGCTTGGAAAAAAGTAAAAGAAACCCAAGAATAGCCCATGGGTAGTTAGTGCCAGCATTTAAGCGGCATCTGGAAGATGAGACTTTAAAACAAGGAACCAACAGACGAAACTAGGATGCCAAGTTTTCAGTGAGAAACCTTTAATTCCCAAACTTTGTATTATATAAATAATAGCTGCCATTTACTGAGCATTTTATTCCAGACCCTGTACTAAGGGCTTCAACTTTTCTCCAAACCACAGGGTGTAAGAAATGTCTGTTAAAAATCCCTTTAACCAGGGGCACCTGGGTGGCTCAGTGGGTTAAAGCCTCTGCCTTTGGCTCAGGTCATGATCCCAGAGTCCTGGGATCCAGCCCCGCATCAGGCTCTCTGCTCCAAGCGGAGCCTGCTTCCTCCTCTCTCTCTGCCTGCCTCTCTGCCTACTTGTGATCTGTCAAATAAATAAATAAAACCTTTTTAAAAAATTCCTCTAACCACACCCAATTACTTTGAGCTGGTGGAGTGTTTAATGTGGGTCACTATTAAGGATCTACACACCACATCTAGGATTGTATGAAGGTTCTAGGGGGTCTTACTCAAACCAGTACTTTTGGGAAAGGTCTCAAGTCTTCACTCAATGCTGGTTACTATATGCTCACTTCTCCAGCTCATTTATCCTTTCAGGGTGACCTGCTTTGCTGATTCAGTGCCAAACTTGGACATGGGGTCTTGGCAGTGATTGGAATCTCTGATGCCTCGTGCGCAGCCTCCCTTACGGATACTACAAATCTATTCCCTTGGAAGGTCTTGCCTCTTCCCTTACCCATTAGGTTCCTGATATTCACAGAACTCTCAACCTTCCTTTTCTGTTACTCCCTTTGGTTGCCACTTAACCAACCTGAGAAGTCTCTAACCTCTCTCCACGAAGTACCTTAGTGGGTACTGAAGTTTTAACACAAAGGGGCCATTTATTCTGCCCTGGGGCAAGGAAAGTCCCAGCGCTATCAGGGTGGTATCCAATCATCCTCTGGCATACTGCTCCTCTCTACTCCCCCCCGCCCCGCATTCTTTCACAGCCCTGAGAACAAAACAGTATCTTGGTATCTCAACAACTTATCTTGACACACAGGCACACACCCATGAGATCTCTACAACCAGTCATTGGGTAATCTTCATTTTACATCCTTAAGCTTGGATGAATTTAGAAACTTGTTTCAAGACACGCAGCTATTAAGTAACTGTGTAGGAGCCGTGAGCTCTGCGCTTTGGATTCTGGAGCAATGAGGGCGTGGTATTATCGCAGTTCCAATCGAAATACCTTACTCCAGGTCACGTGTGAGTTGCAGTGATCAGACTCAAATTCAGAAACTTCACATACAGAAGGGGAAAGTCTCCGTGTGGATGCTCAAATAGAGGGCTGGGATTCCTTTAACCTTCTCCATAGTCTTAAACCGATTTTCAGATGAGAAACAGAGGCTGAAGGTGTGACTTACCTATAGCTACAAAGCCAGGACCACGTTTACTGGCTCCCAGTATATGTTCTTCCCATCGTACCAAACAGAAATGGCTCGTGAGCGGCTCAAAATCTCGTCCCCAGGAAAATACAACGCAGAAACACTCTAACACAGTTTCCCTCCACGGGAAAAATTGGCGCATGCGGGGTATGCACCAGAGGCTCCCTAGCTCCCTGAGTTCCACTCCACTACGCATGCGTTAGGCTATTCCTGTCACCCGCCCCTTCGCTCTGCGCAGTTCCCGCCACTCCCCGCCCCTTTTCCGCCCGGATATCAGCCTAGTTTTGGCGGATGTTGTTGTGAATCCGAGAGACACGTGAGGCGCTGCTACGTCATCAGAGGCACGCGAAGGAAACATGGCGGCGGCGGGTGCTGTGAGCGGGAAGGTAAGTAACGGCCCCGGCGAACGTACCTGCTTTTCTCTGGGATAGGGGTGCTTTTGTTGCTTGGAGGCCGGTCGGGGAGGGACGTGAAGGCCATTCGGTATCAAGAACAGCTTGTGGCGGTTGTAAGAGAAGAAGACTTGGTAGTGTCACCTGTTCTCTGGAGATTGCCGGCTTAGTCTGGGAATTAAAGACCGGCTCCTGCTCCAAGACCAGCTAGGCCTTCGGCGCTGTTCTGCTCTGCACTGCCCCGCAGTAGGGGGTCTTTATTTTTTATTGCCTTTTCTAAGAGACAGGTTGCCTAGTTCCTTTCCTTTTGTGGTTCACTTTTTCCTGTATTTGGTTCTTTAGATCTACTCTGACTCCAGCGTCTTTTTTTCTTTCCCCTTGAGGCGTTAATCTAACTTGCCTGTCTTTCTCTGCATCACTCTGGTGGAGGTATCTTTGCCCTCTTTGGAAGGAGCTGAAAACAGGTGCTGTGCAGCTGAGCACTTAGAAGAAAAGAGTGTTTTGGATTCATTTTACCAGCCTGCCGAGTTGGCTGGTGCTTGTGAGCAGCAGGGCATGTTTCCACTCAGGGAGCAGGAGATTTACACCATCCCACGCTTGTCTAGGAAGGCGTTAGTTAAGGTATTTATTTCTTAGAGGTCTTTATGATGTTCTCTTGAGGAGTATCTGTGATGCTGTCATAACTTCCTCCTAGTTCGTTAGGAACTAGGATTACATGCGGGGGAGATTTCTTTGTATATTGCCTATATACGTTCCGAGGGCACATCTTAATGCGTGTTATTTAGGACTATCATGACATGCCACAGGCAGCATTTCCTAGTGCCGGAGTGTTTCGTAAACGGTTGGGTCTGGTGATGACTCATGGAAAACTAATGACTACATATTTACTTGTCACTGATAGCGTCCTCTGTGCCCCGAATTTTGGTCATTTTCTCTATGCTGCCCTCCTTAATGCACTTTGAATTATTTGACGTTTGTGGTTTGGTGTATGGACCACTAGACTCGGCGGCAGAATAACACATATGGTCTTGGTTTTGCTATTACTTTGAAGTGTGACCTTGGGAAACTGAGCACGTATGACTTCTCTGTCCTTCATAAAATTTTTTCTCCAGAATAGTGGTGGTGCCAATTATTATTTTTTGTATTGGGGTTGTTAGGATTACATGAAATAATAAAAACATTAAGAAAGTTTTCAAACTTCTACATATTGGCTGTTTTAAATGATAGATTGGTCATAGTTTTTTGGATTATTCATGCTCTTTGATTGTCTTAGTTTTTAAGTCTTCAAAATGGATGCTGATTTTCTGTTTGACTCATTATATATTTGAAAGTTACCCTGCTTGGTTTTCTGCCTGGACGGATCCAATTTAGGTCTCTCTAAGGAGGGATCCTTTCCATTTGAGCTACGCTTCCCTCTTTCAGGTGTGGGCTGTTTTTGAGAGAATCCTTGAGATGATGAAGCCCAGTTGTGAAATGTAAGACTTTTTTCACCCTTTCCTTCCAGTCACTCTCTCTCATAATCTGACATTTAAAAAAAAAAAAAATTATTTATTTATTTATTTATTTAATTTATTTATTTTAGAGAGAGGTAGCATGCGCAGGGGGAGGGGGAGGACGAGAGGGAGAGAGAGAATCTCAGGCAGGCTCCCGGCTGTGCATAGAGCCCCACACAGGGCTTGATGCCATGACTCAGAGATCAGGACGTGAGTCAGTTATCAAGAGTTACACGCTTAGCTGAGTGAACCACCCAGGTGCCCCCATAATCTGACTTCTTAAAATTAGTCTTTTATTAGATAACTGTGCTTCATCATCTCATTTATTCCCACTCGTTGTAAATTGACACCCGTTACCATCATACCACCTAAACTATTTTCCTATGCCAACAGCTGCCCCTTTGTCAAATAATACTATCATGACCTGCAGAACTCATTTATTCTTCCCTCGGGAAGTTCAGATCTAGTTTAATGGTATCATCATTCTGTGGTTGTGTGTAAAACAAACTTGGAGACATCCATTTCAATAAAAATTTATCAACAACCAAGTCCTACCAGTTCACCTCAAAGAACTTTCTTAAATTTCTTCATACTTTTCATTCTCTATGTTTAGTACATTTAGTCTGTCATTAATCTTACATTCTTAGCTGATTTTTCTGATTTGTTGCAGTTTCTTTGCCCATAGTCCCCTCTCTCACTGCCACTGGAGGGTTTTTGTTTTTTTGGTAATAAACATATCTGATTGTCTCTTCTTTTAAAAAAACAAAATCTGAGGTGCCTGGGTAGCTTGGTCGATTAAGTATCAGATTCTTAATTTTGGCTCCAGTGGTGATCTCAGGATCATGTCGTAGAGCCCTGCGTTGGCTCTGCACTCAGCATGGAGTCTGCTTCCTATTTTTTCTCTTCCCCTGCCCTTTCTCCACTTGTGCATGCTCGCTCTCTTCTCAAAATAAATAAAATTAAGGAAAAAAATCTTTATTTTGTTACTGTCACTATTAGAATAATATTACAGGCTGCTTAACATGGCATTAAAGGCCATGTTTCCTTTCTGGCTTTATCTTACTCTTCCCTCCTTTCCAGTTTTGTTTTTTTGGGAAAGGGGAATAGGGAAAAATATATAGATGTGAGAGAGTGAGTGTGTGTATGTGTATTTCTTTGTCTCCACACCCTTCCCATCCAAAGGTTCAGCTAAGACCTGTCTAGCTTAGAAACCTAGAGTAGTGGATGTTAACCAAGGCTTACAAGAACCACATGTGGTACTTTTAAAAAATGCAGATGCTGGTGTATAGAATCAGTGTTGAGATCTAGGATGTAGAGTAATTTTTCTAACAATTCTGTTTTGCTTTTTTTGAACTTTAAGTGTAGGAAGTAATCGAGGAGTTAATCTCTGTCATATGGAGAAGCAGTGTAAGGTAACAGTTAAAAGAGTTTGGATTTTGGATCCAAACCAGTTTCAAAATTAACTTTATACTTACTGGTGACTTCAAATTACTTAATATTTCTGTGCCTTAAGTCTCATTTGTAATATGGGGATGATATAGTACCTACTTTATGAGATTGTGAAGAGAATAAGTAAATAGAACAAAGCCTGGCATGTGATAGATGCTGTGTAGGTGTTACTCGTAATCTCAGTTTCTCTGCAAGTCACTGTTACATGGTTTTAGTATGGGTATAAACTTCATTTGAAGTCAGTTTTAGCTCTAATTCTCATTGTTACTTTAGGAATTGAAAAATACCTTGTTTCAGAAATCATGTAGTTTTGATGAATGAAAAATCATCACAGCTGGGCAGTGGTTAAGGAGATGGAACTTGATGGGTTCAAATTCTGACTCCACTGCTTTATGGCTGTATACTTTGGGCACATTTCTTAACTTCCTTGTGCCCAGTTTTCTCATTTGTAAATGAGGGATAATTATATTTCCATCATGGAATTGTAAAGAGAATTTGTAAATGAGTTAACTGTAAATGTAAATTGTAAATGAGTTAATATTTGCAAAGCATTCAGAACAGTGCCTGGTGTCAACTAAGTGCCCAGTAAATGTTAGCTGCTGCTATTACTAAGGAAAATCTTTCAGACTTCTTAAACATTATAAGGTTGTTATTGGTTAGGAAGTAGTTGAATGTTTATTTTTGCTGCCATTTTCCACAGATTTAAGCTGCTCGCATATATAAAAGCGGTATAGTTATGTAAAATAAATTAGAAAAAAGGTAAAAGGAAAGTAGGGATAAAAAGGTAAATGGTACTGGAAGTACATTTATTAAATAAACTGTATGCTTTAATGGGCCACAGTTCAGCTCTAAGTTTTTTACCAGCCTAAGAGGGTAACCTGATCCATTATAAGGATTACAGGACCCACACTCAAATAAAACCCAAAAGCAAAACCCCCAGAAAACTAGTTTCTGAAGGGTAGACCAGAGAATAAAGTCTCCTGTAGGTTCTTTGTACTATATAATACAATGTACTTACGTGGCATAGTGCATCTTTTTTTCTTTTTTTTTAAGAGATTTATTTATTTGAGGAAGAGGGGAGAGTGTTTTAGGGAGGGGCAGAGGGAGAGAGAATTTCAAGCAGACGCCATGATGAATGCACAGCCTGACGTGGGACTCCATTCCATGGCCCCTGAGATGATGACCTGAGCCGAAACCAAAAGTTGGATGCTCAACCGACTGCACCACTAGGTGCCCCTGTATCCTTTTGGTAAGAAAAAGGACCCTCTGATACCTCTAGTATGCTGTTCGTTTTATGCCAGCGGGTAGTTCAGTAGTTCAGTAAATACAGGGTACCAATTTGATGCCCTCAGTTCTCTGATGATTTGACTTAATGAAGGGTAGGTTTTTGTTAGCATGAGTGGGTGAATTCAATTTTGCATAAATACTGTTCTTAGCAGAGCTTTTGAAAGTAGATTTGAGTTTGATTATAAACCCTGATTAGTTCTTAAGTTCAGCATTTTTTTTTTTAAACTGTCTGTAGAACAATGTTTTAACAGTCAACCAAACAGAGAAAGTGACATTCTGTTGTGAATACTGTGGGGAGTTATAGGTACACTGCCTGTATGGACGATCTTTTGTCTTCTATAACTGGTGGACAGATTTGAGTTGAATTACGTTAATAATTGAACAGGATGAGTTGAATTTACCTATTACAGAAAAGGCAGGGAAAGGGAGACAGCCTGAAGTAGGTTTTGGCCTTAGACCCACTGCCCGGATTGTTAGTTTACTTTCATTCATTTATTCAGCAAATATTTATTAAGCATCTGATTTGTTTCAGGCACTATAGTAGGCTTTGGGTGTATATTAGATAGCCCTTACCTTCTGAAAGACTTAGGTTCTTTAGAGGGAAAATACTCAGTAGCATCCACTTCTTTGCCTTGTCTAAATAAGAAATGCAAAATGAATTTCAAGTCCTTCAAGTAGGTGCTATTTTTCCTGACTGTATTCTGAAGACCAGTAAACTGACTTATTATGAGGGCAGGGCCTGACGTGTTTCACCTGCATCTAGCCAAAATTCTAACACATAGTATGTATTCAGTGAGTACGAATGAGCAAGAAGGTAGAGAAAATGAGTGGGGACTGGAGTGGGAGAGATGGAATCACTAAGAGTGCTCTTGTTTTGGAGTTAAAAAGTCCTATTTTAGTACCCTTGGGTTTCACTCTGTTTTTACAGTGATTGTTTTAGAATTTAGTTCTATTGAAAAAAAAAAAAAAACCCATGAAACAATTGGGAAATCAGCTGTTACTTTTTAAGAGTTTGTTGTGATGGCGTTCTTAGTAGGAATTCATTTTGTAACTTAGATTTAGTCCCTTCCAATTTCCTTTAGTTATGCTTATAGTCCTGCGAAACCCATCTGCTTAAGAAATGGAAAGAATATTCTAGTATCTAGATTTTCCTGGAGAACTTTCTTTTCCTAGACTAGATTTTATAACATGGTAGTGTATTCATGGTGTAAAATACAAAATGAGTATGTCTTCTTCTTCTTCTTCTTTTTTTTTTTTTTTAAAAGATTTTGTTTATCAGTCAGAGAGAGAGAGGACGTTCACAAATAGGGGCAGCTGCAGGCAGAGGACCAAGCGGGCTTCCTGCTGAGCAAGAAGCCTGACGCAGGAGTCTCTCGCAGGACCCTGGAATCATGACCTGAGCCAAAGGCAGATGTTTAACCCACTGAGCCACCCAGATGTCCCTTTTCTGGCATTCTTTAGCAGACATTTAAGTACCTATTGTTTGTTCTTTGGATACTGAGTGGATAAGCATAGACTTTATTTTTGACACAGTACAGTAGTTTGCAAATTTAACAAGTTTATGAATTAATAAAAACATGGCTTTTATTGGGGAAAGAATTAAAATGTTAGATCTTTGGTGGGATGTAGCTGCTGGAATTAAATGAGAAATTATGACCCAGCTTTTTTATTTTTACTTTTTGGTGGAGGGTAATCCTTATGAGATCTATTTACTGTTTCAGTGTGGAATACTAAAATGTATATGTAGTCCTTACTATAAGAGAAGTAATTCATTTAGTCCTCCTTGTACCTCCCCAGGCAGCTAAATTATTCCTGCCCTCTTGTCTGACATCGTTTGGTATACTGTTGCCCTTAAGAAGCAATAATAGTTCTGCTGCCTGCCCTTTGAGACTTGTAACATCCTTAATATTTCAATATCTCTATATCTTCGCTCTCAGAATTTCTGTGACTTGTTACTCTTAAAACCATTTATGTTCTACATTTCTTTAGTTCCGCAGTCATTACTGATTGACTTGTCCAAATAAAACTCACTGTTTAGGGGCGCCTGGGTGGCTCAGTGGGTTAAGCCTCTGCCTTCAGCTCAGGTCATGATCTCAGGGTCCTGGAATCGAGTCCCACATCAGGCTCTCTGCTCGGTGGGGAGTGTGCTTCCTCCTCTCTCTCTCTGCCCGCCTCTCTGCCTACTTGTGATCTCTATCTGTCAAATAAATAAATAAAAATCTTTAATAAAAAAAAACTCACTGTTTACTTTTTTCCTTCTGTATTCCCTGTCTCAGTGAATAACCTCATCCACTCAGTTTGTCCCTGATTTCTCTTCTCTTCCTTTCCCACGTCTAATCAGTCCTGAAGTCCTATCATTTTGACCTTCTAAATATTTTTCTGAGCCTCTGCCTTTCTTCATCCCCACTTCCACTGCCGTTCTTGCCACTGTGAATCTCTTCCTCCCTGGATTACTGCAGCTGTTCATTTTTGGCTCTGCAGCCGGTGTGTGTGCTTAGAAAAGGCAAGTCTGACCATGGCATTTCCCTGCTAGAACTTTTTAATTTTCTAGTGGCAAATTCCAAACTTAAGGACAAATTCCAGACTCCCAAATTCTTGAGCATGGTTTACAAAACTCTTTGTGATCTCATATGGTCTCTATTCTTGTCTCTAAGCTCTTTAACCTCTACTCTCTGGTCTGGATGCTAGCCATGCACTAAACTACTGCTGTCTGTGTAGAACATACACTCTTTGCCAAGAGCATCAACCCTTTTCTAGTTAAAATTGTCACTCTGCAGGTCTCAGCTTATATGTCCCTTTAGTTGAGTTTTTCTGATTTCTCATCTTCCGGAGTCCTTAGGTCTAGATTAGATATCATTTATTAGGTCCTACTGTGGTAGCCTATTCATGTTTGTATCATATATTGTAATTATTTGTTTTCTTATTCTAATCCCCTCTTAGATTGTAAGTGCTATGAAGTCAGTGACTGAATCTTACGTATTTATACTAGAAACATGCACTGCCTGGCACATTGTATGCATTCATTATAAATTTTTTGGACAAGTAACTGAAAACGATCTCTTATTCAGGAGCCTGTGCATACTTCCATCACACTCTGCTGTGACCATTTATTTACTGGTTTACATGACATGAGTAGTTTAGGCAGATACTTTTTTTTTTTGGTGTGTGTTTTTCCACCAAAATCTTTTTATTCCCAACATTTAGTTGAAGCTCAGTAAATGTGTTGAGTGTATGAGTAAAGAACTTCTAAATCAGATTAGGTGGAGTGGAAGTGGTGGGAATAGTTAGACGGGCTGTTGCTCTTTTGAAGGATTTAGAACTTACTTGCCGAGAGACTGTAATAAAGAGAACAGAGAGCAAACATAAAAAGGCACAGGCTTTGAGGGAACAGGTGACTTAAGAGTGGCCCTAGGCAGGACGTTTGTATGTATTGGGCAGTGTCAGGTGTTGATTAGCTGCAGAAAAATATAGTCAGAAGGATTTTTAGGCTCAGGCATGACATGGTCAGATGTACATTTATAAAGACTAATTTTGGCAGTGTTTACACATTATACACTTTACCAAATTATTGGAAGGTGACTAGATTGGGAGAAGAGATACCAAAATGTTATTTTAGCAACTCAGGATAGAAATAATGAGGGGTCAAGATCAGAGGTGAAGGTTTGAGGAATTTCGGAGACAGGATGGGGATGATGAAGAAAAAGTTAGGACAACTGAGTGGAGGGGATGTCAGAGCTGGGAATATCAGAAGAGCAGATTTAGGGTAAAACATACTGAGTTTAAGATGACTGGGTTATTCAAATGAAAACATCAAGGAGATGCTTAGATATTTATGTGTGGAATTCATTAGAATTTCTGGCTTCAGGGGCACCTGGGTGGCTCAGTGGATTAAAGCTTCTGCCTTTGGCTCAGGTCATGATCCCAGAGTCCTGGGATCAAGCCCCGCATCGGACTCTTTGCTCAGCGAGGAGCCTGCTTCCCCCTCTGTCTGCCTGCTGTCTGCCTACTTGTGATCTCTGTCAAGTAAATAAATAAAATCTTAAAAAAGAAAAACAAAGAAAACTTTAAAAAAAAAACTTAAAAAAAAAATTTCTGGGTTCACTCTGGTATTTTGTGGAGATACCTTCATTAACCAAAGTTTAAAATTTCAATATGCTTAATGGTTTTAAAGAAACTGAATTTTTAAAACCTTTCTTGTTAAATTTAGGTTATAAAATTCACGTAGCTACTGCAGTTCAAGAATGTATGTTAGGCATAGTAGGTGTTGGATTTACATATTTGAACAGATATTTAGGGCAAGAATTTTATCCATAAGCTTAATAGTAAATTTAAAATATCTGGGTTGAATTGTAAAATTTTGAAAATAAAGATTATGATAATCATAATACAAATAAAAATCCAATCTCATGCAAGTGTAGGAACAATATAAAAAGTTACTTGGTATGTTGTGCAGCTTGCCTTTTCAGCTTTTTTTGGTCAGAAAGTAGCATGGTCTTGAGTTGGATTGCCCCAAGTACATTTCTTTTTATCTAGAAAATTCAATTTATTTGTTTACTTGCCCCACTTTTGCTTTAACTTTTGCTAAATTAGAGGTTAGCAAGTTTATTCTAAAACATTTGTTGGGTCTAGAGTTCTTTTAATAAGTTATATCTGGCAGAGTTCCTTTGCTAAAGGAAAAAATTTGCAGTTTATTTTGCCATCAGCAGGCCATCATCACTGAGAATTTAATAAATATATTTACCTGCTTAGGCATCTTAGCGGATATTTAAGAATAGATAACAGCTGGAGGGTATGAGGCAGTTTTATTCCAAATGGACAACTTTTCCCCTTTTTTTAGTGCTTTAATACATTGTTTTTTTTTTTACCCCTCCCAAGAGGGTGGGTAGCACTTAGAATATTCTAACTCGTGTAAACATTTTATCTTTTTTATAACATTGCCAGGTACATGCAAGGAGCTTTATCTTGTTTATTTTTCTGTTCTTCATGTTGTCTGGCACATAATAAGTGCCAAAAAAAGTATCAATTTTAATCAATTTTATATAATTAGCCTAATACCACTAAGTCTTAATACCACAAGTCTTTGTTGATAGTATTTCGCTCCCTATGGACACCTAATCTGCAATGAAAACAGGTGTAATCTAAAAATTTTTTTTGAGGCAGGATCAACTTCCCTTTCTTAATTTTCTTTCTTTTTTAAGAGTATTATCTTGACTTACATATTTTCTTTTATATGGGGTTTTAGAGTTTAAAACAACAGACCTTTAATATAACTCATTTTTCATGCAGTTTTGAGGTACAATTGATAATAAGCTGTACACATACATTGTGTAATTTGATAACTTATGAGGTATGTATACACCGTGAACCCATCAACACAATCAAGATGATGATATTTCTGCCAGAGTGTCCTCTTGACTCACAGTAATCTGTCACTACCTTTACCCTGTCCATAGGCAACCACTGAGCTTCTTTTTGTCACTGTAGATTAGTTTACATTTTCTAGAAATTTATATAAATGGAATTACATAGTTTGTACTCTGTTTTTGATCTTCACTCAGCATAATTATTTTAAGATTCATTAATGTTGCATGTATCATTAGTTTATTCATTTTAATTGCCAAATAGTATCCCATTGTATGGGTATACCAAGATTTGTTCATTCATTAACCTGTTGATAGAGATTTGGATTTTTTCTGGTTTTGGTTGTTATAAATAGAGCTTCTGTGAAAATTGGTGTAGTCTTTGTATGAACAGATGCTTTCTGTTTTCTTGGGCAAATACCAAAGGGTAGAATGGCTGGTCATATAATGTTAGTTGCACACTTAGCATTTTAAGAAACTACCAAGCTGTTTTCCCAAGTAGATGTACCATTTTACATTCTCACTGTGCTGTATGAAAGTTCCAGCTGTTCCACATCTCTGTCAAAATTGGGCATGTTAGTCTTTTTAATTATAGCCATTGTAATAAATGTGTTGTATTTCATTGTTTTCTGTTTGCATTTCCCTAATAATTAATGATGTTGAGCATCTTTTCATGTGATTACATGCTGTCCTGTATCTTTCTTGGTGAAGTGTCTGTTCAAACGTTTTGCTCATTTTATTTTAAACTATGTTATTAGTTTTCTTGTTCCTGAGTTTTTTGAGAGTTCTTAATGTTCTGGATATAAGTCCTTTATTAGATATGTGATGTGATTTGCAAATGTATTTTCCTTGCCTGAGCCTTGGCTTTTATTTGCTTAATAATGTCTTTTAAAGAGCAGAAGTGTTCAGTTCTGTTGATGTCAGTGTTTTTCTTGTGTGCTTTTGGTGTCATTTCTAAAACATTCTTGCTGAACCAAGGGCCATATCTTTTTCTTTCTCAATTTTGTAGTTTTCTTTTTTTTTTTTTAAAGATTTATTTCCTTGAAAGAGAGAACACATGCGTGTAAGCACAGGGGAAGGGCGGAGGGAGAGAATCTCAAGCAGACTCCCTGCTGAGTGTGGTACACAACATAGGGTTTGATCTCACCACCCTGAGATCACAACCTGAGCCTAAACCACGAGTCATATGCTTAACTGACTGCCACCCAAGTGCCCCTGTAGATTTACTTTTACACTTAAATCTGTGATCCATTTTAGTTTAATTTGTGTATATGGTACAGTGTATGAAATTTATATTTTGCACACTGGTATGCAGTTTTTCAAGTGCTGTTTGTTGAAAAGACTATTGCTGAATTGCTTTTGTACTTCATCAAAAATAAATTTACCGTGTGTGTGTGTGTGTGTGTGTATGTTTATGTTGATTTTGGAACTCTTTATTCTGTACTGTTGGTCTGTTTATTTCTCTTTACATCAATATTACATTTTCTTGTTTACTGTAGATTTTTATTGAGTCTTATAGTGAGGTATGTCCGTGCCCCACCATTATTCTCTTTCAAGGCTGATTTGATTATTCTGGGATATTTGACTTTCCACCAAATTTAGAATCAGCTTGTTAATATCTGCAGAAGATCCTGTTGGGATTTTGATAGGCATTGCAATACATATAGGGGTCATTTTCAGGGAGAATGGACATCTTAACAGTATTTTGTATTTAATTTACGTCTTCTTTCATTTCTCTCAAATACTTTTATAATTTTCAGTTTAGAGGTCTTGCACATTTTCTTTTAAATTTATACCTGAGCAGAGTAAGACAATTATCATGTGGTCTCATTCATATGTGGAGTAGAAGAAACAGCGTAGAGGATCATAGGAGAAGGGAGGGAAAATGGAAAGAAATCAGAGAGGAAGACAAACCTTAAGAGACTCCTAACTATAGGAAACAAACAAGGTTGCTGGAGGGGAGGTGGGTGGGGGGATGGGGTAATTGGGTAATGGGCATTAAGGAGGGCATGTGATTTCATGAGCACTGGGTGTTATATGAAACTGGTAAGTTATTGAATACTACACATCTGAAACTAATGTACTATATGTTGACTAATTGCATTTACATAAAAAAAGATTTATGCCTGAGTATTTGATATTTTTGATGCTGTTGTAAATGCTGTATTTAATATTTATTCATATATAAATATAATGTATAATTGATTTTTGTATATTGATCTTGAGTCCTGGGTCCTCGTAAGTAAATTCGCTTAGTTTTAATAGCTTTTATGTAGTCTACTGGATTTTCTACAAAGACAATCATGTCATTTGCAAATAAGTTTTACTTCTTTGTTCTAGTCTAGATGCCTTTAATTTATTTTTTCTTTATTGTGATATCTAAAACCTTAAGTACAATATTGAATATAGTAGTAAGGTTGGACATCCTTATCTTGTTCTTGATCTTAGGAAAAAAGCATTCAGTCTTTATTCAGTATTTGGTATCAGCTGTAGTGTTTGATAGATGCCCTTGATCAGACTGAGAAGTGTTCCTTCTGTTCTTTATTTGCTGAGAGTTTGTCAGAGATGGATGTTGGATTTTGTTGAATGCTTTTCCTGCACTTTTCGAGATGATTGTATGGTTTTTCTTTAAATTTTTTTTTCACTATGATGATTTTACAGGGATTGATTTTTGAATATAAAACCAACATCAAGTAGGGTGTAAACCCCATTTGGTCATGAAATATTTTCCTTTTTACATATTGTTGGATTCAATTTGCTAAATTTTGTGTAGAATTTTTTGCATCTAAGTTCATGAGATACATTGGTTTATAGTTTTATATTTTTGTGATGTTTTAGTGTAATTTTGGTGTCAGGGTAATGCTGGCCTCATAGAATGAGTTGACAAGTTACTCTACCGTTTTTCTGGAAGAGTTTGTGTAGGATTGGTATTAGTTCTTAAATATTTGGCAAGACTCATCAGTAGAAGTATCTGGGCCTGGAATTTTCTTTGAAGGTTTTTAACTACAAATTCAGTTTCCTTAATTGATACTGAGCTACTCAGGTTACCTATTTCATCTTGAGTAAGCTTTGACAGCTATGTCTCTTAGGAATTTATCTGTTTTGTCTGAGTTGTCAGATATATTAGTCTGAGTTTAAGAAATTTCTTAGTATCTTTTCCTCCTTTTTTCCCTTAGTGTCTTTTTTTTGTGTGTAAATCTGTGTTTATGTTAATGCTCTAATTCTTAATATTGGTTAATTTGTGTCTTTTGTTTTTTTTCCTTATCAGTCTGGCTAGAGTTTTACCAATTTTATTCTTAACTCATTTTTGGCTTCGTTGATTTTTTCCCTTCCCCCATTTTTCTTTTTTTCTATTTTTATTGATTTCTACTCTGATTATTTCTTTCTGCTTACTTTGGGTCTAATTTACAATTCTTTTTCTAGTGTTTTAAGGTAGAAGCTGAGGTTATTAATTTGAGGCCTTTTTTTCTTTTCTAATAAAGGCATGTAGTGCTATATATTTCCCACTCACTAAGCACTACTTAGTGACACTGCATAAATTTTGATACATGCTTGCATTTTTTTTTTTAAGATTTTATTTATTTTTTTGAGGTAGGAGCCAGAGAGAGTACAAGGGGTGGGCGGCCCAGGAGGAGAGGGAGAAGCAGGCTCCCCACTGAGCAGGGAGCCTGACTTGGGGCTCCATCCCAGGAAACCAGCTGAGCCACCCATGTGCCCCTGTGTTTGCATTTTCATTCAGTTCAAGTATTTCCTAATTTTCCTTTTGAATTTTTCTTTGGTCCTTGGATTATTTAGAAGTAGGTTATTAATTTCTAGATATGTGGGAGTGTTCTGAAGATATTTTAATCACTGATTTATAGTTTAATTCTGTTATTGTCACATAATATACTTGAACTCTTAAATTTACTTAGATGGCCCAAAGTATGATCTTTCTTGGTTAAGTGTTTTGTATACAGTTGAAAAGAACGTTTATTCTGTTGTTGGGTAGAGTGTTTTGTAAGTGCCAGTCAGGTCAAGTTGTTTGATAGTGTTATTCAAGTCTTGCATTGAGACTGGTTTCTTAACTGTTTTAGGAGTTATTGAAAGAGGTGTGTTGAAATCTGACTCTTAATTGTGGAATTGTTTATTTGTGCAATTCTATCAGTTTATGTTTAAAATTTTTGAAATTCTGTTATTAGGTGCATAAACATTTAGGTTCAATCTAACAAACCTAGATGTTATTGACTACTTTATCATTGTGAAATTATCCTTGTACCTGCTAATATTTCTTTTGCTATGAAATTTACTTTTGTCTGATATTAATAAAACCATTCTAGCTTTCTTTTCATTGTGTTCATGTGATATATGTTTCTACCTTTTTTTTTTTTAAAGCCTGTTTGTCTCTATATTTAAAATACTTTTAGGTAACAGAGAGTTTGGTCTTATTTTCTATTCAGTCTGGCAACCTCTTTTTGGTTGGAGTCTTTAGATGATTTACATTTAATGAAGTTACTGATGTGGTTAGATTTAAATCTGTCATTTTGCTATTTGTTTTCTATTTGTCCCATATTTGTTTCATTTTCTATTTCTGCCTTCTTTGTGGTTAACAAAGTAGTTTTAATTATTTTGTGTTTACTTCCTTTGTTGACTTATTAGCTATATCTCTTAGTGATTGCTTTAGGGCTTATAGTATATATTTTTAACTTACTTTAACTTATCTTAACTTTTACATCTTTAACATTTATCTTTAAGAGTTCTACTACTTGGCATAAAGTATAGGAACTTAGAATAATATGCTTCCATATCTCTGCTCCTGAACTTCCCAGCTCTGTGTCCTCAGCTCCAGGAGACTGCTAGGTATCCGTTGGGTTTTCTCTCTCTTTGCCAGCTAGAAACTCTCAAGACAGTAAGCTCTGGCAGTTGTATGGCTCACCTCATTTGTTTCCTTTGAGCAGTCATTGTCTTTTATTACCTGATTAAAAAAACATTGTTTCATAGGTTTGGCTGGCTTGCTTCCTTTTTTGTTTTTGTTTTAGTTTTCTGGTGAGAGGGTAAATCCAGTCTCTTTCACTCTATCTTGGCTGCATGTATATTATAGGGTTTTTTTTTTTCCTCTTTTTTTGGTGGGATTAATTCCTACTTCTGCTGTGTATGTTTTTTTCTCAGTCTCAGGCTGAGTATTTGACTGTGTTCCAAATTTGTTTCCTTGATTGTTAGGGACTCTGAGATTATCTTTTTCTTCCAGAGGTTTTTTTGTTTTGTTTTTGTTTTGTTTTTAAAGACTCACTTATTTGAGAGGGAAAGCGCAGGAGAGCACACACATGGCCGGTGGGGAGGGGCAGAGGAAGAGGGAGAAGCAGACTCCTTTCTGAGCAGGGAGCCGGACCTGGGGCTCTATTCCAGGACCCTGAGATCATGACCTGGGTGAAGGCAGACTCTTAACTGACTGCTACCCAGGCACCCCTCTTCCAGAGTTTTTATAATAACTATTTCATTCTTGTTATTCTGTACTGGTTTTCTTTTGCTCTGTGTTTTCTGAGAGGTGATGTTGTCAACAAGACATTTAAGAATTTTATCAGGTGCTAAGTATTTAGAGAATGTCAGTAGATACTCGGGTGGTTGAAGATCATCATCACCTCTATAGAGTGGGTTATGCCAGTTTGTAATTTATATTAAAGTATATTTTTTCCCCATTTCATTGGTAGTTTGTGTATCATCTCTGTAATGATAACATTCTTTCCCCTCCTCTGCTTCCTTTTATTTTGCTGGTATGCTTAGTGATAGGTGGTGCTTTTCCCTCAAATCTGCTTAATGTATCCTTCGGTTTAGTTTCTCAGTGTATGTCCTTTCATTGTTGAATTCATGTCATGATTTCCATCTGACAGTATTCCTTCACTGCCTGTGCGATTTGGCTTAAATTGTTTCTAAAACTACACATTTTGCTTTTATTGCCAATGATTTTTAGCATTTTGGTTGTAAAACAAAAAGTATGTACAGAAAAATGGCACGTCTGTAACTTCATACAGCAAACATCCTTGTAACCACCGCTTCAGTCAAGAAATTTAAACACTGCTGTCTTGTCTTTTTTTTTTTTTTAAGATTTTATTTATTTATTTGACAGGCGGAGATCACAAGTAGGCAGAGAGGCAGGCAGAGAGAGAGAGAGGAGGAAGCAGGCTCCCCACTGAGCAGAGAACCTGATGCGGGGCTCGATCCCAGGACTCTGGGATCATGACCTGGGCCGAAAGCAGAGGCTTTAACCCACTGAGCCACCCAGGCGCCCCCCTGTCTTGTCTTTTTTTGCTTGTATTTAAATTCTTCTTTTCTGTCCCCTACTTAGTATTACTGGATACTTCTTTCAGTTCTTTTTCTCTCAGTCTTGCACCTTTTGTCTTTTATGGTATTTGATACTTATTTTTCTTTAGGTAGTTTGTTTATTCTCCTGTTTCATTTTTTTTTTTAATAAAGATTTTTATTTATTTATTTGACAGGCAGAGATCACAAGAAGGCAGAGAGACAGGCAGAGAGAGAGGAGGAAGCAGGCTCTCTGCTGCGCAGAGCCCGATGCAGGGCTCGATCCCAGGACCCTGGGATCATGACCTGAGCTGAAAGCAGAGGCTTTAACCCACTGAGCCACCCAGGCGCCCCTCTCCTGTTTCATTTTAAATTCCTCAGCAAACACAGTATTTGATTTCGAGAATTTGAACCATACAGGATTCATGGTCCTAAAACCAAAACCTCAAACCACCCAAATCCTGATTTTGACAACTATATATCCTGTTGTATACAGTTTTCATACTTCATTTTCCCTGCCAAATAAATTGGAAGATGAAGTAAAAACACCGTTTATATCTTCATTAGAGATGTATTGCCGATATATTTTTGCCATATAATTTGTTCTGTTGTAGAATATCATAAATTAGTAAGTTATTAGGCTTGGAGACTCTGATACAGACTTTTTATAGTATCTCAGATATGTGTGCTAGAGAAATAATTAGGCTGCTATATTTTTACATTCAGTGTCTGTGTCCCTAGGGTAGCAATCATGGGATGTCTTTACTGCCTGTACATTGTGTTCCTATTAGGGATGCTTGGTGTGGGTAACTGAGAGTTTCTCTTTGAAAGGAGTCTTAAACATGCTGTGCATCTCTAGTAGCACAGACTTTTGTCTCAGTCTTTTTCTTCTCCTGGCTTTCCATTTGCCAGTTTCCCGTGCTTGCTTTGGCAGTACATATACCATTTGCCAACTTCCCAACATTAGTTTTCATTGCCTTTTACTTCATTGGAATATGATTTTTTTCTTGTTTTTCTTTCTGACCTGTTTGTTTTCCTATAAAGTGTAGAAATTCTTCATCTTCTTTCAAATCTTAAGCAGTAGAAAGAGAGGCATTGCTGGTGTCCTTTTTTTACTTTCTGTAGCACAGAGGACCTACTCATGTTCACAGCATTGGAATTGCTGACTTCTTCACATTGGAGTATGAGCATATAGTATACTGGAATAATTTTGTTGATGTCTTTATATTATGTGCCTTATGTTGATTAGCTTGTTATTGTACATCCTTTGATCAAATAAAACTTGTCAGAGTGGATCTTTGGATCTCAGCCCTAGACTAGTGTAAGAACCTTGATCAAATCACTCAACTTCCCTTGCATTTTTTTCTCAGTTACAAAGTGGGGCGTGGGGATGGTAACACATACCTAATTGTGTTACAGCATCAAATGTGATAACATACAAATGCTGTGTAAAGTAATGCTTAATAGGAACATTATGTGCTGATAATAGAATTTTAACTTTTTATTTGGCATTAGAGATAACAAAACCTGAGGAAAGAAATTGGAAGCCTGTTTTACTAAATGTATTGTTTCAGATGAAATGCCTGATATCATAATTATCCCTTGTAGCAAAATAATTTTTCATATCAAACAAGCTTGGAGATAGCTTTTCAAATCCTAATTATTACTATTGATGGAGATAGGAAGCAGAATGTCCTATGGCAGAGATACTCCTCAGGAATCAATTCATTTATAGAGTCTAATGAAGAAGAAATACTGTTTTTATATTGTGTAAGATCAGAATTTTAGTTGGCCTTTTGTTTTTGTGTTTTGAGCTATTGAAGGTAGTTGATACTTGTAGCGTTGTATTTTATTAGGCACGTGTACCCAGAAGCTGGAGTGATGAGCAGATATATGCTGTAAAAAAAAAAAAGTAAAATCACTCCTGCAAAAGTAGAGTGAAGTACTAGATTAAAATGAGTGATTCAAACCAAGAAGATATAAAGGGGAGTACTAAGCTTTTTGTGTTTAATATTTAGAAGTACAGATGGGAGAAAACCTAAGATTTTTGTTTGAAGACCATATTATTAAATAGTTAGCTGCTGCATTGGTTTATAAATTAAAGACATTTAAAAATTGTTTTTAGTCCTAAGCAGCATTATTTTCTACATCTGTGTCTAATTTCAGAAACTGCTTTCCTCTAGGGAAGCCACGTGGAATTTTTTTGGTAGGTTCTTGAGGCAGTAACAGTTGAAATTTAATGGATAAAGGCATTGCAAAATCTCCACTCCTTCCTTTGGTATGCATATGGTCTTGAGTAAAGTCACTGAACAGAGCTTTGTGTCACAGTTTATTCTTCTGTAAGATAAAGATGGGGGGTGCCTGGGTGGCTCAGTGGGTTAAAGCCTCTGCCTTCGGCTCAGGTAATGATCCCAGGGTCCTGGGATCGAGTCCCACATCGGGCTCTCTGCTCGGCAGGGAGCCTGCTTCTCCCTCTCTCTCTCTGCCTGCCTCTCTGCCTACTTGTGATCTCTGTCTGTCAAATAAATAAATAAAATCTTTAAAAAAAAAAAAAAGATGGGAATAAGGTCTATTTCTGACACATTCAATTTGGCTCTGAGGATTAAATGAGATGGAAATGCTTTGAAAACAATAAATAGTTAAAACTGTTATTCAGTTGTTTCCTATTTGAAATAAATTATGTACTGATGCAACTAGTTTGGTCCCTTTAAATCTCATAAGACTTCATAAGGTTTAGGAGCTCAGGAAGGTAAGTTTATTAATTTCATTCTATTTCTGGTAGAATTAGTAATTTGTATTGGTTAACATCACACCCTTCAAGTTAGAAAGCTGAACATGACTGCTTTCTAAAGACAGTACCTAAGTCTGGGTTTGGAGTGGTGGATTTTTAGGCATGTAATTTGTGCTAAAGAGATAAGGAACACAGAACCCAGAATGAGTGCAGCTTGGATTTTTTTGTAAGATGCCTGGTACTTAAATGCTTTTAAAATATTTTCTCAGCTGAATTACTTAGGAAACTCAACTTTTTCTTAAATGAAAAAGAGAATAGGCAACACTTGACCAATATATGCATGGGAAAGAAAGTTCTTTAATGTGCTTCAGTTAGGTAAAGTGTTTTATTTGGTTCTTGAGTATTCACTAACTTTATAAAGTTCCAGAGTCTGTTTAGTATTAATAGTATCACAGAATCTTAGGTTGCATTGTTAATGCTGCCAAGCTTTTCTGGGCAAATGAGTCTCCCTCTTTCTGCTATGAGAACTTTGAAGCTCCCCCCTTTTTTTTTTTTTTTAACTTTTTTTTTTTTTTAATTTGAGAGAGTGTGTGTGTGTGTTGGGGGGAAGGGCAGAGGGAGAGAATTTCAAGCAGACTCTCCACTGAGTGGGGAGCATGATCTGGGGCTTGAACCCATGACCCATGAGATCATGATCTGAGCTGAAACCAAGAATGGAGGCTTAACCAACTGAGCCACTCAGGAGACCTGAAAACTATGAAGCTTTTAACTACTGTTTTAGCTGAGACTTAGGTGAAAGTATGCTAACCTGTGCTTTCCAGATATGTCTTTGATCTGTTTCTCTTTCAAGCTTGAGATTTTAACGGATTTCTTTCCCTTAACCTTTCCATATTTCTGTATTGTGGTCCCAGATATAATTATCTAGTTTAACCTCTTGTTTTAGAAATTGATAAAGTGAAGTCTGCAAAGGTTATAGTTTATACTGCTGGAATTTTCTTTTTTACTTATTAAAATTATTTTTTTTCAAAAATTTTAAATGATTTTATTTATTTATTTGAGAGAGAGAGAACATGAGAGGAGTGAGTTCAGCGGGAGAAGCAGACTCCCTGCCGAGCAGGGAGCCTGATGTGGGACTTGATCCCAGGACTCCAGGATCATGACCTGAGCCAAAGGCAGTCACTTAACCAACTGAGCCACCCAGGCGCCCCTAAAATTATTTTTTATTACTAAGCAATGTGTAACTGTATTTTAACTTCGAAATATTCAAGTAGGTTAGAGGCATTAACATAGACAATTATAGTTTTCTTTCAGTCTTTCAGTATCCCATTCTCTTTTACAAGTAATCTCTGTTAACATCTTAAAGTGTGTCCTTCCAGAACTTGTTCTGGGTATTTTACAGTAATTAGAGAAGCTTTAAAAAAAAAATAAAAATGTCATCATACTATATATAACTGGCAGTTTTTTCCCATGTTTGATCATTTGATCTAACATTTCCTTTATTAATTTCCAAATAGTATTCCCCGTAGAATGACTGTCCCAGGATATATTTGATCATTTCACTCTGTGTGGATTTTTAGATTCATAACTTTCCTTTTTTCCTCCCTCCCTCACCCAACCTGATGCTATAAATAATAGTATTGTGAATAGTCTTAAGCATATCTTTATGCACATTTGTGAATAAATCTGTGTACTTTAAAGGTTTTTATCTTTATGCAAACAATATAGAATTGTCTCTCACTGCTTCCCAACTCATACCGTCCCCAGTCTTTGCCTTCTGCTTAATGCTGGTCTGGTGCTTAACAACTATTTCATTGAAGGCTATCTTGGGTTTTTGAAATCAGAACTTCTCTGGTGATCTTGTTTACTAGAAGGACTCTTTTCCTGACATTTAACTTCATATCAAAAGTGATAACATAACATGGGAATAACAGTAAAAGTAATGTACTTTATAACGAAGTAGCAGAGTTCTCTGGTACGAGATTGCCTGGATTTTAACCTCCACTCATTAACAATCCCTCACTATTTGCATCGGTGATCCGAGGCAAGTCATTTAACCTCTCTTTCAGTTTTCTCATTAACACAAATGGGCTCTCCATTCTAATGATAAAGTAGGATGCAGTTATAGAGCCTGTGGTGTAGGGTTTTGGGAATTAAACTATAACCTGTGGAGTTCCTGGTGCATGAGTATTTCATAAATGTTAGTTAAAAACAGGAAGATGCATACCCATTTACATTGATAACTAAGGCATGATGGTGATGGGTTGTGATAGTGCTTGTCTTGCATGTTGGTCTCCATGGTATACTGAATAGTGATATGGTAAACATAAAATGTCCACACTACCCAAAGCAGTCTACAGATTTAATACAATCCCTGTCAAAATACCAACAGCATTTTTCATAGAACTAAAATAAATAATCCTAAAATTTGTATGGAACCACAAAAGACCCTAACTGGCCAAAGCAGTCTTGAAAAAGAACAAAATTGGAGATATCACTGTCCCAGGTTTCAAGATATACTGCAGAGCTGTTGTAATCAAAACAGTATGTTACTGGCACAAAAATAGACACACAGCTGGGTGGAACAGAACAGAAACCCCAGAAATAAACCCATGTCAATTAATCTTCAACAGGGAGGCAAGAGTATGCACTGGGGGAAAGACAGTCTCTTCAACAAGTGGTGTTGGGAAAACTGGACAGCTGTATGTAGAAGAATGAAACTGGAGCATTTTCTTATACCATACACAAAAATAAGCCCCAAATGGATTAAAGACCTAAAGATGAGTCCTGAAACCATATAAATCCTAGAAGAAAGCTTAGGTAATAATTTTTTTGACATCATTTATAACAACATTTTTCTAGATATGTCTCCTCAGGCAAGGAAAACAAAAGCAAAAATAAACTATTGGAGCTGCATCAAGATAAAAAGCTTCTGCACAGCAAAGGAAACAATCAATAAAACTTAAAGGCAGCCTATGGAATGGGAGAAGATATTTACAAATGACATATCTGATAAAGGGTTAGTACCCAACATATATAAAGAGCTTATGCAGCTCAGTACCAAAGCAACCAAATAATCCAATTAAATGGGCAGAAGACAAGAACAGACATTTCTCCTAAGAAGATATACAGATGGCCAAAAGACACGTGAAAAGATCCTCATCATCACTTATCATCAGGGAAATGCAAATCAAAACCATGATGAGATACCACCTCATGCCTGTCAGAATGACTAATCAACACAAGAAACAACTGTTGGCAAGGATGTGGAGAAAAAGAACCCTTGTGCACTGTTGGTGGGAATACAAACTTGTGCAGCCACCGTAGAAAACAGTATGGTGATTTCTCAAAACAATGGAATTACCATAAGATCCAGTAATTCCACTACTGGGTATTTACCGAAAGAATACAGAAACACTAATTCAGAGGGATACATGCATCTCTTTGTTTATAGCAGCATTATTTACAATAGCTAAAATATAGAAGCATCCCAAGCATCCATTCACAGATGAATGGATAAAGAAGATGTGATATATACCCCCCCCACAAGGCAAATATTACTCAGCTATAAAAAGATGAAGTTTTGCCATTTGCAACAACATGCATGGATCTAGAGAGTGTAATGCTAAGTGAAATAAGTCATTCAGGGAAAGACACCATATGATTTCACTTATATGTGGAATTTAACAAAACAAATGAACAAAGAAAAAGACAAAAAAACAAGGACCGTAAATATAGAGAACAAACTGCTGGCTACTGAAGAAGCAGAGGGTGGGGGATGGGTGAAATAGGTGAAGGGGATTAAGAGAGAGTATGTGTTGTAATGAGCACTGAGTATTATATAAGACTGATGAATCACAGACCTGTACCCCTGAAACAAATAAGAAATTCATGTTAATTGAATTAATTAAAAAAGAAAAAGAAGAGTACACTTATCATGATGAGCACTGAGTAATGTATAGAATTGCTGAATCACTATGTTGTATGCCTAAAACTAATATAATTGTATGTTAATTATACTGGAATTAAAGAAAAAAGAACAAGGTTAACATAAACAGAAATTTACACTCTATTCCAAACTTGTATATGTCAAAAGTACTTAGGTCTCAAAGTGATGATTTTATTTCTCTTTCTGTCATGAAAAAAAGTTAATTTTTGAAGTGGGTCCCAGGACTGGAATCTTAATTTATAATATTATGCTAATAGAAGATAAGTCTTAACTTGACATGGTTCAGTTTACTCGGGAGTTAACTTCAGTCTCCCTTATATTCTCATAGGATATTGTTCAGGACCATGTTTTAATTATATCTAACTATAGTCTTTCGCATGATTTTACATATACACGCACTCAGTAAATACTTGTGTGGATGAACTACTTTAATCATTCCTAGAAGTCCTCATCATTACTCTTTAAAACTCCCATATTATTCCCTGAGTTTCTATGCTACAGTGCTACAAAACTTACTGAAATGATCTTAGCATAAAACATGTGCTATTCTAGGAATGGTTAGAAAGCATTGATTCCTTATTGTATTTCTTCTGTTCTTATTTTTGAATATTTTCATGGCCTTTTTCAGTTTGAAACCAGTATCTTGCTTAACATTAAGAATATATTTTAAGTGGAATTCACTTGAGACATGTATTAAATTAGTGTGACATCTTTGTTTATGGAGATGATCAAGATTGTGATTCTCACTAAACCAACAAACTTCCATACAGCAGACTTCCTTCCAATTTATCTTAGTTTGAAGTGCTCTTAAGCCCGAGTGGTATTTTTAAAATAATACATTTGTATATGAAATAATCAGAATGTGGCTTTGTATGAAAACATCTAATTTTTTTTTAACAAATCTCAAAATAGTACTGATAATGGTGGGGTTTTTTTGTTGTTGTTCCAGATTATATATGAACAGGAAGGGGTCTATATTCACTCATCTTGTGGAAAAACCAATGACCAAGACAGCTTGATTTCAGGAATATTACGTGTGTTAGAAAAGGTATGTTTTTAGTAAATGATTTTATTTAATAATTGTTTATGGCAGTGGTTTATCTTTGGGGCATTATCAGTAAGTTTGAATTTCGTGTGTAAGGTAAATTATGTAATTGAACAGTGATGAAAATGAAACATGAAAATGTTAACATGGAAATGATGTTAAAAAATACTTTATTTAAAAAAAATTTTTTTAAGGTTTTATTTTTAAGTAATTTCTACAGTCAATGTGGGGCTTGAACTCACAAGCCTATTATCAAGAGTCCCATACGTCACTGACTGAGCCAGCCAGGCACCCAAGGAAAAAATTACTTCCAATAGGCCCATAAAGTGGCATGGAATATTAAAAACTTATGTTAAAGTTTCAGTATTATAAATTTTTTTGTCATGAAAAATAAGCAGAATTTAAAAATGTACATAACATTTATTGTCAAATAGTGGTTTACTTATGATATTGCATATTTAAAATGCTAATATTTAAGGGTTTAATAATTTCCTTTTGGGTTCAGGGAATTAAAAATAGGTAACAATGTAAGATGCTGCTGAATAGTAAATATAGTCCATAATTTCTTTTTCTAGGATGCTGAAGTAATAGTGGACTGGAGACCATTGGATGATGCTTTAGATTCTTCTAGTATTCTCTATGCTGGAAAGGTACTTAAAGGGAGTGGCTAAAGGAAGTACCACTTTTATTTTTATTTTTTTGTTTTTGTGTTCATTCATCATTCACATATTCATTTATTCATTCCAGTGTAAGGAATGCCACTTTTATTTTTATTTTTATTTTTTTTAAGATTTTATTTATTTATTTGACAGACAGAAATCACAAGTAGGCAGAGTAGCAGGCAGAGAGAAAGGGGGAAGCAGGCTCCTCGCTGAGCAGAGAGCCCGATGCGGGTCTCGATCCCAGGACCCTGAGACCATGACCTGAGCCGAAGGCAGAGACTCAACCCACTGAGCCACCCAGGCGCCCCAGGAATGCCATTTTTAAAATAACTTTTTTGAACTGTAATTCATATGCCATAGTATTTCTCTTTTAAAGTGTGTAAATCACTGGTGTTAATACATATAGAGTTGTGTAACCATTACCAATATCTAATTTTAGGACACTTCCATTACTCTTTAAAAAAGAAACTGTACCTTTTAGTAGTATACCCCTCATTCCCACTTAACTCCAGCCTCTTGTAACCAATAATCTACTTTTTATGTCTGAGAATTTGCCTGTTGTGGACATTTCATCTAAATGGAATCATACAATATGTGATCTTTCATGACTGGCTTCTTTCTCTTAGTCTGTTGTTTTCAGGGTTTATCCATGTTATTAAGTACCTCTCAGTTGGTTCTTTTCCTTTTTCTTTTTCTTTTTCCTTTCTTTCTGTTTCTCTTTCATTCTCCCTCTCTCTTGCTTTTTTGCCCGCCTGCCGAACAGCATTGCAATTATGGAAATACAGTAGTCTCCCCTTATCCGTGGGGGTTACATTCTGAGGACCCCCCCCCCATTGGATACCTGAGACCACAGATAGTACTGAACCCTATACATATTGTCTTTTTTCCTGTGCATACCTGTAATAAAGTTTATAAGTCAGGCAAATAACATAGGCATTGTGACGTGGTGTTAGACTACTAAATGTATGTACATACTGTCAGAAGGTGGATCATCTGCTTTTAGATGGACCTTTGCTGACCACAGGTAACTCTTTGTGGAAGAGAGAAACCATGGATATGTGGTGGGAAGTACTACTATACCACATTTTGTTCATTCATCAGTTGATGGATTTTTGGTGGTTTTTATTTTTAGTTTAATATAAAGAATGCTGACATGAACATTCACATACAAGTTTCTGTGTGGACATATATTTTTCTCTTAAAAACCTAGCAGTGGAATTGTTGGGTTATATGATAGCAGTGAGTTTGCCATTTGTATTGTATATTGACTTACTATGGAAGGTAGAGATTTCTGTTTTATCTCTAATTCACCCTGAAACTCAGGCTCAGTTCTCTGCCTATCTTCTCAAAAATATCTATTTACTTATTTTTAGAAGATTTTATTTATTTGTGAGAAAGGAAGAGAGATAGGACAAGCAGGGGGATTCCCAGGCAGAGGGAGAAGCAGCCTCCCTGCTGAGCAAGGAGTCCCATGCAGGACTCTGATCCCAGGACCCTGAGATCATGACCTGAGCCAAAGGCAGATGCTCAGCTGGCTGAGCCACCCAGATAACCCTCTTCTCAAAAATATTTCAACACGTATATGATCTTTGGATTTCATCTTTTTTTTAAGGATTTATTTATTTATTTGAGAGAGAAAGAAAGAGAGCTATTCACATGGGTGGGGGGAGAGGGTCACAGACCGAGAGGGAGGGAAAGAGAATCCCAAGCAGACTCCCTGCTGAGTATAGAGCCTGACTGGCCCAGAGATCCATGACCTGAACCGAAATCAAGAAATCAAGAGCTGGATGCTCAGCCAGCCAAGCCACCCAGGTGCCTCCAGTTTTCACCTTCTAGAGACATTTCTTCCAGAGCCGCCTTATAAGCTTGCTCTGAACTGGCTGCCCTTTTGGTTTGCTGTGTAGCAGTTGTCTTGAAGATTCTTTTTGCCTCTTCCTCATATTTTTATCCCCATTTCTTATATCCTGTGCTGTGTTTTGTTTTGTTTTGTTTTTTTTTTTTAAAGATTTTATTTATTTATTAGTCAGAGAGAGAGAGCAAGCGAGCACAGGCAGACAGAGTGGCAGGCAGAGGCAGAGGGCGAAGCAGGCTCCCTGCCGAGCAAGGAGCCCAATGCGGGACTTGATCCCAGGACGCTGGGATCATGACCTGAGCCGAAGGTAGCCGCTTAACCAGCTGAGCCATCCAGGCGTCCCCCTGTGCTGTTTTTTATTTTGGTTTACTCCTTTGTTTTCATGCAGCTCTGGTGCTTCTGAGAAAAAGGGTGTATGGGAGCAAAGAAATTACTTTCTTTAGACTTTTCTATCCTAATTCTGACTTGATAGCTTGGCTCACATAGAATTACAGTTGAAAAGAAATTTTCTCACGTATTTTTTAACATTATTGCTCTACATTTGTCTAGTTTCCTTTATTAAGTCTAATACATTCTAACTCCTGATCCATTGTATGTTTTTTTTCACTTTAGAAGCTTTCATGATTGTCTCTTTGTTTCTTGTATTCTAGATGTCCTCATAGTAGCCTTTATGGTCCTTTTTATCCATTGTTCTGGGCACTTGATGGGCTCTTTTAATATGGGAACTTGTGTTTTTTAGTTAGTAAGAAATGTTGAATTATTTCTGTGATGATTTTTTTCTTTTGCTCCATTTTCTATTTTCTTTCTTTTTTGCGCTCTTTAGACCTGGATTGGTCCTCTACTTTTTTAATCCTTTCTTTCCTGTTTTTAATTCTGTGTGTGTGTATGTGTGTGTATTTTTTCTAGGAAGTTCCTTCCATTTTTTTCTAATCATTCCTCATTTTCTTTTTTTTTTCTAACTTTTTTTTTCTATTAACATATAATGTATTTTTAGCACCAGGGGTACAGGTCTGTGAATCGTCAGGCTTACACACTTCACAGCACTCACCATAGCACATACCCTCCCAAATGTCCATAACCCAAACATCCTCTTCCTACCCCCTTCCCCCTGGCAACCCTCCAGTTTGTTTTGTGAGATTGAGAGTCTCTCATGGGGCGGGGAGGAATGTCTCTTATGGTTTGTTTCTCTCCCGATCCCATCTTGTTTCATTTTTTCCTTCCCTACCCCCCAACTCCCCACTTTGCCTCTCAAATTCCTCATATCAGGGAGAGCATATGACAGTTGTCTTTCTCTGATTGACTTATTTCGCTCAGCATAATACCCTCTAGTTCCATCCACATTGTTGGAAATGGCAAGATTTCATTTCTTTTGATTGCTGCATAGTATTCCATTTTACAAATACACACACACACACACACACACACACACATATACACATATATCTATACCCCATCTTTTTTATCCATTCATCTATTGATGGACATCTAGGTTCTTTTCATAGTTTGGCTATTGTGGACATTGCTGCTATAAACATTCGGGTGCATGTGCCCCTTTGGATCACAATGTTTGTATCTTTAGGGTAAATACCCAGTAGTGCGATTGTGGGGTCGCTCTGTTTTCAGGGTAGCTCTGTTTTCAGCTTTTGAGGAACCTCCATGCTGTGTTCCAGAATGGCTGCACCAGCTTGCATTCCCACCAACAGTGTAGGAGGATTCCCCTTTGTCCACATCCTCGCCAACATCTGTCGTTTCCTGACTTGTTAATTTTAGCCATTCTCACTGGTGTGAGGTGGTACAATTTTTTTTTTTTAAGATGTTATTTGTTTGTCAGAGAGAATATAAGCAGGGGGAGTAGCAGGTAGAGGGAGAAGCAGTCTCCCTGCTGAGCAAGGAGCCTGAAATAGGACTCAATCCCAGAAGCCTAGAATCAGGACCTGAGCCAAAGGCAGATGATTAACCAACTGAGCCACCCAAACATCCCAAGTTTCTTCAGTTTGGTTTTTTTTTTTTTTTAAGATTTTATTTATTTATCTGTGAGAGAGAGAGAGAGCACAGGCAGGGGGAGTGGCAGGCAGAGGGAGAAGTAGACTCCCGGCTGAACAGGGAGCCCGATGTGGGACTTGATCCCAGGATTCTGGGATCATGACCTGAGCTGAAGGCTCACTTAAGTTAACTTAACTCACTTAACTTAACACTTAACTGACTGAGCCACCCAGGTGTCCCTTAAGTTTCTTTAATTTTATTTTTCAGTTCTTCTGTTGCCTTTTTCATTTTTGCTATATTTTTAATTTCTAAGACATCTTATTGTAAGTGTCCCTTTTCCAGTCCTTTTTAAAAATAGCATCCTGATCTTTATGGATATATCTTTCCTTATTTCTAAAGAGTTTAAAGGTAGTTTTAAGATGTTTTTATCTCTATATAATCTATTTCTTCTAATTGACATTTTTCTCCTTGTTTCATTTGGACTTTTTTTTGTGTAGACTCTTGCCTTTGATGTTTGGTGATCTTTGTGGTGTGGTGCTTATTATTTAACAGCAGACACAAAAAAAGTGATCGACTATCCTCTGTAGGTATAGGTAGGTATGGGTAGGCTTGGTAATCCCTTGGGGGAATCCCTAATGTTAAAATTAGATCCTTTCTCTTGGGCTAGTCATTTGCCTGAGATTCCTGCAGATTCCTTCCTGGAGAGTGTATGCCTGGATGCCAATGTTCTGGGAACTGAGTGGAGAAAGAGAGCTGGAATCTCACTTATTCATTATATAGATGGACTTTTAATTAATTCTTGTTTTCAGTGTGTTATCCCTTTGCTCAGTGTGCATGGTTTCTCCTAATCCAGAGATAATCTGTTTTATTTTCTTTAACGAGTAACCCTTCAGCCTTTTGGACTTTTGTTAGTACTCTTTTTAGCTTGACCTCTATCCTAATTTCCAGAAGTACTTGATCGACCAGTTCCAAGCCTTTGTGCTGATGGGGCTCTGTAGATGCTTCTTAAGTCTCCCCATTGATTTCATTCATTCAGTTTTCCTCTCTGTTTTTTCAGTCTACTTCTTCATTTTCTTGTGCCTTTATAATATCTTTCTGTTCCTACAGATTTTCCTTTTTGAGAAATTACAGTAATAATACATGAGTACATTCTTGTAAAAATATTCAAGTAATACAAACAATAGAAATTGAAGTCCTGCTTTACTAGAATCCTGTTCTTTATCTGTTCCTGTTTAGCGTATCTTGCCAGACTTTTATCTGTACACATTTCATTATTGGTCCGTTGAGACCAATTTTTTTTTTCTGTGTCTTTACAGTGTCTTTCATATTTTTATTTTTTACTTGAATGGGACAAAAAGTTGAAATTCATCTTAACTTGCTTTTCTGTTTGTTTTTATTTTTCTTTTAAAGATTTTATTTATTTGAGAGACAAAGAGAGAGAACAAGCAGGGGAAGGGGTGGAGGCAGAAGGAGAAGCAGACTCCCTGGCAAGGAGAGAGCCTGTTGGCAGGGCTTGAGGGCTTCCATCTGAGTGGAAGGCAGAGACTTAACCAACTGAGCCATGCAGGCCTCCTAAGTTTCTTTAGGTTTTTGTTTTGTTTTGTTTTGTTTTGTTTTTTTAAGACTTTATTTATTTGTGAGAGAGTGTGCATGTGCAGGGGGAGGGGAAGAGGAGGAAGGAGAGGGACTAGGAGAGAGAGAATCTTGAGCAGATTCCACACCAAGTGTGAGCCCAATGTGGGGCTCGATCTCAGATCCTGAGATCCTGACCTGAGCTGAAACCAAGAGTCAGACACAACCAGCCAAGCCACCCAGGTGGCCCTTAACTTCTTTTTCTTCTTTTTTTGAAGATTTTATTTATTTATTTGCCAGAGAGAGAAACAGCAAAAGAGGGAACACAAGCAGGGGGGAGTGGGAGAGGGAGAAGCAGGTTCCCCGCTGAGCAGGGAGCCCAGTGTGGGGCTCCATCCCAGGACCTTGGCATCATGACCTGAGCCGAAGGCAGACGCTTAACCCGCTGAGCCACGCAGGCACTCCTTATTTTTCTTTGAATGTTTCTGAAGTTAGAGTCTTCTATATGTTTGTTCCTTCATATTTCTTCTTGACTTGCTTGTGCCTACCATTTGTTTGTTTTTCTGTTTTGATATTTGCCTATTTCTAAATAATTTGGTAGGTGTTGTTTTTGTAGTCTGGATGTTTTTCTTTCGTCTGCCATACATTTTGAAAACATTTTCACCTAGTCTTGTTTATTTTTAACTTACCTGTGCTACCTTTTATTGTATAGGAATTAAACATTTTTATTTAAATTATTAATATTGAATTTTAGACTTTCGGTTTTATTCTCTTTTAAAATGTTACGTTCTGTAGAACTATACATGTGGATATGTTATTTGTAGCTCTTAGCAAATTTTGACTGAGAAATATGCAACCAGTGGTGGCTTGAATAAAATTGCTACCTTGGTTATTTTTCTCAAATAACTACAGATCTACAGGTTTGGAGTGATTCTCCTGTTTTTTCTCTTGCAGTCATAACATGGCTGCCATATTTTTAGGCATCATAGCTACATTCAAAGTAAGGGAAAGTGGAAAAGGGATGAAGCTTTTTTATTAGGAAAGCAAAAGCATTTCCAAAAGCCCTGCAGTTGACCTCTGCTTTTATTTCATTGGCAACATTAACTGCAAGGGAATATGGGCAAGCTTTTCTTTCTTGGCGGGGGTGGGGGGGGGGATGACCACACGGTATGGGGTGGGGGAGGGGGGTGGAGAAGTGGGGGGGATGGAGTGGGTGGCAGGTGAAGATAGAAAAGGATAGGAAATAGTGGTTGGTCCTCCCACTAGTGATGTCTGTCATAATCTCCAAACTTTATGGAGAAGTTGAGAATATGTTGTTAAATGAAATTAAATTCTAGTTTTAGTCCCTAAATATTTTATATGTTATATTTTTTTTTAGGACTCCAGTTCAGTTGTAGAGTGGACGCAGGCCCCAAAGGAAAGAGGTCATCGGGGATCGGAACATCTGAACAGTTACGAAGCAGAGTGGGACATGGTCAATACAGTTCCATCTAAAAAGAAACCACATACCACTGGAGGTATGAAGTAAATCTTTTGAAATCTTAAACTGATCTGCTACAATATAATAAAAATAAAAGTGCAGAGAAAATTCTTTAATGTTTCTCTATCACAAGGATGATTTGGTGCTTTAATACATTGAACTCCTATTTTAGTTATATTCCCTCTTCATCACTTTTTGTTGATTGTAACTTTGTTAAAAAAAAAAAAAAAGTCCTTAAAAATACATATTCTGTTTTGTAGTTATTCATGGCAGAAAATAGAAACACTTTAAAAAATTGCTTTAGATTCTCTCATGCACGTTTTTCTAGCCTTAAAAAAAAATCATGTTATTTCATCCTAAAGCACCAGGGGGAGATGGAGTATACCACTAAATCATACTGTTCTAATTTCAGTGCTTACTGAAATCTTCACAGCTCATTACAGTCTCCCATTTATGTATGTCCAGTGACTGTTCTTCTTTATGTATTACATGTGTATATTTAAATCTGTGTTGCTTTGTGGTGATAATCTACATGTAAATAACAAAAAAGAGCCAAGCTAACAGCCTGGTAGAACATATATACTACACCAAATATGATTTAGGTAGCCCATTTAATGATGTAGTCACATCTATTTGTGATTCCTTTAAAAATAGTAAATACTCATACAGAGTTAAAATGTTTTTTTTCCTTATTGATTAATTTGTGTTTTATAACTAAAAGGACATTTAATCCCTTGCTGATTTTAGTCTGAGTTTATGATTTATCCACATTTCCCAATTCAGAAAACCTGGCCAAAATTGGCTAGAATATGTAATACTACATTTATACATCATTGTTACCCAGTGAATCTGATTTTCATGTATGGCCTGGGGAATTACTCTCATATATAATAGTTAAACTTTGTACTGTATCATTTCTTGGAAACAGTGGCAATTAAGAAGTTAATAGTAACTCATAAGCTTTTGGTGAATTAAAATCAGGTCTTGCCGGTGTGTTGTTTTTGGTTTTTGTTTTTTTTCGTTTTTGGCATTCTTTTTCTATTGAAAGGGAAGGTTCTTACCAGAACAATACAAAGTGTTAAGATAAGACCACAGGGTTTTAGTATATTTAGCATGTGAAGTGATTTTTAACTGCTCTAGATTAGATCTTCAGGATTAAGTTATGTGAATTGTTCTTTTTTTCTTTGTTGTTGCCTAATATTGTTGATTTCTTGAAAATGAAAATGTCAGGCAATAGGAAAGAGCCAGGGAGTGAGTTTTCAGAATTCCATGAAAGAAGCATTACGTGAATGAGAAGAGCATAATCTGACAATAAACATCTTTTTAGATTAGCAGTTTTCAGCTTTGGCTGCACATTGAAATAACCTGGGGAGGTTAATATTTTTAAAAAAGTACTAATGCCTGTGTTTCATCCCAGGGAATTAAATCAGACTCTAGGGATGGAAACTGGGCATTTGTATTTTTTAAATGCTGTCCTGTTGGTTTTAATGTGCAGAACTGAGAACCTGTGTGTAACTGTGTAGTTTAGCAAAAAACCACAGATGTAAATACTTCTTATATGGCTTGGCCATGCACTGTGACTTATAAAGAGCCTTTGTCAATTATTATAAAAGTTAAGGAGACATTTTCTTTTTTTTTCCTTGGTATTTAAAAAAATTTGAGTGTATACAGTAGTAGAAAATGGTATTGAACATAATATGGCCCAGTATGCATAGACGTGCACATATTTGGCAGGAGTTACGAAGTATAGTACATTCTATCCCATGCCATCCCTTCTTCTCCCAGACTATCTCATCCAATTATATTGCATCAAAAATTCTTCCTAAAGGGAGATACTTTCTGAGCTTGATGTGTCAGAGTTCAAATTTATGCCATTATGAAACATTTTTATATGTTTAAAAAGCATTTTTTCTAATTTTATTCATCATTGTATAGTTTCATATTTTATACTTTTTACTTTTTTGTGTGACAAAGGAAATTGGGACAAAACTTAAAAAATTGACTATTAAAGACTTACCTTTCTTTATATTTTTTAAGAGTTTCTATTACAAAGTCTTTGTTTTCATATACCAGATTAAATGTTTTAAAAATGTTTCTTCCCAGAACAATAGACTCCCATCATATTCTGTACACCCATCCAAATAAAATGTCATGTCCTTGGTGTTAATTCTATTCAAGACATATAGGGACTTACTGAACTGTTTAGTTTTACTCTTCTTCTGTTATGTTTAGTTGTCCCATGTCATTGTGTTGGGGATACTTCTTACTTGTATTTGGTAACATCATTCATCAAAATAATTCGTTTTTTTTTTAAGATTTTTATTAATTTGAGAGAGAGAGTGTGTGTGCAGGCACTTGGGAGGGAGAAGCAGACTCCCTGCTGAGCAGGGAGCCTGATGTGGGACTTGATCCCAAGACCCCAGGATCGGAAGCATGACCAAAGGCAGATGCTTAACCAACTGAACCACCCAGGTGCCACAGAACTGATTAGTTTTATTTACCTTTAAGAGAGAAAAGGAAATTTTGAGTTAACTCGAATTTGTTAGTTTTCTTTCTGTAACCCTATTTCCGGTTAGCTATTGGTGGTAGACTAAATTGCAGGTTTCTTTTATGTTGACTTGGTACTAGATTATTCATTTATTCAGTGCATCTTTGAGTACCTGCTATGTGCTAGTTACTCTTCTAGGCATTGAGAATATAATTATGAGCAAAATAAAGTTCTTATTCTCATGAAGCTTATTATGTTCAAGTAAAGGGGCTTCCAGAATTGACCTGTAATGTTCCTTTCATTGTTTATCAGAGCTTCAAGTGAGGAAATGTATAAGGCATTTTCTATTTCATATGTGATGTGTTTCTTCCATTAACATGGGAAAAATCTGTGTAAAAGTTTTACTTTTGAGTATGCACAAACTCCTGATAATTCATATAGCTTGCATGTATTTATATTTTTCGTATGATTTTCTTGCACTAATTTATAGTCTTTCTATGTAATTTAAGAACTTAATTTTAAAAATTGTCTATATCTAGTTTTTCATTGCTTTAAAAGTATTTTTAGTCTTTGTAAATAATCTAGTAGTCCTAAATACATTCACATGTAAATGATTCAGGAAGACATTGGAATTCTAGAATTGTTTTCACTTTGATATTAGCTTGTAGTGGTGTTATGAGCTCTGTTATATAAATTCCAGTGAAATATGATGTAGTCAAGTGGGCACATGGTGCTTAATCTAGTATCAGACTTAGGTGTGAGTGCATCATCTGAACTGGTGTGGAACCTAGGCAGGTCACTATAGAGATAAATGACTTTATAATCTTTCTGGACTTCTTTTAAATGATACTTAAGTGTCCATGAAATAGTGATGATGCCTGTATTTTTTGTAGGTAGAGTTTCTGTAAGCTATAGATTTCTTTGTGTCATATTAGGAGATCTGTTTGTTGGAGCTGATGGAGCTATGGTGTTCCCAACTATATAGGAAGATGACATATATGCAGGTCAACACTGATCTACCCTTTTATTAAGTTCTGTAAGCACATATCTTCTATGCAGTTTATGTTTGTGGAGCTGATAGTGTAGAGTTGAGTTAAGATCTTGAATAACAGGATAGTGTAACTGTTCTTAGGAAATAACATTAGGGAAATGGATTTTTAAAATTTTGGAGATAACGATATGCTTATGTCCAAGTTAAAATAGGTCAAAATGGCATTTTTGGATAGAAATTATAAGTAGTAGTGGGAAAGTAACATTTTCCCCCTACTTCTTTAAAGTTTTATTTATATATATTTTAAGCTGCTTGTTATCAGGTATGCTATTGTTCACAAACCTAAGATTTTTTTAAGCTTCTATAACTAGCCCTCAAACTCAGAAAATAATTTATGTTACTATAGTTTGGATTGAACTGAGATCTTACTTTAGTAGATTGAATTTGTGGAAGATTGAATATATTCATTCTTTTTTCTGAAAAATACGGAATGCTTCACAAATTCACGTGTCATCCTTGCATAGGAGCCATGCTAATCTTCTCTGTATCGTTCCAATTTTATATATGTGCTGCTGAAGCAAGCACTGTATTCATTCTCTTTGAAGCACTCACAACTTAGTTATATTTTCATCCTCAACTCCCCACTGCTCTTTGGGTTTTTGCAAATAAAATGTCTGTTGGTATATTTACTCCAGTGTTATTATTATTTTTTTAAAGATTTTATTTATTCATTTGACAGACAGAGATGAAAAGTAGGCAGAGAGGCAGGCAGAGAGAGAGGAGGAAGCAGACTCCCTGCTGAGCAGAGAGCCTGATGTGAGGCTCAATCCCAGGACCCTGGGACCATGACCTGAGCTGAAGGCAGAGGCTTTAACCCACTGAGCCACCCAGGCACCCTGCAGTGTTTTTTTTTTATACCAGTGTATTTACCTTCACTCAGTGTAGTCTAGTAAAAATAATTGTAAAAGGAAGTGAGGAAGTAAAGGGTTTTTGTTTTATTTTAAATGACTCTTCAAGAGCATCATGCCGTTTGTATTTGGCGGGGGATGGGGGGAGTGGGCAGTGGAAAAGAGTGACATTTATTGAGTATTTGCTATATAATTGGCACTATACTAATTAGTGAAAAGTATGATTTCTTTTAATTCTTAGAATAACATTGGGAGGTAAGTATAATTATCTCCAATTTTACAGATGAAGAAACCAAGGCTCAATGATTTTCACTGATTTGCCCCAGATCATTCAGTTAGTAAGATGGTGGTGCTGTAATTTGAATCCAGCCTGCATACTTCCAAAGCCATAGTCATTTTTGGACAAGCTTTTACTTGAAATAGGGATAACATTTTTTTCCACTTTGTATTGCAGTAAGATGATTATTTTCAGAACTATTCTTTTAAGAAAATGTATGTTGCTATTTCTAATACAGGTAGAAGCCATAGTAATGTGAATTCTATAGTCATTCTCTAGGTTCAACAAGTATCTGTTAGGCAGTCATGAAGAGCGCTGTTAGTACATTTTGAAAGGGTGAACAAAAATATTTTGCCCCACTTTCTTGTTTTTAAGATGCTCCAAGTCATAGAAATGGGAAAAGCAAATGGTCATTCCTGTTCAGTTTGACAGACCTGAAATCAATCAAGCAAAACAAAGAGGGTATGGGCTGGTCGTATTTGGTATTCTGTCTAAAGGATGACGTCGTTCTCCCTGCGCTGCACTTTCATCAAGGAGGTAGCAAACTACTGATTGACTCTCTTGAAAAATATGTGGTATTGTGTGAGTAAGTATCAAATTATTTTCTACTTACTGAAACTGGATTGTTGTATTGGTCCCAAGACAAACAATTTTAACTTGTCAGTGGGCATCAGTGACCTCTGTGCGGACGAGGGCAAAAGCAGCATTGTTCTTTCTTGGATATTGACTGCTTTGGATGAGTGATTGAATAAAATTTTGCCATTTTAGTACTTTGGATCTGCAACTTACCACCTTATTACTGTTCTAAAGAAAAGAGTGGTCTCATATTTTTTATACACATTTAAGTGAATGATGATGCATCAGTAACTTATGGATTATATATTTAGGCAATTAACCTTTTATTACATATTGTCTGTTAAAGATAGAATTTTATTTGTAATGTTGTGTATTTAAGTACAGCAAGTCTAAGGCCTTTATAAAATTTTTATAGGTGTGGAAGATGGGGCTTTCTCACTTTCCAAAAATCTGGAATATATTTATATATATTTTATATATATTTTGTGTGTGTGTGTGTATATATATATTTATTTATTCATTCACCTGTGTGCATTTGTACACTCATATTCTTTCTTGCTTTCACTTCCTACAAATATATTTTGAATATCAAAGTTCTAAGCACTGTGCTAGTTGCTTGATAGTTAGTAGTGAACATAACAGGCTATTCCTGGATGTCTGAGAGTTTATGGTTTTGTGAAGGATGCCAACCAGTAAATGGCAATAAAACTCAAGATGAAGTACAACGTGCTTTGGGAGATCCTAGGAACTGAAGAAGGTCCCTCATTCAGACTAGGGTTTGGGTGGGATTCAGGGAAGACTTTCTGGAGGAAGTAGTACTGTGTTAGACCTGACAAATGAGTAAATGTTAGCACGAAAGAGAAGGAAATTAATTTAGAGGAAGAGATGTTTTAGATAGAGGGAAGAATATAAAACATGATGTAATCACAGAACAGAGTAGTTGAATAACACAGGTCTGCATGCTGGGGGACAGAGGGTACTAAATTTAAAGATGAAGCTAGAGAGCTGAGTAAATGTCAGAGCGTGAGGATCTTGTAAATCATTTTAGCTGTTTGTTCCAGTCATCTAGATGAGATTATAGTGGCATGAATTAGGAGAGTGACAGGAAAGATAAAAGTATTGGAGAAAAATATTTAGGGTTTGATTTTGTGATTGAGTGGGTATGTGGACGTGAGAAGAAGGGAGAAGTTGAGATTTTTAGCTTGGGGAACTGTAGGGATGAGGGTTAACCTTATTAATAATGTCACTTTATAATAGTGTAATATATCTAAATTTAGATTATATAAATCTAGTAGTCATCCAAAAGTTGGAAAATATTGGCTGTGTTTTCTGATATGAAATTCTCCTCCTGCCATGTTGAACATCTCTGGCTGGCACTAGGCATAGATTAGTACCAGTATCTGTAACAAAGTTAGGCCTGGTTGGCAATATGTGGGTCTTGAATCTTGAAGTGGGAAGCTTTGAATAGGTTACCACCTGGGGGTGGGAGTAGGGGGTTTAAGTAGATTTCAGGAGGGGCGTGATTAGAGCAAAAGGTTTGGTTGTTGAAGAGCAGGTGTTAAAGCCTTGGGGGTTTTAGTACTATAGCAAGTTCTGTATCGGTCAGTGTTGTGATGTAACTGTCAGAAAAGAGTCCATTCAATTTGAGACCACTGATTAAAGCATAATGTTGAGGATGAAGTGGTAGTTCCTCTCTGCCATTTACTGGTGTTTACCTTGGAGAACCAGGGTTGGTGTTAAATGTGCTAGACTATACTATATAGAAAAAATGACCAGTGTGTATTGAGAGGGATCAGAGTGGTATGAAGAACATTAAAAGGATATGGAGATTTAACTTACAGAGGAGGAGTTTTGGTGCAACATTAAATAAAATCCAAACTTACTAGAGTTGATGAAGTCCTGCACTGCCTTATTAACTCTGTTTATCTCTTAAGCCTCACCTCATGCTGTTCTCTTTTATATTCTAGCCAAATAGTTTTTTTTTTCCATTCCTGAAACATACCAGACTCTTGAGTTAGGGTCCTGTATGTATGCTGTGTTTTTTTTGTTTGTTTGTTTTGTTTTTTGCCTGTACTATTTTTCTCCCTTTCTGATCCTAACATCTCAGTTTAATGTCACTTCCTCAGAGAGGCTTATCTGGATATCCACCCTCCCATGTAATGTAGGTTCCTACCCCAACTTCTTTTTCATTGTCTCATTTCCTTGTTTGCATCATAATTCTTAATAGAATAATGTTAACTCTTTACTTTTTAAATATTCTACTCTAGAATGTATGCCCACAAAAGCAGAGATTACATCTGTTTTGTTTACATTTTGGGTTCCTAGCCACAGTACCTGGCACATAATATCTGCACAATAAATTTCAGTGGAATGAATAAATGGCATAGTACTTAACCAGTTCTACAAATAATTTTGAAAGAGTTGTTATAAGAACTATATCATAGATTTGTTTTGTAGGACTCCAAAGAGCAATTAGAACAAACAGGTTGTAGCTCAGGGATTAGAGAGTTTTGTATCCTGGATGGGTTCAATGATAGATTCAGCTATCACTTAGGTGCTTTTGAGAATATGTGTACCTTGAATGTGTGTTGGTGGTGTTTTAATGAGGGTTGTAAATGAAACTTCTTTACAAATGCAGAAAAGGAAACAAAAGTAAGGAGCAAATATAGGAATCAGATGATGGTAAAAATATCATTATTGGTGAGGCTTAGATGTGCAGCATCATAATAATTCACTCCAGCGTAATTTTGAAGTCACCCAGTTATCATTTTTGAACAACTACTGGTCTTCCTATTGAGGATAGACCAATAGATGTGAATGAAAGCAGACTGGAAAGCCCCTTCTATGTTGGTAGGCAAATCCGAGAGAGAGAGAGAGAGAGAGAGAGAGAGAGAGATAGATATGTGTGTGCGCACCTGGAAAGGATAATTTATGCCAAGCATGCACCTTACTTTTTGCTGATCTCAATATCAGATATGTCTTAGTGAAAAGGAGAGTTTAATAGAAGTTCATCTTTCCATTTAAAAACAGGAAGCCATGGGAATGGTGTTCCTCCATATATATATAAATATTACATATGTACATTTAATTTTTTATTCAACAAGTTTATTTTTGAGGACCTCTTATGTTCTAGACACTTTGTGCTAACTTGCTGGAAAAAGCAATAATTAAAAAAAAAAAATACGGGCCCTGCCTTCATGAAGTTTGTACTATTGTGGGAGAAACAGACATTACTTATGCAAATAAATGTAGCATTTTAGCTGTAATAAATACTCCAAATAAGAGATGTGTAGAACTGTAACAGCAAAAAATAGGATATTTTTGAAGTTGTTTTGTGTGTCAGTAGTAATTGAAGCTCTGAGAGAGAATGAAATTAAGGGGAGGATAAAATGGGACATGATGTGCGCATCAGTGATTAATTGCAACCTTCAATGACCTGGTCAAAGAGAAGAACTAACAAAGGAGCCTGACCTCCCTCCCTATACTTGTTCTTTTGTCTTTTCCTTTTGGGCTTTGTCGTTCAATTTATGGTCAACCAGGGATATGGCCATTCTTGGTGGGGGGGGGAGGGTCGGTTGTCAGGGTGGTAGTAGAGAGAGATGGCCTAAAGTGAGTTCTTCAAAAACCACTGCTAATACGAGCCACTTTCCACTGAGTATTTTTCTTTGATACTGGGGGCTAATTTATTCTTTGCTCCCTAGATGGTCTGAAATATATAAAAATAATTTATCAGATATTTTATCTCCAAGGCCCCTCTGTACCCTAAGCTGAAAATAAACACTTCCTCTTCTCTTTCCCATCAAAAATTAGACCCAATTATATTGCATGATAGAACTCACCAGAGATTATATGTTGAGCCTAAGTGGTAGAATATGGATACTCCAAATAAATTGTCATTGACATTAAGAAAATTCCATATTTGTGTAAGCCGTCTCTATCAAATTCTAAGTTGAACTCCAAAGAAATGAAAATTCCCACGTATTCTTGGTTTTTCACTCTACTAGATGTCAGCCATGGCAGTCTCATTTCCTGTTCCCAGAGCAGTTATTTCAAGCAAAATCATGTTTCCAGAGTCACATTCCTGAGGCCAGAGATTGTTGTAGAGACTAGAAGGAAGAATAGTTCCAGAAAACCTTGGTTTCCGCAGCCTGACTAGGGTGCCAAGCAGTCTAAGTCAGGGTCACCCTTCTTCTTTTCAATTCAGAACCAACAGAGAGAGTCAGACCATATTCTCGTTTTTCTCTGGTTAACTTAGATTGCATAATGCAGTTTGCATTTGTGACCATCTTCTCTTCCTAATACTGCCCTAACGAATTAAGGGCCTTAGCACATAGGTGAACAGAAGTCATGAATGTCTTAGGGATGTGCAGCCTTATAAGAGAGAGAATGAGACTGGGCCAGCTGTGCACACATAGTTCCTTCTTTCATTCTCATCAGCTAGATTAGGGAGTGCAAAATAAGCTAGCTTCTTGAGACCTGTTATTTCTCAAATGGTTCTCTTATATCCTGGGAAAAACATGTTGTCCTTTTCATTCATGTTTGTTAGTGTTCTTTGATTTATCACCATTTAAAACATGGTACTTGGGTAAAGAATGAATCATAAGTTTATGTTACCTTTCTGGAACCAAGTTGGTTGCTAGGATATGAATGAAGGTTGTGATACGAAGGTTCCATTAAAATTATTTTATATATTGGGCTATTTTTATGTTAATATATAAATAAGCAGTAAGATACTTCCTAAAAAGCCAAATTGGTTGTAACACCATTTATAAGATTAGGTTATAAACTCTCATTTATTCCCTTTGAATTATATGGATAAAATGAGTAAGACTATATATATAGTTGTGAATATTCTGTACTTTTTAATTTTATCATCTTTCTTGATTGATATAGCCTTTGCAGTGATATTTTTATTTCTTTAGTTTTCCATATTGGTCATTCTCAATAGCGATGGAAAATAGTTACCACTACATCTCAGCACACAAAGCATTCTTCAACTGTTACCATTCCTGAATTTATTCTGAGGTCTTTGAGAGAGGCTCACTCCAGAGTCTGGGAAATACTTCTCAGTTTTCAGTAGATATACCTCTATAGTTGTGATATTAGACAGTGGTTTTCTTTAAGCTCTTTAGTAGGCTCTAATAGAATTACTGATGTTAACATCATTAAAAGTTCTGTCTTGCTGCTGCGATGAGTTTGAAAGTCTTAAATAATGTCATAAGATATCAACGTCCAGAATCCATTATATTTCCAGAATATGTATGTATAAATCCATAATTGTGATCTTTCCAAATTAAATCAATGTGATACCCTGGCAGGTGGAAACGTAACAATATTCTGGAATACCACCTCTCCTTTTGATGAGCGGTGCAATTGCCTAGCAATATACAGCTTGTCCTTTGACTCATGTGCTTTTTTTTTTTTTTTTAAAGATTTTATTTATTTATTTGACAGAGATCACAAGTAGGCAGAGAGGCAGGCAGGGAGAGAGGAAGGGAAGCAGGCTCCCTGCTGAACAGGGAGCCCGATGTGGAGCTCTATCCACAGGACCCTGAGACCATGACCTGAGCCGAAGGCAGAGGCCTAACCCACTGAGCCACCCAGGCACCCCGACTCATGTACTTTTTAAAAATGTTTTTGTTGATTTCCTTAGCTAAGGGCAACTAAGTCTTAAATTTCTTATATCTCTTTCTCCTAGAGCTTTCCCCAGCCCCTCATTACAGAGCATTGGGTATAAAAAGTGAAATACTTTCTTTTTACTAATTTTTAATTTTTTTTAAAAAATATACTTTTTATTTATTTGAGAGATAGCACGAGCAGGGGGAGGGGCAGAAGGAAAAGGAGGAGAAGGACAAGCAGATTCCCCGCTGAGTGCAGAGCCCAATGTGGGGCTTGATCCCAGGATCCCAAGATCATGACCTGAGCCGAAGTTGGACACTTAATCAGATGAGCCACCCAGGCACCCCTAAATCCTTTCTTAAAAGAGTATCTGTGAGAAGATGTGGTATATATACATATACAATGGAATACTATGCAGCCATCAAAAGAAATGAAATCTTGCCATTTGCAACAATGTGGATGGAACTAGAGGGTATTATGCTGAGCGAAATAAGTCAATCAGAGAAAGACAATTATCATAAGATCTCCCTAATATGAGGAATTTGAGAGGCAAAGTGGGGAGTTTGAAGAGTAGGGAAGGAAAAAATGAAATAAGATGGGATCGGGAGGGAATCAAACCATAAGAGACTCTTAATCTCACAAAACAAACAGGGTTGCTGGTGTGGGGGGGAGTAGGGTTGAGTTATGGGCACTGGGGAGGGTATGTGCTGTGGTGAGTGCTGTGAAGTGTGTAAGCCTGACGATTCACAGACCTGTACCCCTGGGGCTAATAATACATTATATGTTAATAAAAAAAAACAAAACTAAAAAGCAACATTATGGAATGGGAGAAGATATTTGTAAATGACAGATAAAGGGCCAGTATTCAAGATCCATAAAGAATGTAACAAACTCAACATCCAAAAAACAAATAATCCAGTCAAAAAATGGGCAGGAGACATGAACAAACATTTCTCCAGAGAAGACATACAAATGGCCAACAGACACATGAAAAAAATGCTGAACACCATTCAATATCAGGGAAATAAAAATCAAAACAGGGAGATATATGGAACTGTTGAAATACTATCTTGTGGGGGCACCTGGGTGGGTCAGTGGGTTAAAGCTTCTGCCTTCAGCTCAGGTCATGATCCCAGCATCCTGGAATCTAGCCCCACATCTGGCTCTCTGCTCAGCAGGAAGCCTGCTTCCCTTTCTCTCTCTCTCTCTGCCTGCCTCTCTGCCTGCTTGTGATCTGTCAAATAAATAAACAAAATCTTAAAAAAAAAAAAAAAAGGAAATACTATCTTGTACACCTGAAACTAATATAACACTGTTAACCAGATGGAATTTAAAACTTTTATTTAAAAAAAAAGAGTATCTGTGGTTGCTTATTGGTTGGGCAGTCATTTCTTCTTCCCATCGCTAGTTTGTTTAATGACTACAGTTTTAAATCTGGAGCGATAATAACTATCTGAGCCCAGATTGCTGAAGGTTACATATTTGTCCCCTTCCTTTTCTTTTCCTTTCCTTTCCTTTCCTTTCCTTTTCTTCTTTCTTTCTTTCTTTCTTTCTAAAGATTTTATTTATTTATTTGACAGAGAGTACAAGCAGGGGGAGTGGCAGGGAGAGAGAGAAGCAGGGCTCAATCCCAGAACCCTGGGATCATGACCTGAGCTAAAGGCAGGTGCTTAACTGACTGAGCCACCCAGGCACCCCAATTGTTCCCTTTCTCTATGCATAGCCAGTGTTTTGACTTTGATGACCAATTTTTATTTGGATTTTAAATAAATAATTTGACTTAATTTATTGTTGGAAATAAAATAATAACCATAGTGCCAGCTGTACTGTGCTAGGAAAATGTATCTTGCTATATTAGTTCCTTTTTCTGGTGCTATATTTAAAGGATTTATTAAAAAATGCCTTGTGGGGGCGCCTGGGTGGCTCAGTGGATTAAGCCTCTGCCTTCGGCTCAGGTCATGATCTCAGGGTCCTGGATTGAGCCCCGCATCTGCCTCAGCATCCCTGCTGAGCAGAGAGCCTGCTTCCCCCTCTCTCTCTGCCTGACTCTCTGCCTACTTGTGATCTCTCTCTCTGTCAAGTAAATAAATAAAATCTTAAAAAAAAAAAATGCCTTGTGGAACCATTTAAGTGTTCATATTAAGCACAACCCCAGTATTCAGTGTTCCGAAAAATGACATTTGATGAAAATTGAACATTTTAAAAGTCATTATTTTTTTCTTACCTTAAATGACTCAACCTCATCTCCTTTTAAAAAGCCAAGGGGCTTATTAAGCTACCGTTGTCTCTGAAGATCAAGCGTTGTTTCTGAATGTCTAAGAGTAAGATCCTGCTTTGGAGTTCATATCCCCTCCAGCATTGCTGTTGCATCCTGTTATGTTAGAATTGAGAAGAGATAACTGTTATTAAAGTTCTTATCTCAAACATTTATAATAAACTAGAAGTAGATAGCCACAACATAACACATTTAAGCTCTATTTTAAGCACAGAAAAGTTGTGTGAACTTACTAAGTTATAAAACTTATTGAATAGAAAAAAGACTGGATAATTCATCTGATTACTTGAAATTCAGTGTCTATTTAGAAAACATTTATTCTGCAGTTATTAAGAAATGTGAAGAAAAACTTGCTTCTAGAGCTTAATAAGCAAAATCTAAAAACATAGTTACCTTAACGGTATTTATAATTTATAACCTTGTTAAATATGTTCGTGTGTGTGTGTTTATAATTATGGTTAGCATAACTAATGATCTTTAAAAAAAGATCTATTTTATCTTGTGGTTTTAAAATATGTTATATTGCAGTACTACCAAGCTGTAGAATGAGGTTGGAAACCCTTTCAAAATAGGACATTAAAGTGTGCTTTAACTTTCTTTAATTTTTATGATAATAAAGACAGTGATTGTAAGGTTTTCCTACTATAAGTATGAACAAAAACTTGGGTTCATTACAATTTAGTCCTCTTGGCTTTACTTAGAATAAAATTACACTTCAACCCTTTTATATTTGTTAATTTAATATTTCATGTTTCATGTAGTTTTAGAGCTTCTCTAAGGTGGTTACTAAGTACTTGCTGATATTGTATTAATGGGAAACAGTTCTAGAATTGGACATTTGAGTTTTGGGATTTTCGTTCTTAAGGAAAGGTAACTAGGCATTAATAATTCTTCAGGTAGTAATTAATGCAGTGTGCTAGTATTTTCTACAGATCCCTTCTTTTATTACAGATCTCCACAGGACAAAAGAACACTTCTTGTGAATTGTCAGAGTAAAAGTCTTTCACAGTCTTTTGAAAATCTTCTTGATGAACCTGCATATGGTTTAATACAAGTATGTTTCTTAATCTGTTTTGTATTTATCTGTTAATCTGACACCGTTATTTCATACACCTCCTACCTCTCACTTTCTCAGAGATTATACAGAACAATGCGAGTGTCTCTGTGTGTAACGTTTATGGAAATATTCTCTAATTTTTATAGAAATAATATACTTCATATTATTTATAAGACTCAGGAGCTTCCTTGGTTCGTTCTTACACTTAAGGCAATTTTCCCCCTTATTGTAATACTGAAATTGGACATTAGTAGATTTTTATTATCAAAGCTTTTACTGACTAGGTGCAAGGTCACTGGGTAAGCCACTTTGAATTCATTAATGATAAACTTAGTAAAAAATGTGGTTTGAATTTTTATTTTCCAGTGTAAATAGGTTCATTTGGGGTGATGATAAACTAATTCCCCCTAAAGTATTTGAGTATATTCTTACATTTGCCTAAAAATATGCACTTAACACAGATAGAAATAAAGTTAATTTATTTTTCACTTAAATTTTTATGTAAATTAATGAAATGGTTGTTTATTTATTCACTTATTCACTCAACAATGTTTAAGTGCTTACTCTGTCCCAGGTATCATCTTCTTGCTTCTGAAGATAACAGGATAAAAAGGGAACTTTTGAGGAAGGAGGACAAGATATATAAACACTGATTAAAGTAAAAAATTAGGGAACACTTTTTGTTGTGAAAATAATCATTAAAAGACCTTTAAAAAGTAGCTTTTTTTGCTAAATATGAATAAATAGGCAGTTTGGGATTTAGAAGGAACCCTAGCAACAGAAAAATCTTTTGCCGTTTTCCAGGGCAGCACTGTCCAGAACAGATTACACTCATTGGCATGATTTATTAATCATATCATTAGATTAAAATGTCAGCTAATATTTAAATATTGTGAACTTTAAAACTTAGCTGTCGAATATTTTCTGGTGGACTAGTGTGGTTCTGCACACTTTAAGAAATATTTTTTTTGTAAAGGTAGGACTACTAGACAGAAGAAAGCTGTTGTGGGCCATTCATCAATGGAAAGTAAGCACTGCATATTTGTGATGTATGCAGATTGAATAAAGCCTGCAAATCATTTGTTCATCTGCAATTTGATCAGTAGCATTACCTTGCTGTGTAATACTCTGTTTTAATCAAATGAGAAGATTGGCTTAGAAAATATAAATTCTTCCCAGAAAAAAAAATAAAATTTTAAAATAATCCTAGAACACTCTGTTTTAGTTCTGATTTCCCCCCTTTAAAAAAAAATGTGGCCTTTTTGCCTACTGTAAGATATTTTTATTCTTCATTTGAATTAATGGTGCTAATATTTTTCTTCTTACTACATAGAAAATTAAAAAGGATCCTTATACAGCAACTATGGTAGGATTTTCCAAAGTCACAAACTACATTTTTGATAGTTTGAGAGGCAGTGATCCCTCTACACATCAACGACCGCCTTCAGAAATGGCAGATTTTCTTAGTGATGCTATTCCAGGTTTAAAGATAAATCAGCAAGAAGAACCAGGATTTGAAGTCATCACAAGAGTGAGTGAAGATTTATATTAATATAACTCTTAGATTTTAACAGGAGAAATGCTTTTTAAACATGTACTGAATGTGATAGGAATAGAAAACTCAATTTTGGTTATATCTACCTCTTGTAATCCTTATAACTTTTTTGCTAACTGATACATCTAACAACTAACACTTGTTCTGCCACCAAATTCTTGGGTTTTTCTTCAGCGATTACTGCTTATACTGTCTGTTTGTTAAGTTGGATCTCTTTTCTTTGATTACTTTTTGATAATAGTGAGCAGATTGTTTGTTTCATTGAGTGCATAGCAGTGAGTGAATAGTGAGCATTACATATTGTTCCTAGTTCTGTTCCTAATTTATGTTTTCTCAGTAGGGATCAGTAACAGATAGGACACTATTCTAGGGCTTTTATGGTCAAGTGAATCTTTTCTTTTTTTAAGTAAGATGGATCTTGGCCCTAAATTATGGCAAACCTTTATATATGCTCAACAAAACTTTTGTATTTGCTACAATTCTAGGCTGTACATAGTTAGAACATTATAAATATCTAAATTGTAATATTTAAAGGGCTTATCTTGCAAATGGCATTTTAAATTACCAACATCTGTTAATTGAGTAAAAAAAAACTATAGAAAATACCAAGTGGAGCTAATGGACCATGACTCAGTTCTGAGAGCTACAAATTTTAGTTTGGAAGAAATGCTAATCTTAGAATGTTATTAGTGGAATAATACTGTCTTTTTAAATAATACAGCATAGCATTTAATTTGAAGGGTCTCTTATGGAATTTACATGTTGAATGTTTTGTACTTAAATAATTGAAACTCAAAATAGCAAATGTATTCCGGTCTCTGAATTTATAACCCTGTTATTTGTATGTTTAGTAGGAAGGAAAATGTATTAGTATATAGTATACTAAAATACTATACTAGTATAGTATTTTAGTTATGGTTTCCATGTACCTTGATATAATCTCACTGGTTAAAACTGTACTCCTTATTGCTTATCTTCTTTTAGATTGATTTGGGAGAACGACCTGTTGTTCAAAGGAGAGAGCCAGTATCACTGGAAGAATGGTCCAAGAACATTGATTCTGAAGGAAGAATTTTAAATGTAGATAATATGAAGCAGATGATATTCAGAGGGGTAAATACCTTAATGAGGATATTTGAAACTGCTTATATTTAACTTTTCTTTTTTTATGGGAAGTGTGGAGGTAGTCAAGGAATGAACTCCCTTTTTTGGGAACAAACTCCTTTTTGATGAATGATGCCTTAAAATCCCTGTAGGACAGTGTGAGATCTTTGTGATGCCCCTTAAGGTTGGGTGGGGAGGTGGGGACAAGATACCATTAAGCCTTAGGGAACAAGAGTCTTCCTTACTTGAAGTTCTGTGGGTAATACGAAGAAGGCATGTATGTACCCCAGTGGTCATTGCCTTATCTAATAAGTATCGGATTTAGAAAGACTAATCAGTCCTGCTGCCTTCTGTATAATCTGTATACTCTGCATTGTTTAAACTTTCTGGCAGCTGCTTACATCTTCAGAGTCTAGAGGTGAAAAACAAGTTAGTATTCACTGAATTGAGCTATTTTATATGTAAAACTCTCTCTCAAATATTAGTCTCCCTGTATATTTATATGCAAGTTTTATGAACTTAAAGTATTGCATTCTTTTTTACAAATGTGCTTAATATGCATGTTTTCTTTAGGGACTTAGTCATGCATTGAGAAAGCAAGCATGGAAATTTCTTTTGGGTTATTTTCCTTGGGACAGTACCAAGGAGGAAAGAATTCAATTACAAAAACAAAAAACGTAAGTAAGATCTTTCGTGTGTTGATCAAAGAAATTCAGATAACTCACCCATACAAATTAGTATAGAGCTTCTAGATGATTATTTTAAACAGATGAGGGTATGGGAAAAGAATTTTATTTTCATCTTTTTATTTGAAAAATCATGAGCTCTGTACTTAATCTAGTCATTTCAAACACTCACTGCAGTTGTGTTGGTGAATATATAGAAAGATGGTAAAAAAAATTCCATTTCCCTTGTGAAAACATTTTGCATACTTGAAAAATAATTAGATAGGGATTTTTAAAAATCATATTCATTTTTATAATTTATTATGAAATTATAAAAATGTTCCATAAGAAGTGTGTTTACTATTTAGGTTAATTAGCTTTAAATTATTTTCCTGGTGCTCTTGTAGCATAAACTAGTCTTTCATTTTCTTTTTTGGAAGACTTTTTCTATTTTTACGTAATTTCTCAGACTTGAAAAGAAACTTGGACAAACTTCCCAGGTTTTAATTCCCAGTTCATTAGTCTAGCCTATGATTTAAAGCACACCCTGAATCATTATGTGCATATTTAAACTTTCAGGCAATCCTTTCTCTTTCAGCACATTTGCCCGTTCTTTTTTATTTTACTTATATGAGAGAAAGAGAGTGAGTGAGAGAGAGAGTACTGACCAGGGGGGAGAGGCAGAGGGAGAAGCAGACTCCCCGCTGAGCAGGGAGCTGGCCTCGATCCCAGGACGCTGGGACCGTGACCTGAGCTGAAGGCAGACGCTTAATTGACTGAGCCACCCAGTTGCCCCAATTGCCAGTTCTAAGACATTTCATATTAACAAGTTTGTGAATAAACTGGCTAGAAAATGGAAATCTTATGGCACATTAAAAAAACCCAGCAATTTGTAGATTTGTATTTGTAATTATTCAGAAACTTTAGTGGTTAAAATACTTAATAACTAGAATAATTTTAGGTATCATATTAAGGATTGAAGTAAATGTTTTCTTATAATCATATCTAAATTATTCTGGTAGTTTAAGCAAAGTTTATAGTATGTATAAGGTTATTTAATTTTTCCTTTGTTTTCACGTACATATTGTAACTTTAAACATTTCACTATCATATTTATAACCTCACAGCTCACTAGCATCATAAATGCTTTGATATATTGTTAATAGGAAAACCCAGTCAGAATTTTTAAAAATACCGTGTTCATAGCTTTTTTTGGTATAAAATTGTTTTCTGTAGTGATGAATACTTCAGGATGAAACTACAGTGGAAATCTGTCAGCGAAGAACAAGAGAAGAGAAATTCGAGGTTAAGAGATTATAGAAGTCTTATCGGTAATTTTTTCATACTTTTGGAAATGCATGAGAGGGGTCTATAATGAAGTCTTGTTAAGATTTAAGAAGTGAAGATATATGTGGAGATAGGGCTCAAAAGAGATATTGCCATTAGAGAGTGCAATAGAATGTGTGTTGGATGTTCTTGGTTGTTCATTTTCCAATAGGAATATGAAGTCAGTCAGTGTAAATGCGGATATATTTCATTTCCAGTTCCAAATGTGAATTTAAAAAAGGTTTATTTGCTTATGGAATTAATTTCATTAAAAACATTATTGTCTCCCTTATTACAATAAGTTTGTGTTTATTGATTGAAAAATTAGGAACTATAGACCAGCAAAAAGAGGAAACTTTGGATAGTAGTGGAACTTATTTTTAAAATTCTGATAATTGCTTTTGGATTTATTTATAGCTTCATAAATAAAGATGGGGGATGTTTTTACCACCATGGTCAATAACACCTTCCCATGGAAGAAGAAAAATCTCTAAATTATGGTTAGAAAGTGCAACATAACCAGTTTGGTAGCTGGTTTTTTCTGTTTTTAAGGATTTTACTTAGGGGCGCCTGGGTGGCTCAGTCATTAGGCATCTGCCTTTAGCTTAGGTCACGATCCCAGAGTCCTGCAGTCGAGCCTGTATCAGGCTCCTGCTTAATGGGGAACCTGCTTCTCCCTCTCCCCAACTTGTGCTCCCTCTTTCTTCCCTCTCTCACTGTCTCTTTCTTTGTCAAATAAAATCTTTTAAAAAAAAATAAAGATTTTATTTATTATAAAGTTGGGGGTGGGTTGGGGAGGAGGCAGAGGGAGAAGCAGACTCCCCATTGAGCAGGGAGCCCAATGATGAGCTTGGTCCCAGGACCCTGAAATGAAACAAGATGGGATCGGGAGGGAGACAAACCGTTTGAGACTCTTAATCTCACAAAACAAACTGAGGGTTGCTGGGGGAAGAGGAGGTATGGAGAGGGTGGTTAGGTTATGGACATAGGGGAGGGTATGTGATATGGTGAGTGCTGTGAAATGTGTAAGCCTGACGATTCATAGACTTGTACCCTTGGGGCACATAATACATTATATATATTAGTAAAAATAATAATAAAAAAAATTTTTTTAAAACTACTAGAGTAGTTTTTCTCAAAATTATTTTTTAGGAAAGATTACCAAAAGTTTTTTTCTGTTTGTTTTCTTTGGTATAAATTTGCTTTATTAGAAAATACACAGGTAAACTACAGATTTTGCGGTTAGTGCCAAGAAGTTGGATTTTATTTTAAGTGTAAAGAGAAACTATTGGAGCATTTTAAGTAAGACCATTTTATTTATATTTTAAAATCAATATTTCTGCTGTATGGAAAATGGGTTGAATCAAGGTAAGAGTAGGAACAAGGAGACCAATAAGTGGGAACAACAATAGGCAATAGGTGATAGTAATGGAGATGTAGAGAAATAAATGCATTCAGCTTATATTTTGGTGATAAAATTGATAAGACTTTCTGATGTATTGAATGTAGGATATGAAGAGGAAAGAGGGAATTTAGGAATGGACTATATTTCTTGACTTGAGAAATTGGCCATTTGGTGGTTCCACTAATGGAGATGAGGAGATTGGGGTATGGTGAAATTGAATTAGGTGTTACTTACATATTGCTTAAGGTGAGGCATAGAAATGTAAAGTCAAGTGGCTAGTTGAATAATCTGGAGTAATCTAGTTAGAAGATATAAATTTGGGTATTATCAGTATAAATATCCATGGGAATAGATAATGTCACCTGGGGGAGAAAAAGAGGCAGATAAGAAGGCCCGGGAATCCTGGTCTTTATCCCTAATTTCGGCTGTATGCTAGAATCACCAGGAATTTTTTGAAAATCACGTTCATTATTTTAAACACTCATAAATTCATTCAATAAATACTTACTTAGTGCCTCTTATGTGGCATTTATATGGCTCTCCCCTAAGCTCTGGGGATTTATTAGTGAACAAAACAGACAAAATACTTACCTTCGAAGAGCTTCTGTTCTCGGGAAGAACAGACAGTAAACAAGATAAGTAACATATGTGGTATGTTAGTGATAAGTGCTAAATAGAAAATGAGGCAGCCAAAATGGTTAGGAAGTTTAGGAAGTTTATGTGTGATATTGCAGTTTTAACTTGGGTGACCCGAGAATGCTTTTACTGAAAAGGTGATATTTGAGTAGAAACTTAAAGGGGGAAGGGTGAGATGCCAATATCTAAGTGAAGGGCATTCCAAGTAGAAAAGAACAACATATGCTAGAGTTAATTTTCACCCCAGGCTCTCTGCATGTTTGAAGTAAAGCAGGGAGGTAAATGTGGTTAGCAAGGTGGCATAGGATATAGAAACTAATGAGGTCAGAGAAACAATGGAGGAATAGGTACAAATCACAGAGAGCCTTGTTGTTCATTGTAAAGACTTGAGCTTTTCCTCTGAGTGTGGGGGGAAGCCACTGGAGGATTTTCGGCAGGAGAGTGATATGATCTGACTTTGAACAAATCACTCTGGCTCTTGTCTGGAGAATACCTGTGGGGGGCAAGGGAGCAGATAAAAAGATCATGTAAAGCTATTCCTGTAATTCAAGCGAGAGATGATGATGGTTGCTTGGTACAGAGGCCTAGCAGTTGAGTGAATGAGATTTGAATAGAGACTTGAAGAAACAGTATATGCCATGCAGCTATCTGGACAAAGGGCATTCTGAGCGCTGGGGGACCACGTGGTCTAGACTTGTTTCTGCCTCAGGGCCTCCATATGTTTGAAGAAGAACAAGGAGGAGACTGGTGTGGCTAGAATGAAGTGAATGGGAGGGGTGGCATGGAGTGAGTAGTTGGGAGAGTTCAGTGTTGGTTTCTATACGTATTTTGAAAGTTTAACGTGTGTGTGTGTGTGGTGTGTGTGTGTGTAAATGTTGGGCAAGAAAAGCAAAGAGTCAAGAGTGACCCCCAGAGTTTTTAAGGTGAGTAACTGGAGGAATGGAGTTTTGGGTTTTTTATTAAGACACAGAAAACTATGAGAGAAGCAAGTTTGGAAGGGCATATTTGGAACTTAGTTTTGGACATGTTTAAGTGTGAGAGTGCCTCATGGATGTTCCTATATTAATATGTACAGTAGACGGTAGATAGGGCTGAAATTCAGGGGAGAGAGAGGGACTGGAGATTGAAATTTAGAGGTCTTAAACATTTAGATGGTGGGGAACTAGATGACATTGCCAAAGGAGTGATGTATTTAGAAAAGTAGGGGTCCAAGAACTGAGCCTTGAGATACTTTAACTGATAAGTAGGAACAATTAGGAGAAATCTGCAAAAGAGACTCAGAAGAGAGCCAGAGAAAAAAGAAGAAATTCTGAGAGTTTGTCCTGGAAATTAAGTGAAGAAAGTATTTCAGGACGGAATGAGTAGAATGTCAAGTGAGCTGAAGACTTGGATTCACCGTTGTACAAGGTAGTAAGGAGATCACTAGAGATTTTGTTGGGAGGGAGTTTTGGTGGAGTGGTGGAAGTGACAACCTGATTGGAGTGAGTTCAGGAGGAAACAGGAGGAGTGGACTTGGAGACAATACAGCTCTTTTAAGAAGTTTTGCTCTAGGGGTGCCTGAGTGGCTCAGTGGGTTAAGCCTCTGCCTTCGGCTCAGGTCATGGTCTCAGGGTCCTGGGCTCAAGCCCTGCATGGGGCTCTCTGCTCAGCGGGGAGCCTGTTTCCCCCTCTCTCTGCCTGCCTCTCTGCCTAGTTGTCATCATTCTGTCAAATAAATAAATAAAATCTTTTTAAAAAAAGAAATTTTTGCTCTAAACAGATGGAGACAAACTGGGCTGCCATTAGAGGGGAAAGTGAGGTTAAGTAAGGCTTTGATGAAGATGAGAGAAATAACAGTATGGTTGAAAGCTAGGTGAGAATGGACCAAGTAGGAAGAAAAACTGAAACTAGAGAGGGAGACAAGAATTAACTAGGGCATTATCCTTGGGTAGCCACTAGAGGGTGGATTTCATGCAGTAGAGGAGGGGTTGGACTTAACCACCATCCTGGAAACTCCTTTAGAGTGATAGGAGAGGAGACTGTGAATACAAATGCAGTTATGTGGTTAAAATAGCAGGATTCTGTGGATGTTCTCTTTGGGTAACTTCCATTTTCTCAGAAATAGGAAGCAAGGGCCTCATCTGAGAGCTTGAGTTGGGAGGAGATAACATCTCGGAGACTTGAGGACAAAGGAGAAGATACGAAATAGTTATGTGAATGGGGACAAGGAATGGATGAATGAAATAAAGCATGATTGCCAGGCAGCATTAGGGGCCCACTTCAGATTAGTGATGGTGATTGTAAAATGGGGACTGTTGATATGGTGGTGTTTTCTTCAGTCTTCTGTAGCTATATCAAGTTAGATGGACAGTTGGATTTAATGAGGGCTCTTTTTTTTTTTTTTCTAAATTTAAGTACTAATTTTCTTTCTAGGAATAGTTTCTAGAAGTACTTTTTTTTTTTTTAATTTATTTATTTGTTAGAGAGAGCGAGCGAGCACAGGCAGACAGAGTGGTAGGCAGAGGCAGAGGGAGAGGGAGAAGCAGGCTCCCCGAGGAGCAAGGAGCCCGATGTGGGACTCGATCCCAGGACGCTGGGATCATGACCTGAGTCGAAGGCAGCTGCTTAACCAACTGAGCCACCCAGGCGTCCCGTAGAAGTACTTTCTTTATAAAATATTTTTATATATCATTTTGATCCCTTTTTGTTTTCTGCCTGGCATGTCACTTATAAATATACAAGAGGAAAGAAATGCAGATAGTTCATGAGGGCACAAATAATTTTTACCATGTTTAAGAACCCCTGTTAAGGCAGATATTCTGTATTGTCATGACTATGTAAATTGTGCTTGAGCTAATAAAACATAAACTTATGTACCCATTTATCAACACTGATTTGAGAGCGAAACATTTTGATGTTTTTTATTTTTTTATTTTTATTTTTTAAAGATCTTATTTGAGAGAGAGCACGAGTAGGGGGAGGGGGAGAAGCCAACTCCTCACTGAGCAGGGAGCACGATACCAGCCTCTATCCTAGGACCCTGAGATCATGACCTGAGCTAAGGCAGATGCTTAACTGACTGAGCCACCCAGGTGCTGCCATTTTGATGTTTTTAAATGAAATTTTACATTCATTATGCTTTTTTTTGGTATTGCTTTTCTTTGAAAAATGTATCCACAGTTCTATAGATATGTATTTGCTTTTATTAAAACTAATATAGTGTATTTTAATAGAAAGCTATGATATTTGTCTCAATTTTCTTTCTTTCTTTTTTTTTTTTATCTAGATTTTATTTATTCATTTTACAGAGAGAGAGATCACAAGCAGGCAGAGAGACAGGCAGAGAGAGAGGAGGAAGCAGGCTCCCTGCTGAGCAGAGAGCCCGATGTGGGGCTCGATCCCAGGACCCTGAGATCATGACCCGAACCGAAGGCAGAGGCTTTAACCCACTGAGCCACCCAGGCGCCCTGTCTCATATTTTCTTAAAATGCCCTTACAGAATCTAAACTCATGTCATCTTCTATTGTTAGATTCTACTCTGTTGTAAAATACCTCCCCGTTTCTTCACAAGTATAGATTTATCCTGCTATCCGAAAGTAGAGTGTTCCTATGAGACCTTTCATAAGTCTGAATGGTATAAACCAGAGAAATAATTACTATTAACTTATATGGAAGATATTTTAAGCATTCCCAGACCAAAAAAATAATCTCTTTTAGGCTCTTTGCTAACAGATGCACAAAATCAATCAAGATACAGCACAGATGCCCACAGACACAGTTCAGAGCTGTGGTGGCTTGACCCTGAGTTGTTGAGTGTAGGTCCTGGGGAATGAGTGTGGTGGGGCCACTCTTGCTACCCAGGGCAAGTGCTGCCTCAGTAACCAGTTTGCTGCAAAACAAACCCTGAATGTTATTTTCACTTTTCGTTGTTTTTTGTAAAAGTAAAAATCTTTGGATTTCTTTTGGTTAGTGAAAACAGGTACTAATGTAGGTCTTTTGTAAAAGTGAAGTGGTGTAATGCAAACTTCTGAAAAATAGCAGGAGTACCTATATTGAGAATGTTTTCAATTTATTCATTTTAAGGGGTTGGGGGGAGGTCAGTTTTAACTTTTAAACAGAATTGATTATAGAGTAGTTAATTAAACACTGCATTTCTGTAAATTATTTCTTCCTAGTTTACTAAGGGATTCGTTTGGGGAATACCTTTTAGTTGTAAAGCCTTCCACAATAAGCTGCATTTAATAGTTATCAGTGTTTGTGAATTGAATTGTCAGTACAACTTGGGGATACACTCATGGTGATGTTTCCAAATCTGTTTTTAATGTCGTGAAATCATTGCTAGCACAATGTGGGTTTTCATTTTCTCAAAATAAAAATAAATTGTTTATACTAATATGTAAACTGAATAATGTATATATGAGAAATAATTTGTCCTGAAGATGTTTGTGGAACATGATAAAGAAGTTGATCATGAATGAAGCAAATATGAATGAAACAAATCTCTTTGACTATAGTTGATTGCATAGTAGCTTTTTTAATTACTGTTTTCAAGTAACCCTGCCTATCACCTGCATCCATGACTGGCATTTTTATTGCTAACTAATATGAATTATTGGTGTTACTTTTAATTAATTAAAATTGTTTTCTGCTATTGAAAAATTTCTGTGTTTAGATAAGAATTGAAAAATATTTGAAAATATACCCATGAGGAAGTGGACTGATTTTTGGAAAGTATTCTAGAATCTTATTTTATTGCATGTCTGAAATGGAATTTGATGAATTTTTTCATTAAGTAAAAGGTCAGCAAGAGAGTGAAATTTATAGCAAGAAAAATAATTTTGTTCTTATAAGATAATAAGCTTTGTAAAAATCTGTTTTTTGAAAAGTTTTCAAATATATGATGATTTTCATCCTCAGAAAAAGATGTTAACAGAACAGATCGAACAAACAAGTTTTATGAAGGCCAAGATAATCCAGGGTTGATTTTGCTTCATGACATTTTGATGACCTACTGTATGTATGATTTTGATTTAGGTAAGTTCTCTTCTAATATTCTAATTTTAAAAGATTTATATATGCTTATTTTAGAATTTAAAGTTATGCCTGTTAGACGTATGCAACAGCTCTGTGTGCTAGTTTCTAAAGGGATTGTTCTATTGGACTGGAAACTTGGAAGGCCGTGATTCCCAGATTGTGCACAAAGAGCACTGAGTTGGCACAGCATACTCATGGGGCAATATGGGATATTTTAAATTTTTGAGGAAGATAGTGACATCTGTGAGGATACTGCTCTGAGTCCTTGCTGATACAGTTCAGAGTTTCAACATTTGATTTCCACATTCCTCCTAATGAAGTTATAGTTTTGCAAAGCAGGGCTTTTGGCCTTGTTGTGATAAGCAAGTATTGTGTGAAAATAGATGAAGGATAGGAAATGAGGATGGTGGTATCCAGTTGGATTCCAAGGTTTGAGAAGTATTACAGTGCCCAACAGGTGCTAAGTTCATAGGACATAAATAGTTACTAAGTTGTTTGGATCTAAGTACTTAATAAATAGAAATATTAGTTACTTCTTTGAGCCTAGGGGTGCCTTGGAAAAAATTACTAAGATATTATGGCGTCTGAACTGAGAAAGTTTGGTAAACTTTGTATGAAATGCTTTCCTCCCTTGTGAAGGAAAATACTGATGTGATGATACCTTTTTGGACAAGCCAAGCAGATAAAATTCTCTAGGCCATGTAGAACTTTACTCTCTTTTCTTGGTATGTGTGTTTCCTACGAAAATGGGTTAGCAAGATGGGCTGGTAGGGGTAGTAGCGGATTGTGAGGAAGGGTTAAGGGGGAAGAAAATATAAGGAATTAATATTTTAAGGAGTAAGAACTTGAGCTGTTTCTTTAAAAATCAACCTTTAGGTAAGTATAAGTAATGGAAAAGTCTCTGAGTTATCTACCATGTGAGTGATTCCCAAGTAGAGAATAATGGAAGTAGATGTTTTCCAGGTTTTTTTTTTTAAAGATTTTATTTATTTATTTGACACAGAGAGAGAGAGAGAGTACAAGCAGGCACAGAAGCAGGCAGAGAGAAAGGAGGGGAAGCAGGCTCCCTGATGGGCAGAGAGCCTGATATGGGGCTTGATCCCAGGATCATGACCTGAGCCGAAGGCAGAGGCTTAACCCACTGAGCCACCCAGGCGCCCCTTCCAGATTATTTTAATAGAGCTTGATATAGCTTTTGGAGAAGGTAATTGGATATTGGATATTTAGCATATTAAACCTAAATGAACCTTGAATTATGGTACATTTTCATCACCATATGTGAATTCCTCTTCTTTTATATGTTAGGGGAGGATGTAAACTCTTTTGTGGATCTTGAGGCATTAGCCTCTTTGGTGACAGTAAGTTGAAAACCACAGATTTCTCTTTAAAATGTAAAATTTAGCCAGTGCTATCTATCACACCTCATATTGGATCATTGAAAACATATTGGTAGAGTGCTTTTCAGGTTAAAGTGTTGTCATACTTGGTTTTGACTCATTACCAATAGCAGCCTTTTGAGGAAGTGGGGAAATAATCCCAATAATATGAGTCAGGCTTTATTGTTTGAGAGAGTGACTCAAGGTTGCAGAAGTAATAAATACTGGACTGGGGGTAGAGACCCAGGTCTTTATTTCAGGCTGGCATTTTTACCTCTACTCATCCACCACGCTGACCCATTGCCATTTTACTATAGGGACTAGGACTGTTGTCTTAGGGAACAGGAGGCATTGTCTTATACTCTCAGGTGATAATTTTGAAATAGGAATTCATGCATATTCTTAGGAGTTCCTGAATGCTCAGTTTTTTCAGGGTATAGTCCCAGACCAGCTAACTGGGTAGATTGCTGTCTTCATTTGTCTGTATTAATCCCTCATTCTTTCTAGTCAAATACTTAAGTTATCCGAAACATAGCCAAGGTTCCTGTTAAGAACTCTGGCTTTGTGAGGAGCCAAGGTAGTTTTCATAAAGCGGTGCACCAAATTTCTCATCTTTTACCATGGCAAAGCAACCTTGGCTGTAAATTTACTCTCGTAGGTAATTCTATCATATTGAGTTTTTTGGCCTCATAGACCAACTAAATGAGGTATAGGTGTATTTACACTGAATACAATCTCATTAATAGTGAGGAAGAAGACAGAAATTACCAAAAACAGATGGAAGAACTCAAGGAAGAATAAGTTTTAGTTAGTGCAAAGACACTACACTTAGGATGTTTCTGTGGGAGGTAATCTTTTTAAATGGTGTATGTACATAATGATGATCCTGAATAACCACTAAAACATTAAATTTTACTCAAAATAGTGTATGTAAGAAGGCAGAGTGTCTAACTAAAAAAAATGATTTCCAACTCCTAAGATTACTATTTTTTATTTGATACTCTAAGGGCTAAGCTTCAGTTAACCTGAAAATTGACCTATATGTGTGAAATTTTTCTTTTCAGTGGAAGAAAGTGTACACTAGGATGATAAGTTCATTTCTCACACCTCCCTGCTGAAACAAATTTGCTCTGAAAATAATTTTAGGGAACTCCTTGAGAAATTGTAGTAGTGCTGGTTAAGATGTGCATCAGTCAGCACTGCTGCAGGATCTTAGTGTCACCGAATGCTAATTTAAACAGCTTTAATCTTTCTTTAATTAAAAGGAATTTGTACATTAATTCCACCCCCGCAACTCATGACATACCCCAAAGAACATCATGTGTAAAATAAAATAGATTAAAAGCAACTAGAGTAGGAAGATTAATTGGACTACTTGCTTCAGCTAAGAGTTGTATAAGAAATATGGTAGTGATCCCATATGAAAGCTGAAGACTTAAATGATTAAATTAGCTTCTTAGAAATTTTTATTCATTATAACTTTATAATAAAGCACTTTTATTCCCAGATGAAAGATGCTTTGTAAATCTTTTGAATAGCACACTTTGAAATATTTTTATTATAGACTGTGTGCAGTCAGACCCAGTAAAGTAGTACTCCTTTACACTCTGTTGAATTCAGATCAAGTTTCTCTCATGCTTTAATTGGTTTAGGCTTTATATGTCTTTGCTTTCTCTGTGTCGTTGCCATGTAGAAAAGTGCTGATAACAATTTAGTCTTCCTTCCAACGTATTTATTCTTTTTTAAAGGATTTTATTTATATATTTGAGAGAGAGATCACAGAGGGAGAGGGAGAAGCAGAGAAGCCAACGTGTAGGGCTCCATCCCAGGACCCTGGGATCGTGACCTGAACCTAAGGCAGATCGCTCAACCAACTGAGCCTCTCAGGCGCCCCTATTCTTTTTTTCAAAGTGGTTTTTTTTTTTTTTTTTTTTTTTAAATTACAGTTCTTCAGGGGAACAGAACCATTAAGGTTATATATGTTTATATATTTTCATTTCTGTTTGTATATATTTATTATATATATACACAGAGAAAGTAAAAAGTTCTTTTAAGGTGTTGGCTCACACGATTTTGGAGACTGAGAAGTCTCACAATCTTGTTATCTGCAAATTGGAGACCCAGGAAAACCCAAGAGCAGGAGAGCCAGTGATGTAGATGCCAGTTTAGGTCTGTAGCATGAGAACCATGGCAGAAGATCAGTGCCCAAGCTCAGAAAGCCGGGCAGAGTGCATTCAACCTTCCTCCATCTTTTTATTCTGTTCAGGGCTTCCATGGACTGTGTGGTGCCCACCATATCTGGGAGGGCCATCTGCTTTCATCATTTCATCATTCAAATACTAATCTCGTCTAGAAACACCTTCAGGACACTCGCAGAAGTAATGCTTAATCAGGCTTCTGAGCATCCTGAGGCCTTCTCAAGTTGACAAATCTGATCATCACAAGCGTGCATGATTTTTTTAAAAGTCTGTGATAGGGATGCCTGGGTGGCTCAGTGGGTTGAAGCCTCTGCCTTCAGCTCAGGTCATGATCCCGGGGTCATGGGATCGAGCCCCACATCAGGCTCTCTGCTCGGCAGGGAGCCTGCTTCCCCCTCTCTCTCTGCCTGCCTCTCTGCCTGCCTCTCTGCCTACTTGTGATCTCTCTCTCTGTCAAATAAATAAATAAAATCTAAAAAAAAAAAGTCTGTGATAAATTTATAGAAATACTTATATTTAGCTATTGTGTCATACGCCACTTTTTTTGGCATTGTCTCCAAATGTTATTCCTGGTACTGTAATAATTGGATACCCACCATGGCAACCCAAGTGTTTTTTCATGCTAATGTGAGTAGAGCCATACTTTTTCACAGGGTGTCCTATGGACATAGGGTGATAGGAACATAGCAGTAGATGTTGGCAAGCTCAGAACAGATAGAGAGAAACTTATTTGTAGGGAGATCCTGAGGTGATCTGAATTGTCTCTGTGTTATACCTCTCATCTGAGGTTTCTCAAGAAACTGGCTGCATGCTTCCTGAGGTCGTTTGTTAAAGCTTTATGCCAAAATAGGAAGAGAGATGTAGAATTGTGTATCATTTCTTGCAGAAATGTGCTCTTCCCCTTTAAAATATATACTCTTAATGGCTTCAGTGCATATCAATTTTTGTGAATGAGAAGAATGTGAGCTTTAGACTTACACATAAAAGACTGTATTTTCCATGACTTCAAGCTGCCTTGGAATAAAAAAAAAATCTCTGTAACTTTAACACATGTATAAAAGTTACCAAAGTTGAATAATAATTTGTGTGTAAAATGGCATACTATGAACTTCTGCCCCTTTGTTGGTTCAAGAATGTTTGTCTTAAATCTGAAATCAATTGTTAAAGAGTTAAAAGAATTGAGAGTTTTATAAGGTGGAAATAAAAAATACGGGAGTGTTAAGCATCTGCCTTTGGCTCAGGTCACGATTCCAGTGGGATCACCCGCATCTGGCAGGCTCCCTGTTCAGCGGGAGGCCTCCTTCTCCCTCTCCCACTCCCCCTGCTTTTATTCCCTCTCTCACTGTCAAATAAATAAAATCTTAAAAAAATAAAGAAGAAGAAGAAGAAGAAGCTTGACATGTTCAGATGGAAAGCAAAACCAAGACTTTTTGTTTAAGTGAGGGGCCTGATTCTTTAACTTTCGAGTTTTTCTTTTTAATCATGGCCTGTAATTGTCATGACTGAGAAATTACATTAGTGTCAAGAGAAAGGTCACCTTTCTTTTGTGATGGTTTCAAGTACAGAGTATTAATCACATTAAACCCAGTTGCTAGCATTAGTTATCCATAGAGTAACAAGAAAAGAAAAACAAGAACATAGATATGAGTACTTAAAAGAAGTATGTAATTTTGTTATGACGTCTTTTGGTTTGCATTACCAATGACCTGGTGGCTAAAGCAGTTGGACCTTTTTTCATTCTTGTTTGGCTTGTTCATGGCAGTTAGTGCTGTTGGCTGCTTGGGTCCTGAAATTTTTTTTCCCCTTGACTTTTATAACACTTTCTCCCTTGACTTTTTTCCCCCTCCTCTTTACTTCTGACTACTCCTTCTCAAATGTCCTTTGAGTATATACTCTTTTACCTTTGATGTTCTTCTGGGTTTTCTCTTCACCCCTCCTCTTTATCATAATAATTTTGCATGTTGTTTTTTTAATGACATTATCCTCTCTTGATAATGATATCTACACCAAGACATATAATAGCAGCTATCTGTCTGCTTGACATCTCAGTATAAACTCATTTTTTGTAATCGTTGCTAGACTTCCGCCTTGTTTATTTTCTTTTCTTGGTAAATGCCATTATCTACCAGTTTCTGAAAGCAAAGAACAGGTGAAATTTTAAGTGAAATCATGGTGATATGTACAGAAGGATACATAAAGCTTAGGTTTTTAGAGACATGATTTTTTTTTTCTCTATTCTTAGGGTATGTTCAGGGAATGAGTGACTTACTTTCCCCTCTTTTATATGTGATGGAAAATGAAGTGGATGCCTTTTGGTGCTTTGCCTCCTATATGGACCAAATGGTAAGAATAGGGGCTCCTTACTTTAATCAAACTAATTTTGAAAATTTTAGTTGTATAATCTTATTATATAAGATTGATGTTTATATTTAGACAATTATGGTGGAACTTAAAAGAATTACTCCTTGTTATTTATTTGTTTGTTTCTTTTTTAAATAGCCTTTCCAAGGGATTTGAAAATATGGACATTGCTTTTAATACAAAAAGTAGATAGTAAGTGCCTATAGCATAGGAACAATCAGGGTTTAGTATCAGTAAATGCTTGTGTTCTGCAGAAGAGCTATGACTCATAGAATATTGATGGAATAAATGAATTCAGTGCTTGTGAACTAATTGAACTTTGATATTATCTGTTTTGGAGATAAAGCTTAGTCATGCCTAGTAATAGCCTAACTTTTTGTGAACATTTTGGGTTTTGTTATTATAGTATCTGATTTTTCTTCTAGATCTGTTTGAACTATTTGTAACAGTGACACTTTTATAGTGATTCATTGTTATTTTCTCAGAAGCATGTGATTATTAGAGTTGAACTGTGTTTATATATACATATTACTACAAAGAATATTGTATCTATTGATAATAGCTTGGAGACAGAATTCTGGGACAATAGCTCAGAGAGTATTAATAGGGAAACAAAATAGGTTCTCAAGTAATCTATTAGAAAAAACAGCAGAGAGCTAAGAGTAGATAAAGGCATATGAAATCCAAAGACCTGGCTACATAGGTCACTGTAGTGTTTCAGAGAAAAACTAATATACTTGATGCTGGACTTTGATGTTGGGTATTCAAATGGCTTGCTTGCAAGGGGATAAAGATTTTGAATATATAGTCATATACAGTGTTTCCCTGTAATATAAGGTTTAATTCTTTTTCTGGGATACAAATGTGGAGTTTAGAAGTACCCTTCTCTTTTTTCCATACTTCTGTTCTTCCCCTCTTGCTTGCCAATTTTTCTTTCCCCTTCCAGTTTCTCCCACTTTTATCTATTTCTTCAAGTCTCTTATATCCATGGTTCCATCTCATCCTCACTTCTCCTACTTCTTTTCAAATGCATATTTGATAAGATTTGATAGTTTTAAAAATACTTTTTACTCTTAATAAGTATTCAAAGTACCTAGTCATGAACATGAATTAATGTTTTGGATTATTTGGAAAGATTATTAATTGCAGTAATCTGCTAATATCATAGTTTGTCTTCCTTACCTTTTTGATTGATTGATTTTACCTGCCTTCTTAGTTCCAATTACTCCCAAGTGCTCTAGAAACCTGAGGCATTTGTTATAAAGGTCTGTACAACTGATACTAATTGTATAAAAACTGTTGTCTGCCTTTCTTGTGTTTTTGTTGTTTATCCTCTTTTCACTAGAGCTAGTATGTTCCTTGATAAAAGGGTCATGTCTTTATTTAACTAGTTTTGGTATGCTTCCAGAATTTTCCTAATGCCAACATGAGATTTTTGTAGAATAAACACATGAATATTTCCCCAGTGCTTAGTTTAGACCTTTACTTATAGTAAGTATTCCAAAAATATTAACATGAACATACTGTATTTAGATTTTTTACAGTAATAACTTTGATAAAATTGATACAGTATTGACATGTTCAAAAAATTGGTTTATGATGCCATATTTATATATACACATACATGCATGTGTATGTACATACTTGTGCATGTATCTAGGTCTCAAATGTAAAGACTTTTCTGAACATCTGTAATACATACTTTACAGTCTTTGTCATTTTTGTGTGTGAAGGTTCAAATTCTTCTTTTTCATAGTAAATGTTTTCTGTGTTTGCCTTTTCCATTGAGGATGGTCTGGGGATTTTTCTAAGTCTTTATTCTAAAAAAAACTCTTAATATATTGTCTACTAACATTTTTTTTTTCGATTTGAATAAAAGGGTAATATTTTGCAATCAAAATAATCTGCATGATTATTTTTTACTGCATTGCTATTGGTTTGGTGTCCTTAAATCCATACCACCATTTGACCCCTTCTTTTTGTTTTACAGCTTTATTTCATGTAAGTTTTTATTTCTTTTGTAATGGCTGAACCTAGTGTCCATAGATTTATTATATTTACTCATATCTACTGTAGGTGTAGGCATAGGCTATGTGTCTATTATAGAAATATTATGGAAAGATTAGCAAAATGATCTAATGAACTTTCTTATACCCACCATTCATTTTGCCGTGCAGTTTAGTTCTTTCCTTCTTCTCCTCACCTCCCTCCCCATATATATGTGTGTGTGTATATATAGACATATATATACATATATATACCCACATGTGTACATGTATGTATAGATATACAGATATATATAAAGATATATAGATATACAGATATACATACATGTGTATGTGTGTATGCACACATACATATGTATTTGTATGCACACATGTATATATTTTATAGATTCAGTTGAAGCCATTTGTATATCCATTGTTGATCTCATTTTCTCTTCTCCTAGAGTAGCTACTTTTCCGAAGTAGCTGTCATTTTGGGAGTGGTCTTTTTTTATAGCAGATTTGCCATGTTGGTACTACCAGACCAACTCTGGCCTTTGGCTGTCATAATAAAAATGATGCTGTTAATCAAAGAGTTGATTCTGTCTTTCCCTTACAGGTCCATGTGGTAAATGTGAAGAAACAATATCCCAAAGGCTTGTGTCAGTCTAGTAAACTAGTTCTTTAAGCATAAAGGAGAAATCAGTTTTTTAAGAAAGATTTATTTATTTTAGAGCGAGTGTGTGTGCAGGGGGAGGGGCAGAGGGAGAGGGAGAGCGAATCTCAAGCATATGCCCTGCTGTGCTGGGCTCAATCCCATGGCCCTGAGACCATGACCTAAACTGAAATCAAGAGTCAGGTGCTTAAATGACTAAGCCTCCTAGGTGCCCCAAAAGATCAGCTTTTTGAGAATCGGTAGCTTTAAAATTTTATTTTACTTTATCTTTACCAAGAATGATGCTTTGTCCCCAAAACTTAAATAGAACTTTGAGGGAAGAGAGGTTGTCTTTAGGCTTTTTCTAAGCATTAGGATAATAGGTCACCATAGAGGGGTTGGGACACATGGATAAAAGAGATTGGAATGATCTAAGGAGACTTCCAGTTATTTTGGTCTCCCTTCCCAGCTCCCAAACCTTGATTAAAGTTTTGGTGGGGAGTGTACTCAACTTTGCAGAGTGTTTAAAACTATATAAACCATAGCAGTTCTCATACTTCATGATCTCAGGACCCCTTCACACTCTTAGATACTATTGAGGACTCTGAGAGCATTTGTTTATGTAGGTTATATCTCTTAATGTTTACCTATATGAAAAATCAATACTGAGAACAGTTTATTTAAAAAACAATAAACCTTTTATACTTTAACATACATAATACTATTTTTGAATGAAAAGTAACTTTTCCAGAACAATTTACTGAGAAGAGGGATCGTTTTCCATTTTCTTTGATGTCTAGTTTAATGGAAGACATCTGAATTTTCATATCTGATCCTGTATTCAGTCTACTGCGATATCACTCCTCGTATAGCCTTTACCCTTGTGGGAGAATTTAAAATGCAGAATGCATGTAGGATTTTAGAACTGTCATGAAAATGGTTTTGACTTCACAGATTACCTAATGTCATCAAATTTAAGAAACAATTAAAATGATTAGTTCTTCAAAATAAGATATATGTTACAGCTAAAATTTATTTTATTTTATATGACAGTTTGAAGAAATATTTAACAATGCAAGTGATTTGATAAAAGTTTATTCCCCAGGTGTGTGTTTCTTTCACCAAGTTTCTTTCTTTCTTTTTTTTTTTTTTTTTTTTAAAGATTTTATTTATTGATTTGACCTAGAGAGAGAGCACAAGCAAGGGAAGAGGCAGAGGGAGAGGGAAAAGCAGGCTCCCTGCAGAGCAGGGGAATCCCAATATGAAACTCGATCCCAGAACTCCGGGATCATGAACTGACCTGAAGGCAGTGGCTTAACCCACTGAGCCACCCAGGCGCCCTCTTTCACCAAGTTTCTTATTTGATGTAAGAAATAGGTATATCAGTCTATAGCTCTGCATTTTTCTTTATCTAAGTGAAATGAATAGAGGAAAAGAAATAATCCTTAGTTTGAGACCAAGGAGTCTCTTTCCCTCCTTTTTAATGTTGTGTTAGTTTTTTAATTTGTTGTGATTTTTAAAGATATAACCAGTGTGGTGTAAGTCCAGCATTTGTCCTTAAACTCATGGTTTAGTTATCAGTGATTTTGTAATATATTTATTAAGTATTATTTATGTGGTGACATTTATTTCCCTTTAAAGCATCAAAATTTTGAAGAACAAATGCAAGGCATGAAGACCCAGCTAATTCAACTAAGTACCTTACTTCGATTGTTGGACAGTGGATTTTGCAGTTACTTAGGTAAGCTTAGTGAATCAAATTATATACCCAGCAAACTGTAGAGTAATATACAGAGAGGGAAAAAAGTAAAGAACTGTCTTAAAGATACTTATACCCTGTCACTGTTGCCTGAGTTCCTTTGACAAATAAAAGCGTGGGACCAAACTTTCTTTGTATATAATTATGCCTTAAAACAGTTTATTCATAAAATGAATTATTTGTTGTTATTTTATGGTTTTCTTTTAAACAAATTTGAACTGTTTCCTTGAATTAGTAGAAGGCAATTAAATTTTAGGACTTCTAATAGCTTAAGCTGCATAGAAAAATTTGAGGTTGGAATAGGTTACTATATTGTGAGATAATTAGCTTAAGAGTAAGTCATATATATGTTTTGTTTTTTTTTCTTTCTGTATAGAATCTCAGGACTCTGGATACCTTTATTTTTGCTTCAGATGGCTTTTAATCAGATTTAAAAGGGAATTTAGCTTTCTAGATATTCTTCGATTATGGGAGGTAAGTTCTTAAATAATTATACAAACGTGATACTTATTATGGAAGGAAACACTTTATTCTGTAGAGTATAAATGGATTATAATAGCATAACTGAAAGTTCTAAAGCATGTATCTTACGAAATTCTGATAGTTTTTGTGGTCTTTCTTTAATGATCTTGAATTGAATACCTGGTCTTTGGAGCATTTTTTATAAATCACAATCCTCATGAGATTTGGGGCCATTCGATTTCCTAGAAACACTATTCTAGACTGTTGGCAATTGTGTTCTTTCCTTGAAAGGCTTGACTTTATGTGAGGCTCTTCCACATTCTGGTATAGATTTGTGTAGAGTTCAGGGAAGTTTTGACAGGCAGGCAGTTGAGACTGCACTTTATAGTCTGAAGTATTGGGAGGGAGCTGATCTGTGTTTTGCTTTTTTAAAAGAACTTTAAGGTAAAGAAAAATACTAAGAATAATACAGCAAACATCTTGTGAATATACAGTCATTTACTTAGTTTCTACCTGATAGATATTTTGCTTGATTGCACCAGTAGTGTTGCACCGAACATCATATTTAACACTAGGGCACATATCTTAATATTCAAATTTTCATGTGTACCTCTGAGTATGTCCTTAGAATAAATTTCTAGATACCTCTGAATCAAAGACCTAGTCAGTTTTTAAGGCTGTTGATAGATTTTGCCAAATTACTCTCAAGAAGAGGTGAAAGATGATTATTTTTCAGAATGGGCAACCAAAGGTGGGAAAGGCCACATTTAATTACTCGCAGTCAGCTTGAACTCTGACCTAATTACCTTAGCTAATTACTCGACGTTGAGAAGGTGGGATGTAATTGTGGATTAAAAAACATCCCACCATCCATATTTAACATATGTAAACATTTTTCCATATTTACTTCTAGTTTTTCTCTTTTTCTCCAAGAAAAAGAACTAAAGATATAGCTAACATCTTCTTTAATCTCCACCCTAAGTCCCATTTCCCTGCCCCCGACTCTAGACAATATTCATGAGTGTATATTCTTTTATTCATTTTGGACCCAGGGTAACTTGAAAAATAAAATTATTATTTTCTTCTAACGTATGTTAATTATTAACAGGTCAGTATATTTTTAAAATAGAATGTTGGTGTAATGACTAATTGCTACCTTATCTTTATAAAGGCAAGGGATTACAGAAATTCTCCCAAGGAAGGGATGGGGGAAATAATCCATTGGGATAATAAATAGGTGTATATATAGTGGAACCCCTGTGTCCTCTAAGGCTTTTATAGCTGGAAATTGGTTCCTATACTTTTGGCCACCATGCTACCATTAGAGAAGGGGATGTGCTAATTGAAAGGATCATTGCTTTGTGTGGGATGACTTCTGTTTGAAATTAGAAGTAAAACTTACATGTTGTTGAGCTGGAATCGTATTTAATTTAATATAATTGATTTATTTTTGAGGGTCATTATGAAATTTAATCTCAGTGGTTTGATAATTCAGCAAAAACCCACAATAATTATTACATCCTAATTTTCCAGTAAATATGTTGCTGACAACATCATATTTTTTTTAAAGTTTATTTATAACTGGAGTATAGTTGACATATAGTATTATGATTCAACATAGTGATTCAACTTTTATATATATCATGAAATGCTCTCCATTTAAGTGTAATTACCATCTGTCACCATGCAAAGTTAATGACAATACTATTGACCATATTCCCTGTGTTGTATTTTACATCCCCATGACTTCTTTATTTTACAACTGGGATTTTGTACCTTTAATCCCTTTCAGTTTTCCTACCTTCCTGCTCCCCTTCTCCCTTGGACAACCACTAGTTTGTTCTCTGTATGGAATCACAGTTTAAAGTTACCAGTTTGGTTAAATAAGTATCTCAACTTCTTTTTTAAAGGATGACTTGAGAACATTATTACTATATAGATAGAATAATCCTCAGTCTGTTTACCAAATAAATTGAACCTTTAATGAAAATTTTGAGGTTAATTGCATTGTAAATTAAACTTCTAAAAATGGGATTTAGTCTGCAAATTATTCAGTTTGTTTTATTCTTGATGCAACAAGTAAAAACATTTTAGGTATGCTTTAGTAGTATTATTTGTGTGGTCTTTTTCACTTTCCAGATAAGATATTGTTATGTACATTAATAGGAAATTAAGGCTTTAAATTTGAGGCCGTTATCTATATTTAAGAAATACGGCTATTGATCAAATATTTTACACATTTGGGTATAAATTTTGGCTAGTTGATTCGGTTTTTGTCACAACCAGAGGTACTCTGTGTTATGTAATATAATGTAGAGCTATCTCTGGGAAGTTTTGATCCAATGCACTATTTCACTGAATTTTTTTTCTTTTATATCCACTATTTAGCTTTTTTTTTCCCTCCAGAGATTGAAGATGATTTATAAGTGAGAAACTAAAGGGTCAGAAAATTACTGAAGAGGCTTCTACCTTATACCTTAGACTTATATTCATGGATGTAGCTTCTTAATTAATATCATTTATCATATAAATTAGGCTCAGTGATATGCTTATTATACTTACCTAAAGGACCACATTTGGAATTCATCATATTCAAATAATGTTAAACCTGATGTTACTATGTAGGTGAAGGTAAGACTTCTCCACTCCTCATTTGCTAACTAGAAAAACAGTGGTCTGTCCTATCTATGCAGCTTCTGCTTTGCATAGAAGTCAGCATTGTTTCTGTGAGGAAATTATTTTAGAATTGATACAGTTTACTAAATAGTTCTATTTTTTATAGGTAATGTGGACCGAACTGCCATGTAAAAATTTCCATCTTCTTCTCTGCTGTGCTATTCTGGAATCAGAAAAGCAGCAAATAATGGAAAAACATTATGGTTTTAATGAAATACTAAAGGTAGTTATTCCTTTAATTTAGATTTTAATATTTTGGCACTTTCCTTTGTTTGGTGGTACCAGTATACAAAACATTTCCCTGGAGCCTTATTGAATCCCTTGAGTAAAACTTAAATTATATCAGTAACACTTAATATGAAACCGCTCTGAGAATGACAGTTCACTGAATACATACTGGCCAGTTATTTTTACCTGGCTAATTAGGAAGAAAAGGAAATTCAGCAAATGCTCCTTTATGTACTTTAGTTTTCTTAAAAAAAAATTGTCTTTTGCTTATAACTTTAAGATAACAGACTTGGGACAGCTGCTGGATTTAATGTTCCATAAGCTTATTAGCTATTCTTTAACTTTAAAACCGAAATATATATTGAATTTCCTGCTTCTTTGTAGTATGTGAATACTTTTATTTTAAGGATTTTTATCTGCAATGAAATATAACTGGTAATAAATTGTTTAAATAGTAGAATAAAACAGTGCTTTTAGTTTCAATTATCATTTTATTTTATGGATTCATTTTAGCATATCAATGAATTGTCCATGAAAATTGATGTGGAAGATGTACTATGCAAGGCAGAAGCAATTTCTCTACAGATGGTAAAATGCAAGGTATACAGTGTTTTCAATAATTGTAAGGTTTTTTATTTGTATGCTTTTGGTGGGCTGAAGTCAAGAAAGAATTTTTCTTTGTAGAAGTAAGATAAATGGCAGTTTTAGCAAGTTGAAGGCAGGCATCAAGCCTTAGCTAGGATTTTACCATTATGGATTTATCACACTTAATTGAAAACAGTCGATTAATTATGCTAGATAAGAAACACAGTACAACAAAATGGCAAAAATAATGAAAACATTTCTGCAACAGCTAAAGAGGCTGTAGAATTTAAGTATTGATGATGTATTATCCAGTCTGAATTCAGACTAGGGCCTTATATTAAATGTGGTATCCCCAATAAAGAGAGATGCTAATCAGAAATAATTAAATGAATAGTATTTAGTCCGTATCTTTACAACTGTATCAGTCAGGCTCTTAGTACTTTCTAAAAACAAGGCAAATTTGGTGTATTATGATCTGAATTCAAACCAAATCATTCTTCTAATGTATTTTGGCTTTTGCATTTTTATGAGCTTTCTTGTTTGGTCTTTGTGTCATTTGTTCATGGTTCCAAATACTTAATTTGGTTCACTTCTACAAACATTTATTTGATAGCTATTCTGTTCAAAATAGGTCGGTGAGACACATTTCTTTAAGGAACCTTGGGCATTAAGGGAGAAAGATGGTATAAATAAGATCTCATTTAATGGCTAAGATTCTATAGTAACAGGGAGAATGAAATAAATGCTAAATATTAGAAAACCTATGTTTGTGGGAGTGGTAGGGTGGGGTGGAGAGTGACTGACTTGGGAAAGAAGATCACAGAACAGCTTATGAAAAAAAGGGGTTAGGATTGCATTTGGAGTGGAGAAGGAAGTTGTGAGAAGATACATAACAATCATACTGTTAGAGTAAATGTTGAGACTCTGGAATCAGTGTAGTCTTAAGGAGAAGTGTTATTTTTTGATTACTTTTCCTCCGTAGTGAAGGATGGTATTGTGTTTCATTTTGCATATTCAGGAATTACCACAAGCAGTTTCTGAGATCCTGGGACTTCAGGACAGTGAAGTTACAACACCAGATTCAGACACTGGTGAAGATGAAAATGTTGGCGTGACTAGTCCTACATCTACATTTCAGAGTGACTCCTTGCCTGTACTTGCTACCAGTGGAGCCAGAGATGACAACCCAACACAGACATCGGTGTCCCCAAATGTTAGCAGATTAACACCTGCATGATCATTCTTCTTGCTTAGTTTTCGAAGAGACATTCTGTTGCAACCTTTTTCAAGTACTTGAAAGGTGGAAATTTAAAATCTTGGTATTGATCATGCTTTAAGGTTGATGGAAAGAAAGTGTACTGATGTTCTTGCATTAAAGCTTTACAAAGATTTAAACTAATTATTTTTGTAGTTACTTCTACCAAATAGCCTTTCCTTTTCAATAACATTCCTTAGTATTTTTATAGCCAAGTACATTTTATTTTCTTGCTGATGAACTGGAATTGGATAAATATTACAAGTGGATGAGTTGGAAATTATGCACTTTGAAAAACATTCACTTTGTTTACTCTAAGTTTAGTGGGTTTTGGATTTGATTAAATTAAATGTTGGGCCTTTCTAAGCATTCTAAGCTGAGATGTAGATTGTGTTACCCAAGTGATAAGATAAAAGAATTTGTTTTTCTCTATTGTTTACAACAATACTCAGCTTAAATATTTATGCTGGTTGAATGTGATTTAAATTGGATATTTTCATCAATGCAATTTAATGTGTAGATAAAAAGAGCTATTTCAACCGTAATAAGTGGATTGGCAGTATATTTTTTACATTGACGTTTTCTTCACTTGTATATAAAAACTATATAAGTACTTATTTATGAGTATAAGAAAGGATAGGCATATTTTCGTTAACTGAATAAACTTGACTATTGATTTGTATAACCTGATTTGACAAAAGTAATGCATAGCTTCAGTATGAGATCTTTTTCAAAACTATTTTCTTAACCAAACATTTATTTCATGGGACTACACTCAACCCTGTATCTGGTGTAATTTTAAAATTAATTGCTTGTACTCCTCACTTTACTAATAATGTGTTTATTATCTTTCCTAATAATGCATTAACTGATTAATCAGGTCTTTAAATTTTTATAAAATGCTCTTTGCAAAAAGCTTATGTCAGAAATTTCAGTATACTATCACGAGTCTCAAAATAATACTTTTTTGTATATGAATGAAGCTGTTTTTACCATGCAGTGTTGCATGATTTTAAGTTATGTGGAATTAACATAACTGATTCCGTTTTAATTGTAATTTGTTAACTCCTGTACATATCATTAAAATAAATTTGAAGTTGAAGTAGTGTTTTCAGTTAAATTATACTTAGAAGTAGTCTGATAGTTCTTCATTGGAAGAAAAAAATCCAAGATGGTCCCCAGCACATTTTCTATTTTTATATGGTTGAAACAATCACTGGAATGAGTTATGGACATGAGAAAGGAACACGACCCTTTTATAACCAAAAGCAAATTTTCATCACCATGGGCTTGGGCATAGTGTTGTCTTGGAGAATGTAATTGTCTGACTTGGGAAAGCAACTTCCTACAATTGATGTTAATAATACAAAATAAAAGTTACGCAGTTCTGAAATGGTCCAGGAGACAGATTTTTTTTTCCTCCAGAAAACTGGGAAACCAAATGAACTTTTTTCCTGCTTGAGTAGGAATCTGACAATCATGACAGTCGAACCATTAGATTTTAGTTTTTTAATATCATATATGTGTTATCTTTCATCAGTTAATAATGAGTAAGCCTGTTTAGACAAAAAAAGTAAACTGATCAGACACTCGGCATCTCCAGTCTTTCATTTCCTGCTGTTCAGGAAATTGCTTAGAACATCTTGATGTCCTTCTTGTTCTTCCTGGACAGGGGCTTTGGAGGAGTTTTTTCCCCACTATGTAATGTCATATCTACTTCAGAGTTTAAAAAAATCTTAACACATTAGTAACTTGAACTTTTGTCAAGTTTTATTATAAAACTACTTGTGAAAACATACTCAAGAGTCTGAATTTCTGTCTAGCTCATTTTTGATGGGGAAGTAATAATACAGCACAGTGCTAGATAAAGTCTTAATGAGAGTCTACAAAATCCAGTTAGCAAATTCTATATAAACTTGAGTTACTGAGATTGCTAAAATAGGTCAGGTAAATTGGTTAGTCTAACTTCTTAAAGATTTATTTATTTCAGTTTTTACAAAATGTTCTGTTCGTACCCTGATAACATGTATAATATATACTTTATAATGTGATATTTAATGTTAAAATTTAAGTAATTCCTAATTTAACTGAGAGTCTGTGGGAAGCCTTTTTGCATTTAAGAACATCCCTATTTTGATTGTCTCATGTGCCTAGGACTCTTCTATCTCTTTGTATGTTAGGAACTTTAGTCTTGGTGATGACTAGAGCTTTTTTTGAATAAGGAAAAGAGTATTTTGGGATACATAGTTATTCTTGCTGAACCTGACCTTTCCAAAGATTTTATAGATGCCAACTAATTCTTATGGGATATTCAAATAATTATGTCTGTCACTAAAGGTAATTTATATAAAGTAACCCAGAATGTTTGTTGAAGAACTTAAAACTTTACCTGACTTGCGTGTTACTGTGTAACCAGGTAATATCCTTCTAGCTTGGATTTCTTTACTTTCAGAGGATGTATGAACCTTTTACTATATTTGAAGTTTTGTATGCATATTTTTGCAGATAGGTCACATAGTTTTCCCCAAGCATCCAGTTGGTTCCTGAGCCTCCCTGAAGTTAGAGAACTGCCATTATATATTGTATTTCGTAGGGTAACATTTTGACTTACTGTCAGGTAGACAAGTCCCTGAGTTTTAAAAAAGTAGTTTCTTGATTTTCTAAGGTGGATCCGCCCTGGTTTGGGCCACCATTTTTAGTATAAAGTGATGATGGTTGTCATGGCCTATTTTAGGTAGACTTCCTTTTCCATTGTACGTTTTGAAGATAAACTTCCAGTATTACTTCATTTCTAAACATGAAACAGGATTAAATTTAAAATGTAATCTGAGGTTTCCATCAGTATCTAATATCATTACCTGATACCAAACATCCGTTCTTATCTGTACTTTTAATGTGAATACACTGCCAAATGAAGAATGCAATGTCTGTGGCCTATTCTCCTCTTGGGTTCTTAGGGGATTTTAACTTGTAGATATTTGAGTATTGTTCTAATTACAAATATTTTTCTGTCTTGTAAACAGAGTCCTGTTTTTTAGGTTATCCATCTTGACATGGAGAAAAACACTGTGTTGCTCTTAGCAAAGGTAGGGTGGGGTAGGGCAATTAGACTGGACATATTTCTATAACTTTTTAGATATCCAAAGCACTTTTAATCCATGGGAAATTACACTGTTTACAAACTCACTGTAAAGAAAAGCTGGTTACAGTCACGATCTTTTTCTCTTAACAACTATCAAGAATCAGAAATACCATATTTGCTTAAATTAAGAACTGGAATGTTAGAATAGTAGGGAGCCAGCTATTATTCCTTCTCAAATATCTATATGGTATATTGCTTCTTATCTATGTGGGGAAAAAAAACAGAATGAAAAGAACATTCCAATAAGCTTAGCTGTGATCAATGACCAATCCGTTTGTGGTTCAGCTTTTTTAATTAAGAAGATGTATTAACCTCAGAGATGGGCTTTTGCTGTGGCAGTCAATAAATAGATGTTTCCAATACCACACTAGTCTGATTTGGGGCATGAGACCCAATGGGTTAGTAGACTGCCTTAAAAACACAAATAGGGCTGTTTGTAGATTGTTTTAGATGTTGTATGGCCTGATTGTACAAGGGACTAGAATCTCTTTGATGAGTGTTACAGGCTCACTTTGTAAAGAAAATTGCTCTCCAGTGGAGAAGCCATCAAGGTACTTCTCAGTGCTCAGCAGTTACACTGCATGCTGCTGTCACTGTTGGGCACAGCTATGCAGGATACACCCAGAGGAAATTTGGGCCACATGCTTTTTGTTAGCTGAGTCAAGTGTTAAATGAGCCAAATGGAGTATTTGTTGACTAGGAAGTCATTAGCAATTAGCAGCATCTAACCCAAATAGACAACATGAAGACCAAATTGTTAACGTTTTCTGAGTGAAATTGTTTAAGTACTTTTATTTTTTGTGCTCTTAATAGACAAGCTATTAGAAACACATAGATGCTCCTATATCCTCTTCCAGAAAAAGGAAAAAATTCAAGATACATTCTTTTACACCTATCAGGGTGTAAGGAAGTCTAAAAACTGAATTTTGTTAAATTGCTCAATTCAACTTCTGAATAACTTTGGGACAAATCCTTATTTTCTTTTGGTTTACAGAGCTTTTAAGGATTCTATATAAAGGCTAATGGACTTCCTAAAGGAGGAGAAATCCAGTCTTCTGGCTCTCGGTAGCTTCCTTCACGTCCTGTTACCTGGTTTTCCAAATTAGCCTTTAAACTTTTGTATTTAGTATGACTCGTGCCAAAATTTTACTGATGGGTGAGAATAGAGGGGAGCAGAATCCTTTTCCATAGATACTTCATACCTAAGAAGGATGACAAAAGAAACCCTAGCTTCATAAACTAGGACTTACAGAATGGGTAGGTTAGCCTTGGCATAGGTACATCTTTTCTTAGTGAATAATGCATAAGCTGGTAGCCAGCAGATTGAATTCAAGTGATGGGATGTTAGGACCTTCACAGCCTCAGCAGGGTACTTTCCCTAATCTATTCCCTTGGTCCTAGGAGGGACCAAGGGAATGTCTCATTCCAGACATGAGACCCTAGTTCCCTTCTTTCTCTTTTCAAAGAACTTATGGACAAGGAAAGGTTTTTTTAAGTCTATTTAATTTTTTCTTTCCTTTTTTCTCAAAGATTTTATTTATTTGACACAGAGAGAAAGAGCACAAGCAGGAATAGCAGGTAAAGGGAGAGGGAGAAGCAGGCTTCCCAAGGAGCAGGAAGCCCAATGCAGGACTTGATCCCAGGACTCTGGGATCATGACCTGAGGCAAAGGCAGTTGCCCAACCAACTGAGCCACCCAGCTGCCCCTATTTTATTTAATTTTTAAATCGCTTTATTTCATCATGATGAGAATACTCTCTAATCCCATCACTTATTTCCCCCATCTCCCCGCCACCTCCCCTCTGGTAACCATCCGTTCTTTGTAGTTATGAGTCTGTTTCTTGGATTGTCTTTTAACCTTCGCTCTTTTTTTATTTTCATTTTTTAAATTTAAATTCAATTAATAAACATATAATGTATTATTGGTTTCAGAGGTGGAGGTCAGTGATTCATCAGTCTTCTATAATACCCAGTGCTCATTACATCATGTGCCCTCCTTAATGTCCATCACCCTCTCCCCTCCAGCAACCCTCAGTTTGTTTCCTAAGATTAAGAGTTTCTTGTGGTTTGTCTCCCTGACTTCATCTTGTTTTATTTTTTCCTTTCTTCCCCTATGATCCTCTGTTTTTTAAAAATTTTGTTCAAGTTCCACATATGAGTGAAATCATATGATAATTTTCTCTGACCATTCCACTCAGCATAATACCCTCTAGTTCCACCTACATTGTAGCAAATAGCAAGATTTCTTTTTTTTTTTTTTTTAAGATTTTATTTATGTATTTGACAGAGAGAGACAGCGAGGGTGGGAACATTAGCAGGGGAAGCGAGAGAGGAAGAAGCAGGCTTCCTGCTGATTGAGGAGCCCGAGGTGGGGCTTGGTCCCGGGACCCCAGGATCATGACCTGAGCAGAAGGCAGACACTCAATGGCTGAGCCACCCAGGTGCCCCAAGATTTCATTTTTTTTTTTTAGCTTTTTAAAAAATTAATTAATTTAATAAACATATAATGTATTTTTATCCCCAGGGGTACAGGTCTGTGAATTGCTAGGTTTACACATTTCAGAGCACTCATCATAGCACATGCCCTCCCCAATGTCCATATCCCCACCACCCTCTCCCGTCCCCCGTCCCCCAGCAACCTTCAGTCTATTTTTTGAGATTGAGTCTTTTATGGTTTGTCTCTCTCCCAATCCCATCTTTTCATTTTTTCTTTTCCTAGCTTCCCCCAACCCCCCACATTGCATCTCCACTTCCTCATATCAAAGAGATCATATGATAGTTGTCTTTCTCTGATTGACTTATTTCGCTAAGCATGATACCCTCTAGTTCCATCCACGTCGTCGCAAATGGCAAGATTTCATTTCTTTTGATGGCTGCATAGTATTCCATTGTGTATATATACCACTTCTTCTTTATCCATTCATCTGTTGATGGACATCTAGGTTCTTTCCACAGTTTGGCTATTGTGGACATACATTTGGGTGCACGTGCCCCTTCAGAGCACCACGTTTGTATCTTTAGGATATATACCCAGTAGTGCAATTGCTGGGTCATAGGGTAGCTCTATTTTCAGTTTTTTGAGGAACCTCCACACTGTTTTCCAGAGTGGTTGCACCAGCTTGCATTCCCACCAGCAGTGTAGGAGGGTTCCCCTCTCTCCGCATCCTTGCCAGCATCTGTCATTTCCTGACTTGTTAATTTTAGCCATTCTGACTGGTGTGAGGTGGTATCTCATTGTGGTTTTGATTTGTATTTCCCTGATGCTGAGTGATGTGGAGCACTTTTTCATGTGTCTGTTGGTCATCTGGATGTCTTCTTTGCAGAAATGTCTGTTCATGTCCTCTGCCCATTTCTTGACTGGATTATTTGTTCGTTGGGTATTGAGTTTGCTAAGTTCTTTATAGATTTTGGGTACTAGCCCTTTATCTGATATGTCGTTTGCAAATATCTTCTCCCATTCTGTCAGTTGTCTTTTGGTTTTGTTAACTGTTTCCTTTGCTGTGCAAAAGCTTTTGATCTTGATGAAATCCCAATAGTTCATTTTTGCCCTTGCTTCTGTTGCCTTTGGCGATGTTCCTAGGAAGAAGTTGCTGCGGTTGAGGTCAAAGAGGTTGCTGCCTGCGTTCTCCTCAAGGATTTTGATGGATTCCTTTCTCACATTGAGGTCCTTCATCCATTTTGAGTCTATTTTCATGTGTGGTGTAAGGAAATAGTCCAATTTCATTTTTCTGCATGTGGCTGTCCAATTTTCCCAGCACCATTTGTTGAAGAGACTGTCTTTTTTCCATTGGATATTCTTTCCTGCTTTGTCAAAGATTAGTTGACCATAGAGTTGAGGGTCTATTTCTGGGCTCTCTATTCTGTTCCATTGATCTATATGTCTGTTTTTGTGCCAGTACCATACTGTCTTGATGATGACAGCTTTGTAATAGAGCTTGAAGTCTGGACTTGTGATGCCACCGACTTTGGCTTTCTTTTTCAATATTCCTTTGGCTATTCAAGGTCTTTTCTGGTTCCATATAAATTTTGGGATTATTTGTTCTATTTCTTTAAAAAAAGTGGATGGGATTTTGATAGGGATTGCATTAAATGTGTAGATTGCTTTAGGTAGAATAGACATTTTCACAATATTTGTTCTTCCAATCCATGAGCATGGAATATTTTTCCATTTCTTTGTGTCTGCCTCAATTTCTTTCATGAGTATTTTATAGTTTTCTGAGTACAGATTCTTTGCCTCTTTGGTTAGATTTATTCATAGGTATCTTATGGTTTTGGGTGCGATTGTAAATGGGACTGACTCCTCAATTTCTCTTTCTTCTGTCTTGTTGTTAGTGTAAAGAAATGCGACTGATTTCTGTGCATTGACTTTATATCCTGACACTTTACTGAATTCCTGTACAAGTTCTAGCAGTTTTGGAGTGGAGCCTTTTGGGTTTTCCACATACAGTATCGTATCATCTGCAAAGAGTGATAGTTTGACTTCTTCTTTGCCAATTTGGATGCCTTTAATTTCTTTTTGTTGTCTGATTGCTGAGGCTAGGACTTCTAGTACTATGTTGAACAGCAGTGGTGATAACAGACATCCTTGCCGTGTTCCTGACCTTAGCGGAAAAGCTTTCACTTTTTCTCCATTGAGAATGATATTTGCAGTGGGTTTTTCATAGATGGCTTTGATAATATTGAGGTATGTGCCTTCTATCCCTACACTTTGAAGAGTTTTAATCAGGAAGGGATGCTGCACTTTGTCAAATGCTTTTTCAGCATCTATTGAGAGTATCGTATGGTTCTTATTCTTTCTTTTATTAATGTATTGTATCACATTGATGGATTTGCGGATGTTGAACCAACCTTGCAGCCCTGGAATAAATCCCACTTGGTCATGGTGAATAATCCTTTTAATGTACTGTTGGATCCTATTGGCCAGTATTTTGGTGAGAATTTTCGCATCTGTGTTCATCAAGGATATTGGTTGTAATTCTCTTTTTTGGTGGGATCCTTGTCTGGTTTTGGGATCAAGGTGATGCTGGCCTCATAAAATGAGTTTGGAAGTTTTCCTTCCATTTCTATTTTTTGGAACAGTTTCAGGAGAATAGGAATTAATTCTTCTTTAAATGTTTGGTAGAATTCCCCTGGGAAGCCGTCTGGTCCTGGACTTTTGTTTGTTTGGAGATTTTTGATGACTGTTTCAATCTCCTTACTGGTTATGGGTCTGTTCAGGTTATCTATTTCTTCCTGGTTCAGTTGTGGTAGTTTATATGTCTCTAGAAATGTATCCATTTCTTCCAGGTTGTCAAATTTGTTGGCGTAGAATTGCTCGTAGTATGTTCTTATAATTGTTTGTATTTCTTTGGTGTTGGTTGTGATCTCCCCTCTTTCATTCATGATTTTATTTATTTGCATCCTTTCTCTATTCTTTTTGATAAGTCTGTCCAGGGGTTTGTCAATCATATTAATTCTTTCAAAGAACCAGCTCCTAGTTTTGTTGATTTGTTCTATTGTTTTTTTTAGTTTCTATTTCATTGATTTCTGCTCTGATCTTTATGATTTCTCTTCTCCTGCTGGGTTTAGGCTTTCTTTGTTGTTCTTTCTCCAGCTCCTTTAGATGTAGGGTTAGGTTGTGTATTTGAGACCTTTCTTGTTTCTTGAGAAAGGCTTGTACCGCTATATATTTTCCTCTCAGGACTGCCTTTGTTGTGTCCCACAGATTTTGAACTGTTGTGTTTTCATTATCATTTGTTTCCATGAATTTTTTCAATTCTTCTTTAATTTCCTGGTTGACCCATTCATTTTTTAGAAGGATGTTGTTTAGTCTCCATGTATTTGTGTTCTTTCCAAATTTCCTCTTGTGATTGAGTTCTAGCTTCAGAGCATTGTGGTCTGAAAATATGCAGGGAATGATCCCAATCTTTTGATACCCGTTGAGACCTGATTTATGACCCAGGATGTGGTCTATTCTGGAGAATGTTCCATGTGCACTAGAGAAGAATATATATTCTGTTGCTTTGGGATGGAATGTTCTGAAGATATCTGTGATGTCCATCTGGTCCAGTGTGTCATTTAAGACCTTTATTTCCTTGTTGATCTTCTGCTTAGATGATCTGTCCATTTCAGTGAGGGGAGTGTTAAAATCCCCTGCTATTATTGTATTACTGTTGATGTATTTCTTTGATTTTGTTATTAATTGGTTTATATAGTTGGCTGCTCCCATGTTAGGGGCATAGATATTTAAGATTGTTAGGCCTTCTTGTTGGACAGACCCTTTGAGTATGATATAGTGTCCTTCCTCATCTCTTATTATAGTCTTTGGCTTAAAATCTAATTGATCTGATAGAAGGATTGCCACCCCAGCTTTCTTCTGATGTCCATTAGCATGGTACATTGTTTTCCACCCCCTCACTTTAAATCTGGAGGTGTCTTCGGGTCTAAAATGAGTTTCTTGTAGGCAGCATATTGATGGGTTTTGTTTTTTTATCCATTCTGATACCCTGTGTCTTTTGATTGGGGCATTTAGCCCATTAACATTCAGGGTAACTATTGAGAGATATGAATTTATTGCCATTGTATTGCCTATAAGATGACTGTTACTGTATATTGTCTCTGTTTCTTTCTGCTCTACTACTTTTAGGGTCTCTCTTTGCTTAGAGGACCCCTTTGAATATTTCCTGTAGAGCTGGTTTGATGTTTGCAAATTCTTTCAGCTTTTGTTTGTCCTGGAAGCTCTTTATCTCTCCTTCTATTTTCAATGATAGCCTAGCCGGATATAGTATTCTTGGCTGCATGTTTTTCTCGTTTAGTGCTCTGAATATATCATGCCAGTTCTTTCTGGCCTGCCAGGTCTCTGTGGATAGGTCCGCTGCCAATCTAATGTTTTTACCCTTGTATGTTACAGACTTCTTTTCCCGGGCTGCTTTCAGGATTTTCTCTTTGTCGCTAAGACTTGTAAATTTTACTATCAGGTGACGAGGTGTGGACCTATTTTTATTGATTTTGAGGGGCGTTCTTAGTATCTCCTGGATTTTGATGTTTGTTCCCTTTGCCGTATTAGGGAAATTCTCTCCAATAATTGTCTCCAATATACCTTCTGCTCCCCTCTCTCTTTCTTCTTCTTCTGGAATCCCAATTATTCTAATGTTGTGTCATCTTATGGTGTCGCTTATCTCTCAAATTCTCTCCTCGTGGTCCAGTATTTGTTTGTCTCTCTTTTGCTCAGCTTCCTTATTCTCTGTCATTTGGTCTTCTATGTCACTAATTCTTTCTTCTGCCTCATTTATCCTAGCAGTGAGAGCTTCCATTTTTGATTGCACCTCATTAATAGCTTTTTTGATTTCAACTTCTTAGATTTTAGTTCTTTTATTTCTCCAGAAAGGGCTTTTATCTCTCCGGGGAGAGTTTCTCTAATATCTTCTATGCCTTTTTTGAGCCCGGCTAGAACCTTGAGAATCGTCATTCTGAACTCTAGATCTGTCATGTTACCAATGTCCGTATTGATTAGGTCTCCAGCCTTCGGTACTGCCTCTTGTTCTTTTTTTTTTTTTTGGTGAGTTTTTTCGCCTTGTTATTTTGTCCAGATAAGATTTGCTTTCTCCTCCTCTGGAATTCCGCTGTTCTTGGTGAGTGAAGTTAGTCTTGGCTGGGTTTCTTGTTGATCTTCTGGGGGAGGGGCCTGTTGTGGTGATTCTCAAGTGTCTTTGCTGCAGGCGGAATTGCACCACCCTTGCAAGGGGCTGGGCTAAGTAATCCGCTCGGGTTTGCTTTCGGGAGCTTTTGTTCCCTGAGCGCTTTCCGTAGAGTTCCAGAGGACGGGAATGAAGATGGCGGCCTCCCAATCTCTCAGCCCGGAGCAGCTGAGAGCTTGGGGTTCCGCTCCTTAGTGCACCCTCAGAGAAAAGTGCCCAACCGCCCCGCCTCCCTGGCCTGCGGTCGCGCCGGTAGGAAAGCGGTCAATTGCTGGCACTTGGAGAGAAGCGCCCGGTCGCTTCCGTCTCCGTGGCCTCCGGCTGCGCTCCAAGCCCACCCAGCCTGCGACCGGCACAAGGTAACCCCAGGCTGAGAGCTCACTCCTCGGCTTTGTCGCTGTAGCCGGCTTCCCCGCTCTAATACCTGCGAGCTCTGCGGCACTCAGACGCCCCTGGTCCTTCTGTGACCCCGCGGGACCTGGGGTTACGCTGACCTTGCCTGGGTTTCCCCCCAGTTTAGCCTCTGGAGCGATGTCCCTCCGTGGAGCAGACTTTTAAAAGTCACAAAAGTCCCGATTTTGTGCTCCATTGATCTGTCGCTTGCTGGGAGCCGGCCCCTCCCCCCACGGTCTATCTTCCCGTCGCTTTGGATTCACTTCTCCACAGGTTCTACCTTTCAGAAAGTGGTCGATTTTCTGTTTCTAGAATTGTTCTTCTTCTTCTCTTCAATTTCCCATTGGATTTGTCGGCGTTCACAATGGTTAGATAAGCTGTCTAGCTGATCTCCTGCTACCTGATGTCGTCTCAGCCTGCTACTTCGGTTGAGGCATTTTTTTCTTCAAGGAGCTCAAGGTGGCTTAGAGTAGGTTGTGGATGCTTTCGTCACCTCCTGCTTCATAAGTTTCATGCTGCAGACATAGGGTTTATCCTATAAGCTCTCGGAGTCAGACGTCAGAAAAAAGCTTCAGTCAAAGTGATTGAATTGTTCATACTAGAGAATGTCCAGTGTCCTTAGGAATGGGCAACCAAAAAGTTAAGCTACCTGGGTAAGAGCACAGGTTTTGAAGTCTGGCGATCATGGATTTGAGACCTAGCTCAGATGCTTCCTAGTTTTGTGACCATAACTATTCTCTCTGAGCCCTCTGTTTCTCATCTGTAGGTGATGATAATACCCTAGTAGTAAGGAGTAAATGGAAAACAACATTTACACAATGTTTAATATGGTGTTTAATATGGTATATTAATATGGTGTATTATTTAATATGGCATGATTAAGCATTGATAAATGTTATCATTGTTAACTGATGACAACCAAATAGAGATTGCCACAGGCTGCCTTTTTTAATCTTAAAGGTCTGTGATTTGTTTTTTTTCCCCAAAACATACCTTCCTACAGGAATAGCCTTGGGATACCATATGGTGTGTTTCCCACTGACTGAGGTTATGTTGAGTTTAAATCTTGAACTATGTGTTCTGGTTTCATCTGAGTCCCTGCCTCACTGACTCCAAAATAAAGCACTATCTCCTCTGTGCTTCAGTTCTGTCCTCTTGTTCAAATTGTGCATAAATGTGTTCATCTTATCAATCTCCCTTTGTGAAAGTTGTTACAAAAATGTAGTAAGAACACCAGTGTATGATATTCCTCATATTTTGCTTATTAATGAAGTCTGAGCACTCTCAAGTCAACCCTCAATGTAGCAAATACAGCAATCATAAAAATTAAAAACAATCACAAGGCCTGTCTGCCGGAAGCATTTTTAGTAGTATGGGAAATTACAGTGTCTATTTAACAGTGAAGATTTTATCAGGGAACAAACTGATGCCTAAGGTGGTGGGCTGCTGTTTTAGGTTATTTTTCAGCATTAGGTCAGTTCAGTCAGACTGATAGCAAATTGTCTTTTGTGATTTAATTTCAGATTATATTGTTTAGATATCTGGTGGGTTTAGACAACCTCCTTGCAAAGTTTAAATAGAGCTTTATATTTGTTTATATCTTTCTCCCCTCAAAATGATAGTTTCTGTGGCATTCAGGGGTACCCAATAGGAATAAACACATTTCCATTGTGTTATCAACCCCTTCATCTGGTATAATATGAGTTGAAGTGGTGGAGGCCACTTGTGGGGTATTTGGAAATTTTCTTTATGTGAGCACAAGAGCATCACTCATGTTGACTATCATGATATCAATTTTATGAAGACTCAAAGGTTAGAGTGAGGTTTTGTAAGATTTCAGTTGAACCTATGACTGTTTTTTCAGACTGCTGGCTTATTTTTTTTTTAATCCTTCTATAGATATTTAAAGTACCAGATAGATGGCTGCTTCAGGCTACATATATAATGTTCATTTGTGAATACCTTGAAAAGAAAATGGTGGTGTGTATGGGCCTGGTTGAGCTTCCTAAAACTTATCTCATTTCCTTTTATTGATAAATTACTACTAAACCAAGGAACTACCTTAGTTATGGTATAAATTTATACTGGCATGGTATTCATATGGTTCAGTTGGAGGAACTAGGAATGGATGGTAGTGACAAGGAACAATTCCTGCCACAGAACCTGAAGTTCACCCTGTAAGATCTAGGAGTCAAAGTCAATGGGAAAAAAATCCAACCAAACTGATTATTAGGTTGGTTTTGTGCTATAAAGTTCAGCCTTTTGTTTTGTTCAACATGAATTGAAGCACAAAAGGCATACACGATGTGACATAAACTTGATACACTGGAATGATGGCTTAAAACCCAAACAAGTTATTTAAGGGAAAGAAATCAGACTTTTGTTGATTCCCAATTTTGACATAGTCACTGTTGATTCTCTTTCAGTTATCTCCATGATTTCCCATTCCATTTCTTTTTTTTTTTAAAGATTTTATTTATTTGACAGAGATTACAGGTAGGCAGAGAGGCAGGCAGAGAGAGAGGGGGAAGCAGGCTCCCCGCTGAGCAGAGAGCCCGATGTGGGGCTCGATCCCAGGACCCTGAGATCATGACCTGAGCCGAAGGCAGAGGCTTAACCCACGGAGCCACCCAGATGCCCCCCATTTCTTTTCTTTTCCTTTCTTTTCTTTTTAAGATTTTATTTGTTTATTTGAGAGGGAGAGAGAGAGCACAAGCAGGGTTAGGGGCAGAGAGAGAGGGAGAAGCAGACTCCCCACTGAGTAAGGAGCCTGACTTGGGGATCAATTCCAGGATCCCAGGATCATGACCTGAGGTGAAGGCAGATGCTTAACTGAGCCACCCAGACACCCATCTGCCATTCCATTTTTGTTCTTTAATAACTTCATACCTGCTTTCTTCATTCACTCTGGGGAGTGGCTAGGAGAACTCTTCCTTATTTTAACTTTATTTATTTCTTTTTATCATTTCCCCCAACACATTTCTTTGTGTGTCTAAAGCTTCTTTTTCTTTAGATGCCGTTGTATTCCTGGTTGGCTTTTTATTTGGCCAGAGTGATTGGGGGTGAATGGTGAGGGAGAAGTAGGAAGTCCTCAGGTTCTCTCTCATCTTTTGCCTACAAAATGGAAGTATGTGTAGTGGGGGAAGTTGATAGAATAGGAAGGTCTGTCCTCCAATTGTGGACCAGGTACAGTCCTTGGTTCCTTAGTGTATATCACCTTTTCCATATCTTTGTCCTGAGAGTCAAAAGCATCTCAGGACCCATTTCTATTTTCAGGTGATTAAAGGATGGCTTATATTATTTCTCCTGTTTTTACAACTGTCTTCAATGAGGACAAATACCTATGTTCAAGACTCATTGATATCCTTAACATAAAACCTACTTGGTTTTGTAGATCCTGTCTCATCTCTCAACTGTTTACTTCCATGAACATTCATGATTACATGGCCCTCTTCACTTGGTAAGATCTTGTATTTGGAGGTCTTCTTATCTGAGAATATCTCATTTTATATGTTCCCAATTCATTTTCCACTTTCTGACATTTTCCACTTTCTTTTAACTGCTTGGTCCAAACCAATTCTGTTGGCTCATTTTATGACTGTTGGCTGCCTTCTTACTGTGATTATAAGGACAGCTGCCCCATGAAAACATAGGTGTCCACATCTCTTAAATTTCTTCCAAAGATTCCAAACACAAGTTTATATCACTCTGGTTTCAGAACCAATGAGGGATAGGGAAGAAATAACTGACATTTTGAGCATCTAATATCTGTCAGACACTGTGGTAAGCACTGTAAACACATCCAATTTAATCGACATAACAGTCCTATAAAATGTAAATATTAATCACCCTATATGACAGAAATGGAAGCTGAGAAACGAGGTAACATGTCTTCAAGTATAGCTAGGTAAGTGGCCAAGCTAAGATTTAAACTCAGGTTTATCCAAAGCCAATGTCCTATTTTGATGCAGCATAACTTATTTATTTATTTTTTGATGCAGTAAAATTAATTCTTAGAGTTTTTTTATTTTTGTAATCAATGTCACACATACACATGGTTTTCACAAGACGTGTTGTTACGAGAAACTTTTTCCTTTACTCCAATTCCTCTTCCCCAGTAGCAAGATTTTCAGCTTTTAGCTGATTCTTTTGGTATTCACTTCTGTATCTCTCGATGCTGTAATATTCTTGTGTTGCTACTATTTTCATTCTCAGTTTTAAGCATTATCCACTGACTCCCCATCTTGGAAGATGTGGATTTATCCCGTCTTCCCCCCTCCCCAGCCCCTACTATAAATATGCAAACTTCTTTATCTTTCCACCTTCTGGTATAGTTGATATCATAATATTGATTAGGTTAAAGCAATTAGCTCAGACAATTTAATCCCAACTTTCATGTTCCTTTGGGACCTAATTCCTTTTTTTTTTTTTTTTAAACTTAATGTTTGTCAACTGTGGGCTTCACTGTAGGGTGATCTGATGGCTCCATTTTGTTGAGATTCTCTAGGTTTTTTCCTTTGCCTGACTGGAAGGTAAATGCCTGGTGGTCAGCCTCCTGAGGTTTGTGAGTCTCTGTGTCCAGCGCATATGTTCATTTAATCTCTCTCCTTTCAAGATGATACCCCTATTCTCAACTTTGGTGCCTGTCAGTTCAGAGGCCTCTATTTTACCCCGGAGAATAAGCTCCCTTCATTTACTGAGGGCAGGAAGGGAAGTGGATTGGCCCTATAGAATAGGGGAGGAAAAGAATAGGGTTTTAAGTGCCTTTAAGAAAAAGCTTTATGGGGGCACCTGGGTGGCTCAGGCATTAGGCGTCTGCCTTGGGCTCAGGTCATGATCTCAGGGTCCTGGGATCGAGTCCCGCATCGGGCTCCCTGCTCAGTGGGGAGCCTGCTTCTCCCACTCCTACTCCCCCTGCTTGTGTTCCCTCTCTCTTTCTCTCTCTCTCTGTCAAATAAATAAATAAAATCTTTAAAAAAAAAAAGAAAAAAAAGAAAAAGCTTTATTAATATATAATTCATAGGCTATAAAAATCACCCTCTTAAAGTATACAGTCCAGTGCTTTTTCATATATTCACAAAGTTGTGCAGCCATCACCAGTATGTAATTTAAAAATATTTCATTACCTTGAAAAGAAACCCCTTAGTAGTCATTCCTACTCCCCCCTGCCAAAAAAAACTTCCTTCCAGCCCTTGGCAACCACTAATCTACTTTCTGTGTGTCTCTTTGTCTCTTTTTCTCCCTCTCTTTTGGCCTCTTGTAGATATTGCATGTAAATGAATCATAAAATATGTGGTCTTTTGTGACTGGCTTTTTTCACTGAGCATAACGTTTTCAAAATTCATTTGTGTTGTTACACATATCAGTACTTCATTCTTTTGTGTTGCCATTTATGGACATACCATGTTTTGTTTTATCTTTTTGTCAGTTGATATTTAAGTTGTTCCCACTCTTGGCTATTATGGATAATGTTGCTATGAACAATCATGTACAGGTTTTTGTGGGGACATATATTTTCATTTTTCTAGGTGTATACCTAAGAGTGGGATTGTTGAGTCATATGGTAACTTTAGGTTTAATATTTGGAGGAGCTATCAAACATTTTTCCAAAGTGACTACACCATTGCACATATACCTAGGAATAAAACTGCTGGGTCATAAAGTAACTATGTTTTAACATTTTGAGAAACTACCAAACTTTTTCAAAATGGCTGTATCATTTTTCAATCCCACCAACAGTGTATGAAGCCTCCAGTTTTTCCATTTCTAACACTGTGTGTTTTCTATTTTAGTCATCCTAGTGGTTTACAAAGCCATGTCTCATTAAGCTTTTTGATTTGCATTTCTCTAATGGTTAATGATATTAAACTTTTTTTCATGTGCATATTGGCCATATATTCTTTGGAGAAATGTCTGTTCAGATCCTTTGCCCATTTAAAAATTGGTTTGTTTTTTCATTGTTGATTTGTAGGAGTTTCTTACAGATTTGGGATACTGTCTCCTATGAGATACTTGATTTGCAAATATTTTCTCCCAAACTGTGGGTTGTCTTTTAATTTTTTATTTTTTAGTCTTTTAATTTTATTGATGGTGTTCTTTGAAGAATAAAAGTTTTGGGAACACCTGGGTGGTTCAGCTGGTTGAGCATTGGACTCTTGGTTTCTGCTAAGGTCGTGATTTCAGGGTGGTGAAATTGAGCCTTGTATGAGGCTCTCTGCTGGGTGTGGAGTCTCCTTGCGATTCTTTCTCCCTCCCTCTCCCTTCCCTCTGCTCCTTGCCCACTCTTGTGTATGCTCCCTCTCTCTCTTTCTCTCTCCAATGAATAAATAAATAAATAAATAAATAAATAAAAAAAATCTTAAAGAAAATGTTTTTCATTTTGATGAAATCTCACCTATTTTTTCTTTGGTTGCTTATGCTTTTGGTATCATATTTGAGAAAAAAATGCCTAACACAAGGTTATAAAGATATAGTACAGTATTTTCTTCTAAGAGTTTTATAGTTTCAGCTCTTATGTTTAGATCTGTGATCCATTTCTTTTTTTTTGTTTTTTTATAATTTTTTTATTAATTTCTTTTCAGCATAACAGAATTCATAGTTTATGTACTACACCCAGTGCTGCATGCCATATGTGCCCTCCTTAATACCCACCACCTGGTTCCCCCAAACTCCCACCCCCGGCCCCTTCAAAACCCTCAGATTGTTTTTCAGAGTCTATAGTCTCTCATGGTTCATCTTCCCTCCCAATTTCCCTCAACTCCCTTCTCCTCTCCATCTCCCCATGTCCTCCATGTTATTTGTTATGCTCCACAAATAAGTGAAACCATATGATAATTGACTCCCTCTGCTTGACTTATTTCACTCAGCATAACCTCTTCCAGTCCCATTCATGTTGATACAAAAGTTGGGTATTCATCCTTTCTGATGGAGGCATAATACTCCATAGTGTATATGGACCACATCTTCCTTATCAGTTTGTCCATTGAAGGGCATCTTGGTTCTTTCCACAGTTTGGTGACCCAAAAGACTCCACCCCAAACTACTAGAACTCATACAGCAATTCAGTAATGTAGCAGGATACAAAGTCAATGTACAGAAATCAGTTGCTTTCTTATACACTAACAATGAAAATACAGAAAGGGAAATTAGAGAATCGATTCCATTTACTATAGCACCAAGAACCATAAGATACCTGGGAATAAACCTAACCAAAGAGGTAAAGGATCTGCACTTGAGAAACTACAGAACACTCGTGAATGAAATTGAAGAAGACACAAAAAGATGGAAGACCATTCCATGCTCTTGGATAGGTAGAATAACCATTGTTAAAATGTCTATACTGCCTAGAGCAATCTATACTTTTAATGCCATTCTGATCAAAATTCCACTGGTATTTTTCAAAGAGCTGGAGCAAATAATCCTAAAATTTGTATGGAATCAGAAGAGACCCCAAATTGCCAAGGAAATGTTGAAACAAAAAAACTGGGGGCATCACGTTACCTGATTTCAAGCTTTACTACAAAGCTGTGATCACCAAGACAGCATGGTACTGGGGTAAAAACAGACACATAGACCAGTGGAACAGAGTAGAGAGCCCAGATATGGACCCTCAACTCTATGGTCAAATAATCTTCGACAAAGCAGGAAAAAATATACAGTGGAAAAAAGACAGTCTCTTCAATAAATGGTGCTGGGAAAATTGGACAGCTATATGTAGAAGAATGAAACTAAACCATTCTCTTACACTGTACACAAAGATAAACTCGAAATGGATAAAAGACCTCAATGTGAGACAGGAATCCATCAGAATCCTCGAGGAGAACATAGGCAGTAACCTTTTCAATATCAGCTACAGCGACTTCTTTCAAGATATGTCTCTAAAGGCAAAGGAAACAAAAGCGAAAATGAACTTTTGGGACTTCATGAAGATAAAAATCTTCTGCACAGCAAAGGAAACAGTCAACAAAACAAAGAGGCAACCCACGGAATGGGAGAAGATATTTGCAAGTGACAGTACAGACAAAAGGTTGATATCCAGGATCTATAAAAAACTTCTCAAACTCAACAAACACAAAACAGATAATCATGTCAAAAAATGGGCAGAAGACATGAACAGACACTTCTCCAATGAAGACATACAAATGGCTATCAGACACATGAAAGAATGTTCATCATCACTATCCATCAGGGAGATTCAAATTAAAACCGCATCGAGATACCACCTTACACCAGTTAGAACGGCCAAAATTAGCAAGACAGGAAACAACATATGTTGGAGAGGATGTGGAGAAAGGGGAACCCTCTTACACTGTTGGTGGGAATGCAAGTTGGTGCAGCCACTTTGGAGAACAGTGTGGAGATTCCTTAAGAAATTAAAAATAAGCTTCCCTATGACCCTGCAATTGCGCTACTGGGAATATACCCCAAAGATACAGATGTAGTGAAAACAAGGGCCATCTGTGATCCATTTTGAGTTAACTTTTGTGTATGATGTAAGGTAGGAATCAACTTACTGCTTTTCCTGTGGATATCCAAAGTTTTCACAGAATCGTTTGTTAAAAAGATTGTTCTTTCACCATTGAATTGTCTTGGCACTTCAGTTGAAAAGCAGTTGACCATAAACGTAAGGGTTTATTTCTGGACTCTAAATTTGATTCCATTTATTTATATGTCTGTCCTTTTGCAGTACCACACTGATTTTGTTACCAGATCCCCAGCACCAGGTTCTTGAGTCTCCATGTCACATAAATGAACACCGAACTCAAGAGAAAGAAAGCAGGCAGGGTTTATTAAAGAGAGCTTGCATACAAAGGAGCCAATAAGAAGAGGAATTTCACTCCCCAAAGGGGTAGTGAGCTAGGCTTATAAAGGCAGTTTTCCAAAAGGTGAGAGGCTGGGAGTGGGGAAGTGCCCTTCAGTCCCATGGTCATTATCTTGTGGTCCCTACTTTTTAGTGGACCCACGACAGTCACAGGATGCTTTTCTTCATTGTCGATGTTCTTTAGGGCTCCTGAAAAATAGAAATACTTTGCAAGCAGACTTTAAATTGTTACTTCTAATTTTGATCTGACAACTATTACTTCCTAACAGCTATTATCTCTCATTTGTTCTCTTTCCTAGAAGGAGGTATTTGTCTCCAAGCAAATGGTAACTTTTTTTTCCCCAAAGATTTTATTTATTTATTTGGCAGACAGAGATCACAAGTAGGCAGAAAGGCAGGCAGAGAGAGAGAAGGTGGAGGAAGCAGGCTCCCTGCTGAGCAGATAGCCCAACTTGGGTCTTGATCCTAGGACCCTGGGATCATGACTTGAGCCAAAGGCAGAGGCTTTAACCCACTGAACCACCCAGGCGCCCTGAATGGAAACTTTTAACTCTGCCTCAGACCAGTAGCTTTACAGGACTTAAGTCCCTCTTGCTGTCCCTATAGCATCTTGATTTGATGACTATAACTTTACTAAGTTTTGAAATTAACTGCTTCATGAACAGACTTCCAACCACTCTTTGTCGGTCTCCTCCATGTACTCCCACTTCTAGAGGTGTTTGAACCTTTTGGGGATTCTGCAATGTAAACTGAGTTGCTTAGTCTTTGATAGCTTAAGGTTTGGCTTTCTCCTGTCTGCAAAGTCTGATCACTCTTCATCTCCTTTCAGCTTTGAATTTCTGTTGCTATTGTTTCTTGACTTTATACTCTTCTCTTGTGCCTTAAAAAGGAAAGGAAATCTTATACTATAACTCTAGTTGTATTTCTGGAAGGGTCAGAAGTGGTTAAGTACATTCTCAAGAAGAGTCTTTTGATACTGTATATAGATGATCTAGACCTGGGCCTGCCCTTCAGCACCCAGTCTTTCTAACTCCATAATCTAGGTTTTATGTTCCTCTTTGGCTAAAACTGCACTCTTAAGGTTGGCAACGACAGTTTCGTAAGCCAGATCTCATGGTCTTCCTCTCATCCTCATTTCCTTCCTCTACTCTGCTGGATTTGAAACTATTGACCACAAGCCTTTCTTATCTCTTTCCTAAGCCTTCATGCTTCACTTCCTTTAATCGTCTTGTCACCTGATGGCTTCTCTCTACCTTTAATTGTGAGCATCTTCAATGGTTTAGTTCCTGGGTTCTCTTGTTTTTTATTTATTTATTCTTGATTTTTTTAATTGTAAAACTTAAGTAAAAAATTAAATGAAATTTACCACCATCGTCTTTATCGTTTTTAAATGTATGGTTCAGTAGTATTGAGCATATTCACATTGCTGTGCAACCAATCTTCTGAAGTTTCTATCCTGTAAAACTGAAACTCTGTACCCCATTGTCCCTCTGTACCTCATTGTCTTTTCCCCTCAGCCCTTGGCAACCACCATTCTACTTGAGATTGACTATTCAAGATAACTCATGTAAGTGGAATCATATAGTATTTGTCTCTTTGTGACTGTTTTATTTCACTTAGCATTATATCCTCAAAGTTCATCCATGTTGTAGCATGTGTCAGAATTTCCTTTTTTATGGCTGAATAATATTCCATTGTACGTGTATACCAAATTTTGCTTATCCCCTCATCCATCAATGGACTCTTGGGTTGCTTCAGCCTTTTGGCTATTGTGAATCATGCTGCTATGAACATGGGTATACAACTATCTCTTTGAGGCCCTGCTTTCAATTCTTTGGCAAATATATATATACACACACACATATATATATACACACACACACACACACACATATGTGTGTGTATATAGATCTATATATAGATCTCTATATATAGATCTATATATAGATATATATAGATAGATCTATATGTATATAGATATATATAGATATAGATATAGATAGATATATAGATATAGATATATAGATATATAGATATATATAGATATAAATATATATATAAATATATATATTTATATCTATATATAAATATAGATATAAATATATATAGATAGATAGATATATCTATATATATCGATATATATCTATAGATATAGATATAGATCTATATAGATATCTATATAGATCTATATCTATATATCTATATAGATATAGATCTATATAGATCTAGATATCTATATATATATACAGAATCACCATATGATCTAATCTATATATATATTTTTTTCTCTCTATTTTTTAAATTTTTAAAAAATATTATTTATTTATTTATTTATTTGAGAGAGAATGAATGAGAGAAAGCATGAGAGAGGAGAAGGTCAGAGGGAGAAGCAAACTCCCCAAGGAGCTGGGAGCCCGATGCGGGACTCGATCCTGGAAGTCTGGGATCATGACCTGAGCCGAAGGCAGTAGCTCAACCAACTGAGCCACCCAGGCGCCCCTATTTTTTTAATTTGTCAGCTAATGTTCACTGAATTACTTTAAACTTTCTATTCCCAGCTATGATCTAATTCCCAAACTCCAATCCCACATTTATAATTGTACGCTATGTAAAGTTACTTGATATGGGGTTGGGGATGGGGTAACTGGGTGATGGGCATTAAGGAGGAGGGCATGTGATGTCATGAGCACTGGGTATTGTATACAACTGATGAACTCTACCTCTGAAACTAAAAAATACTATATGTTAATTGGTTGAATATAAATAAAATCAGATTAAATTTAAAAAATAAATATATAGAAAAGAAATACATGGCACAACACTTGTCACAATAGCTGAAAATTAAAAAAAAATGCATCAATAAAAAAAATAAAGTCACTTGATAGTACAGTACTGCAGTCAACTCAGATTCCCTGTCCCTAAAATTCCTCTTTTATCCCAAAATTTATTCCTTCTTTGGAAATAGTGGAAATGCCACTATTTCCAGCCTTGAGAGCTTGAGAGTTTAATCTTTTGCTTATATATGACTTTGCCTTCTTTTTCTGGAGTCATATTCAGTGAGCCTCTAACTCCTTGTTGATTCTCATTTTGACATTCCTTTTTCTACTCATAACTGCCACCATCTAGTTCCAGCTTTTATCATTTTTCCTCCCCCTAACTGGTTGTTTTGCCTAGACTAAATCCCATTAACATTTCACTTTCATAAGCTATAGTCCCAATACAAAAATAATAAATGCTTCCTCTTCAAATATAATTTTTGAAATCCTAGCATTTAAATTTCCAAATAATCAGTCTTTATCCTGTCTTTCAAATTTTATGTTTGTCTTCTGGAAACTTATCTTCTTTTGACTTTTTTCCCCCTACCTCTCTGAACTTTTTTATTTTCCTTTTTTGGACTTATTTTAAATTGTTCCTTATATTTGGTCAGGATTCTTCTTCTCAGACAACCTACTCTCCATGGGTGAGGCTATACTCACATAAATTCAATTATTTGGCAATACCTCAACCTCTATATCCAGCTTAGGTCTCATTTCTATGTTAAAACCCATATATCTAAGTGGACATATATGGACATTGGACATCTTCACTTGGCCATTCACATGCAATCTGTATAAAATCTAACTTTTAGGAATTTCCTCCTAAATTGCTAGTATTTACGTGTGGTCTAGTTTAGTGTATGGCACCCACCATTTACCCAGTTCCGCAAGTCAGAAACTTGGAAGTTGTTCTGGCATCTTTTTTCCTGCTCCCACATCCAAGTAGAGATGTCCTATGGATCTTACCCCTTGACACCTCTTGTTTTTTTCATGGCATCCTTAATGCCATTGCCTTAATCCTGGTCATCATCTCCTGGCTACATATTTCAAGTCCTAAGTGGTGTATGCCTTCAGCCTCGCAGTTCTCCTCCAAGCTACTGCTTTTCCAAGTACCAATGAGGTTATGTTATTGACTTGCATAAACCCCTTCCAATTGTTCTCTTTCACCCACAGCAGAAGGTGATAAAGTACAAAGCCGTTCAGGGTTAGCAGGATTTGATCCTGCTTTCCTCACCAGCCTGCTCTCTCGCCTGGCACCCTTGCTCCAAACCCATATGCCAGCGTTGTCGAACAACAGTTCTCTGTATATTTTCTTATATTCTACCTTGCGTAGCCTTCTTTCTGTCTCCCTTTCCATTTTGATTAACAAACACAAACACTTTTTTGGAAGCTTTTAAACTTTTATTTATTTAATTTTAAAAAGATTTTATTTCTTTATTTGAGAGAGAGAGACAGCAAGAGAGAGAGAGAGCATGTGTGGTGGGGAGGGGGTGGGGGGTAGGGAGAAGTAGGCTCTCCACTGAGGAGGGAACCTGAAGCAGGGGCTCGATCCCAGGACCCTGGGATCTGGGACCATGACATGAGCCGGAAGGCGGATACTTAACTTACTGAGCCAGGCAGCCCTTAAATTTTTATTTTTAAATAAGTGTATCATAAAATCAATTTGTTGTACAGTTCTGTGAATTTTGACGTGGATAAATCAGTGTAACCACCACCATAGTCAGGATATAAAATATTACCCCTCAAACACCCTCTTGCTATCCCTTTGAAGTCACACCTTCCCCCACCCACAAACCCTGGCAACTACTGATCAGTTAGTTCTCCATCACTATCGTTTTATCTTTTTGAGAGTGTCCTTTAAGTGTACGTGACCTTTTAAGCCTGGCTTCTTTCACTTGGCATAATGCCTTTGAGATTCATTTAGGTTGTGTATGTTAATAGTTGGTTCTTTTTACTGCTCAGTATATCACATTTTGTGAATATCCCAGTTTGTGTATCCATTCACCCACTGAAGGACATTTGGTCATTTTCCAGTATTTGACCTTATGAACGTGTGTACAGGTTTTTATTTGAATATAAGCTCATTTCTCTAGAGTAAATACCCAGAACAAGCTCACTTTTAAATATTCAGCTCAGGCAGTGCCTCCTAGAAGCCTCTCCTGACTCTCGTAAGGTAGCCTTGAGCACTCTGTGTCTTGTGTTTCTAATGTCTTCTGTAGATAAGTCATATATTTTGTTTCACTTGTTTATTTGCATGTGTGCTTCTTGCAGCTTGTCTGTGAGTTCCCTGAAGGGAGACACTGTATCTCATTCATCTTTGCATCACCAGGACTCAGTTTCAATGCCTAACACAAAATGACCACTTAACAAATTTTGTTGAATTACACATCATCCCAAACCCTATTTTAGCTGAAATTATCTGTGTGTGGTCTCTTTAGCCTACTTATGTTTCCTTGTTTGGAAGACTTAAGAGGCTGTAGAATGTAATAGTTGAAAACATGGAGTTTGGAGCCAGACTGCCTGAGTTTTAACTCCTGCTTCTTTAATTGCATGAATGCTTTGGCAAGTTACCTAAATTCTTCGTGCCTCAGTTCTCTTTATATAAAATGAAAATAATAGTTACTGTCTTGCAAGTGTTATTGTGATGATCAATCATATTTTTACCTAAAAAATTTTCTTAGAATAGAGATTGGCAAATACTAAGCACTCAGTAATATTAGTTATTGCTATTATCATTACTTCAAGCAATGTATGTATTTATTTTATTTTTTAATAGAAAGAAGTAGCATGGTTTTGCTAAATGTTTTATTTTTATTTTTATTTTTTTTTTCAGATTTTATTTATTTATTTGACACACAGAGAGAGAGAGATCACAAGTAGGCAAAACAGCAGCCAGAGAGAGAGGGGAAGCAGGCTTCCTGCTGAGCAGAGAGCCTGATGTGGGGCTCCATCCCAGGACCCTGAGATCATGACCTGAGCTGAAGGCAGAAGCTTAGCCCACTGAGCCACCCAGGTGCCCCTTACTAAATGGTTTAGTACAGGATTGGACAATCTTAAAATCCTATATTCTAAACCTCAATCAGTGTATTTAAACTTCACCTTCCTGGAGGCACCTGCCTGGCTCAGCCCATAGAGCAAATGACTCTTGATCTTGGGGGATGTAAGTTTGAGCCCCAAGTTGGATATAGAGATTTCTTAAAAATAAAATCTTCAAAACAAAACAAAACAAAACAAAACCCACAAAACCAACCTTCACCTCCCTATTGTTCATCAGAGCTTATTTTTAGAGGAAATTCTTGCCAAATAATATTTCCAAAATTAGGTCAAATTATAATTATGTCCCCTCAAGATTCCAGAAACAATTAACATCCAGTTAACATTAAGTCATCCATTTTGGTTTTGAAAAAATTTCATCTTATTTTCTGTACAGAAAAGCAGTGCCAGCTCCAGGTTTTGTTTAGTTTTGCAGCCAAACAAGCACGTTTGGTCAAGAGTCGTCCATCTTTTGGGAGATCGGTAAAATTTTCCTGTGACACGGTGATTTTTATCACTTACTAAAGTTTTGAATAGTAATTACTTCACTTGATCTATGCATTTCAAATTGTCGGGTTTGATCTAGTTACAAGTAGAAAGGAAAAATTCAGTAGCCATCAATAATATCAAAGGAATGACTGATATATAGGCATTTAGTTTCCTTTTCCTTCCACGTCGTGAGGAGGATTCTAAGGTTAGTGTCTCAACTATATCCATACAGTGGCTAAATCAAAGCCTTACATTTCCTTTACAGTACAATTGCCTGAACATCACCACATAGCGGCATCACAGGATTGGGAAGCAGTGCCTTTTATGAAAGCCGTCACACACATCCAATGGTAACACATCAGAGCAGAAAACACTGATTAACACAAAACAAAATGGCTTAAGGATTCAGTAACGCTGATCTTTCTAATTTTCCTCCTTTGGGGAAGAAAGCACAGAACCTTTGAACTCATAGTCACCTAAAGGCTGAGATTAGCTTGCCAGTAGCGGGTCTGAGAGATGAGAGCTATTATCAAGGGACAGATGTTTTCTTTTACGTTTAACACCCCATTATGTATTGTTCTCACCACCCACGCCCAAGCGTCTATTCGACCTATGAAACAGACTGCACCAGAAGCACAGATAACCCCAGGCTTCAGGTCTGTAATCTGATCGTGGCCATCGGCAGCCAGAAATGAATTTCTTTCTAATCAGCTTTCCATCAGTCCCCAGTCACTCATATAAAGGAGCCTGGGGAGAGGACGATTCCCATTGCTCTTTCTTCAGCACCAGGGTTTTGGACAGAGCCTGGAGCGTGTTGCTATTCCTCCCCTCCCTTCCTCTCTCAGTCTCCGCGAGAGCGGCTGCTGCCCCGTTAGTACCCCCTGCTGGAGAGAAAGAAAATTACACCGGGATCCATGCAGCCGGCAATGATGATGTTTTCCAGTAAATACTGGGCAAGGAGAGGGTTTTCTCTGGATTCAGCGGTACCCGAAGAGCATCAGCTCCTTGGCAGCTTAACAGTGAGTACTGAGTAGCTGGCACTATAGAGGAGTGCCTTCTAAGGTAGCGACCGTCTTATCCTTGCCCTGTGGACACCTGACATAGAGTAAGCACATGCACACCTCATCTTGTTTCTTTAGCATCTGTCTGTATACCCTGCCTCCCTCCTGTCTGCCTTCAGTCTTCCTTCTCTCTCCATAAAGTAAAGTGGGTGTCCTGTTCACTTTGTTCTAAACTTCCTTTCCTCAAAGTTTATAAGTAGAAAGTAAAAGGAGTTCCTAAACGCCAAGAGCAAGAGGTTGTATGAACCAACCAAAAAAAGTGTGGGATTTTGAAAGTCCACTTATCATGAGTAGGAACAGGGAGAAGAAATTAAATAGATTTCTATGGTCCTGCAAGATGATTGTGTCTCTTATACCCTTTCCCAGCTACAAAGCCTGTTCTTTAAACACAGAGGTAATGTTTTTATTCTTGTCTATAGGTGCTGATTATTGGGATAAAAGAAAGATTGGTTCCTTTAAAAAGTTTTCCTGCTTTCCTCATTACTCCATTTTTTATTTTAATTACTAGAATAATGACAGCAATACATGACTTGTTTTAGTATTTAAGGCAGTTTTTGTATTTAAATATTAACAGGAAAAAAGTTAACATTTTGTAGGATTTTAAATCCTACAAAAAATTTGAGCTAATAGTGATGGGATTTAATGAAAAAGACAGTGAACAAAAGAAAAATTCAGGTTCCTAGTCAAGAAAAATAATGCTATTTCATTGCTGTAACAGAGTTTACCAAACCAATTACAATTCAGTCCGTATCACAGAAAATTCTATTTTAATATCATAGTTCCAAACATGTGCCAGAAGGTTATATTGTACTGGTGTATTATTATTGCTCAAAATGTTGAAGAGTAATCAGGGCAAGTTTTGTAGAACTGTTTAAATCAATTTGCAGAAATGAGTCCAAAAATGTAAATAGATTTTTAAAATATCTAAACATCATGCATATTTGGATGAGATATTACACTGAGGAATTTTGAAGTCATAATGAACTGCTAGAAGGAAAACAAAGAACTCAGAGTTACAGTTAATAGATGACCCTTTCACATAAAAAATTCTACTTAAATATAGAAGAACTGTGTGTTATGGGGTGGGAAGAAGGCAGATGCGGGGAGTGCGGAGACATTTGAGCTTTTAATGACCAAACCTAGAGTCAAATGCCAATGTCTGCATTGTTTTCTTCAAGTCATAACTAATAAAATATTCATTTCCATGATATAAAAATCTAGTGAGTGAGGCAATAGGAAAATGTGACACACGTGAAAATAAAGCCACTGGGGGGATCAGAGGAAGACAGTGGCGAGTCCCTGTTCACTGTATCCCGTATCACAAGTCCTTTTCTCAGTTTCGTGAGGAAGTGATAGACTGGGTCTGTTTGCACTGTGCTACTATTAGCCAGGGAGAAACTTCTCTGTTTGCTCAAGTCTTTATTTGCATATAAAGAACACCAAAAAAGTACACCCTAACTTCACTTTGTCTTTTAACTGAAAGTTTCCAGCTTTCTTATTTGGTATTTCTGACAGTGTGATCCAAGTTTCTGAAATCTGCCCTTTTTGTTTTTAACCAATAGGACTAATAGTCATCACTTAGTTCTGTATTATAGTAACTGGAGTGGCTACTGAAGTGTTAATCCTTTTCAGTTTCTCAGATTTTACTCTAGCTCCTTAGCTAGTTTTCTTTTTCTCTTTTCCTTCCTCCCCCACTCCACCCCTCCCTTCTCTTTCTCCTTTTTTCCCTTCCTCCCTTCCTTCCCTCTCTTTTTTCTTCTATTTGGGGCTGGATTTTAACAGCCACTTTTCAGGAATCCTCTGCTGACACAGATGGCCTTAATTGAATACGCTCCCCAGATAGAGTCACGACAACGTGGCTCTAATTGCAGAAAGGAGGGTTGTCAATTTCAGGGAGTGTCCTGACATATTTCAGAATGAAGTGAATATTTTGTTTTTAAGATTTAATCGAAACTAAAATCATTGTTGTGAACAATATGTTTCATCTTATTTTTGTTATGTTCAATAATTAATAGAGTTTCCATATTATGCAGCTAGGCTAACAGACCAAATTTCATGCTGTAAAACAAACCTAGAAAGTAAAACAGGAAGTAGTCATATATGAGACTTTATGATGGTCAGATTTTTGTTGCTGTTAAATAAAGTGAAGCAAATCTGATCCCCCCTCCCACTTTAATTTCAACCACTGGCTACCTTTGAACACTGGAAAATAGTGTCCCAGAGTAAATTAGACTGGTATTTATGATCGAGAGTTATGAGTGATGTGGCAACCTCTCTTTGAGTTTATATGATTACTGAGGCTTCTAGCATATGAATGGACTATTTGACTGAAAATCTAATTACGAGAACTCTGGGATCCTAACCAATGTTTGTTGTGTGTGTGTTTCTACCTTCTTGAAGTTAAATAAAGCTAACTCTGGCAAAAAAGATGATAAAAAAGGCAGCAAAGGAAACAGCAAAAGTGAAACCAGTCCCGAAGGTGGCAAGACGGCTGTTGTATTCTCACTGAAAAACGAAGTTGGCGGATTGGTGAAAGTGCTGAACCTCTTCCAGGTGAATGTAAACATCATTACCAAGCCTTACAAGTGACCGGGTGCCGGACGAGAAACCTGTCCTCTGCCGTGAAACGTTACTGAGACCATTTCTGGATAACGTGTTCAAAGTTCCAAAGAAAGCATATTTCATGAAGCTTTATAAGGGAAGTTTGTCTGCCAAGTGGTGAAATAAGCAGATTTGTGTCAACTGTGTTTTATTAATTCCAAGTGAACCTGCTAGTAATTCCACAGACTATCGCCAGCTAAGAAAGTCAGTAATTAAAAGCTGGGAGCCTCACCCCTTTTGTTTGGCAAAAGGAGCCAAGGAGGGTATCTTTAGATATCAAGAGACTGCAGCCTGATTTGATTTGTTAACATCTGAATTGTGCATACGTCTGGGAGCTCATTTATTACATCTACCGAGATGCGCGAGTAGAGGCATTTGGTACTCCCATGAGCCTCACTGTTACATGAACTAGACATGTCTTTGCGGAGATGAGTCTCCTCCTATAGAAGGCAGGGCTAGCTCTCTCTCTTTATTTTATAGAAATGCAGGAGCCTTTTTTCCAGGTCCAGTTTGGTGGCTTGAACCCTGAAGAAAGAGCCCAGTTGAGGGTGAGGTTAGAGAACCCCAGAAAAACTGTTGCCCTCTGGCCAGGGCGAACCTGATGGCTACCTTACCCTACAGCAAGCGTCGTCCCTTACAAATGCATTTTGTTTGGGGGCTCTGGGTGCTGATTTGAGCTGTCAGATAGGGAGCCTCACTCTGTGCGGTGCCTGGGGCAGCTGGGGCAGCGGAAAGATGATTGGAATTGCAGTCAGAGGAGTCAGAGCTGTGTTCTCCTGGCTTGGCTAATCACTAGCTGCTTCCTAGCTTCCATTTCTTCATTTGTAAAATAGCGATCATAATTCCCACCTAACAAGGTAGTTGTGATGCAGTAATACGAGTGAAAGTGCCTTGTAAAGTGTACAGAGATGAGGCCTCTATTGTGAGGTCTCTTTGGTGACCAGGGAGAGGGAATTAGCAGCCTGATTTGGCAAATATTTCCCTGTTCTCTCTTGACCTGGAAGAAAGGATCAGGCACCATAAACAGTGGTAATGGAAATCCAGGGAAATATTTTACACATAATTATATCATCCAGTGCTGTCTCTGATCGGTGCTCCAAGGCAGGCTGGAATCCCTGGAGAAGGAGTTAGCAGCCCAGAGTTTTCTCTTGGCCATCAGCTAGTCATGGGGTCTTAGCTAAACCACTTAACCCATCTGGACTTCATTCCCTTGTCTAAAAATATCTACTCTGCTTCAACCGATGGACATTAAAAGCCCAAAGCGACACAATGGGTGTGAAGACTCTTGACCTTAATATTAGTCTTACCTTTATTATCAGCCAATTTAGAAAATACGGTGTGACTGTAAAGGTTAATAAAAACAGAAATGGAACATCTAGTTTCCCGGTCACAGGACTGGTTTCTCTATCCAGAGGAGGAGCCTGTTGGATTTGATGTTACTCTGGCCCTGGAATCTACCTCTCCGGCTCCTCTGCTGAAAATTCCAAGACCATCCAGGATTGTCTTAGGAATGTGAATTGATAATCACAGGATATCAGCCGGTGTGATGGGGAGATACGGGCTTATTCAGGGGTGGGTTAGGGTGGAGATGAGAACTTGGTCTTCAGTTAACTCAGGGGAAAGTTTAAACCTAATGTTTAAATATTAAATTGCTGTCTCTCCCCTCCCCCGCCCCCCACCAAACACCTTAGTGTAAGGAGACTTTTACCCCTGAAACCCATTGGGGGGTGATGGTTGCAATGATGTATCCTTGCATGAAGCTAGTCTGGATGTTGTTGGAACAGAACAGTTAATGAATGGTCCCACTGAGGTGTGTTTTTTGATTGTTGTTTGTTGTTTTGTGGGTTTTTTTTTTTTTTTTTTGCTCTTGTTTTTGCCTGTAGAGATACTTTCTTGGCTGCTTTTCTTCCTTTTCTTTGGCTTGTGTCTCCCAGCTATCAGTCCTTTGCAGACCACCTGCCTGATGTCTGCCTCATTTGCCTGCCATTTGTACTATTTACTTATTTTTTCAAAGGTTATTTTTAAACTTTATTGTAGTGGAAACCACTATTAAATCAGGGTGTCGAGTTTTAGCTGTGTTTTTTGGAAACACATGAAAATAAAAATATAAATTTGGGGATGATACGATGATGCGATAAGCTAATTTTCCCCCCATGGAACTATGCACATCCCCAGTGGAATGTGGACCGTGCAGGGAAATGATGATACTCATAATTATAATACATCTTATAGGGTCTTTTATATGCTTTTATATACCCTCTTAAAAAAAAAAGCGAGACAAGAAAACATACATACAGTATTTGCTCCTATGAATAGAGGAACTGGTTGGAAACATTTCCCTGTTTTAGTAACCAAAGAACAAGAAGATTGTCTTTTTCTCCGTTGTGGGCAGTTGGCACCTGTTCTTAAGAGCTGAACAAGAAGAGCCCTTGGAGTCCTTTTTACTGTGCTGTGAAGGTAATTTAGAGATGTTGCTTATATTTCCACAGGAAAAACATGTCAACATGGTTCATATTGAGTCCAGGAAATCCCGGCGAAGAAGTTCAGAGGTTGAAATCTTCGTGGACTGCGAGTGTGGCAAAACCGAATTCAACGAGCTCATTCAGCTGCTGAAATTTCAAACTACAATTGTGACGCTGAATCCGCCGGAGAACATTTGGACGGAGGAAGAAGGCAAGGCCAGCCTTTCCTTGTCGGGTGATTTAGCAATCTGACAAATGTTGTAAAAAGGGAAATACAATCTGTGAGCTAATATTTTTGAACCCACACTCTCTTTTCAACAGAACTAGAGGATGTGCCCTGGTTCCCCCGGAAGATCTCTGAATTAGACAGATGCTCTCACAGGGTTCTCATGTACGGTTCTGAGCTCGATGCCGACCACCCAGTAAGTGTCCAGTCAGATCCATTCCATACATGCTGGCCCAGCTCCGTGTGTGTGCCAGGCAGCGTGCCATGTTGTGTGCCTCATTGTAGAGCAATTTATTATTTATCCCCCATCACACAGAGCAGGCTTTCCAATGATGAAGCTTTCCTGTATGTGTGCATTGGCTGGAAGTAGATCAGAAGGATGGCATTTCCATGTAACATTTGTTCTTAAAAGGGTTGGATAGAAGAGGAGATTCTAAACCTTGGAGAATATTTCTGTAGCATTAGACAGCGTGAAATATACTTGCAGATGGTGACCCTTAGAAAAACGATGAACTGAAATTGATCACCCCTTTGAGAAATGAGGGAGGACTAAGGCATTATGGGGCTCAGTGAGAGAATAAAATTCCCCTTGCTATTTTCCTCGACTGGAGGTAGTTTGGAGTAGAGTAATGTGGCGGACTTCAGTCTCAATGGAAAGGCAGAGAGTTTTAGAATAAGGTCATGATGGAAAACACATCTCTTCCCACATCTACCCTGAATCTATTTACCATGATCTCTCTTCTCTTCCAATAAAAACGACCACCTTTAAAGAAATATGATACGTAGGTAAGCATTTCCCATTATTTCCTCCCTTCCCCTTTAAATCAGTTTTTATTTAACACAAGAGACTTGGAAGTTTTTTACGGTCAGAATGAAGTACAGTTAAGAGTCGGCGAGAAGTAAGCAATATAATCATTTGTTACAAGCACTTTTTTTTTTTTTTTCCCGGTGCCCCTTTCTACAAATGGGCAGATGGAAGGCTGAAACCCAAACAGATCGGCCATGCTTATAGAAGGGCTTTGTGGTCTGAGGGTAATGATTTACAGATATTCATTTTATTTAAAGGGAGGAAATCTAGAAACCCGCAGTGGTTCTCCAAGTGTGGTTCTCCAAGTGTGGTTCCAGGCTTGGCTGCCCCAGCATTACCTGTGAGTTTGTTTCAACAAGCCCACACGGAAGTTTGAGAACCACTCCTGTAGAGGAAACTGTGACAACCTCCAAAAGAGGGAAATTTTCAATCGAATTAGTCATTTGGCATAATATACCAATTCAGACCAATTCATAACCTACCACTTAAGCAAATGGTCCGAAAGACCTAATTCAATGGCATTATTTTCAAGAAGCTGAATTTACTCAAAGACATGGTGTGTTACATTTGCCAATCCAAAATTTCAGAATAATTCACAGTAAGTTAAATGGAAGGCTTCTGAACACTCTAAGTGCCTTAAAGGGTCATCCACTTGTTATCTCCCCACTGCCTCCCAAGCCCGCCCAATATTCAGAGGAGTCAGACTTAGCACAGAAGCCTGATTTAAGAGATTAGCAGTAATAGGACTTTCCAGATACCAGCTGTTAACTTGCAAGATGACCTTGGGCAAGTCCCCCTACATCCACACCTCAAATTCTTCATGGAAAAAGTGGAAATAAAATCCTTATTGACCTCAAAGGGGCATTTGAAAGGCCTCGTTAATAAAACAACTGGAAAGCATTTTGGCAAGGGTAAATGCCTAATCCCGGGAATGGAAATGCTGTAGTAAATCATTCAGATCAATGCCTGGATAGTAAAGGATTTCTTGCTTAACCTCCTATTTCCAAATGTTCCCCTTAGTCTAGTTCTTAAATTACTCAGCCAGGAGAAAGAGGGTCAGCTTTGTTTAGAGGAACAACCATAGGAGCCACTGACCTTGTGAAAAAATTGCTTCCAATAGCCAGTGTAACTTTCCCTGTGTTTATTTCTGATCCATTACTCCTAATTGTACCCACCTCATGATACCTTCTCTTATTTTCTGTGTAGTCAGTTGAAATAATTCCAAGTGCTTAGCAATCTCTGACCTCACTCTCCATTTTTTTTTTTAACCACATGTACTTTTTTTATAAGCACACCAAATGTTCATGATGCAAAGTCTGGTATTGGTAAGTGGGTGTTTTTTGGTAAGTTATTATTTGGTGAGCATGGAGAAAGAGGGCTAAGGACTTTTGGTGCCTGGGAGTACTCCCCGTTCTGAGCTAGGGAATACTGTGTCAGGCTGGTGTCCTTGTACTTAGATGGCTCAGAAGGAACCGGAATGGGAGAGGCAGGGTGCCGAGGCTTACTGGAAGGGGTCAACCATCTATCTAGGTCAGCGTCTGTCTGACTTTGCCGGACAAACCACCAGGAAGATCTTTTCAAAGTGCAGAGTGGGGTTCTGTATGGCTAGTGAGCTCCCAGTTGAGGCTGGCGCTGGAGGTCTGCTACCCCTTGAGTAGCAAGGATCTAGAGTGGGATGGTCTCTCAAAGGGTGGTTCAAGGCTCAGCCATAAAGTGCTTGTTAAAAACGCAGGTCCTTGGGGCTCATCGGAAGCCCCCTGAATCAGAACTTTCAGGATGGACCCTGGAATCTGCATTTAAAAGGACTTGCAGGAAATTCTGATGAGCGCTAGTGTTTGAGAACTAATGTTCTGGCTCAGTGATGCTTGACCTTAGCTTTCCATTCAAATAATCTGTGGGGAATTAAAAAAAAAAATACTGAGGCCAGAGTCTCACCTCTGAGTGCTTAGATAGTAACCTCTGGGAATGTTTCTAGTTTTGGAGTATTCTTTAAAACTCCCCGGAGGATTCTAATATTTCAGCAGGGGCGAACTGTTTGGGATAGCTACTTGAGTGCCGCTGCACACTTGGCTGAGTGTTTTAGGGTGCTGGCGGGCTCTTCAGTTCCTCTGGATTTAAATTGGAGGAAGCACGAGTGTGCTGCAGATACTCTCTGGGGATTAGGCTTGCCAGATTTAACAAATATATATATATACGTATATATATATAGGGTGCCCAGTTAAACGTGAATCTTAGGTAAACAAGGAATCATTTCTTAGTATAAGTATGCCCCACCTATTGCTTGGGGGTCCTCTCTGTTATCTGGTAACCTTATCCCGGCCTTCAGTCCAGAAACCATGGCCAAGGAATGCTGTCTCTGTGATCACTGGTGTAGCCAGCGTCCCTGTTTTATGTTGCTAGTCCACAGTTCAATCCTGGCAGCTCTGGCTCGCCAACGACATTTGCATAATCACAGCCATACTAGGCTAATGAGGCATGATGAGTAAATCACTCTCTCGCATGCCTGGAAAAGGTGCAGGTGTTTGCCAAGGAGAGACGGTCAAGAATCGTCAGGAAGCCCAGCCGGTAACTATTCTTGCAGGATGGTGTCTGGTTTGGCAGGAACTGGGGAACAGGTGCTGTGTTTTCACAGGACTCTTTGCCTTTCCTCATAGCCTGCTTTCCTTCTGAGTCATACAGGTGCTTGGAACTCTTCCGTTTTGCCGTCCTAGGCTGTTTGGTACTACTAGGAACTTGAAACTTGTACTTTCTCCTCTAGAACAGATCTTCTTTAGGTCACAGACCCACCTGTCAATGCGGTAGCTTGGTCACAACATTTTGTGTAGACAGGTTTTAAGGCCTCGTAAGCCTGCATGTGAACACCAGTTTGAAAACTACCAGTTCATAGCAGAAGAAAGTGCTAGCTTCTCTGGCAGGCATACTTCATTTCTGCAGGGTGTCCGGGTGATCTCGGGCTACTCTCTCTGTCTCCCGCTAACGGTAATGCTCTTACATGAGAAAGGCCTTTGGCTGTGGAAGTTCTTTACCTCAGCCCAGCAGACAGTCCTCAAAGCCAGTTCTCCGTCAACCGTACAAGAGAACAGGGTGATTTTCTCTGTATTTGAGGTTCCTCTTGAACAGCCTACCTTTGCAGAAGTGTGCAAGCCAGAGCAGAGGTAACCTGAGCTTTCGTGGGCCTGTCTCAGTTCTCCTTGCAGAGCCCATGATCCCAGAGGCCCGTCTCACCTGGCCTCCATTCTCAGAGTGGCCACTGCTTCCTGGTTACCTTTGAGGTCTCAGGGTTGCAGACCTAAGACGTTAAATGGAAACAATTCCTTCTGGGTTTCCAGCAGTTTGAAGAAACCAGCTCAGAAGGAATTGATTGAAGGTACCTGAAAGAAAGGAAAGTGGAAGGTCTGTTGACAAGAGGAGAGATTCTTGAGTAAACTGGAAAATTCCTCTCGGAAGTAATTGTACTTGACAAAACAATGACAGACAAGATATTTAACTTCCCAAGTGCATGATGTTGGACAGAAGTCTTGAAGTTCGTGAAAACTAAACAGGATTGAGGGGGCCTCAGAGTGGAATGGAGCTCACTTGCTCTCCTGTGCATGAATCCCTTATAACCGATTTTGCATTATGTGGCTGTACTCATAAAAAACAGCAAAACTTCTTTTTAACCCATGCTAATTTGGGGGATTCAGTGATTATTCTGAATGATAGAATTTTTAACAAATGTGCATTTATTGGCTATGTACCCAAAGCAATTACATTTAGGTTAACTTACTGAATAACCATGTTAAAGGGAACTGTTTTAATGAACAGGATAAGATTAACTCGTGATTAACATCAATTACACATAAATGATACTTGAAAACCAAAGATACCGTTCACTGTAGCCCGAATTCCCACGCATCCCAAATTAGTGCAGCCCAAATGTAACGAGGCTTTACTGTAAGCCCGGTTCGCTTCTGCCTGTGCCATCAAGATGGTCATCCAAGGATAAAATTCACATTTGACTCCAACACTCAATAAACACCATGGCGATTTTCTTTCAGGACTACTGCGGTCGATTTTTCGGCACTTTGTTAAATAACTTAATCTTTTTTCTGTTTAAGGGATTTAAGGACAATGTCTATCGACAGAGAAGAAAGTATTTTGTGGATGTGGCCATGGGTTATAAATAGTAAGTACCTGTGTAACTCTTCTCTGTGACTCGCCGCTGGCTAATTAGGGGAAGCCCGAGCCGTGTGAAACCGACCGGCCTTGTCTTCACTTTAACTTTTGCAGAAGGCAGACACGAACCATTTTAAACCCTCCCCAACTTGGTGGGGTTTAAATGCCAACACTGATTTTTCACTTGTGGGTGTAATTGTAGCGTAATGAGACCAGCAGGCCACATGCCAGGCGCTCCATTTTCACCATTGTGTTTGCTGCTCTACCAAGGCATGGGGCCATTTTTGTATGTACTCTGCAGGGTCCGGAAAATGCGTTTGAATTGTACTTGCGATTTGACTTGTCAGTAACCCCTCCAATGTCCAGCTTGCCCCGGGGGAAAGTAGGAGGGTATGCAGGAATGGTACGAGGGTTCATGGAAACAGCCTTAATAGAAAAGAAATGTGTTTGTTTTACATGGAATGGGAAGTTCCCTGTAACCTGGAGGGCTTATGGGAGAGTTTCATGCCTAATCCCAGATCCCTGGTGGGATGAAGTTGGAGAACCTCCGGATTGGGGTTAGGACATTGCCTGGTGCATGGCGTGAGACAGGTTGTTTGAGACCGGCCATAATGTCATGTGTCGATGCAGGAATGGATCGTACTCCTCTGTTTATTCTGTTCACATTAAGAAAACATGTAGACCATCATGGTGCTGCCTTTCCTTTGTCTGGTATGTGATCAGCAACATGAACCTTGTCTTCAGAACAAAATGTAAATCCATACCCCATAGGAAATGTTTTTTCTTATTTTAGTTGGAACAGATGAGAAGCTTGACTGTCCTGTGGGGCAGGTTTGTCCTTGGTGAGAGTTTCAGACCTCTTGTGTGTTTTAGAGAGCATGTCTGCCTTTGCTTTTTTCTCTTCCTCTTTTTTTTAAGGGAATATGACACACAAAGGCTTAATGCCAAGTCAAAGGATCCCACATCACACCTCTGATTGCATCAGTCGTTTGCTCATTTCTGAGTTCCTTTCACACTTTGGGTGCTCTTCCTTTCCTCCTCCCAAGCCTCAGGCGTCCTTCGTTCCTTCTCCCATGTATTTATGATCCTAAAAACCAGGACCACTTGCCACGTGCTTTTCCCGCATGTTGTCTACTCCATTTTTGTTTTCCTCTGTTCCAGGCAGCTTCTTGACTGCATTTAGCCTCCTGTGGCTTTCTACCCCCTCACAATGTCCGTGTGCCTGAGGCTCATCCCGGCCCAATCCCCCTTCCCGCCCTCAGCACCATCACTCATGAACCCCATCTCCCGTTGTTTCCCAGTCAGATTACCAAGAAAGGACCCTTATGTGCTGGGCTCACTGTTTCACATCAGGGTCTGATCATTGTGAGCCTTCAGCTCGGCTCCCCTTGGTTCACAGATTTTCCCCGGGGAATCAGGTCATACCACGGGTCCTTGGAAGGGGTGTAGTCAGGACTGGCGTTTGGGGCATCACCTGCCCATGACATGATAAAAGCTCAGTGCTTGGCAGAGCTTTTTTCTTTAGGTAGAACAGATGGATAAATATGTATTTTATGCATAGATGGTACATGTATGATACCTATGTGAAAAATATATGTATGTAGGTATGTGTGTCTTTTTTTTTTTTAAGATTTTATTTATTTATTTGACAGACAGAGATCACAAGTAGGTAGAGAGGCAGGCACAGAGAGAGGGGAAGCAGACTCCCTGCTGAGCAGAGAGCCCGATGTGGGGCTCGATCCCAGGACCCTGAGATCATGACCTGAGCTGAAGGCAGAGGCTTAACCCACTGAGTCACCCAGGCACCCCTAGGTATATGTGTCTTTAAAGAATTTTGTTAGCATGGTAATCAAAGAACTATCTCAAAGGTTACTTATTTCTTCTTGAGAGAGAGAGCGAGCCCAGAAGCAGGACAAGGCAAGCTGATATTGTGGTGACACTAATTGAATTGGTATATCTGAGTCAAGCACTCTCAAGGGGCATTGATCATGGGGAGTCTTTTGGTTTTAAAGAAAACATCCTGATATGGGCAGAAGAGGAAAAGAGCATATAATGAAAATGATGGAGGGTAAAGTTCTCAAAGCATTAACAGGAGTTTGCATTTGCCACCTTCCCTTAGCTAAAGAGGAAAACCGGGGCGCAGTGTCTGTGGAAAGCAAAAGAATAAATTCGTGGATGGAAATGGAGATTTTTTTTTTTCTTGCAAAAAGCTTTATTGTTTCTGTTTGGTCCACTACTCAGGAGAAGCCTCCAGGGTAGCTAAAAAGTTGCCTCACAGCTGCAGGGAGAGGCTCAGGCAGGAGTCCTGGGACCAGGGGGAGGCCAGAGGGGCCTCTCAAAGGGTGAGCCTTTGGAAGAGACACCCACCCAGCCCAGCTTGGGGGCCGCCAGCCTGTTGAGTTAGCCAGGTGGTTTCCATCTCCTTGCTGAGTTTCACCTGCTCATACAGGAAGTGGTTCCCCAGAAATCACAGAGCTGGGTGTCTGCGTGGGCAGAACCTGGGCAGGCAGATCCAGAAGGGCCTGCTTCAGGTTCTTCTCAGAACCCCAGAAGCTTCCACGGGATGGCTTCCGTGCGTCCTGGAGGAGGGCCTGGCTGCCGCGTTTTTACCTCTACAAGAGGTGCTGGGCACCCTCGTGCTTCTCCTCAGCCAGTTTGGGGAGGAGGTGGCTCACACCTTCCAGAGCCACACCGGCATGGTAGAAATAGAAGCCCCGAGAGAGCTATGTGTGGGAGGCCTGCAGGTGTGTGCCGACCAGGCCGTCGACTGTGGCCTCCACCTCGGGGGAATAATTCTGACCAATTTGGGAGCTTATGGTTGGTGGCCAAAAATGAAGCTAAGCTCAAAAGATGGTGTTGGCTGGTTCCAGAGGCCGAGGGTGCTGAGAAGATGGCTCTGAACGTTGTGACCGGAAAAGAGGTTGGAGGGTCATGGGAGGCTGGAAAGGGCACCCCTGGGTCTGTTCCATTCAAACACTGTTGGAGAGGAGACAGACCCACAGGATCCCCAGCTGGAAATGGTGGAGGTTTTGTTTTATTTTATTAATTTATTTATTTATAGATTTAAAGATTTTATTTATTTATTTGACAGAGAGGTCACAAGTAGGCAGAGAGGCAGGCAGAGAGAGAGGGGGAAGTAGGCTCCCTGCTGAGCAGAGAGACCAATGCAGGGCTTGATCCCAGGACCCTGAGATCATGACTTGAGCCAAGGGCAGAGGTTTAACTCACTGAGCCACCCAGGCACCCGTATTTATTTTTTAAAAGATTTTATCTATTTACTTGAGAGAGAGAGAGTGAGCAAGTGAGAGCATGCGTGCTAGAGGGGGTGGGGGCGGGGGCGGGGGCGAGGAGAGGGAGAGGGAGGAGCAGACCCTCCGTGGAGCAGGAGCCTGACACGGGCTTGATCCTGAGACTCTGGGGTCAAGTTCTGAGCTGAAGGCAGATGCATAACTGACTGAGCCATCCAGATGCCCCAGATGGTGGAGATTTTATACACAGAAGGCACTGGAGCGGCTGGAGTGTCCCAGGATCGGTCCCTGTTTACAGAGCTGTGGAGTGCTTTGGTTCAAGGGCTAACTCAGTAACTGGATGTTCAAGAGGCTGAGGTAGGCAGGAAACTGTCAATTCATCATTTACAGGGAGAAACCACTCTCATGGGATTTACAAAACTCCCTATTGTCATGACCCGAGAGAGGCTAAATATTAACCCGATGGCAATTTGGTGGCTGTAGAGTGAAAGAAGAGGGTGTTTCCCAAAGAGAGTCTGGAATCCAGTGTGATCAACCTCGCTGGGCCTATTTCTTCATCCAGAAAGAGCATCTCAGCACACGTACGGCCTGTCTCCGGGGGTTGTAGCAGGGATTGCCCAAGAGAAGGCATGTGCTGTGCCCAGTGCAGGGCCTGGCAGGGAATTTGTGATCACGTCACTCCGTATCATTACATCTTCCCCTGCCCCTTTTCCACAGGCTGTCTTCAGTTTCCAGCTGACGTATTATTGAACTCTTTAGCTATGTTAATACCATGGTTTATGCTGCCACTTTAACAAATGTCCCTCGAAGTCATCCTTGGATGAAATGAAAACTCCTTCGGTTCCCCATTTAAAGACTGTTGCCCATACTGAAGCTTTTGGGGCAGACCAAAAGGTGTGTGTGTGTGTGTGTGTGTGTGTGTGTGTGTGTGTGCAGCTGCCAAAATACAGATAGCAGATTGTCAGTTGCCTTGGTGTTTCTTGTAAGTTGACAGAGGGAGGAAGGTGCCTAGCTGGGGTGGCTACCTTGGGAAAGCACAAACCTAGGGCCTGTGGAAAGTAGAGAGAAAAGAGTCGTTCCTTAATGTCTTCTATGTTATTGCTGCGGTGGCTTCTCTCCGAATGAGTTTGAGAATGGTTCCGGGCTAGCTATCCATGTATGCGTGCATATGCGTTGGTCACACAAGCACACGGAGAGCTGGAGGTCAAGCTTGTGTTTATTTCTAGCCAATTGAAACCTGTGCCCCGCACCCCCCCACAGGTATTAGCGGGGCACAGGTATTAACAAATCCCAAGTGGGCCTGTCCCTGTCGTCTCTAGTGTGCCATGAAGTAAGTTAAGTGTTCTTTTCGTTCACAGAGAATAAAGATGCAATTTCTGATCAAAATAGGTGTTTTTCTAGTGCCGATGGCTTTCTGAGAGAGCAAAGGAAAAGGATGTACACAATAATTACTTAAAATAAGCTCATTAGACTGGCTTCTGGCGGCATGCTGCACTCTGATTTTCCAAACCCATGCTTGGAACCCCCGGTCAGAGAAGCAGATTATTGGAAATTGAGGCGGTCCTGAAAAATTTGGCATGTGAGGTCCCAGTGCACACAATTTGGTGCTAAAACAAGGGATCATTCTGACACGTGGAGAACAATTCAGCTTCCTGCTAATAATTTGTTAAGGTTTTCTGGACCCCGAGCAGGTCAAAAAATGGTTGGAAAGAGAGACGAACCTGGAGTCCAGATGTTTGGGGTTGTTCTAGAGATGCGCAGGCTTCGGTCTGAGGTGTCTGAAGGTAAGGGGCGGGGGAAGGAGTGGAAGACTGATAGGTATTGAAACCATGGCCAAGAGGCCCTCCGGGGGATTCGTGTTGAATACTGTATTTTTCTATGATAGTCTTGAAAGGATAAGGCAGGGGGGAAGAATCAACACAAGCCGAGAAAATGAAAAAATTCCAGTCTCTGATGAAAAAACAGCAGGCTCGAGGTCTGTATTACCATGAACCTGAAGGAGGAGCGGGTGCGGGGGAGGCGGCCGCACGCTGGGAGCTGTCGATAGGGGGCACTCAGGGGCGGTTCTGATTGACAGCACAGCTGAGAAACAGGATTGATTACCCAGGGGCCCTGCGATGCCCGCAGAGGTGTCTGGCCACGTGTTGGGGAGGCCTGATTGCCTCAGTAATGGCAGAGGAAACCTTCCTTAGTGCAAATATGTTCTCCATAGAAGACCCCAGAACGCCTGCCCTGGCTTGAGAGGGCACTGATTCTGAATTCGCAGAAAAGGGGATGTGTATCACACCCTGTCCTCCCAGACCCAAATAACAGAAATTCTTGGAGAAGCAGAGAAAGAAGTAGCCTGTGATTAGACGATGTGGAGCACACATACAGACAGTTCAGAGACTACGCAAGTGTGTGGGGGGCAGATGGCACGTGGAGGAACAGAAAATGATGACGGGGGCAGCGGGTGGCTGTTAGGTTTGTCTGCAACGATCCAGCTTTCTGTCATTGGCACCTTCATATTTTAACCTTGGCATTTGCTTTGCTGCATTTCTGTAGGGTTCACAATTGCTATATTATTGGAGAAGAAGAATCAGCAATACAGTTTTTTTTTTCAATTGGCTAGAAATAAACACATTTTTCTTTGAGAGCTATTATAATGATTATTCCTCAACAATATGCATACATACTTAATTATATTTTTGGTGAGGGTGGTATTAGTTATTTCAATCCATCTTACTCTCTTGGAAAGAGGCCCTGAGCTCTGACTTTAATTATGCCACTCTTGTTTGCTTCAATTGATTTTGAATATTACTGTGATTGTGTTTTGCTATGAATGTACTTTCTTCTGGCTGAAATTGAGGTGGTACATGAACCTCATGTCCTTCTCATGGGGCTACTTCCTCTGATTTATTAGTTTTTTAGTCCATGGAATCTGAAATGTAAATAGGTCAATGCGATGTCAATGAGTAAGTTAAACAAGGGAGTTTCAAAAGGCCAGAATTTGCTTGAAGTTGGAAAATTCCCCAACTAGCTAAGAAAACTCCTCTGACTTCAAATTCAGGGGGAACCACTTGAATCCGTCTCTCAGCTTCAGTTTTCTCTTCTGTGGAATGGGGATAATAGTATATCTCCTTTGCCTTTCCCCTGGGAGTATTTTGAGGAGTAAATGAAATCAATAGAGCATTGCTACACAGTATACTTTATCCTTCTCTCTCTCAAAATAATAGTCAAAGAATCTAGACCAAAAGCCTGGGGTTTACTCAGCCCCTGGCCCACTTGAAGGTCTTGGTTGCTTTACCCAGTTTTTCTTTCAATCTGAGAGGCAGGGCGTGGTGTGTTTAAGAGGACAGAAGCTGGACTGGACTGCCTGGGATGAATTCCAACCTTAAACACTTGCCAGCTGAGTGACTCCTGCAAATGATTTGTCTTCTGTGCCTCCATTTCCGTATCTGTACAATGGGAATAACTCTACTACTGCTTTATAAGATAGTTATACGAATTAAGTGAGCTAACATAATAACAGCACTTAGAACACTGCATAGGAAATGCTACATAAGTTTTTGCTAATATTATTATAATTTTTCTGACTTCAGCTGTCTCTCCTTTTTGTCTCCCCTCATGCTCCACATTTTTTTTTTTTTAAAGATTTTATTTATTTATTTTGGAGAGAGCACGTGTGTGTGTGAGCTGGGGAGGGGCAGAGGGAAAGACTCTCAAGCAGAATCCCACTGAGCGTGGAGCCCAAAGTGGGGCTGCATCTCACAACCCTGAGATCATGGCCTGAACTAAAATCAAGATTTGAATATGTATCCAAATGAACCACCCAGGCGCCCTTCCAAATCTTTTTCTTACCTTTTGGTTCATATCCTTCTCCACTCCCCTTCACCAAGACTCTTTAAGTCCTAAAACTGTCTGATTTTTACACTGTTTTAGTTAATTATTTTTGTGTTAAATTATTCCAAAATTGAGCAGCTTAAAACAACAAGCATTTCTTATCTCGCAAAGTTTGTTTGTTTTTTTTTTTAAGATTTTATTTTTTTATTTGAGAGAGCAAATGGGAGAGAGAGAGAGAGAGAGCATGAGAGGGGGAAAGGTCAGAGGGAGAAGTAGACCCCCTGCTGAGCCAGGAGCCCAATGTGTGACTCAGTCCTGGGGCTCTAGGATCATGACCTGAGCTGAAGGCAGTCATCCAACCAACTGAGCCACCCAGGTGCCCAACTCTCATAAAGTTTCTGAGGGTCAGAATTTAGGGAATGGCTTAGCTGGTTGGTCTTGGGCCAGGGTCTCTCACGAGGCTGGAGTCAATGGGTTGGTGAGAAAAGGCTAGGGCTGGAAGATCTGTTTCCAATATGGTTATGCACATGGCCGTTGGCAGGAGGCCAAATTTTCTTACAAAATGGGCCCCTCCAATAAGGCTGCCAAGTGTCCTCAAGATATGGCAGCTGGCTTCCCCCAGATCAAGTGGTCCCAAAGAAAGCAAGGTAGAATCTACCCTGCCTTTTATAACCTAGTCTCAGAAGTGGCATACCATCCCTCCTGATGGACTCTATTGGTTTCATAGCCAACCCTGCTATACTTTGGGAAGGCACTACACATGGGGATGAAAGCCAGGAGGCAGGCTTCCCTGGGAACCGTCTTGGAGGTTGGCTACCATATACATTTAAGTTGCATTCAATTTTATTTCTTCAAAACCCTCTCTATCAGCTCTACCACAATGGGCGCTAAGATGTTATCCGTAGAAGTAATCCTTATGGAAGCAGAGGTGTGGCAGAACATGTGCAGAATGTATAGACTTTGGAGCTAGACAGCATTGGGTTTGAATTCCTGCTCTGTAGCCATGAGCATTGACCCAGCTTCTCTGAGTCTCAGTGCTCTTTTTTTTTAAAATTAAGGTTTATTTATTTATTTGAGAGAGAGAGAGAGAGAGAGAGAGAATGGGCAGGGAGGGAAGAGGGATAGAGGGAGAAGGAGAGAGAAAATCTCGAGCAGACTCCTTGCTGAGTGTGGAGCCTGATGCAGGGCTCAATCTCATGATCCTGAGATCATGACCTAAACTGAAATCAAGAGTCAGACCCTCAACCAACTGAGCCACCTAGGCACTGCTGAGTCCCAGTGCCCTTACCTTAAAATGGGCACAGTATATTTCTACTATGTGTGGTTGGGAAGATTAGCAGTGATTACGGGGCCCGGAAGCTGGCTGGTACAAGCTGGGGTTGAATCTATGACAGATATGATTATTATTATCATGTGTTAAGTAGCTAATGGTTCCTCAATTCCATATAATCATTTGTTAAGCTCATGTAAAATGAATAAAGGACCTTAAGGAGTGAATGAATTATGAAATTTCAGGCTCCATGGTGGGCTGGGTTAAAGGAGATTTTCAAAAACATACGTGTGTGTGTGTGTTGGTGGGTGCGTGTGTGTGTGTGTGTGTGTACACGTGTGCATGCGTGTGTGTACACTTTTCAGTTTTCTGTAACTCATGCATACAGCTTGCTTCTTCAGTTAACAAAGCAGTCCTCTCCAAGGCCTTCCCAGGCCAGGAAGTCTCAGCGAAGGTCAGGGGGTGTGGGTTGCAGGTGGGCTGTGTTAGATAAGTCCCTGAAGGGCTGAGGGTGGTAGAAATAGTCATCGTAGGGACCTCTCAGCTGGTATATTCGGGTAGTTTTAGCCTCCTTTGGTTAAATGCCTGCTATGTGCTGAGCAGTGTGTTCAACACTTTGCTCATGTTCGCTCACTGAAGCTCACAAAGAGCCTTTGGGATAAGCGCCGTTCTTGGACTCATTTTGAAGACAAGGAAACTGAGCTGCAGAGACATTAGGAAACTTACTGAAGGCGACAGAGCTGACCATGTTACCTGCATAAACACCAGCGGTGGATGCTTTAATATCTCTGAAATGGAGCAGTCGAAGAGTAGAACGAAAGCAAATACTGCCAGCCTCGGTTCATTTCCCTAATGAACAGAATAGTTTCTGGGTAAGGTCACTTCCGGGGCTGTCGTGTGCTTCTCTTAAAGATTCTCTCTCTCTTTGCCCAAGAAGCCACGTCTGGTCTTTTGTCTTTTGTGGCACTTCCTCTTGACATAGGCAGTATTGTACACCGGTTGAAAATAGCAGTCACAGAACGGAGACTCGGCATTTTAAAAAGTCATTCCCTTCACAGAATCTCGGCATATTTGAAATGCACGGTTCTTGTCTGTATTTGGTTCACTCCAGGCTTTAGGGAGCCAGGACTCAACTCAGCAGAGTGTGACTTCGAGTCTTCGGCCGGTCGTGGAGGGTGGGGTGGCGGGCGGGGCCCGGTAGGACAGAGCCACGCCCCAGCCTGCTCGGCCACTCTGCCTGGCTCCGCCCCGTCCTGCCCGCTTCTTGTCCTGCCTGTCAGGGCCTGACCCCCGTGGGATAAATGATGGATGGAAATAAACACAGCTGGGCTGACGCTTGAAAAACGACTGCCAGGGATTTGTCCCTCTCTGGCTTTTTCTAGTCACTAGACTATTCATTTCTTGATTTTTTGATTTAACAGAATCGCACCCTTTTGTGATTCATTTGCTGTGAGTGTAAGTACACAGCTAAACAGAGACCCTAAAACAAAACAGTCCCGAATGCGGACTGGCATATTTGAAAAGTGCGATCGCCAACCCAGCAGGCTCATTCAATTTGGGGGAGCTTGTGAATATTCTACTCCGCTCCATCAGAGAGAGAGAGAGAGAGAGAGAGAGAGAGAGAGAAGCCTCTCATTCTGCATGGAGCGGAGAGGGTTCTAACTTCCTTTCCCTATCAAAGCAGAGGAAAGCCTTTTTTTGCCACCATCCTCTCCCCCCACCCACATCCCCAGATACTCCATGTCCACGGGAAGCTCTCTGGGACAGAAGTGCCACGCACTCTGAGACACTGAATAGATACATAATAGGGAATGGATTTGCCTTCCAAACCGGCAGGAGGTCTTGTTTACAAGACTTGTGCTACAGGACTCTGCGGGAGTCACTCTAGTTTTGCAAAGAAGAGGAAGGAGGTGGATGATCAGCAGCAAACAAAGGTAGGCTCCAGACGGCAAGTAAGGCTGATCCTGGGTAGCTCGGATGCTGCCCGTGCCCGCCTGTGGGCACGCGGGGGCCTTCCAGACTCCCAGGTACTTGTGACCAGTTAGCTTTCGTTTGAGCTGGAGGATTACTGACGCCGTCTCTCCTAGGAGGCATGTGCAATTATTGCAACTTGCAGAACTGTAACTGGGGTGGCTCCACCTCTCCACCTTCCCGGAAATTTCCGTTGACCTTAGTATTTCTCATTGCATGCGAGAAGAGGCATGATTTATGGATCCTGCTTGGTTTCAGAAGCGAAAAGTGAAAAGAAATACATTACTAACAGGAGTTGTGAGTGCCACATTACCTATTTTTAGATAGGCGAATCTTAATTGGAAACATCACAAACAGAAGGTGGAGGAAGGATGAAAGGGAAAAGTTACGCTTTCTTCCCAGGGAAGGAAACTTTACTGGGGGGGTTGCAAGTTTTTGTCTTTAATTCTTATTTTTCTCATTGGTTTCATTGGCAGATGGACATCTTGATGAATTGTGGGCTCTTGTGAGGTGGGACCGAGCTTTAATTTTTTTTCCCTTTTCTGCCTTTTTGAGAAGACGTACCTTAGAAGGCAAATATGTTTTCTCTCCGACGGAGCTAATTTTATCCCATTCCATTATCCTCCATTGATTTGCTTTCCCGGGTTTTGAATGAAACTAAGATATATGTGGCCGTTCAGGTTTCTGTGACTCCTGCATAAACACCAGTTGTTGATGCTTTAATTTCTCTGAAATGGAGCGGTAAATTGAAAAGTAGAACAAAACCAAATATCTGTTGTGCTGGGGTCATTTCCCAGATGACTGGAATGGTTTCTGAGGAAGGTCACATTAGGGTTTTCAAGAGGGCCTCTTCCATAGAATCTGAGTATCTTTTTCCACTCAAGAGGCCACACCACCACCCCCCACCCTTTTTTTCAGTCCACATAGCAACTTCCCTTTGACATAGGCGGTATCATCCTCAAGTTAAAAAACGAGAGCAACAGAATTAAATGACCAGGTTTTATAAAAGCTATTCTGTTCTCTACAGAATTCTCAGCATATTTGAAATGCACAGTTCTTCAAAGTATTTAAAAGATGTCAGGCTTTATGGAAGAATCATTTTCATGCCAAATGTTTCTTTTTACCTGAAGTTCAGCTCAATGGCTGAAAGGAAGGGAGCCTGAGAATTGAAAGAAAGACAAAAGGGAAAATTGATTTGGAAAAGGTTTCTCTTTTTCCTTTTTTGAGCTTGGCGGGTTTTTTAGATGTGTGTGAATGCCTCAGTAGGATGTTGTCTGATTATAACGCGGCTCCTACAGCTGGGGAAAACATTAGCACAGTATGGCCCGGTGTTACTTCCTGACAAGGACAGGGGTTGCACCAGATTCTAACGCCGTTCGCGTGGAATGAGGTAGGGGCATTTTACTTTAAAATGATTTCCATGAATGTGAAGGACTGAAATTACTTTCCACAAGTCCTGTCTGAGAGGTGAATGGATTCACACAGAAGAGCACTGTTTTGTCATCTCCAGGCCTATTCCCGACCCTGCAGGGAAGGGATGAAATTGCATTCATTCCTGTACGCCTGGAGGAAGGGATCCAGCTAAACTGAGTAGCCCTTAGGTGTTAGGCATCGGGGCGGGGAGGGGTGGGGTGGGGGGAGGGGTTTACAGATGGCGTCACCTGATCGTCTTAGTTAGTGTTGTGTGGTGGTCTTATTTCCCTGAGTTTCAAATGGGGAAACAGAGGCCAAACTCAATCCTTCATGCACATTAGGTACTCAGTACCTTGCACTGAGGTGTGTTGGTTAAGAGTGGGGGTCTCTAGAGTTTACCCTCTGTAATCCGAGTCCCAGCTGTGCCTCTTACCAGCTGTTTGATCTTAGGTTACTGTGCGTGAGCCTCAGTTTCCTTCACCATAAAATAGGGAGACTAACAGTTATTTAATCACTCTGTAAGGTGAGCAGTATGTGACATTCTCCAGGTGAGGTGCTATTATATGGTTATTGTTTATATTGTTATTGTTACAGGTAGATGAATGGATGGATGCTATTATTAATTTCCTTAGGGCCATGACCTGTAGGGTAACCACACTCCCTCACCCACCACTATAAGACATCGAGGGGGCCCAGTAGTTAGCAACATCCGGTCCCTGTTGGTCAGGGTGCAAGGTGGATGGGATTAAATCTGGAGGTCTTGGAGCCCCCAGCCTGGGTCTCTCCGTATCCATGCCCTGAGATTGTTGGCCGCTATTGCATTTCAGCTCGTTTCTGGATTGCATTTTTTTGAGTTCCCCTTCCTTTTGTGTGTTGAACACGCACATAGCGATGGATGTGAGACCCATTGTTGTGGCTGTTCATAGTTAATTTCATGATGGTTTTTGCAGAAGAAAATCACTCCTCTAGAATGTGAAGAGGGCTTTCTGCAAGGTGAGAGAATAGTGGGAAGCCCTATCCTGGGGTGCACGGGACAAATAAAAACAAATAATTTCCAGGAGTTAAATTTTCACTCTCCCTGAGGCTCCCAAGGTGTAGTAGTTTATTTTCATTATGTCTTCTGCAAAGGCAGCACCAATATTAACAATGTGAACAAAACAAACTAACGTTTTTGTTTGCTACCATCTGAAAGTTCCTTAGGGCCCATAGACTCATTTGCGAAAAATTCATGTGTGCAAAACTCATTTGCAAAAGCAAATAAAATATGTGATCACAAATGCTCTTTACCTGACTGGCCTAGGGGACTAGCTGAAAATGAGTTTGTGCCTTTATGTCTACTCTGTGGTGTGGCATAGCTGTCTGGGGCTGCCCGATCTCCTTACCAAATGACCCTCATTGAGCCACTTTATTTATGTCAGACAACTCGACGGTTTGAAATCTGGATATAACTCAGATGGCTGTTATGTCACTGTACTGATTTGTGAGTTTCCTTTTTGAAAAATTGCATTTGATCATCACGCTCTATAGCTTTGGAAACATCTTTGCAACTTCATTCCCTAAGAAGTCCAGCAAAGGAAACATCTCTGTGTTCAGCCAAGTTTGGCTTTTATGTCCCTTTGGGTTTGCATATGCTGCTTTCTTCCCTCATGGAAACTGTGGCTACAAGTATAGGATATGCCTAGGAAGCCTGAGTTAAGAAAATTAGAAAAAAAGAAACACTTACATATAAAGTATGTAGTACATGAGGATAGTCAGGAGCTACCAGAAAACTTATTAATATCTCAAAGTCTTTGGACTTGCTTTTTCCATAGCAATTAAAATATGAGGCAGGGATGAAGTAAGACAAATGTATATCTGTCTGGCTTTGTGATACACCACTATAATTCTTCTTAACCTTTATTTGTTTATTTTTAAAAGATTTTATTTATTTATTTGATGGAGAGAGAGGTCACAAGTAGGCAGAAAGGCAAGTAGAAAGAGGAGGGAAGCAGGCTCTCTGCTGAGCAGAGAGCCGATGTGGGGCTCGATCCCAGGACCCTGGGATCCTGACCTGAGCTGAAGGCAGAGGCTCAACCCGCTGAGCCACCCAGGCACCCCTCTTCTTAACCTTTAAATATGTGGCTTGTTTCAGCTGGATTGATTTACTTATTTGACAAATAATATTTGTTGGACACCTATATATTCCAGACTCTGGTCTGGGTAGCAGGGATATACAAATGAACAAGCAAACAAAAATCCCCTGCCTTGAAGGAACATACCTTGTAATGGGGGGATAGATTTAGCAGACTAATATTTTGGACATATTACTCCCCATGCCCTGCTCTGCCCGTATTATTGACACTATTTCATCATAAAGTTATTGAGTGTCCTTTGTGGTCTGAATTCTGAAGTGTAACTTTATCAAATGCAGGAGCCTTACACTTTTCTCATTGACTTTTGGAAATCAGTCGAAAAAATGGCATTTGCTTTCTGGTTAAACTTTAATGGAATCCATGGACTCCACTTAGTTTCTTTCTTTTTTTTTTTTTTTCCCTGGCTTGTGGCAACATAGTTTCTAGTCTTGGAGGTGTCAGCCATCTTCCTGCTGAACTCCCACTGACCAGACAGCTCTCTGCTTGAGACACCTGGCTGCAGGTGATACTGTTTCATGAAGGTGGGACCAACTGGCACAGTACTAGGTGACATTATGGTCACCAGCAAATGAGATTATAAGTACAGATTGAAATTTCTGTATACCAATGTGTCACCTCAGTTGTGAGGCGTGTAACAAATGCTTGGTAACAATGGATAGTAAATTTTGTGAATGAATTTTTCTTTAAGAAGTATCACATGGCGGAGGGCACCTGAGTGGCTCCAATTGGTTAAGCATCTGCCTTCGGCTCAGGTCACGATCTTGGGGTCCTGGGATAGAGCTCTGCACCTGGCCCTCTGCTCAGCAGGCAGTCTGCTTCTTCCTCTCCCTCTGCCTCTCCCTTCTATTCATGCTCTCCCTCTCTCATAAATAAATAAATTCTTTAAAAAATAACATTGGATCGAAATAAAGATTATTCTTATGATGTTAGAATAACGTCAATCTCCTCTTCTATATTCTTATATGTTTCTTTGCATGGCAAGGAAAGAAGATGAATTACAGATAGCTCCCTGAAAATTATGCAGAATTCAGGGTATGCTCATTGGGGAGGCAGCACGTGCATGTGTCACAAGTCAAGAAGGAACAAAGATAGAGACCTCCTGCCTTCACGTTTCCATGCTCTTTCTCCAAAGGCCCTGTCCAGACCCTTAGAGGAGCTGCTAATTGCTAATGAGTTGCAAAGTTGATGGGGTTTTACATTTCATCTCTTCTCATTTCCCTTCTGCAAACCCCCAGGTGGAAGTGTCAATCAAGAAAGAAACTGCCTAAGGTAGGGAAGGAAGAAAAGATGAGGCAGAGATGAGAGGGACAGTCTATTCCAGGCAGATAAACAGCTGTTGAATAAGTGAGGCATCTCCTGGCCCGAGGAACATGTAATGAAATCAAATAAAAAATGAGTTCATTCCGAACTGCTTCTATCAGATTCACCCATCCCCTTAACGGATTCTCTGTTTACCTTCTGCTCTGGTTGGGTCTTGCCACTGAGGAGACCCAACTGTTTAAAAGAACACAGTCGGCGTTGTGCTGCAGCCAGTCTTGCCATCTCGATGTAAGTACTGTCAACTGCAGCCTGTCACATTTTCCTCCACGGACTATGTGAATTGCTTCCCAACGCTGGGGTTCTTCTAACCATAATGCAAACAAAGAAACTGCATCTCACCCCTGAAATTCTAGCAGCAAGGCCTCTAGCAGACAGCCAGGATGTACCATGGTAACCAAATATTTTGCAATCTCCCAAATTAGGAAAAAAAAAAAAAAGGTAGAAGAAAAGTCCAGCCTTGTGGTTGGACCTGCTGGAGGAGACGATCAAAGAAATCGTTAAATAAAACAAACGGGTTACTGCTTATTCATCTGGCTAGAGGAAGAACTCCCGCAATTTCAGACTTAGTGGGGTACGCGTCCTTGGATGTCAGGATCCACAACGTATTTTGTTAAACAACTTGAACAAGCTCGGGACTTAGAACTGTAAAGGTACCTTTGCCCCTGCAAAGTCGACTTTGTTCCATCTAAGGGGGACAAGGCAGGTTTTTCAGGATCATCCCCCTGCCTCGAGGAAGAGTAGCATTTCACTTTGCAGGCAGAAAGACGCCTCCCACAGCCTCTAGTATTTCCCAAGAAAGTTTTTCGTCCTCTCTGAGTAACCTACTGCATCAGGGATTTTTCCCATGGTCAAGCCTCGATTTCTGTGGTGACGACTGTCGTGCTTTTCCTGGTTCCATCTTCACCGAGCGCTGGTTCCCCGTCGTGTTTCTAAAGCCTTAGTTTACCATTCTTTGGCACGAGGGCTCAGTCTGCAGTGAGTAGAAGCTACTGAAAGTCGCATCTGTTTCCCTCCAGTGATTTAGGGATCTGTGAATAATAATTTCGGTGGTTATTGAGAATTCTGGAATCCCAACTAATTCTGTATAAATGGAGGAGACTCCCTAAAGATCTAATTATAATATTTACATGTCATTAGTTTGTTGAGAAGTCTCATGTTGTTGGGGTTTATTCCAACGGCAAAATGGTTTTATTTTTCCCACTCGCTGCTTTCAACTGTATTGTGTTGAATTCTACTTTCCTGCTGGGAAGCAAGTTCCTTAGCAACATCTAATTTGCTGTCATTTTCAATTATTAGTGTAGTCTCATTTGGGTATTTAAGGCCTCGTCCCATTCATTAAAAAAAAGATGAATCTCAAATTTGATTCAAAGTGTATCCTCCTCCCCCGCCCTCTGTTATTTGGAGGGAATGCGTATGTGTGTAAGATGTGTGTGTGTGCTGGTTCTGAGACGTCTTCCCTTCTCTCTTCTATGACCTTGCTTCCCTGGAGTTGGAAGCTGAGAGGAGGGAGGGAGGCGGCTGAGAGCTTTTTACAGGGTTGTTAGAATATCCGTGGTGGGCAGACTGCAGGCCACACTCACGCTGGCTTAGACAGATTCTTTCTGATGGGCTGGTCTCTGTGGAAATGGTCTTTGCAGAGTGTTTTTTATAGCTTCTTAGGCCAGCACCCTTCCCTCTACCTCGCTATAGGCATGCACCCTGCATCACCGTGGCCTCGGCAGTGGTCATGCCACTGACCCTTTCTCTCGGTTGTGCACACTATAGAGCTTGGGAACCCCTCACAAAGCAGGAGTGATGGGAGTGATGGGAGCCCCTTCTGTCTCCTGAGAGCTGAGCAGAACAGCTCCCTTTTCCTCCCAGGCACATCATATTGGATTCCACAGAAATCTCTAGAGTTTACAAGGCATCTGACGTCATGTTCATGTGCACCTCAAATGTCAGAAGACGCATGTCAAACTTCCTCCTCTACCTCTACCTTCTACCTCAGAGTACTGTCTTCCTAGCGTCCTGGTACCCTCATGTCTTTCTCCCGCTTCAGTCTGGTGGTCATAGCAGCAGGATCCGCGGTCCTGCTGCTCAGCTGTGGTCCAGGTTGGAAATGCGATGTCAGGCCCCACTTCTCCTGGGCAGTCCTCCTAAATGATTGTCATGGTGCAGTCTACTCTCCTCACTGTGGGGAGGGGAAAGAACCTGCCCTCTCCCTCAAACACTGGCCTTCCCCCAAATCCTGTGCCTCTCTTATTTCCTGTTAGACTAGTGGGGGAGTTTGTGGGTGGGAAGGGTGGTTGGACAAAATTTATTTTTTAAATAAATTTTACTTATTTATTTATTTATTTATTATTTTTTAAAATATTTTATCTTGAAGTAATCTCTACACCCAGGGTGGGGCTTGAATTTACAACCCTGAGAATAAGAGTCACATGTTCTAGCCAGGTACCCCTGAGAGAACTTATTTAGTGGTAGAGTCATTCCTGCGGTCTCCCTTTTTTTTTTTTTTTTTAAATTTTTAAGGTTTATTTATTTATTTGAGAGAGAGAGTGAGCACATACATGAGCAGGGGGAAAGGCAGAGGGACATGGAGAGAGAGAATCCTCAGGCAGACTCCCCACTGAGCGTGGAGACTGAGACAGGGCTTGATCTCACGGGCCTAAGCTGAAATCAAGAGTTGGCCACTTAACCGACTGAGCCATCCAGGAGTCGCTCTGCTGACTCTTTTTAAAAAACTTTATTTATTTATTTGACACAGAGAGAGAGAGAGATCACAAGTAGGCAGAGCAGCAGACAGAGAGAGAGGGGGAAGCAGGCTCCCTGCTGAGCAGAGAGCCATGACCTGAGCTGAAGGCAGAGGCTTTAACCCACTGAGCCACCCAGGCGCCCTTTGCTCTGCTGACTCTTAATAACTTGGCTGACTCTAGATGCTGGGGGTTTTCTCTAGAATGTGAAGTACTTGAGTGACTTCGATTTTGGGCCAGAGGAGAGTTTTAGGATGCTGAACTATGACACCTATGACATATACATTAAAACATGTACCCCCAGATAGATGTGAAATGATTATGGGTATATATCCTAGGCCCTGAAAAGATCAGGAGACCCTCCTGTCATTCTTCTCATATACAATTCATACCAAAACACCTTAATCCATGACAAGGGCAAAGAAGGGCAATGCGTTCTGTTTTTCCCATGACCACAATTTTTGTTCCCAAATGTCAAATCTCAAAGTTTTAAAAACATATATGCATTCCTAGTGCCCCAACCACAATCCCTGATCTTACTGAGAGGAATTAATAAGTGAATAAATATGGAAGTACTTTTCATGATCTACAAATGCATGCAAGTACCATGATTACATGTGATTATATGAGATTTTCTATGTATAAATACACATACCTATAAGCCTTATTCAGTTTGGTATATGAAAATAAATTGGTTTCTGGATACATAATTTATTTCATTGGTATACACCAAAAATTTAAGACTACAACCAGTCTTGAACCAGACTGACTGGGTTTTAAGCCTGGCCCCATGATTTTAGGCACACACCTTAATTTCTCTGAGCCTCAATTTCTTCATGTGTAAATGGGGATAATAATAGTGTCTATCTCACAGAGTTGCTGTGAGAATCAAGTGGATTAATTCATAAAAACAACACTTTAAAAGCCTTAGAAAAATGCCCCATAGTGAACTCTCAAAGATGGGTTTTTATTATATAATCTTATTAGCTGCAGAGAAAAATAGGAAATTTCTTATTTTTTTCTTCAATCTTGGTATTTTGGCTATTAACCAGAGAAATAAAATGGATAAAGTTAGCATTTACTTTGTGATGAAGTTGACTTTTAAACATCTGCCTTCAAGAGTGACCTGGGGCTAGGGGCTCGAGTGGGATGAGACGGCTCCAGACGGCCAGAGTCAGACTTACCTGCCCTTCGGGTAGCAGTCAGTACACAGGAGTGGAGACTCAGAGACCAGGCCAGTGAGCCACTCAGGCAGGACAGACAAGGGGTGGGGGGTGGGGGATGAAAATGTACCGTGACCATGCTGGAAATTCGTTATTAAGTAACAGATCTGTAAAGCTCTTTGCTCCGATTCTAGCCCACGCTTGCTTTCCTTCTGTCGCTTGCTGTGGGCTACATTCAGCTCCCCTTCGAAATGCCGAAGGTTTGCAGATTCATATCCAAGGGAAAAGTTTGACCTAACGATTCTTTTCAAATGGCTTCTCAATATTTCATTTACTGTTTCAGCCTCATCGCCTTCCTGCCTCGTGCTCGTGCCCAGTTCTTATTAGCTTTATTGGCTTACCTGACTCCAATTGATTTCGTTGAATTTTCTGGAACTGGAGGCAGACCGTTTATATATTTATTTCCTTGCATCCTTTCTATTTTTATCTTCCCATTTCAAGCTTTCATTCTAAACTTATCACAGATGCTAAGCCTTAGCAGTCTTGATCTTCTCAGCAAATATTTGTCAGGTTGTAATTTTTTATTTGTTATCAACAGCCAAATTTAAACAAGGCTAATCTCTTTCTAATTTGGTTTGCGTGAGCCCCAGTCTTGGTACTTAGAGAAAGAAATGCTAATTTCTTGTTCTTTCTTAAGTGTGTTCTTCTCTTATCCCTCATATACTGCAGTTCTTTTTTTTTTTTTTTAATAATAATTTGGGGCAGTAGGAACCACATTTGGACTTAAAGTTTAAACAGAAACCATTTTGGCATGAGCACCCTGAAGTATAGAGATGTTTGGGGGAGGGGAATCTGTGTGTTAGCCTAATCTTGTTAATGTCCTCTTTCCCTTTTTCACTGCCTTGGTGGGGGAAGGTGTGGAGGCGGGGCCCTGGGGGGGGGGTGGTGAGGCAGTGGCGGCGGGTGGGGGGCTTGGGGGGGGTGGGGGGGTGGGTACAACGGGTGGTCCCACCTTGTTGCTGCAGCCGTGAGTGGCAGTTGGTGCCCGTGCTTGGGTTCCTGTGGCGGCTGCCTGCTACAGGCTGGGTTGTGTAGATGGCCGAGGTAACATTCCTAGTTTCATGTGTGTATGTTTGGACTTCCATATGTTGTATGTATATACCTGCTGAAGGCAGGGGCAGAACTTCTGCCGGATGGCCAGGGTAGGCAGCGGGGGAGGGGAGGAGTGCTGCAGGTGGCTGTTGAGGATGTCTTGAGAGGTTTTTCAAAGCCCTAATTTCACTTTTAAAATAGGTTTCTTAATCAGAGGCTACATTTGGATTCAGGTCTGTCAAACAATAGCTTGCAAAAGCACATGTCCATATTGCCTTTGTTCTACTGCCCCCCACCTCCCCGGGCGCACTTCTGGAAGCTGTTTCCTGCTCATGGCTGCTGGTTGCTATTAGAACAGCATTTCCTCCATCACCTTTCTGTCTGGGAACTTGCAGAGATCCTACCTGGCCCATGAGGCTCAGCCTCCTCCAGGAAGCTCTCTGTGCCCTTTCCAGTCTCCAGCCACCTCTCACTATTCTGACCTAGGAGTCTGCACACTGTGGCTTGTGGGTCAACTCTAGCCAACTGTCGGTTTTTGTAATGAAGCTTTGATGAGGCTACAACGATGTTCATTTGTTTACATGTCATCTCTGGCTGTCTTTGAGATACAATAGCAGAATTCAACAGTATGACAGAGACCGTGTGGCACACAAAAACTTGATATTTAATTTGCTTTCTGAACCTTTGCAGAAGAGGTTTTCTGACCCCTCTGCTAAAGTGAGAAAGCTTAATGTATGACCCTCCCAGCATGATGGGTAATGAATTCCCCTATTGTGCATTGTGCAAAGCTCTCACTTTAGAATTCAGTACAGTTTATTTTATTTTTTTAAAAGATTGTATTTATTTGACAGACAGAGAGAGAGCACAACCAGGGGGAGCGGCAGGCAGAGGGAGAGAGAGAAGCAGGCTCTGTGCCAAGCAGGGAGCCCAATGTGGAACTCGATTCCAGGACCCTGAGATCATGACCTGAGCTGAAGGCAGTGACTTAACTGAGACACCCAGGCACCCCAGTTTTTTTTTTTTTTTAAAGATTTTATATTTATGTACCCTCCACACCCAATGTGGAGCTCAAAGTCACAACCCTGAATTCAAGAGTCACATGCTCTACTGACTGAGCCAGCCAGGCACCCCAAGAATTCAGTATAGTTTTTTTTTTTTTTTTTCATAGTTCCCAGACATTTTACTCACTGAATGAAAAGTCTCAAAATTACACTTGGAGATTGGGGCGGTTTCCCCACAAGGACATAGAGAACCCACAGGCAGTTTCATTTGCTAGAGGCAACATCCGTGTGTTGACTTCAGTAGGTGACTACAGAAAAGGCTTCCAGATCATAGCTTTGTACCCAAACCAGTTTCTTCCAACCCAGAGCTCTTATTCATTACTGATCTCAGTGTAAGTACATAAGTCTTGTCAAATTTCCATAAGGTTGTGTGAAGATGTAACTGAACCAAACCATTTGTATGGAAGTCCAAATATACAAAATTAAAAGTTACCATTTATTAGAAAAATAATTCTGCATGGGATCCTTTTAGACACTCAGGTGTCCCACTTTACAAGAGCTTGACTAATGGTAGGTATGAAATGAGATGTTTAACTCCGTTCCAGAGCGAGAGTCATTCACGGGTCTTCTCTCCCGCCCAGCGGCCAGCCCATCCCCAGGGTGGAGTACACAGAGGAAGAAACGAAGACGTGGGGCGTCGTGTTCCGGGAGCTCTCCAAGCTCTACCCCACTCACGCTTGCCGGGAGTATTTGAAAAACTTCCCTCTGCTGACTAAATACTGTGGCTACAGGGAGGACAATGTGCCTCAACTCGAAGATGTCTCCGTGTTTCTGAAAGGTAGGGCTTCACACAGGCTGTCTCTTGCCTTCCTAGCCAGCATCCTTGCTTGTCTCCCAAGGACACATGGTACAGAAACGGCCCTTTCTACAAAAGAAGAAACACTCCCTTGGATTTAAAGAGAGGAGCACTGAGCCATTGACTCCCTGGGGCCACCTGCGGGAAGCAGAGCAGAGACCGTGGGCAGGGAGAGGGACTCTGCTGTTCACACCCCTCAGGGGCTTTGGTGGGCTCTCTCGTGGTTGGCTGTTCTGGGCGGTAAACCCCAAAGGTTATTGGCAAGTTCAGCTTCGAGCTCTTTCTGATCCAGGAACTACTCTGTGGGGCTACATGAGGATGGAATGACCTCAAAGGTGACATTTTATTTGCTTGGTTAAAAATTAGTATTGCATAAGAAATATCATGGATAATGTTGAACACTAGTGACTTTCCTTTGGGGGAAACCAGTCAATTAATCAAAGAAATATTTTTATATATACGTGATATGCCAGGGGCTATACTCATGCCTGATACAGTAGGCAACTAGACGAGACACAGTGTCAGCTCAAGTTCATGTCCTTGTGTGGTCACTCTCCTCACTGGCTCTCCTGGGACAGCAACGGGGGAAATTGTAGGAGTGGCAGCAGGAAGCCCGGTTTCTTGGTGGCCCTGCTTCCTCCTCTGAGCTTCCCTGGGGTTGAGCCCCGGGTTCTCCATGCTTTCCTCTACCCCTGTCTCAAGGGTAGCAGTTGTAAAAGCAAAACCTTCGCTGCCCTTCTTCTTTCCCGGAACTGCCTTCCTCGCCTGCCTACCCTCTATCCGTGACACTTTATTCTCTAGACTCCTCAGGCCCACCTCTCAGGAACCCCTCTGAATTCCTCCCCACCCCCCCACTAGGCAATCAGTCTTTGTATTAGGGTCCTATTGCTGCTATAAGACAACACCACAAACTTAGTGACTTAAAATAAGAGAAATGTATTATCTTACTGTGCTGGAGATGGGAAGTCTAACACCAAGGTCTTGGCCAGGCTGCATTCCTTCCGGAGGGTTCTGTTTCCTTGCCTCTTTCAGCTTCTGGAGTCTACCTGCCTTCCTTGGCTCCTGGCCTTTTCCTTACATGGCTCCGTCCTCTTGCTTCCTTCATCACGTCTCCTTCTCTGATTCTGACCCTCCTGTGTCCCTTTTATAAGGATCCTCGTGATTATCTCAGACCTCCCCTGAGTAATCCGGGATAATCGCCCCATCTGAAAATCCTTAACTTAAGCACACCTGCAAAGCCCATTTTGCTGCATAGTCCCAGGTTCAGGCTGTGAGGTCATGGGCATCTTTGGAGGCTATGCCTCAGCTTGCTGCAGCCTCCACGTAGGGCCACTTCTAGCTTTGCTACTCATCGTCAGCCTGCCAACCGCCACCACCCAGACGGAGGTCCCTGTTCTACAGCCTTGATGCCCGTGTTTTCTTCCCTCCACTCTCTTGTCTTCTGCTTCCAGATGAAGCTTCCTAAAGCATCACTTCCTTCCAGACATCTCTGCTCATAAGCTACCAGTGGTTCCCCTTTGATTTTTACTGGGGTTAGACAGTTTTTTTTTTTTTTTTTTTTTGGTAAAGGCCAGATAATGACTATTTCTGTTCTTGTGGGCCAAGAGACAAATGGAGGCTCTTCTGTCAGTACTTCAATAACTATTTAAGTGTGACCATTAAAAAAAATCTAAAAAGTATTCTTAGCTCGTGGGGTGCACACAACAAACTGGATTTGGGCCATGGGCCATAGTTTGCTGATCTCTGGTTTATATGATCCTGTTCTGAACTGCTCAGACTCAACTCAGGGCTCCAGCCTGGCTTTCCCAGATTGTGCGCTGCGACGATTGCGCCGTGCAAACCCTCCATTCTACCTGTGGGCTCTCCATACCTTTGCCCAGGTTCTGTGGTTCTGTCCCTTGATAGAAAAATCCTCCTTCCTCCACCTATCAAATTCTACCTATTCTTTAAGACTCAGAGCAAGTCCTGCCTCCTCTCCAAATCCTGATCCTAACAGTCACCACAACCTCTCCCTCTCGGAGTTCCTCTGAGATCATGTGTGTATCAGGGGAGAAGGAGGCATGGTCTGAGAGCAGGTACACGGAGAACCACGTCCAGCGCAATGGGAGAGCCCCATGTGTAAACATCATCCATGATATTTCTTACTACAGGAAAAAGACTGAGACCACTAATCAGTATCACTTAATTAGTGCCTAATTACATAATGCCTTATGTTGTTTAAGTGGCTTATGTTTTCCCTAACGGCTTTCCCTCTGGCGTGTCCCTTTTTGTTTCCCACAGTTATGTGCATATTATAGATTTACCATGGGCTTGATTACTCATATATGGGAATTGCTTTTTACTGTGTTGTTTCCCAAACCCCAGTAATTAGAATACCATCCCATAATTTTTGCCACATCTGTCTCCCAACTTAATATTTTTATGAGAGGCCATATGGTATAGCGTGGACTCCGGCTGCAGAATGCCTGTGCTGGGTCCCCACTCTGTCAGTTCTTGGCTGTGTGACCTCAGATGAGTTCTCGTAACCTCTCTGTGCCTCAGTTTCTTCTCTGCAAATGGAGATTGTCATTTTATCTACCTCAAAATATGGTTGGGAAAGGAAACTAACTCATATTGATATACCTAGAAGCCCTAAAGTTATTTCTTTAAAAAATTTTAATTTCCTTTTTTTTTCTTAAGATTTTATTTATTTATTTGACAGACAGAGATCACAAGTAGGCAGAGAGGCAGGCAGAGAGGGAGAGGCAGGCTCCCTGCTGAGCAGAGAGCCCGACGTAGGGCTCGATCCCAGGACCCTGGGATCATGACCTGAGCTGAAGGCAGAGGCTTTAACCCACTGAGCCACCCAGATGCCCCATTAATTCCGTTTTTAATTTTTAACTTTATAAAGATTTTATTTATTTGTTTGACACAGAGAGAGAGAGAGAGAGAGAGAGAGAACACAAGTAGGGGGAGCATCGGGGAGAGGGAGAGGGAGAAGCAGGCTTTCCACTGAGCAGAGAGTCCAATGAGGGGCTCAATCCCAGGACCCTGGGATCATTACCAATCCTAAGGCAGACACTTAACTGACTGAGCCATGCAGGTGACCCTATATCTTCCTTTTTTCTCTTTTATTAATGTTTTATTTATTTATTGAGAGAGTGTGACAGCATCTGTGTGCAAGGAGTTAGAAGAAAGGCAGAGGGAGAGACTCTCAAGTAGATTCCTCACAGAACAAGGCAAGGCTCTGTCTCATGACCTGTGAGTTCATCACCTGAGCCCAAAGCAAGAGTTGGAGACTCAATACACTGAGCCACCCAGGCGCCCCCTAAAGTTATTTCTTGACACATTTTAAGCATAGCAGAGTCTTAATTATTACTGCTATTGTTCTTGCTGTTATTTTTTGAGATTCCTGTGAACTGGACACTGGGAACTCAGTCTGCATCATTCATTGGCACATTGCAAGTAAATGTACATGGTTTTTTTTTTTATTATTTTATTTTATTATTTTTTTGACTGACTTGCTTTTAAATGCCTAATGTATTTAAAAAGGAAACTTCTAAAGCAATGATATCCACACACTCAAAGTTCTTGATGTGTTAGTTACATATTTTTAAAAAATTATGTAAAAATAAGATATATAACTTCAAATAAAGAACATTTCTCTGTGTATCACCACTCAGGTCCCTCACGTGGGATATACTGGTTTAATTGACATAAAATAGAAAAAGAAGAAAGTACACTTATCTTTTTGATATTCAGTAGGGAACAATCCAAAGTAAAAGCTTTTAGAATGAACATAATATTGTTAGAATTATGGGTCTGAGGAGGCCTGAGAACAGGAATATTTTTCATGTAGATACCAGAAATCCCAGGATGGGATTTATAAGCTTAATTGGTCCTTGCCTTTTAAAACCATTCTAACCATTCTGAGGTGCTCTCCTAATGAGATGAGGTTTTCAGAATGGGAGCCTTTACGATGCTGGTGTCAGAGATAAGGGTAGCTCTCCTGTTGTAAATTTCCTGGGCTGTCACCACAAGCAAGCGTTAGGTAGCCCTTAAACTGAGAACACTGATGACCCCCAGCCTAATTGGGTTAGTGGTATAGGGCAGCTTCATACATCGTGTTGAGTTCTGTTTATTTTGTCTCTTCCTCCCAGAAGCCAATAAAGCATGTAGAGCTTTAGTGTACCTCTTCAAATGATAGTAATTAATATGATTGTTTTCATAATATCACAGAAAATAGCAACGTGGAATGAGGGAGGTAGGGGGTGTTGACAGTAGAAAGCCGTAGTGTGAACTGATTCCGCAAGGCTTGTGATGGGGCTCATTTAGCTGTGGGTGAACTGAACATAGACAGACAGTATGGGTGTGTCTTTGAGAAAGATACCAGGTAATACGTGGTAGCATCACTTTAATTGTAATCTTGTCCTGTGAATTTGAGCTTTCTTATCCTAATTCAGCTTCTGAATTTAAATCTTTAACATTTTTTTTTCACCTTTCTTTCCATTTTAATGAATGTCTTGTTCCCCTGGAAACCATCATGCCGGAGTATATTTTAGTAATCAGAAGCCACAAACATGATAGTTATTAACCGTAGATGTCATTCAACTGTCAAGGGTTTTAAAGACCTTGATTACTTTGTTTCTAGGATGTCCTTATAAATAATAGGACACCCTGCTTGGCCCCTCACGTCTCGTTGAGTTAATGTTTAGTTGGCTCTTTCCGTTGTCATTTCAGAAAGATCGGGCTTCACTGTGAGGCCGGTGGCTGGATACTTGAGTCCGCGAGACTTTCTGGCGGGACTGGCCTACAGGGTGTTCCACTGTACCCAGTATGTCCGGCATGGCTCGGACCCCCTCTACACCCCGGAACCGTGAGTACCCACATGGCATTCCTAGGCTGGATGGGGCCGACTGCTCTGTTAAGCAGCCCATGCTCACTCTACTCGAAAGCTCCTCAGGCCCTCTTTTACCTGCAAAATAATTTCATTGGAGAGCCAGCATGCTCACCCAAAGAGGCTCACTGAAAGATTGGATTCCTCAGCGGGGGACACAGTCCTCCAACACACTCACTTCGGTTTGTCTCTCTAACTTTATCCCAACATGGAACCTTTTGCTTTGGCCAAGCTGTTGATGATATTGCTTCTTAAAACGTGTAATTTGTATAAAGCTACGATCCATAGAGACCATTAAATCAACGTTGAGTTTAAAGAATCAGGGCTCCCAAAATCCTAATGATAAGGGCAATCCTGACATGCCAGGGGCTGTTCTCATCAACCCACTTAATCCCCACGGTAGTCCTATCGTGTAAATTATTTATTATTTCCAGTTTTACTGATGAGGAGAGGCAGGCACAAAGGGATAAGTCAACGTTGGCACAGCCGGGACTCACGCCCTCTCTTGTGAGTTAAGGGCATTCATGCAGGCCCAACAAGGCACTTCTCAAGGCTCATTACTGATTTCTTCTCCCTTATTGTTTTTCATCCCCCCAAAAACTAAGAACGTCGTGCTGTGCTCTTCCTGCCGTCTTTGTTTCTTGAACACTCCTCTCGTCCCACCCATCACTTCTAGATATATATGGGATTTGTGATTCTTCTTTGACTGTGTCAGCTTTCCTTGAGAGAATCTACCTCAGGGGCTTTTATCCTTTCTCTCCTGGACGGTGGGTGGCCAAGTGTTGGATAAGCTGTGAACCCTCACGTGTTAATCACTTGGACTTATCACACATGGACTGTATCGACTCCCAGGGTGAAACACTGGCCTGTTTTCTTAAGCTTACTGAACTTTCCAGTGCCTTCGAGCTCGACATGAATCTCCTCTTCTCTGGGAAATACTCCCTTGCCATCCCCATGCACAACCACTCCTTCCTCAGCAGACCTGTCATTTGCTTTCCTCCTCATCCATCTATCACATGTATTTAGCCTTGCTGGCTTTAAACATTTTAACTTGGGTCTTGAGTCTTTGCTGAAATCGTCAGCTACTTGAATATTTCTTTGTATGTTTTTTAAAAGAATGAATAAACCTTTATGGGGAGAGTACTATGTGCTTGGATGGTCTAGGAACAAGACAAGGTCTCTGCTCTCTGGGGTGCATGAGTTGGGGTGGGAGACAGTGGGCAGCATACAAACACATAGGCAAGATGGTATCAGTTACCAGTGCTTTGATGTGCTCAAGATGCTGGAAAGACAGATAAAGCAGGGTGAGGAGATGACCAGTAATGGACGGTGCTGTTTTGGATTGAGTCATCAGGGAAGGCTCTTGGGAGGTCACATTCAAGCAGAGACCTCAATGCAAATATCTCCTGGTAGAATATTCCTGGTAGAGCAAGAGCCAAAGACTCTGAGGCTGGGAGTTGTCATTGGGTCTCTGCCCCCTTGGGCTCCATCTGAATGAGTGTCTACCCCTAATCATACCCGAATTTGTTACCTACTGTTCTTCAGGACACTGGGGTTATCACTCCCTTGTGATGCTTATTAGAATAATTTTGTTATTAATGGACTGCCACGATCTTCACTGGGGAGCAGAGAGTCCTTGGAGGTTCAAGTGGTTGAGTAGCCTCTGGTGGTGGAAGTAGAGTCCCTGAATCTCCCCTCCTCCTCTTAGGCAGGCCAGAAGCTCACTGACCAGATAGGTCCATGCCAGGTCACTACAATTGCTTTTTTTTTTTGGCTGCTTTCAGCTTCCCCGAAAGTGTTTTCAGGGTAAACAAAGGTTACTTATAGGACTCAAGACATTCGGAAAAGAAATGCTTCTTATAGTGGAGTGAGTACTCAAAGGAGCATTGTCAGAGTTAGAAAGGCAATCTCTAAATCTAGCCCAGAGGATTTACAAATGGCCCTGTTTACAAATAGCAGGCACTTTGTTAGTTCCTTTTGAATAACTGGCCCCCAGGGGACCTGTGATAGCCGTGCCAATAGGTATGCAGAGAGAGAGGGCAAAGAAATGAGATTTTAGCCACAGAGGTCTATAAAATTTTGGGATAATGTGTTACATTCTTACCAAAGTACTTTCAGCCAATTCATTCAGCAAACATTTATGGGCAGTGTTAGCAGGGAGGTGCAGTGGATTCGAAGATGAATAAAATATAGCAGCTGTTTCTTAAAGCAGCTCACATTCTGGCAGGGGAGAAAGAAACATAAATAATTACGAAAGAGTGTGGTTGGGGTGATGATGAGGGTGTGTGCAAAGTGTTAGAGGAGTACAGAGGAGGGAGCAGTCCTAAAAAGGCTTTTCAGAGAGGTTATAAACTGAGTAGGGGTCTGGAAGGGGGAGAATAGGAAATTGTTTTTGCCTAAGGCAGGGCCGGGAGGGAGGGGAAAGCTTTCAAGTCAAGGAAACAGCAAGTGAAAGTTTGGAGGCTCGAGAGAGACATAAATGAGCAAGGCTGGTGACACCAGAGTGGTCAGAGCATAGGGTATGTGTTAGGGGTGGCATGTTTTTTTCAGGTCACAGGGTAAGGGATCATTTGTCTAACTGTCTAGGACATGTGGGCTAAATTCCAGAGGCACTAGGGAGCTATCCAAGGTTCTGAAGCATGATCAGATGATTGTGTCCCAGAAAGATGACGGGGGCGGGGAAGCGTAAAGAATGAACTAGGGGCACCTGGGTGGCTCAGTGGGTTAAAGCCTCTGCCTTCAGCTTGGGTCATGATCCCGGGATCCTGGGATCGAGCCCTGAATCAGGCTCTCTGCTCAGTGGGGATCCTGCTTCCTCCTCTCTCTTCCTGCCTCTCTGCCTACTTGTGATCTCTCTCTCTCTCTGTCAAATAAATAAAAAAAATCTTAAAAAAAAAAAAAAAAAGAATGCACTAGCTGGAAAACCAGCAGGTGCTCCCGTTCCAGTGAAGGAATGTAGTTTCTTGAACTAGAAAAGGTCAGTGAGACAGGACAAGAGGTCATCTATTTGAAAAACAGCATCGTGATGGAATTGACAATATTTGGTGACTATAACGCGGGTGAGGAGAGGGTCCTCAAGGTAACACTGAGGTTTTTAGATTGAGAAGCTGAATGGGTAGTTTTTTTTTTTTTTTCTTTCTTTCTAATAATGACGGAGGCTATTGGAGCAGGATCAGGGTTGGAGAGAAGAGGGTAGGAAGGAGGGAAGAGAAGAGGAGGATTTGGGTTTGGGATGTGTTATTTTTGAGGTGTTCAGGGATAGGGTGTCCTGGAAAAGTCCCTGATAGTGGAAATAAGTGTCGGGAGTTCAGAAGTGAATTTACAGCTCCCACTATAGATGTGAGTGTTTTCTTCTTCCATGACTCCCATGACTACCCAGACATGACGAGGCTTAAGTCAGAGGGTGGAAACAGGGGATTCACCCACTTGGGTTTCTTTTTTAACAGACTCTTTTTTTGGGAGAGCGGATTTTATGACATTCATCTGTTTTTTCTGTGTGTAAGTTTCATTCGTTTTTTAAAATTATTATTTTATGAGTAGGTAATACACGTACATGATTCAGAATTCCAAGCACACCATGAACAACCTTCCGTGCTCCCTTGACACCCACTTCACCTCCCCAGAGATGACCACTGCTGCCAGTTTCCCCTGCACCCTTCCAGAAATATACTATGCAGACACAATTCTCTGTAAAGACCCCTTTAATCCAGCTGTATCACCAAGTCCTAAATCCCTTCCCAGCTGCAGCGTTGAATGGATGGGACCCCATGCTGGAAGTGCTGTTTCCTGCCCAAGCACTTTTCCAGGCATTGTCTTTGTAATGAAATCCCATTTCCTCAATTGAAAACCAAGGAGAGGGTAGATTCTTCAATTTGCGAAGTTCAACTTGGCCCCTGTGTTTGGTGCTTGTACTCTGCTTCCAAGTAACTGCCTTCAATTGCTGAACTGTGGTCCTGGAGGCAGTGCTAATTGGACATAGGTGAGCCCTCGAAGACGCCGACACCAGTAGAAATGAGAGGGAAAGCCCCAAAAAGACATTATCTGCAAAAAAGAATTTTATTTTCCTTTTCAGTCTGGGGAGAATGTATTTTGAGATCCTAGCTTTCAACAAATATTGGGTTTTAAATGTGTCTTCGGCCCGTTTTTTACATTTTACATTTGAAAGACTCTTGTATTCCCTAAACTTGGCCAGAGAGTGAGACTTTAATTTAAAAAGTGATGGCAGATTGGATTGGTTCCCCAGGGAAAGTTTTCTGGCCTGTGAAAGTTGCAGTGAAAAGCAGTGAAAGTTGTGGGGAGTCAATGACTCTTGGTTTTCTTGGTGGGAGGACTTGCTTTTCCATGTGTTTCTACCTAGATTGAAAGGCCACTGATTTTGCTAGACGTGGAGAGCCATCTTTCCCCCCTTCCTCGGCGCCCGAGGCCAGGGCTGTGATTCTGCACTTTGCTGTTGCATGGCTGTCTGCTTTGATCGGCTGTGATCACATGCAACTTTGTCCCTAATGGAGTATTGAAGTGTGTAAATAATTTCCTTTATGTAAATCAATTGGGTCAAATTCAAGGTTATTCCAGAAGTAATAATATTATTGTTAGGTCCGTAATCAAAGGAGCGAGACTGATACAAAGCGAAGGTCAAGCAAAGCGCCCAAAAGGCAGGACCCACGCTCCTTGGTAGCTAGGGAGACAGTATGCGCGCCCCACTGATTGGATGTCTCCACCTGGCCTGACTCATCTCTGCATCCTGGCTCTGTTATCTCTACCTGACCTGACCCACCCTTGTATTTGGGCTCTGTTATCTGGGACTGGTGCCCATATTTTACTGGTTTCCTGGACTTGCTTTTAAGTAGGTTCCCCTGGGGGCGGGGGCAGGGTCAGTTTAAGTTTTACTGCATAAACAACAAAATCACTGTTTAACCGGATGGAATTGCTCTGGCTAAATAGGCCCTTACAATTATTATTCCAGAATATATATTATATATATATAATATAATAATGTTCCAGAAATAATAATAAAAGTGAGTCCTTCTCGCTCTGAGGAATGAACGGGAAAGATACAGAGTTCCAAGTCGCCTGGGTGTGTGAGCATGACCCGGCCCATGAATGGTAGCAGAAGGGTCATTTGAGAAGATCCACCATCTCCACGTCTCCTCTCTGCCTCTTGGGGAAATCCACAGTGGCTGTGTCTTCTCACACTCTCTGGCCACCTCATCTTTAGAACAGGATTTCTCTTCCTCGGCCCTATTGATATTTTGGGCCAGCTAATTCTTTGTTGTGGGGGCTGTCTTGTGCATTGTAGGATGATTAAGAGCATGTCTGGCCCCTAGCCACTGGATGTCAAGAGCACCCTTCCGCTTAACCACAGATGTCTGCACATATTGCCAAATGTCCCCTGAGGGGGGCAACACTGCCCCCAGGGAGAAGCACTGTTCTAGAAGAAATTTGATGGGTCATGTTAACGTTGTTGGTCTGTCTACCAATTATTGCTTGCTTTCTTTTTTTTCTAAAGATTTTATTTATTTAAGAGAGAGAAGAGCCCACAAGCAGGGGGACAGAGAGGGGGAGTGGGTCAGGGAAGGACAGAGGGAGAAGCAGTCTCTCTGCTGAGCAGAAAGCCCAATATGGGGCTCTATCCCAGGACCCTGGGATCATGACCCGAGCCAAAGGCAGACCCTTAACTGACGGAGCCACCCAGGTGCTCCTAATTACTGCTTTATTTTCTCTTTGAACAAGTCTGTAGACCCTGTTTCCTTTCTGAAACACAAATGCAGTATAGAATTCCCTTGTTTAACTTGTCGTTCTTTGTTGCAAATAGAGAATAAAGTCTGATCTCATCAAACCATATCTTCTGTTTCTCTTTTGCCTCCTCCAAAACCTCGTGCCCCAGCCAAACTGAACTTCTCACCATCCCAGTGATCCCGCTGGTTCATGCCTTCACCCTTTTGTGCAGGGGATTCATTCGGCCTGGAGTGACTCCAGTAAAATCCTCTTAATTCTCTAGGGTTAGAGCTCAGTCACAGCTTTCTCTGTGGAAGTTTGTCTGGGCAGAGCTCGGTGTTCCTGTAACACTTTGATTCTTCTATGTTAGTACTTACAACACGGAGTAGTAATTATCTGTTCATGTCTCAGTCTCCTTCATAGGACTATAATGAACCCAAAGTCAGTTAACAAAGGCAATGCAGAAACAAGGAGATCGGACCAAGGTTGCAGGGGATCCCCAAACCTGGCACATAAGGTGAGAATTGAGTCCTTGGTGGGCGAAGCCATGAAGGCCACCAGGATGCGTCAGGCTCAAGGTCTACTCAGAGACCCAACCTGAGATCCATGGATGGAGGGAATACAGGGGACTAAATGCTGTGGAGTTATTTGAAGTCCTGGGCCTGCAGGCTGTGGTGGTCAGACCTCTTTCTGAAAGGCTGCAGCCCTGTATTGGGGAGTGCCCTCCACTCTCCCCAGTAGCTTTACTCTGATTTCAGGGACTGACCTGGACACACTTCCAGGATTAAGGCCTTTCTGCACATTAAGTGTCTTCAGGTAAAATCCTGAACCTTTGCTGGTGGGATTATGGGCAGCAAGTGCAGCTGTGAGGGCTGTGAGTCCTCTCTTCTATCGTGCCCACTAAGGGGCAACCTGTTCTGCTCCTCTATTTTGTTTTGGGATAAAGATAGTTTCAGAATAAGAAGGTGACTATTCACTGTGAAGCTGAAGAAGAGGGACAAAAGGAAATGGGCAAGTTGTCCCTACGTCCCCCTTAGTCACACGAGAGAAAAAGAGCAAGGGAGGGAAGGAGGGAAAGAACCAGAGAGGGAGAGAGAGAAAGAAGGGATGAAACGGCACTTTTCAGGGTGTTAAAAAAGTATATTTTCTCCCCTTTGGGTAACTAATCCTAAATATTGTCCCACTTAAAAGGCAGGGAAGCTCATGGCCCTAGCTTTAACAAGAATGTCATTCTGTGACATATTCTAAATTATATTTGAACTAATACCTAAATTACTGCATTAAGAAGTTCTCTGAGCTCGACACCTTCTGGCAAGCACTGATGCAGGCCCCCCAGGGGCAGCCATGTGCATGGATGTGTCGTCCACGGCTGGCATGAGTGGGTACCCCTCCCCCAGAGAGGAGTATGGACCAGAGAGGTAGCGGCATCTCTGGATTTGTCTTTCAAAGCTTCTTGCTGGACTGGTGGTGAGTCAATTTAGGAGGCATCCTGGGAAGAGAAGCAAGTTATAGGGAGGGACCTGTCCCTCCCTCTCTGGTTTGGTCTCTGACGTCAGGCTTCTGGTTTCCAGAAGGTGTTTTGGATTTTCAGATGTGGTCTATGTTCCCCTCTCCCTATTTCTGCTTTAAGTCTTTGGCCTTTTTTGCTTGGGCCTCTCCTTTGAAGGGATTTGTGGTCTCTATTCTTCATAGCTCCTACAGATTTCTTGAATGAGTTTTGTGCAAGGTGGAGGTCGAGCACCTGCCAACTGAATTTGCCTGTGCACGTGTACTTGTGTATATGATTTTCAGTGACTTCGATAGTCCCGATGCCCAGTGGTATCTTAGAAACACAGAGCTTGTTAATGAGATATATAGCTGGAGAAAACTGTTCTATTCTCCTGGGGCCAAATTTTATGCTTTCCTTCAGAAGCTGTGTGGATTGACTGAAATCTTAGGAATGAGGAAAAGTAGGGCAAGCGGACCCTGTTTTCTAAGGCATTCATCTCATATATATATATATATATATATATATATATATATACACACACACACATATATACGTATATATATACACACACACATGTGTGTATGTATGTGTGTGTGTGTGTGTGTATATATGTGTGTGTGTGTGTATATATATATATATATATATATATATATATATTCCTATATAATCTGGTTTTGTTCTTTTCAATATAGGCCAAATCTCCTGTGATCTAGATTTCTGGATGGAGGTGGCCAGATTCCTCATGGTTCTGCACTGGGTATCCTTTGAAACTTTAAAGTTTGCCCAGGGCAGTGGTGAAATACACATCCATAGCACAGGCCCTCCCCCATTGTCTATTGCTCAGGGAGGAGCAACCAGGAATTCTGAATAGAAACCTACATTCTTTGAGGTCAGTTTTTTGAGGTCAAGCCAGTACAATATCTGTCTTTCCAGAAGAACCCTTGCCAGAGTAATAATGTGATCCTGCACCAGGGATCCCTTTAAACAATGTTTCAGTGAAAACATTTAAAAATATTCATTCTACTTTATTTTCAGATGTTGGGCTTAACATACTAGTAACAAAAATATACTTGGCTTAACATAGTATAAGCTTCTTCAGTCAGGGAGTCCCTGATTCCGAGCTCTGTTGGCATGATTGATTATTCAGCTCAGAGTGATGGGGGTTTATTTTCTTCTGCTCTTTCCTGGTATGTCACTTTTCAAATCAAAGGGCAAACTTCCACTAATAGGAAATAATTTGTGACACCATTGACTAATATTGCAAGGTCTGTTGCCATAATACCACTGAATGCATTCGCATTAAAGAAATTCTTTCTTGTTGCTGTTGAACATTTTAGGGGCAATTAATGTTATTTTTAAATATAACTGTTTTAAAGTTTAAAAAAAGGCTTTGCCTTCAGGTGATTTTTCTTATAATTGGTGCTGTGTTTTAATTTTACAAGAAAAATAAAAGTGAATTATTTCTTTTTTTTTTAAAGTACATATATATATATTTTAAAAGTGAATTATTTCTGACAGTATTTTTCATTTCTTTCTAAGTAAACGGATTTTATGTTTAGCCCTTGCTTATTAGAACAGAACCCTCCCTAAAACTGGCAGAAGATGTCATTTATTTTCTTGTGGCTCAGACATGAATCCTCATTTGTTAAGTAATAATATCAGCAGGTAAAGATGTAGGCTTCCACATTTATAAGAAAATTTGGCTGCCCCTCTCATGATCTAACAGATGCCTCTCACTAGGTCTGTAATGAGAGGAAAAAGAGGAACTTTCCATTCTCAGTTTTCCCTCCTTGCTGCCATCTGAGAGATTCTGGGCATGTGGATTTGTCTGACTTAAGCCCTGACTGTCTTGGGTGTTTTTACTTTTTTAAAAAATTTTTATTATTTTTTTAAAAAAGATTTTATTTATTTATTTGACAGAGAGAGACACAGCGAGAGGGAACACAAGCAGGGGCAGAGGGAGAGGGAGAAGCAGGCTTCCCACGGAGCAGGGAGCCGGGTGTGGGGCTCGATTCTAGGACTCCCAGATCATGACCTGAGCCGAAGGCAGATGCTTAACAACTGAGCCACCCAGGCGCCCCTCAGGTGTTTTTAATATCTGGCCTTGCTGAAGGCAAGTCTGGGTAAGGTTTTACTGCGGCACTGGGAAGATAAACCAGAACTTTAGAGAGTTTAACCTTCATTCCTATGATCTCAGTTTAGCTTCAACTTGCTCTTCCCCAGAGGACACGGGGGCACAGCCCCGAGCTCCCTGCCTGGCCACCTGGTCTCCTCTGCGCTCTATTCTCATCGCTGCCATTTGGGATTGCAGAGAAGCGTAAGGATTAGCAAGTCTCAGAGGATGGCATGTTCTCAGAGAGCCGATCCCATCTGGTTTCCTTTTCCTGAGTTTTAACCCAGAGCTCACACCCTCAGCACAGCAGCCATCGTTCCCCTCAGGAGACGTTTGGTTTGGGCTCTACCTGGGCCAGTTAAGATGTTAGACAGAGGCCCTAAGACCTAAAGTATTGTCGTCCCTTCTAGACTAACAGATAACTTCAGCAACAATATCGGTAGAGCAGAAGTGACAACAGTATTTTTTTTTTCTCTTAACAACACGTATGTATTTATAGACTATTATGGACGAGGCACTATTTTCAGTGTTGTATATGGATTGAACTCATTTAATACAACAACGCTCTGAGGAGTTGTTGCTGTTATTATTCTGAGTTTATGAATGAGGAAACTGAGGCCCAGAAAGGTTAAGCAACTTGCCCAAGGTCACCCAGCTGGTGGGGAGCAAGGAAGTCAGGATTTAAACTCAAGTAGTCGGTGTCAGCAACTGTGAGATTAGCCACTATTCCATGTTAAAGGTTACCGTTCAACAGGAAAACTCAAAACCTGTTACGTGTGAAGTTGAATATCTTCTTTCTTGGGTTTTCTAACTTACAAATGTTATGTAAGAGCGTTAACAGTAACACCCTTCCTTTAATTTGGTGGCCCTTGCTTTGCTAGAACCCTAAGCCCTGTCTGTGTCCTCGGTTGGTTTAGAGCTATGCAGGTCCCATCTAGCGTTTGGTCCCCCTACCAGTCTTTGTTAGAAGCCCTCCCTCTCCTTTGATCTGCACAGGGCCGAAACCTGCCCTATTTATCAAGAGGAGGCATCTCCTCTTTCACTGGGGAAAAGAGGCTAGCTTCTCTCTCCAGGGTAGAAATGCAGATAGGAGTCTGCTGTGTCCAGGTCCTCAGGCGGAAGGACCTGTGCGCTGCTTGCTGGAAATCCAGGCCCTGCTATCAGCTCTCAGCGTGACTGTTGGCAAGCCACTTAACCTCTCTGTGTGAGGGATAATGAAATAATGCTTTGATCTTTGCAGAGAGAAAAAAAGCTTTATATAAATACCAAATAGGTCCACTCTTTCTTGGTTCCTCTTAAATTCATGAGGAGGCTGATGGACCTCGTAAAATTCCAGCCTAGTTACAAGGCCGCATATGTTCCTAGACCTGGACTCCTGAGTTTTCAATCATAAAATTGTGTCTTGTTTTGTGAGGTGCCTAAAAACAGAAATAACCCCTAAAACTTTTTACAGGGCCTTTTGTCTCAAGAGCCCCAAGCGCTCTAACAATAGATATTCTATGGAAAAAAAAAAAGCACTATGCATTATTTAAAACCTGTGCATTTTGAAACCGAGCTTATATCTAAGTGCCTGCTGGGGCTGTTTCTGTTCTTCTAGGCTGTTACCCACCGTGACTGGGGGTAAAGCTTTCGGATATAAATATGTAAATATTTGCAGATTCAAAGCAGGATCCCTTTCCCACCTTCACCCTCCAAGGTTTGCCTTCCTTGCGTGGTGCTTGTCATCTAGAAATTAATGCCACACCCGAACCACAGTTCTCATCCCCTCAATGCCGTGTAGTCAGGGGGAAGCCCATTTCTGTGCCTTCAGGTGTGGAAGACTGAGAATTTTTTTTTTTTCCGGGAATATTTGTATTTTTAAATTGCAAGTTTAGAAGAAGAAATTCAAAGTGATTGAATTTTAGGCAAGGAAGAGGCAATCACTGGTCAGACGTCTTCACTGCTGGGCAGAGAATTACGTCTGTTGACAGGTACAGAAGATACCGCAAAAGAGAAGGAAGGAGAGATCCGACCTCTCCCACACATGTTCTGTTGGGCTGGCATCATTCCACTCATCTTTATGAGGTAGGCAGGACTGTCACCATTTAACAGGCAGCAAATCCATAGTTTAAGGCAGTCAGGTAATTTGCTTACGGTCACACAACTAGGAAATAGCAAAACCCAGACCTAGTCTGATGCCCTGATTCTACACCGGAAATTAGGAAAACTGTACATGGAATGCACTTGGATTTACCTCTTTATGGAGCGATGAAGTCCCATCATCCCTGCTCTGTTTGGTTGGGTTAAATGACAGTTAAATTGGGCATCTATTATGTGCCAGGTATCCAAAGATGATCATGGCATGACATCTGTCCTGGAGAAGATTACAAGGTCTTGTTTAAGTGAGAAAATATCTTCCAAAAGGGCAACCTTACTGAAGTACAAAATAGATGTTGGTGTAAGTAAAATTTAATGTAATATGATGAATAATACATAACTCGTTGGGAACTGATGTTTTCAATGTGTTATCTTACTACATTGTTTAAGAACTCCATGAAAGGGGCACCTGGGTGGCTCAGTCGTTAAGTATCTGCCTTCAGCTCAGGTCGTGATCCCAGAGTCCTGAGATCGAGCCCTGCATTGGGCTCCCTGCTCAGCAGGAAGCCTGCTTCTCCCTCTCCTACTTCCCCTGCTTTTGTTCCCTCTCTTGCTGTCTCTCTCTCTGTCAAATACATAAATAAAATCTTAAAAAAAAAAGATAAAATCTAATTTCTTCAAAAAAAAAAAAAAAAAAAAGAACTCCATGTGATAGGGACCCATGTAATTTCCATTCCAAAGATGAGAAAACAAGACATCTGTGCTGTCCAATATGGTAGAGATGTGGCTATTTAAATTTATTAATTAAAATCAAATTCACTATAAATGTAGTTCCTCAGCAGTGCTAGCCATATTTCCAGTGTCCGGGAACCATCTGTGCCAAAGGGCTACCATACTGGACAATGCAGAGATAAAATATTTCCATTGATGAAGAAAGTCCTTTTGCACAGAACTTCTCTAAGTCCTTTGCCTGTGCAGAATGTGGAACGTGGACTTGGATCTGACTTCAGTTAGACTTTTAACCATTCTGTTATATTGCACCCTTAATCTTTAGTGCGATTTGGGAGGCGTCAGGGAAAGAATTAAAAATCTCTTATTTATTCCAGAAACAAGAACTATCTGAGATGATAGGGGAACTAGAGACGTAGCCACAGTTTCCCTTGCGGCCCTTTTATGGGACTTGTAAGAGGTAGAAAGTATGTCTCTCCCTGGATCAGGAAAGTTAGTACTTGCTGTTTGCCCTTTTATGGAACCATAACGTGACTCTGCTAAGAGTTATTCTAGGATTATGTCTTATTTACTTTTAAGTATCGTTTCCTAACATAGTGCTTGGTACATAATAGGCATACGATAAATGCTTCTTGAAGGAAATTTCAAGAAAGATCACTATAATATCTTCTGTCAGTCTCAAAAGAATTGTAGTGAAGGAAAGTAACACTGGTGGCCTTCCGTGTGATTCCTAGAGGGAAAAAAATAAAGAAGATTTCCTCCAGGATGATATCTAAGTGCTCAGCTTCTTAGAAAGAGGGCCACATATCTATTTATCTGCACGGTGATAGCGATAGAAGAGGGAGTGATCATAAGGGCTGCCTAGAATTTTATCTGGGCCAGATTTTGCAGTATGCTATTTTAAATCTAAACCAAAGGAACTCTGTATATGGGTCCAAGGCAAGCGCTGAAGAAAAATTGCCTCAATACCAAATTAATTCCCGTTATCATCTCCTTGGTGCAGTGAAAACAAACCAAGTCACCCCCTTTACAGTGCGTCCCGGAGTGTTATCCCAGATTACTTGCGCTCACCCACCAAATGTTGTGTGAAAGCTGAAAGAGATACCCGATTTTGCCTCCCAGCTCATCCTCCTGCTTCTTTTCACCCGTGCGAACTCCCCACCCCTGCCGCTCGTCTTGCTTTCCTTCTCTTCATGATTTAGCTACTGTGTTGGCTTCTGTGTCATTTAGAACAAACAAAACCTATAGAAATATGATTTAAAAGACAGATGCACTGATTTGGGATAAGAAGCAAATGTTGGATGCTGGCTCACTGCTTCTTAAAGGCTTTAATTTACAGCAGAAATAAAAAGGAGTTGTTCAACATGTAGCGTGAGGAGTCAGCTTTGAAAACTGATAAGAGGAGAAAAAATGCCAGACTCATTTTGAATGTGAACTTAACAACCAGGACCCTTATTTCCCCACAGCAAGATGATCGCAACTTTCTTAGAATGATTTAAGATTTCCCCGCAGGCATTTTGCCCAGGCCCTTTTGTGGGCCCATTTCAGCAGGCTTTAAAATTCTCCTAACGGGGCTTATCAGAAAAGATTCCAATTTAGAGCAGCAAAAGTTTAGAGTCTGATATCAGCTCTAGCTTTTCTTTTTCTTTCTTTTTTTTTTTTTTTCTCAAAAGGAGACATGATGTTTTACAGTGTTAACAGTTTTGAAAGGTCCTACATTTCCAGTGAACAGAGCGCTTTTGTGAAAAGGCTTCTGAAAGCATTATTCAGGCGAAAATGCATCAAAGGGATGCGAGTTAAAAAGAGAAAAGTTTGCCGATGTAGAGATTGGAGGCAGCATGTGCTGACAGGTGCAATTATAGCCAAATAATTGAATCTTTTAAGAACGATCTGGTGTGATAAGGCAATAGTTGTGGACTCACCTCGGAAACCTGTTCATAATTAGGTACTCAGGGGTCCCAGCTGTGGATGACACAACCCATGGAGGGATCGTGAACTACTTTATATGCGGGACATAATAACAGCTGTGCTTTGTAAAATAGGGCGAAACCGCGTGATTTCAGCCCACCAGAACCTGACTGATACAAAGGTTGGAAAAAAGACTCAGCCTTTTTCCTTCAGATTCCCAAAAGTCTGGAGCCTCTTTCAGTCTCTGAGTCAGAGTCAACTCCAGCTTCTAAATCCTTCGGTGTCAGAGAAACTATTGAGACTTACTGAAGTTAAGTAATTGCTTTTGTTAGTAACATTAAACATCTTTCTTTCCTGGTTGGTTGAAGGGTTTCTTGGCACTTCAGTTTCCTTTGTCTACATCCCAGGTCTAGGCCAAAGACTCCGGGATAGAGTTTATTTCTGAGACGGCTTCACCAGTCATAAAAGACAATAACCTTGCTTCTGGTCTTGAAATACAGGCGCTTAAAGCCTTCGTTCCATGAGAGGCGGGCTCACTGTCCATGCTGTGCACACACACTCGCTGAGCCTGAGTGGTGGTTTTTAGGGTCTCTGCAGGGACTTGGAGCTGAGAAGAGGACACAAACTAGTGAGATGCTATCATTTCTACTTACAATAGGGCGAAAGGCATCCCTCCTGTTCCATCAGTAATTTTATTAGACACCTTGCTTCAGGTTTTCATTATTTTTTTTATTTACCTATTTATTTTAAAATTACTTAATTTATTTATTTGACAGAGATCACAAGTAGGCAGAGAGGCAGGCAGAGAGAGAGGAGGAAGCACGCTCCCCACCGAGCAGAGAGCCTGATGTGGGACTCGATCCCAGGACCCTGAGATCATGACCTGAGCTGAAGGCAGAGGCTTAATCCACTAAGCCACCCAGGTGCTCCTACCTATTTATTTTAGAGAGAGAGTCCAAGCATGAGCGGAAGTGAGGGAAGGGGCAGAGAGAGAGAAAGGAGAGAGAATCTCAAGCAGATTCCCTACTGAACATGGAGCCAGGGATGGGGTTTGATTTCATTGCCCTGAATTCAAGATGTGAGCCAAAACCGAGTTGGATGCTTAACTGACTGAGCCATCCAGGCACCCCGAGACTTTCATTCTTAATGAAACAGTATATTCTGCCATATTGTATGATTTCATTCTTTCAAATTCCTTTCTTTCATCCTCTTCCACGAATAGTTGCATTACCTTATCATTGGAATGCCATTAAACCTTCTTAGCTTGGCTGTGAGTTACAGGTTTCAGATAATGACACCTTGACTTAAAATCTAGGTGATAGCTCCTTTTTTTATTCCAGAGAATGGACCCCTTAATGTCTTTGGATCTTAGTATTTTCCTTCTTTTTAGCTGCCACCTTCTCACTTTTCCGTCTACCTGTACGTTTTTGAATTCCGTTAGTACCTAGGTAGATATAAGACTGTGTGCAGCAGCCTTCCTCAAGGATTTGACAAGCTCAAAAGTAAATCCAGTATTGCACCCTGAATGCACTGCCACGGTAGCCGTGACCTGTCTTGTGCTCGCATGACAAAGCCCTTAGCACACTGCCTGGCTCATAATAAGCGTTCTATATGTTTTGGTCACAATACTTGCTATTTTAGTTTCTGCTTACCTACTTTCTTTACGCCGTCTTCAGTGTTTCCCCAAAGTTTAACATCTGGTCTAATTTTGGAACGAGCATTGTCATATTTTCTGCCTGGATGGGTAGGGGTGCTTTAGTATTTACATTATAGACTACAATGGAGGTATTCAAATTTATCCATGGTGGACCACTTGATCCTGATCCCAACATCAGTGCGGACTGCACGGCCTTTTAAAAAACTGATCACAAGAGTGCATCGATGGGGTCTACTCCCAGCATAGAGTATTAGATGCTTTCACTGAATCGAATGCACACGGAGGAGTAATTAGCTATCTAGTGAACTTTCTTGCACCACCTTTCATTATGCCCCAGGATTCTGATGTAATTTCAGTGGAATTAAATTTGGGCAGCTCAAAATTACAAAATCACCTTTGGCTTTCGTTCCAATTCCTTGCTGTTTGAAGCCTGCTAGGAGAGCTCCTAGTATCATCTGTTATGACAAGTGGGTCTCTACCTTGGCTGTGTCTTATTAGCACCCTCAGAGCTCTGGAAACAATACAGATGCTCTGGTCTGTCCCCGAGAGTCAGATTGAATTGGTTTTACATGGGACCCGGTCACTGGTATTTTTAAAAATGCTGCTCAAGTAATTTAGAAGATTGAGGGCCACTGAGTAGCAGGAAAAAAGACTTGTAACATACTGACTACCTTTTCACTTGTGCTGACCAGCTTCGTTAAACGCTCTCCCTACAATGTAATCGGCACCCCTGACCTATCCCTTCCCATTTTCTCCACATCTCCTAGTTAAAACAATGGAGCAGGAAGAGCTCAGCTTTAAGTTGGAGGAATTTGATTTCGAATCTTAAGTGTCTCTTATTAAGAGTGTGACCTTGGAAAGATGCTTACATTTACTGAATTATAGTTTCCTCATCTATCAAACAGGAATCGTAAGACTTCTTTGTAGGTAAAGATAAATTACTGATATGATATGAGAACATTTAGTACAGTACCCAGCACATAATAAGAGCTCAGAATATGTTAGCTTTCTTTCTGTCTTCCTGTCTATCTTTAATATGAAGGACTCAGATAATACTTAAATTCTCTTTATACCCTAAAATTCAATGAGTCTGACTCTCTGCCTTAAGTAATAGGATTGGAAAGCAACAAGCATGTGTTCTCTTCCGTGCATTCAGTCTTGTGTAAAAAGAAAGCTATTGGCACGCAGCTGACAGGGAATATATTGGGGATTTCTTTTAGCGTCCTGTCTCCACGTTCTCATTTGGCTACCCGTTCCACCCGATGTACCTGTGAAGTGGCTGGCCAAGGCTGGGGATGTGGTTTGAGTTGCGGGAACAAGATGTTTAGATTGAGTAATACCATCTGTTGTATGTGGGCATCGATCTTGTGCCTTTGACCGCCATTGACTTACTTCAACCACATAACCACCCAGCATACTTCATACTTTTAATCATAGTGGCAGCCCCTGGCATGTATATTCTAGCATCTTCTTGAAGTGAAACACTTGAGAGGAGCCCAGGTAAAGTTAGGAAACATCTTTCAAATACTACCTGGCTAATTACTTTTTGCCAGGAAAATAAAATATTGCAGCTTCTTGATCCATTCCCAGAGAATCTTAGGGGGATTCATTCCAATATAGCTCAGGATCAGGGAACACTTTGTGATTCATGGCAATGACTCAGGAAGGCATCTGCCTTGCTTCCCTGTGACACATACCTGTCTTTGCCTAACCATTTGGCTCCAAATAGAAGCACGGGCAAATGAGAGCAGATCTAAGCTTCTGTTGTTTCCTAGTTCAGGCTAACCAAAGCAGAGGACTGGGAAGGTTTTCCACTGGGCAGGTTCAAGGGAGTTGCTTGTGTTATAGGCAAATAACTCTTTCATGGGAAAGGCACTTTGATGATCATGATATGATCCTCTGCTGTTTGCCAGTGTCTGCAAAGTGCAACACGGCAGGCTGTGTAACTTCAGTGTTAAGAGCAACAGTTTCAAAGTCACCATAAGCTGGATTCAAATTTTGGCTTGATCACCACAGGGTGAGCTAGTAAATATTTTAGGCTCTGCCGGCCATATGGTCTTAGTCACAGCTATTCAACCCTGCAGTTTTAGTTAAAAAGAACCCTAGATAGTACATAAATAAAAGGGCTATGGCTGTATTCCGATTAACTTTATTTATAAATGGGTGGTGGGCCTGATTTGTCCTGTGACTATAGATTGCCCACCCCTGCTTATAGGATCTTGCATTATTAAAGTACTTTAATTTCCTAAGTTTCTCTTGAGGATTACGAGGGATAGTGTATGTCATAAAACACTTACAATGGAGTTCCTGGGTGGCTCAGCTGGTTGGTTGTCTGCCTTCAGCTTGGGTCATGATCCCAGGGTCCTGGGGTGGAGCCCTGCATTGGGCACCCTGCTCGGCAGGGAGTCTGCTTGTCCCTCTCCTCCCCGATCATGCTCTCTCTCTCTCTCTTATAAATTCTTAAAAAAAAACCCAACTTACCGTATGGTTGACATATGGTAAGCCCTTGAAAATAGTTGTTGCTGTTATTTATTACAAATATTGGATATCATATAATTGAAGACGCCATGGATTGTAAGGCGCGTCTGGGTTTCAGAGCTGTTAAAAGGTGATAAAAGAAGTCTTAGACTTGATGAAATTTGGTTACAGTGATTAATTATAATATCCAGGTTACAGTTAGGATTTTAAGCTTGTTCTACCAGTGATAGTTTAAAACCTTTCGTGTAATACTTTTATACGATGTTTTTCTTGTCAGAGACACATGTCACGAACTCCTGGGACATGTTCCACTACTCGCGGATCCTAAGTTTGCTCAGTTTTCACAAGAAATAGGCCTGGCCTCTCTGGGAGCATCCGATGAAGATGTTCAGAAACTAGCCACCGTGAGTTCATTTTCAATTTAAAACATTGTCTTATTTATGTCTCTTTGTAAGGTAAAGCAAGCTTTAGAGTTATTGACAAGGAATTAGAAGGCAAATATTCTGGAGAGGGTGTGGTGACTTCACTGTTTCCCATGTTGTGTTCCTTTGAAGAAAAATGTGTTCTTAGCTTATTAACCATCAAAATATTTGTATTTTATCCTTATTGTTCAGAGATTGGCTACCTATTAAATTTTTTGAGGATTTTATTTATTAATTTGTCAGAGAGAGAGAGTGAGTGTGTATGCAGTCAGGGGGAGTGGCAGGCAGAGGGAGAAACAGACTCCCCGCTGAGCAGGGAGCCCAATTGGGGGTTCCATCCCAGGACCCTGGGATCATGAGCAGAGCTGAAGGCAGATGCTTAACTGACTGAGCCATGTAAGTGTCTCTAGATGGTGAAATTTAGGCTTGCAGGTCATAAGGTCTCTGTCATAACACTTAGTTCATGGGGCAAAAGCAGCCATGGACAACATGGAAATGAACGAGTGTGGCTGTGTTCCAATAAAACTTTATTTATTAGGGCCGGCAGTGGGCCAGATTTGGCTTGTGTGCTGAAATTCGTTGCCTCTTGTTCTAGTTCAGTGTTCATTTTCTAGAGACATCGGAAAAATAATAGATGCATTTATGGAAAAGCAGGGGTTGTGCTTGAGGTTATTTCTGATTAGTCAATCTGGATGTGGTCAGACATGATGTGAGTCAGCTATAAGAAGTTGAAGCTGAGCAATTACTGTTAGTACAAAACCAGAAGATTTGATAGCTCTCATGTTCTCAACAACAAACAGTATGAGAAGAGAAGTGTCCTGTTGGTGGCTTCCTTTAAGATGCTCAAAGCCAAGTCTAGCAAACTCATCATCCCTACCTTCACCCCATTTCAAAGAGCCCAGGGTGAGAAAGAGCCACTTCACCCAACTCATTTACGGGGGCTGGTCCATTTGCCTAAATGAACAAAGCTTCTAGAATCTTAAGTTGTGTGTATTTGACACAGATGTTCAATCATGGCATATTAGGCATGCAGGGAGAGTCTTCTCTCCCACCGAGAAATAAGTGTTCTCCTAGACTTCTTTCTTTCTTTTTTAATTTTTAAAGATTTTATTTATTTATATGAGAGAGAGAGCACGTACGAGTGAGGGGGAGATAAGGAGAAGCAGGCTTCCCGCTGAGCAGAGAGACCAAAGTGGGGCTTGATCCCAGGACCCTGAGATCATGAACTGAGCCAAAGTCAGCTTAACTAGTTGAGCTGCCTGGGCACCCCTGTTCTCCCAGATTTCTTAAGACACATAAGCCCTTTCAGTTTATCTTTTGCTTCCTAGTTTTTTCAGAGGTATAAGAAATGAGAAATATTTTTCTAATACAAGAGAAAGAGCAGTGCAAAAGCCATGCTGTTAGTGTCGGCGGCGTAGAGATGAATAGCTAGCAGGGTTAGTGGGGGCTCCGGGGAGCTCTGGAGAGCCTATAGCAGAAGGCCGGTCCTCAGTTCTCACTCACAGCTGCCAGACCAGAGCTCAGGCCTTTGTGTTGCCAGATCTCCACATTTTTGAGAGAGACTGGAAATCTAGATTTCTAAATGAATTTAAATGATTTTTAAATTTTGGCTCATAAAAAACATGATGAGCTGAGGAAAATATATTTGCAGACTGAATCAGGATCTTGACTTCCAATTTGCAACCTCTGCCCGAGGGATTGTGTCTCATGTATATTGGCTATCTATTACTGCATAACAAATAACTCTAAAACTTAGTGGCTGGAAATAGCGAACATTTATTATCTCATAGTTTCTGTGTTTGGAAATTTGAAAGCAACTTAGCTGAGTGGTTCTGGCTCAGGGACTCATCCAGTGGTTTCTGTCAAGATGTGGGCTGGTGGGGGGGGGGTGCCTGGGTGGCTTGGTCCGTTAAGCTTCTGCCTTTGGCTCAGATCATGATCCTAGGGTCCTGAGATCGAGCCCCATATCAGGCTCCTCGCTCAGCTCCAGCTCAGCAGGGAACCTCCTTCTTCCCGGCCTGCTGCTCCTCCTGCTTGTGCTTGCTTTCTCCTTCTCTCTGTCAAATAAAGAAATAAAAATCTTAAAAAAAAAAAAAAAAGATGTAAGCTGGGTCTGCAGCTGTCTGAAGATTTAGGAATCTTCTGCCAAGACAGTTCACTCATGTGGCCATTGGCAAATCATTTCCTCTAGAGCAAGTAATGAGGGGGTTGGGGGTGGGGAAGAGAAGAGAGAGATTGAGGGAAGGAAGTTGTAATGACTTTCTGTGATGTGACCACACGTTGTTCATGTCATCCATACTGTGCTCATGAGAAGGGACTCCCTCTAGCCCATATTCAAGGGAAGGGAAATTAGTCTCCACCTTTTGAAGAAAGGAGTGTCGGAGTATTTGTAGACATATTTTAAAACCAGCATACCGCTGAGTTCTGTTATTTCATTCTCAAACCTTGGCTCTGTCTTTAATCTCCACATTTTAAGAACCTTTTCTGTGCCTTAGAAATTTCCCTTGCAACTTTCTGATTTCAGTCTTTGACCCCCTACAGCTTGTACTGGTCATCAGGGATGCATATATTCCTTACTTATATGACTCTGAAGAGCCACCAACTGGGATTCAACTCTGCCAGGCTGTGTGTGTGTGTGTGTGTGTGTGTGTGTCCATCCGTCCAAAGAGAGGAGGAGAAGGAATAAGGTAGGACTTCATGGATGTGAATGTAGGCGGATCCTAGCAAGTGTATTCCTTTCGTAAAAGCAGTGACAAGAAAGTAGTTTTATTGGGCTTTATTTTTACATTCCATCAAATGATACTTAAGTCCATCATTTAAACTAACATTCACCAAGAACATAACATGAGTCTCACATCTGGGAAATCTATAGCCTGTATCTGTAAAACTAAGACTTTTCACAGGAGAGAAAGTTGGTGCAGAATCTTGAAAGATGACCAAGTCAGCCAAGTGGCAAAGGGGGAAAGGGGACTGGAGGGACAGTTTCAGCCAGAGTAAGGAATCTCTCTGGTTTGGGGGTCTGACGGTAAATTCCCACTCACCACTTTACAGGGCCATGCTGAAAACAAGGATTGCCTTTTGTATTAGTTTTCTATCCCTACCGTTAACAACTTATAGGTAACGTAAAACATCACAAATTTGTTATATTACAGTTTCATAAGCTTAGAAGTCTGAGCTACAAGTAAGGTGTGAGCAGGGCTGTGTTCCTCTCTGGAGGCCCCTCAGGGAGAATCGGTTTCTTTGCTTCTCTCAGCATCTAGAGGCCTGCATTCCTTGGCTCGTGGCCCTCTTCCTCTGTCTTCAAGCCTCCAGTGTTGCATCTCTCTGATCTTTCTTCCACTGTCACATCTTTCTTCACTGGCTAAAGTTGGGAAAGGTTTTTTGCTTTTAAGGACTTACATGGTTACATTGGACCCTCTTTGGATAATTCACAATTAGCTCCCCATTTTTTTTTTAAAAGATTTTTATTTATTTATTTGACAGATAGAGATCACAAGTAGGCAGAGAGGCAGGCAGAGAGAGAGAGGAGGAAGCAGGTTCCCCACGGAACAGAGAGCCCGATGTGGGGCTCGATCTCAGGACCCTGGGATCATGACCTGAGCCGAAAGCAGAGGCTTTAACCCACTGAGCCACCCAGGTGCCCCCAAGGTCTGTATTCTTAACTATATCTGGAAAGAGAGTATATTCTAGGGATGAAGGCAGGACATCTTTGGGGTGGGGGGGACATTATTCTTTGTTTCTATTCTTACGCTGGCAAGAAAGAACAAACACTTCTACCTTGAAACCTATTCTGCTAGGACGAGTACATTTGTAGTATGAATAAGTTTTCTTTTGGAACTTAAATTCCTTAGCATAATTCCAATACCATTAGCTGTGGATTGCCCTAGCTCAAACAGCCAAAAATCCTTCCATCTGTTAGAGATCATTAGGTCATTAATCATGTCTCTCTCTCTCTCTCTCAGTTTTTTCATTGCCTTCTTCCTGGAATATACCTGCATCTCTGAAAAACCAGTCAATGGTTAGTCTTTAAATGGCTAAAGAGCCCTAGATACCATGAGGTGGGAATAGGAAAAGGACAAAGAGGTAGTACTTGCATCAAGGAACACATGACCTTGTACACAAAAATATGGAAAACCCAGAGTCAGTGTCAGTTTTTTTCTTTTTATGATTTAGTTAACTAATTAATTAAGAGAGTGCAAGCAGGGGGAGGGGCAGAGGCAGAGGAAGAGAGAGAATCTCAAGCAGACTCTGAGTTGAGGGTGGAGCTCGGCATGGGGTTTGATTCTGTGACCCTGAGATCATGACCTGAGCCAAAATCCAGAGTCAGATGCCCAACCAACTGAGCCACACAGGCGCCCCCAGCTTTTATTAAGAGAGCTATGCAGAAGTGGATTTAAGGTGAATCTTACAAATGTGTTTGGGTTCTGAGTTCCCTGGTGGAGACTGGGATTCAGAATTGGGAGCAGGGGCCAGCAGACAGATTCATTTGTATGTAAGAAGTAACTGATGGGGCGCCTGGGTGGCTCAGTGGGTTGAGCCTCTGCCTTCGGCTTGGATCATGATCTCGGGGTCCTGGAATCGAGCCCTGCATGGGGCTCTCTGCTTGGCGGGGAGCCTGCTTCCCCTCTCTCTCTGCCTGCCTCTCTGCTTGGGATCTCCCTCTGTCAAATAAATAAAATCTTAAAAAAAAAAAAAAAGTAACTGGTGACAGGTTAAGGAGGATTAAGTGTCCCCCCAGGGAGCCAGCCTGCCTGGAATCTTGCAGTAGCTTTGACAGTTAAAACAAACAAGCAAACGAACAAACAAACAAACAGACCCAAGTGAGTATAAACTCGTAAAAGACCTTAACACAAAAGATTCTGAATCTATTCTAAACACAGGGGAGAGTTCAGGGGGCGCTCACCATGGTTTGGCCTGATCCACTGGTTCTTCTTTTGCCCGTATTGTCTGAGCGGTCCCCATCCCCACCCCCACCCCCACCCCCACCCCCACCCCCGGTGAGTTCCTGCCTCTCCCAAGCCTTGCAGTTCCGGTTCCTCTAGTTCCTTCTGGTTTTATAGACCGCCCGTTTACTTTGAAAAGTGGTTTGCAGGCCGAAGAGGCATTTGGAAAGCTTTATTCTGTGTGATGTGGGGAGTATGGAAGGGAAACTCACAGGGTGAGGAGGCTAGGGAGATTTTCCCTGAAACGCTACTAAAACTCCTCTTGAATTCTGAAACCACCTCCCGTCTCTCAGCGAAAAACAAAGTGAATGGAAAACCACGGGAAGGTGGTTTTGAAAGAAAACACAGATTCCAGCTAGACAATTGCAAAGTAAACCCTGAGATAAATAACCTATCCGATAACTATATGTTAATGACCCTCAAACCATATACTGTAGCTAAAAGTGCAGTTTAGTGACCCAAGTACAAAGACTTAGAGATCAAGGGCTAACTAAGGCCTTGCTGGGAAGTGTGGAAAGTCCAGTGGTCGGGGGATGGTGACGGTTGGCGGGCGAGGCCTCATAGCTGTCCAGATGAGAAATGGAGGTGTTACTAGCTGATTTCCTCAAAGTTGTTCCCATTAAGTTCCCTGAAGACGTACTGGAGTAAAATGAGAGATGAGATGTACCAAAGGAGAAAAATCCATAGAGAGGACAAATGGAAAACCACGGAAATCAGTATTTATGCAGCGCAATGAGACAGGCCGTATTATTCTTTTCCTCTAGGTGAGATTTATATTATTAATGACGCTGTTTAGGTAGTGCCTGCTTTTCCTTGTTGAGTGAATTTAAGTGCTTATAAAACAGAGTTACTCCTGTGAAGGCAGATGCTTGAGAACTTTCTGTGATGTGCTGTCAACAAGTCCATCCAAGGAAGAAAGCAATGTTCACTAGGACGGTTTGGCCCCACTACACTCTGTCTTGTCAGAGCCGCTTTTGGACTCTTGGGTTTGGTTTCAGAGGGACCAGGCTATTGCCTATCACTAGAGTGCTTCTTCTTGCTGTATTTCTGCATGATATTTATTTTGACATTTCCGTAATGCTCAGTGTTGAGAATGAAGCTATCTCTGCTGTTTCTGCGAGCATGGTTTCTATGCTCGGAGAGCCGTTTAAATGAAACTCTTCCGTATCTGAGGAAATTGCTGATGATGTTTAGTAAATGTATTTCAAATGCATTGTTATACCTGTAAATAATTTGCCCTCCGGTGGATAATGAATAAGGCCACTGGTTTTGGCAGCTGCACTCTTTTTATACTTGTCATAGCTGTCCAGGGTCTGCGTATGATAGATATGCAAAAATATTCCCAATAAGGGCTCCTTCGAGTGTGCTATGATTTTGAGGCAAGCCATTTCCCACCGTAGTGCTGGCTTAAGTGGATTTAATAGATTAGTGCCTTCTTTAAGGGGTGTAAACTTCTATGCCTTCAGGGGCCAGCTAGGTAGCAAACATGTGTGAAACAGCCTGATATACGATAATAAGGAGGATAGGAGCCTGTGGAGAACCGGAGAATACACATTACACCTAAAGGCCTTCAAATCCAAAAATTAAAAACAAAACAAAATGTTCTTCGGCTGCACACCATGTCTGCAGGGCGGAACAGAACCACAGGCTCTCAGTTGCCAGCCCTTGTATCTGAAGTTAGATTATACATTAAACCTACCATCCTTGAGGGACAAACCTGTGCTAGATTCATCTCTCTGTCAGAGCGGATGTTCTTAATTACTGTTTGCTGACGATTTTTCCCAAGAAAGGGTGACTGTTGCGGTGTTCACTGGAGATAAGTATTCCTTCTCTGTCAAGAGATGACTGGGTTTGAATTAAACTGTCAACAGTTACAAGCATGCTTGTCATGCGTGTGTGCGGAGCACGTGTCAAAGGTTTATTTAACTCATTAATGAGGGAAAAGCAGGATGATAAATTGGGGAGGGGCTGAGATCATGTTGTCCCCGAAAGAGAATTCTGGAAGAGGTGCAAAATGGTTTATATTCTACAGGGCAGCACCCCCCCACCCCCACCCCATAACCTTAAGGGTGTCTTTCCTACTGGGCAGAAAGCATTTGCATGTCTAGTAGACAAAAATAACTTGCCGTTTAGCATCTTTGCAAGTGAACATCTAGCTGCACAACATCTGGGCCCCAATGAGTCATAATCGGGAAGTCAGAAAAAGGTTATATTCCCTAGATCAATGCTGCTCAAACCATGATGTCTATAAAATAACCTATGGATCTTGCAAAAGGGCAGATTCTGATCAAGTAGGTCTGGAATGGGGCCTGAGATCTGGTATTTCTGACAAGATCCCACTTAATGTCAATGCTGCTAGTCCAAGAGAATCAGTTGACCTAGACAGGTGGGCCTGTTAGACAGTGCTTGAGTCTGTCTTTCAAAAGGCACAGGGTAATCTTCCAGTCCTATTTCCATATTTCAATACTTTTTCTATAAACTGCATAAATAGGGTATTGGCAGATAAATATTGTGTGGTAGGAGATGCGTTTCTTTAAGACATAGTATGGGCCTAAAGGTGGGCGCTTGCATCAGTTAGAGCCATGTCTTTGGTTCCATTTTGAGTGTCTGTGCTCACACTCTCCCGCTGCCTGCTCTGTGGCCATATGACTATTTTATTCAATTTTATGGGGATGCACAAACAGATAACTTGCTGATGAAGTAAATTTAGGAACCAGTTCTGGAAAAATATTGATTTCTCTTCTCTCCAAATGTTGGGCAAGGTGCAGGGGTGTTTCTCACTCAACAGTGCATCCCATCCTATGGTGCAGTCCATGCTACCATGCAGATGGCTTCAATTCTGTCTATTCATTTCTCACGTCATAAAGACATTCGAAACAGACAAAGCTGTGCATCATTTGTGGAGAAAGCAATCAGTATGAATACACCACAGATGTTTCCAAGCAAATTAAATTGGCCTCTGGCCTAGTTGGAATGTTCTCTCTACAGAGAGTTTTGGGTCATCCATTCAGTTCTGTCGACCCTGAAACATGTTTACCTTCACTTTTGATTGAAGGTTCCTGTCACTGGGTCTTGGAAAGCTGGTGAGCAAAGAGTCTTGGCCAAGGGTAATAAAAGAATCAGCGGTCTTTCCCAGAATGTGTTCCCAGAACATTAGTCTCAGGAAATGTTATTATGAGTTCGAGAAAAGAAGGGATCTATGGGTAAATATGTTTGGGAGACATTGAGTCAAACAAAGAAAACAGCTTTGTTTGTAGAGTGTAGGACTTTTCAGAGACTTTAATGTGGTAATGTGCAGGGTGAATCTCTACAGGTAATAAAAAAATTATTTCTCCAAACTTACCATGTTTCATCCATTTTAAGAGGTCATTGGTTATAAAATATACCCTTAATTTAATAGTTTTTTTCTTTTAAGGGGAAAATGGATTTAGTTAACAGTTTTTAACATTGTAAGATGAAGCTCCATTTTGGAAATGTTAAAATGTGAAAACAGTGAACTTGAGAATTAAGGAAATACATTATATGGTTGCAGACGTCTCTCTCTCTCTTTAAGATTTTATTTATCTATTTGACAGAGATCACAAGTAGGCAGAGAGGCAGGTGGGGGCAGCGGCGGGGGGGCGGGGGGGAGCGAGGAGCAGGCTTCCTGCTGAGCAGAGAGTCTGATGCGGGGCTTGATCCCAGGACCATGAGATCATGATCTGAGCCAAAGGCAGTGGCTTAACCCACTGAACCACCCAGCTGCCCCACAGAAATCTCTTTATGGAACGCACATTAGCATCCTAAGCTTTTAATATTCCAAGGATCAAAGTTTAGGAGATACAGGTCTAGAATGATTTTTGAAAGGGTAGAATTCATTGTGAACAGAGAACTGGTCACCAACTTAATTTTTTTTCCCCCAGAATAGGATTGTCAGGAAATTAATAATATAAGGTTCTGTTTGTACTTTATCAAAAGAAATAATTTATTTGTTCCAAGTAAAAGAGTTTGCATTGATTGGGGCTTTTGATGGTCATGAATCAAGTGTGTTTGAATTTCCAGTTACAACCAGGACTTTCTCATGCTGAGAGTGGTAATGAAATGTATAGTCGGTCTTAAACTAATAATCGACTGTAATTCATACTAGAAGTGCACTTGTAAAGGTAACCTTAGTTTATGAATTGCTAATTAATATTTTCCTACCTGCAGGAGGACATTAGCTTGTTTCCTGGTATCTAGTCTTTGACTACCTGGCTTGGAGGGGGAAACTTATGTATGCTTTTAAGAGACTTACGCCCAGTTCTAGTTGTTTCTGAAAATGGATGACATTAAAAATGACCATTTCAGTATCTCTACGGAAAGCTTGAAATAAGCCCCAGGCTTATTTCTTCCATGTAGAGTCTTTGAACTAGTTCAGCTGTTTGGATCATTTGATACAGAGCTGACAAAAAGCTGGAAGGAATGCACTTTTATACATTCTTAATTGAGATGTTTAGGCAGATGACCAGTGTGTGTGTTATTTCTTAGAGTAACTTCATTAAAAGCTAATAGTATCTATTCCAACTCATTACTTTCACTTCCATGTCTATGCAGATAGAAAAATTATAACACCTTGTAGGAACACTGTATTTCTTTGGCTGGCCCCATAAAACTTAACTTTCTGAGTGTTTTCCCTTGGTGTTCTTTTGCCTGGGCACGCTTCCTTCTGACTATAGCTCTCTTCTGGGAACTGGGCAAGTTATTTTCTCTCTCTGTGTATGTTATATATTCATCCTTGCCATTATGAGGGAGTTGCCATCTATTTATATTATGATGAGGACACCATTGTAATTTGGAATTAAAAAGTGAGCTCTAGGGATGCCTGGGTGGCTCAGTCATTAAGAGTCTGACTTCAGCTCAGGTCATGATCCCAGGGTTCTGGGGTTGAGCCCTGCATCGTGCTCCCTGCTCTATGGAAAGCCTGCTTCTCCTCTCCCACTCCCCCTGCCTGTGTTCCCTCTCACTGTCTCTTTCTCAAATAAATAAAATCTTTAAAAAAAAAACCTGTGAGCTCTACATTGCTCGCTATGGTTAAAAACAAATTGATTTGCAATCTAGAATAGTTGTATATTTTTGCAACTCAAATCTTTCATTTAAAACTGTATCCTAGGGGCTTCAGAGAGCCATTGCATAACTGCAGATGAGGGGGAAACAAGCCCAACAACCGACTTTAGATATTTGGAAATTCATACATATAGAGCTGCTTCGGTAGCAGTTCATTCTGTCTGTGGGCTGAGTTAGTGCGGAGCCCACTTAATTTTATCTGGGCAGGAGCACCGCAAGCCAGCAGCTGGAGTCGCTCAGCACTCGATGAAGCTGCTTTTGGGGTGTCTGATGGGCAGTGTGTGGTGTGGTATGATGTGATGGAAAGGGCCTGAACCCGAAGTTAGTCTCGCTGGGGCTGAGTGCCAGTTTTTGTTTTTTTTTTTTTCCTTTTTCCAGTTTTTTTGAGATGTGATTGACATAGAACATTGTGGAAGTTTAAGGTGTGTAGTGTGATGACTTGATATATTTCTATATCGCAATATGAGTGAGTAGTTAGCTGATGCCTGCATCATATCACATAATTACCATCTCTTTTTTGTTTTGATGTATTTGCTTAGCGACTTTCAAGTATGTAATTCAGTATTCTTAACTCTAACGTTCATGCTGAACATTAAGATCCCAGAACTTCTTTGTCTTCTATCTGGAGATTTGTACCCTTCGAGCAAGCCCTCTTCCTCTCCCTCATTCCTTAGTCCCTGGTAACCACCATTCTAGTCTCTGTTCCTATGAGTTTCGCTTTTTTATATTTCATATGTAAGTGAGATCTTACAGTTTTCGTCTTTCTCTGACTTATTTCACTTAGAATAATGCCTTCCAGGTCCATTCATGTTCTTGCAAATGGCGGAATTTTCTTCTTCTTCAGGGCTGAATCATGTTCCGTTGAATACCACGTCTCTGTGCATTTATCCATCGATGGACACTTACATTGTTTCTGTATCTTGGCTATTTTGAATAATGCTGCAGTAGTCATGGAGCATAGATATCTTTTTTACGTGTGCAGGGGCCATGCTAATCTTCTCTTTATTGTTCCAATTTTAGTACATGTGCTGCCGAAGTGAGCACTAGATATCTTTTTTAATAGCCTATTTTCATTCCTTTTGGATATGTATTCAGAAGTAGGACTGTTCAATCATATGGTAGCTCTGTTTTTTACTTTTTGAGGAAACTCCATACTACTTTCCAAAGCGGCTGAACAAATTTACATTCCTAACAGGGCAAAAGAGTCCTGTTGTCTTTACCTCCTTGCCAACATTTGTTATCTCTTGTCTTCTCCTTCTTCTTTTAATATTTTATTTATTTATTTGAGAGAGAGAGACAGATAGTGACAGAGATAGTGAGAGAGAGCACAAGCGGATGGGAGAGGGAGAAGACAGCTCCCCGCTGAGCAGGGAGCCCAATGTGGGACTCAATCCCAGCACCCTGGGATCATGACCTGAGCTGAAGGCAGACATTTAGCTGACTGAGCCATCCAGGCACTCCTATCTCTTGTCTTCTTGCTATGAGTACCAGCTTGGTTACTTCCCAAACTTGTATTCCAGGACAAATTACATCACCACTTTGCGCCTCCAATGTCTTCTTTAAAGTGGGGATATTGGGGCGCCTGGGTGGCTCAGTGGGTTGAAGCCTCTGCCTTCGGCTCAGGTCATGATCCCAAGGTCCTGTGTCCTGGGATGGAGCCCCACATCCGGCTCTCTGCTCAGCGGGGAGCCTGCTTCCTTTCCTTTCTCTCTGCCTGCCTCTTTGCCTGCTTGTGATCTCTGTCTGTCAAATAAATAAAATCTTAAAAAAAAAATAAAAAAATAAAGTAGGGATATTCTCCCACCACCTGAAACTGAATGAGAAGCAAATTAAATGAAATACTTCTGTGACGTATATGCCACATGGTTATCTACGTCATACTCAGATATGAGGGTACTTGATCCTACCTTTACCCAAGAAATCCTAACTGCACCAAAGGTTCTGTATTATTGACTTCCTAATTTTAGAGTCATTTTAAGGCCCTAAATCCTCCAGTTCTTCATCTATAGATAACTTCTTCCTGTGATTCAAAAACCCTGACATTGAACCCTTCTTTCTTTTCCTCCTCAAAGTAAGCTAGTATGCATTCATCAAGCACAGAAGATTTCTGCAGTCATTTTAATTTTCATAAAGATGTACAAAAGAGGGAGTTTTCTGGTTTAACTACAATGGAGTAGGCTCTCAAAGTCTTAGACTTGTATTAACAGAAATATCTGTGGTGTAATTCCATTTCTAGCAAAAGCAGAAAGAAGATGGTTGGGATTTTTTTTTTTTTTATGAGCTAGAATAGCAGAGGTAATATTATATCGAACTATAGGAATTTAATTACCCCATTCCACAAATGTAGTTTTCAAATAAAAGAGTCAAAAGGATTTTCGAAGCTATTCTTCTGAACTGTGATATAAAAACCCAGAACGCATTTAGTAGATGTAAAATGTATTACTGTACATTATGAGCCACCACAATGAATGGAAACACGACGTGAGACTGAACACATGGTGATTAAAAATCTCTTTGTTTCCTTCATAGAAATCTTGTAATTTGCTTAGAGTTTTATATGCTTGTCACTGTAAAGATGGGCATTTCTGGAGTATTTCTGATGAGTGGATTTCCTAGTGGGGAAAGTTTTCCCAGGGAAGGAAATGCTGTCATTTGAGGGTTTAAATCCGCAGTGGGTGTAAGTAAGAAATGCTAGAAGGGTGGAGGGGAATAAATCACCCATGGGGCTTCATCACTGTTTTCAGGGCCTGCCAGTCTGTCCTTTATAGTGTCCATAAACAATCATTCCCTCGGCGATGAAGGGAGGGCTGAGGCAGGGTGACTTGGGGACTCCTTTACGGAAAAGTCTTTACAAAAACTCTTTGTTTCTCGTCCTTCTGACAAAAGTGACATATATTCACTGTAGGAAAAAGAATGTTAAAAAATGGATAAGGAAGGGAGAGAGTCTACAGATCGTTTGTAATATCAGAGCAGCGATCACCGCTGTTAACATTGGGTATATAGTCTTCTGGTTTTTACGAAGTCGTTTTGCCACGCCAAATAAGAACTTAGGAAAGGGAGTTGTGCCTTCAGAAAAAGGAGCAACGAGGTGTTCCTCCATTTATCAAACACCTGTGCTGTCAGGAGAGACTGTATCTTTTACATCTCCAGAAGCAAGAATAAATTGGAAGTACTCTGGAAATATGGGGCTTATGACTTTTCACTCGGGTAAGTTGCAGAGTATTTCGGTAGACGTCCTCTGTCGCTAGTGAGCTTTGTTGGCTTTTCCTTTTTCTTTTATGTCGGAGAAAAAAATTAGCGGATTCGACTTTTTAACTAAAAATTGGTTTCCTTCCATATTTTTAAAAAAATGTTTTATTTATTTATTTATTTATTTGACACACAGAGAGAGATAGTGAGAGACAGAGCACAAGCAGGGGGAGTGGCAGGCAGGCAGGCAGGCAGAGGGAGAGGGAGAAACAGGCTCCCTGATGAGCGAGGAGCCTGATGTGGGGATCGATCCCAGGACCCTGGGATCATGACCTGAGCCAAAGGCAGACGCTTAAGTGACTGAGCCACCCAGGCACCCCTCCCTCCATATTTTAGTCTTCATTTTCTGACTCTGCATTAGGTTGTCCCTTTCAGTAATCATCTCTCCTATTATTCTTTTTGTGTAAGGTCATCCGTGTCCTTCCCCTTAGTGCTCGATCTCAGAGAAACATTCTGGTAGGGAGCACAAGGGAAAGCTGGAATAAAATAGAGGGAACCCCACCCCGTACAACACTATGTGTTTTCCTTGAGCCAGTGCACCTCAGGGACCTGCTAGCAAGGCTGTCCTGTGAGTGGGTAATTCAGGGTGCAAGCTTTAGGGTCAGATCACCTAGGTTCACATCCAGGCTCCGTCACTGGTTTGCTGGGCAACATTGGATGAATTAATTAAACTTTCTGTGCCCTCGTTTCTTCATCTTTTAAAGTGAGAATAGAAATACGATTGAGTCTTGCAGAGCTGTTGAGGACTAATGCGTTGCAAAGCTGCTTTAGCCCAGGGCCGGGTGTTCAATTCCTGCTAGCTAGCATATTCGACGTGACTGTACACTTAGATATCAAGGTGGCCATATCGGTAAGACTCAAGGGCAGGAAGGGCCCCCGTGTGACCTTGAGTAATTCTCTACCTTGCAACACCTCAGGTTTTCCCTTCTGAAATGCAGACTATGCAGTTTATATCACAAAGGGGTTTTAGATGGAGGTAGCCTGCCACTTTGCAACGTAAAGCATTTTAACCATAAATAATAACAGTAAGGCCTCCCCTAAAAGATGTCAGGCTTCTCCCTGGAGATGGAGGAGGCCTCCCCAGAGTTAATAGTGCACCTCCCCTGAGTGAACAACGAGAAGGGCTGGTTGCAGGCAGCAGCTTCGGAGAACAAATGAATAAATATTGTTGTGCCGGTGAAAGCACATGAAATATGAATTCCTGATTAAACTTTGCAAGCAGATTAGGAGTGATGCTGCTCATTGATACATGCTGCGCTCCCTTAATAACTAAAGAAAGCAATAAATTTGGGGTTTCACATCTTGGCTGCTCCTCCCGATGAGTTCAAGTTTCTGAGAATGCATGCCAGGTGTTTGCAGTTTGGCTGTTTTGGCTGTAAGACCATTGCATTAACATAAAAGTATGCACAGAAGCTATTGGAAGAGTTCCAAAAGATGTCGTTTGCTCTACTTTGGATGCATTTTGGATGTGTCTATGTTTGTACACAGGGGTCCTATGTTGGTGTCTAATTAGCAAGGTTTAAAGGTTCTCTGTGATAAAACATGGGGAGATACCTTAAAATGGCATACTTTAGAAAAATTTAAGTGTTCAGCGCTCCCAAAACCTTTTTTTGGGCTGTTCACCTTTTCCTCCCTCAACTCAAACGAAGAATACTTAGTTCCTCCAAGATAAAAGCCAAAGCTCTAATTGGTGAGAAAAGGGACATTGGATTCCACTTCTTTGCAAAGGTGTTTTAACCAAGGTGTGACCTTGATGTATCCCTACTAAACCTTTCTACAACTCTGAAAGAATCAATTGTGGCCCATTCATTTATTTATTCAGTAAACATTTACTGAACATCTATTATGTGTCAGGCAGTGGGGATTCTACCGGGAAGCAGGTAGACATGGTCCTGTTCCTTGGGGACTTAGAGTCTAGTGAGGGATACACACAGTGAACAGGAATTTAAATATAACTTGGTAAGCTCAAAGAGAAGGAAAGGAGGGCACTTACTCCAGGTTGGGGATGATTAGGGGTGGTTTCTGAGGGGAAGACTTTCTCAGCAGTCAGATAATTTTTTTATTTGCTGTTGTAAATGCTTATTGGTGGAAGAGATACTAGTACTTTAGGAAGCTTTTGCGTCTTAGTGGGTTGTCTGCATATCAGAAATCTCCTCTGATTGAGTTTCAGGAACCGTTGTCCTGTGATTAAGCCCACAGTTGCCTACCCGGAAGGTAATTTCTCTGTGGAGATGACTGTGTAGAATCAGAGCCCTGAGATGGGACGAGTCAGCCATGAAGACATCTCTGGTCTTCACTGCCTCAGAGCAGGGAAGCTTCATCTGAGTTACAGCTCTTGCATTGCTTGAGCATTGGACGTGTGTATCCATTTGAGTCTCACAATGAGAATTCAGGGTGGGTGGGACTCCTTTACCCCTGAACACAGTCCCTGGTGTCCACACAACTGGTGCTCAATTAAAATTTGGTGAGGAGAGGAATCCCCATTATATAGATGAATAAAGGGAGTTTCAGATAAGTGAAATGACTTGTCCAAGACCATGCAGTAAAATAGTGCCAGGGTCTGAGCTACGAGACTTTTCGAGTCCCCATCTAGTGCACCCAAACGTTTCTCAGGAGTTTAGGATGTCAGAGCAAGGTGTGACCAGGTGAGGCAGTGGAGACATGTGCTTGGTGTCCTGGAGGCAAGTTATTGTTACAGAAGCAGGATTCAGGCTAATGTGGGGTAGTGGGGATGGGAGTAGTATGGTGGGGGATGGGGCAGGGAGTGAGGGGGGGAAATATATAGATATATATAACCTGCCCTTTCATTAAATTTAAAAAGGGGTGTGCATTTACACATCAGAGGCTATCACACGAGCATCCGGATTCCTAGCTTCTCTTAAAAAGACCAGAGTCTTTAGGAGTCTGACTGCTTTTACCCAAAGAGACAACTGGCTAGAGCGGGCTTGCTGTTCTGTTAGGAAGGGTACATGATCCTGAATTGAGAAGTAAAAGTTCATCTTTGGTCACCTGCCCATCCCCCTACCTTTATGATTAGGGGAATCTACTGACCAGACGAAGGTGAAGGAACAGAGGGGTTGGTGCTCTGGGCACAATGTATTTTATGTCCTCGCCTAGTGGATTGTAGTCTCAGGTCTCCTGAGCCGGGCTATTAGCAGTACCATTTCCCCCTTGCAGGACTGAGAAGACATGGCTTCCTGTAATGACTAGTTATGACTGTTTGCTCTTCTCTGGCTCTCGACAGGCGTGTGCTGTGTTTCTTCTGTGATTCTGGGGCCACTGAGGATTTGAAGGCTCGTAGCCCAGTGCAAGCTGTGGAAGGATGGCACCAGGCAAGCTAGACAGCTTTCCTGGCATATGCCATGCCCGGCTCTTAAGAACATCAATTCTAGGGGCCTGCAGCGTTCCGTCACTGACAAGAGTGGGCAAACAGTGTGAAATTGTGGGCAAACGTCACTGATTTGGGGAGTAGGGCCCAACCGATTTCAATCCAGCTCTATCACCCCTCCTTGCCCAAGTCATTGAACCTAAGTGTTCGTTTCCCCAGCTGTAAAATGGCGGATTTAGCACTGGCAAATAGTAAGAATTCAAGATACGTTAGTTATTCATTTTATTTTCTCCATTTTATGGACAACCTAAGACTCAAAAAGGCTAAATAACTTTCCTAAGGTCAAATAAATGGCAGAGTCTGCCCTTGAAGCTTGATCTTTCACTCCAACGTCAAAGTGCTCAAGCTACCATATTACATTACCGTCACAGTGCCTGCCTCTCGGAGTTGTTGTGAGCACGATGTAATGTGCTTAGTGCCTTGGTAGAGAGTAGCTTTCAGTAACGGGCAGTGGTTATTACTAGAGAGAGGAGAGCTCAATTGAGCTGAAATGCTATCTGGAGGTTCAATTACCTGTAGACCCTCGCTGTGACAGGGACCCCAATTCACAGGTAAATCTTCTCAGCCCCATTTACACATACAGATGGCTAGTGTCGACTCTGAGTGTGAGAGATGATGATGGTAGTGCTGACGGTTAGTGACTAGAAAAGAAACATGACTTCATTAATAAAAACCTAAAATAGAACACGGCTTGGTGCAGTGGAGGGGCGAGAATGGCTCTCCCCACTAAACATACTTTTCTCGTCAGTTTTCAGACATAGAATCGTCTCTAGGATTTTGGGGCTTTGCCTGGAAAGAAATAGGTGAGCAAGTGCAAGCTCTTAGCCCTAATGTCTGGGAGGGTGTTGCTTTTAGTAATGCAGGGATAAAAATAAAATGACCCTCTAAAGGCAGCGGCGACTGCCCACAGCTTACTGGGGAGTTGGTAAAAACCTCATTTTTCATACTAGCCTCCAAGAGCTGACCTTTAAAATCACCACATCTGGGAAGAATGTGTGATTTGATGCAGAACATTTTAGGACATGCCATAGGATGAATGGCTGAGAATGTGCTCATCAGTTTTCTTCTCCTTCAAGGAGCTCAGAATTGCTTAGGTTATAAAAGTCAGTTCTTGGACCCTTCCAAACCTATAGCGTTTCCTTAAATAGGTCTCCCGTACAGGATAGGTGAAGCACATATATATAAATGGAATGCTGATCCGTGCCGCTGGCATGAAAATAATTTGGTGTGTGCACGTGTGTCTGTGTTTCTGTCTCTCCTCAAGGTGAAGTTTAGGTATTTCAAGGTAGCTAGTTGTATGACAAGTTCAGTAGATGGTTGTTTGGAAAAAAGATGGAATTGCTTTAAAAAGAGAGCCAAACTCTGTGAACGGCTTTGTTGTGGAGATGTATCGAGACTCGCGTACTACACCTAGGGTCCAAGGAGTAATGCTGCTGAATATAAAGCCAGCTTTTGATTTGTGAAACTCAAAATACCTGTAGGTCCAGAGGGCATTAAAGAGAAGCCTAGTTTGTATTCATAATACCTTTTAAAGAGCCTCCAGAACTTTGTGGAAAATAGCATTGGATGGGTGGTCAATCTCACAAATTCATCTCCGGGAGAAAATAAAGTCTGTTGGATCTCATGTGTCATCATCTGCTAAAGGAAGGTCTGGCCAGTGATGCCAGTAGAAATCCCTTATGGCTGCTACTTCTGAGCAACCTGGGCCGTGAGGCCCCTCAGGGCCAGAGTCTGTCACAGTTGGACTCTCCCTCCTCCGACAAAGCCCAGTCAGTGTTTTTCCTGGCGAGTCTCTAGCTGGCTGCAGGTTTCAGACATGGCAACCTCCCGAACGCCTGCGAGTAGGACGGCTCCTCCCATCCTTGCTGGCTTGGAGAGCCATTGGCTGTTGTTGAAGAGAGGTCAGGGGACAGGTCCACTTCTGAAGCTATAAGTGAAAATTGTTGTGATGGTTACTGTAGAAGGGTTTTCATCTTCACAGAAAAGTCTATAATATTGGAGAATTTGCTGAGGGTAGTAGTTACTGCTTGGAAGATTGGTACTTACTCTGTTGCTCGGGCCACTGGGAAACTCTTCTCGTTTAACCATTTCCTTCCTCCTTCAGAATTTGCCGAGAACCTGCTACATGTCAGGCAGGATGCTAGAGATCAGATATTAAACAATAAGAACAACCAAAACAAGGCGGTGAGAGCCTGGTGGAGAGGACAGGCAAGAAGACTGGAGATTTCCACATAGACCCGTCCGCGCCTCACTGGGAGAGAGAAGAGAGCCGCCTACACCCAGCAGGAATTAGGCAGGGGAGCTGGACCATGACCAGAGCATTCCATGCAGAGGGAAGGCAGCGTGCAAAGGATTAGATGGGAAGCTGAAGAGAGCACGGCCCATCCACAGCAGCAAATTGTTCCCTGAGGGATGGGCAATAGGGAAGAAGAAGGTTGAGAGACGAGGCTGGAGGAGGCAGGGGCTGGGTCATGGAGGGTCTTTCTGCCATATGGAGAAGGAGTGTAATTGGTGAAGGTCTGTAATTGGGCCAGGACATGGCCACTGTGGCCTGATATTTAGCTCTGGGGATAGAGAGTCTTAGACGGAATTTTGCCAGGGTTTCAGGGCTGGTCCAATTGCTCTGATGTTAAGCCGCTCTGGCGGCTCTGATGTTAAGTGAATGCTCACCATTCCTGTTAGTCCATGATACATCTTTTTTTCTATTTCTTCTCCTTTGTTATAATTAAAAAAAAAAAAACCATTAAAGCCTGATGTAAAAATGAGTAAATGTGAAGTGATAAGTAAGGTGGCCTTCTCGGAAGTTGAAAATGCTCAGAGGTAAGCTGAAGGATGGACAATAAAACTGAAATGGCCAGAGGGCTCTTAAACAAAATCATCCAATTGTTCTTGGAAGCAACCAGAAAGATATGGGAAGCAGTAGTTAAGAAACGCACAGGAAAAATCCCAGTGAAAGCAGTGCTGCTGAAATCGCCTGTGTCGACGTGTTCTTCAATAAAAGTTGTTTTCTGCGGACGCTTTTCTTCCCCCTACGGATGTTCCTCTTATATTTGATGATCAATTTTCCACAAGGTTTGCTATAATGTTTCCTCAGAGCTTAGGTTTTTACATTTTAATTCATTCAATGGCAGTTCTTAACCTAAGACAATATATGCCGTTTCCACAACTCAGGATCATTGTTTTCTAGCTGACAAGATGCTACTTAACTCCCAACCATCCTCTTTTTCTCTACTTGTTTTTGTCTGTCGTGATTTGAGGAGAACCCCTGGCAAAAGAAGCCGTCTCTGTCGGTTCAAGTGGAGCCTGTGATCTAGTACATTCCATAATTTGACTCACCTCTACCTTCCTTTGATGCTCATTTTGGGTCCCCAGAAGTCACCCCTCGACCCAGCCTCTTGATATGACTCTTTCCGGTAACTTCCACACTTCCCAAAGCCCTTCTAAGATCCTATTAATTCTTCAAAGTCCAGTACAGACTTCATATTCTTTGTGCTCTGAGACAGATAAGCACAGTGCAGTTTCAAGACAGAGTGAGTTTGCAGCAATAGAAAAACAGCAGGTTTTCTTTAATTATTATTTTTATATTAATCTGGTCTCCCCAGCCATATTGCACATTTCTCGAGCACAGGGACCACATCTTTCCCTATTTTTGGAATCTCACCTGGAGTTTAGCACAGGAGAATTGAGTTAATATCAATGCAGAAAGTGTGTCTGGATTAGGTTGTGGCTTGCCAAGAGCCGCAGAGATGTTCATTTAGAAGCTTGTGGTAAAATGAGTGCAGAGATCAGGGTGTAGCTACCATCACACAAGGCATCAGGACAGTAGTCTTTGGAATCTGCACAGCCACTGCGCCCCCCACCCCCACCCCCGCCAGGTCTGTGAACATGGGAGCAGTGGCTTCCTTCTGCCGGAGGGGCTTTGAGCTGTGCCTGAGCGCTCCGCTTACAGAGCAGCTGTAACCCCAGGACTGCAGCTGACCAACGGGTGGGTTCTAGCTCTCAGTTCCGAGTGTCTCTTACACTTGTGTTTTACACAGGACTAGCTGGGGCCAAATACCAAAGCACGCAAAATCCGCCTTTCTGCTGTCTCTTGAAACTCCATCCCTGAGCCCTTCCCCACTCTGGACACCTTGCTCTGGGGACACCGCCCTGGGGTAGTCACAGCCTCCTAGTGGGATGTGGCTTTCTGCGCTACTCTGGGGAGTGTTTGCAGAATAAATGGTCAAAGAAACGACAACAGAAACGGAGATCTGGTGATTGGGGTGGGGGACACATTTCTGCGGCTGAAAGAGCACAGTCCCTGTGTTCACTTCTGATTGCCGATGGTGATTTGTATTGTCTTGACATTTCTGTCCCAAAGCTTCTGGCTTAGCTATCACACCTCATTCCAGTCCCAATCCTGTTGTCATTTGCAATTTAATTGAGATGAAGGGAATTGGGGTCAAAGGAGAGAAGTTACCTGCTGCTGCTTATAAACTGAAATGTTGTTGGAACTAAAATTCAAACCCCAGTAGCTAGGGCTGGATGGGAGAGGGGTGAATTTGAGGGGACCTGGATTGGTTCCACCTTTCAAGCAGTCCTCAAGTGTGTATTTTGATGTGCTACTTGTTTGAGCTAAGATGGGAAGATGTTAGAGAAAGCACTGTGAATGGGGGGTTTAAAAAAATTTTTTTTTTGCACCTATTAGAGGTGCAGACCCCGATGTTAGAACATCTTTGAAGAGCATTCTTCCTTTATTCATTTGTTAGGATCCAGACACCAAATAGAACAGATGCATGCAACACTTGTACACGAATGGGGTTCTGAGGTCCCAGCTCTATAGGCAGGCACTGAGTGTTATGTGCCAGGTTATAGAGCAGTGGTGATGGTGGTGTAGGGAGGGTGTGAGGGATGGAACCTAGAAGCTGGGGCAGCATGGGAGTGGGGAATTTGGGGGGGGCAAGGTTATAGCCCTACACCCACTCTGGGATTTCATTATTTCAACAGCAGGGACTGCTGTGCCCCCATGACTGACTGACTGGCACCCTACATTCATAAGTGTGCTTTGTTGACGGAGAAAGAACTTTGGATTTGAAGTTAGGAAATGAGCTTGATTCCTAGCTCTGCCTACTATGAGTTGTGGAATCTAGGAAAATCACTGGAATGTTGAGTCTCAGTCTTCCCATCTATAAAATGGGAACATGTAGTAATAACTGTTCTATCTCAAGTTACAGTAGGATAATGAGTTTGTAGTGAAGTGAAATCCATGAGAATACATCACTAAACTGGGACATCTTCTGGCTAAGTTTCCTGTTATCTTGGTGTTTTAGCATCATTGCTGAACTGTTTATTGATAACTTCAAGTATGGAAATGTTTAGGTTTGTATGCTCAAGTGTCAAATTTTATATTTTTGTGTTTTCTGAGTTGTTTGGTCTGAATTTTATGCATTTTTTCATGTTCTTCTGTTATGTTAGGGTATGGGCTTAACACTACATAAGTAAACTTTGGACTGTGTACAAGATAAGGATAAATAAGATTTCAGTGAGGGCCTGAGATTCTTATAGATGTAAAGTAATTCTAATTTAGCATGGAACTTTTTGTTATGTTTAGCACATCTCAGGGCTTTTCTAAACTTTCTTTGCTAGCTTCATGCTTTGTGCCTGTGTCCTGGATATGTGGATAACTGAATTCAATATGTGGAAGGATATATGTGATTATTTAAAAATATATACTACCTGCATGTAAAGATCAGATTTTTAGTCCAAGTGGTAGAGAAAATATATCATTTACTCCCTCCTTCAGGCACTTACTAAGTGACGTGTGGAAACCACTTTCCTGGAGAAAGTGAAAGAAGTAGACCACTGGGCTTCTTTCTAGAAGTTTGTGGGCACTCTTTCAATCCAATTTAAGAATACAGAATGACTCTCAGGAAGAGGAAATATAATTATTTCAAGGCATGCAGGTAGTGGGGGGAAGTGGGAGGCAAAAGGGCCCTTTAAAAGGGCAGTTGGAATACTAAATGTCTTTTTCATCAAGAGTTCTTTGAGGGGTTCCTGGATGGCTCAGTCGGTTAAGCGTCTGCCTACTGCTCAGGTCATAATCTTAGGTCCTGAGATCGAGTTCCACATTGGGCTCCCTGCTCAACTGGGAGTCTGCTTCTCCCTCTGTGATTTCCCTCTCTCTCTCTCTCTCTCAAATAAGTAAATAAAATCATAAAAAAAAAAAAAGTTCTTTGAAAAAGTTGTATTTCTCTTTCATTGGAAGATGTGCCTTAGCAAAAGCTTTAGGTACCTAACACTAGACAGCAGAAAGATGTTGCAGCATTTGGTTTTGGAAGTCACCATGTCAGGCCAGTGCATATTTGCTGGTCTGTCCAGTGTCTATGAACTTGGTTCCCTCAAGCTTGTACCACAGCCCGCTTGGCTAGACCTGATCTGTTGAGAGAGTGGTGTACTACCAGTAGTGACCTGAAGATGGCAGCATTGGGTGCCCTATCTCATTTTCCCAAGCACCTGCTCTGCCTGGTACATTCTGTAGCTCTGTTCCACAGCAGTGTTTGGATTTCAGATTGTCACTCAGACTTTTTTTCTGCTTAATGACTGCATGTATGTAAATGATTCTGCTTTTCTTCTGTGGAAGAGGTCCGCTTTATCACTCCTGTTTTGGTTTTCAGCTAATGATTATATGTAATTATATTCAAGTAAAATATTTAGAAATAATTACATATATTAGTGGTATGTAAAATTTGGAATTCATGAACATCAGTTTTGATGAAAGGTACCTTTTAATTGGGAGGTGATAATCTCAGTATTATTTGTTTCTGTTTGAAAGACATTAGTGGCCAAGAATCTGCAATTCTCTTTTACAGGTGTTCTTGTAATGTTCCTGTTTTTTTTTTTTTTTTTTTTTTTTGTGTGGTTATTGTTTTCGTTTTGTTTTGCTAATAGGTAGGATATTTATTTGGCAAATCTCTAGGGAATATATTATAGATCCACATCTGGAGAGTGCTCTAAGGAAAACAAATTGTATTTTCTTAAAATTTGGGGATGCAATTAGTTATCCTTGAATTCCAAAAGGTCTCCAAGGGGTCAGCCAGTCCAACTCTAAGCAGGCTTTGCATTTAAAAACAGGAAGAAGAAAGATGCATTTGTCCTGGCTTCTCCATCAATGATCATGCCCAGGGCTCTCTGTCTTGTAAGATCTCCACTAGTCTTGAAAACAGAAAAGAATTGTCCTGAGCACGTCCATAATTAAAATTTTACCAACATCTGAGGTTCAGGTGCATTTTGCCATTTCTCTTTATCTGTTAGCCACACACGGAGCTGCAAATGGAAAACCGTCTTAAAGCCAAAGGTTTAGTTCTCTCGGGGGAGGAGGCTGTAGACGTTAGCATGTAGGCTTTCCTTGGTTGAGGACAACAGAGAGTAAAAGAGCAGATGGAGCTTTGTAAGGTCGAAGTTTCTGGAAGGACTCCCAGACCAGGTATGGGGCCAGAGAGCATTCCGAATAATGCGAAGGGAGATTCACAGTGGCTCCTTCCTCTGAGGTTGCCCTGATTCTACAAGCACATGGACCAAAGACACACTGATAGATGTAACTTTGAACCTTTAGTTGAGTTGATGCAGACCTTTAAATTCCTGTTTTAAAATAGGTTAGGGATGCCAGATCTATGTGAAGGCCATGCGTGTGGCTCACCAGACATTCTTAGGGGCTCTCTCAGCCTGTTTTGATTTAGATCATTCTGTATGCACTGATGTAGCGTAAGGAAGATTAAAAATGCCCTTACTAGGCTGACCTGAATGCTCCTGTAGCTGGCTCCATATGGGTATTTTGGAGGCTTTTGAACATGACAGCTCTCTCTCTCTCTCTCTCTCTTTCTTTTTCTTTTTTTCTTTCTTTCTTTCTTTCTTTTTTTTTTTTTTTACAAACTCTTCTGTATTTAATGTTAAGCCTCCAAGGGTTTTACCTCATGCACTATAAATGGAATATATATTAGGGAAGTCAACCAAAAACACACTAAGAAGTTGCCATGAAACTCTAGTTCTCCTCTTTTAGACTTTTATTTCTCCATTTTGGTGGTAAGGGAGAATCATGCATCTATTAATCTTTTACCTAGAAACTTTCCAATGTGACAGGGGTCGAGCTATTTCAAATTTGGAGCTCTAGGTCTCTTAAACGTCACCATCTAGACTGGTCCTGGGGTACATCACTTTATCTCCTTAAACTTGAATTTTCCTTTTGGTGAAATGGGAAGTTGAACTTCCGGAACTCTTGTTTATGACAATACAATCACTTCTCTTCATTGTGCCCAGGATTGTGCAAGATTTTTTTGGAGGATGAGTGTGCCTGAGGGGCTCTGTCGGTTAAGCCTCCGACTCTTGATTTCAGCTCAGGTCTTGATCTCAGCTTTGTGAGTTCAAACCTCGTGTTGGGCTCCTCACTGGCCATGGAGCCTACTTTAAAAAATGAAAACATCATATATGTTAATATATAAATTTGGGGTGGGAGAGACAGACTTGAGGGCTGTATTTTAACTTTTCGGCACATACTCAGATCTCTTATTTTGGTTCTTCTGCTGAGGTCTCTGTGATACTGACTTCTCCCCAAGCCCTGCTCCCCCTGGCCCAAGTCCTTTTCCAAGTCACTCACCTCCTAGCTCCTTGGCTGCCTCTACCTCCTCACTGATCTCTCTGCTTCTACTCTTGCCCCACCAACGGTCTGTTCTATACCCAGCACTGGCACAATCTTCTGAAACGAAATCAGAACATGTCTGTCACTTGCCTAAAACCCCTCCCATGACTTCCCACTGCCCTTAGAAATACAAATCTGTTCCTGCCTTTGCACCTGCCTCCTCAGCTGGGAATGCTCTTTCTCGAAGATCTTGCACAAAGGGCTGCTTTTCAAGTGGGTTGCGGCTTAAATGTCACTCCCTCAGAGAGGCCTTCCTTGACCACTTCGTCGAAAGCAGTCATCTCTACCGCTTCATACCAGACACATTGTGTGGATTTATTATTTATATAGTATGTCCCACCTGCAACTATCCTGTATATCGATTTTTGTTGTTGTTATATATCATCCCAGTAGCAAATAGGCTTCATGGGATTAAGGTCTTTGTTGCTGTGTGCACTGCATATCCTTAGCAGCTAAAGCAAATTCTGGAATATAATAGGTGCTCAAGGAGTGTTTATAGAATGAATGAATGAATGGATGTCATGGGCAGAAAAACTACATGCCAGAGAGGTTGTGGTCACAGAGCTAATTAGAAGCAGGGCCAAAGAAGACATGAATAGACATTTCTCTAAAAAAGACATCTAGATGGCCAACAGACACATGAAAAAATGCTCAACATCACTCAGCATCAGGGAAATACCCATCAAAACCACAATGAGATACCACCTCACACCAGTCAGAATGGCTAAAATTAACAAGGCAGGAATTGACAGATGTTGGTGAGGATGCAGAGACAGGGGAACCCTCTTGCACTGCTGGTGGGAACACAGACTGGCACAGCCACTCTGGAAAACAGTAGGGAGGTTCCTCAAAAAGTTAGAAATAGAGCTACCCTATGACCCAGCAAATTGCACTAGTAGGTATTTACCCAAAGGATACAAACATAGTGATTTGAAGGGGCACCTGCATCCCAGTGTTTATAGCAGCGATGTCCACAATATTCAAACCATGGAACGAGCCCAGATATCTGTCAACAGATATATGGATAAAGAAGATATGGTATGTATACACACACATACACACAATGGAACATTCCTCAGCCATCAAAAAGAATGAAATCTTACCATTTGCAACAACATGGAACTAGAGGGCATTAGGCTAAGTGAAACAAGTCAGTCAGAGAAAGACAAATATCATATGATTTCACTCATACGTGGAATTTAAGAAACAAAACAGAAGAACATAGGGGAAGGGAGGGAAAAATAAAATCAGGCAAAATCAGAGAGGGAGACAAACCATGAAACTCTTAACTGTACAGAACAAACTGAGAGTGGCTGGGTGATGGACATTAAGGGGGACATGGGATATAATGAGCCCTGGGTGTTATATACAACTGATGAATCACTAAGCTTGACACCTGAAACTAGTAATACACTATGTGTTAATTAATAGAAAAGAAAAAAAAAAGAAGCAGGGCCAAGACTAGAGCTCAGGCCCCTTCCTATCTTTCCTCCTGGTCACACTGCCACACAGCAAACCTGACTTAGAGATAATTCTCTCATTTGCTAGTTATTCACCAACTATTTATTGCACCCTTATTATGTTTCAGACAAAATTCTGTGTCAGTGGTTCTCAGGCAGAAGAGATGTTGGTCCCCTGGGAACATTTTTCAATGTCTAGAGACATTTTTAGCTGTTACAAGCAGGGTGGGGGCTGCTGCTGGCATCTCATTGGGGAGGTCAGGGGTGCTGTCCTACAAAGCACGGAGTTTAGGGTTGGGAGACACGTGACTATGGGGAGCATACATATGGAAATTAAAGACCATGTCAAAAAGAGGGTATGATGGAAAAGAGAGAAAAGTCAGAACAGAGTAAGCAGGAGAGCTGGCGGGCATTGCGGGTGCTGATGGGGGTAGGAAGGACTCTAATTTTAGCCTTCCCAGAGGTGAATCAGGAAAGGAAGTTTTCCTCGAGAGGTTGAGCGCCACGACCTGCAAGGACCAGTCCTTTGGGGTCAACTCACTCGACCTCCCAGATCATCCTCACACCTAAAAAGTATAAAACCCTTCTGAACCAGGGGACATCTCAACCTCTAAATGAAAATAGAGCAAACTGCCATGGGCTAGAAATAATTACCATTTTCCACTTTCCAGGGGTGTGTAAATTCTTCCTTCTCAACACTGTCAGTGCTCTGTCGTCACTCATGCAGGACAGTGTTAATTTGATGCGATTTGTATTGCTCATTGTCAACTTCTCACTTTTCTCTTGGGTAAGGGTAGTGTGATTTCAGCCTCTCTCAAGAGCATCCTGAGATTTTTGGTTGTACAGAGGTTTCTGTCTATCTAGGTTGGTTTCCTAAAATCAACAGAAACAGTTATAGATTTCAGTGTCTTGGGAAAGCTGTAGTAGTTGATGCTGGCAAAACTCAGTCAATGTAGTGGTTCTTACTCTATGTATGTGTGTATATGTAATATATATATAATATATATATATATGTAATATATATATATTATATATACACACATATATGTGTATCTATATGTGTAGCATACGTAGATATACATGTAAGATCTTGGTAAAAAAAATCATACTAAAATTTTGGTTGGATAACTTGGTAAGTGTGTACTTACCCTTTTGGTCTCACTCTTGTTTCTTTACCATAATTCTTTGCCTAGCATTGGCACCTGGTAGGTACTCACCAAATGCTTGCTGAATGAGTAAACAAACTGCAAAAATCAGTTTGGAATTACTGGGTTCCAAGTTATTTTTCCACATTTCCATGAACTTTATTTATGTCAGCTGAAACACAACTTGGTAAACACAGTAACATGTTCTTTTTTTTTTAAAGATTAATTAATTTATTTTATAAATAAATAAGATTAATTAATTTATTTTAGAGAGATAGAGAGTGTAAGTGGGAGGAGTGGCAGAGGGAGAGAATATTCAAGCAGACTCCTGCTGAGCATGGAGCCCCGTGCACTGCTCGATCCCATGACCATGAGATAAGGACCAAAACCAACAGTCAGATGCTTAACAGACTGAGCCACCCAGGTGCCCCAACAGTAGCATATTCTTACGGTGTTATGACTGTGACATATTCATTCATTTCTAAGTCTGATTTTTTTTTTAAATTATTGCCGGGGATATGATTTGACTTATGGGGTTTCTGAATCTGCTAAGCATAAATCTCTTAGTAATTAATACATTTTCCGCATACATTTAGCCTAGGGAGGGATTATTAAGCAAGGGAATAGATTTCGATGAATGTTCTTAATTCAAATGTGTTTAAATTGACACTGTTGAAGAAATTATGCCCAGTGCACCATTTGGTTTTGGGTGCCATTTTATTCTATAGAAGAACAATGTTGACTAGTTCACTGGATGTATGTCCATGTCTTTTTCTTTCTTTTTTTTTTTTTTCCAGTGCTACTTTTTCACAATTGAGTTTGGCCTTTGCAAGCAAGAAGGGCAACTGCGGGCATACGGAGCAGGACTCCTTTCCTCCATTGGAGAATTAAAGGTACGAAGCTGTGAATGAAAACATCCTTCCCAGGCAAACTGGTTCAAGGTCATGGAAATATTGATTTGTTTGTCTGAGCAGTTCTACTCGTAGGTACCCATAAATATTTAATACAGAGGATTTGGCACCTCGGATGTGGGTACTGACCTAACTTTTTGCACCTCTGAAAATGGGTCACGCCTGTCTAGGTTTGTGGTGTGACTCAGATGGTTGAGCAGCTATGTGCACAGATCAACAGGAATGACAAATGGATGCTCAAATGTTGGATAACATATGACTGGCCTAAGTTTAGTGCTGAAAAGTGGGCAGCCAAGTTAGCAGTGATCCTCCTGTTTGAAATTTCCTTGCAAGGGTATCTTGGGTATTTTCACTTCTGTTATCCCCGTGGCTCCCATGGATACCCTAGAATTTACTTCTCCAAGGGGAATTTGAGATTATTTTAGCGTCTTCAAAATTAATGTGTATTAAAACATTTATGGAAGTATGCAATTTGGAAAAAAAAACCCCTAAATAAACCTACATTTAGAGAGGTAGCTAATATGTATAGTAATGCCTAAGGAATGTTTTTTTTTTTGTCTTAAAAGATAGTAAAGGGGTGCCTGGGTGGCTCAGTTGGTTAAAATACAGTAAATTGGTCATTCATTCAGAAATGTTGGGGCCTGGATCATTTGATAATTTAAATATCCTGGTTACTTAAGAATTGCTGTCCACGCCATGGGAGGATAACAAGTTTCGATGAATTTAGAATGCAGTGTGATGTGTAATCTGGAAATGGTGCTAAACATAGTTTAATCTTTCTTTGATTACCCAGACTAAGATCAGGATTATTGACTATGCAGAGGTTGTTATTTGGGGTATTGATCATCCTTATATAATGTAGTTGGGAAATAGATGATTATTGGAACTTTTTGGTTGTTTATATTCTTGAAAGGTACAGTGTAACTGTAGTCATATTGAGTGTTCACTTTATGATTCCATTCATTCATTCATTAACTCCTCAAACATTGGATTGAGTACCCACTATGTGCCATGTACTGTGCCAGTCACTGGGGATGTAAATAATGAAGAAGGAGGAGGAGAGAGAAGAGGAGGAGGGGGAGGAGGGAGAGGAGGAGGAGGAACAACATAGTGGCAACCTCAGTGGACACTTAAGCAGACCTCGATTAGTATTGTAGGTGCTTTAAACATATTAACTCACTTATTTCTCATAACAACCCCGTGAGATAATCAGTATTATTATCACAGATGAGATAACCGAAGCACAAAGACATTAAGGAGCTTGCCCAAGATCCCTTAGCGAATGAGTGTTGGAGCTGGACCCACGTCCAGGTGGCCTACCCTGCAGGATCCCAGCCCTTAACCAGTAGGCTGTACTTCCTGGGGTCCCTGTTATCAGAGGGTTTGCTTTCTAGTGCAAGGGGTAAGCAGCCAATTAGATAATGCCAAGTGTGACACATGGGCCTGGCACTTACTAGATCATGCCTGGGAAGGCTCCTGACAAGGGCCTTGCTGCCCACGCTGACTCCTGAGGAGTGGGAAAGATGAAGGAGGAGAGGATGAGATGCACAGAACAGTTGAGCGGACAGCAGCATGTGCGCTCTTGTCAAATCCTGCCCTGTTTGGGGAGCTGCGGGAGCTTCCATGTAGCTGGAATAGATGATAATGTTTCAAATGACAAAAGCCTGATGTAATGTGGTAATTTTTTTTTTTTTTAACAAAGTTCTGAACAGCAACAAAAAAGCCACTTGGCGTTAATTTCAGTACAGTGGCCAAAGCCCACAGCAATAGCATGATGTCATTTCCCTGGAACACCCATGCCTTCTGCAGAATGCTTCTTGATTTCCATGAGAAAAGAATTAGAAAATGATTTAGCTCTTGAGCTACATCTATTTACATTCTCAGAAGGTTTATAAATGATGCCGGAAACAAAAGAAACAAATCTCTCTCATTGTCCCGACTTTCGACAGGGTCCTCTAATCGGGTTAATGGGGCATGTATAGGCAGCATTGGGTTGAGTGTGTTGTTTTTGTTCCTATTGGTGTGGACGGAAATGTCTGGAAATGGAAATCAGACAGGGCTACGTACACCAAAGGGCATTGTCTGCAGTGAATCTTGTTCTGGTCCATCACCTCTAGTCATTAGCATTCTTCCATTCTCAAACTTCTACACTCCAACTTCCCAGTGATTGCTACTTCGGACCATTTTTACAATTCAGAAATTCTTGCTATGACAAGTATCTTCTGATTACTCACAGGGAATACACAACACAAGAGGCTTCCCATACCCGCTTCCCTCTCCTCATCTCCGCTGCACTCTCTGCAAATGTCCAGAACCCTCTCACAGCTTCTGAGTACTTCTGTCTAACTTCTAGTTGAATGGACACATGATAATTCTGAACTCAGGAGAGGGGGATAGCTTTAGTGATAGCATTATAAAAATTCCTGTGTAAAACACACTTAACAATTTCGAAAGGAGTTACCTTTTGCAGTGGAAGGTCCCTTGTTTCCAACTGTAGCCTAAATGTAGGTCCCAGCTAAGCTGTGGGAGGTTTTGGTGTAATCTTTATTACTTTTACATAAATATCCACGATGCACCTTCTCTCCTTGAACAGAACACTTCTTAAAATTTGTGCTTTAAGAGGCTAAATTTTCCTGGGCGTAGGTGTTGTGCTTCAGAGCTGACCAAGTACTCCCAAGGGGTGTATGTATAGTTTGGAGGATAACTTTCATTTTCCCTCTTATTTTTTCAATGATTACAATGCTTATTTTTTGACAGTCTTTGGAGAGAGAAACTAAATATGGAAAAGCTTGTACAAGCTACATCTGATAGCCACAAAGACTTCTTTTAACCTCATCAGTGGCTGCCCTCTCTCTTCTCTGTTCTGTGATGTATTTTTGGGAATTCTGAAAGTGTGTTTAGGTAGGGCCTCTACCATACCTTCATCACTCTGGGGAGCAGCCGATAATGAGCTAACTCATTTGGAAGTCTGACTTTAAAAAAAGGATGAAAGTAGGATGATCGATTGGTGTTTATCCATAGTCATGTATGTCTTTCACACTTTTTCTATCTCAGAATTGACCCTACTATATTATGTCTCATTTTTCAAATTTATTATTCACTCATTTATTTATTCACTTTATTCAACAAACCGACAATTAAAGTTCTAATGTTTCAAGGAACTTGGAGTCTCTAGTAGGGAGATTCTAAGAAAGTGGTTGATAGGAGTCTCTATCGAATCCAAGTGTCATGGGCAAGCAACAGTGAAGTTTGTTCCTGGTGGTGGTGAGGAAATGATTGTTAGCTGATGAAACGGCTGAATCTTATCCTAAAAAGTTAATACATCTAAAAAGCAAAAAGGCAATTTCTCCTTTTTTTATGGGTAAAGGTAAAGTCTAGTTCTTTATACCCTTAAGGGCATGGATTAGATTTTTTGTAAACAGCCTTAGCACCACCCCATAGTAGTTGCTGAAATAGTACATACAAATCCATCTGTTCTGCTTTTCAGGTTTTGACAAAGCTGATGGTTTTAAAATTTTTAATTATTATTATTTTTTCAGCTCTAGTTTTAGGATCTCCTTGCACAATGAGTTTATCATACTGCCTTTTTAATAGACTAATCAGCATTCAAAGAACAGACTTGTGTTTATTACAATCATTCAGGTTTATAGCCATTTGCAGCAGCTCTGTCCAGGGGCTAGAATTCCCACTAGGCCCATAGAGAAGAGGCTGGAGACACCTGCAGATCCTGTCACCGGTATGGCTAGAGTTAGGACTCACCACTGCAGAGCTCTCCCACCTTTCCCCTGCACAGATGGCTCAGACATCCCTCCCCCCGCCAACTCCTTTTCCTGAAACCAGCTCTGTTAGTAAAGACAGAGCAAACTCTGGAGCATGGGGAGTTGGAAACAGGTCTTTAGCTTTTACAAAGAGATTGTTTGAAGAGGGAGTTTTTTCCCCTTATGCCTGCAGCTTATTCAAATTGATGAAACTTGCCAACATCGCTGATTTACAAAAAAAAAAAAAAAAAAAAAAAAGGTGTGATGCCATTATCACCCGATTGAGCAATAGCAATGTTGATGTCACTTTGTACTTGGTTAGTAGGAGGGACATTTGAGGGAAGTTCAAAAAAATATTATCTACATGCATGCATATGGACACATATAAATGTATATATTTGCTGTTCTGATGGGGGAAAAGATTACAATGTGAATATGGGAGTGCTTGCAAATTCTTATTTAGAATCTAGGGCCCAAATTACCTCTAAACCTGACTTCACACTTGACTTTTTTCCCAACTTAAACCAGTCCTAATATAGAGGGTGATGATCACAGGATTTACATGGAGAATAGTTGAGATAGTAACTCAGTGCCTGCAAAGGCAGGTGGTTGGGAGGAAGGGAGATTTTAAATTGAACTTAGGGCAGGCACTATTGTAGTCTGAAACCCGTAGGCCTCATAGCTAGGGCCATGTTATTTTCTCTGTGGGTTCTGGATCCCTGGGGGAGAAGAGCTGCACCAGTGGTGACAGGCGGGGTTGAATGCCATCATCTCCAGGCTGAACTGTCGATAATCACTTAGTATACCGGGCACTCCCATGAGCCAGGTGCTTTGTATGCATTACCTCTTTTAATTCCTTTTTTTTTTTTTAAAGACTTACTTATTTTAGAGAGAGAGAGAAAGAGAGAGCATGCGCGCGTGAGCGCGCGCGCGCGCGTGAGCGAGCGCAACTGGGGGGGAGGGGCAGAGGGAGCCGGAGGGAGAGAAAAGCAGACTTCCTGTGGATTGCAGGGCTCCATGTGCCACTCAATCTCAACTACCTGAGCTGAAATCAAGAGTCAGCCACTCAACTGACAGAGCCACTCAGGCGCCCCTCGTTTCTTACCACAACCCTGGCTTACAGATACTATTCGTATCCCCATTTCCAAGATGAATACTAGACTAGACTTATAGAGGTGGAATAACTTACCCAAAGTCATGCGGAAACTTTAGATAACAACTGGGTTCTGGGCAACTTGATGTTGAAAAAAGATGTTTGTATTTAAAAGGCCGGAATGACAAGTAAGCCTTAATTTGTGCACCGAAGCCGATTAATTGCTAATGGCCACCTCTGTTGGGAAGGACGGGAAGGCCATGCTGAGGCCAGTGGGAGAGGCTGCCACGGCCAGTCTGTGCCACCTGGGGCAGAGGGAGGAGAGGCCGAGAAGTGCAGTGTATCTGCAGGCCCTTTTCAAATGATACTGCAAGGAGGGCTTCGGAATTCATGTAGATTGGTCTTTTCAGTTTCTGAAAGAGGAAATTCTGTCCCCACCTAGGGAAGTTTCACTCCTCTGATATCATGTCTCTGGGACAGTGTGTTTAGAACCGGGGTATCACAGCTCCCAGTCCTGCGTACTTGACTTTAGCACTCTGGGTAAATCCAAAATAGTCTTTTTAGAGAGACTTTGGATGAGAGCAGGTGATTCTCAAGCACTCCTGTACTTTTAAAGTGGTGTAAGACTAAAAGACCGTCAGCCACATTCTCTTAGCCTTAGAAGGCCTCTGTCTGCTGAAGCCGGATGAATTCTTGTGGACTTCAGGATACCAGATGGTTAACACTTTGGGAAGGAGTCACCACAGAGTTCCCTGGGGACATCAAGCAGTGTGGCTCAATGTTTACAGAGAAGCCACTGTGGACCTAGAGGGGAGGGCTTCTCCCTCAAGCCGAGGCAGCGGAGAGAGAGATGTGACAGGAGCTCAACAAGGCTTCGCCCCCTGGGGCATCAGTAGAGACATGGACATTTCCTAGCCTTGGGGCCACACTCTAGTATTCAGGCTGCATGGATGTCCCGGGCAGGCAGCCCGCAGAAGAGCTCGCCGTCAGGGAAATGCGACCACTCACAGGTGTGAGCACCACCTCGTTTGTCGGCCTCACTCAGCGGTTTCCCCCCAAACTCCAGGCTCTTGTCATGCTCCAGGCTAATACAGGTACCACTCTCATTCCCTTTTGTAATAGCTGACGAGCAGCATTTGTCCCACACCCCATGGGTGGAGAGTCCCCAGTAGGTAGTTAGCATGTTGGACCCAGCAGGCTCCCGAGTGTAGACTGCCTTGTTGAGAGCTTGCAACAATCAGCTCCCAGTTTCTCCTTGGAATATTACATTTGGCAAGTGTGAAATGCATTGCCTGATGGTCTTTGCCTCTGGTGTCTTGAAGCCTGTCCTTGACTGTCCTTGAAGTCTGGGGCAGAGCACTCTGCCCTCTGGGCTCTTTCCTGGTCCCCTCTCCTCCTCTTTACTAGTTAAAATGACTACATGGGCTCATCTGAGTATCCAGTGGAATGTCCCATGACAGTTCCTTCTACAGCTACACTGATTTCCGTCCCTGTTACTGTAGACACACATTCGGGAGGCCTCCGTTATACATGGTGACTGCCAAGCCTGCTAACGGCCCATCAAAGCATCTCAGACCCAAGCAGATGAGTTTCACCTTTTTCTCGTCAGCAGTGGTTTAAATGTTCTCCCAGTCTGTCCGGCTGCTGCTCTGCCCACGTCCCTGATTGTGAGGATGAGAAAACAGAAAGGTCACGGACACTGAGTCAGTCACTGTCCTTCCTTTCCTACGTGCTGGTGGGGGACCGCACACTTAGAACGACGCACTGAAGTCAAGCACGCCCCGAGTCCGCGGCCGCGAAGGAAGCCGCTTCTAATTCTGAGCACCACAGCAAGTCGGTAGGAAGCCTGTTCTTTGCAGAGGAGCGCCAGTTCTCCAAACTCTCCAGTTTGTTTCTCAAAACTGTGAAGTTGTTTGTAAAATGTGGACAGAATTATTAGTCATGGGGATCCCCAATCCCCTGATGTTCACTGCCCTGGACTGAATCTAGCACAAACGCATTTGCAGGTGTAGTGACCTTCTACTTCTAATGAAACCGTTCTGTGGGCCAAAAAGAATGCGTTCATTCCCAGAGGCCCTCCGCATCCCCTGATTCACGGATGCATCGATGTGGACAACACAACTTTGCGGGAATGCAAATCACATGTGGGCTAGGGCCGCATGCCTTTTCTCAGTAATGCCAGTGTTTTGGTTTGCAGTTACATTTTCAGACTTAGGGAACGGCAGCCTTATTCGTGGAAGGGTGCAAATCATGCCGTGCATTTTGAAATTGTCGGGGAATATACCAAGAAATGGAACGGGAAAGGTTTGTGGCATTTCTCTGGTTAACTCAGCAATCCGCCTCTTACACCGGAAGGTGGAAAAGTACTTAGGGTAGAACCCAGAATCTGGAATGCCACGTCCTCAGGAATCATCCAGCCCAAGCCTCTCCTTTACAGTTAAGGAAACAGAGGCACAGAGAGGTAAAACACCATGGCGTGGTTACCCAGCGTGATAGCAGCCACATCTGGAGTGAAGCCCCTTTTCTCTCAGTTCAGGGAGGTTCCTGCTGCCCCTTCTTTCTGTCTGCCCCTCTCCCCCAGCTAATTGAGCCTTTCAGGAAAACACAAAATCTAGAGGAGTATTTCTCAAAAGAGACTTCACAACCACTGGGGTCGGAATCACCTTGGATGCCTCTACCATGCAGATTTCTGGGATTTACCCAGACCTGCTAAATAAAATTGAGGCCAGGTATCTGTATTTTTTTTTTCACAAGCTCCTCAGTCATTCTTATGCACATGAGGGTTGAGAACCATTAACCCAGGGCCTATAAACAGGCAGGTGGCACATGGCAGGAAGTGACCACTCACTTTTAGCCTAGCTGAATTGACCTCGAGGAGATAATCATTCACTGTTCCTTGCTGTTCTCTGTGCCAGTCATGTAGTGAGTTGAATGGAGCTAATGATGGTTCAAAGAGTAATTGCACTGGCTTCCCTGTTTTCCTAACGCCTGGTCTGAGCATAACTATAACTATTAATATTAGTTCTTTTTGCCTACCTGACAATATTTATCTGCAGCATTTTGCTCTGCTCTGCTTGCTGGAAGGGAAATGAATGCTTTGCAAGTATCCTTAAAATATACAAGCCCACTCCAGACTCTGTTGATACACAGTACCTGGCCTTAAAATGTCTCGTAATGAGGCCACAAATAGTTCAGTCAGAGTCCCAATTACCTTTCCACGCAGGTAATTATTACTTCTGCCATTTGAGTGAAATTTCAGAACATTGCTTATGGCAATAAATTGAGGGCCATATTTATGTTCTCTCCTTGCTTCTATTCATAGCATAGTTTTAAAATTCCATTTCTTTTGGAATATAGCTCCAAACTGTCCTTCCATATGGATTTGTCTGATAATAAATAAAGTAATACCATAATCTCATCCCCCCCCACCCCCCCGCTTCTAACAGACTTGAACAAAAGCAAACAAAAACCCAAACACTCAATTTACCCTGTGTATGGGAGAGTACCATATTTCATGGCCGACTAGCAACTGAGCAGTTCTGTAAAAATACTGATCTGTGCTGTAGAAACACGACATCATGGCACTTTGGAAGTCTCATTATGGAGTTTAACAGGTTTTGTGGTATGTTTTGCAGCATGCTCTTTCTGACAAGGCATGTGTGAAAGCCTTTGACCCAAAGACAACTTGCGTACAGGAATGCCTTATCACCACTTTCCAGGAAGCCTACTTTGTTTCAGAAAGTTTTGAAGAAGCCAAAGAAAAGATGAGGTAGACTTGTTTTTCTTCCATCTACAGAAAGTAACTTTTTATTTCTTCTGGCTCTATTCCTTCCTTCTCTCTGTGTCTCCTCTACCAGTGAGAGTTGATCGCATATCCTTCTATCTCCGTTTATTTTGCAGGGACTTTGCAAAGTCAATTACCCGTCCCTTCTCCGTGTACTTCGATCCCTACACACAGAGTATTGAAATTCTGAAAGACACCCGAAGTATTGAAAATGTGGTGCAGGACCTTCGCAGTGATTTGAACACAGTGTGTGATGCCTTGAACAAAATGAACCAGTATCTGGGGATTTGATGCCTGGGACCAGTGTCATTGCCAGTGTGATCTTTTTGGGGGCTTAGCAGCAATTCAGTCAATGTCATATAACACTCATAACTTTCTGTGTTGTGTCATGGCTTGGCTAGTAAGCATGCAATTCTGTATATCTCTATCTACGTGTAATTTACTGTGTTAATGTGTGAAACACCATAAGGAACCCAGTGACTACAGATAACCACTCATTGTTTGAAATGTAACCTGTTTAACGTCTTCAATAGATTTGACCTTTCCTGCTTGGTGTCCTTAACCAAACTGCAGCTCTTTAAAATTTGTAACAACTAGCCCTCTTCTGATTCTAGCTTATTACTTTTTCCTTCTCAGATCTGAGCTTTTCCCCTACGTTCATTAGATAAAATGAAAATAGCTGCGAAACTGCTTCTATAGCCCAGTGTTTCCACAGCATTATTTGAGATAAACCCAGAATTGTAGGAAACCTCCCATCGCATCAACAAAGGATTCAGTATTCTGTTTCAAAAGGGAAAACTAGTGAGCACACTAGTTGGAATGGGTTTTCAATTGAGTATTTATACAATGTAAGAAAAGAGAACATCTTACAAATGGAACAGATAGGGGACATTGACCGTGTAGAAACTGAGGGGTGACATGCTTTCCAAAGAATTTTGGAAGAAATTGCTTCCAGAGGGGCCATTAGGAAACACTAAATGGTGGGCAAAAAAATCTTGAGACTATGAATTTTATGCTGGAATAAAGTAGATTATCATGCTCAATTGTTTAGCCCATTTCTCTTAGAGAACACTAATATCAGAGAGCTTCGATTTCAGAGCTGTGGAAATGGATCTCAGAGAGCTGAAGTGATAGGCACAGTCAGCATGCACTAACATTTACAGCCCGCTGCACCCCACTTTTGGGTCGCTGAGAAGAGTTCAACTTGGTGGATTTGTGTGTAGTCAGAGAAGGGAAACCAATACTTATCAAAACTAAGGTTTATCACTAAAGAGGATTTAGTTTGTGATCAAAGGCTGCCAGTAGTACAGCTGTCTCCCCCCACAGCGCCCAGCCAAGCCAGGTCTCTTGAGGGCTTGTCCGGTTTGCCCAAAGTTTGGGCAGATTTGGGCAAATGGTAGCGATACACCACACATCTCTGGTTATCTCTGCCCTAAGAGGTATCATTGGGTGATTAAATGAACAAATAAAAAACTGCTGAATGAGTGAATAAGTTTCTTCTGATTCTCTGAACAAACACAACCGCGGTTCCTCTCACACTCCTTTCGTCATACAGAATGCTGGTTGGAGGGAATAGGGGCTGGGGAAAAGAAGAGAAGAAAATGATGACCAAATGATTTTTAAGTTAACAGCTCTGAAATATTTACTTCTGCAATTCCCTAGGTGTTCTTTTAATAACAAATTGCATGTAATTTCAAACTAATTGATACTCACACGGGGCCATTTGGAGTCAGAAATTTTTGGACTACACATACTCAGGGAGGCCATGACAAAGAGTAAAAATATGGCTCAGAGGGAGGTAGATGAAAATAAGTCAGAGGTTTGAATAGAGGTCCCTTAACTCCTGAGGATCCTTCATTTCTGAAGGATTCTTGGAACAACTGAGATTTGGAAGGGGATTTGGTAGACAGAACGTGAGAGTCATGCGACTTAAAATGCAATTTTGTAAATTATGTTCAGTTAGACACTGTATAGTACATAATTAGTTTTTGATGTAGTGTTCAATGATTCATTAGTTAAGTATAACACCTAGTACTTCAATGCTATTTTAGATGAAAGAGATAGTGCCTTGAAAAATTATTGGTGTTAGAGAAATGTTGAGCTAGCAGAACCAAGAAAATCTAGAATGATCTAGTAGTTGCATATTTCAATAATTTTATGGGTCCCCAAATACATAGTTTTTTATATCTTGTTTTGCTAGATTTAGATGACCCTGACTAATTATTTACTTATAAATACTAACCTAGAACAATAACCCAGAACAACAAATCCAGAAATTTCCAGAACTAGTTGCCAAATTTTCTCAAAGAAGGAAATTGGCTGAGAAACTCTTATTGTTTGCCCTCTATATAGTTTTCGCAATTTGGGTTTGCTTTACCCACCCTTAAAAAAAAGCCATAAATATCCATTAGGTTTTTTCCCTTCCAGCCCCATTAAAGGGGAGGTTTTCAACTAAGTGGACTGAAAGAAGAATTATAGTTAATTGTAAACAAATTCCCTCAACAAAAATAATGTTTGAGCTATCTTCTGATTTGGCTTGCAGTGGGATCTTCTTTTCTTTTCTTTTAATATGTGCAAAATCTATGTTGTTTCAAAAATAGAAGAGTTGCAAAGTAAATAGGCTTTCCCACAGAGCTTATGTAGGTATCATACACGGTGGAGGAATTACTTGGTTCTTTTTAGACTTGTTCTCCATTTGGAAAATCAGTAATGATGGTTTTCACCGTGTGAAACAATGGAATCATGGTTTTCATTTGTTGTGAGCATTTAACACGCAAATGCCATTACAACTAATGGTGGGAAAAATCCTATAAAATTTAATGGCCATCGTAGGAAAAGTGTTGGCAGAAGAAGTCCTCAAATGGAAATCGTACAACAAGATAATCACAGCTAGCTTCTCATCATATTTGATACCTGCTCTGTGTAACCATTTGTCTCCATTATGACTCATGACTTAAAGCTAAATTAAATAGAATCAAGGACAATTATAAATTTGAAGACACTTGCTCACTGTTGTCTCATTGTGCATTGCTACTTTATTTTGACTTTGCTGCTAAATTCTATAAAAAGCTAATCAGAAATCAACAAGAGATTCCTAGTAAGACCAGGTTTTTATGCATCACAAATTAGCAAAAGACAGCCAGAATCTGATTAGTCCAGTTTTTTTTTTTTTTTTTCCTCTTGGAGCATTTTTTCTGTTATGAGTTAGGATCAGGCATCCAATATATTCTTGGATGATCAGTTTATTTGGCATAATGAGAGTTCAATAGATTGTTCATAAATAGCACCTTTTTAAAAAAGATTTTATTTATTTAAGAGTGAGAAAGAAAGAGAGAGAGTGCAGGCAGGGGGAGAGACAGAGGGAGAGGCAGACTCTCTGCTGAGCAGGGAGTCTGATGCGGTACTTGATCCCAAGACCCTGGGATCATGACCTGAGCCAAAGGCAGACACTTAACCAACTAAGCCACCCAGGTGCCCCATAAATTACATGTTTTAAAGTAGGGAACTTTGACCCAAGGTTGTTATTTATTTTTATTTATTTATTTATTTATTTATTACGCTAGTGGTAAAGGTTGTGGAACTTGGGTTTCTGGTTTAGTCTCATTTATTTACTGTGTAATTTAGAAATGATGCTTGATGGGGATGATATATCTGTGCTTGTCTTGCTTGCACGTAGTAAATGGGCCTCAGCCTAATGAATGTAAAGTATTGCAACATTTACCAACACGAAAAGTCTAAAATGAAAAACAGTGTGCTTTAACGTGGAAGCAAATAGAAATACAACGTTTCATTTTCAAATGGAGTCATGGCTCACATCATCTCATTTTCTTCATTCGAGAAAGAAAACATTAACACACGATGTAGTTGTCCTCCAATTCATTTGATCTAATTTTCAACTTCTAAAGAATCAAGCACTGATGCTTACTCTCATGAACCTTGTCTTACTTATAATGAAAAAGAAAGCAGCCCAGAGTTTTCTAGTATGTCTGAGTTTTTGTTTTGTTTTGTTTTTTCCTTTTTCTCCTTCTTCAATTTCCAGAGGCATTCTCTTATTTTGGGAAATGATTCTTGTGTAGATTGCCCTATTCTGGGAAGAGGCAAGGGAATTAATAGTGAGATACTGCTTCTTCTAATATTAGATTTACATGTGTTCAAAAGAAACCAGTTCTGGAACATCAAAAAGTGATGCTTTATAATATGACTTGGGGTCTCAAAACATTTATTCAGTGGCTTAGACCATATCGGGGACTATCTGAGATACTTTTCTAGACACTGAAGATATAGTGGTAAATAAGGCAGAGGAGTTTATGCCCATTTTGAACTTATATTCTGGTGGACAGATACAGGAGAAAAAAAACATTATTTGAGACCACAAAAACATTATTTGAGACCATTTTATGAAGAAAATAATTGGAGGGATAAGGAGCAATAGGCAGGGGGAAGGAGTAAGGTGGCCAGGGAAAGCTTTTCTGAGCAGATGGCATTTGACTAAGGACCATAGGATGAGAAGAAGCCAGGCGTGAAGAGACCCATGGAAAGAGGGTTTCTGGAAGAGGGGGCTGTGAGATTAAAGCCATGGGAAGGCTTCAGAGGAAGGACAAGAGAGCAGCCTGGGAGGCAAGGATGAGATAACACAGGGTTCCAGAGGGGATCAGGTTTTTATTTTTTAAAATTTTATTTATTTATTTGTTTATTTGAGAGAGCAAGCGAGAGCACAAATGGGAAGGGCAGAGGGAGAGAGAGAGAATCCTAAGCAGACTCTCCTCTGAGCGCATTGCTCAACAGGGGGCTTGATCTCATGATCCTGAGATCATGACCTGAGGCAGAAACCAAGAGTGTGTTGCTTAACAGACTCAGGAGCCCTTGGAGGTCAGTTATGTTCTAAATGGGGTGGAAAGTAACCGGGGAGCCATAGCGAGACAGTGACAAGATCTGATTTACATTTTTAAGAGGTTACTCAGGCTGTGGTGTGGAAATGAGTTGAAGAGGGACGGGATGGGAGTGTGGGGTCAAACCAGTTAGGAGGCCATTGCAATTCAGTATCTTGCTGGATCATGGTGGACATTATGAAAAGATGTTGTAATTAAACAAGTTACTAAATTGAGTGGGTGGATTAGAACTGTCAGATGAAAAATGAGGAAACTGCAATTACTGGTACCTAGGTTATCATTTGACCAGAGAAGCAGATAGCCAATGATATCCTGTGTCTTCTGCAAATACAGAAAGCTTCCTTTGACAAAGCAACATCATGTTACACTTTCCGTGGCCAGCTTTTAAAGATAAAAAGCCATGACGATTTTTTCCCCCTTGTGAATCACAAATACTAATTGCATAAGTAAAAAAGAAGTAGAAAATGAGGCATTCTTGGTGCCCATGGGTAGTGCTGACATTTAGGATAATTCAGGACAAAAAAGCTCCCTCACCTCCTGGCACGCTGAACTTTTGTGTTCACCATGCCATCCAGCCATTTGGGTGGGAATGGACCATGGAAGTGTAAGTGAGTCAGTTGTCTACTTCCATTCTTCTTGCTGCTTCCCATCTCCCCAGATGCATATTTCAGGTACTCCAGAAAGCTTCACTTACTGTGATTTCTTCCTCTCCCCAAGAAGGCTGGGTCTGGTGCAGCATCTGGGTGTATATTTCCTTCTTGGGGAAGATCATAGAGAGCCCGATGTTCGACCTAAGGGCATCTGTGGTCATGATATGCCTGCAAATAGCATTCTCATAATCCAGTCTGGATACAGTTTTTATAATTGAACAACGAAAACGTCTGACAGATGTGGGTAGGGTAATTTGAAAGCTCATGGCACTGAGAAATCAAGTTCATTTTCTGTCAGAATCAAATCTTTAGCCCTCATTTTTAGGTTAGGAAAGATAATATTAATAATAGGAAGGTGGTGGGAATTTCCTGGTGCCTCCTTCACTCCTTCCAGATCCCTTGCAGTCCCTACTTTTTAGCTTGTTAATTTTCATGGAACTAGCAAGATGCTGATTCAGTAGGTCTATTATTCCCAAAGGATTGAAAACCACTGAACACATCTAATGTACAGCTTGCCCAATTTTAGTGAACAGCTAACTTCACAGACGTTAATGAGGCCAATTATTGGCAAGTGAATTTGAAGTGAAGAACACATTAGGTTTGCCACTATAGCAGTTATTTGTTATTGGGATTGATCGAGGCAAACTTCCTTTTGATCATTACATCTGATTGATCACAGCACATGGCATTATGAAAGAATGAGGTTCCCCAATCAGATAGGTACTTGGAAGAAAAATCTCTACCTTGCCAGGGCAGAACATGTTTCCCTATCCATTTCAGTGTGAAAGCCTAGCTATTAAGTTGGAATGGATCCTAATTAAGCCTCCTCACAAATCTCTAAAACTTTTTGGTCTTTCCTGTTGAGCAGAATTTAAAAGAAGCTGAAATTCCTCCCTTTCCCTACATACAGTCAATATCAAAGAAAATAACTTGCAGGGTAATACTTACTGCTGAAAACCAGTGCAGACACAGAAATCCTGATTTGAAGTGGCATTGGAAAGTATAATTTGATTCACCCAGCCAAATGATTACAGCAAGTACAGATCATCAGCATAGCCCACTCCAGCACGTTTGATTGGTGATCAGCTGACAGCTAATTGCCAGGATGAGTCTGCCTCTTGAGCTTCTCTGCCTGGGAACAGAGGGAAAAGTCCCCATGAGTCCTACGGAGCCTGGACAGAGGGTATTCCATGTTGGAACTATGCCTTTGAGGATGGTTGTTGCTTTGCTTATACTGGCCAGCTGCTGTTTGCCTCTCTTCTAGCAGTAACCGTGACTCCCCCTTTCCTTTTGTGAACACCCCCCTACGCTCTGTTCATACCTTGGGTAAAGCTGACTCTCTCAGTTCCAGGGATGGGCTTATGGCCAAGGCTTTGTCAGTGAGATATATTATGGTGACTGGTACAGGGATGGGCCATGCCCTGAGGCGGGCCAGTTAAAGTCAAACCCTGGCCTTTTCTGGAATCCTTGGGAAAGAGGCATGCTGCTGTCTTTCTTCCATGACTAGAAGGTGGTAATTTATGAGTCTAGAATTTCTAGGAGCTACCAGGCAGGGAATATAGGACCAAGAGCAAGAGATAGAGATGATGACTTAATGCCATTGTGAAGCTCATGGATTTAGCTGCACCCGAAGCTGGATGTACCTTTGGACTTGGCCAGGTCTGTGAGCTAATGCATGGCCCCTCCTCCCTTGCTCTCATTTTCCTGCTGTGGCCACGGGCTCCAAAAAAGCACGAACGCCTAGGATAAAAGCACACAAAGGAGAGGCAGGAGATTTTAGACGTGCTTTTCTTCACAGTTTTCCTCTTGGTTTTGGAACTTTTCACAACTTCCTGAGGAAGTACTATTTATATCCTTTTGGTTTATTCTGTGCCATAGAAGTCTGGGATGTCTGACCTGTTTATCCTCCTCTAATGCTGGGAACGGTATGACTTCTTCCGGTAAGATGTGGCCAGCAAACTTGCTCAATGAAAGGGTTTAATTGGATTCTAGGTGACTATCTGAGATTCAATCTGGAGGCCACTGATTTGTTCCATGGAAAAAGAATATCAAGGCTAATTAAACTTAAGATACTTGGATAAGACTTCTTTGGTACTTTTTTTTTTTTGTCATTGTTTTTGTTTTTACTGTAAGTGTTAGGAGGATCTGGTTTGCAGTAGAATTGAGGAGCTCTACACAAAAATTCTCAGATTATAGGGAGAGAACATGGGCTCTGGAATCAGGTAAATGGAAGTACATAGTCTGGTTTCTCTGCTTACTAGCTGGGTGATTTCTATGGATATACTGACACTTCCTGAGCTCCAGTTTCGTTTTCTGCAAATGGGAATGAGAATATGTTTTTATAGAATTATCATCAAAATTAATTTTATATATATGTATACATCTAACCATAAAAATTACATCACAAAGGTTAATTTCCTTCTCTTCTTGTTTTAAAATCATGAGCCCTTAAATGTCTCTAGCTTTTCTCACAATTTAGATGATGAAATCATTGTATCTTAATGGCCCAAAGAAGTACCATCCAGTGTTATGGGTCATTGTTTTTATTTCTGTGACTTTTCATACTTGCATTTGACCAGATGTTAATAGAACTGAGTCTCGTTCAGATGTGAATCTGTGGGCTTGTGATCATTTGCATGATGGCCTTAAATTACTACCTGGAAATTCAAAGACAACAGATATTCCCTGATTCAGTGACCTCAGAGATGTTTTGCATTTCTCTCTGGACATCAAAATTTGTATCTATAAAATGGGGCTAAAAATATAAAAACCTGTTTAAATTAATGAAACAATATAAAAGGTTGGAACTTTCTGGAAGAAACACACTAAAAAGATCAAACTATTATTCAAAGTTCATTGAATCATGATAAGTTGGCTCTGGGCCAGTCTACAACTCTATCTCAGAAAAACCGAGCCAGAGGGCAGAACGGTTGGTGGGTCCGTGTTTTAGTCACCAGTCCCTCTACTAAAAGGCAGGCCCAACCAACCTCTTCTCTCTCAGAGGCACTGCGTTCCCAAGGCTTCATTTCAGAGAGCAATTGCTTAGGGCTGTCTCTAATGAGAATAAAGTCCTGGTCAGAGGGAACAAATTAAGTTCAGAATATAAATGCATTTTATTTGTAAAGCAGGAAAAGGAGGTGCTAAGTGAAAAGAGGAAATTGGAATATTATGTATTGGGAGAGCAATTCCCTTCATCCTTGGAGCTAATGGACTGAACAAAAAGTGAACAATTTGTTTCATGTGATGATTCGCTAACGCGAACCGACGAGGTTTCCATTTCGGAGTCCCATTGCACATTCAGCTGCTTGTTCTGTAGAGCAGTAGCACAATTATCTGTCTATCTACTGCACTGCATAAACAGGATGGCTGAAATGTGTGTGAGGAATAGCCGTAACTGCTTAAATCCTTCCTGTTTAAGGAAGGAGCGAGGGAAAGGCAATATGGAGTGTCTCCTACTTGCCTTAAAATAACCATCTGTTTCCTTTGTGATGTCCTCTTCCCTGGAGAATTCACTTTCAGAAAAATATTCTAATATGGAAAGGAGAGCTGTAGCTGGATTTAGAATTACTTGGAGCTTTATTCCGACATCCTTGTCATCTTGGTTTTAAATTAAACAACTTTGAATATAGTGCTCTTTCTAACCACCAGTGTAGACATTATCCTTGTGGTCGCCTTTACATGAGGACTGAGGTTAGGTGGGACAAAAAGTGACATGTGGGGAGAAGGGACATTGGACATGTGAACTGAAATGAAGCCTCATTTCAGGAAACATTGTAATCAAAAACTGATCAACTGTTAGCTTTATCTTCCATTCCTGAATGTTTATTTTGTTGACTTTTGTTTTTGTATTATTTTGTATCATTTGGTTTGGCTTGGCCAATGATGGGGAGCTTTCATACATATGGCTCATGGAGCCCAAGAGAAGGGGTGCAGTGGGCCTCCAAAAAGAGCTGGTAACTGGAAAGACTTTAGATTTGCTGTTTTCACCTTTGCCTTCTCTGCACATCTGCTTCATTCTACTTTCTGGGACTTTTTTTTTTTTTTTAAATCTTCTTTAAAATCTGCAGATGGGATTTTCCTATTTACCCATCTGCATGGAATCTGTGTGGAATATGGGGACTTCAAAACTCCCGAGTTTTACATGTTATAGTTTTAGCTAAAGACAGACTCACTGCATCTGAATTCAGATTTCAAATTCTTAGGAAAGAGAATCTGATTGCTCCAGTGTGGGTCAGCTTCCATTCATGGTCTAATTGACTGTGGACAGAATGGAAGGGTGATGTGGTTTAAATATGACTGCAGAGACTGTTTCCTATGAACAGGGAGTCAGTTCTGGGAGAAGATGGAATGGGAAGAAACCCAAACAGGTTTTTATTGTCCAGACTATAACTATTGCCCCATTAAAAAAAAAAAAAAATCATTGTGCCTAATGGAGCTTGTCCCTAGATCCTAAACGATGAGGCTTCAGGTGGGTCTTTACCCCCTACATCTCATTTTAATCACTCCCTTTTGCATGTCCTGATTTCTCATCAAATGTCCTAGTTTTTTGAGTGGTTGAAGTGAGCTTATACTAGTGGTAACATCACCATTGGCCAGTCCGTTCTCTCCCTCTCTACTCTCTCCCCAATTTTGTACTTGACATCATCTAACATGCAGGCTAGAAAGACCTCTTGGTGGGCTCTTAAGGTGGTGAGCAGAGAGGAAAGACAATGAGAACAGAGGAGGAGCATGAAGTAAAGTAGGAGGATCAAGAATGTGCGGTCCTAGAAGCCAAAGGAGAAGAACTTTAAGGGTTAAGGAATTATGGACTCCAAAGAACTGGCCCTTGGGCCCTGGAAGTATGAATGGAGCACCTGTGTCCTGGATATAATCATAAGCATAGTCAGTCAAATTCCATGCATGTGAACTATATGTTCCAACTCAGATTCCTACCTTACTCTAGGAGTGATATTTTCCTTTCTTTGAAACATGAGGTTAATTTTTCTATGCAGAAAGGGAATATTACTCAGCATTGAAAAAGGAGGAAGTCCTGCCATATGCAACAACAAGGATGAACCTGGGAAACATTATGTTAAGTGAAATAAGCCAACCACAGAATGACACATTCTGTATGATTCCACTTATAGAAAGTATCTAAAACTGTCACACTCAAAGAAGCAGAGAGTAAACTGGTGATTTCCAGGTTTGGGAAGGAGGGAGAAATAGGGAATTCATCCATGGGTAGAAGGTTTCAGTTTGCAGGATAAATAAGTTCTAACAATTTGCTGTATGACACTATGCCTATACTTAACAACACTGTATTATGGACTTTAAAGTTTTGGGGAGAGCATAGATCTTATGTTGTGTGTTCTTACCAGAACTTATCTCCACCTCCCAAAAAACCCAATCCCCAAACCAAAACCAAAACCAAAATGAAAACAAAGGGATGTGAGGTGATGAATATGTTTAGTACCTCAGCTGTGCTGATGGATTCACTGTATGTCTAAATTTATCAAATTATAAACATTACATATGTGCAGTTTTTTTGGTATCTCAATTATACCTCAGTAAAGCTGTTAAAATATTCATAAATAAAAAAATTGGAAAAGAGGATTGGATTATATAAATACTAAACTACTTCCACTTTCAAAATTCATTTAACATATCTATAACAAAATCTATAGGTCAGATTTTCCCCAGACTCCATAAAACCTATCTATTCCTCTGTCATATGGTCATTGAACGTTTTCAGAACTGATGAATCTGCCAGAAAGTGTATTAACATTCTTGAATATTTCTCAGGGTCCACCCACCATAGAATACACCAGTCCCTTCTATACCTCAATCACCATTTGCAACTTTCTCTGACCACTTTTAGGAGACCGTCTCCGGGGCCAGTTTGAGCCACACGGGCAGATAAAACCTTTTTTTTTTTTTTTTTAAATTTTTTATTTTTGCTTTGTTTTCTATCCACGTCCACAAGCAGCTCTTTCACAGAAATATTGTGCTATTTTTCTATTGCTGCTCTAACACCACTGCGACCTTAGCTGCTAGAACAACACAGTTTTCTAGGTTGGAAGTCTGGCATGGGTCTGACTGGGCTAAAATCAAGGTGCTGATAAGGCTGCTTTCATTTCTGGAGACTGTAGGGGAGAATCTGGTTTTTGTTTTGTTTTGTTTTGTTTTTGCCTTTTCCAGCTTCTAGATTTTTTAATTCATTTTTTGGCTCATGATCCCTTCTTCTGTCCTCAAAGCTAGCAATGGTGGGTGGAGTCCTTACCTTGCATCACTCTGACAATTCTTCTATGATCACATCTCTTTCTCTTGACTTTTCTACTTTCCTTCCTCACTTTTAAGGACTCTTGTGAGTACACTGGCTCTACCTGGCTAATCCAAGATTATCTCCCTCTTTTGAGGCCAGCTGATTAGCTACTTTAATTCCATCTGCAGCCTTAGTTCTTGCTACCTCACCTAAGATATCCACAGATTCCAGAGATTAAGAATATGGACTTTTTATAGGGGGGCTTAATTTTGCTTACCTTAAGGAAGTTATTTAACCAGTTTCTTTATTCTTAAAATGTGGATATTATTTTTCTTGTACACTTGGTGCAAAGAGTAAATGAAATTACATATTAGGGGCACCTGGGTGGCTCAGTGGGTTAAAGCCTCTGCCTTCGGCCCAGGTCATGATCCTGGGGTCCTGGGATCGAGCCCCACATCGGGCTCTCTGCTCAGCAGGGAGCCTGCTTCCCCCCCCCCCTCTCTGCCTGCCTCTCTGCCTACCTGTGATCTCTCTGTCAAATAAAAAAAAAAAGAAATTACATATTAAAAATTTATAGTAACAGTGATAGATATATGGTGAAGAATATCATTACTATTAATGTATTATCTGGCACACCCAGACAAGAAGTATAGCTAAGAGAGAATTCTGTTAGAAGGGTTATTTTTCCTATTTAAGCCCTCTTGTAGTAGAAAAAATTTTCAATACAACCTTTCTCCTATAAAAAATAGTAATGTCTTTTCATTATAAGATGTTTGGGAAATTAAACGAAATGTAAATAAATGATATGTACACTGGGGTACCTGGGTGGCTCAAGTCTCTTGATCTTGATCTTAGCTCAGGCCTTGATCTCAGGGTCATGAGTTCAAGCCCTGTGTTGGGCTCCATGCTGGCTGTGGAGCCTACTTAAAAAAATATGACCCATATACCTCACAGACACAGCTGCTGTTGAAACTCATGCTCTCTTACAGTCTTAGAGATTTTATAGCTGTAAGCAGCAGAAGCTCAAATTAGCTTAAGCAAAAATGGACATTTACTGAAAGGATAGCCATGAAATTCAAGAACGTCAAGAAGGAAGGGCTCTGGTCATTGACAAGACAGCAATCATGTTTACTCTTTTCATTCCTCTAAGACAGAATGTTTTCTTATCTTTGCTTCCTTTTGGTGTTTTTCTGCTCTTGAACACTGATTTTTTTCAGTTTTGGACGTGCATGTGGCTACTCTAGTTCATGGCCTTTGTATTAGTTTCAGTAAAGGCTGAGCTCCTGCCTCAAAGAGCCTCTGAAACGCAGTGGCTTAAAAGAAGTGTATTTCTGTCTCTCTCCAGGGTGATGGGGTAGGTCTGCTCCACGTAGCCATTTTGGATTCTAGGTTTCTTCCATCTTTTTGCTCTGCGGTTCCCTCGGGTACTGACAGGGTCTGCCTGGTTGAAATTGGCTCACTAGCATATCCAAGTTTCCAATTTGTGGGAGGGAGTCGAGGCAGCGCTTGTTCAGGAGAAAGGGCTTACCTTTCAAGTAGGAGATAATCTAGAAGTTACATACCCAATTTCCCCTCTCAGTCCTTTGATCTGAACTAAACCACTTAACCACAATTTGCCACTGGAAGCTGGGAAATGTCAAAGGTGCCGTCAGGTATCCAGCTACAACCCTATTGCTGTGGACAACTAGCAATAGTCCTCTGCTAGGACTTCCCAATTCAAGAACTCAAATTGCAGGTGGCTCAGTTAGTCGAGTGTCTGCCTTTGGCTCTGGTCACAGTCTCAGGGTCCTGGTATTAAGCCCTGTGTTGGGTTCCCTGCTCAGCAGAGAGCCTGGTTCTCCCTCTGCCTCTCTCTCACTCACTCTCTCTCCCTTAAATAAATAAAATCTTAAAAAAAAAGATAAGAAAAAAAAAAAGAACTCAAACTGCAGCTTCTCTTCTTTAATTCCAAACTCTCCTTAATGGGGCTCTGACTGGTCTAGGATGGGTAAGGTATTTAGTCAATCTTATTTAGTCAATCTTTGTCTGGGGAGGCAGGATCATGTGAACCATGGAAACATCATAGAGGTTCTGGGAGAAGACTAAGAAGGAGCAAACATACAAACTGCCATTATGTATGAATATATATATTCCTCCCAATACGGACATATAAATACATACACAAATATTTGGGGATTTGTCCTCCAAATCTGTATATCCTGTTATCCATCCATCCATCCATCCAACCATCCATCCAACCATCCATCCATCCATTCATCCATCCATCCATGTACATGTTACCCAGTTCTTTAAGATTTAAACAAATGTTCTTGAATTAACTGGGTCAGAGAAGATAGTTCTCCTTTCTTCCTGAGCATACACCTAGAACACACTTTCTGCCTTCTTTATAGTTAGGTATGGCCATATGATTGAATTATGGATAGTAGAATGTGGGTCATAGAAATAATTTGCATGGTTCTCTACTCTCTCCCTCTCCTATCAAGAGCTAGCCAAATGCCCAGGGTGACCTTGGAATTCATGTGTCACATTGTCTGTCAGCCTGAGAACATAAATAACTGTGTGGAGCAGAGCCACTAGTCTCTTATCCATCACCAAGTGAACTGTGATGTGTAGTAGAAATACATTTCTATTGTTTTAAACCATTGAGATCTAGGAATAGCAGATAAGGTTACCTTAATACACTCACTAATTTCTGTCTCATGGGCTGTCCAATGCCCTAGCTATGATTTCTGGACTTCTTGGAGGACTATATTTTTATGGTACCTCTCTCTCTGATTTCCTGTTTTATTAAAGCTTGGAACTCACTTATCTCTCCACTTGTAAAGTAGTTTCTTTCTTCCTTGACCACATTAAGCCAGGTGGAAGAACAAAGAGCTTCTGTTCTTTTCTCTTCCCCTAATACTATTACCCAGGCTATCTGTGCACATGGCATACTTTGCTGAAGATTTGTGCGACCCCTAAGAATTGGATATTTAAAAAATCCTTGTTCTTCCAAGTTCATACCCCATCTATGGCTATGTTAGCTGGTTTTTTATTTTCTCTCCTCTCTCTCTCTTTTTCTCCTCAACCCCAAGTGAAACTTTTTTGCAAGGTAGTCTAGCTACCTACTCTTTGGCTAGTCTCAGTCTACCCAGGCTATCCTCAGATAACTCTATTTTCTCTTGCTATCTATCTCTCTCTCTCTGTCACACACACACACATACACACACACACACACACACACACACACACACTAAGTCACCCCCGCATCCCTTGAACTCTAAGTGGTGCTTTACAATATTGGCCATTACACAAAAAGCCTAAAAAAAATCCAGGTGGTTAGCTCCTTCAGAAAGAAAGAAAAAAAAAAAGATCAGAAGAGATGCAACATTTCCAGCTACACAAGGGCACACTCGCAGATACAATCAGACGGAGCTGAGGATTGGTTGTCTTTATAGCTGGGTAAGCACCCTTCAGCGAGCCTCAGCCTCACTCCCACTATTCCACATTATCTCTTAGACCTGGGCCATCTCACTCACTTCTGTCACTTGCCTCTCTCTTTTTGGCATATGAGCTTGCTCCTTCTTTCCCATGACAAAGTAGTTTCTAAGTCAGTAAGAGCTCCGGGCCCAACTCTCAAAATTACAAGTATTCTCATCTAAATGCATGCGTATTGGCCATTTTGCTACTTCTGTGATGTCGCTGAAGACCTAATAACATACAAATGTACCACCGTATTACTTAACCATTTCTCTAAAGCTCTTAATGTGAATTGTTTCTAAATCTTAGTGTATAAATGCCTGTCCACTCTCCATTTTTATAGACTAACTTCCAGGAGGTATCATCATTTGGTGAGTAGGTATGAAGAATTCATAGTACCTGATAGATATCACTAAATTATTCTGAAAGAGATGCCATCAGCTGTGAGTGCCAGGGTTTTGCTTGCGGTAGTTAAGAGGGCTATAAATCAATCTTGAATCACAGCTCCTACAAGACCTGGAAGGGTTCCTTACTTTTGAAATTTTTGACTGAATTCATGCTCTGAGATGAAAACTATATAAAGTGTAGTATTTGATTAACCTGCGTCTAAGCATATATGGTACATTTTAATGATGATAATGAGACAAGAATTTCAATCATCCTCAGTAAAGAATGTGCAGAAACCTTAGTTAAATGTGGCTGAGCAAAGAGTTTTGGTTCCAGTTTTCTTTTTTGTATCACACAACTTTTTTTTTTTTTTAATCCTTTTCTGTGTATCTCATGGTGGTCTCGTTCCACTTAGAAGGAAGGCTGCTTCCTTTGAACAGGACATTTCTTACCATTTGCAACAAATTTTTAGTTTTCTTCTGTTTCTTAAAATAGAGAGTCCATCGCAGTGTTCAAAAGACATGGCTTTCCTCTTTTCCCAGGCCGAATGCTTCTCATCTGTTCCTTACTATGCTAGCAGCATTTGCCCTGTAGGGTCGTCTGTCTCTGTCCTCTGGACTGCCTGGTTCAGCTAACATTCTGGACTTGGGTGGAAATACTGGTCAAATTGTGCAGCATAATCACGGTTATATTTCCTATGTCACACTGATATAGATCCTTCTGGACAAGTTTAATTATTTACGTTCCTCATAACCACATTCACGCAGCCTACCCCGGTGAATGATGAATATAACGTTACAATGTAATTCATCACACCAAAACTCTTACTCTGATATGAAAGGAATCAAAGGGAAACTTCAATGCAGAGATTCTCATTTATTTAGGGATTCAGGAGCAGCCTGCCTTAAAGGTCAGTGTGTGGCCTTGATGCTTGTGTAACATGGTTCCCATTCTCATAATGGTACGACTTTACACAAATAACAGCGAAGATCAAAGTCACTGCCCAGTTCAACCAGGTAATGTTCTTTCTGTGTTTGGAATGGACTTACTTCAGGAATGAATCGTTTCATCTCTGTGGTTTGCTTGTCTAGACACCGGTCTAGTTTAAAGTAACATCAGAAGCCCTTTAATCTAATGCAATTAGGGCAGTAGTTAAATTGGTTAAATGGAGAAGTTGTTTAAAGCAGGAGATTATTTAAAAAAGACACTTTAAAGATTTTACTTACCTTAAGAATGTATACTTTTATATTCCTTCCCCAGCATTCTCCTGTAGATCTGCCGTCTTCATTTTGGGTCCATGTCCCCTGGCTGGAGTTTGGCATCGTCTTCCTTGCATCAACCCCAACCATAATTTATTGTCTGTGAGTTCTGCTTCGGCTTCTTCAAGTAGAGCAATAACCTAAGACATGGGCACAGCAGCCTGGGTGCTGACACCTTCATTTTTATGATTCTTTTGAAAATACTTTACGATGGTCTCACTCACATTTAATCTGACAGCATATTTTTTAGTGACTCACCTTTATAAAGTCTTTCCCAAACATTCAACATGGTTTTCAAAGACAGGGCTCTTTTTTTTTTTTTTTTTTTTGCATTCAACATCATGAACTTACATGATATTTCATTAAATTATGCAATTATATAACTACAAAGGCAAGGTTAAGTGGCATCAACAGGATTGGGAATAAACAGAGTGGCCTCTTGGCGAGCACCCAGCTCCGCTGATGGGAGCCCCATTGAGTGAACTGCCTAGGGCGTGGCCTCGGCCGGTCAGCTTTCTGTGGCAATGGGCTCCACCAGGGAGCCCGGGAGTATCAGCTAACCTGGCAAACTGGTTAGTGGAGGTAGGTTAACAGAGTTCCACTCGACTTCTAGGATCCCTGTTAAATGTGTTATAGGGGAATTTGAATGCTACTTACTATGAACTCAGTTAAGGTGGGAAATAAATATTTTGCGGAAACCCCAAACCATTTAATTTGAGTTTCTGGAAGATTTTTATCTTTTATTCCACTGGCTCTCTCTCTAACACTCCTCTCGGTGGGATTCTTCGCAATTTAACATCAGAGCCCGGATGAATCTTTTAATACACTGGCTTCGTGTTTCCTTGCCCTCCTCTGCCCCACGCAGCCTGCCTTCCAGCCTCCCACAACTCTTCATTTTCGGGCATATCCCAACATTGTTGTTGCCAGTAACTGCAACCTCTCTGTATGTTCTGTTTCCAACAACTTCTTTCTACCACCACCCCCTCAGCTCTGCAGCTCCCTTCAGTGACCTCAACCGTGCAAGTCCTGTTATCCTCTTTTCACTCTCCCTCACCTGCCTTTTGTATACATTTCCCTTCCTCTCCAGCTTAAATTCCAGGCTCTGTCATTGTAGTGATAATGCATACACCCTCGGCTGCCCTGATGGACGCTCTTGCTTTTTGAGTTTTGTTGGGGAAAATCCCAACCTAGGTAAGCCGTACTGTTTTCTTCCTCTATGCCTATAACCATGCAAAAGAATGTGATTGTAGACAAACACACAACTGTGGTTGGTCTCACTTTGTTTTTCTATTTTTTAAAAGATTTTATGTATTTCTTTGAGAGAGAGAAAGAGCATGAGCTGGGGGCAGAGCAGAGGGAGAGGGACAAGCGGACTCCCATGGAGCTAGGATCCCGACTTAGGCCTTGATCCCAAGACCCTGCAATCATGATGTGAGCTGAAAGCTGATGCCTCATTGACTGAGCCACCCAGGCACCCCTGGTTGGTCTCACTTTGAATTTGTGATCTCTTACCCCAAGAGGCATTTATGCAGCCTGACCTTACGTGGTCCATGTACTTTCCCACTCTATTTGATTATGTCATACTTTCTCCTCTCTCTCTCTTTTTTAAAAAGATTTTATTTATTTATTTGACACAGAGAAAGATCACAAGTGGTCAGAGAGGCAGGCAAAGAGAGAGGGGGAAGCAGGCTCCCCGCTGAGCAGAGAGCCCGATGGGGGGCTTGATCCCAGGACCCTGAGATCATGACCTGAGCCAAAGGCAGAAATCCAACCCACTGAGCCACCCAGGTGTCCCCTCCTCTCTCTTTAAACTCGCATATCACCTGCTCCATCCCCTCTTTTAGCTGACCTTGCTTCCTACTCCGCTGAGAAAATAGAAGTAGTCAAGAGGCTTTCCATTAGCTCCCATCCAAAACTACTTGTTTTCTAGCTCTAGTTCCATCTACACTGTCTTCTCACCCATTTATCAACCTTCTGTCTTTCTCCTTCATTACGTTTTCATCTTCCTCTGGATCATTCTCATGAGCATAGGGGAAAAAAAAAAAACAATGCTATTCTCCCTACCATTAAAAAACAACAACAACAACCCAATATACTTTTTAAAATTGCATTTCTCCCTCTTGCTATTGCCCCATTTCTCTGTTACCCTGGATAGCAAAAAAAAATTGTTAAGGAGCTATTTATACATACTGACCCTGTCCCTCTTCTCCCACTCTTTAGACCTCATGCCAACCGAGTTTCTGCACCTCCCACTCTACCAAAACTTAGTCATATCATCAGACCTTCACGTTGCAGGATCCTCATGGTAATGTTTCAGTCTTTTTCTCACTTCACCTTTCAGTACAGTTGGTCCAATGGCCCCCTTACTCTATACATGACTTTAGTCACTAGGCTTCCAGGCACTGTCCTCTTCTGGGGCCTTCTCCTATGCCTCTGGCTGCTTCTACTCAGTCTCTTTGCTTGTTCTTCCTCATTTCCGCAACCTCTCTCTGTTGCAAGGTTCCAAGGCTTGGATTTCACCTGTTCTCTAGCAATACTCATTTCCTCATTTCCTTGGAGATCTTACCTAATCTTAAGCTTTAAGTAACATTTAAGCGCCTATGACTCTTAAATTTCTATTTTAGCCTAGACTTCTTCCCTGATATGTGCGATTTCTATTTAATCCCCATTAAAGCCTAATGGGAAACTCAAACTCACTATGTCCAAGACTAAGATTTTGATTTTTGTCCCTGAACTTGCTTCTCTCGTAGGCTTCCTTGTTTTTGTAAATACATCTCTATTAAGTTGTTCAGTGTATCCGTTAGCTGTTGCTTCGTAACAAACCATCTTACTCTCAAAGTCTTAAAACAATAATTGTTTATTATTGCTCCTGTATCTAAAGGCTGATTTGGAGTTGGATAATCTAGATTAGTCTTGCCGAGGCACCTGGGCTTCAAACTTCAGAGGCTAAGGCGACTCTACTTCCTACTGCAGGTCTGTGGGTCACCTGAGCAGCTCTAGTCCACCTGTTTCTTTTTTTTCTGGAACAAGCAGACAAGGCAGGGACTATTCTTTCATGTGATGGCAGAGGTATAAGAAGGCAAGAAACAATGTGTAAGACTTCTTGAGATTTAAGTTTGGGACCAGCAGGTAGTCACTTCTACAATGGTCATTGGCCAAAGTATGGTTGAGCCCATGGTCAAGGTGTGGGAAGAGAGATGCTGCCCATATTAGGGTCATGAGAAGGACGCTGATGCTGGGAGACATGAGGAATTAGTCAATAATTCAGCTGACCGCAATCCACCCCAATCCTCAGTGTCATACTTGATTCTTCTTTCTTGTACTAGCTCCCAACATTCAATCCATAAATCCTGTTGTCTCTACCTTCAAAATACATCTGAAGCCTGATCACTTCCCACTACCTTCACTGCTACCACTCAGGTCCTAGCCACCATTAATGTCTTACTTGAATAACTGTAATAACTTCCTGTCTGGTTTCCATGCTGCTGTCCCTTTCTCCTGATGGTCTTCCTGAGTATCGCAGCCAGAGTGATCCTGCTGAAATGGAACCCAGGTCATATCTTTCATTTCAAATCCCTCCAAAAGCTTCCCAAATTAGAGAAAAAGCCAAAATTCTTAGAAAGGCCTAGAAGAGTGTATAAAATTTTAATCTTAATCCTTTACGTCTATGAGATCATGTTTACTCTCTCTCGCCTCACATTGCTTCAGAAATAACACATTCCTTAATGTTCCTTGAAAATAACGACCATACCCCTGCCTCAGGGCTTTTGCACTTGTTATTTCTTCTGCCTGAAATGCTTTTGCTCTGGATATCAATGTCTTGCTCTCTTACTTCCTTCAGGTATTTGCACAAAAGCTACCTTCTCAGTGAAGCGTTATTGTTCAATTCTCTCTCCCCCCTCCTCCTCACATCTTGCTACCTACCCTCAGCCGTTCTCATCATCCTTTCCTGTATTGTTTCTCCATAGCACCTATCACCATTAAACATACATATATTTTATTCATATTTTGTCTTCCCTTACTGGAATAAAAGCTCTATTCTTACATCTCTCTAACTGAGATATTTCCTCCTCTTGTTCACTGCCATACCTCCAGAATGCTTGTTACATAGTAGACTTTCAGTTACTGAAATGAATGAATGAAAAAATAATTGAGTGAATTTTGCTGTTTCATTAGTGTTTAATTCATAATGAGCAGAAAGAACATTGCTTTGCTTAATTGTGAATAATTATCAGTAAATATCTTAGGGATGTTTAACTTAAAAATATTCTTGATCACTTATAATCTCCTGAAGTCAGCTATGAATTTCAGAATTTTTTTGTCAGAAAAATTTATAATTTGGATGTTGATTAATTAATTATTAATAAAGTACATAGTAGAGAATATATTTATTGAAATTACTTCTTTTCAACTGAGCTTTATTTTCATCTTTCCTTCTTCTTTAATCTATGGTATTTACTCTGGACAGCATTTCCTCTGGACAAAATATTATTTGTTCCCTTTCTTTTGCAAAATGACTGGTTTTGCAATTTCAGCAAAAATGGCCTCAGTAGGGGAAATAAATAAGTTTAATTCTCCTTTAGGTTTTGAGATGATTAAAATTGAGAATAGGTGGGATGTTTCTCTCATATGTTATTTCTTCAGCTTTATAATTTTATGTTCAGCTAGTTTATTTTTCTAAGTCCTCCCTTTTTTTTTCCTCCTCTGAGGGCAAAGTAAATCACTTTACCTTGCAGAAAAGTGCCAGCAGCATCCTGCAAGATCTTTGAGGAAGCTTATCCATTGTCATTAATTTTGGAAGATTCATGGATCCCTGTAAAAAATATAAAAAGTCAGTGCTTGGAAGCACTGATGATTATTATTTTTTACTTTTCTTCCCTTTCATTTGCAAGGGGTGGGTGGGCATATTTCCTTAGTTTTAATGATAGTGATACATGATCAGAGATAGTCATTCTTCCCAAGCTCTAATGGAAAGGAGTGACTGCTCATCCAAAAAATAGAGCCTGGTCTGCAGTAAGAATTATGTGTGTCTGGATGAAAGGAATTGGTTTGGGTCTCCTAGCATATATCAATAAGTTTAGTTTCCTTTGTATATCTTACAAAGTTCCTTTCATTTCTTTTACTTTATGAAAGGTGATTGAAGTAGAGGTTTAAAGGGACTAAATATATTGCTGCAATTTCCTGCAACTATTATGTTTCCTTCCATATGTCAGGCTGAAGACAATTATCAATAAAATGTATAGAATTATTATTTGGCACTGACACTCACACTTATCACGTGCATTTATAAAGGCACAGGGAATATGTTGGATTAGGTTTTCCAAGTCTTTGCAAATAACTCTTTTGATCTTTGATTGTTTTAATTCATATTTAAATGTTTTTTAACTCATAGCCTTCAGTTTTGTATAGAAAAAAAATCCTCACTATCCTGCTTCTTCAAGGTGGCATTCCAGAGGAGGTTTTTTGTTTTGTTTTGTTTTTCTGGTAGAAATGTCTAAATTTATGTTTTCCCTCCTGACATGACCAAATGATAGATTTCTTTACATGAAAAATCTGAACTTAAATGATATCATTTTTAATGGCTGGTACCTATTAAGAAAAACACTTTACATTCATTATTTGATCTTTTTCCTAAATCAGTGAGTGTGTGGGAAAGAGTAGTCACTGTAGCATTCTCCTGTAAAACCTTTTCCATTTGTCGCTAGTGTCTTGTGATATTTTCTCCATGGCCCAGTGACCCTTGGCCCCCACATCTCTTCCAGAAAGGAAACAGGAGACTCTACTTTAAAGAATCAAATTGGGGGAAAAAAAATGAATGGACATATCGCCCTGGACATAGCCTGCAGATATTTTCAAAGTTAATTTCTCCCGGAGGAAGGGCAGTAAACAGGCTTTCACTTCGGAAGGTCAAAGTCTTATTTTTAGTCATTTAAAATGGGAATGTTAATAAGAACACAATTAGAGTAAACAGTCTACAGCCCATGTGAGAATCATCAAAGTTATGAACAAGAGGAGGCATTTAAGGGATAAACATCATTGCTGAAATTGTGTTGAAATGAAAAAAAAAGGAGGTTAGACTGAGAATATGCTGAAGATTTTAATCACATCTTTGCTCCTTTTTTATTACCGACACCCTCCCCCTCCACACACACCCTCTTTCCCCAGGCTCAGGCCAGTCCTGGTCTTCCTCTTGGGTCTAGAGTGGAGGGAGCACGGCACTTCAGAGACAAGGTGGTATATTTGCACTTCCCCTTCCCTTTGTCCACCTTGTGACCTCACTGGCCTAGCCCCTGCTGGTGGGCTTCCTCCTTGCTGGAGCCACGCCCACAAGCCCTGGGTGTGGGGCAGGGGAGATGTCATGCCCTTTGTGGGAAGGCGCCATGGCCTTTAATGAGAGAGGTGTTGATAAGGCTTTCTCTATTTCTGTGGAAAACTAAAAAAAAAAAAAAAAAAAAGGACTGGTTGGACCTCAGGACAGTATTTTTAAAACTTAAAAGCACTAGAATAAGCACTATCGTAGAAAAAGATGTTAAGTTTCTGGTTTTGGAGATTGTCCAAGAAAATGTTCGGTTCATCAACAGCGATTCACTGAGACTTATTTTATTTTAATGTCCAATTTTCACATCCGTCATCATATGGCTACACAGGACTTTGAGGAAACAGGGAACTTATGGTTCCATGTGCTTTGGGCTCTTGTCTGAAGGTGAGAGGCCCCAGCGAGCCTGCATGGTCCACATAGCCCCTGGCTGGTAGAGACCCCAGCCTCTGAAGTCAAATTGCCAGGCTGTTGAGTCCTGCTTCTCTTAACAAACTACGGTCTTAGTAAATTATCTAATCTCTCTGCCTCAGTTTCCTCATATGTGATAGGGGGGCAATAATAGTATCTCCCTCACAGAGTTGCAATGAAATGCTGAGAAAAGTGTCTGACACATTGTAGCTCATGAGCAGGGAGTGGAGGAAGCTGAGAATAAGAAGATTCTACTTTGCATTTACTGTGAGATGTGAGAAGTGACTGAACTCTACGAAATTAAAGTGACTCATTAAAAAGTGGGGCAGCAACAATATATTTTATTCTACCCTATCATTTAGGTGTAAGAAATTTCTTTTAGTTCCTTAAATCAAATTTAATCTGATCCAAGCCTTCATGTCATTGGCTGGGAATTCCATCTCAGCAGTTTTTGGAGTTTTCTCTGTTGCCAAATTGGGCAAAGGAGCTGGTGAAGATGGGGTGGGTGAGGGATGAAGCCTACAGTGAGACCACTTGGGAGTGATTCTCATATCTTTGGTTCCTATGGATCTCTGCCCCAGTTCACATCTATCTTGGATAGGGACAGGCTTTGAGCCCCCCCCCTTTTTTTGAGCTATATTGAGCCATGATTAAAATCATAAATGAAATTGTATTTTAAGTGTACTACATGATGATGTGATATATATGTATATACATATACACTGAAGTTTACCAAAAATCAAGTAAATAAGCATCCATCACCACAGTTACTTTTTTTTTTGGGCTTTCAGAAACCTTAAGATCTACCCTCTTGGCAAATTGCAAGTATATAATACAGTATTACTGACTATAGTTGCCACACTGCACATTAGATTCTCAGAGCTCATTCATCTTAAGACTGAAAGTTTGTACCCTTTGACCAATATCTTTTCATTTCCCCCATATGCAACCCTCGGCAACCACCATTTTACTGTCTGTTATTGAGTTGCCTTTTTTTTTTTTTTTTTTTTTCAGAGTCCACATATAAGAGATACCACACAGTTTTTGTCTTTCTCTGTAAGCTGCTTTTGCTACAAGCTGGAGTCTGGGTGTTTGTGAGGCTCCACTCCTACACACCTACGGGCCACTCTCCCAGCATACACAGACAAGCATCTCTCAGTGATCCTGCTGTCTTTTCTCTTTGTGGGACCTCTTTGTTGTCAAACCCACAGATCTCAATCCCTTTCCTCATCTTGGGAATTCTCCTTCCAAGCATTCACCTTATTTCCTTCCTTTCTTCCCCTGTAGACCTAGCATAACTCTCTAAATGAATTTAGGCTTTTAGAAAAAAAATCCAGAAAGATGTATAATCTTTGGGCAACTTTTGCTTGGACCTTGCAACACGAAACTCCCTTAAGAAGAAAGCATAAGGACTCAGTGGCCATCTTGGAACAGGGAGGGAAAATGATAGGAAAAAGAAAACACATACTAATCTCACATTTTGGTTTCAGAGTGTGGAACGCAGGAGCTCATTTTCTCTGGAGTCCCTCCTGTACACCTTTAAGATTTGTAAGGGCCTCTTCTCTGACACTTGTTGAAATCAACAAGTCATGTTAAATGTCAGTCAGTGCAGTTTTAGTCATTTCTGGCCTACATTATGGCCCATGAATTGTCTTTCACCGGCAAACGCAGCACAATCCTTCTCCCAACGGAGATCTTGAATAGTGGAAATGCGATGCATACCAGCACAGATCTGAGGGACCCAAATACACCAAGTATTATATTTGGGCTGAATTTTAAAATAGATGTTTTGTTTTGTTGTGTTGAAGGACATTAAGAAGAAGTGACCACCACTTGACCCGAGGCTGGACCGGGACAATCAGAGGCTCCTCACCCCCCCGTCCTTCCCTGAAATGTATGTTCAGCCCACCATTCCCACAGCTGAAGCTGTTTTCAGGGATGCAGACTTGAGAAAAAAATATTTTTAAGCCTTCTGTTGTATCTTATATGTGACTGAATGCTTAAGTCCTCTGTATAAACTTTGAAGATTCTAGTGGGTTGGTGCAGAGATCTACTTCTCTTGAGGCCACCTGAGATAAACCTCGTGAGTTAGTTCCCTTGCTTATTAAAACCTGCCACCTGCCAATATGGACTGGCCTTTCTCTTTCTCTGTTCTCTCCTTGCCCTCCGTGCATGGGGCCAGTTTACAACCTAACACATAGAATTGAAGTAAGCAATTGCCTTCACCTCTATAAAATACTAAGTACTAGATTTTTAAAACATCCGAGAGTCAGACTTTGGTCATCTATGACCCTAGAAGTTTTACATGACCTTAAAGGAGTCCTTGGTAACCTGCCACCACAGCACAAGCTCATTGGTCTCTTCCTCATCTATTTTTCTTGCTCTTTCTTCCCCTCCTATACTATTCTCTTCCTTCTGCCTTGTCTTTCTATCTCTCCATTTTTCCTGTCCCCTCTCTCTGTATTTCCCCTACTTCCTGTTCCAGAATAATTGTTACCCACCCCCATTGGGGACAGCGGGACCAAAGAGACTGTTAATCTCTGGTGGGAAGGTGTTTTCTTTTCTTTAAACTGAAGAGCTGCTTTATTTTCTCATTAAGAGAATGTCACATATGATAAAATCTTTGAAAAAAAAATTAGGGGCGCCTGGGTGGCTCAGTGGGTTAAGCCTCTGCCTTTAGCTCAAGTCATGATCTCAGGATCCTAGAATTGAGCCCCGCATCGGGCTCTTTGCTCAGCAGGGAGCCTGCTTCCCTCCCTCTCTCTCTCTGCCTGCCTCTCTGCCTACTTGTGGTCTCTCTCTTTCCATCAAATAAATCTTTAAAAAAAAAGAGAATATCACATTAAAAAAAATCTTTAAAAAAAAGAGAATATCACATATGTATGTGTGTGTGTATACACACACACACACACACACACACACACACACACACACATATATATATATATATATGAGATGTCCATTTGGTGTTCTTTTTTTTCTATCCCACATATCCCACATATCTCCAGTAACTTAAGGAAGCAACATGATCAGTAAATATCATTCCTAGAGTTCTCATCAGAGAAATGAGGTCAGTTTTGTCTATATCAGAACAAGTATCTAGGTTGTTAAGTTGATACTCCCTCAGATATTTTTAAGACCAAGCAGTAGTATTGAGGTCAGGGCTTTACTTGCAAAAAAGTCCAAAGACTTTCATTTCCATTAGGAAGCCACACGCACCAAATGCTTTTTCCATTTCTGCAGCAGCATTTTCCTGGAGGTGGTTAGTGTCAGTTACCACTGTTTCAAGTGAATAAATATATATATAATCACAAAATCAGAGTCCAGAATCCAGAGATCAAAGTCCTCCAAATAATTCAATTCAACTCAAGAAGCCACCAAGATGATAAAAATAGTTCCTATGCTCTAGAACAACATTCAGCAAATTATGGCCCTTGGACCAAATATGGCTTACTGCCTGTAAATAAAATTTTACTGGGCCACAGCCATACTCATTTGTTTCCATGTTGATCATGGCTGCTTTGTGCTACAGTGGCAGGGTTGAATAGCTCTGACTATGGTTCAAAAAGCCTAAAATATTTACTATCTGGCACTCACAGGAGATGTTTCCAACCTTGCCATGGAAGCTAACATGGAGTGTGGAACATGGTGGTCAAGGAGACATAGACACCATTTTGCTCACCCTCATTGTGGGTTATGCTGGAGGAAGAGGTCACGCCCGCTGTGTCTCCACAGTATCCTGTAGTTTCTGTTTAAAGAGCCCTTGACACCGGGTGATGGCAGTTATTATTTGGAACTAGCTATCTCCCTGACTGTTAGACCGTGTTTAGTCAGCACTTCCTGAGGCTCTCCTTTGTGTCAGGTGTTGCTTTAGGCAGGGAAGATATGTCCATAAGCAACAACAAAATGCTCTCTCTCTCCCTCTCTGTCGCGTTCACAGTCTGAATCTGGGGTTGCAACTCCAAATGTTTTCAGGGACTGGGCTAGTAATGGGAATGAGTGAGGCAGCCCGGTTGTCTTAGTCTGTTTGGGCTGTTAGAACGAAATACTATACACTGGGTGGCTTGTAAACAGCAAACACTTATTTGTCACAGTTCTGGAGGCTGGGAAGTTGAAGATCGTGGCACTGGCAGATCGGGTGTCTGGTGAGAGCCGGCTTCCTTTGTGGCAGCCATCTTCTCACTGTGCCCTCAGAAGGTGGAAGGTGCCGGCCAGCTCTCTGGGGTCACCTATCATTCATGAGAGCTCTACCCTCATGCCCTAATCACTTCCTGAAGTCCCCACCTCTGGGTACTATCCTCTTAGGGCTTAGGATTCCAGCATATAAGTTTTGGGGGACACAAACATTCAGAACACAGCACCAAGGCTTACTTTCTTTGGCTATTAAATGTGTAAAAATAGTTCTCACTTCCACAGAGTCTATGCTGCTTCCTAATTTTCTTGAAACATGAGCTCCTTTTGGATAATGCTTCACTTTCCCAATTTTGATAGAGACATATTCGAGATATATTTCTCTCCTATGAGAAAAGCAACAGTATATGATGATAAACAGGGACGAACACTTGGCTTTAGAGTCAGAGGGGTGATGGGGACTGTGACACATTGTAGATGTGTAGATGTAGATTTTCCTTCTCCAAGGAAACACACCAATGACTCACTTGTCATATAGGAATGTTAATAGTCTCCTTTCCTTCCTTCTTCTTGCCTCATCTTTTTTATTTTTTTTTTTTTAACTAGAAAGAGAGAAGCTGAATAGTTGATCTGGATTTTATGTGAACTCTTGGTCTTTAAATTTTGGCTCAACTAAAAAAATACTGTGCAAACTAAACTCGATATACATGCTAGTAAAGTTTTATCTATGGTCCATCAGTTTGTGTTCTGTGTGAGAGCTGTGTAAGTTCCTTGGGGATAAATGCCTTGTTTTAATAAAACAAAACAAAACAAAAAAACAGCTCCCCCCTCCCAACCTAAAAAGTAGAACTGAAAATGCAGGACTACTGGAAAAATGTAAAGGGATAATATATATAAAAGTTTTCGGTAAACCAGAAAGCTCTGTGTGGATATTTGTTTATAAAGTGATAAAAGAGGGATGTTTGAGTGGCTCAGTCAGTTAAGCATATGCTTTTGGCTCAGGTCACGATCCCAGAGTCCTGGGATGCAGTCCTGAGTTGGGAATCCCTGCTCAGCAGGGAGTCTGCCTCTCCCTCTCCCTCTATCACTCAGCAGCCCCCCAACACCCCACCCCACCCCACCCCGCTTGTGTGCGCGTGTGCTCTCTCTCTCTCAAATAATTAAATAAAATCTTAAAAAAAAACAAACAAACCCCAAAGTGATATAAGAGAGCCTCTGTATTCTCTAAGTGTTGGGGAAAGAGATTCGCTTGTTTTCTTGGCAGAGATAGACTTGCCAAGTACCACTTGATGTTCTGATGTTCTTGTAATTCGATGCACTAGATTTATGTGCTGGCTTTGCAATGGCAAGCTATTCTAGGCTGTCGGTGGGAAGCCCTTAAACCACTCCCTCCCCTTTTAGTAACAGTAACTAGTCTTTACTTTATTCACTTGCTTCAGAATATTATCCAGCCCACCCCACACACACAGGTGTTTTCTCGTCGCCATTTTTGAATCGCTGAGGCAGGTTGTTTTAGTTGTGTATGTTTTTGTATTTCCTTTTCCCTGTGGAATTTTTTATCTAAGAGATTACAACTCAGCTGCTTCTGTTGAAAACCGGTTTTCCAGGCCAGCTAGAGACAGGCTGTTGGATAAGAAGCAGTCGAGAGATTGCCTGTATGATCTGTTATTCCCATGTTAAGTCGGCATTCTGCATCCGAAATGCTGAACGAATGTGGTGTCTGATAACTCTCTGCAAGTCTCTGATTCTGCCTTTAGTTTGTAAATAGTCCTCTCAAGAGAAAAGTAGGGGAAAAATCCTGAGTGGAAGGAGTTTAGGCAGATGCGTTCAGATTAGCATTATTCATTAACCTCAGCAGTTTGTGCTGGTTAATAATCGCCAACACACTGTGCTTTGGAAGATTACTTATTAGGCGGTGTAAATGTCCCCTCAAAGACATTCTTGCTATTTCATTTAAAAGGCAATGAATTAGCCCTGGACATCTGCCATCTATAATTTCTATCTAGTGGAACTGCCCTTCCATGTAGCATATTAGATTTTAGTGCTGGGAAAATTTCATCATCAAGTAACATCTTGTTTCTCTACTGAGGGAAAGAATTGAAGATGAGAACAGTGTCAGTGTGATGATACAATTTACATATTACTTTTGGACACAAATTGTTTTAAATTTATTTTTAAAGTATCAAGCAAATACATATTTAGACTAGGGGAATATATACTATGTGGCATATTATTTTAAAACAGCCAGATTTTATGGTATGGGCTGTGATAGTTTAAATTCTAGAGACTGACCTGGGTGCATCTTAGCTCACTCACCTATTAGATGTGACTTGGGTAAATCATTCAACCTCTATGAACCTCAATTTCCTTAGTGCAAAATGAGGATAATAATAGCAACTTCACAGAATGTTTTTGATGATTATATGTATAGGGCTTGGAAAGCACTTAGCAGAGTACATGGCACTGCATAGGCCTTTAATAAATGGTAGTTATCATAATTGTTGAATCAAATTCTTTTAGGAATTAATCTATTCCTCGTTTTTAAGTTTGATGTATAATTTTGGAAAAAATTCTTCCATATATTACTCTGTAGGATTTGAAATGAGAATTAATGGCTTAGAATTAAGATTCTACCATTTACCTAACTGTGGGGTCATAGAAAAGCGCCTCATTCATTCATTCATGCATCCCCCTACTCATGCATTTATTCAATGTCATTTGGGGCCATTATGTGCCAGGCTCTAGGCATTGGGGATGAAGAGATGAGGAAGAACGACAGACAAGGCTTTTATCTGTATGAAGCTTACATTGTATTAAGACTTGTTAGACCATCAAAAATATATCTAAATGATGAAATAAAATAATTTGGAATTATTTAGAAATAATTATAAAGAAAAGAAATATAGGTTCCTTACTGTTACAGAGAAACAGTGTGTCTTATGAAGAAAGTAGAAACAAGCCAATGTAGTATGACCAGATCTGAGAGGATACATTTCATTTCAGATTTAAATCACAAAACAGCCAAACACTCAAGAGATATGTGAGAAGAGTGTTGTAGAGAGAGGGAGGCCTTGATGGGGTATACTTGGAGTAATAGGAAGCCATTGGAAAATGTTAATGAGGAGAAATATATGTTCCAGGTTTTTATGATTTAATCTTTTGGGGGATATGTTTGTTACATATAAACAGTGGATGATAATACATATAAACAGTTACCTGCTAGGATGCCAGAGTATGAAAGGAGAGAGTGCAAATAAAACACTTGGCACTGGCATGTCTAACCACGGTAATAAAGGGAAGCTATAAAGTTATTTTTGTGGAATTTACCCAATTTTTATCTCAGTTGCTTTGGTCTGAATCATGTTCCTCCAAGATTCGTATGTTTCTGTATTTAGAGTTAGTGCCTTTAGGACGGAATTGAGGTGAGATGAGGTCATGAAGGTAAGACTCTAATTTGAGGGCTGGTACTCCCATTAGAAAAGGAAGAGACATAGACCTTTATTCATGATGGGTTTGGATGGGGTAATATATTCTCACTTGGTTTTCTAGGTGAGGAGCCCCAAACACTGGGGTAGACATAATGGCCAGGGATAGAGGAACTGTTATGGGCATGAAGCAGGAACAATGTTTATTTTAGCTAATACTCTGAGCACATGAACTAAGCAGTTATGACTTCTAGGTTCATTAGTTCTGGAGCGATGTTTTACAAGTCTGGCTGCATGTAATAATGACTGGGAGAAATTTTAAAATGACATATTTCTGAATTCTACTGCCAGAGATTTTGATTTAGTAGTTCAGTGACTGAGCCCCGTGTTACGTATTTTTGACAAAATACCTCAACCGCTCTGCCAAGTTTGGGATGTGCTGGTTTTAACATATTTCCTAGTGACCTAAAATGATGTCAATAAATTGTGTTCAAATGCATTGGATTTTTATTTAGAGAACACTAAGCCCTAGGAGAGTCTGATGATTTAAACTTAGAGTTTATGGGTTTTCTATGAAGCTCTTCTATATACCACATGCTTTTAAGAAGCTATGGAGTATAATAGATTTGTACATGTCCTCTGGACATAGAATTGATAGATGGAAATTCCAGGGACACGACTTACCAGCTATGCAGTTCTGTGCAAATCATGTACCTCATTTTATCTATACCATCTATAAATGGGAGGATGATGATAATGCCCCAAATTCTAGAACAAATCTTACTAAAACCAACATAAGAAGAAATATAAAATCTGAATAGTTCCATAATTATTGAATAAATTTCTAACTAAAAACTTTCCCACAAATAAAACTCCAGCTCAGATGATTTCACTAGTTGATTCCAGAAAATACTAAGAAATAAAGTCAATCTTACACAAACTCTTTCAGAAAAAAAAAGTGGGGGGAGAGATTACTTTCCAATTTTTTTTTCATGAAGCTAGCAGAACAAGAATCAGTTCTGACAAGAATATTACAAAAAAGAGATACTATCTGTCAGTCTCAGTCACTGTGTGAAAAAGTTAACATAGTGGGTCTGAGACTATCCTCCTTACAAGGGCTTGCTGGCAAGGCTGTCTTTGGCTGGCATCTGGAAACTTGGATTTCAGGAGTATTCCCATCGTTCCCTGATAGGGGTGACTCACTGGGCCTTACTGTCTGTACGTGGTTTATGCTAAAGGTATGCTTTCCTTATAGAAATCTGGAGTTTTAGCATGTGCTGGGCAGGGGGTGCCTATATGACCAATCTCCATTAAAAACCCTGGCCACGGCATCTCTAACGAGTTTCTCCGGTAGACATCACTTCACAGGTATTGTTGCAATTCAGTGTTGGAGAAATTAAGCATGTCCTGTTCGACCCCACTAGGAGAGGACTCTTGGAAGCTTGCTCCTGGTTTCTCTCACACTTTACTCCTTGTGTCTTTTCTCTTTGCTGAATTTGCTTTGTATCCTCCTGCTGTAATAATTCAGTATGACTAAATACTGAATGCTGTGAGTCCTTCATGAATCAAATCCTGCTTTCAGATACCCTCAATAGATTCATGCACTGTGGGAACCTGGGTGGCTCAGTGGGTTAAAGCCTCTGCTTTCGGCTCGGGTCATGATCCCAGGGTCCTGGGATCGAGTCCCGCATCGGGCTCTCTGCTCAGCAGGGAGCCTGCTTCCTCCTTTCTCTCTGCCTGCCTCTCAGCCTGCTTGTGATCTCTGTCTGTCAAATAAATAAATAAATAAAATACTAAAAAAAAAAAAGATTCATGCACTGTAGTTATTAACCAACTCCATAAGTCATGAGAAAGTTTAAAAGGTATAAGGATTATTTGCACCAAAGATGATCATATGCATAGAATTGAAAAATAAGTTTAGCAAGGATGCTGGGTACACCAGCAAAATTTTTCAAATTGACCATGTTTCTATATAATAGCAAGAGAGTGTAGGAAAATACAAAAGTAAAGGTACTAAGTCCCCTAGAGTAAATCTAATAAATGTGTATGAGCTCTTCACAGAAAAACATATTATTGAGAGAAATTAAAGAAGACCTAAGTATTTTTTTTTAAAGATTTTATTTATTTATTTGTCAGAGAGAGAGAGTACACACAAGCAGGCAGAGAGGCAGGCAGAGGCAGCGAGAGAAGCAGGCTCCCCACTGAGCAAGGAGCCCGATGTGGGAATCGATCCCAGGACCCTGGGATCATGACCTGAGCCGAAGGCAGTGGCCCAACCAACTGAGCCACCCAGGCGTCCCAGAAGACCTAAGTATTTTGATAGATGTGTCATACTCATGGATTAGAAGATTCAATACAATAAATATGAAAACGCTTTCCAAACTGATTTATAGATTCAATGGAATATCAATTGAAATTCAATTTTTTTTTTAGTGAAATGTGTCAAACTAATTTTAAAATTTATATGGAAATGCAAAGGGTTAGGACTAGCCAAGACTCCTTTGAAGAACAAGATTGGAGGACTCATTTTATTCAATGGTTGTCATAAATAAAAATAAATATATAAAAATATATTAATATATCTAGAAATGCACATTTATGGATACATAAAATATATAAAATATTTTAATGCATTTTTATACATATATATTTTTATTTATGACAACAATATCATTTTGGCACAGTAGGGAAAGAAAAGTCTTCTCAACAAATGTGCTCAGTCAACTGTTTTATCGATATGGAAAACAATATCCTATATCTCACAAAAATTCATTCCTGATGAGGTATAGGCATTAAAAATGAAAAGAGCAAAAACAAGAAACAATAAAGATTCTAGGCAAGGGCTATTCAATAGGAGTTTCTGTGACGACAGAGGTATCCTCTATCTGTAGCCATCATATTGGGCCTATAGACACCTTAAATGCTGCTAGTGTGAATGAGAAACGGAATTTTTATTTCTTTTTTTGGGGGGGGGCGCCTGGGTGGCTCAGTGGGTTAAAGCCCCTGCCTTTGGCTCAGGTCATGATCTCAGGTCCTGGGATCGAGCCCCACATAGGGCTCTCTGCTCTGCAGGGAGCCTGCTTTCTCCTCTCTCTCTCTCTGCCTGCCTCTCTGCCTACTTGTGATCTCTGTCAAATAAATAAATAAAATCTTTAAAAAAAAGTAAGAAATTTATTTAAAAAAAGGAATTTTTATTTCTTAAAAACTTTATTATTATTATTATTTTTAAAGATTTTATTTATTTATTTGACAGAGAGAGACACAGTGAGAGAAGGAACACAAGCAGGGGGAGTGGGAGAGGGAGAAGCAGGCTTCCCACTTCCCATCGAGCCCGATGCGGGGCTCCATCCCAGGACCCTGGGATCATGATCTGGGCCAAAGGCAGACACTTAAAGACTGAGCCACCCAGGCGCCCCTATTTCTTAAGAATTTTAGTTGCTATAAATTTAAATTTAAATAGCCACTTGCAGCTGATGGCTAAAATACTGTGTAGTGCAGTAGAGTATATTATAAGAGACTATCCTTATAACTTTGAGATAAGGAAAGAGTTCTTAAGCAGGACAGCAAAATTAGCAACTAAGAAGGAATATGTAATAAATTAAGCTACATTAAAATTAATAATTTTTCTTCATCAAAAGATACCAGTAAGAGGATGAAAAATTAAGGCACAGGGTGAGGGAAAGTATTTTCAGTACAGAAAATTGACAGTCCTGTTCAGAATATATAAAGAACTCCTATAAAGAAGAGGAACAGAAGGAAAAGGGAGCTAACACTAGAAGGATTTGCAAGAGACTTGCACAGACAATTTCAAAGGAGGATATAGAAATGACCAATGAGCATACGGAAAGGTGCTTGACATGATTAGTGATCAAAGAAATGCAAATTTCAAACCACGAGATGACACTACTGTCTTATGAGGATATTAAAATTCAAAACACTTAAAGAATACCAAGTGTTGGTGATGATTTGGAGCAACAGGAATTCTTAAATTCTGCCGGTAGGCATTGCAATTCAACCGCTTTGAAAAACAGTGTGGTTGAAAGTATGTATATAATTCAGTATTGTCCCAACAGAAACACAAGAAGAGGTGCTCAAATGATGTTTCTAAGAATGTTCGTGGCAGTATTGTTATAGTCCAAACCAAGGCAAAAAAAAATCAAATAACCACTAAGGATAGAATGAATGTGTGAATTATGGTTGTTTTATAGAATGGGCTTTTTTTTAGATTAAAAAAAAAGTTTTTATTTATTTATTTTTTTAGAGAGGGAGTGGGGGGCAAGGGCAGAGAGAGAGGGAGAAAGAGAATCTTAAGCAGGCTCCATGCCCTGTGTGGAGCCTGACTCGGGACTGGATCTCACGACCCTGAGATCATGACCTGAGCCCAAATCAAGAGTTGGATGCTTTAACTGACGGAGCCACCCAGGTGCCCCAGTTTCTCTATTTCTAACAAGGAAGTCACTCTGCTTGGCATTTGCATGTTGTTTTAAAGCAAGAAGATTAGAGTTGTGGTGCATATTCACAGAGAAGAACACCTGTGCTTTTCCCCCTTCAAAATAAAAGCTGATTATAAATAATATAGGTGCTCCAGTTTCAGGTGTACAATATAGTGATTCTGCACTCCCGTAGGGCACCCAGTGCTCGTGACAACCAGTGTACCCTTAATCCCCCTCACCTATTTCACCCATCCCCCTGCCCACCTCCCCTCTGGAAACCGTCAGCTTGTTCTCTACAGTTAAGAGTCTGTTTCTTAGTTTCTCTTATTTTTTTTTCTCTTTGCTCACTTTTTATTTCTTAAATTCCACATATGAATGTGGAATTTATTAATTATACTTTTATTTATTATACTTTTTATTTCTTAAATTCCACATATGAATGAAATTATATGGCATTTGTCTTTCTCTGACTGAATTACTTCACTTAGCATAATACTCTCTAGCTCGATCCATGTCATTGCAAATGGTAAGATTTCATTATTTTTTAGCTGAGTAATATTCCATTGTGTATATAAACGACATCTTCTTTATCCATTCATCTGTTGGTAGACACTTGGGCTGCTTCCATAATTTGGCTATTACTGATAATGCTGTTATAAAAATGGGGTACATGTATCCCTTTGAAGTGTTTTTGTATCCTTTACCTAATAGTGCAATGGCTGGGTCGTAGGGTAGCTCTATTTTTAACTTTTTGAGAAACCTCCATACTGTTTTCCAGAGTGGCTGCACCAGTTTTCATTCCCACCAATAGCGCGAGAGGGTTTCCCTTTCTCTGCATCCTTGCTTGAATGGAATTTTTTTATAGAATGAAAATGAATGAACTACAGTCACATAAACATGGGTTTGTCTTATAAAATGGAGCAGAAAAGGCAGACAGAGAGAGCGTATAATGTCTTTTTCTACTTAAATAAAACTGAAAAGTACCTGAAACTGAACTGTGGTCTTAGAAGTTGGGATAGTAGTTGTCTTGGTTGAGGAATGAAAAGTGGCAATTGGAAAAGGGCATGAGGGAAACTTCTGAGGGGCTAATATGTTTCTTGGCCTGGCTATGGTTACATGGGTATGCTTGCTTTTTCATACTGCATTGAGCTATGCACTTAGGTTTTATTTATTTATTTTTTTTAAAGATTTTATTTACTTATTTGACACAGAGAGAGATCACAAGTAGGCAGAGAGGAAGGCAGAGACAGAGGAGGAAGCAGGCTTCCCCGCTGAGCAGAAAGCCCGATGCGGGGCTCGATCCCAGGACCCCGGGATCATGACCCGAGCTGAGGGCAGAGGCCTTAACCCACTGAGCCACCCAGGCGCCCCTGTGCACTTAGGTTTTGTGCACTGTTCTGAATATGTGTTTTATCTCCATAAAATGCAAATTGGTGAAAAGAACAAATTAGGTAATAAACTAGGTCAGAAAATAGACTAAAGAGATTAAGGTAATTCATCTCAAATGTATAAAGAACACATACTCTTTTTAGAAATAAGAAGCAGTACTATCTTTGCATTTAGGACAGTGTCCATGTCCATGTCTAGGTCCAGGGTCTGGCTGACGATGCAGCACCCACAAGTGGGCTAGCTCAGCAGGGCAGGAGAGAACAGGGCTGGCTTTCACCCAGCGAGCACCGTGAGGCGGGCCGGCAGGTGGGAGCTGGTATCTGGGAGGCCTGGCAGTGGTCTGCAGACAGATGTCCTCCTGGCTGCTGGGTTAGGGCTCTCGAGTTGGCAGCGGGCAGACAGTGAGTGTCCAAGCAGGCAGGTGGTCAGGACAAGGAGGACTTCCAGCAGGTGTTATTGACCATGCTATGCAAATAGGGCTCAGGGACTGGCCTCCGTATCCCAAGAGGAATGAGGGGAGAACGATGGGATTCAAATCCCAGAGGAACAGGGTACAAGGCAGGAAGTCAGTCAGCTGCTTGTACCTGTGAAAATGGGAGATGAGTGGAGGTTTGGTCATGAGAGTCTCCGAGTCTAGACCTATTTTGAGTCCACAGGTGGGAGTTAAATATTTGCAGCTGTGCAGCTTGGAGGATAAAGGAGGGAATCAGGCTGATATACAATTTAGAGTGTGTAGGAAAAAATAGTAGAAACAAAAAATGTGAGCACCAGAAGGAAACTTAAAGCTCATCTAATTCAACGCCTTCATTTTACAGGAATGGAGACTAACATTACTGAATGCCACCCGTGACATGCTTTTTACAAGTGAATCCATTTGATCCTTGTAACCATCTTGTGAATTAAATGGTATTGTCTTTGTTTTACAGATGGGTCAGAGAAGTTCAGTAAATTCCTCTGTGTCATATAGCCCTGTTAGTGCTATTTCCACTTCATCAAATACCAAGTAATGGCAGAGTTGGATCTAAAATTCAGCTCCTTGACTTCTAGGTTTATCCTATTTCCAATATGACAGAAATGACTGTAATTTTATTTACATGGATTGACTGAAAAGGAGATCTAAAATTTCAATACTTCTGTCTCACTTGAACTGAAAACATGGGCTGACTGATAATTTACACTGGGAGCATTGGTTTCCTGTATTTGAGGGTTGTTGAAAATCTGATTTGTGCCCGAAATGGCTCAGATACAGAGGGATGTTTGAGTAGATCAAATTATTATCTTTGGGTTCCAGCTGAATTTTCCTATGTACAGCCTTAGTTCAGGAAAACCAGAGTGCGTAAGGTAAAAAAAAAAAAAAAAAAAAAAAAAAAAAAAAGAGAGAGAGAGAGAGAATAAAATCAAACAAGAAACTTTTAGCCAACTGTTCTGAAGCCCTTTTTGGATGAGAGATGAGCTGATGGACTGGGGAGAGGCTAATGACACCCTTGCAGCCGGCTCTCACAGACCTATTAGCCCAGCAGCAGGAGTGGGGGAAGACAATGGAAGCACTCTGCTGGGATAGAGGAGCAGAAATTTCCAAAGCCACCTGAAAAGCGAAATAATTATAGAGAGTCACCTGAAATTCAGCCAGAAACATAGCATGGACAAGTCACTTAACACCTTTATTCATCCTGTCTGGATTGCAGATAAAAGCTTTTTATCTACCTACCTTATTGAGACATAAGAATATATGTAATTTTTGTTGTAAAGTTCTTCCAACTACTTCACAAAGACCCCTATCTAAAGACAATGCATTATTGTTACTGTTTCTTTCTGCTTTGTGTCTAGGGAGATTTTGAAAGATGCTACAAATGGATTAGGTAGGTCAGAGATAATACTCTCCTCCTCCTCCAGGAGCTTGAAATCTGTTGATTGTAGACCAATTTCTCCCCCAGCATTACCTGTAGAAATGCAAATGAACACATATCAATACCTTCTATATAATATCTGGGGGTGTCATTGTGTTAAGCACCCTCGCATTAGTCGTCTGAGTTTTCCCGTTCTGTCCGTATGTCAGGCTGTGTACTTTGGCTGTTTACCCTTCCCCGCCTCCGCCCTTTTCTCTCCTCCTACCCTTCCGCTTTCTTTCCTTATTTCCTTTTAGATCTTCATTGACTGAGATGAAAGGTGAACATCATCATCGTGGAAGTTTTCTTCTTCTGTGTGACGCCAAATATATTCTGAAACATCTGGAGGTTTGGAAGAGTCTATTTAGTGCAGTGTGGAAAAAATATGCAGACATTCAATTTCAATCCAGTTTGAGAACAGGTATCAAAAACAAATCAAGTGCCCCAGGGGTAAGAAAATATGGTTTTCTCATTCTGGATTTCATTTTCTCATACGGTAAAAGATACGTACATCTAGAAAAATATTTACGATTAAGATATGAAAAGGAGTGGATGCAGGCTTGATGGTAAAAGAACTATTGACACCCAGACTAGGATCTGGAGACAAGATGAGCTGGTAGGAACTGTAGTTAATATCTACCATATGGAAACATGGGTTCCAATTTAGATGTGTTTTTCAAATTTCCAAAAAAATTTAGAAATCTCTATGTTTAATGTATAGTATCCTTAAAAAAATACTGGCAATGAATTAAAAATCATTTGAAACACCCGTTAGGGCAAACACACATCTGTGGGTCCAATTCTGTTCACAGGGACCCATCTCCAGTCTTTGAGGTAGGGTGTGGAGAAATTGGGATTTTTAATATGCACGCAATAGGAAATCATTCAGTATAATCTAATTTGCATTTCCCAAGGCACCTCCTGGCTACTGTGTGGAGAGTGGTTTCCAGGTGGGCAAGAGTGGAAGAAAGTCAAAGGCGAGGTCCAAGGGAAGGATGATGGGCTTTGGTATGTGGTGGAGGCTATGAAGTGGAAGAGTGTGAGTTATAATACACAAGGAAAGGGCAGAATCAAGGATGTCACACAGATTTGGGGCTGAGGCAGTCGAGTGGATGTTGGGGCCATCTACTCAACTGCCTCAGCTGAGGGTGAGAGGTTTAAGTTCCAGGTAGAATGAGAACTCAATTTTGGATAAGTTCTTTCTCTAATTTCTTACCTTGAATGCTTAGTTGAATGTTTACTCTTTCTCTTCAAACTGAGAACATTTCATTTGACCCTATCATCAATGCTGCCATTTGCATTTTTTTGGTGGTTTCCCTTCAACAGTCTAATATTATTTCTTATTTTCCCTTTTCATCCAGTTTTGTTTCGGAGACTATTTTAAAATATCTAAACAGTTCTGGCTTTGCTATTGACTACTTTTATTCCACTGTGGTTAAAAGATGGAGTCTGTCCAAATTCTGCTTTTATAAATTAATGGAGATTTTCGTTGTAGTTAGTATAAAATTGGCTCTTCTGGAAAAAAAAATCTCTATTTTATCTCCATTTCATTTTACTGAGTCTCCAACACCTCAGAAGGCCAATCAGAGCTTCTTACCCAGACTTACTTCAAGAAAGAAGAATTATTGTTCTATTTAAAATAATGGTTGATTTGCTTTGCCAGTGAAAATACCTACTAGAAAAATTAATCTCATGAGAAGGTAATGTCATACCATTTTTCATGTAGGAGTTTTCAGGTGCATACAGGAGTCTATGCTGCAGCAGCATTTATTCTAGATGAGAATTCGACAAAAGGCGATTTCATTTTGGACCTGGGTCCAAAGAAACTTGACCTCTTCCACGGGGTTTCCACGACGGAAGCCTGGAGTGTTTCAAGGGACACTTTCCCACAACGTGACTCTGTTCCGAGCCCTTGCTCGACCTGCTGGCGCCAGGGATGGGCTGCTCTTTCCTTCACAGATGCTTCTTTCTCAAGTGCACACTTCACTTTGATTCCCTCAGATGCTCTCTCTCCTCTTTCTTTCGCAAACACTTATTTCTGTGAGTTCTTTGCTAGCATCTATGAAGTACTGAATCTCATGCACATGTATTTCTTGGAACTTCTTTTTCCAGTGAAATACTTTGCAGCTGCTCTGCAATTGAGCGACAGTCTTATGACTGCCACTTTCCCCAGACTCGTTTAGCCTCTTTTTTCTCCTTTTCAGTAAGTGGCCAAGCAGGGAAATCTCTTGCCCAACTCCTATCGCTCGGTACACTCACCTAATTTGTTTTTTTTTTTTTTCATTTTCTTTTTTTTTTTTTTCCCACCTGAAAGTATTTGGGAAAGTATAAAGTGTTTATTTCAGGTAATACATGAGTACTTATCATCATAAAATATTCAACAGTAAACCTGTTTATGCTACACTATTTTGGATTTTAATTTATGCCCTTTTATATTCTCTTTGTGAATAGTTGAACTCAAATTTCAGTAGAAAGAAAATATTGAAAAGAGTCCCATGAAGTGCATTATAGCCAAAAGCTCACAGAGGAAGAGCTTTTCTTTTAAGTAGTTTCCAAAGCATCACCAAAGTGAACGTTGTGCTAAAGGTGAGGCAAGGTCAGGGATTAAATTCAAATTCATTCCCAAATGGTAGCCAATATGTCTAATGTACACTGAAAATAGTCTGCTAGTTACTAAGTAGGCTTGAATACATTATTAAAGGAAAAAAATTATGTGGGATTTCATTGCCAGCTCAAGAAGAGAGAGGCCCAGGCTAGCGTTCTCGCTCCTCTGGTCCCCATTTCTTCGTAGCTTGCTTCTGAAAGAAGCAATCAACAGTGGTTTATGATGCTCAGACATTTCTATGATGCGTGCTGACTGAAAATCATTGATGTTTCTGCTTTAACTAGATTTAGCTACTTTGAGTTGAAAGCCCTGCGCTGCCTGAAATCCCATTTTACTAAACCCTCCAGTGAGTAAAACCACCGAGTCCTTCAGGAAAATTCCATCGCACAGTTAGAGGAAACTGTTAATTACAGCCATGCTCAGCTCTGAAGCTCTACCTTAAAGGTACAGGAGCGCCGCCGGCTCCAGCTGGTCTTCAGCCCACGTGGTGCCATTCAAGTGCTACCATGTGGCTGAGGCTCTTTTGATGTGTTTCCTGGGATTCTGATTTCTGTGTCCCCACAAAACGCTCTGGGAGCAAGGCCATGAATCTTTTCCATTCCAATCCAAAGGAGAGAAAGCTCTCCTTTCTTTTCTATTCCTGGGATTCCAGGTTTTACCCACTGGCCTTCTACCTTTAGCAAAAGAGCTAATTCTTAAAAAAAAAAAAGAGAGATTTAAACCAACCCCACACTCAATTATGTGTAGAACTGGCCCCTGTGCACAGAATATGTTACCTTGGGAACTGAGACAAATTGTAGGCTTATGGATTATAAAGATTTTTTTTTACCTTAATGAAAATTTAATTTGTTATGAATGGTTCATCATAACATATGCCAAGAAGAGCGTGCCAGAAATAACAATCTGAAGGAACACACGGGATCTAACGCTTCCATACTTTTCCAAGAGCAAAAGAGATCATTGAAACAACACATGTCAGATGCTATTACTGTCATATTGTTGAGGCCATCTGTTAAAAACCAGGATCAGGACCCGCTGCATTCATTGAATTTGCAGTTCTGGAAAGGACAATGTCAAATGAAATTAAGTTGATTCTGTTAAGAGGAGTGTACTTGAGGGATTAAAAAAATTTTTTTTTTCAATAAGATAAGCCCATGTTATTTGTATGGGTGTATATACAAACATAGCAGCCTTTTTTAAAAAAAGAACTAAAATTTGCATCACCACATTAGTTATTTAGTTTCTGTAACACAAAATTGTGACAATAGTTTATATAGTTAGATATATATTTGAATGTATGCATGCAAAAATGCAGAATAGGCTTACATACCTGATAAAGTTGTCAGTTAGAATACGTAGGGGCTTTTAGAATAAATCAAGGATGATCATAAGAGAATATCTGATACTTTATCAGTTAAAAAATGTGTGATTTCTTTGATATTCTGATGAGGCTTGAAAAGTAGAATTTAAGAATGGTTTTAATGAGATGCTTACTCACTTTCCAGCCATTCTTGCTTTTATACTGAAATATCAAGCTGGTTTTATTAAACAGTAACTATGTGTGCTTCCCAGTCTCTTAGAATGTTTCTTTGGGCAGTATTTCAAGTGTCCCTGCTAACATTCCATTTGTCTGTATTCTATACTTTTTTTTCATTCTCTCCCAATACATCCTCCCCTCACACAAATAGTGAAAGAGTAAAAATTCTCTTTGTCCTTCTATTTCTTAACTCTGATCAGACTCTGTGGCTGGGGTTCTTTAGTAAAAGCCTATCTGCCTAATGCACTGGTTCTTAATCAGTGGCTAAATGCATTAAGGTAGGTCATGGACAACCCATTGATCATCAACCAGAACGGGTTTGGAGTGAATTTAATGACCACTAATGTCCTTTCCATTTCTAGAAGTCCAGGATCCTAGGGAAAGCAAAGGCCTGTGTGTCTATAAAGTGACATAACATACTCCATTTAAATTTTATCTGAGCAGATGATGCAGAGTTAACAACACGTAGCAAAATTGCCAAGAAAATCTAAGAAAGAACAGTAATATTTGACATAAATCTTAACCCACTGAAGACAAGGACATACTTTCTGAACAGATCTCTAAGTTTTCTTTTTTTTTTTTTTCTATCGTATTGCATGTTTCACCACAAATTTATATCTATCATCTGTCCTTCCTTCCATCCATCCACCCATGAATGAAGTTTCTTATGAGGTCATTAAGTGGCTTAGTGGCATGAGGCTTGTTTCTCACTGATTTTCTGTTATAACAGGGGCAGGAATTTTTCTAGTCTTCTCTCATGGCAGTTGGTTGCGAGGGGAAAGGATGTGGGCTGGGGACTAAGGTTAAATGGATGTGCCCCCAGATGGTGGGACTTATGTGACAATGCCAGAGCAGTGGGGTGGCTGTGGGGATGGGCATGGGGAGAGGGAGCACAGATGCTAAGAACTATATTTAAATAGAAGATAATATCTGAGTAGTTGCCTGATGGTCCTGCCTAACAAATGCTAGACCATGAGACTTAGGTTTCCAGGCCTAAGTCTCTCCTGATGGTAGACCTGGAGGGCAGACCCATCTGACTCACCCAGCCACACACTGAGGATTAAGGTCTCTACTTTGCTGTAGCAGTCCTGTCCCCTTGTGAAATGGATCCAGGTTCAGTCTCAGCTCGGACTAATAATATCTGGTAGCATTTTCTTCCTTAGTTGGGACCAGGGGACTGGTGTGGGAGGTGGAAGTTAGCTAGTAAGGGAGTGGACAATGGTGGATGCTGAGGCAAAAGTTATTCCTGTGGGCACAGTGGAAATATAAGGAGAGAGGTAGTAATGACCCCCAACCACAGAAGTTCATATATAAATAGTAAACATGGTTAATTTGGTCAATTGCTTACTTTCTTGGTTCTACCTACAACTCTCAGGGAACCTGTTGCCTCCTGTTCTAGACCATTTTTAGGATTTATCTTAATGATAAATTAATGATAAATTACACATGCTTGTAAATGAGTATTGGGTCAAAACACTTTACGCTTTGGGTTTTATATTTTTAATAAAGAACAATCTGCTTATGTGCTTGATTGAAATTTACTCCGACCTAATTTTCTTCTAGTGAGCTTGTGAGATACTGATTCATACTGATTCATTATGATTCTTCCTAGATTGAGAGAGGGTCCTTAACATATTGAAAAACTTTTAATTGGCTTTTACTTATATTTGATTAAATTCAACAAAAGATATTGTCTCCTATAGACTAGGTCTTATAGGGTGCACAAAACGAATTTCCTTGCTCAACCAAACAGGTTGGTTTTATTTATTTATTTTTGTATTTTATTTATTTGTTAGAGAGAGAGAACAAGCAGGGGGAGGGGCAGAGGGAGAGGGAGAAGCAGAATTCCTGCTGAATAGGGAGCTGGATGAGGGTCTCAATCCCACAATGCTGGGATCATGACCCAAGCGGAAGGCAGACACTCAACAACCAAGCTACCCAGGTGTCCCTACAGGTTGGTTTTAAAGTGTTAATACTGTTGATACTGTACTTACTGATTCTAAGATATACATTTTTAACATTTCTAAAATCGGGATTCTTCTTATTCTGGTTGATGGAATTACCTAATTTAATAGGTGGTATTAAAATTTCTTCATGGTAAATAAAATTACATGTCTTGTAGTTAATGTCTTCAGAGTCAACGAGATACGGAAATGTGAGGAATTTGGGCAAGTTTACCCTATACACTTGGTAAGTGTAGGCTATGAGTGACTGTGGGTCAGAAAATAGGAATCTATAGTTCTGTCAGTTAATTTCAATTTCCAGTTCCTACCTGTCCTTCCATGTCTTACCAGTTGAAAGTGATTCTAGGATTTAAAGCTACATCACCATCTTCCAAGACACGAACGAGTTAGCCTCATTTGTCATTCAGTAGAGTAAACAGTTATGTTTTGCAACACTGGAGGGAACACCAGGTTTCCTAGATATACTGAAATATCAACAGCATGGCAACTTTCTGACATTTTCAAAGGTAAATCTGACTATATTGATTCCCCCCCCCCCATAATAACTAAAAAGCCATGTGAGATGTCTTCACAACAAGAGAGGATATGGAATTTTGGCAATGGTATGAAGATTAGAGGATGCCCAAATTATTTCTGGGCATTTGTGTATTTGGAAAACATACTGAATTTGGAAAACAATTTGTGTATTTAGAAAACAATTGCAATATGCCCACCCTCTCTAGGAGAGTATAATAGCAAGAAGTCAAGAGACAGCATTCTGAATTTTGCCTTCAAGGTCTTTATAATATAATATAGCAAAGTATATACAGATATTTAAATAGCAAAGTATTTGTAATTGTTGATATTGCTAAATGCCTTATTATTTTAAAATGTGTTTAGAACAGTGTCTAGGACGTTATAAGTGCTACATGAAAGTACTTGCTAATGGCACAAAGGAAGGAAGGACAAACTATAATATAGTATATTATGAGATAAGTGACCTAAGAATGATACTAAAAATGTGTTGGAAATTTAAAAAGAGAGGTATGTTCCAGCTAGGGGTGATCATGGAGTCAGGGAATTTTTGAGCTAAGTTTGTAAAGAACAGTAGGATTCTAGTGGAGAGAGAAAAGAGAAAGCCCCCTAAATCCAAAGAATGCCAGGAAAAAAGTCCATGTACACAGACTTACTACACTAGAGCCTGTTTATTCGCTGATGGGATTCAAAGCATAAACAGACAGAGGGATTAATCTTACACCAAAAGAGCGTTATCTATTTCTGTGAGGCATGAAGAAAGGAAAGAGGAATAAGAACAGATGCAGCCAAATTAATTTGGGGGGTAATTACCTCAGCAATCCTTAGCAGCTGAGGTGTAAAAGTGGAAGAGGGTTCTAGAGCCGCTGCAAGGCTGAATTGTCTTGGAAGCTGCAGCTCGATGGGGAAGTGAGGTCAAGTGTCCAAAGAGAAGAAGGAAATTGAGGGGTGCTGGAGATCTTGAAGAAGTCGATCAAATTTGGTAGGAATGTGGGAGTGAGTTATGGAAGACCAAGAGGCTGTTTTTTGCAGAATAGAGTATCAGAATCCTGGTTGCACAGACTGACTCAAGTCTTAGCTGTTGGACAGTTATCCAAACTGATAGGAACGAACTTCGAAAATCCACAGTGGATCTGGGGAAGCGATCTGGAGGTGAGTAGAGGATAACAATAGAAAGGCTGTAAGGAATTACAGGGGAATAAGATGTACCTTGAAGATGTGAAGGCACATTTTTAAAAGATGAGGATGGAAAGATTAGAGAAGATTGGCAAGAAACAGTGGGAGTAGGGAGAGTGATATCTAAATATTTTAGTCTTAAAATTCATGTGCTGTAGGAAAATGAGGATTTGATAGATTTAAAAAAGGCAATATTTTTAGGGGAGAGACATACTTTGAAGACCAGGTAGGCAACAAGTTAGCATTATGGACTGGAGTATGAACTATGGAGTCAGACAAACGTGAATCAAATCTGTGCTATTAGAGCTGAGACCTGGGGCAGCATAACTGCTATGCCTTGATTTTCTCATCTCTAAGATGGAAATAATAATAGTACCTAGTTTCTCTATGAATTAAGTGCTCTGGTGCTTTTCTCCCACTTCATAGATCTCTCATCCTCAGTTCCTTCACTATTTTTTTCTTGTCTTCTTGGGCTTCTAATGTTGGAATATCTTAGGACTCAGACCTCATTTTGCTTTATTTTCTCTCCTCTTCTCTTCTCCCATCCTGTGCCCTCCCCATGAGCCAGCCTCATGGTTTTAAATGCCATCCATATGCTGATGACTTGTAAATTTTTTTTTTTTTAATCCAGAACTTTCTCCCAAACTTTAGAACTATATACACATCTGCTTATTAGATGTTTCCATTTGGAGGGCTGATATACATCCCCAATTCAACATGTCCAAAACTGAAATCTTGAACTCCCCTTCCCACTGATGGCAAATTGATCTGCTTCCCAAGGCCAGACCTTCTGAAGTCATCCTTCTTTCTCTCAGACCCAACACCCACTCGTGTCTGCCTACAAAGAATATCCTGCATTGAGCCACTTACCACCAGCAGCTACCATCTCCATCTGAGTTCATCTCCCACACTGATTCTGGCATTGCCTTCTATAGTCTTTTCTCAACATCACTTGAGTTTTGCTAGAGAGATCTTTAAAAATGTAAGGTCATGTCGCTCTTCTAACGCTTATGAGTCGATTCCATTTCTCTCAAAAATTTTAAGTTCTTACAAAGACCTGCAAGGCTGTCCATAATCTGCACTTTCTTTACCTCTCTGGCCCCATCACCCACTGTTCTTTTCCTTTCTCACGTGTCGCAGTCTGTGCAGCCCCCTTATTCCTCTACCAGGCCATCTAAGCTCTTGCTCTATCGCTTTTGTACTAACAATTTCCTCTGCCTTGAATATTCCTCCTTCGTGTGTTTTCTTAGTTAACTTCCTTCCCTTCAAATCTTTTTTGCAAATCTTATCTTCTCAACCTTTTAACAACGTATCATGTTCCAGCCCCACTATGACACTCCCAATCTCTTAATCCTGCTTTACTTTTTATTATCACCTCCTTAAATGCTATATGATTTGCTTATTATGTTTATTTTGTATTGCCCATCTCTCTATGCAATACAAAATTACATATGAGCAGGGTCTTTATCTGCTTTCATCACGAATGTATACTAAGAACCTAGCATGGTGCTTGGCAAGCGGTGGGTACTCAATAAATATTTGTTGAGTAAATAAAACAGTGACTAAAGGAATGAGTGACCGTAAAGCACTTTCTATATGCTGGGAATTATACTAAGTACTCCATTAGTGCTACCTCTTATTGTTATTTTTTAGTTGGGGGAAAGGAATGAATGAAGAAGATATTCTAGAAAGGCTTGAAAGGAATAGTGACAGAGAAGAAGACTGTTAGGTTGACATAGGCTGGCAAGTGGATTATGACCTTAAAATAAACCCTAGCAGGCTATTGGTTTCTCTGTAAGAGCTCTCTGGCAGAAGGCACATTTGGGAGAGCAGAGTTAAGAAATAATTTACTCAGGGATAATTATTACTAGCAGGAATGAATCTTTTCTCACCCTGACTCACCCAATGGAGACTACTTTTAAGTAATTATCTTTGTTAAGTTTTATTAATCTTGTGGCACTGAACGCAGTGGTGCTCTTTATGGGAAGACACTGTTCACCACTGAATTTTTAAAGCTCTTGGGGGAGCATTTGAATGAAGATAGAACTTGATAGTAGGATTGATTTAAGAGTGGTGGTTCACATTTTCCTTACTTTTTTTTTTTTTAAATTTTGAATGTTTGGGCAATTAGTGAGTTTAAGAGACAATTGGAAAATTTTAGTTTAGAGAATATGGGATTTTCTGATTACTTTGAGTGAGTTTTTATGCCTTTTGAATTTTGATGCTTTGTTCAAGTACTGCCCATTGATTTAAATATTAAAATTGTTTAACTGCTCTGTTTGACCTGGGAATTTTATGGTAGACCCAGGATATAGGTAGACCTTTTTTCTTAAATTAACTTTGTATACTACTGACATAATTCATATTCATTATAGATAATGCTGGAAATGCAGAAAAGTTTCAAAGAAAAAAAAATCAACTCTTATCCCATCACCAGAGATAACCACAGGTAAGTGTACTGGGCATGTTCTATCTTGAGTCATTTCAAAAGCTGGATGTATTTTTCTTGGAATTTGTTCATCAAGTATCAAAACCACCTTACCATCTATAAGACAGGAGTGATTTCTGACCCTTTCTTGTGTTATGGACACTTCTGAGAATCTAAGGAAAGCTATAACATTCCTTCTCCCAAATCTTTGTATGGTCATGCACACAACTTTTCTTTATTATCAAAGGATTTATGGACAATCTGAATCCTATAATAGTTTATGGATTCTAGGTTAAAATCTTTAATATAAAGCACAAACCATCTTGAAAAAATTTTAAGAATCTGATAAATCATGAAAAATTAATATGCATTCCTATAATATACATGCTTATTCAAAGGTAACTATAATGAATATCTGTTACTTTTATTTTTTTTTTTTTTTAAAGATTTTATTTATTTATTTGTCAGAGAGAGAGAGAGGGAGAGAGAGCGAACGAGCACAGGCAGGCAGAGTGGCAGGCAGAGGCAGAGGGAGAAGCAGGCTCCCTGCTGAGCAAGGAGCCCGATGCGGGACTCGATCCCAGGACGCTGGGATCATGACCTGAGCCGAAGGCAGCTGCTTAACCAACTGAGCCACCCAGGCGTCCCAATATCTGTTACTTTTACCCGCTTCGTATGCATTTGATTCTTCTCTTCTGGTAACACTGCCCTATCACCATGTTACAAGGATGGGCATGGGTTGCGGCAAGAAAAATATCTAACTTTAGAATAGTTAAAGCATGAGTTAACATTAAACAGAGTGACATTTTACCAAGTATTTAAGAATCTATGTATCTGAAATTTTCTTTTCCACTGTAATCACTTTAGGAGATTTCTTTTCAATTATATTGTCATGGTTTGAAATACTTTTGTTTCTCTTCTGGAATTGCATTTACAGCAAATGTATGAGCTATATAGGCAAGGCGCATCATCAGAACTTTTGGTTGAATGTTACAGAAAACTCCACTCAAATGACTGAAGTGAAAAGGAAATTTATTGGTCCATGTAATTGGAAAGTTTAGTGGGGAGGTCTATCTTCAAACACAGGTGGGCAGAAAAACTCAAATAGTGTCATCAGGACACTATTTGTCTCCTTGTCTTTGGGCCCTGCTTCTTTGTGTTGGCTCCATTCTCAGATAGGCTTCTCCTGTGTGGTAACAGAAGTGACCATAGCATCCTTTCAGGCTGAAATCCACTGGAAGCGGTGAACATCATTTCTGGTAGCCACCAGAGAAGTCTACAGACATATAGACTGCATTCTCACAGTGAAACCATCTCTGAGGTCAAGGGGATGCATCGTGGTTTCTGGTTAATTCTGGGGCATGTGCTTCCCCCTGGAGTCTTAGTTCCACACAAAGTATCTGGACTATGAGTGGAGGAGGAGGTTAATTGTCAACATAGGAGCCTGTTGTTGGAAGAAGGGTAAAAGGATATTGATGATACTCATTCTAAAGTTAGTATGACTCTTTTAAAGTCACAACTTACCTGTGACTAAAAATATCCGTCTTCTTTACCAGATGTGATGCTAAATAACTTTTGATAACAATAAAGATAATAACTTACTAGCATCAGAGGTGTCCAGAAGAATGTGTTTCAGATTGTAATATCCATTCCAAGGAAGGCAGCTGTCATACCTGGGAAAATACAGTTTACTCAGAGGAGCTATCTGCTAATTTAAAACAAAGAATAATAATAATAAAAAAGAAGGAATAAGCAGTAAGACAAGTAAATCGTAAAACAGCATGTAAGCAAGTGTTGACTTTTAGCCTGCATTCTTAAAAGCCATCTCTTAAAAAGAGATTGTGAAATTCTCAGGGAGTGTCTGCAACATTGGATTACAGACAAAATGCCAACTTAGTAAATGTATTAAGTTTTGAAAAATGTACTAAAATATGAATTCTTGTGAACGTTCCTGTGGGCTCAGAAAATTATATGCCATCTGCGTTACTGGTTATGTTTTATGTTATCAAGCTTATTGTGGGATTTACACATTTTCCATTTGGCTTATTTTTGTCTGTTGATCTAGCAGTTTCTGAGATGAACATGTTAAAATCTTTACCTACAATTGTTGATTTAGCTATTTATCTCTTCTGATTTTTCAGTAATTTAAAGAATATGTATATTTCAAGGCTATATGCATACATCTATTCATGACTGATACAGTTCCTTTTACCAGGATATGATGTTCCTTTTTTTCCTTATGATGTTTTTCACCATAAGTTCTATAACTTGGTTTTATTTCTTATTTTGCTGGTATATTCTTTCCATTCCATTATCACCATTTTTGTATACCTTCTTTATCACTCTCTCCTGGCTTTTAATATTCACCCTGAGATTTTCTGTCTTTTGATTGATAAGTTTGATCCATTTATATGCATTATAATTAGTTTTGTTAAGATTTGTTTGTCATCTTACTTTTTGTTTTCTATTTACACCTTTTCCTTTTCATTTATTTTTTCTCTTTTTATATACTCTATTATGTAGATGAGAAAAATTTTTTTGGTGTTGAAAGCTGTATATTTTATTTTTATTCTTATAGTGTTTATTTCCATCTTAGTAAGATTTATACTTGTGCTTATTTTTTTCATCAAACAGAAAACTTATCAATACCTATGTTTTTCATTAAACAAGACAAGAACCTTAGGACATTCTAATTTTTCTTACTTTCCTCTGGTATCTTCCCCAAACTTCATTATCATATTACTATTTTTAGAATTTTAGTGTTAGATTTTTGTGCACATGTATTTCTGGTTATTGCTTATAATAGTAATTTAAGTTTTACCTCATCTTACTTCCCTCATCTTGTTTTTTTCTTTCTAGATTTAGTCCTTATTATGTTATAGTATATTTTTCAAGAATTCTCTCAAAGTATTTGATGAATTTTTGTAACCTTATAAATCTTTATCTCATCATTGCTTTTAGGTGATAGTTTAGCTGGATATAAAATCTCAGCTTCAAAACAATTTTTCTTTAAAATTTTGAAGATTTTTATTACAGTATATTCATGTATTAACATGATAAATTTGATATCCATTTAATTCTTCTTACATTGTAAGTTACCTGCTTTTTTACCCTAAAGACTTTAAAGTTTTAGAAAAATTTCAGTATAACTTCACTAAGTATGGGTTTTTAAAACTTACCTGTTTGATACTTTATTTTTTCTTTTCCTGTGAGTTTTGTTAATTTTTCTTTTTAAAATTACATAGTTGGTTTAGGTTTAGTATAGTTTAGCATATTTTAGTATTTTGGAATGTGTGTTCTCCTCAGATTTCTTTTAATGCTTTTCTGGATGTATCTTTTACTCCTTTATGGATACTAGCTCCTTTGACTTGTAATGTCAGCATGGGGAGATGGACATAAATCCAGGCCCTGGTTTGGGCTCCTTTAGGCACTTTTGTGATTTCAGTGCATGGGGAGAGACTTTGGATTCTGCCCATTTCAATGTTCTCTGCATCAGGTATTACCATACCTTGCACCATCCAGGGAACCATGCCTTTTTAACGTAATTTCCTAGCCCAAGGGGTGGGGAGGAGAGGAGAAGAAGGAATATTCTGTTAGGTCTCATTGCTTTAGCTATGTTCCAGTGCTACCCTGATAGTACTTCTTTAACACCTATATCTGATTCTGTAGTGAAATGGTGATTAATATTCTCCCAGGGCAACATGGAGGAGAGAAAAAGAATTAATTGAAAGCTCTCCTAACCTATTTTGAACTGTAGCCTCAGGCCTGCTCTGTCTCCAGTACACTCCTCTTTCTTACTGTGGGATCTGGCCTCCATCTGACTCCCCAGAGCTTTCTTACAGTTTATGTGTAGACATGGCCCTGAAATCTGTGAACATTCACATTTCTCCTATGAGAAATAGATTAGGTTTTGGGAGTGGGAGCCATCAGCACTCATTTGTCCTGAACTTCTCACTGCTTTGTTGAAAACTGGAAATCATTCTTATGTTGTGAATTTTTGCTACATTTATTTCACATTGCAGGTAAAAGCAAGGCATATCATTATAGAGAAACAAACTGTGGCAATAACATGTTTTCAATATTTTATCCTTTTTGAATTCTACCTCTCTCAATATTTCAATGAAATATCTCCATAAAGTTGGAAGGTTATATACATAAGACAATTCTTAATCCTGAACTATTAGATTTCTGAAAGACTTACCTGAATTAGATATATTGACAGACAAAAATTTTAATCCACAGTGATAGCTGTGACTTGGAGTGGCATTTATTCATTTCTTCATTGCCCAATAAACATATTTGACATGTGTGAGGCAATGTACCAAGTGAAGAGAAAAACAAAAAGAATGTGATCCTTTTGCATGGAGAACTTGGAGTCAGGTAAGATCACTTGAACAGCCATAAAATAATTTTAATTCAGAGTAGTCTATTACAATCCACACTTTCCCCTTTACAATCTCTTGTCACATCTTTATAATTCCCATTTACTACTTTTTACATATTGTTTTCTCCCTTTTGAATGTATGTCACTTAGAACATATGTCTCTTTGGGGTAAATACTCAGTAGTACTATTGCTGGGGCATAAGATAGCTCTATTTTTTAAACTTTTTGAGGAACCTCCACCCTGTTTTCCAAAGCAGCTGTACCAACTTGGATTCCCACCAACAGTGTAAGAGCGTTCCCCTTTCTCTACAACCTTTCCAACATTTGTTGTTTCTTGTCTTGTCAATTTTTGTCATTCTAACTGGTGTAAGGTGGTATCTCAATGCGGTTTTGATTTGAATTTCCTTGATGGCTATTGATGTTGAACGTTTTTTCATGTGTCTGTTAGCCATTTGTATGTCTTCTTTGGAGAAGTGTCTGTTCGTGTCTTTTGCCCATTTTTTGATTTGATTATTTGTTTTTTGGGTGTTGAGAAGTTCTTTGTAGATCTTGGATACCAGCCCTTTATCTGTAGTGTCATTTGCAAATATCTTCTCCCGTTCTGTGGGTTGCCTCTTTGTTTTGTTGACTGTTTCCTTTGTTGTGCAGAAGGCTTTTATCTTGATGAAGTCCCAAAAGTTCATTTTTGCTTTTGTTTCCCTTGCCTATGGAGATGTGTTTTGAAAGAAGTTGCTGTCCAATGTATCCCAAAGATACAAATGTAGTGAAAAGAATGGCCTTATGCACCCCAATGTTCATAGCAGCAATGTCCACAATAGCCAAACTGTGGAAGGAGCCGAGATGCCCTTCAACAGAAGAATGGATAAAGAAGATGTGGTCCATATATATAATAGAACATTACTCATCCATCAGAAAGGATGAATAACCAACATTTGCATCAACCTGGATGGGATTGGAGGAGATTATGCAATGCTAAGTGAAATAAGTCAAACAGAGAAAGTCAATTATCATATGGTTTCACTTATTTGTGGAACATAATGAATAGCATGGAGGACATTAGGAGAAGGAAGGGAAAAATGAAGGGGGGGAATCAGAGAGGGAGACAAACCATGAGAGACTATGGACTCTGGGAATCACATGGAGGGTTTTAGAGGGGAGGGGGTGAGCCTGGTGATGGATATTAAGGAGGGCATGTATTGCATGGAGCACTGGGTGTTATATGCAAAAAGTGAATTATGGAACACTATATCAAAAACTAATGATGTATTGTATGGTGACTAACATAACCTAATAAAAAATTATTTAAAAAAAAAGAACATATGTCTTTTTCAACTCTCTTATTTAAAAAAATTTTTTTATTGTAGTGAGAAGACTTAATATGAGATCTAACTGCTTAATAATTTTAAGTGTACAATATTGTTAATATATAAGCACAATATTGTATAACAGATGTCTAGAACTTCTTCATCTTGTATAATTGAAAATTTATGCCATGGATTAGAATTTCCTATTTCCTCTTCTCACCAGCCCCTGGTAACCACCATTCTACTTTCTGATTGTATGAGTTTGATAAGTTAGATACCTCATATGAATGGAATAATGTAATATTTGTTCTTCTGTGATTGACTTATTTTGCTTAGCATAATATTTTCAAGCTTCATCTATGTTGTCACATATTGCAGTATTTCCTTCTTCTTTAAGGCTGAATAGTATTTCACGATGTGTGTGTGTGTGTGTGTGTGTGTGTGTGTACACAGCATTTTCATTATTCATTCATCTGTTGATTGATATTTCGGTTGTGTCCATGTCTTATTGTTGTGAGTAGTGTAGCAATGAACATTCAGGTGTTCATTGAGAGCCTGACTGATTCCAATTCTTTTTGATAAATACCCAGAAGTGGGATTACTGGGTCAAATGATAGTTCTATTTTTTAATATTTTTAAGAATCTTCATTCTATCTTTCATAGCAGCTACAACATTTTTCATTCCTATTATTAGTGTAACTGTCTTAATTATTTTAACCACACCTTAGTATTTTTTTATTTTTAAAAGATTTTATTTATATATTTGACAGAGAGATGGAAAACACAAGCAGGCAGAGCAGGAGGCAGAGGGAGAGGGAGAAGCAGGCTCTGTGCAGAGGAGGGAGCACAATGTGGGGCTCGATCCTGGGACCACCTGAGCTGAAGGCAGCCACCTAACCAACTGAGCCACCTAGGCACCCTCATTACATCTTAGATGCTAAACATTAATGTGCTATTATAGATATTATAGAGGATAAAAGAGCATTTCTGGGTTGCCAGGAATAGTGAAAATGCTATTTGAAGTGGGTTAATCTTGGCTTCAACTCAAATCCTGTTTCCTTAGGTGTGCTTTCAAACTTATCTTGATCATCTTGAAACACCTTTCCCCCCTCTCACCAGAAATTTCTGAAGAATATACCAACTCCAGTGGCTGTATGTTTTTGTCATCATCTTTGTCTTTCATATCAAACTTGTTTTCCACTGGGAAAGCCAAACTTTCACCTGAGATAGCTGAGAAAACCTTTTAGTGTGGGCTGCCTTTAACAATTCAGCGTCACCTTGGCTAGGATGCTGCCAACACCCACGGACCCCCGTCATCGCTATTCTCAGCAGCGCATAACCCACTTTTATTTAAATAGCATAAAGGTTGGAGCTGCAAAAGAGAACAATATCCAATTGGGCATTTGAAATAAATATTATAGACTCTAGAGATTCTAGGAAGGAGTGAGGTTGGTGGTCCTTGATCAGAGAGAAGGTTAGAAACATGGTATAAGTGAATGTTAGAAGGTACTTTGGGGGGATTCACTAGATCTACTCCCCACCCCTCACCTTAAAGAGAGGGAAACTGAAATCTGGCATGATGAAATGACTTGGTTAAATTAGCACCAGTCCTGTAACTATTACTCAGGCTTCCTTACTCCCAGGGCAATGTTCTTCCTGTCACATTCAACTGTGTTTCTGGTATTTCTGACTTTGAAATCAACTATAGCATGCTGCAAAGATATTTCTATATAGATCTGGATTTTGTAAGCTAGAAAAAATTTAGTTGATGACGTGGAGAAATTTGCTAAGACTTGTTCTTACACTTAGTGTGATAGTTAATTTTATGTGTCAGCTTGGCTGGGCATAGTGCCAGACATGTGGTCAAACATTATTCTGGATGTTTCTGTGAAGATGGTTTAGATGACATTAATAGTTAAATCCATGGAGTTTGAGCAGATTCTCCTCCAAGATGTGGGTGGGTCTCATCTAATCAGTTGATGGTCAAACTAGAACAAAAGACTGGCTTCCCTCAAGCAAGAGTAAATTTTGCTGGCAGATGGGCTTCAGACTTGAAGATCAATATTGGCTACTCATGGGTCTCTATAGCTCCTCATATGGTCTCAGGTGATGGCCCACCCTGCAGATTTTAAACTTGCCAGTCACCATTCAGTGAGCCAGTTCCTTAAAATAGACTTCTTTCTACCTCTTTCTCTCTTCTTTCTTTCTCCACATATATATGTGGAGTATGGATCGATATGTATCCTATTGGCTATGTTACTCTAGAGAAATCTAATACAATTAGTGAAATACTTGTTTGTTTAATCTGGCATTTGGACCCTAGATATTGTACCTAGAGGATCTTATCTGATGTTTGGGTCATCATGTGCTATTGTCTTTCTCTCTTATGCTCTGTAAACACAAAGATGCTTCTTTTTTATTTTGCTACTAAAATAAAACCTCTAAAAACAATGCTTTTGTTTCTTTCTTGGTAATGAAAATCATTTCAATGGAGTCTTGATGTGTCTTCATCAAATTCTGAGACCAGTGGTGCTGGTTCTACCTGTTGAAGGTTGAGGCAAGTTTTTGGATCTGGTGCCAGAGGAGGCATGAAAGAAAGCACCCAGCAACTCAGTGTTCATTCTTTTTCTGAAAAATTGATAGTCCTTTTCCTATCCAGTCCTCTATTCTGCTTTCCCAAGATGTTCCTACATCCACTTCATGCTCTTTCTTTGTATTGGTTAGAACACTTTCAGTCATGGGTGACAGTAGCTCAACTTAACCTTGTTTAAGTCAAAAGAGAATTTTACTTGCTTATGTAATAAAAAAAAGTCTGAAGGGAGTTCTAGAGTAGAATTCAGAGCCTCAAATATTGTCACTAATTTTCTTCCTATCTCTCTGCTTGGCTATCCTCTGTTTTGGTGCCATTTTGGGGGCTAGTTCATCCACAGTTTGGCAAGATACAGTAGTAGTTCCTTGCTCACATTCTGCTCATTTAAAACCATGGATTAAAGAGCATGCTTCCAGAGAGTTCTATCAAAAGTCCTGGGCTTGACTCTCATTGGGCAGTTAAGTCATATGTCCACCCTTGAAAGTGCTGATTCGCTTACTATTGGATCATGTCTATCTTCATACTCAAGGCTGGTCTCAATCAACCCACATGTACAAAGAGCAAAGAAGAGACAGTTTTCTCAAAGAGAAAGGGAGAATGGATGCCTAGTAAACAGAACTAGTAGAATACCCTACAGCATCCTTGTCAAGTTTGGGCAAGTTTGTGCCTGGCAGGTGGGCAAGAAGCAGTAGAGAGAACTAAAGAGCTCAGTCTTGAATAGTTCATTTAAAAAAATCTTTAAAAATGTTTCTTCTGTTCAGCTTTATTGAGGTATAATTGACAAATAAAATTAGAATGTATTTACTCACCGTGTGTGTGTGTGTGTGTGTTTGATATACATACACAAATACCTATAGAATATCCTGTGGTTCTGCATAACTGAGCTCTGGAAATAGTGAAAGACTAAGCTAGACAGTCTTTTCAATGTTTTAGAAACAACTTACATTTCCTGTAAGGCTTTAAGGTTCTAGAATGGAGATTCAGAATATGGTGTCTCCTTGCTATACAGTGTCAACTTCTCATTGATTACTTTATTGTCTGCCCCTGGGTCTTCTGTTTTATTCTTTTCTGTGCTCTGCCATGGTATTTAGAGTGAAAGAATGGGAAGTATGGTCCTTGAGGAAAAGGGTTTAGTCCTTTTGTTCACTGTTAGATATCCAGTGCCTAGAAGAGTACTGGGCCTATGAGAGGCCCTCAAAAATATTTGTTGAATAAGTGGTTAGGTAAACTATAAATGTTATTTTATATCTGGCCTCACTGTGGTTTGGTAAAATGTTGTGATAATGAATTCCACTTTGTTTTCTATGCTTTTTTCTGATGAAATTCTTTCCAGCTGACTTTTAAAAAACTGAACTTTTTGAGATAATTATAGATTCACATGCAGTTGTAAGAAAGAATACAGAGATTTCATGTACTCTTTATCCTGTTTCTCCCAATGAGAACATCATGCAAAACTATTTCACAAATAGGATATTGAGATGTTGATATTGATGCAGTTAATCTGGCTGGCTTTTTCTTTGTATGTGTGTACACGTGTGTGTGTGTGTGTGTGTGTGTGTGTGTGGTCAATTGTTTCATGGCCACAAAGTTTTTCCATCCACTCTACACATTCTTTTGCAATGTGAGTTTACTGTTCCTTTAATCCAAAAGTAAATTGTCTTGTTCCATTATCCTGAATTTCAGCCAGACTTATTTTGCTTTGACTAATAGAATGTGGCAGAAGTTATGTTGTGCTAGTCGTAGGGCCTTGGCCTCAAAAGGCCTTTCATCTTTTATTCTCTTTGTCTTGATACATTTTCCTGAGAAAATATGGTCTAGTCAACTGGAAGATGAGGGGCTATGCAGAGGCAAACTGAAATGCCCCAGCCAATGGCTAGGACCAACTGTCAGACATGTACGTGAGGCCATCTTTGAACTTCCAACCCAGCCAACTATCTTGCTAAATGCAAGAGTAAGCCCAGATGAAACCAGTAGTAGAGGATGTGCCCACAGTCCACAGAATTGTAAGAAAAAAGAGATTACTGTTGCTTTAATTTTTGGAATGTTTGTTACATGGCAGAGGGTAACTGACAGGAGCATCTCATATTGAGAATCTTTAGATGTAAAGATTCAGGTTTTATTCTTGGATTATGATCTAGTAACTAGCAGGTGAGGGTCAACTATGTGTAGTCTGCATTTTTTTCCCTTAAATACATTACCTGTCAGTTGCTTTCGTCTTGTCATGTCTCTCCTCAGTTACATATCTAGAAAATCTGCTTAACCTCAACTGTACCTCACCACTCTCTTTTGTTAGGATGCTGAAGTTTTAATGGTACCTGACAAAGCAACTTAATGGCTTTATGTAGATAAAGACCCAAACCTGGTTTCCTAGGTTAATATGTAGACTCAAACATAGCCAAATAAATATTTCAGTAGAAAAATCCACATCACCATATTGTAAGATAAATATTGAAATCCAGAGTTTTGACTCAAGATGACAATATAAAGACTGTTTATGTTTTCTGGAAAACATTCAGCTCCCATTACTTTTATTTTTGTGTTGCTCCTAATGTTAATACCTGTGATGAATCTTTAACTAGATGTGATCTGAAAGGATATATTTCAGAAACCTGAGAAGATATCTGGACATGGAGATATTTCTGTAGACTGTGAAAATATGAATTTTATATCTACCAGTTCTTTACAACCTTTCTCTTTTAGATATGTTAAAGATTGATTACATAAACCAGTGGATAGATTTCTGCACAGTCGTTAAGAAATCGGTCTTTGGAGTTAGATTCCCAGGGTTAAAATCTAACTATATCACTTATACATTGTAGAACCATTGGCAGATTACTTAATCTCCTTGTGCCTCAGTTCTTTTATCTATAAAATGAGGATGATAATAATCTCCCTCTCAGGTTTCTTATGGAAAAATGCATACTCTACCACATGCTAATTACTCAAATGTTACTTAATACTATACCTCCTTTTACTTACTTCTTCTCTGATTGCCGCCATTATCACTCCTTATTCTCTCCTTAGTTGATCACTAATGTGAATAGTCTTGTTGCTAGGTTTTTCTCATAACTCTAGGACTCCGAACATTTAACACAAAACTAATGACTTGTCTGATTTGAGCTTTTGATTGTAACAGTTAATAAATATTTATGATGAGGTCAGCAATGTGTAGCATGAGAGAAACTTCATGGGTTCAACTGGATCACCATGGTGTATTGTTGTAGTTATTTATCTTCTCTGGATATCCCTTCTACTTTTTCTGAGGCAACAGGCAAATAAATGAAGATTTCTGAAAATTGCTGCCTTCTAGTTCCTTTGGGATCAGGTGAAAAATAGGCCCCCTGAAATGGAAATTCTTCAGGCTGTATTTACCACTCCAAGATGTATCGTGATCATGACCCATCATTCCACCAAAGTGCAAGGCTTGTTTCCATTTATTGAAGCATTGGCTGTGTCATTGACCCGCTCACATACATGATAAGGTTGTATCAGTCTGGGAATTGATGACAGCCCAGTCCTTAACAAGATTCTTCTTTCTTTCCTCCGAATAGCCATGATTCATTTTGGCTACTAAATTCATCATGAGGTGCATATATTCTGGGTCTTCCGGATGCAAATAAAGCTGCATGGGATATACCCAAATTCAGAAGTAAATGAAGGGTAAAGTGGTATGCCAGTGTGACTGCAGTCCGGCTAATTTGAATCTATTTGGCCTCCATCATTTCTGTGTCAGTGTTGCCACACCACAGTGGATTCTGTGAAGCTGATCGAATCGTAGCATCTAGCAGCTTAATAAGCTGCTAAAATGTAAATACTGACCTGGGGAATTTTGCATAGCTAATGAAGGCAGAGTTCAGTGTTCATGATGATATTGCACAGCTTTACTCAAACAGCCAATAAATGTTTACAAATCCATTTGATCTACTCAGTTTGCCTGCTCACAATCTAGGTGGGGGGATTTTATTTCGATAACAACTTTGAGCTTTTAGAGAGAATGGCATGAAGGGAATGAAGCAATAGATGCAAGATGAGCCTCTCCTTTAAGTCCAGGTTTTAAGGATGGTTGGTGCACAGTCCTCCAAGTATTCTGTTTGGTGATTACGGTATTATCTTTATGAACAAGGAGCTTTTTGCCAATAAGTCTTGCAAATAGTTTTGGTTCTGGAAGAAAACTGGGAGGAGAGAGGAGGAAAGAGAATATAAATGCTCTGTGCTATAAATGCTGGATCTTTCCATCTGAAATCTGTAAATACAATATAGATTTTCCTGGCATTGAGTAAGATTTGGCAGATCCTTCATTCCATTGATCTTGAGGGTAATAATATTTATCATAGTGAAATCCTTTAGTAGAAGCAAAAATACTTCTGACTGAAGAGACATTCCAATTATTCATGTCCCTTTGTTATTGTGCTATTATCTTTCTGTTTCTTTTGTCTGACTGTTTTGGTGAAGAGAGACTGAGAGAAAATGTGAAATTTGAAATGGTGCAGGGGTGAGTACCCTGGAAAATGATAAATGCATAAGTAATTTCTTGCTTTGAATTCAAGGCAAAGTTCATTTCCAAACTAAAAACATAATTAGTTATAACGACAGCCTATTTTGTTTAGATCATTTAAAATTTCAAAGTGTGTTGCTAAATGCACAGATTTGTTCTTTTCATCTCTTCTCCTATGTGACTCTTTGCTTAAAGCAAAGAGCTCCATGATAGAACAGAAGGAGTCTTTGTAAAGCGATAATAGAGCAGAATGACCACAACTGGAAGTGTAGACTTGGTGCAAATTACACTCTTTCTAGCCCTTGGGTAATTTAGGTAACTGGATATGCTTAGCCCACATCCCAAGTACTAGGTAATTTGGGGTCCCCTTCTGCCCCAGACAATAGCAGGGCTTTGAGTAAGGCTTTGAGAGAGGGACAGGGTGATGTATTTAAACTCACAGCCACCTTAAAGGAACTTTCTCTACAGCCAGACTGGTTCAGTCATCGAGGGACATGCTCAGGTGTGGTAGAAGGGTTTGGCTCCGGGGATGCAGAGAAATGCCAATAATTTGATGGGTCCATTGAGTACTCAAATAATTTGACTGTTTTAGATGAACCAAACCAAACCTGCTAGACCTCAGTCTTCCGGGCCATCCCAATTTTGTGTTCCAGTCTAACAGTAACCCTAACCTAAATTTGATCATTTATTCCATTAAATTCTAGTCTTATACTTTAACTAGTTCAACTGAACTAGGCAGCTCGTGGGATCCCAGAAAGTGTATTTGGAGGTTAAAGGTATTGGCAAAAGCCTTGGGAGTTTAAGGGGAAGGGAAGTGGGACCATGAGGAGTCTTTATTTTGTGGAACTCTCCAACCTAGGCCTTGTAGAAAATGCTCCTGTGGAGGTGGTCACCAGGGTGAGACAGGCAGATCCCAGTATATGATGACTAGTGGGAAACATTGTCTAGATCCCCTTTCAAGGAAGGGCTTGTCGCCCCATCCGGTGGGAGCACTGTCAGCAGACAGCTTGTAGGCAGCATCGTCTCAGTAGCAGAGAACCAACCATGTTGCCCAGAGCTACCTTCCTGGCAGCCTGTATCTAATGACTGATCTAGACAGGAGTGTAAAGATTGGATATTCTAGCCCAACACAAGTCAATTCCGACAAGTCTTTGTAGCTTCACAATGCCCTCTGACACCAATACGTTTTGCCATATGTTTTCTTCCTTTACCCAATCCTGCTTTCTTCTCCTTCTTCTCCTGAGTACTATGTGCACACTAAATTCCATGTCAGAGTCAGCTTCCCGGAGCATTCAATTTGAGACACAGTGTGGACATCGGAAGTTCAATTGAAAATAGAGCTGGAGTTTAGTGAGGAAGAATGAAAGGATCCTGATCTGAGAGGTAAAGAAAGCAGAGAGATTAAAGTCCTTTGTCCATAAATCCTTTGCTATCCTACCTGTATCTTGCCCCGTTTTTAAAAGAATATTTTATCTTAGAGAAGTATTGTACTAGAATATGACTAAATGATCAACTTGTTCAGTGAATTCATGGGAAAGCCTACCACTTAAAGGAATCCCACTTTTAGGGGATAGAGGGAAGAAGGCGCCTATCTGGTCACAGGGAAAAAAGACCAATATGGTAGAAGGGAGCCCAGTATTCATAACAGTGGTAAAAAAAGACAAGGCTTGCAGTGTTCCCCACCTAAAAACTGTTACGTGATTTCCATTTGCTGTGAATCCTCTGGTTGGAGGAGAAGCTCTTAAGTCCGGAAGAATAGAAACATCTATTTTTACGTTTCCATAGCCTTTACTCCTCTAGTCAAGGAATATTATTTGCAGGCTGGTCTTTCCCACTAAAGTGTAAGTTTTTTAAGGGCATTGTCTCAGTTTGGTTTACTCCGGAAGCAGAGCAGGAAATAAAGATTTGAATGACAATAACCCCTTCCATCCCCCAGGGGGAGATAAAGGGAACACTGATAAGAAGTAGAAAAGCAATAGAGCAACGGAGAAGAGGCCAATAAAATGTCCATTATCAAACTGGTTATAGTGGGCTACTCCTGTGTCTCAGCATCATGCCCCCAAGCATCGAGGGGACTGGAGTATTTGTACATCCTCTTCTGTTAGTCACTGCTTGAGGGCTTTGGGAGTCAAGAGTTATGGGGAATGGAGGAGGCACAGGGAAACGTTAATTCTCTGGCACTTCTGGCGTGCTCTGCTCTGGGAGAGTAGCTTTCTAGCAGAATTCCTGTCTCAGTAAAGGAGATACTAGCAGATAGACGTTGGAGCACATCAAATTGGTAAAGTCCAAAATATATGGGTATGGGGAAGAAGCTGACAAGGGCTACTCAGAAATGAATTGTATTATTCCTTTTTATATTTTCCCTGAAATATGGCCCTGTGCTTGATACATAATGCATGCTCAGTCATTGTGAATTCCTTCAAGATGAGACCAGACTCAGCTATGGGGTTCTTGTGTGCCAGGGTCTGAGAATCCCCGTAGGCTAGAGAAGACAAATATGCTGCAGCTCAGGTCATCTCTTGTTTCTCAAAGAGGGAATGGAGAAGGCCACACACATTTAGACTCAGTTCTTAAAGATTAATGTAGAACTTGGTTTCCCTGATAAGCTTTAAATTAAAGTTGGAAATTGCCTCATGAAATTCACAAAGGTGCATACACAAGAAGGGAGAAAAAAAATTCTGATTACAGTTTTATTTGCTGACACTCCTTAACAATTTAAGTTCAAGTGCTATTTTGCTAATTAATGGCTGCTCAAGAAATGCCATGTGTCAGCAATGAATCACTTACTTTTGTTGCTCTTCAGTTGTATATGGATAATGAACAAGGACAAGTCATATAATTAATGCTGAAAATAGCCCAGCTAGGGGACAGAGGCCCATCAATAGGAAGAAGATACTATATTTGCCAGTATCCATGCCAGGCTGTTAACAGTCAAACTAGTTAAAAGCTTAAGAGGCAACTTTATTGACATATAACCCAATAGCCACAGTACAGAAAGGACAAATAGAGTTAACTTCAGGGATATTTGGAACCAGGGAGTAGAACACCATCCAGATTCCCACTTCCCATCTTTCACCTTTGCCTTTCTTTGTGCTTCTTCATGTCTTTACACTTTTACATGGGTTTGGGGCCATGGGGCTGTTGGTAGCTTTGGACTCACACCTAACACCTCTGTGCCGGAGAGGAGAGGCCTCTTCTCTTCCACTTCAGCTTGAAGTACTTCATGGAAGGACTAACTGGCCATGAGAATCATGTGACCAAGGAGGTCGACTCCACTCTTTAGAAATTTCTTCTCGGAAGAAGAGGGAGATTCCTTCATGAGTGAACAAGACGATAGGTTGTTAAGTATAAGAAGCTGTATGAGGATTGAAATTCTAGGACAGTTTGGATTAAAACTGCCATCGTAATTCAGAGCAGGAGAAGAGGATGATTGAGTTGTTGAGGAGCTGGGACTTGAATGGGAACGTCTACCCAACTTTGAGGAACAAAATGAAATAATAACCTAAATATACACCAAAACGCTTGGGAGCCCAGGAAGTGAGAGATGCCCTCATGGGTATGGTGGTGACTCCATCCGCTGGATCCTGCTGGTCCTTGGATGTAGTTAATTGGCTGAACTTACCCTTTCTGAACCTTTCAGAGTCTCCAGTGGAACTGTCTTCAGTTTCCTGTCCTCAGCAGAGAGTTCTACGTTGGTGCAGCTGGGAGCAAAGTCCTAAGGGTGCCCGGGGCATTTGGAAAGGCAGAATTTTCAACCTTCAAAGCTACCGTAGCTTTGTCTGACTATACTGCTGGATACCACAGAGAGACTCGGCAGGACTGGGAATTATCAGTGGCTTTGATCATTGGCTGAGAATTTAAAATGAACATATTATAGTGCTTGCTTAGACACTTTTTTGGAGAAATGTTTCATTTAACGAATTGACTTAGGTAAACTTACCGAAGAATGCTTCGGTGATTCACTTGTTGATTGAAAGGACTATACACTCGCTTCCTTGGAACCAGATACTCTAATAGTCCAGCTTACAACGTGACCTTTTGCTCTGACTGCCCTCCTCTGGCAATTTTTCAGTTTAAGTACGAAGAATTGCCTATATTTCAAATTACAAAATTATGGCTTTCTGGTAGAATGCCAAGGACAGTCCAGTGACGGTGTAGCACTGACATTCAACCCAGCTAACTCTGGGCCGTGGTCTGCCTCATACTAGTGAGTGAAGAAAAAAAACCAAACCAACAACAACAAGCATGACTTATTCAGGAAAACAAAGATCATTAGCAGTGAAACTGATGATTGTAGGGTGGTAAAACTGCTTTTTATCCAAATGAATGGATTTGTAAGAGCAAAGTTGACAGGCTGAATTTTTTTGTTGTGGTAAACGCTGAAACAATCAGAAGAGCAGTTCTTACCCTTCACCCAGAAGAGAGGAGGGAGGAGGGAAGATATGGATGGTGTTCAGCTTTTACAAATGTTGACAGAAGAGTCAAAATGTAATATGATAGGTCTTATGAGCTCAGAGCCCTGACACATACATCCTTTTAGGCTAACATCCTATTTGCAAAATGGACAGACACTGTTTATTTTTGTAAGTAGTCAACTGAGCTAATGTGCCAGTTCCTTCTTTGATGTTTCAGCTTTAAGAAAGTTGCATTAATGGAGGGCAATTATGGTAATTTGAATTAGGAATGGAATTACGGTAATTGAAAACTTCTGCGGTGACAGGTATTTGCGAGCCCCCGGTGTCCCGGTGCAGTTCAGAACCGCTATTAAGCCCATGGTAATTAGCATTTTCCCCCTGAAATGGTTGAAAGAATAAGGGAACATAAAACAAAATTTGACAGTAAGAGAAGAGAACTGGCAACAACATCAAAACCAACAGTCAACACAAAGAAACACAAACACACGGATGGTCTCGGGCTTTTTAAAAATAGAGAATCGAAGAAAATCACAGCTTTGTGTGGGGCACTGGGGAGGCTAAGCATTTATGTTGTGGGTCTGTAGTCTAGAGCCATTTGCAACAGAAAGATGCAGCCCAGAAAGCCATTCTTGTTTTCTGGCTTTGTTTTCGAATCAAGTTGTTGCAGGCGGTGCCCTGGGCCCCCACAGTCCAGAGCATGAGAAAGCTACCACTAATTAGATGAATCACTTCACAATGTTCATGCAGTCATTCAACAAATGTTTGTTGATTGCCTACTACGCGCCAGGCAGTGTGCCAGGTGCCAAAGATATAGAGAAGACAAGGTTCCTGCCCTTGATTTTCTAGTCTGTGTAAAATTGAGATCTATTTGGGTCCATCTTAAAAGCAGGGAAGTATCCTGTTAGCACCAGAGCTAGGCTCCTGGCTTCACTCATCCTGGAAGGGTTAAAAATGTTAAATTAGCTTTTTTTTTTTTTTTAAGATTTTATTTATTTATTGCCAGAAAGCGAGAAAGAGAGAGAGCACAAGTAGGAGGAGGGAGAAGCAGGCTCCTTGCTGAGCAGGGAGCCCAATGCAGGATTCCATCCAAGAACCCTGGGATCACGACCTGAGCTGAAGTCAGCCACTTAACTGACTCAGCCATCCAGGTATCCCTAAAATGTTATTTTAGCTTTTAAGCTCTTAGATTTTGTTTCTATCTTGGTGATTTCTCTCGAGATCTCTAAGGATAGTAAAATAATAGAGTGCCTGTAAATTAGTATACGCTTGGTTGCAGATAACAGAGTACCTGACTGAAAGTGTATATGTGTGGTTTACTAACCTCACATAATAAGTAGGAAATTCCAGAGTTAATGTAGAAGGTCAATGGTATCACCAACATCTGGGCTTCCACTCTTTCTAATCCAGCATTTTCTCTAGGTTGGCAATGTCTCCCTAATGGTAACAAAATGGCTACCAAAGCTATAAGCTAATGTCTTTACACGATAATGTTCCAAGCAGGAGGAAAGGGGGCAGGAACAAAAACACTTTCCCTATAATGGAAGAAATCATTCCTAGGGGAGAATTTCTACCTCCCAGAAACTACTAGAAGACTCCTCCTTATCTCTCACAGGCCAAAACTGGGTCACATGCCCGCTCTTAGAACTTTCATTGGCAAAAGTGAACTGTACTGGCCTGACAAATAATGCCTCATTGCCTGGGCTGGGTACATCTCCATTTCATTAAAATCAGGCTTCAGTTAGCAAGGAAGAGGGAGAAAGGCTTTGGTTGTACAGGCATCTGTGTGGAGTCAAAGATGATGGAAACGCCTACAGATACTTTCCCTGTGCTTGTACATTTCTAATTTTTCCTTCTGGGTTAAATAATCTTTCAAAAATCTTTTTATAAGAATGCAAATGCTTCTGAGAATGGCACCACATCAAGCCTCTGATACTTCAGCCTGTTGGATAAACTGTAATAGGAGACAGTGGGACATTATACAGTCACTGGGAGTCTACAAATTGAAGAGGAAAAAATGGGGAAATCATGGAGAAATTTGAGATTGAGAGTGCTGATGATGCATTTTCCCTGTATCATAATTTTACCAAACTTCTATGTAGAATTTGATTACCTTGTCCAAAAGTGGCTTTATTTATTAAATATCTGTTATCCATAGAGCACTATATCTTGTGGACATTTAATCCCTATAACATTCAGGTGAGGTTAAGACTCCCCTTATAAGTAAGGAAGATAAGGTACAGAGAGGTTAGATAACATGCAGACTCAAGCCCACCCAGGCTTGATGGTAAGTCTGCCTTTTTCCATTGCACCAAATTTCCTCTTAAAGCCCAGCAAAGAAGTCCAGTCATTTGAATCTGAGGATGCAATTTATTAGGTTTTTCTGTCTGTTGTGAACTTCCTTGTTATCCGGTGCTAATTTCTGTATAACATTCCTCTCTAGTCCTGCAAGATTACAAACACAGTGGGAGAAAAATGTAAAACTTCACCTTTAAATATCTGAGGTTAACGCTGGATTCTTTTGATCAGATACAGGCAATTAATATTCTGACTCTAGGAGATGCCATCATCAGTGTCCTGTAATGATTTCTTTCCTATGAACTGTGGGTAGGATATTTTACATTGAGCAGTTGTTTCAATATGGCAAGAGGGAAGAAATAGGGATCTATGACTCCGGTAGAAACTGTTGTTTTGTAATCATATCTAAGTGGCTGGTGTTATTATTTTAATGGAAGGAAATGTTGGAAAATCGGGTGAAATTCCAATTTGCCCCAATAAGAACTGTGTCCTATTAAGTTGGCAGGCACAACCAAGTCTCTCTTCCTGTCACTCCCAAGCAATCTGTTTGTGAGATGCGTCATACAGGCTTCAGGTCAGCAGAGAGTAACTGACCAAGTCAAGTTCCCCAAAGTCGGTGCTTGTCATTATCAGGGAGCCCATGTCCTCTGCACGGAATCTGAAGCACAATTCGGTTATTGGAATCCCTCTTCGAGGGAACAAATGTTTTTTTTTGCTGCTGAACCTTAACTCGTGTTACAAATGTGATTGAAACAACGAAGTAGTCCATCTCCGAGAGCAGGGAGACTGGTTTTATCGATGAACTGATTTCGGCGTCTTGATGACTTATGCCAGATCCATGAGTTCGCGTGGGTTTGACAGCCTCTGGCAGTGAAAGGGCTGTCTGCAGAGGAAGGATCTCTGCCTACTCACTGCTTCTGCTCCGTTTCTCATCCTGTTTAACAAACAAACATGTAAAAAGGTAAACCTTCTCTTAGTAGTACAGAAAGGTGATTTTCTTGAGTCCTTATAAGTAGAAAGTGGGATGAAACATTCATCGTACTTGGAAACAAATCTCATTGGGGAGTGTGAAAGAACAATTTGACAATTATCTCCATAGTTCTAAGGTCTGAGGAAGAGAAATGACAACATTTTGTTATGAAGCACCTTTAATTGAGGTAATTAGGAGCAAGAAAGCTAGTACAGGCTGGAAGACTGTCAGAAGGGAAATGGATTTCTGGTCAAGTTTGCTGAGCTTGGAGGCTCCTGATGTACTTTTGTGATAATAATTAACATAATACTTCCGAGGCATTTTTCAGCCTTATCAGAAATTATTTTTCTCTGTCTCATTCTTCTTTCAGATGAAATAATAACGTTTAGTACTTAGCTGGCATCTTTCATTCCTATGGGTCCCCTAGTTCTTAAACAATTTTTCTATCTCCACATGTGTGAATATGTGTCTGCGCAGAGTCATTTCACCAATTGCCAAAAATTTCAGCAATCCCACTGGGTGGTACGTTGCAGCTGTTTCGTATTATTCAGCAAAGATACATTGTGTTTGAGGGGTATAAAGTAACTGGAAAAAAAAGGGGGAAGACCCCCAAAAGTTAAAACCCAGTGTTAATGCTCTTGGAAGGAGCTGGGAGGCAGAAATGTGGGTATACACAAAAGGATTTGCTCAGAATATACCTATTCTGCTTTAATATATGAGCCATGGAATATCTGTGTACCAAGAGGGGATTGCGAAGTTGGTTTTCAAGTACCTTTGAAATATGGTGTTGTCAACAGCAGAGTTTCCTGATGCTGTAGTGGGGCATCCGTTCAGCACTGATGCAAAGCAATGTATGCCACTTCATTGCCCGTTCAGCACTGATGCAAAGCAATGTATGCCAGTTCACTGAATTAGCAATATACTTCCTGTAGCCTGCTGTGTTTTCCTTAAAGGTCTCACTCCAGGACTGGCCATGCCTGCTATTTAGGTTTTAGGAGCTGATAAGTGACTGTGATTAGCCATTCAGATTTTATCTGAAAAGAGAGGAAATCATTTCGTTGCTCTAAAAAGACATGGACATTGACAGCATTGGTGTAAATAGAATTTGAAAGTGTTGACTGATTTTTCCCTGGCAAATAGATCAGTGCCTGGCACGTAGTAGGCACCATCTATTAAATGAATTCATGAAGGCTTTGAATTCCTGATGATAGCAGCCCTCACATTTGTGTGGTGAGAAGTACTTTTCAATGTCCTTTCAGAGACATCAACTTTTTTGATCTCCCTAATATTATACGGGACTTAATTTGATATTGTTAATGTCAGAAGAATTTAATGTAAGAAATTAATCATTATGAGATCACTTCATTTTTCTTTGGCAAGCCACTATTCATACTCCTAGATAAATTAAACTTCTAAGGCCTGCACTGCTCATACCCCAGTCTATGGGAAACTGTCTGATTCAGAGACCTTGTTGGCTGTCAAGCCATGTTTTAAACCGGTTGATCCCGTTCCATTTTGTTGTCTTTCACATCACTTTCCTGGGCTTTCAGGGACCTCAGGAGCAGGTGTATCACCCAAGGGCAGCCATTGCGTAGGCTGGCCAGTGATGTTTGACCTGTGTCTCTGTTTCCAAAGAGGAGTTGAATTCAGTGGATTTTTCTCTTAAGAATTTGAAATTAAAAACATGGGAAAAATTTCCATCTACCAGGGAAGCTGAAAATGAAGAGAGACCATGAGTTAAGCATTGGCTATAGCGAGCCAAAGCCATTTGCTGACTTTGACAGAGTCAAGTGAGACATCTGCTTGGTGGGGAAGAGAAGGGAACAAATATACAGAGAATCTGAGGCATCATGCGTTGCTGATGAGATCATAAGGTTCCTGAGAAAGAGATGGAGAATTAGTGTAACAATCTCTTCCATCTGTGTGCGTTTTTATAACGCGCCTTTTTATTTCATGATGTGACTTAAGTGGGTTCTCGTCTCTTACAATCAGAAGAGTCAAAAGAGTCATTGGCGTGATACATATTGGCTGATGAAAATAGAGGGATCCATAGGAAAGATGATGGTGAGCTTGGACTTCTCATCCTGGGAGGAATGTTACAGTAATTGATTTCATGGCATTGGGAGGAATAAACAAGCAATCGCCTTGAAAGATGGCATCAACTTTCTAGACATGTGGGTCCTCTTTAGTTATCCATCATAGTGCTTACGTACGGCTCAGCATATGGTTTACAGAAGGTTCCTTGCCATCTAAGTTATTTATTAAGTCAGAGAGTTATTTCTTAAGGCCTTACCTTAGAATTCTTTGGCTGGGATCTTCATTGGCTCTTCCCATCTCTGTGTGGTTGATTTACCAGACCAAGCATGGCTGTAAGTCTTGCATTGGGGAAATTAAGGCCTAAGAGTGATACCCTCCAGTTTCTGAGAAGCTTAGTTTTATGCCAAGGGCTCCTCCTCCTATCATTTTGGAGGATAAAGAAAAAAAGAAGGGTATTGCTAGGGTGCTAACTCACCCAGCTGGTCTCATCTTTCTCTCCCAGTGTGTCCTTTTCTGCTTCTCTATAGCATTATAATTACAGGGGAAAGAACCAGAGAGAGTTGTCAGGAGCCACAAACTATTTAATTTCACTGAGTCATGTCTTCAAAATGTGAGGAATAGTTTTTGTTCCCCTCACAGAGGTGTTATGAGATTCAAATATTAGAATACATTCACTACAATGTACTGAGCTCCCCAATATGGACATATTAGTTTATTCTACATAACAGAACTATTTCGCCTTTCCTGTCCCTCTCTGTGCCCTTAAATTGGTATTCTTGAAGACTTCATTACTAGTCTTCCCTTGGGCTCATGCTCTTCCTGGCTGGGCTCATCATCTATGCCTATGGAAGATGATACCATCTATGCTGATTAATTCCTAAATCTTTTACCCCCAATGTAGTTTTCTTCAGTTCTAGACTCCAGTATCAAATTCTCTGTCACACATCCCTCTCTCAATATTTCATGGACACCTCAAGAACATACCAAAATATGTATAGTAGCTTGGAGGTGAGAGTGAAGATGGCTCATGGATTGAATTTGAGGATCCATAAGTAGTGCAGGATGGGGAGAGGGTAGAGAATGTAGGAGCAAGAGAGGAAAAACAGGCTAAAGAATTGTTTCTTTAGTGGCCTATTCCCTGTCAACCTAAGTTGGAACTGTATTTCTGGTATGGTTCTGGCAGCTAGGGTTAACCACAGGAGAAATCTGACTGAGATTTGGAAAATGGGAGGGTAGCCCTAGCCAGAAGTCAGCATAGGCCCAGATGCTGCTGCATAATGTGCTCACTTACCCGGTCAGCATGGGGCAGTAGTGATGGCAACTCTGCGTTTCCTCCCTCCATCCCCTACCATCACTCTCCTTTGGATTCTCCGAACCCTCTCCTGGGCTCTGTGGTGGAGAGTGCGTGTTATCCTGCCTGAGACTACGTGTTATCCTGTATGCCACTCATACCACCAAGGATGGAAGTGGTGGGAGAAATGAGGATTCCATTTTGTTGTTGTTGGCTACTATTTTGTCCTCACAGCTTCCATCTTGTTTGTTCTCCCCCACCTCACGCTTGTATTTTCTTCAGTACTGGCCTGACTCCCTTCAGATCCCACACTGGAGGCAGAAGCATGTTATAGCTTACACAACCACATAGAGTTTGATCTCTACAATCAATCCTTTATTTTGTATCATTCATAGTCATTCTGCTCCTTTGATGAATTAGCACTCATCTATTGATTTAATTGATCCATTGATTAGTTATGACATTCACCTTTGCTCTACACAGGAATTTAAGACAAGAGATAAACAGACTGGCTTGTTTTAGCAAATCTGCAGCAGCCACTTCCTTGCTGAAAAAATTTCCATATTTTAAGAAATGTTTTCTTGTAGAACATCATGTCCAAGACAGTGATTTTTATAAAAAAGAATTTCCAGAGAGTTCTTTTTCTGTAGCAATGTTTGTGTTTTATTTATTTATTTATTTATTTTTTAGTTTTTCTTAAAGATTTTTATTTATTTACTTGAGAGAGAGAGTGAGAGAGAGAGAGTGTGCAGGGAGAGGGTCAGAAGGAGAATCAGACTCCCTGCTGAGCAGGGAGCCCGATGTAGGACTCGATTCCAGGACTCCGGGATCATGACCTGACCCAAAGGCAGTTGCTTAACTGAGCCACCCAGGCACCCTAATGTTTGTATTTTAATTGCTTTATTAGGAAGATGATTTTTTTCACTGTTAGTCAAACCTAAATACTTAGAGCATCATATGGTGACATTTGAAAGGTACTTATATCTTTGGATATTTGAGAGCTCTAATGTACACGGTGCTCTAGAGGTCATGGAATTCACCGTCTAATCCAAAAATAGGTCTTTTATATGTAAGTGGGAATTCTGACCTTAAATACACATTTTTCCTTTTGTTCACAAGAAACTTCAAACCTGAATATTGTTTAAAAATATAGTTAAACATATAATTAAAAAACCACTTTTAAGATATAGCTGCCAAATATTTCTTATCTTAAAGAATACTGGGAGGGGGAAAAAAGTGAAGGCTAACAAAAAGGTAACATTGTCCTGAATTAAACATTAAAAAAAATGGAATTCTAATGCATGGTTATCCTGGTAGACAACACAACATTATGTATCTGAGGTTTAAAACATTTTTTAAATGAAGTTTAATTTGTAATTAAATGTACTGGTACCAAATACCATAGGTCCTACTTATAAAATCTGATATTTAGCAAACCTATTGGAAACAAGTTCTGATAGGTCTGTACACAGAAGAATGAATAGGATTTGATATGCTGGCCAAGAGAAAGCCACTGTAGGTTATTTCCCTAACCCCTTAGCTTTATTGTGATGTAATAGACATAAAATGTTGTATAAGTTTAAGGTGTACAATGTGATGATTTGATACATGTATATGTTGCAAAATGATTACTGTAATAAGGTTACATAACACATCTATCACCTCACATAATTACCTTTTTTTTGGTGGTGAGAACACTTAAGATCTGTGTACTTTTCGGGGTGCCTGGGTGGCTCAGTGGGTTAAGCCTCTGCCTTTGGCTCAGGTCACGATTTCAGGGTCCTGGGATCAAGCCCTGCATCAGGCTCTCTGCTCAGCAGGGAGCCTGCTTCCCCCCTTTCTGTCTACCTGCCTCTCTACCTACTTGTGATCTCTCTCTCTCTCTCTCTGTCAAATAAATAAAATCTTTAAAAAAAAAAAGATCTATGCACTTATCAATACTCGTAGGTTCTTGAACAGGGAACTGAAAGCAATATTTCAGGTTGATTAATACTAATGGGCCAGAAAGATGGGTCAGAAATGATGATTAAGTATAAGAGTAATTGAATAAATATAAAAGAGGAATTTTTTTCTACTGCAAAAGTAATCTATGCTCATTACAGGAAGTTTGAAAAAGTCATGTAAGTGAAAAGAAGGGAATAAAACACCTTAAGTCATCGTCGCTGAATCTCAAACAATGTTGACATTTTGGCATATTTTCTTCTAATTTTTTTCCTGTTTATGTTACAGAGTATAAATGATTTTTATCCTGATGACTTTTATTCTGATGATTTTTTATTTAGCATTGTTGAATATGCTTGAAATTTATCAGAGAGTCATAGTGAAAGTTTTGATAATGTCTAAATTCATTAGTACCATTTGAGCATATTTTTTACTTTTCTTGTTTTTACAAGTTTATGAAGGTGTAATTTTGTACAGTAAATTTCTCACACATAAAGTAGACAATTTGATGAGCTTTGACAGATATACACAGACACGAAACGACCACCACAATCAAGATATCGAACATTTCTATCACCCCCAAAGGTTTTATTGTGCCCTGTTACAATCTTCCGTCCCTAGGCAACCACTGATTTATTTTCTACCATGTGTGCATTTTCTAGAAACATGCTTTTTTTCTGTCTGGCTTCTTTGATTCAGCCTGATGCATTTGAGACTCATCCATGTTGTTACATGTATCAGTAGTTTGTTTCTTTTTATCACTGAGTGGTATGCTGTTGTAGAGCATGTAATTCTTTCCATAAAATGTGTGGGGAACCACAAAACCATGCTGAGATTCAAATGACAGGCAGTTCCTATACATTCATTTCCTAGTGCTTGTGAATCAAATTCATGCCTCGACACAATTACATATTTTCATAATTCATAGAATTTGAGGTCACTACAAATAATCAAAGTCCCTAATGTTAAATTCATTTGTTCATTTATTCATTTGAACTGCGTAAACTTGCTAGGTACTTCTAGGTAGGTACCTGAGAGACATCAGCATACCAAAGTATTTTTCCTTGTTGAGATCACATTGTAATAGGAGAAGATAGGAGATGGTATTTCTGATAAATAGTAAGTGTAAACATGCAAATAATCCTGTTAGTTAGAAGCTGGTAAATTTTCCATAAAAAGGAAAAAATGGAGCTGGGTAAGGAAATTTGGAGTGCCAGTAGTGTGTTTGGAGGATAGAAATAAGTTCTAAGATTAAACAGAGTAAGCCTTGGTAAGGCCTAAGTTTTAAAATCTGACAATGTCAAAGATCTACTTACCATAGCATTTTCTATGTAATTCTTTGTAAACATGGCTATTAATATTCAGTTGAGTGGTTGTATCATAATTTACTTAATCAGAGGTATCATTGAACATTTAGATTAGTTCTAATTTTCATTGCTATATATAATGTCACTATGAACATTGTGAATAAAGCTTATGAATTGTCTATTGTTTACTTAGGGTAGATTTTGAAGAAGTAAATTATTATAACAAAAGACATAATCTCAGGACACCTTTGTGGCTCTGTTGGTTAAGTGTCTGCCTTCAGCTCAGGTCATGATCCCTGGATCCCTGGGTCCTGAGATTGAGCCCCGCCTCAGGCTCCCTGTTCAGCAGGGGTCTGCTTCTCCTTCTCCCTCTGCCTCTCCCCACCAGCTTGTGTGCTCTCTCTCTCTCTTTCTCACTTTCTCGCTCGCTCTCTCTCTCTCTCAAATAAATAAATAAAATCTTTAATAAAGACATAATCTTTTCTCTTTTACTTTTTAAGATTTCTTAATGTTGGATTATTTTTATATTCCTAAGATTAAATCCTCCTTATGTATATTATTATTTTCTAAAAACCTTGTTAGACTCAATTTATTATATATATGTATTTTATTATTTGTTATAGTATAAGATTTTAAAATCTACTTAAAAAAATAAAATTAACCTAGCATCTAGTTTCTGTGGTATTTTTTTGTTTCCGGTATTGGTATTAAGGTTGCTTTGTCATAAAATAAACAAGTAGCTTTCCCTCTGGTTTTCTGTTCTTGGGAATAGTCTTGGGTAGAGTTTTGTTCCTTTGAAAGTATGATAGAACTTATCTGTAAATCCTCTGTTCTGGATCCTTATGGTGGGAGAGATTCCTTTCACATTGTTTATATATATTTTTATTTTACCTTGACTTTATTTTCTTAGAGTTGTTTCTGTTGTTTTCCTAGTTACTTGAGCTGATTGGTTAACTCATTAAAAAAAAAATTGGACCTCAGGTACCCATCAGAGAGTCGATCACATTCCTGGCATTGGGGCAAGTGATCATCACAGGCAAGAACTTTACTCATGTAATTGTTTTGCTGTTCCCTTCATCTGCCATCTCCAATCTTCCCTTGTTTCTCCAACATACACTCCTAACTATTTAATATATGTCCTCCCAGCATTGTCCATATATGTATACATTTTTATCCTTAAAAAGTACATAGAATTTTTTATGCCTTAAAATTTTGCATTAGTAATTTCTGGCCAAGACAGAATAATAGAAGTAATACCCTTAACCAGACACAACAAAAAAAACCAGACAGAATGTTTCAGCCAATGGTTTTCAAGACATTGGATGTCAGACAACAAAAAGAGTGATCCTGTGAGATGCGAAATGAATGAGACGATTCCTGTGACTTCCCTTGAGAGGCCTACGTGCAGGGTAGGGGAGGCCAGGTGGATCTTGGAAGACTCCCTGAGTGGAACAGATGGAACTAATCATCTGGGGAGATCAAGGTGGTTTGAGTTTGATAGAGTTCTGGAGAGGAGCAAGCTGCACAGGAACAGAACCCTGGAGATCTACAGTTTGTGCCCCTTAAGTATTCAGCAGAGTCCTGATCATTGCATGTGTGTGAGGCCGGGGAAGGAACCATCAGGAAGAATTAGAGGGAATTGTGACGTGTCCTCGCAGAGGGCCAGGAACAGTGTCTGTTTCTACCATCCAGTCTGGAAAACCTCATAATTCATGGGACATTGGGTAGAGTGCTCTGGTCTTGCCCCAGTAGTGGGGAATGATTAGCCCTGGAATAATCACTGCCCCAGCTCTGCCTAACACATTTTAAAAGCAAAACCTGAAATTATCAGTGTTCATAAATAACTGCATTTTAGAGCAAAGGTCAACAATTATAGGAAAACAAACGAATCCACTATACAAAAAATAGAATTGGATACCTGGCATCAAGTCAAAATTACAAGGCAAGCAATGAAGCAGGACAATGTGATCCATAATTGGTCAGTTGAAACTGAACAAGACCTGACACAGATGTTCAAAATTCCAGACAAGGGCATCAAAGCAGGAACTAAAACTATAGCATATGTTCAAAAAATTTAAGTAGAAACATAGATAACATACATAAAAAAGACTAAACCAAAGTTTTAGGGATTAAAACTGAAATGTGTGAGATAAACAATTCACTTTACGGGATTAACAGCAGATGAGACACTGCAGAGGAAAAGATTAATCCATTTGAAGGCATTGCTACAGAAACTCTCCAAAAGGAAATACACTGAGGAAAAATGATAACAAAAAGAATAGAATCAGTTAGCTGTGAGACAACTTCAAGAGGCCTAATATACGTGTAGTTGGAGTCTCTGAAGTAGGAGGGGGAAACAGAAGAAATATTTGAAAAAATAAAGGCTAAACTTCTAAACTTGATGCAGCCTGTAAATCCACAGATCTCAGAAGCTCAAAGAACCCCAACAACAGGAGGAAGAAGCATATCACAACTGGATTGCTCAAAACCAGTGTTATATAGGAAATATTAGGAGCAGTCAGAGAAAATGGCACATATATATAGAGGAACAAAGATAAAGATGGCAGCAGATTTCTCTTTGGAAACAGCGTAACAACTTTAAAATACTGAAAGAAAAAAAAATACTCTACTTAAAACTCTATACCCAGCAAATATGTCTTTTAAAAACAAAGAAAAAATAAAGACTATTTCAGACATACAAAAGCTGAAAAAAATTATCATCTGCTGACCTGAACTAAGTGGAATGTTAAAGCAACTTCTTCTGGCAGAAGGAAAAGGATTCCAGATTAAAAGACAGACATACACAAAGAAATAGAGTGCTAGAAATGGTAACTGGGTAATTTTTTCTTTTTTTTTAAATGAAGCGAGTTTTTCTTTTTATTTAAATGTCTTTTAACCATATTTACTTACCTATTCCTACAGTGATGAGAACCTAGGTCACCTTCAACACTTTCCTAACGTTCAGGCAAAGGTGATAAACCTCATATTTTCTTGTGTGTCTATGCAGGATTTCTCTAGGGATACAGTTCTTGGAAGACTAAAATTAGAAGAAAACTTCTAGATGATAAAACCTCTTTACCAAGAACTTACATATTTAACAGAGAAACTTTGGATACATTCCTTTCAATGTTGGGAAAAAGACATGGGTGACCACTTTGATGGCTACCATCAACATAGCACTATACAGGTTCTGGCTATTGTAATAAGTAAAGAAGAAGAAAGGGACATCTTCATTTGGAATAGGGAGAAAGAATAATTGCTTCATATACAACCCAAGAGAGGTCAGTAAGATTGCTGGATACAAAATTTACAAGTATCTTCCTATACCAGTAAAGACCAATTAAAAGTGTAACACCATTTTCAACAGAACGAAAACTACAAAGTACTTAGCAGACCACTTAATAGAGTGTGCACAAAAACCTAGGAGAGAAATGCAGAAATATTTCTATTAAGGGACATAAAATAATAATAAATAGAAAGATATATTTGTAGTAGAACAAGTCATCATTTTAAAGATTTAAGTTTTGCTTCAAATTACTGTATAAATTCATTGCTAAGATAATATTAAAAAAGAAAAACAGATATGCAGGAATACCTTGCTACTTTAGATGTAAAACAATAAAAGCCATAGTTAAAACAACAATACAGTATACTGGCATTGAACCCAATAAATAGATCAGTAGTAATACATTAAAGCATAAGAGGAGAAAGGAGAGATTATTTGGAATAAAGTCTCCAAACAGATGAAAAACCAAACAGATAAAAATGTCAGAAAATATCTTTGTGCCCTCGGGATGTGGAAGGATTTGCTCTATGAGACTACAGACTCAAACAAAAACCAGTGGGGGTAATATTATTGGATTTGTTGACATGGAAATAAAAGATTTCTGTCCATCAAAGAAGATGACAAAGTTTAAACAATTAGGTAACAGAAAAATATTTGTAAAGTAACAAGAAAAGCTCAAGATGTGCAATGGAAAAATGGGCAATGGACACGGCTGATAATTTTATGAAAGATTTTCAACCTCAATATTCATCAGAAAAAAACCACCAAGGAATATGTAACTATAAGTAACTTGATACCACTGAGCAAAAATGACACACAACAAGGTAATATCAGTTGCTGGTGAAGAAAAAGGGAAACTAGAACCTTAATGTACTCCTGGTGGGCTTATAAACTGAAGATACCACTTTGAATAGCAGTGTGGCCGAAAGAAGAATTTAGGACTTTTGGTACATGTTGCCAATTGTTTTCTCCCAAGTGCAGTTCTTCATAATATTTGATACTGTATCCCTTACATATATTTTAAATTTATAAAAGAATCGTACTGCTACTGTCATTTAATAACAAAGCTGTCTATCTCCTTTACCCATTAATGTTCTGGGAACTTGGTATTTTCCTCTAATTGTCTCATATGAGCTTTTATATGAGTTTGCATATGAAAAGTTTTTTTTTTCTTTTGATGTATTTGCATGAAAATGTTTTGATCTGTTGTGTCTATCAACTGTGTTACAGTTATAAATGGCTCCAAAATATCAGTTATGCACTGGCTACTGGTTGGTGACAGCACTTCTGGGATTCACTAGACTCTGTGTCACATACGCTCATCATTCTAGGGTTCCAGCTCAGGGAGCAACTTCACCTTTTTGTGTGTGCATGTGTGTGTGTGTGGTAAAGGGTAAAAGTCAGGAGAACTGATGGAGATATATACTGCCTCTTAATGCTTCTGCTCTGAACTGGCATCTGGCATGTGTGCTAATGCATCATTAGCCAAAGTGAGGCGGGGAAATGAAGTCCACCTACAGGGATGCGTAGGAAGTCATGTAGCAGTGGGCAGGAATGGCTAATCCTCTCACCAGGAATGGAGTGATGAGTGATGAGTGATAGATGAAAGATGAGTGATAGAGAAAAGGAGTGTAAGTTCCTATAGAGCTTATTTGCAGGTGATGATTTTTTTTTTTTAAATTCAAATCTTTTTATTCCTACCTTGCACAGATGTCGCAGTGCAATAGCAGTGTCTCACAGAAGGGTATTTTCACAATGCGAATTGTCTCTGGGAATGTATCCTGTTGTAGCTTTTGGAGGTGGCAGCCTGCAGCTGACTTGGGTTGTTTAATTGAAGCAGGAAATGTGGTAAACCTGCTGGTTTGCCTGCTGGACGCCAGTGAGGCTGGCTGGCTGACTGTGGTAGTGCTGGCAGTTCATAGCCCTTGAAGAAAAGAGCTGGGGTTTTACAGCCAAGAAAGGCTTTGAGAGCGTAAAGGGTGTGTGGATTTTGAAAGACTCTCGAATTCTCAGTCTTTCAGGGGGGCATTGTTTCAGGGGAACTTTGGTGCCAATAGTAAGCAGACCAGAAAGACAAGTTAGACTCATTTGGGTACAAGATTTTGAAAGGGAAGGAGCACAGCATCAAGGTACAAGCACTTCCTGTTTCTAGTCCCCAAACCTTTTCTGATCAGGAAAGTTCTTTTGATGTGAATGACTCTGCCCTCCTCCCAGTACTCTCGTACTCACATTCGAACCTTCCAAAAACAGTGTCAAAAAATTAGCACCATCTTCAACTCTAAATCTGCTCTACACATCAATCCTGGGTGTTTGGGAAGATTATTTATTTCCATGAGTATTTATGGAGTGCTTTCACATGCCAGCTCTGTGACAGGTTATGGGGACACATGGATAAATAGAACCTGTCTCCCATGGACATGAGCATAGGTAATTATCTTTTAAGGTAGACTGAGGGGCCGTACGAGGGGCCAGAGAAAGGACATATTAACTTGGCTGGGAGGAGGATGGGTCTGATGGAGTCTCAGATGAAGCTACATTAAAGTTGGATCTTGACACAGAGGAGAGGTTTTCCAAGCAGAGAGAGAGCAAAGGCGTGGAGATGGAGAGAAAAGAGAAAACAGAGAGACCCTCTTGGGGCCCAAGCAGAGAGGACATGGGAGAGAGTGGTATGAGGGGAGTCTGCCGAAGTAGATCACAGCCATGACAAACAGTGGACTTTTATTTTGAGGCGATAAGAAGCCACTGAAAGTTTTTTAAATATACATATCGAGTAAAGCACATAGATCCATGCTGCAGAAAATAGCTATTGACAATCTGAAGACAAATTAGAGAAATAGAAGTTTGAAAATTGGTAAACCAGTAGGAGGCTAATGCAACAATCAGAGAAAAATTAATACGCCTTCTAATGAAAGCAGAAGCAGTGAAAATGGCAAGAGACAGATTCAAGGGATCTATCAGAGAGGGAAGTGACAGGGTTTGACAACATTTTGGATGTGGGGAGTATGAGAGGGAGGAGCCGACAGTGTCTGTCTGGGGTTTGCTGCCGTGGGTAGAAGAGTGAGAGATCACAAGAAAAGCAGGCTTGAAAGGGGGGGCGGGGTGCTGGGGAGCTGATCTCATTATCCCAGAAGAAGTCCTATTATGGATGCTTGGGCTAGAATGTTAAGCACTCCAACAGTTTTCCAGTCTTATTTTTCCATCAGTTGGTTGGATTTCAAGATGGATTGAAACTGTATGCACATCATTGCATTGATCAGTGAACTTGCGGTGTGGATGCTGATTTGGAAGCCAGGGCGGGGCCAGGCGGCCTCTCTGACTGCATCCCGAAGGCCGCGTATCTCCTGACCGATGCTATAAGGGGGATGCTGGGTCCTCTGTGGAGCATTTCAGTGACTTACTGTCCTGCTTGGTCCCGGGGTAGGTACACTGCTGGGACTGCAGAGCTGCGACATCCCTTTTTTGACAACAGCTGCATTGGCTTTCACCTCCCCCTCAGCTTTTCCCTGGGTGGCTGTTCTATATGCAGAGAGATAGCAAGCACTGGAGACAGGTGATGCTGCTGACTGCAAGGGGAGCACACCGGCTTCTCGAGGCTTCTGTCAATGCTGGCAGCTAAAGTTGTTAATTCACTCCCCGCTCTAATTAAAATTAGAGTTTGCCAGGTCCTTGGTCAAATTTTTCTTAGGAATAATCATGAATAGCTTGTGATGGAACTGACAGGTTTCTTTAATTGTCCCTGGCACAGGCTGATCTCTGATTTTCTTTCCTCTGGATTTAGAGCATCAAAGTAAGCATAGTTTGAAAATCCAAATCAAGGAATTAATTGCAGAGTCCTTGGTCTTTTTTTCCCCTTAAGGTCATTTATTGGAAGTTTCTGGAAGGAGGGCTCATCCCTATTGGGCTTCATCTAACAGACAGGGTTATGTTCTGACATACCCACAGCATTCATCCCTGGCCCAGGCTCCAGAAAAACATGTAGTAGAAGGGAAAGGGTCTTGGGAAAACAGTGAAAGAGCATCATGGTAAGTAGATTGCAGGCCGTGTGAGGGAGAGCGAGACACGGACAGTTCATGCCAGCCCTGTTACACACAGCGACAGGCAGATTTATTTTATGCATCGGGACCCCTACCTCACCTGGGTCCCTTCCAAATTCCTGGGAACAATATGTTGACGTGGATATATGTCTTTGGGAAACTTTGTATGTTCTCATTCTCAAAGAGCGCCCCCCCAAACTGTATAATTCATAGGCTCCACAGAACCTAGTACTTTTAATTTATGGCCCTAGAAAAAGAAGAGGAAGGAAAAAAATCCTAATATGTAGGAGTTCTTTGTGTTCCTTCTATGCTACATCTTAGCTTTATCTGGCTCACTATCACCCCACATCCTAAATGCAGTTATCTACAAGGCGGGGAAGTTGGGGGCTTGGGGGTTGGGGGAAGGAGTGGGAGACAGGATTTCAGCTGGCCGCTTTGCTTCTGTCATTTGCATAATTCCAGATAAACAAATGATGAAAGCAACGACTATTAGTCATTGTGATGCTGCTTTAATTATTTCAAGCAGACAAAATGGTAATATGTCATTTGATGCTAGACTCTTTCTTTATGCTTGTTCTGTTTTGGATATATGTGTGAGCTTTAAAATTAGTCACCACAACATGGAAAGCACTGTTAAAAAAAGGAGAGAGAGAAAAGAAAAAGGGGAAAAAAGAGACAAGGCTGTGAGTGTGAATGTAAAAATGCATTAAGCTCCAACACAAAAGCAGATGAAAACTGGCAATGAGCCTAAAGCTTGCGGGGTTTTGGACTCCAACTCTGTCACTCAGGTTTGGCACTGAAGTGTCATTTTCCAGAGGCGTCATCAGAATGACCACGTCTCCACAGCCTCTTCAGCACTGTCGATTCTCTTCTGTTTATTATTAATTTGTCATGTTGTTTCCAAGCATTTCTGCACAATCTTCTCATTTGAAGCACATTTCTGTTCATTACAAGCTCTGCAGAACCCCCATGAGGTAACGTTGGCAACTTTACCATGCTGGCCTTTCCACTGGTGACAGGGAGAGACGGAGAAGCTCCCCTTAGGTCTCACATTCAATCAATACCCAGGACAAAGCTCAACAATGGTAGGTAGACTTGCTAGTTCTATACCTGGCTGCTGGTTCATCCTGCTTTCACGGTTTTTTCTCGTGTGTGTGTGTGTGTGTGTGTGTGTGTGTGTTTAACCTACAAGTTATTTTTAAATAAAAGGCACAGGGAAAAAAATGTGTTCTTGTCTTAGCTGCCTTGAGTCCCTGAAAAGACTCACAAGAGCTATTTACTGGTGATAAAATACAAGTGCCTTGTTGCGGGATGAGATCAATAAGTAGTGTTCTCTAGCCTTCCTGGTGAACTCTGGGGAGATTAAGTTTGTTCTGCCTTCACTGAGGATTCTTCTCCCTTTAGAAGCAAGCTGTCATGCTCCCATCTAGGTCTTGAACTGAGTTATGCTGTTGGGACAGATGTGCTGCCCCCGTGGCTTGGACTCTTTACAACTCCTTCTTTGTGATCAGTCCTGACATCGCGGCACTGGACAGTTCAGTAATGGTAGTCTTGGGACTCATTCTTTCTGGAGACATCTGCTCGTCTACTTTTGCTGCTTGGTTTGATGCTGCTATAAGCACGCTGTTCATTTGCATCCACAGGCCTACCCATGCCTGTCCTTCATTTGGACCATGAATATGTAGTGAAAGTCTCAGGACTCAATTAATTTAGATATTTCTGAAATTTCTGAATTGCAGCTCAATGGGGGAGATAGGACGTTGAAGCTTATTTTCAGTGCAGAATATAAGCAAGTCTGTGCTGTGAGGCTATATGAACATCTGCAAAATGGGCTCTTTATGTTTTTTAAAAAACGTGCACTGTAGTGGAACAGAAGCATAATATAACCCATTAGCGTTAGTGTCAGCGTAACAGCCTCTGAATTGCATATTGGTGGGAAAATATTGATAGCAAAGTGTAAACAACTGCAAATGGGAAATGCAATAAAGCTCTCTTCATAGGACTCGTAATTTACAATTAAATAGGCTACATTGAAATGATATGAAGTAGAAGCATGTATGTCTAAAGTAACAGGGAATTTAAATCAAGGCTTGTACTTTCCCATTGATCTATAGATGGGTGAAAACAAAAAAGAAAATAAACTTAGTGTAGTATCTGGCCAGTGTGTGGTTGGTTATGGTACAAATAATATTTGTTAATCATATTTTGGATTTGTATAAAATTTTCAGCAGTAAATATTCTATGTACCCTAGTGCAATTTGCTTACAGCAAATAAGGTATTTTGTAGGAACAAATATATTCTACAATGAGGGAATATGAAACTGAAGAGTTTCCTCACAGGTAGGCAGCTATATTTTTGGATGCGAAATGACTGGGTTAGTCTAGTTAATTTGCATTTACTCTTACAAAATTCCTAAGGCTTTAGTTTCCTCATTGGTAAGTTAATGGATTGGTCTAAACTAGTATTTTCGTCTGCTTTCTATTTTGTCACTCCTGTGCCATGTAATAAGTTGAGAATGGTTAAGACTTACTCATCTGGGTCTTGGGAAAATAGTCAACTTCAGACTATAGTGTGACTGTTGCGTGCTTGGGAACAAAGCAGCAAAATTACAAATTTTTGTCTTCTGAGTTGAGGTGACACTGGATGGAGGGAAGTTGGAGACATTGACAGGTACAGATTTGAGGTGGGGTGGTGGGGAAGCAGATTTGGAATGAATGCTATCACTGGATCTCCAGAGTCCTTCCTTGGGTACCATTTGCAGAAGAAACAACTTCTCTGTTTGAACCTCAGTATCAAAGGAACGTGGCTTGGATCCAGCCCTATAGAATGATTTGGAGAGAACCCATGAGTGGTTCTATGGCCCCAAGAATAACAGTGTTCCTTCTCTGAGGTTGCAGGAAGGCTAGACTGGACAAGGATGTGAATGAAGCTCAGAACTCCTTTCCACTTTGTATCTAGGTCTGTGGATATATCCTGAGGACAATGGCTTCCTGTGTGTCTCACTTGAGAGGACTGTGTCACTACCAGTTTGTAATGCTGACAAGTCCCTTATGAGTCTGTGGTAGCTAGCGGGGACAGAAATTGCATGGAGGGGACAGCTCCCAGTATTTGCTTTTCTGGCACGATGGTGGTCAAACACATACCCTGCTGCACAGTGTTCTCAGGTGTGGTTACTAGCTGATGGTGACATTTGTGGGGGAAAGTTTCCCCTTCTACAGCCTGAGCAAACACTTTTATGCCTGTGACAGCAGTGTGTGTCTTGGTCCCTGCAACAGGTTTCTGGACCACCTCATCTCCACTGTAATGTCCTAGGGCAACAGCAAGAGTGAGTGAAATAGAGAATAGATTTTTCATTTCTTCTCTGGGGGCCATGTCTCTTGGAAAGAGTAAGTTCATAAGGTTTTGGGGCTTATCATGGGAGGACATCTCAAGGCAGCAAGTTGAGGATATAGGGTCATTCAGGTTGCATATTTTAAGAGAAGTGGCCTGCTTTGGGATAGATCCATATGTGGGACAGGCTCCCATTAGTGACTGTGCTCATCATGGGTCACTGTGTAGATAAGTAAGATCACTTATGGGTTTGACTCACTTATGTACAGGTAAAACTGTCTCCGTGTTCTTTCCCAGGGATCCTTGCAGTTCTAGGGGCTGAAAACCTTGAGTTTTCTGTATAATCATTTCAGTTGTCCTTTGGAGAGAACCACTCATGCTCTCCTGACATTGTAATGAATATTGGAAGCAAGGTCAGTACGGGGATCTTCTCTCAATAAAAGGGTGCTTGAGGGAAAGGGAAGTTTAGGGAGTGAACATGGTGTGGTCATGTCTGTAAATATTCATCTTTGCAGTCCTCTTTTCTGCTCTTCATAATACATGCCCAGTTCCTGGTCAGAACTATCCTCCTTCAGGAGAATTGGGATTGTGGTAGTAGGAAGGCAGAGAGAGCCACTGTTCCGTTTGTGACTTCCAAAACAGGCCTTTGAAGTCCACATGAGAAACAGTAGTTTTAAGTCAAAGCTTTCTATTTTCAAGAGCCAATTTCTACAAAAGCTAAGAAAATCATCTTGAGATCCCAAAGGGAAGACCCTGAAAGAAGCTTGGCATATAGGTTATACCAGAACAATAATTGGAAAAGCAAAGAAGGCAGTGCTTTGAACCCTGGCTGAGCATTAGAATCATTTGGGAGAACTATTAAAATGCCTAATCCTAGGCCTTGCCCCAGGCCAGTGGTTCTTAAACCAATCAGAAAAAACTATGTGGATTCTCCTCAAGTGCAGCCACAGTTGAGAACAAGGAAAAGTGAGAAGACCATTCTGATTTAGAACGGGATAATGTATGCACTTGGAGGAGATACCTCTGAACAGAGATCTGGAGACAAGATCTGGGCAGATCCCATAGAGAGGATCCCTTTCACCGTGAAAAATTGTTGAATCCTACCAGCTTCTAACACCAGCTAATTGCGTGGGATTTGAGGCAATGATACTGCTTTTTGAGTATGTGACCCTCTAAGGAGTCCTGTTAGCCATATTCCTCACTCTCTGGGAAGGACTTTCCACAAGCTGATGTGTACAATTCATCCTGGGTTGAAGAGCAGAAATGACACTCACCTGTGCCTGGACATAGCTGAGTCCTATTCAGACTTCCCTGGTGGACAGTCCCATTTTCAATGGCTCTGAAACAGAAAGAAGATACCCTAGAGGAAACCCTGGAGGTCGGTGAGGTTTTGTAAAGAGCAGCATCTGAATTTGGAGGAGGCAGGGCTGGACAGTGATGAAACTCACATGAAGAAAGGATTATCTCAACAAAATCAAATGATGAACACTAGGTGTACTTTAGAAAGAAAATGAACTGTGTGAGCTCAGCCTTTGACGTGCAGTTCTTTCCCTTAATTAGGGGTTACCATGGTAATTTTGAAACAATGCTTGGTGCACCTGGACATATATTAGGACTTGGCTCTCCAGTTGGGTGCAGTTGAGATGTTCTTTTTAAAAGTACATTTAAAATTATAAGTAGCAGAACTGAGTGTGAAAGGAAGTAACACACATGAAGATGCTGGCAATGTTTCTGCTTCCACCATTGAATTTTAAATGGCACAACTGATTTTTTTAATTTTTAATGTGATAAAATGGCTTTGAAGGGTACATTCAAAGGCAGTCTTTCTGTAGACAGCCTTTAGGTTTTTGAAAAATTGATAGTGATAAAAAGTTCATAAAGATGACAATAGTCATACTTGTATGACTTTAATCTTAATAGGGTGATAAAATAGCAAGGTGTGTGTTTTACACAAAATATATTTAAAGAAAGACATAGAAAGCCTCACTAGGGGAAGTTGGGGATATTGAATCTTCCTCAGTGTCCATGTGTAACTGTTATGAATGGAAATATTTTCAGCCAGAGCAGGATATTTAATTTCTATGAAGCATGAACCTTAGGAATGTCACAGGTGGTGGTGATACTGAACAAGAAAGCATAATTCTCTGTGCCTTGTGCCAAGTCGGCTGCCATTGAGATCAACAGCACTGTGCTTTCCAGAGCACTGCTGGATCACATCCTTATTGGAGATCAAATTAGACTATTATGAGAAATAGTCTTATTTAATGAGAATATAATTATTTTTATTGTGACTAGTAACAATCATAATACAAGTGACAGAGTGTGTTAAGGAGCCGGCTGGCTTGGTAACCAAGCTGGGAGGTTTCTGCTGCCCACTCTCCGCGGGCCTGAGTTTTTTCAACTATACACTAGGACAGTCATTTCAATGGCTAGCACAGAATTTTGGCAGAAATAGTGAATGAACATGGTGTGGCATTTAAAAAGTTCTTTAATTTTTAATTAAATTGGGGGAGAAGATGAAGAAGGACAAGTAACTCTTGATATAAGGGGTTAAACCTGAATTAATCAGAAAATTCTTGTAACACTACGTTCTTTTCAAAGTTTTTTTTCTGCCAAAAAAAAAAAAAAAAGAAAGAAAAAAATACAGGATGCCCACTTAAGTTTGAATTTTAGACAAACAAAATTTAAAAAAAAAATTTTTTTTTTAAGATTTTATTTATTTATTAGTCAGAGAGAGTGAGCGAGCACTGGCAGACAGAGTGGTAGGCAGAGGCAGAGGGAGAAGCAGGCTCCCTGCTGAGCAAGGAGCCCGATGTGGGACTTGATCCCAGGTCGCTGGGATCATGACCTGAGCCGAAGGCAGCTGCTCAACCAACTGAGCCACCCAGGCGTCCCTAAACAACGATTTTTTAAAGTATACGTCTATCTCATGCAATATTTGGGATATCCTTATATATTTATATATTTGGGGCACACATCTACTAAAACATAGGGCACCTCATATTTTATCTGGTGACCCTAAATAAGGGATTACCTATGAAGTGAGATTTGAGCAAGGCCTCAAGGAAAGTTTCATGTACACATTATCTTCTATTATGCCTGAAATTCAACTGCTAAACCATTTCTATGAGTTAAGGCATAATATCCAAGATGTCTTTGTTTAAATGCAAATGACCACACATCGTCACATTATTTTATTCTGGTTTATCTATTCTACAGCCTCCAATAGCTACAGAGAGTCTTCTGGGACCTGTAGGCTTAGCTCTGTCCACTTGGCTTTTGATGAAGACAGACAATATGTTTGAAGGCTTAGAACGACCAGCAGTGGGTTCTGGAATTATTTTTGTGGTCATGGTCTCAATTTTTGGGATACCTTGGCTTCTTTTTAGCAATTTTGTACTCCTGAAGTTTCATTCACTCACCACACATTTGCTGAGCCCGTCTATGCCTGGCACTGTGCCAAGTACTATAGCTAAGAGGACTAATGAGTAATGATTCTAATTTTTAATTAGGGTTTATCATCAAAGGCATCAGTAAATGGTAACTCTGCTATAATACCGGGGACGCACTAGAAGGAGGCTCTCGATGCTATGGGAGTGAGAGGAACCCCAAACCAGACTGGGCACGTTAGGGAAAACTTATGGAGAAAGTCATGTTTTAATGGAGTTCAAATGATAATTAGGAATTGGCCAGCTGGGTGGAGTGGGAAAAGGAGGGAAGGGCCTTCTAAGCAGAGATTGGCACATGCAGGAAAAAGGAGACAATATTCTTTGTCCAGAGAATTCCAAGTAGTAGGTTATGCTGAGATCTACAGTTCCTATTACGTTTGGGAGCCAGGGTATTGACAAGTAACTCTGGACTAGTGGGAGATAGTGCAGAAGATGTCTCTATCATGCTGAGAGTTCCTCACCTACCTTCCTATGTTGATCAACTGCACCTGTCGGTTTTCTTTTTAGTGCTCTTGGCAGTTCTGTGAGGGCTAGAGTGTTGTTCTGACCCCTTTGGCAGGAGTCATATCATTCTGCTTGGCTCTTTCTCATCCCTCTTGCGTCATGATGGTAGTGATGGGGAGTGTGTGTGCATGGAGCGAGGGGAGGTCAGCAGTGAACTAGGACCCTAAATCGAATTACTCAATACACAGTATTGAGAAACCCAATAGCACATCCCAAATACTTTCAAGTGTTTTCGCTGGTTTATTGTTGCTACTATATTCGATTACCAGATTGAAGTGTCTTTGTTATTACTGATGAAGGTACTGATACTTAAATTGATCATTGACTTTTGAAACTAGAGAGGGGCAGATTAACACTGTTTTTAAGGAACCAGCCTCTAGCCAGGTTCCTAGACCCTGTCCTGTGCAGGAAATTTCCTATTTTCCTATAAAGTCTTGACCTATGGTATTTTGTCATACCCCAAAGCTGAGTTTCTGGAACAGCTCGGTGAGAAACGCTGGAGAGAGGAGGCACGCATTGCTTCCAGGGAGAACATATAAAGTGGAGGAGGCTGAGTTTCTAGAAGGCCCTGGCAGGACTCAGTGGGAAGACAGTGGTTTTTGCTAGGCTCTCTTTGACACTGTCTTTATCTCTGATCTCCCTCTTCAGGTTTTGGCTGGTCTGTCTTTGTTGGTACCACATCCAGCTATTAGCTTCTCTTAATTGTGAACTGATTGCTCTATTGCTTTTGACAATGCCCTGGGGCACAACTTGCTTGTAGTCTGATCCAGTTAAAGTCAGGCCTTTTTGCCCAGGTAGTCCTTCAAGGCCTTTTCTGGCCCCCTGGAGGGCTCTACTTAGCTTTCCCCCCTCTGGTCCTCAGTTAAAACTCCTAGCCAGTGTGTGGCTGTTGGAGGAACTGCCAGCTACCTCTTAACTGCACACCACAGAGATTTCCATTGTTTTCAATAATGCCCCTAGGCTTGAACTCTCCTCTCACTGTTGTAAATAAAGTCAGTCCTCTTAGAAAGAGCTACAGGGCTCTCCTCCTGATGGCCTCCTTCTCTCACTAGGAAAAACGTCTATACCACTGTATGGGAGCTGGGGTCAGGGACAGTGACTCATTTCTCTCAGAAGGACAATCATGTTCTATGAGTGGGCCCTGAGGATGTGTGGTAGTGTCTGGGGTCCTCAGCTTGTCACTCCTGGTGTGGAATATTTCCCTTTGAGAGAGCTGAGGTGAGGGTGATCCGGGGCTCAGGATTCTCCATCCGCCAAGCCCACCATATATATAGCTTCTGCTCTACTAGTGGGTGCTGGTGGAGAACGGGAGCTCCAGACCACTCTTCCACTCTTGCTTGGAGTAGTTTCTGCAAATACAGATCAGGGGACAGGCAGTGGGTGTGATAAATGCTGGGAGACTCTCCCTTTCAGGGAGAAACCAGCACCCTAGCCTGGGAGCTGGGGGGAAGAAGGAGCTCTTCGTGGCAGACCTGCCTGGAGTATAGCTTTCATCACACTGAACTGTTCTTACTAAGATTTATTAGGTTTTCTTGGACAAATGTTTCTCCATTTGCTATATGCCCTTAGGACGATTTCCACAGACTTTCAATTGTTGTTTTTAAATACAATTTTCTCCAGTTCTGGTACTTCCACACGGGAGAAGGTCCACAGAGATCCTCACAGCATCATGTAGACGTGTATCTCTTTTACATCGTTTTGTAAAATGTTATGAATTGTTATGAATTCCATTTTGAGAAAGAACTATACTTTGTTCAACCTCTCTTTTTGTTTTGGGCATTTTAATTAGGATACATAAGTATACTGCTGTGGTCATCACTGTAGCTTGATCTTCACATAAATCTGGAATTTTTTCTTTTCTTTTCTTAAGTTCCTTCAAGTTTTATAGATGGCTCTATGCTAGCATCTAGCTAGAGTCGCACTAATGGTCCATGTGGACTTGATAGTAAATACCATTTTTTTAGTATATGTGCTGCTGAAGCGAGCACAATAAATACCATTTTTTTTATTAAAATCTGTTTTCACAACATCAAGTTTATATAATAGCCAAAAGAAGATTCCTTAACTTCCCCCCCCCCCCCCCCCCCGTCAAAGACTTTGGTCTCTTCAGTATGATCCATTTCATCCTGTTTCCTTTAGGAAAGCCCCATTCAGTCCTCAGCTTATTTGGGTAGCGAAGGTGATTTTGGGGTTAGTTCCTGATTTGGCTTTTCTAGTTCCGATAACTAATTTCTCCCATTTTCTAGGATCTCTATGCCATCTCTTTTTTCAGCTGCTCCTCCAGTCAAGTAGTACCCAAATATTTTAAATAAAAAACTTAATAACACAGGATTTCCATCAAAATTAAGAATTGTTTCTTCATATGTTTCGGGAGTTGAAGTAGGAATTCCTAAAAGTAAATTTTTTCTTACTTTAAAATTTCCCCTAAGGACATTCCTGCTGCTAATCATATTTTAAAATTCTTATCTCTTATGTTAGGCATTCCTCATTTCTAGAAGTGTGCCACAATAATAAGGACACAATTTACAAGGACTGCATGTTAGCAAAGATATTTAGGAGTGAGGTGTGTTTTTGCCTTAGTTATATAATTGGCTAGACTAAATTGAGAAACCAAATTCCTTGTCTTGTTTAAACATTCAAGGAAACATACGTGTTCAGCTGTCATCCTTGTCCTTATTTTCCTACACCCAGACTACTTTAATTAGTGGAGCTCTCCCTTTTTGATTTCTAAATTAATGAGGATGATATAGCAATAATCTTCACAAAGACCCTTTTGGTCATTTGATACCCTCTTTAAAAACCATCCGTGTCTATAGGGAAATGTTACTTACTCTGTCACATTACTTCAAACACTTCTCCAAGATTATGGTTTCCAACTCCTTTGCAGGAAAGTCTCTACTGCAGCTACTGTGGCCCATTCATTTTCCCCTGAGTATGTAATGTCCATTCTCACCTCTTGTTCCTGCTTCGCTATCTCCTCTACCTGAATTGCTTCCCTAAACAGCTTCCATCCATTACTCCTAATTATTTTTCGAAACATAGCATAATAACACGGGGAAGCTAATCTTTCCAGATATAAATATGTTTTAAATGAGTTAAAATTAAAGCAATGGTGCAGAGAAGAGAGGTGTGCAATACATCTAAACAGAAAATTTGGTGTATGAAGAAAGGTTTTTATTTTATTTTTTTTTTAAAGATTTTATTTATTTAGTTGACAGAGAGAGAGAGAGAGATCACAAGTAGGCAAAGAGGTGGTGGGGGTGCGGAGAGCAGGTTCCCTTCTGAGCAGAGAACCCAATGTGGGGCTCGATCCCAGGACCCTGAGATCATGACCTGAGCCGAAGGCAGTGGCTTAACCCACTGAGCCACCCAGGTGCCCTGAAGAAAGGCTTTTAAATTAAATGGAAAAGTTGGGTTATTTACATGGCTACTCATTTGAAAAAAGTGAAGCTATAGTTATACCTCACTCTTATGCTAAGAAGAAGCCCCCACGTGTCTGGACTCATGTTTCCATGAAAGGATTTATTTCTATAGAGTATCCCTGATGGCCTTTTTTGACTGGCTCACTTGTTCCTCCTCCAGGAAGTAGGTGTGACTTACCTGATTGAGGGATTTTGGAAATGGGTCTAAGCCACCTCAGTGCTGCTCCTTTAGGGCTCCTCTTATTTGTGGAGTGGTCTGTTTTCAGGATGTACATGTTCTCTTCTGCCTTGCTACTACTAGGGAGGTCCGCAGTTTTCCAAATCTGCCTGAGCTGAGTGCTAAGTTTACCTAAGGGACTGTATAGTGGCAATAGGTTAAACTGCATTTTGTAATTTAATCTTATCTGCAACAAAGCCGATTTAAAAAAAAATATGCATCTCTCTCTTAACAGCATCTGCTTCTCAATTGGCTTTGAACTTGGAGTAGGAAAGGAATATGATTACTTATCAGTCTAAATCTCTATATCCAAACCTAAAAAGCCATTAAAAGAAAGGGGGGGAGGGGGAAAAAATAAAGTTTCTGTCCATCAAGGCTCAGCACTTCTGTCATCATGGAAGGTCATGGTGAAATCTTTTACTTTTTATCAGTCATCTGTTGATATACATCATTTAGCACTTTCGTCTTGCTAGGTGTTTTAGTATTTTGAGTTGTGTTATGTAGTTTTTACTAGAGTGTGAATCTTAAGGAAGACAGTGTTTTAGTCATCTTTGAACACCTGAAGTGCTTGCTAAAGAGTAGATGCTCGGTAGACACTGAGTGATATCAATTGTGCTGAGTGGCTCTTTTATGATTACTTCAAACTAGTTCCTGGTACAGTGACTTTCTTAAATAATAATGTTATTGAATTTATTTTCTACTTTCCAATTTTCAAAGTGCATTTCAAATGACATGGCTTACTTTATTTAATCTTTAAAGAATCCTATGAGATAGGCAGAACAAATCTTATTTGCATTTCTTAGATATGACAAAAAGATCTCAGAGAGGTGAGTTACTTGCTCAGGGTCATGGTGCTTATAAATTACAAAATCCAGTCCTCTAATTCCTGGGGGATAACTCTTTCATCCTGCCACAACTATCTCTTGTATGATGGTGAAAACCTCAGGGGACTTTCCAGAAATGTAAAGAACCCCACAGTAGTAGAAAGTATATGACATTTCCAAGGCACCCATTGAAATTTGACGTGAAATTCCTTCTGACGTTTGCAGCAGCTCTAATTATTTAATCAATTTAATAACAGAATATTTAAAGCAGCCACAGAAATCACCGGACATAACTAATTTCATCCATAAACCAGACATTTTGCACCTCAATTTTCACTCTTCAGTTCTGTTTTGTGAACTAATTGGCAACATTTGATGAAAATTTAAGATGGAGACAGACTATAACAGGTGGAGCAATCACATCTTCACAAGGAAATTAATTTATACATACACACAAATATACACACATATTCATAGGTTCTGAGCCTGCCAAGAAAAGAGCCCCAACAGTGTGGTTAGCTGCAATTATGGCTAAGTGTCATAAAACAGTTTTGGCATATCATGGCGCCCACAGGAATCACAGGGATCTCTTTGTTCTTGGTCTTCTAAGCACGTTTCTTTCTCATATAAATTCATCCTTGCAAGTTTTCTTTGTTCTATTTTCTTTGTCAGAAAAGTAATTTGACTACATCCTGCTCCTCGTTTGGTGATTTGGGGATGTCGGGAAAGCAGCTATCTTGCAAGCTGGACTAGAACAAAGTGTGTCAGTATGATTTATAGGAACTGCTGTGATTCTCAGACAACTCCATACATGACAGTAGATATGCACAAATGCCTTTTTACGAGAATGGCTTTACTTGAATTTCCCGAGATTTTTTTTTTAATGCCTCTGTAATTACATGGTTATTATTGAATGTTTGAGTAGAAGTGGTCTTTGATTACCTTGTATCTTCTCTTTGGTGAATTCTGACATGAATTTTTCTGGCTTGACACTTGTAATAAATAAGTAAATAAAATAAAAACCCTCTCTGAATTAAGACTAGACTATAGAACTGACTGAAAAGAGTCCAGTGACTAAATGTAATTTTCTTTAATATGTAATTTGGAGTGTATTAGGTACACTGTATGAGGTAAAATTTGTGATTTGTAGTAAGTAAGAAAACTCAAAATTGGTGGTAAGTCCTCATAGTTCGTTCTTTCATATAGCAAGATTGAGAGGGAAAAAAGACTTTATTATTATAAAATGTTCCATTCAACTCTTCAGTCAAGACAGATCAGGAGGAAGGCACATAAACTATCCAGTAATTGTTTATTTTTGAAGCCAATATATATTTACAAATTGAAGCCAAATATATATTTTCAAATAGAAAATGATATATGTTTAAGAAATTTCTGCTGCTGTTCCTCTATTTCTAAAAATCAAAGTCACTCAGCTTGGTATTTGTATGTTGTTTTAAAACAAGACGATTAGTTGTGTTGCATATTCACAGAGAAGAACACCTGTGCCTTTCCCCCTTCAAAATAAAAGCTGATTATAAATAATACATGTTCTTTGTAAACAAACCCCAAACTACACATTACACACACACACACACACACACACACACACACACCACAGAAGAAGGTAAATAGTATGTGAAATGTACCCTATCACTCAAGACAATTGTTAATATTTGACAAATATCTTATCAGACCTATAACTATACAGTCAGAAACATAAGCATACTCACTAAAATTGGATCAAACAAAATACGTAATCTGTTTTATTTACTTATTAAGATTTTATTTATTTATTTTTGTGTGAGAAAGAGAGAGAACACACAGAAGCTGGGGGATGGGCAGAAGGAAAAGCAAACTCCCCACTCAGCCCAGACCCTGGGCTCGTGACCTGATCTGAAGGCAGATGCTTAACTGACTGAGCCACCCAGGGGCCCTGTAATCTGTTTTAATTCATCAATATATTATGATGATCATTATTGCATATTGATCTAAATGTAGATTTTTATTATCATAACTAGTGTTTGCAATGTGTCCCAGTGTAAGGATACTCTATAAATATTTTAATTCTCCATGGATGTATTTCATATTATTTTCAGTTTTGTGCCTTTATAAATAACGTGGGTTCAAACATAAACATATATGTATCATTGTACAATTCATTTAATGAAATTTTATTTGGTGTTTTTTATGTACCAGACATTATTCTAAGTGTTGGTGGTATAGTAGACCATTACAACCTCTGCTTTTATAGAACTAACATTCTAGAGAGGAGATCAAGCAAATAAGTAACCAAGATAATTACAAATAATGATATATGTTTGGAGAAAACAAAATAGGCAAATATGATAGTACTTGAATGACAGAGAGGTAACTTTAGGTAGTATAGTCAAGAAAGGCTTTTCTAAGGAAATGGGATTTTATCAGAAACCTGAACAGAAGGAGCCAAGAAGAGAATTTTCCAGGCAGTTGTCCCAGCCCTGACTGGGATGACCTTGAGTGTTGGAAGGACAGAAGTATGACTGGAGTACCTCCAGTGCAAAGAGCCTTAAAGAGAGAACATTAGAAGAGGAAGAAAATAAGAATGGAGAAGTAGGCAGAGATTGATCCTTTAGGAACTCATGGGCTGTGACTAGGAGTGTTAGATTTTATTCTAAGTAGATTTTTTTTTAAAGTTCTAAATGCTGTTTGAGGAATTTAAGTGTGTACATGTGGAGTGCTGATTTTAGGTGAAGGAGCAAAGGAATCACTCATTTATTCAATCTGTCTTCCATCAGATGTTTATGGAGCAACTGTCTCATGCCAACCACGTTTTAGTTCCTAGAATATAGGGGATATGAAGGATTCAGTAATGACCCAAACAGAGAAAGTCCCTGCTCTTTTCAACTTGACATTTTAGCTTTATATAATAAAATGTCAGGTAGCAATATATGTGAGAATTAAAACAGGATAGTGGGGTGTGTGTGTGTGTGTGTGTGCATGTGTGTGTAATTTCAGCTGGTGTTCTGGACATTCTTTTAGAGGAGATGACACTTAACAGAGTTCTACAAGCAATGAAAAGTCAGCCAAACCAGTATCTGGGGGACGGTTGTTCTGGGTAGAAGGAATGGCGGGATCAGCAAGGACAATGATTTTCTAGATGATAGGCTTAAACAATCCAGGAGAACTGGTGGCCAGACTGAGAGCACAGAGTGTTAGGGCAGTGCTAGACGATGAAGTCAGAGAGGGAGCCTTGGGTCTTGAAGGCCGGGGAAGATTTTAGTTTTCTTTTAAACTTAATGAGAAGAGGTTCTAAGGTTTTGAGCAGGAGAGCGTATTAGAAACAATAATCCCTTAGCAAATATGCTACAACTTCTCCATCTTGGTTGTCATTTATTATTCAGTTATTTGTGGTGTGTATTACTTTTGTACTAGAAGAGTTTTAAATTTGTATGGAGTCAAAGCTATTCATCTTTTCATTTTAAGTTCTTTCTTTGGTGTTATGTTTATATAGCCCAGTATCAGCTTCCCATTCAGAATTAAATAAGATTCATATAATCCTTTATGTTCCGTGGGAAACCTTTCCTGAAACATTTGAAAATTCCTGATGGCTTATATCTCATGGTGTTTTCTGAGTTCCTGCCTTATTAGACTTTTCACTTTATGCACATGTCACTTTCTGAGTGTTTTCATCTTTTGGTCCTATGCCAATTTATTCACCATTCCTTGACTTCCTCTAATGACATTCACATAAGGGATTGTACTTTACTTTTATTCCAAATGACCAGTCAAGGTAATGATTACTTCTCCACCAACTTAAAATGCTATTTTAATGTATTCAGAACTCCTGTGTATGCTTGGGTCTAATTTTAGACTTGTTAGTTTATTCCATTTGATCCAATAACCTAAAACATGGTTTTAGTTACAGTAAATTTATATTTGTTTATTTATTCATTAAACACATTTATCGACTAAATATTATGTGCCAAACACTGTAGTTGATGCTAGGAACACAATGATGAATGAAATAAACATGACTTCTTTTTGTGGAGCTTAAATTCTATTGGGAAATTATAGGGGCACCTGGGTGGCTCAGTGGTTTAAGCCTCTGCCTTCGGCTCAGGTCATGATCTCAGGGTCCTAGGATCAAGCCCCGCATCGGGCTCTCTGCTCAGCAGGAGCCTGCTTCCCCCTCTCTCTGTCTGCCTCTCTGCCTAGCTCTGATTTCTCTCTGTCAAATAAATAAAATCTTTAAAAAAAAAATTCTATTGGGAAGTTACAGATAATTAACAAAAGAATAATACCTTTATTTTATTTTAAAAAATATTTTATTTATTTATTTTGAGAGAGAGACAGCATGAGAGAGAGAGAGAACATGGACAGAGGGGAGGAGCAGAGGGAGAGGGAGAAGTAGACTCCCGCTGAGCAGGGAGCCCAATGTGGGACTCAATCCCAGGACCCAGAGATTATGACCTGAGCCAAAGGCAGATGCTTAACCAACTGAACCACCCCGGTGCCCAAGAATAATACCTTTTAAAAAAAAGTTGTTATGAAGAAATAAATAATTAGGGTGAAATGACAGTCCTTCTAAGGTAAGCTTTATAGAAATTCGGGAAAGGGTTCTGGGAATTTGACATTAAATTTGAAAATAGAGGATGAGAAGTACCAGCTATTTGAAATGTTTTGAGTAGGCAGAGATGAGACAGGAGCAAAACCTGGAGTTAGGACTTCAGTTATGTGAAGGGAGGTGACATGATTCTTCTGCTTAGGAGGTCTTATATTTTTTAATCTTGAACTTTTATTTCTTCAAGAGGGTATATAATTATTTTTGACTGTATTCAAGGTCAAATCAGAAATCTCACTTTCATATAACAAATTGAAAAAAATCTTTATTTTTCAATTATTTTCTTGTTTTCTTCAGGCATACTAATTAACTCCATATTGGATTTGTGTGGCTCTTATGTCATATCCACCATTTTCTCTTTAATTTCTTTCTCATTGTCCCTTTCCTCTTTATTTCTTTGAGACTTTCTCAAGTCTGTCCTCTATAAATTCTTTTTTTTTTTTTTAACTTTTCTTTTGCTTTTCACTGCTTCAAATGCTGTTTTCCAATGGTGTATCTTTCCCTAACATCTTGATTTTCTTTGCCACTTCTCTTTTCATCTTCCTTATTTTTTGGTCATATCATCTTGCATTTCATCTCCTGTTTTATAGAGTTCTTAATTTCTCTAATTTCCTTGGGAGGACAAAGTAGTTATTTTCTTTAGTACTTCTTATCTGAATTATCTCTTCCTCCTTATCTCTTCCTTCCTTTTTCTATCATTTTTATTTTATACTTTTATTTTATACTTTCATTCTTTTCTTCATTTGGTAGACAGAATTTTTGTATAGATCCCATGTTTGTTTTCTTTTTTCCCTCTCCCGTTTATTCCTTAGTTGGGGGACATTGTCTCTGGTTATGCTAAATGACTGCATTCTTGGCCAAGGTTTATTGGCTTTCCTTTCTCTTCTGACTCTTAGTTCAATATTTCTATGAATTAAACTGGAAGACTAGGTCAGGCAGTGGCTCTCATTCTGTGGTCCACAAACCAGCACCAGCAGCATCAGTTTGTGAATTTGTTAGAAATGCAAATACTGGAAGAATTTTGGGTTTGAGAACATAGCCTGCTCTGTTGTGGGGGAAGGTTGGTTCTTTCTCCTATTTGGGAGTGAACTAGCTAATATGATGCAATGTCAAATTAAAAAGAACATGGGGTACCCGGGTAGCTCAGTCAGTTAAGCATCTGTTTCCAACTCAGGTCATGATCCCAGGACCCTGGGATTGAGCCCCAGATTGGGCTCCCTGCTCAGCGGGGAGTCTGCTTCTCCCTTTTCTCCTTGCTTGTGCTCTATTTCTGTCTCTTTCTTTCTCAAATAAATAAAATCTTAAAAAAAAGATAAAAGAGCCCCTATCAGGATGGATTATAAAGAAATCTGGGAAAACTTTTGAGGCTAATGGATATATTCATTATCATGATGTGTCAGTGTTTTCATAGATGTTTACATATATCAAAACATCATGTTATATAGAGTTTATCCTTGAAACACACCCATTCAAACTGCATGGATCCACTTATATGTGGATTTTTTCAATAAATATGTACTATAAATGATTTTCTTTTGACATTTTCTTTTTTCTAACTTGCTTTATTGTAAGAATACAGTTTATGATGTGTATAACTTATAAAATATGTGTTAATTGCCTGTTTATGTTATAGGTAGGGTTCCCTGTGAATAGTAAGCTGTTTGATTCTGGGAAGAATCAAAAATTACATGTGAATCTTTGTGCAGGGGCCTGGGGCCCCTAACCCCTTTGTTGCTCAAGAGTCAACTATACTTTAAATATATATGATATATTGCCCATCAATTACACCTCAATAAAGCTGTTAAAAAAGCCCCTTGAGTTTTATAGTTTTTGTATCTGTCTATATAATTTGCTTTGTAGTATAGTTTGTGGATGTGGGTCATTGGTTCTAACTATGACTCTAAGTAAATTTTACCTGCCTTTCCACCATTTATGGGGCAGAAGAAAAAATATGGCATGAAGTATACCTTTTCTAGGCCTATCATTGTGATTTTGAAGTGTTTCTGACACACAGTGAAAAAGCAAACTACAAATGATAATGGTTAACTCAACATCCATCCCCAGCAGTTTCCAGTATGCTAAGAATGGAAAGCTAAAACTTTATTCCCAGCTTTCCAGAAATCACATTCAGATATGAGTTATGTTTCATTAGTCAGATACTTATGTTGCCGAAGACTTTGATTAAAATATGAACGTAGGCAAGAGAGCTAGCTCTCCCATAACTGTGGGGGCATGGATTATGGGAGAGGTGACATGGTTCTGGAGCTGGCATATGACATGGTGACCCCTTAACGTGGCAGATGGTTTCCTGACCATGTGCTTCCTGTCACAGCAGTGTTCCCAGTCATGTCAGAGTTAGTATGGTTTTGCAGTCAACAGTAGTATAAGAGGACTCCTGATTTGTTACCTTCCTGCAGTAGTGATGGTCACTTTCTCAAGACCTGCTTCATAGCAGAAGCAGAGTGGTTTTAAGGGATAGCAGTTGGTCCTGAGAGATTAGCCTGGAGCCTGTTCCTCTAGCTTTTCAAAATGTATGAAAGGACACAATTTTCTATATAAAACTCTTTCTGCTTAAACCAGTTAAAGTGGATTCTGTTGTGTGCAGCTGAGACCTGAGTGATAAAGTAATTAGTACCAGAAATGACTGTAGGCAATAAAACATCAAAGAAATAGGACTTGATTATATTAAGAGGCAACTATGGCAGAGAGTGAGCAGTTACTAACTTATTGTTTGTGATCGTCTGAAATAAGTTACCTATTGAATGCAAGGGTATAGAAGAGAGGGTGACTACTATGGTAGACCACGATGGGGGACATGAAGAAAAAAAGGACTTAGAAATAGTTTCCCCCCCCCTCTAAATTATGCCAGTGAGCTAAAAGAAAGAAAGAAAGAGATAGGCTCAATATTTTAAATTTTCAGCTCTAGTAATAATTTGAGAATTATGGAATTTTTATAACTATCCTTAAAGAATCTCTCATCTTTTGTAGCCTCAAGACTAATTTAGATGGAAATCATATGGAAAGTCTGATGCTGCAGGTTGTTGCATTACAAGGTAGATTGAATTTATAGTTTGGTCTGCTCATTTTTCACAAAATTGAAAACATTGCTTTAGAAAAATTTGGACCCCATCATTAAAATGATGTCACTTTAGAAGGACTTGCATAAGTCTGTATAGTTTGTACTCCTGAACCTCTCTGAGACTCTTTTGGCAGCAGAAACAGCCCCTCTCTTGTGTGATGATGCTAATCTTGCTTTGCAGGAAGACCCTAAAACAGCCCTTTCTGAGGCAGTCCTTTGCAAAGGGATGATAGTTCTTCTGTAACACCCTTACTACCCTTACTGTTTCCATGCTTTTAGCCAGATCAGATCCTTGAATGTTTCTGAAAACAACTGCAACATCAAGCCTTAGAGAAAAGGAGTTAAACAATTTTGCTAATATATTTATGGGAGCAGAAATCTGAGGATTATGTGTTAGAAACAGATTTTGAGGATTTTGAGGATAGTAGGCTGAGGCTTTGATGGGGCTGAATTTATTGATATGGACACGATTACCAGAGATTTGGGATTTAATGTGTAGCTTGAGTGTTTGAGAGTGTTTTTGTTTGTTCTGATGGCTGACTAAATCTTAGACTTAAAGGTACTTTAGGCTAAATGAAGTAGAGATGCTAGAAATTCCTTAGTATCATGAAAAAGAAGAAATTAGAATTTTAGGGAATTAGGAATGGTAGAATGAGATTAACATGTGTGATCAACTCAACTTTCTCATAACTGTGCTTTTCAAGAATACTCAGATCATTGATAAATACATTGATGGGGGATAGCTGTGGCTGAATGTCCTCTATAGGTTGAAAGAATGGATAGAATATGCTGCCATTGAGACAGAATCCCAACTTCAATGGGAATGATAAAGTTTTATGTAGCAGAATGCAAATGTGGTACTATGTCAGATAGGCTGAGCAGTTATCTCAGTAGGCAGAAGTGGTTTGATGGCAAAAATTTTTAGTGGGGACTTATTGGTCTTGGAACCCTAGGAATGAAATAGATGGGCAGCTCAAGGTCAGAGAATAGAGGCTTGATCTGAGACATAATAATCATGGTCTTTCTACAAATTCCCAAACCTGAGTCAGTACATAGACCCAGAGCCTCTTGAGTGAAAGGGAATCATTGTTGCCTCTCCCTGAGACTTTGGATCCCCCCTTTTTTATTAAAAGGGATTTCTGTAATCTTCTTTTTTTTCATCTTGGGCCACCATGAAACCCAAAATTTCAGTCAACCAATGATTAGTATATCCTGAAAGAAAGACTACTAAAACATCGCAAGTATGTACTATAAATCTTTCTCCCATTGCTGATAACAAGGTAACGGTGTTTGGGATAAAGGAAGATATCGGACCTTTCAGTGATCATTGATAATGGTTCTGAGATAGCATTAATTCTTGGGGTTCTGGTCACCATTATGGTCTACTGGTCAGAATGGGGGCTTATGAGTTCTAGTGATAAATAAATGGGTGGGGTGCCTGGGTGGGTCAGGTGGTTAAGCATCTGACTCTTGATTTCAGCTCAGGTTATGATCTTAGAGTTGCGAGATCCAGTCCAGCATAGGGCTCTACACTCAGTGCAGAGTCAGCTTGAGATTCTGTCCTTCTCCCCCGGCCCTGCCCCCAATTGCGCAGGTACCTGCAAGCTCTCTCTCTAAATAAATAAATAAATAAAATGAAATAAATAAGTAACTAAATAGAATTTTAGTCCACGTCCATCTCAGAGTATTTTTGGTGGATTCGTGTATGGACACTGTGGATATTTTTCCAATTCCAAAAATAGAAGTTAAAAATATATATTTTCAACAACTAGCAGAATCTACACATGCCATGCTTTCTGTGGCAAGTAACTAGTCTCCTTTTGAGAACCATCTCTTGGTGTGCTATTAGACTGTAGCAAAGACTGGATATTAACTACAGGATGCAACTGAGCTGCTTCTCATGAACTGAGTGGTGTCTGATTTGTCAAGTCATAAATTAAGGCATGTCCACCAGCACTCCATTGTCAAGTGGAAGTATAATACATGCTCTAAGGCTTGTGCAAGTCCTTCTGCTATACTCTATTCTTCCCTTCACCTGCCCTCAGGACCTCACAGGAAGTTCCACATAACCTGGAATAGGAAAAAAACCCCAAGTCTGCTTATAGATGGTTCCCGTGGCAGAAGCTGTAAATGAACTGACTCCTGAAACATCACAACTTTGCTTAGGGATGTTCCCAGAATCAGGACAGGAAGGAAATGCTCCCAATGGATGGAACATACGATGATATGTCTCGTTATCTACCTTGCCTAGAATAAAAAATAGCTGAATGTATGTGTGTATTTTGACTCATGGGCAATGGCTAATGGGTTAGAAAATACAATATTGGTGGATTGGTGACAATGAAGTTTGAAGAAGAGGTGGGTAGATAGACCTTTTGGATGGACCCAAAAGGGTCTAAGTCGTGTGTTCTTTATGATTGCTTTGCCAAAGGTCCCACTTTGAAGATGAGGTCATCATAATCACATGACCATGATGGTCATTCAGTAGATGAGAGAAAATCTTTCTCCAGCCATGCCAGTATTTACTTAGTGAATTAATAAAGTGATGGTAACACAGGTGAAGTTTCTACATCAGCTCAGTAACATGAATTTTCCTCAGTCATAGTTGATATGTAGCCAAGTCCAAACTTCCAGAAACAGGATAAAGCCTGGGTGGCTTAGTGGTAGATAGCTTTTATTAAACTGCTCTATCATGGAGCAAGCAGTGATTTTCTTCACTGGAAATGGATTAATCAATCTGAATTTGGATTTGCCCTCTTTGTTTACTATGTTTCTTTGTCCAAACATACGAGTACTTACTAAATACTTATTCACGGTATCCCACACAATACTTTTTCTGACCAAAAAACAAATTCTATAACAAAAGAACAAAGGTATCAAGTGCATAATTATGAGATTAACTGGTAATATATATCCAGAAGCAGTTGCCCTTATCAAATGGTGGAATGGAACATTGATGAACCGGTTATGGCAGCATCTAAGAAATAACAGCTTGTGAGACTAGGATGCTATTTTACAGATATGGAATTTTCTCTGAATCCCTGACCAACATATTTTGTCCATATCTATAATACGTAGAGCCTGAAAACAAAGTGAGAGACTTGGGAATGGCATCACTTACTATCACACCCATGTAATTCCAAATGACCTACTTATAAAATTTTGCTGCTTCTTGCTGAAATTTTAAGCTCCGCCGGTTTAGAGCTCTTAGTATCTAAGAGAGGATTGAATTTTTCCAGAGGATCCAAGAACATAATTGGAGGATGAGACTATCGGCTGGTCATTTTGGGAAAAGGAGGCTAATCTTGTGTTGCTTAACATAACTGATCCTAATTACCAAGGGGGAAATAGAGAGAGGAATATGTCTGGAACACTAATAATCCTGTTGCATATATCCTATAATGACTAGTCTACTGCTGAAAAACTGAAGAAGAAAGGCATGTTGTGGAGGTTGTTTTGTTGTTTGAAAATACAAGTGTTGCATGGAGCACTGGGTGTGGTGCATAAACAATGAATTTTGGAACCCTGAAAAAAATAAAATAAAATTTACAATAAAAAAAAGAAAATACAAGTGTGAAAAGTAGGTTCCATATGGATGCTAAAGAGATAGAAAGTAGCTTTATATATATATATATATTTTTTTTTTAAGATTTTATTTATTTAGAGGCACCTGGGTGGCTCAGTGGGTTAAAGCCTCTGCCTTTGGCTCAGGTCATGATCCCAGGGACCTGGGATGGAGCCCCGCATCAGTCTCTCTGCTCAGCAGGGAGCCTGCTTCCTCCTCTTTCTCTGCCTGCCTCTCTGCCTACTTGTGATCTCTGTCAAATAAATAAATAAATAAATAAAATCTTTTAAAAAAAGATTTTATTTATTTATATGACAGAGACACAGCAAGAGAGGGAGCACAAGCAGGGGGAGGGGGAGAGGGAGAAGCCGGCTTCCTGCTGAGCAGGGAGCCCGATGTGGGGCTCCATCCCAGGACCCTGGGATCATGACCTGAGCCAAAGGCAGACGCTTAATAACTGAGCCACCCAGGCGTCCCAGAAAGTAGCTTTATAAACAAATATTCCAGCCTTTTGGAATCAAAGTCTCAAAAATGAAACTCTGCATTTCCCAGGTTTCCTTGAAGCTAGAGTTCTGGACATGATTTAGATTACATCAGTCAGAAGCATTTTTGTGAAATGGTGATTAGCAGTCGAGTCCCATGGATAGAAAGGCAAAATGTGGGGCAGCCATTTTGCTTATTTAAAGTATGGTGGAGGTTGCGTGATTCCGAGGTCGTCTGCTCAAACTTCCTAATTTAGAATGTGGCTCTCTGATTCAGCAGGTTCCTGCAGAAGCAGCTTTCGTGATTGTAGCAGAGGCCGTGTAGCTTAGGGGACTGTTCAGATTCAGTCCTGTTTCTCCTGGCCTTCCAACACTTTTGTAAGCTCATGATTTCCTTTATCAAATCCTGTTCTGCTTCGACTAACTGGAGTGGATTTTATTTTCTGCGACTGAACCCTGTCTAATACACCTGTCTTCCAATGTGGAGATATTAGTGAAACATATATATATATTTTTCCCAGAAAAATTTCTACTTACTTCCAACTATGCTTACTTCTAGCTATTCTCCTGAGAAGGTGAATTATGTAGATTACTGACAACTCTTTTTAATTTAGTCCAAATTTAGACAATGCTTCTTAAATGCTGTGTTGTAAGGTTAGGACCTTGTCTTGTTTATAGTTTTGTTAAGGGTTTCTTTACTAATTTAGCTTCTCTCTTTGAAAGTTACTTTCAACAGAAAAATAAGAGATCTTTAATGTTATTATATTAAAAATCTTGGACTGATTTGTTCTAAAGTTATTTTAATTTCTAGCTCACTTTACATTCTGTTGCTCAAGCTGGCAATCTATAACCATGTCTTCCTTATCTATTTGGAGATTCCTTGAAATAGGATAGCAGATTTATCTAAATGTAAAGATATCCTCTCAAATGATGCCAATGGGACAGGCTTTAAAAAAAAATAGGCCCAAGGTTTCAATTTTATAAACCAGGGACAGTCCCAGTGGTTCTCAACCTTGGCTGCACACAGAAAATTCTGAGAAGTTTCCAAAATCTATTAATGCAAGCACCACACCTCAGACAAATTGAATTCTTCTCTTGGGGGTACTTTTTTTTTTTCTTTTAACACTCTGCCAGATGATTTTATTAGTCTGCTTGGACTGCCATAACAAGAAACCACAGACTGAGTGTCTTAACCAATAGAAATTTATATTCTCACAGTTTTGGAAGCCAGAAGTCCAAGACCAAGGTGTCGTCACAGTTGGTGTCTGATGAGGCCTCTTTTCTGGCTTATAGATGGCTGTCTTCTCACTATATCCTCTCATGGTCTTTCCTCTGTGTGCCAGCACAAAGAGGTGTCTTGTGTCTCTTCCTCTTTTTATAAGGACACTAGTTCTATTGGATTAGTCCTCCATCCTTATGTCCTCACTTAAACTTAATTACTTCCTTAAAAGTCTATCTCTTAATAACAGTCGCATTGAGATTTAGAGTTTCAATATATGGATTTGGGGGCACTCGATTCAATCTATAACAATAATGATTGAAAACTCCTACTTTAGTGGAATCTTTCGATTTTGGGGTGGATGAATTTTAGGACATAAGAAAAAGCAGACAAATCACAATGATGTACCAGCTTTAAACTATGTGGCAACTTGGCAATTTCTGCTGGGTATGATAGAAAGAAATAGCACTCACTAGGGAAATATATGGGATGAGGGCAGGAGCTGGACAACTGGAAGATTTGGTCGGAGTAGAACCATAGACTCCAGTCCAGTTCAAGCGGGCAGAAGGTGTTTAAGGCGTTATTTCCCCAGAGGGGGTTTCAATATTGAGACTTAACAAAGGCTAGAGTTCTTGAAGTCATGAATCCTGAAGTAAATAACAAGAACATGAGAATCAGGGTTCAGCTTCAGTGACAGGAACAATAGGAAATGGATGCATGGCCCTGTGAGCAAGTTTTTGGGACAACATTCTTGAATTTATGTGAAAACTGAAGACAGTCTTCAAGAGCCAACCAGGGCACATGTAGAGAGGTTAGAGAAAGGACTTGCAGGAAGCTGAATCTATCTCCATGACTAACTGACATGAGAACAGCTGGCTACTGTTAAATCTCATTTTCTGGTAGAGTCAAAGAACTCTTTTTAATCTCTGATATGGCTCTCATGGGTCTGGTATCTAAAGTAGTGGTTCTCGAACTTCAGTAAGCATCAGGATTACCTAGAGTGATTCTTCAAACATGGGATATGTGGCCTCACCCCCCAAATTTCTGATTCAGTAGGTTTGGGGTAGGACCCAGGAATTTGCACTTGTAACAAGTTTTCAGATGATACTGATGCTGCTGGTTTGGAGACCACTCTGAGATTCACTGATCTTGTTTGCATGTAGTAGACATTTTTTTAATTAATTTTTTAATAAACATATAATGTATTTTTATCCCCAGGGGTACAGGTTGTAGTAGACATTTTATAGGTAAATGCTCTGAAATGTAAATCATCCTATAAACATGGCTGTTGCTATAATTTCTGTTTCTTTCCCTTGAATAAATAGCTAAATAGTTAAACTTGGGAAAGGCAGGAGAATAACTTTTGATAATGGGAGACAGAATGCTATATCGATGCACAGGAAGCTAAATCCATCCTAGAAGCTTCTGAGTAATGAGAGAGAATCCTCCAGATAACAATCAACTAAGAAGTTGTTATTTTTCCCTAAAGCTAGGTAGGGAGGTCAATAGAACCTCTTCCATCATAACAGTGGCAGAATGTTTCAGCTGCATTTACAGTCACTTTTCAGAGTGCCTATTATTTGAATTCTTTGATATAAATTAACTTGTGTTTGCTTTGCCCCCAGACCCTTTTTCACTTCAAAACCCACCAAAGATAGATTCTCTTCAAAAGGAAGATTAGAATTTAGGGAAGGTATCCCTTATCTAAATGTTCAAGAAGGAAAAGGAGGACTAGGAGAGCCTAGGTGGCTCAGTCGGTTAAGAGTCTGCCTTCGGCTGGGGTCATGATACTGGGGTCCTGGGATCAAGCCCCACCTAGGGCTGCTTGCTCAGTGTGGAGCCTGCTTCTCCCTCTCCCTCTTCTGCTCCCCCTGCTTGGGGTCTCTCTCTTTCTCTTTCTCTGTTTAAATAAATAAATAAATAAAATATTAAAAAAAAAGAGAAAAGAAAAGGAATATTTTTTTGGCCCAAGTGCTTAAAGAAGAAGAGACAAGACCTGGGGTCCCACTTAAAATTTGCCAGTTCTGCTTTGTGCAAATGCAAAAGGTGCTCTTTCTAACTTTGATTTATTTATTTATTTGTTTATTTTTTAAAGATTTTATTTATTTATTTGACAGACAGAGATCACAAGTAGGTAGAGAGGCAAGCAGAGAGAGGAAGGAAAGCAGGCTCCCTGCTGAGCAGAAAGCCCAATGCGGGGCTCGATCCCAGGACCCTGGGATCATGACCTGAGCTGAAGGCAGTGGCTTAACCCACTGAGCCACCCAGGTGCCCCTCTAACTTTGATTTAAAATACTGGATAATTTTCAGACAGATGGCAGGAAAATCTGATAAGGAAAGGGTATTTTCTTAATTTTCATAAAGTCTCCAATTAGGTTGGTAAGCCCCAAAGAATCTCAGGTTAGGGGAGTTTGGTGAGACAAAAGGAGACAAAGTGTAGAAACTGATGTGACTGTCTGATGCCCAGGCCTCAATTCTGGGAGTTCTTTCCTATTTGTTTTGATGCCAGAAATTTTCCATGTGGGTGGTCTGAGAGAAGGACCAATGAGAGGGACACTTCTCTGATGTGTCAGAGGTGAGCAGAACCAGAGATGCAGCACAAATCCACTGCCTTGGGATAGCTTACCAGAAGAGGGTATCCATAGTGACTAAGAGTTGTATGGCTTCTGTCTCTCAAGATCTCTCCTAATGATTGTCTTATCATTTTCTGAGTCATACTATCACCCCGCTCATGCCTGACGACTTGTTTGCCAATTTTCTAGTTGTCGAATATGCAAGACCTTAGGCTGCCCATATTCAGAGTCATCAAATGAGTGGATGTGATATCCTGCATGAATCTCAAGTCTTCTCATAGTCACCATTCAGGTATCCTGTGAGGATGCATCCCAGAAACAGCCATTAACATTCTTAAACCACAAGAGGACTCTGGACATTCGGTGGTGTAAGGGGTTCGGAAGGACATATCATATCTCTACCACTGGGCAAGGCTAAGGCATGCCAATATCATCCATGGAAGGTACTTCTAGAGGAGGGAATATCTCTATTAGACACAGGTAGCCTCGTTGCCTGCGTCTTGGCATTTCATTCATCTGTTAAGTAGCAAATGGACCAGATACATCTGGTTTGGTTGAAGTGATGTATTGACCTTCCTGTGATCGCAGACATGAAGACTGAGAAAACTTCATGAAAGCTAACATTTATTGAACATACTTATAACACGCCAGATACAATGTTAAGCTTTTTAAAGTCTCATCTCATTGAATTTTCCAGCAACCCTATACAGCACGTATTTTCATTTTCTCATCTTAAATATAGAGGAACTGAGACTTAAGTCCTATAACCCATCTAAGGTGACACACGGGAAGGGAAAGAGCCATTCTTCATGTTTTCCTGAGTCTAGAGCACAGCATTACACTGACTCTGCTGATACAGTTGTGCAATTATTGTATTCCAGTTTAGATTCAAGGGTGTGACAATATGACACTGACTGGTATCCATGAGAGGGACACAAACAAGAGCGAGAGGTCGGAGTAGGTCAAAGGAGATTACAAGTCCAGAAGATGAAAAGAGAGGGTGACATGGAGTACAAGATAATACCAAAACCGCCCACGGCCAAACTTTTCTTCAGTGTCCTAATAATACCAGTCTCATAAGACGCTTCAGAAAATAATCATTCCATCATTAAGTACGTTTACTGGGTGCTGCAGAGGATAGCTGCTTCTTAAAGATTAACAGTTAAAGATTAACATTAGCTTATTACTAGAACCTGTGAAATGTTAGTTTTACTCAACATTTTTCAAACATTTAGCTGCAGATCTCTTTTATGTATAACAACAAATTCTCCAGAAGATTCTACTGCCTTAGTGAAATGAGATTAGTAGTCAACTTCAGAAACACACTGAGGTTATATCAGAATATTATCTTCTATTATTGTATTGCATTTAAAATTTTAATTTTTAAATTTAAGTTCCTAACTAGCTATAAATAGTTCATTCCAAAATAAGTTATTTTAACTATTTTTTCTATTTTCTAAACTACTCAATAAATAATTAAACAATATATTCAGGTATTAACAATCAGAAATACTTGTTTAAAGACCTTAATATCATTTGTAATTATTCTTCTGGTGCCACAATTGGGAAGAATAAGGTGAGGTGGAAATGGTATGATTTTGTAGCCAGATAGACCTGATACTGAAACAAAGCAAGAAGAGGCTGGTGTGACCTCTTAATGGACCTGAAGGATTATCATTCATTCAGGTGCTCACCAGCTGTCTAACTAAAGGTTTTAAATGGCACACGAGAGAGATGGCACAACTTCCTGTGATATAGAATTCTTATAAGGAAAAAGATGCAAATATGAGTTTAACTCAATAGGAAAGTACTTAAAATCTAGAACATAGGATATCCTTGCTGTTGCGTCTCCAGCACTCTCCCTTAAGGACCTATTACTTGGGGCATCTGCCCTTAAGGACCTACTACTTGGGGCATCTGCATAGCTCAGTTGATTAAGCGTTTGACTCTTTTTTTTTTTTTTTAAAGATTTTATTTATTTATTTGACAGACAGAGATCACAAGTAGGCAGAGAGGCAGGCAGAGAGAAAGGGGGAAGCAGGCTCCCTGCTGAGCAGAGAGCTCGATGTGGGGCTCGATCCCAGGACCCTGGGATCATGACCTGAGCCAAAGGCAGAGGCTTTAACCCACTGAGCCACCCAGGTGCCCCAAGCATCTGACTCTATCTCAGTTCAGGTCTTGATCTCAGGGTCATGAATTCAAGCACCATGTTGGACCCTGTGTTGGGTCATGCTGGGTATAGAGCTTACTTAAAAAAAGAAATAAAAGGACCTACTTCTCATCCCACCCATACTGTTCCTATATGTTATTTTGCTATAGTGATTCTGTAACCCTGGGAGCAAACTGGTGATCAAATACTTCAATGAGATTTAAATTTTTTTATTATGAAATAATTGTAAACTAAAGGACTTATGAGAACATCCTTTATACCCATCATGCAGATTCAGTGTTAGTTTCTCTCTCTCTCTCCATATGCATGCACATATATTTTTTCCTGAGCTATTTGTAAGTAAGTTGAAGACATTATGCACCTTTATCCATAAATAAACTTCCGTGTGTATTTTCCGAGAATGAGGACATTCTTAATTACAGTATTATGGATTGTGAAATGATGAAGTATTCCCCTTATATCTGTATGCAAGTCCTTTTGTAATATGACTTTGCTGCGGCTTCTATCAAGAGGGAGAGTCTATTTCTTCACTCTCAAATCTGGGTTTAGCCATGTGACTTGCCTTGGACACAGGACATTAAACGTTAATGTAAGCAGAAGCTTGAATAGTGCTTATGCTTTGGGGGCTTGCCCTCTCTTGATGCTGGGAACCTTTCTGCCACCATGTGAACAAGCCTAGGTTAGGCTGCTGGAGGATCAGAGACATGCAGCTGTCATTTCTGCTGACATCAAGCCAAGTGTCATTAACGAGTGAGGCTATCTAGACCACACAGCTCCAGCAGAAACAGCTCAGACTGTAAGAGTTACACAGTCAGCCCACAGAACCATGAGAAGGAATAAATATTTGTGGTCTTACGCTATTAAATTTTAGGGTGGTTTGTTGCACACCAACAAAGTAAAATGACCAAACCAGAAAATTTAATACAATATTATTATCCAAGCCATATTCAAGTTCTTCCAGTTGTCCCCAAAATGTGCTTTGATAGCATTTTTTCTCTCCAATCCATGTTCAATTCCAAGATCATACAGTGTAACTAACTGTCATGTTTCTCTCTCTTCTTTTTTTAGTTTTCACATTATTATTTTTGGACATGTAAGAAGCTGTACATAATTTTTATTATTATTTCATACAACTGGATGTGTTTGGAGATAAGTATATACCCTTAAAGTCAGCACCACAATCTATGCCACAAACCTGTCACCTCCAAAAGTTTTCTTCTACCCTTTTATTATTATTATCAGTATTATTCTTATAGTGATGAGAACACTTACAAGATCTACCATCTTAGGAAACTTTTAAGCACTCAATACTGCCTTGCTATCTATAGGCACTGTTTTATATAGTAGATATTTAGGATTTATTCACTTTATATAATGAAAACTTTTTATTCTTTGACTAATACTTCTGTTTTCCTCTTCTCTCAGCCCCTGGCAACTACCATTTCTCTCTCTTTCTGTGAACTGACAATTTATTCAACATATAAATGGTATCATGTATTTGTTTTCTGTGTCTGGCTTATTTCACCTATCATAATATGCTCCCAAGTTTATCAATGTTGTTGTAAATGGCAGGATTTCCTTCATTTTTAAAGCCAAATAATATTCCATTGTATGTATATTCCTCATTTTAAAAATCCACTCATTCGTCAATGGACATCTAGGTTGCTTCCATGTCTTGGCTATTATAAATAGAGCTGCAATGAACATGGGAGGGCAGCTATCCATTTGAGACCCTGATTTCAATTCCTTTGGATATGTACCCAAATGTGGGATTGCTGGATCACATGAAGTTCTACTTACAGTTTTTTGAGGAGCATTCATATTGTTTTCCATGATTACTGTATCAATTTACCTGTCCAGTATAATAATAATAAATAAATAAATTGTACATTGTATACTATGTAAAGGTTCCCTCTTCTTTATATCCTTGCCAACGTTCTGATTTTTTTTTTTTTTTTAGTAATAGCTATTCTAACAAGTGTGGGGTGATATCTTATTGTGGTTTTGGTTTATATTTCCCTAATGATTAGTGATATTGAACACCTTTTAATATACCTGTTGGCTAGTTGTATGACTTCTTTGGAGAAATGTCTATCAGTTTCTTTGGCCATTTTTATTTTATTTATTTTTATTTTTTATTATTTTTTATTTAATTATGTTATATTAGTCACCATACGGTACATCATCAGTTTCTGATGTAGTGTTCCATGATTCATTGTTTGCATATAACACCCAGTGCTCTGTGCAATCGTGTCCTCCTTTTTTTTTTTTAAAGATTTTATTTATTTATTTGACAGAGAGAAATCATAAGTAGGCAGAGAGAGAGGGGGAAAGCAGGCTCCCTGCCGAGCAGAGAGCCTGATGCGGGGCTCGAGCCCAGGACCCTGAGATCACGACCTGAGCCAAAGTCAGAGGCTTAACCCACTGAGCCACCCAGGCGCCATGCCCTTCCCTTCTAAAACCCTCTGTTTCCCAGAGTCCATAGTCTCTCATGGTTCATCTCCTGCTCTGATTTCCCCCCCTTCACTTTTCCCTTTCTTCTCTTAATGTTCTCCATGCTATTCCTTATGTTCCACAAGTAAGTGAAACCATATGATAATTGACTTTCTTAGCTTGACTTATTTCACTTAGCATAATCTCCCCCAGGTCCATCCATGTTGATGAAAAAGTTGGGCATTCATCCTTTCTGATGGCTGAGTAATATTCCATTGTGTATGTGGACCACAACTTCTTTATCCATTTGTCTGTTGAAGGGCAACTTGGCTCCTTCCATAGTTTAGTGATTGTAAACATTGTTGCTGTGAACACTGGGGCGCATATGGCCCTTCTTTTTACCACATATGTATCTTTGGGAGTAAATATCCAGTAATGCAATTGCCGGGTCATAAGGTAGCTCTATTTTTAATTTTTTGAGGAGCCTCCACACTGTTTTCCAAAGTGAGTATACCAACTTGCATTCTCACCAACAGTGTAAGAGGGTTCCCCTTTCTCCACAACTTCTCCAACATTTGTTGTTTCTTGCTTTGTCAATTGTTGTCATTCTAAGTGGTGTGAGGTGGCATCTCAGTGTGGCTCTGATTTGAATTTCCCTGATGGCTAATGATGTTGAACATTTTTTCATGTGTCTGTTAGCCATTTGTATGTATTCTTTGAGGAAGTGTCTGTTCATATCTTCTGCCCATTTTTTTTAACTTGATTATTTGTTTTTTTAGGTGTTGAGTTTAAGAAGTTCTTTATAGATTGTGGATATCAGCCCTTTGTCTATAGTGTCATTTGCAAATATCTTCTCCCATTCTGTGAGTTGCCTCTTTGTTTTGTTGACTGTTTACTTTGCTGTGTAGAAGCTTTATATCTTGATGAAATACCAAAAGTTCATTTTCACTTTTGTTTCTCTTGCCCTTGGAGATGTGTCTTGAAAGAAGTTGCTGTGTCTTTGGCCATTTTTAAATAGGGTTATCATACTTCCTGATTTCAAAATTTATTACAAAACTACAGTAATCAAAAGAGTATGGTACTGGCATAAAAATAGATATATAGATCAATAGAACAGAATAACAGAGCCCCCAATATACTCATATGCATAAGGCTAACTGATCTTTGACAAGGGTCCAAGAATACAATGTGGGGAAAAGATAGTCTCTTAAATAAATCACATTAAGAAAACTGGATATCCACATGCAGAAAAATGAAATTGGACCCTTATCTTATGCTACTTACAAAACTCAACTCAAAATGGATTGAAGATGTAAATTTAGGACCTGAAACTCTAAAACGTGCTAGAAGAGCTCCTGGACATTTGTCTTAGCAATGATGTGTCACGGGTATGAGATCAAAATCACAGGCAACAAAAGCAAACACAGATAGGTGGGATTAAAAACTTCTGCATAACAAAGGAAATAATCAACAAGACAAAAGGCAACCTATGAAATGGGAGAAAATATTTGTAAATCATGTATCTGATGAAAGGTTAATATCTAAAATATATAAGGAACTTACACAACTTAATGTCCTGTCTCTTTAATTTTCTTTGGTCTAGAACTTCTAGCTGTTTTTCTCATAACTGACATTTTTGAAGAGTACAGAGCAGGATTTTTTTGAAGAATGTCTTTCAGTTTGAGTTTGTGTGATATTTCCTTGTGATTAAAATATTACATTTATTTTTTTGCAAGAATACTACATAAATGATCTTGTATCCTTCTCAGTGCTTAAGATCAAAAGGCACATAATGTTAATTTGTCTCATTATTGGTTGTGTTAACTTTGACATTTCATTAAAGTTGTGTCCACTAGGTTTCTCCACTGTAAGATTACCATATTTCCTTTTGCTATTATTAGGTATCACCACATGAGGGAGGGGATTGGAAGGTCCTAAAGCAATGCATTGAGGAAGAACAAGGTAGAACTAGTACTCTTGATTCATCTGGTATTACCAATACTGATCTAGAAACCTGGACTATGGCACACTTTATTGATAATATTGGGTATAGATTTCTTTTTTGTCACTCCAACTATGTAGGCAGCCCATCAAACTGCTCACCAAAGGGTCCTAAAAATACCACCATTAGAGCCATGGGTGACCATGCTCAGATTTGCAAAAGGTTCATGTGGCTCATCCCAGGTTATGGACGTTTGAGAGCCCAGGCATTCCTATGTTGGGAACAGAAAAATTACCTAAAGAGACCATGGTACCATGAATATGGGATAGATATCATTGGAACTGTGGAGTTCATTCTGTCACCTTATAGGATAGTGGTTGGTTTCCACTGACTGGCCATGCTGCCCAGGTATTTATTGGGTATCCCAGTGATCGTATAGTACAAATCTTTGGTGATGGCTTCCACCTGGGTTGTTGAGCTACAGCAGCCTGGGGTTTCCCTGAACACAGGGGAGAATCTGCTCCACAGAAACAAAAATTGTGAAACTCCCTCTCTTCAACACCAAAATGGGCACACTTTATTTTCTACTGGTAACAATCCATTTGGCCACCATCTTTGACCCCTCCATCAGCCTGAAGGACATTATAGCACACATAGACGCCGTCACTAAATTTATCCAACAAGCCTTAAGAGATAGCCAGCAAAGCATGTCTTTACTGAACACTGAAATGTGTCTGATGAGAAAAAGCTGTCTTCTAAAATCGGTTGGCCTTGGACATTATTATTGGCTCATGAGAAGGCACCTGTGCCATTATCCAAACAGAATGTTTTATATTCATACTTGATGAGTCTGCTAATACATCATCTTTATTAAATCAGAGGAGGATACAAGTGAGTGCCTTGAATGACCCCCTAGCCAAGGGGATTTAATAAATCAGTGGTTCAGATTAAGGGGCTTTTGGTGGACAAAGGTTTTACTTATGTTGACTATCATTATCTTAATCTGTGTTTTCTCTTGCACATGTCTGTATTATTGCTGTGTTATCTGCTTTCAGTGTAGCCAGAGAGTCACCAAACAAGGTGCTTCCATGCCAGTGACTTGCTGACTGCTCAGGTCACATTGAGGAAGAGGGGGCAAGTAAGATTGATTGTAGGAGCTACGCATGATGGGAGGGGTGTTGGGAGGAGGTCATCGAGAGGATGTGACCACAGGTTGACCCCCAGGCAATTGGAGGCTCCTCATACACTTTTCTGTCCTTGGAATATATGTTCCGCCCATCATACCCATAGCTGGTACCATTTTAAGAACAGCCTTGAGAGTGATGTGTTGTTGAGACCATCTGGACTAGATACTTGACTGAACTCAGTGAAAGACTCTATATAAACTCTTAAGATTCTGGTACATGTGTACAGAGATCTATTCATCTGATAGCTGCCGGAGATAAGCTTCAAGTAATTTCCTTTGTACATTAAACCTGCCATCTATCAGCTGGAGTGGCCTGTCTCTTTTTTTGGCCTCTCCTTGCCCTTTGTGTCCATGGGTCAATTTCAGATTTCATCTGGGAAACCAAAAGAGTATTGCTTGCCAGAGAATCCTGGTCTGGCCAAAATTGCTGGTCCTTTATACTCTCACCCTGAGAAAGGTGTGATCTCAGGCTGAGTGACTCTCGAAGTTGAGGCAGATCCCCAAAGAGTTGATAGTTTGGACACTCTCTGATGATCATCCTCCCCACACCTTGGCAGCAGAGCTTTCTGGGCAGTTCATCTCCGTGTCTACCACACCAACATACTCAAAATGTGAGTGATATGTATTTATATGAGTAAACATATGCGGTCCTCAGTTAGTTAAAACTAATTGTGTGCATTAATGTAGTGGTATGCTTTTCCTAAAGAGCTGTTATTAAATTTATGATGCATGTACAGCCAATGTCATCTTAGAGTGAAAAAGATAGAGCAACTGAGATTTGAGTCATTAAATGAAAAGCGGTCATTAACTTGTTTGAAAGTTTCCTGTCCTATCCCATTTATTTCATAGTATATAAAGGAACTTTGAAAACTTTACTTTCAAAAGAGTTACTTCTCATTCAGAGGGAATGATAGTAGCAAAACCAAAATGGTCATTTTGGTATTTTGATACTAGGGTTCTTGTGGATTTATTTAAAAGAACAAGTTGAATAATACCTTACAGAAAGGCAGAAAGCATATAAGAAGAACAAGATAAATAATGGAAAATAAAAAGTTTTTTTTTCCAGTGGTAAGGAAGCTTGGGCAGTCCCATACATCATGGTGACAAGTGAGTGGTGATAACAATAAAAGATATTCTTGGAATGGATATCCCCACAATTCAAGTGACTGGCCTTAGTCCAGGTCTTTATTTCTAGGTCTTAAAAATGATATGTGTCTGAGCATCACCAAAGGTTTTTTTTTTATTGGAAATTGCTATAACTAAGGACAGATATGATTGGAATTTGGAAGGCAGCATTTATCATTGCTAAATTGGATTGCTTATATTTATAGTTCTTTCAAAAGTACCAAACATGGAAGGTTTCCACTTGCAACAATTCTACTATATTGTATGTTGGCTCAAAAAATATGAGAATGAGGTACTTTTGAGACTTGGTTTTAAAAATACAGTTTGGCAAATATACATTGTGCCTGGAACCCTAATACCAGGAGGTCTCATCAATTCAGGTCCCTCAGTGGCGTTTATATAGGAATGTGTGCTAAACACAGGCATGCAGAAGATAAAATAAATAGCTACAGTACAAATGCTCCAACCTACAGTCTAGCAACTCTAAGACCAATGAGGACAAAATTAGGAAATTTCTGTAAATATTATCATACATAAGTATACAGTATAAATTCTACACATGCAGAATAATGACTAAATGCCAACCAACCTATTTTCTACAAAACTAGGATTATAGCATGCCACGATGAGGTGTGGATTTAGACAAAGAAACATTTTTTTCTTTTTTAAAAAATGAAAAGTTTTATACTGCATAGCTGCCCAAGACTTCAGATAGCTATTCAACTGTGCCCAAATACGTAAAATGATTAACTATCATTAGAGTCTATATATTTATATTAACCAGCAATCATGACTTCTAGGCCTATGAAAGGAAGACAAACAAAACAAGGGAATACTTAGAACTGTGTTTTAACTTCACTCCATACTCCGTTTTGTTAGAGGAAGCTTCAAGATACATATTCCAGCTGTTGCAGGGGGAAAGGGCCCATTGCCTTCTTTTGTGAAGGAAAAAAAACAAAGACGCTATTGAGAGCTAAGTCTGGGGGCTATAAGTGCCAAATATGTAAATGAAAAGTATCAAATAGGTTTTTGAAGATCGTTTTATACATGCATTTCAGAAAATGAGCAATTTGTATGATGTCAAGCACCATTAATTGAAATCTTTGTGCCCTTGCTTTGATAAATTTGCCTCACTGACTTGATCCAGAAGCTTTTTTGATTAAATAGCTTATATTTCTAAGTTAAAAAAATATGTAGGAGGAGTATTTATTTTGACTTAGTTTGGCAGGATGGTGCTGCAAGTAGAAAGCTGTATTATATATCAGGAAATTCAGGCTCAGATATTAAATCATCGGATAATACATACTGCTATCATAAATAATAATATTTGTAATAACAACTAATAGCAACAGCATCGACAACATTAAGCCCAAATTTAAAATGGCAAAAAATAATGACAATAAATATACTGGTTTGGAACTATAAAAACCGATTAAAAAAAATCTCGTCCAATAAACCATACATTTTATTCCCTAAAACTAATAATATGAGGGAACCTATGCTTATAACTATTCTAAATAGAAACATCTCAATAACAGAGGGGAGCAATATTGGTGTTGCCTGTGGGTTTGACAAGATTTGATGAGAGATGGAAATTGAAGAATATCAAAGAGGTAGAGGTAGTTATCTTGCTGAGTGGAGTGGTTTCAGAATGGCTAAAGGGAAATATTACACATCTGGAGACTCTATAACGCTTCAACATCAGTTAAAAAGTTACTGCTTCCTGCTACTTGTCATACATCAGTGTATTTCTAACCCCAATAGAAGATATGATAATGTATTTGACCAGTACTGCTAAATTGACTTAAGAACAGATTTATCTGACCTGCATAAACAAACATAAATTATAAGTCCAGGGCGAGAAATACCAAATATTCCTTTAAAATGAATAGAAATATCTCTGAGACTACTTACTATGAGAAATTGCCTACAGAGGTAATTCCCACCAACTGAAGATATATGGAAGCCACAATTTGGAAGTTTCCCAAATGTCACTGAAACAATATGGCCTTGAGAAGAGATAAATTAGACAGATGGAACCATGCAAATGTAACCTATTGGAAATCTGAACAGGAGGTGACTGATAAAATAAAAGCAGCTTGTAACCAGAAAGCTCAGGTTCTGACTTATTGCAGATTTCTGGTACAAGAAGTTCATGAAACACTTGGAGTTGTTGCAGGATATATCATGAGTAAGTACAGAATACTGTACTTAATTAGACTGGAAAACAAGTAGCAATGGTAAATAACACTCATTTGAAGTCACTAAAATTTAGATCAGTAACCTTTTACCTATTTTCTATAAACCACTGGCATCAATTTTGTTATGGGAGATTGATCCTCTTGAGAGGGAAATATCTCCACAGATGAGCTTCAAGAATGTTACCAATCATGTTACTAATCAAGGATGTTACTAGTCTTTCTTTATTTGCCTTCAGGTATTTCATTTTCTAGCCAACCCAACACTGTCCCACATACCTTTTCTTTTTCCGGTCTCATGTCTTTGCTAATGCTCCCTGCTTTTCATGGGACCCCTGCCTCCCATCTCTACCTATCCACGTCTTACCTTCACGTATCTTCTCAAGCCACTTTCTCCATGAAAGTGGAGATCATCCTTAGCCAGACAGAATCTTTTCCCTGTCTGACCCATACAGCCATGACTCACTTATGGCTCTTTTGCTGACTTTAACTTATACCTTGGTTCTGTACTATGTCCTTATTAAAATATTCCTCAAGGGCCCTCTGGATTGTTCTTATTGTCTCTGCAGCAGTTAACAATATCTGGTACATATAGGAAGCATTTGTTAAATGATTAAACAAATTATAGTTTAATTCCCAAGGAATTAATAAACTAAGAAATACAGTTGTGTCTACGCATGATTCTTCTTGTTATTTATAGGACTTATAGAAGTGTAGGCAGTCTCTGTTATTGTTCGCTTTACATTGGGTTGTTAGCACAACCACTGGGTTGTAGCACATGGTAACTCGTTAGTACCACCCAATACCCATTCCTCCACCATGAAATTTTTCTTTTTTTTTTTTTTTTTTTTTATTAACTTTAGCCTAGGCAAGCATGCATCATGGTATTATGGTGTATTTTTTTTTTTTAATAGTTTGCTTTTAGACCCTGGTTAAAATTTTCAAGCAGTTTTCAATTTACATATTTTGGGGACAAATAGATATGCAGAAACATTTGTGTGACCTGCATATTATTTTTTCAAACATTGAATAGGTGTCAACATTTTAATAATGGAAGAATTCACCTTAAAAAAGACTACCAGATTTCTGGCTTTTCTTGAAAAATCAATCTGACAATACTCCATCCCCCTTTTTTCAGAGCCGCAAACTATTCGATTTTAATATGGGGATATGGGATGCTTTCCAGTTTTGGACAGTTCCAGCCCGGCCCCTGTTCCTTATTTACGTACTTTCTTTGTCCATTTTAGGCCTCTGAGTTCATTATTCCTATTTTAAAGCTTCTTTTGAAAAGATAGGGTGTGTCAGAGACTACCAGCTATTTATTAAAACTGATTTGTTTGTCCTGGCTGTAGAGTCAGACTCTTTTTCCTAGCTTCCTTTGCAGTTCAGTGTGGCCATGAGATTGACTTTAGCCAATGAATGGAGTAGAAGTACCACGTGCCACTTTCTGGCCTATTCCATGCAAACTTTCTGCGCAGACTTCTCCATTGTATTTCTCCTTCTGATAGCCAACTGTAGACAAAGAGACCCAGTAACTTGGCAGAGCCACAAAACTGAAGGAATGGGTCCTTCAGTGACCCTGTCTGTAGGGAAGCAGAGTTACTGACTGCTATGGCCTTGATTGTTGTTATGTGAGCAAGAAATATACTTTTTTTTCAAAAAAAAGTTTCTGAACTTTAGGTCTGAGAGATCAAAAAGTATGATACTTTTCTCAGAATTGTACTGCAAGTTCTAGTCTTTTAGCTTCAGTTGTTGGAGTCATATGTAAGTTTACGGTTTGAATAGAACAGAAGAAGAAATATGCTTTTATGGTCAAACTTCCTTTATTTAGGTCTCTTTTATGGCAGTTGCCCTATACTAAATAACCCACCATGCTAATGAACTGGTAATTGCACGTGGCATCTGATCTTTGGTAACAAATGTCAAGTAGGCAGAGGACAAGTGAGAATAAATGCCCCAGCTTTCCTGGTGGTGCTACTGGTTCTGAGTGCCTGGTATGCAGGGCCTTGTAGATAAAATTTGGCAGCAGCAAGGGGTGAGGGAGAGGCATGTAGGGTCATCCCTGACTTTTAAAATGCTTTCTAGTCAGAGAAGCCCTATCATTAGCAGCAACAACAAACCTTCACTGAGCACCTGGTTTAGTGCTTTGAGTTCATATCCAAGGGCAGTACAAAGCATTTCTCTGCTGGATTTATTGAAATTTTTTGAGAGAAAAAAACCTCAGTTTTGACTTACATGCAGCCTCTTTGAGAGCCCTGGGCTAACCAAACCATTTCACTTACATCTTTCTGAATTAGTAGGTTTCAAGCAAAACTCATTTAAATCAAGTATTTGATGTTTGTGTATACTATAATGTTTGCATATTAGTTTTAGATCAAATTTTGAGGCTCTAAAATTAATTATTTACATTCAGCATGACTTAAAATTATATATTTATATGCTAATAATACATTGATCCTAGCATAATCATTGTGTAGAGAACATAAACCCATCATAATATTTGAAACATAATTTTAATTGACCAGAGCATGGTTTCTATAATTATTGCTTTGAAATGTTTATCAGAGAAGGCCTCTGTGGGGAGGGGCCTGGAAATTTCTAGCTGTTCTGCTTGCTACTGTGCAGGTAACTTCAACTTTGGGGATGCGAACAATGAAGCCAATCCCTTTGACCTCCAATGTGTTGTTCATGACTGTAATGTGCTCGATGGCACATGACCCCTACTTGTACTATTGTTTTTATAGTTTGCTTAATGGAAATCCACTTTATGACATAATGTTCAGGACCACATTGCAATAAAAGTGGGGAATACCCGAAATCCTTTAATGTAGAGTTTGGATGGCAAGAGCTTTTATCTGTCAAATCGAAAGCCGTTTTATTACTGTGTTCATTATGTGGGATTCATTAAATAATAACAGCTTTAAGAGTGAATGCTATTTTAGAGTCCTGGAATGTTAGAGTTCATAGAGACTCTATGAATTAGACTCTCTCTTGACTCTTGGTGGGTCTATCCAAGTTTCTACCCATTGTTGGGGAAATTTTCCCATGGTTTTTGCTGAAGTGGTAGAAGGAGGCGTAACTAAACTTACCCCATCGGCCCTTACTGAAATAACTGTCCACAATTGGGATAGACAGTTGATTTAAATTGAACAGTCAAATTATCTTGCTGTCTTTTGTTTGAACAGAGTTATAGAGACTGAGGTAGATGGTTGGAGGCTCCAGAGCTGTTTGTTGTTAAGGAATGAATGGGTCAAGTAACCAGGCTAACTGAGAGACACAGGATTTAAGAAGGTACCAAAATATTAGCTTTGTTCTTAGTAAATCTGAGTTGGAAAACAGATCTGGATGCAAGACCAAAATGGGCTGGCTTCCTAGCCTTACTCTTTTTAGTTGGAATTTCCTTCCAGGTAGCAGAAAGCATCTAGAATTCTCTACCTCCCACCCTCTGGGGCAAGGCCTGACTGGATGAGCACTCTGCACAGAAATCACATACTCTTGGAGGAGAGAGCACCCAAAACTTTTGGGCAGATCAGGCTCCAAAAGAAAGATAATCAAGAAGATCCTCGGCTCTACACATGCAAAGGTCTTCTCAGTCCCACCAATCAGATAAGTTACTCCCAGGGAAAAGAATGGGAGAAGGGGGTAAGGAGAAGGTGTACTGCCTGCCCCGCATTGTCTAAACAGGGAGTAATTGCCGTCTTATAGGCCAGGCAGGAATCTGGGGAGGAGACAGTCATTTCTCCCATACAGACTTGGAACCACATTGTAAGCCAATGTCATAGGGAGCAAGGATTAGGAGTGTGCACAGAAAGAAAAAATAAGGACAGGATTGGGGAGTGATCATATAGCTGACAAAAAGTGGAGAAAGTAGTTGCTGGACGTCTCTATCCCCATGCGGCCAACCTCTTCTTGTTACGGGTTCTATGAAGGTCCTCTGACTCCATTTACTCATTTGTTTGTTTGCTTGATCTTATTTTTAAGTAATCTCTACACCCAACATGGAGCTTGAACTTACAACTCCAAGATCAAGAGTCACATGCTCTACAGATCATGTTCTACTGACTGAACCAACCAGATGCCCTGGTCCTCCGACTCCTCATAACAAACCCTGACTACTTAAATTGGCTTATGAGCTTCTCTCTTCTTAACCAGATCATCCTTAATATACTAAATGACCTTTGGTGGTTTTAAAACTTTATTATATGCTAAACACTGTGGTATGCACCTGATAATCTTTAGTTAATTTAGGGAAAGACTGATTTGTTATAATGGACATAAGTAAAGATTTAGTAATTAAGTATTTTAAAATTAATTTAATTTATTAATTAATAAGGTTTATTAATTAAATTAGATACTTAAAAGATTAACATTTCTGTAGTCCCCTTTGCCCTTATAAAGACTGCCAGCAACTGTGCAGAATATTTTAAGTAGTACTTTAAAAATCCACCCCTTTCAAAAGAAACAAACCAAAAAAAAAACCAAAACACTAATTCATTTGTGAAGAATTATTACACACTTTCTTCAGAAAAGATGTAGTTCCACAGAATTTCTGTGAATACGTTTGTAATAGTTCTAACATTTATTTGACATTATAAAATGGTCAAGTGCAGACAAAAAGATCATGATACTCATTTGAACCATATGACATTTTTTTGTAGGTCAAAATGGGCAAATATAGGCAAATTCCTATGAGTAAACCTCATTATGCACCATAACAATGTTATAATAATGCTAATGGTTTTGTGCATCTGAGAGATGAAGGGTTTCTTCATGCGGAGAATTGTCTAGGCTCTGATCCAGACTTAAGTCTAGGGAAGTAGTTCACAACCCCCAGTTCATGACTAAGTTGAAACCTGCCTGAGAAAAATGAGAGAAATAATAATAATGTAAAGAATTTTATTTTCAAGAAAGGTAAAATTCTTCAATTATAAAAGTCTGAGATTAGAGGATTTTGAAGGTTTAAAAATAGCTTTCCTTTTGTAAAATGATGTTAGAAGTAGAAGTAGATAGTACTTCTAAAATCTACTTACCTGGAAAAAATCATGGCAAGTTCGTATCAGCCTTCAAAATGGTTCTTGATATTTTACTATTCTCTAATATCCAAATGTTTAGGAACCGCCCACGGGCACACAAAATAACCACAAACAGGATGACACAGATGTAGGCAAGGAAGGAAAACTGAAAGCTCAACAGCCCATTCAGTCATCGTGGATTCTTTATTCTTTCTTTTATCCATGCGATGAGGAACCAAAAGTTCTTTCTTTCTATCTTTAGAAGAAGAAGGTCTCCACTGCCTGCGATCTTCTCTGACTCTGTCCCCCATATCTCCTCTTTGCTTGATAAACAGGCAAAGCTTTGCTTTGTAATTCATTGCCAGGGGCATTATTCTTCTAGCTCCTTTTCTTCTGAAGCCTGAGCAAGGTGATAGAGAAATTGTCATTCTCTCCCTGGCACTCCCACTCTGCCATCTTCCTCAGCACAAGTGTGTATCTGATTATTGTAGTGATTTCTCGAGTTCTCTAATGAAGGATCTTCTAGGTCTCAAAACACCAAAACTGTGAAGAAAGAACAGAGGGGAAGACTGTCTTACTTTCTTTTCCTCTTATACTAACGAACCTTCATTTAATTTAGCCTTCAAAAGTCCTCTTTTTCTCTTCACTGACTTCTCCTTCCTTGATATTTTAGAGTCAACTTTTCGAAGTTTCTCATCTGTTTCTCTACTCCTTCCTTCATAGAATGGAGTTTCCATGTCCACCACTGGCCTTCTCATTCCTTCCTGTGTCTTGAGGGCCTCAGGCTTGACTGTGTCCAGTCTGGAGATGGCGGAGATGGCGGAGATGGCCTTTTTTCCCTATGCATGGGGGAAAAGTAAAATTCTCTAATTTTAGTTTAGTCTGCCCTCCAGCAGATGCTGTACTTGATTTCCAAAATGATTTTCCCTAAGAAACAAGGTAAGAATATGTTTTTTTTTCATAGACAACATGGTATTATCTCAAATGAGTAAAATATATTTCTTCTATTAGCATTTGGGCATGATAGGACTTTGCCCATTACTAAATAACAATATCGACGAATATGATTTTTTACCAGAAAGATTTGACTCTTGTTTGGATTTGGATTTAAAAAAAAAAAAAAATTAGGGGCACCTGGGTGGCTCAGTGGGTTAAAGCCTCTGCCTTTGGCTCAGGTCATGGTCCCAGGGTCCTGGGATCGAGCCCCAAATCGGGCTCTCTGCTCAGCAGGGAGCCTGCTTCCTCCTCTCTCTCTCTCTGCCTGCCTCTCTGCCTACTTGTAATCTGTCTGTCAAACAAATAAATAAAATTAAAAAAAAAATTTATAGCTGGAGTTGTAAATGGCTCGCTACCACTCTGGAGGGGTGGCACCAGTTTCAATTAGATTCCATTAAACTCTGAATCTCCTGGCTGATAGAATGGACAGTTACCAGTCCCACCACTTACATAATAGGAACTGAATTTGGCATGGTGATACAGAGAAGAATACAGTATAGGACTAGCTTTTAAAAAGCTCAGTCTAGGGGCAGGCTGGGGGATTCAGGCAGTTGAGCATCTGACTCTCGATTTCAGTTCAGGTCATGAACTCAGGGTCAGTGAGATGCAGCCCCACCCAGCATCTGGCTCCCTCTCCCTCTGCCCACAACCCCCCTCCCCCCCCCCCAGGGTATGCTCTCTTTTTCTCTCTCAAGTCAATCAATCAATCAATCTTGAAAAAAAGAGCTCACAGTCTAGATGGAACTTAAATTACAAACATTTATATAATCTTGTACAAAGTAGTCTATAAGCCAAGAAACAGAATTTAGGTGTTTAACACAAGACATTCTTGATACTATAAGGCCACTATGAAGTCACACAAGATTAGTTTGTAACAGTTTTCAAGTGTTTTTAATTTTTGTTATTTCATTTGACCCTTGAAATTATGTTGTTAGATGTTGTTATTCCATTTTACAAATTAATAGAGCTCAGAAAGCTGAAGTAATTTGTCCAAGATCACCTAGTTTCTGAGAAGCAGAACTGGGGTTCAGTTGTGATTAAACTCTGACTGCTGTGAAATATATTACCAGATTAAATAAGCTAAGAATGTGTATTAACAGTTCTCGCGTTTAAGCTAATCAACAGTTTAGGGCTATATTATACACACATGATAAGAAATAAGGAATAGGAGAATACAAAACTCTGTCTCAAAGAATAGGTGTTGTGATATTTGTTTAAAGTAGTTAATAGTCATGACTCCTGATACTACTTTCCCGTGAAGTGAGGGCATGCAGAATTTACCCAATGACATATACTGTTGAGTATGTGATTCAGAGGAATTACTCAATCAAAGGCGGAGACTGATTGAAATAATTACTAGGATGGTTTTTGTGACAGGGTGTAGTAGTTTCTAATTTAGTTTCTTGAGCAAAATAGAATTCATTGTGGTTGTAAGTAAATTCATTCAATTGCACCGACATTTGGAATCAAACCAGACAAGTTTCAGTTTGTTTAAATAGTTAAAGCCATTGTGGGTCCTTGGGTGGCTCAGTTGGTTAAGTGTCTGCCTTCAGCTTGGGAACTGAGTCTGGCATTGGGCTCCCTGCTCAGCCTCTACCCCTCCCCCTGCTAGTGATCTCTCCCTCTCTCTCCCAAATAAATAAATAAAATAAATTTAAAAAAATAGTTAAAGGCATTGTGAACATGGATCTTTAAAACAATTGGAATCAAGGAAGAAGATAGTGTTTCTGTATCTCAGTTCTCAAGATCTACCTTAGACCAAGCTATTTATGCCCCACTCTTTCCCCCTCCCCCAACTCTGTACCTAGTAGAGCTGGAATAGTAATAGTAAACTTAAGAGCCTGTGAGAGCACTGTAGACTACTTGGATAAGGGAGACAGGCTAAATGCAAACAAAGACTATTGGGCATTACCTGTGCCCTTAGTACCTACCTAAACCATCTATCTCACCCAGACTCACATTCCTACAAATGTGTGACAAGCTGAAAATCTCATCCCCATCCAGATGCTCATGTCATAAAGGTCAAAAGAAAAGCATTTGGAGACTGATAGACCTATAAGTTCAAGGAATGAACTTATATTCCAACTCATTTGTTTTCTTAACTAAAAAGGAGATTATAAAACTTATCTTCACTGTAGCTACCTTTATTATGTAAGATCTAGATTATTTCACCATCTCAAAAACAAAACAAACAAGAGAACACGTATTGACCTGTTTCTTTTATGACCTCAGAATGGCAGGACCTGGTAAATAGATGGTACAGTTATTCTAGAAGTCCTGGTAGGAAATATATGATTTGAGAGTAGGAAAATAATCCAAAGAGAATTCAGGGCCAGTTACTTTGGTGAAATTTCTGGGAGACTAGTGATCTGGGGTGTGAAGGGCTATCCCTTCCAAAGTGCTTCTAAGAAGGAGGCACATTACATCGTGGGTCACTTTGGATCTCAGGGACAAAATATCCCACATTTGGAATCTATTTACTGAGAGAACCTATAAAGTTACTAGGTTTGAATGAGGCCAAGGGTAAGAGAGCTCACTGCAGCTGGTCCAAGCCTCAGAACAAAGCTCTGCCATGCAGTCCTTATGAGCCAGCAAGTCCAATGGTGCTTGAAATGTCTGTAGCAGTTTGGGATGCCCTATGTAGCTTCTAGCAGACCCCTATCAGAGCATAATATACAAAGCAAGCTGGTAATATTTGGAAATAAATACTTTACTGTTGAGAAACTGCTCTTGGCTTGCTAATGGACTCTGTTAGACATTGAAAGTCTGACCATGTGAACTTCACCTCTATTAATGATGTGTCTTCTGCCCCACCAGGCACTAATGTTCAGTTTGTCCAGCAGCACTCCATCATCAGGTGAAAATTGCATGCATGAGATCAGACCTACTCATGTGCTGGAGGCACTAATAAGTTTTAAGACCAGGTGGCTCACATTGCCCATGTACTTACACCTATTAAAGTAACAGCCTTCCATCAACCCACCATGGCCTCATGTAGACTTTTCTCTAACTAGCTAATGGAGGAAGAAGTTCAGTTCTGGTTTACAGATGCTTCTGTCTTATAATATAACTTTGCACCAGTGCTCTGCTGCAGCAATATAACCCCACGAGGGGTGGACCTGAAGGACAAGAAGAAAGAAAATCCTTCTAGCGGGTAGAAATTTGGGTGATATAACCGATTTTCCATGTTGTTTGTCTAAAAGGAGAGATGGTCATAATCATGGGTCTATACCAATTCATGTACGGTGGTTAATGGTTTGGCTAGATATTCAGGGATTTGGAAAGATCATGGTTGGAGAATTGCTGATAAGTAGGTTTGGGGAAGAGATATGCAGATAGACTTCTAAGAATGGGCCCATCTAGAGGCAGGTCAGTTGGATCAAACTCTCTGTTTTAGAAAGGTTCTCAACTTGTTCTCACTGAAGTATTCATTTGTCCTAGATTTTATTTTGTCTTCCCTGTTGTCATCTTTCTGCAAGTACTTTCTGTCATGTTACCGCACAAACAGTGAGTCTGACCAAGTAAATAATTTTATGTAAAAAGTAAAAGGTGATGGGCTTTCATGGAATACACTGGTCTTAACATGTACCATAAATCATAGATAGCTTCTCCCCCCGCCAGCTTGACTGAGGTATAACTGGCAAATAAAATTGTTAGATATTTAAATTATGCAATGCAATTATTTGATATATACATTGTGAAAAGATTCCCCGCATCGAGTTAATTAACACAGCACTACATATTTACCTTTTTTTCTTGGTTAGAGCATTTAGGTTCTACTCTGTCATCAAATTTCAATTATACAATACAATGTTATCAACTATAGTCACCATGTTACACGTTATATCCTTAAGCCTTATTCATTTTTGAACTGAGAGTTTTCACTCTTTACCAAACTCTCTCTAGTTCCCCCAGTCCCTGGCAACCTCTTTTCTACTTTCCATTTCTATGAATTTGACTTTTTTTTTTTTTTTTTTTCAGCTTCCACATATAAGTGATACCATGCACTATTTGTCTTTCTCTGCCTGGCTTATTTCCAATTTTAGTATATGTGCTGCCGAAGCGAGCACTGCCTGGCTTATTTCACTTGGCGTGATGTCCACCAGGTTCGTCCATGTTTTTGCAATGGTAGGATTTCCTTTTAAGATGGAATAATATCCCATCGTACATAGATGCACTTTTTCTTGATCCATCTGACAATGGCTCTATAGAATGCTCAGCGGGCTCTACTGAAGACTGGTTTGTGTGGACTGTGGCAGAAGTGGTGTGGTTCTGGAGCTAGTTGCTATTGTAGAGGCTTCCTGATGCCACAGGCAGCTTCTTCATTGTACAGTTTCCCGATTTTTGTCAGAAGCAGTAGGTCCCTTAGTAACCAAGTTCTGTGATGTGACTTTGGGAGTCATTCCATGAGTCCCAGCCTCCATTCAGTTTCTACAGCACTCCTAAAGACGAAGTCATTTAATATCCTGTAAAAATTTCCACACTGCTTTCTTTAGTTAGCTAGAATGGCTTCTGTGTTCTGCCACTAAGCCCTGACTGGTACAGTCAGGAAAGTCTTACCCCAATCCAAAAGTAAGCAGAAAATGGACTCCATGCACAGGTAAAGGCAGTTTTAACCTGTGTCTTTAATAGGTAGCATTTTGAAAAAAGTTTCAATAGCAGCAGAGTATATATATATTCCCAAAATGTTTCATTGCTGTCTTAATGCTAAGCAGATTTTGAGAAAGGACAAAAGAGTATTGGTATGAATTCTTGGGAAGTTTAAGTTAAAAAATGTGAAGTGAAACTAGCAATAATAATAATGTTTACTGAGTCTGTGACCATGTGGACAAGTCATTGACTATTTTGTAAATTTAGAATAGCAATGTGTCTCTTCAACATGTCATGAAACTACTGGAGATGTTAATGGGGGTATTTTATGATTCACAACAATGTGCTATAGAAGAGAAATACAAGGAAGCCATAATATACTGTGAAAATCATATCTATTCATTATTTTTACAAAAATCAGTGACGGAATACTTTTTGAAAACAGAATCCTCCCACTGAAGTCAAGCAGTAGTAAATGCTGTCTGCTTAAAAGTCTCTAAATAGAAGCTTTTCTGGGTTAGCTCTGTAGATTGGAAAACTGGGGGAAACTTGAAAACCCAACGAAAGTACTTCCTGAAGCTTATCCAGTGCATCTGCTGGCCTCCTTTTCCTATCACTGTCATCAAGTACTAGAAGTTTATAGTATCTATTTGCAAAGGATACTTTAAAACATGACTGTGCTTTTATGTAATTTTAAAGGATATTAGTGCTGGATCTGTGTAAACCTGGATGACCTATTATTTGTAGCAATGTTTCTTAAGCTGGGGACTTGTTTGGCAGGCCAGCAAGGGGACTAAATTTCTGCATTTCCAACAAGGTCCCAGGTGTTGTTGATACTTCTGGCCTACGGATCACACTTTGAGTAAGAAGGATTTGTAGGCTGAAATTTAAAATCTTAGCCAAGTTCTTTAAAAATCAATGGCAAATTATTTGTTTCCTTCTTCTAATTCAGACGTAATTTGGATACTGCACTTAACCCAGTCCCAATGTCAAACCAGGATACATATTTGTAAAAGAAAAAAAAGGCATGGAAGTTAAGGTTGTGATCTTAAATACTGGCAGATTTTCAACTCTGGAGTAACTAAAGCTTTTATTTCTGTGTTACAAAACAGAGTCTACTTAATAGTGTGGACTTGAATTAAGAAAGATGTGGATTGAGGTAACTGGGTGGCTCACTTGGTTGAAGGTGTGACTCTTGATTTTGGCTCAGGTCTTGATCCCTGGGTTATAAGACTGAGCCCTGCATTGGGCTCCATGATCAGAAGAGAGTCTGCTTGAGATTCTCTCTCTCCTTTTTCCCTCTTTGCCATCCCCTCACCCCTGTTCTCTCTCTCTCTCTCTCAAATAAATAAACAATTCTTAAAAAAAAAAAAGAAATAAAGACCTGTATTTGGATCAGATTTACCTTTAACGTTGTATGAACTTGGGCAAATCAAAAAAATTCCTAAGCTTGGTTCCCTGTGTGGTTGTCACAATGTCATAGAGTTGCAGTGAGGTTAAAAGGGACAACACAGGGAATCCTTAGCCATGTGCCTACATACAGGAAGTGGTCAATAAAGATTACTAGCTTCATTAGTTATTATCTCCAAGGAGCAGTCTGGCTCCAGGTTGGTTGTGACTCTTATTAGAGTAGGAATTCTTGACTAAGAGTCTAGTGGCTCTAATGAGTGAGATTGCTTTGTGAAAACTAGTCATTGCCATCATCATTGCATGATCATATTATCAAATATGGAGCTGATAATTGCATATGAAATACTTCACCTGGAAGAAATAATGTGAGTATCAAAATCAGATGCATTCTATTTTCAAATTACTTATAACTGGATTTGTGTCATTATAGCTCTTGGCTTAGACCCTTAAATATCAGTACACTTATTTGGATGGAGCTAGGGAGTATTATGCTAAGCGAAATAAGTCAGTGAGAAAGACGAATACCACATGATTTCACTCATATGTGAAATTTAAGGAAAAAACCCAAATGGTCAAAGGGAAAAAAAGAGAGAGGCAAACTAAGAAACAGACTCTTAACCATAGAGAACAAAGTGATGGTTACCAGAAGGAAGGCAGGGTTGGGTAAAAGGGAAATGGGTGATGGGGATTGAGGAGTGCAATTGTGTTGAGTACCAGATGTTGTATGGAAGGTGGAACCATTATATAGTACACCTGCAACTAATATTGCACTGTATGTTAACTAATTGGAATTTAAAGAAAAACTTAAAAAGTAAAAACAAACAAACAAACAAACAAATAGATATTCATATATTTTGTTATTCTGAATATGTAAGGAAAATTTAAAAGTATGTATATTTTGTCTTTATGAATATTTAGCTGTGTAGTTGCCTGAAAGCTTTGTAATACAGAATTCTATAAACACAAAGATTAATATTCAATACATCAAATGTTCCATATTTATCCAGCATGTTAGCTACTTTCAACCTCAGAAACTTTTTTTCCCCCATTGAGGAGGCATTTGTGCAATTGTTCATATCTGTAGAACTTCTAACACTGTATTTATGTAAAATTATACTTCAGTATAATTGCCTATGTAATTAACATTCAGGAAAAAATTATTTATTCAGGGGCACATTTCACAATTCAATTTCAGTCTGTGACAAAGAGGCTTTTAAATGTTAATCTTATGAAAGAAAATGGAGCAAATAGTAAAGGCTGTGGATTAATACAAGAGGCAGCTATTTACAGTGTAACATTTTCCCTCCCTGGGAATTACCTATTTTCTACCAGAGAGTCTAGGCATGTTTCAAATCTCACTGGGAAGTGTGGGGTTGAATCTTATATTTTGTGCATATTAGACGGTTTCACATCAGGTGACTAAGTAAAAGAGCAAAATGGTTACAAATACATTTGTTGTTGAAGCTTTAAAAGAGACAGAAAGAATAAATGCACATTATGGTGGAGTTAAAAATGATCAAGAATACGTAGAAAATAGAAATAGGAGGTATATTTTCTCAGTCTCAATTCTACGGGAATTTTCTGCTTCGGATAATAATCCTTTCAGAGTTTATGAACAGGATGCATGCTTCCCTCCCATCCGCTGGCTTTTAATTTCAATAACATACAGTAACATCTCTGGAGAACCACAGGGACTATTTCTGTCACATACCTATTATTGTGGAAATTGGTGGAAGTTTGAGGGGGACAAGAGCAGAAATATCGTCATCTATTCACATGTTTCTTTTCTGATTACAAAATATCATGTTGAAATAAGATTAAAGAACTTGTTAATCCCCAATGGAACATAAAAACTTAACATATAATAATAAAATAACAGGAAAGTTATTTTCTAGCCATATTTGTGATAGGAACTTAAAAATGTACTGTGTGCCTGTAATTATTCTAAGGCATAATGTAGTGCCTTCAGTTTATTTGCAAAATAAATGTATAAATAAATTCTTGTAAGAAAGATTATTGTTGATGATACACAGAAATAACATATGTTTGTTTAATCATAATATAGAACTTCATTGTCATTGTCATCACCTTAGGCCAAGACCCCAAATCTCTTGTTTATATAATTGCCCCAGCTTTCTTTCTGGACTCCCCACTTTCCCACTTGTCCTATTGCCCACAGAACAGTCCGAATTAACTTTTCAAGCTTGACTTCGATTATATGCACAGACTCTCACAACCATGTCTATCCACCTAGCTGTATGTGTGCTGTTCTGACCTCCTTTGCCTCCTATGATTTTGGGTAAACTCTTCATTCTCCCATCCAAAGCCGCTCCTCCACTCCTGGATGAGATGCGATCTTGTTTCACTTACTAAAAAAATGACTCCAGACATTCTCCTTGTTCTCTCCGGCATCATCACTCCTTTCCCCTCTCCACTGGATCATCTCTACGAGCATATCTACCCAAACCTCTTGCCCCATTTTTCTACTTCCATTTACAAGGAAATTCCTCTAAGTAGTAATTTATACTCATTTCCTCCACTTCTCCATTTTCTCCGAACCCCTTCTAATCAGGCCAATACCCATCATTACTTTACTGAAACTATTTTATTAAAGTTTGCCATTGACTTCCACATTGTAAAATTCAACCAACAGTCAATTCTTAGCCCTCCTCTTAATTGAGCAATAGCCAGCATTTGGCACAACTGATTGTTCTTTACTACTTGAAATACTATCTTTAGTAGGCTTCTGGGCTATCACAATTTCCAGTTTTCTTCCTTCCTCACTGGCAGATCTCTCTTAGATTCCCTCATGAACACTTATGTCCTGCTTCCTTCACTTCTTTCAAGTCTTTGTTCATGTATCACATCACAATGAGGTCTTCCTATTCTCCCTGTGTTAGGATTCTCCACAGAAACAGATTTAATAAGATATATATATGAATATATATAGTCTTATGAATATATATATTCATGAGAGATACAGAGAGATATTTATTATAAGGAATGGCTCACACAATCATGGAGGTTAAGTCCCAAGATCTGCAAGCTGGAGATGAAGGAGTAGTTCCAGTCCCAGTTGGAAGGCTTGAGAACAGGACAGGGTGAATGTTCTAGCCCAAGGGCAAGAGAAGACCAATGTCCCAGCTCAAGAAAAGCAGATTTCAGGCAGATTAACTTCCCACTTATTCAGCTCCCTTTTTTTCTGCTCAGGTTTTCGATTGACGGAGGCCATCTACATTAGGAAAGGCAATCTGCTTTGCTCTGGCTACAGATTCAAAGGTTAATCTCATCTAGAAACACACACACCCAAAATAATGTGTGACCAAATGTATGGACATCTCATGTCCCAGTCAAGTTGACACATTACATTAACCATCACATCACCCTATTTAAAATGGCAACCCACCTTGACACACTCTGTTCCTTTCCCTCGTTTTCTTGTCTCCACAGCAGCCATCACCACCCACATATACTATGCTGCATTAATTTACTGATTGGGTGACTGTCTCTTCCACTAGAGTGGTAGTTCCATGAGGGTAAAAGATTGTATGATTGTTTATGGCTGCATCTTCTGTTCCACAACAGTGCTTAGCACATGGTAGATGTTAATTAACCTTGTTGGATGAGTGAACAGGGGTCACTCCCTTGCTTAAAACTTTTCAGTGGAGGGGCACCTGGGTGGCTCAGTGGGTTAAGCCTCTGCCTTCGGCTCAGGTCATAATTTCAGGGTCCTGGGATTGAGTCCCGCATTGGGCTCTCTGCTCGGCGGGGAGCCGGCTTCCCCCCTCTCTCTGCCTGCCTCTCTGCCTGCTTGTGATCTCTCTCTGTGTCAAATAAATAAATAAAATCTTTTTTAAAAAAACTTTTCAATGGCTTATTTTTTCACTTAAGATAAAATCCAAATGTTTACCATGACCTAAAACCCTGTGTGATCTGCCCATTTCTTCCTCTTTAACTTCTTGTGTCCTTTTCTCATTCTTACATTGAACTCCTTGAACACACCAAGATTCTTCCTGCTTCAAGGTCTTGATTCTGTTCCTTCTTCCAGGAACAGGTTCCTCTTTCTTTGTGTATCTGGATCTTGCTTATCTTAGGTATGAGACTAGCTACTGCCTCTCAGAATGACTTTCCCTGACCATCATGTTTCTTAGGTTTCCCTCTATTATTCTCTTCCACTCTACTCTTTTGGTTTATTCACATCTCTGATTAATGGTGATTACATTTTTTTCATTTTAAAATTGATTATAATTCACATACAATAAATTTATATGGGACCTGTTGCGTTGGCAAAACTGTGTGGAAACACGTGTCAAGTTGTGGCAACATGTTGGAGGGCCAAACTAAAGACCACAAGGAGGATGAGAATATGCTATAGATGGGGGTTAGATTGTGGAAGGCCTTGGATGCTGGGAGATGTTTGTGCCCACAAACTCCTGCAAATTAGTAAGGAGCCACTATGGTGGTTTAAACAGGTAACAGGATAAAAATAGCCTTTAGGAAAATAAAGACATAGCATACTAGCAGGCCACTCCAGGAACTGAAATAAGCCTTCAAGAGGCAGGTAATTTGATTAAATTACTTTGTTCATTATTCATTCAGTGATTTGGGGGCTTGCCATTTAATTCTTGGATTATGTGAAGATTCTTCTGGTCTCTGTGCACCAGTGCATTCTGATTAGGGAGCTCATGTGATTTTGGTGTTTAGATCCTTGTAGGAATTTAAATTCTAAAGGGCTAGCCTGTTTGAGATTTCTTCTTCTTTGTGCTAAATGTGGTTGGTTGTGGTGAAATGAAGCCTGAACTCCTTAAAAATCCCTTCAGTGTTTATCCGCACATGTTTAATTATTTCTGATAGGGAGGATGTGTGTCTCTCAGCCGAATATAGGGTGCCCCTGAATAGTTCTACTGAGTTCCAAGGTATTCTTAGGTGAATAACAGCGTGACCTGAGAAACCCTCTGATTTCTAGCAAATTGATGGATGGAGATTTATTTCCTATTGACCATGTTCCTTGAATAGAATAGTAACAGTGACACCCCCAATCCGTTAGGCTGACATGTCTTGTAACAGGAAGCCAAATGAGTGTGTGTAGTAGAGATTGCTTGTGGATTTGTGCATGCGTTGTGAAGAGGGAACGTGGGGGCAGAACAGAAAGTGAAGGGGGAACACTATAAAGTAGGGGTTGAAACCTCAGTATATTTAAAGAGCTTGAACTCTATCATAAAAGTCTCCGTTTAATAAGCTGTTACAGATATATGTACTAGAACACAAACTTGTTGCCGAGAAAATTGGTGTCTCACTTGGAGTTACATTTCCCACAGAAGTATCATTTGTGATAATGGTTTATATCATTGATTATGAAATCGGAAAACACATTCCCTGTGCCTGGGTGGGAGGTATTGACTATTGGAAAAAAGTTAAAATGATTTTTTGAAAGTTTGCTTTGCGGCTTGGGATTGGTAAGTGCGGGGAATGAAAAGGGAATGAAGTGGAGAAATCACTTTTAGGGGTCCAGTAACCTGGAGCCCTGCTGTATGTCTAGTACAATGCTGAGGATGTAGGTGTCCAAACTGGCCCCTAGATTCAGCTTTAGGTAGTGATTCATTCAACCCCTGTGTGGCTTGTCCTGCTTGCAAAAATCTACCTGTCTGGTGGAGAAGACAGAACAATAAACAAATAAGCAAACCTGTAATACAGATAAGGCTTTGTACAGGCAGTTTAGGGCCTCAAAGGCAGGGCATTTAACCCAACTTTGTGAGTGTGGGCATCGGGGAAGCCTTTGGGAATGGCTGTGAATGACACTGAATATATTAATAGGGAGTCTGGAGAAGGACAGTGACAAGAGAAGACTTCCCTTTCTAGTATGTCCAAACTGCTAGGGGTAAAATTTTGCAGAATGATACGCCATTAAGTGCATTGATTTAATATTCCAGGAGATTCTCTCTCTCTCTCTCTCTAATGAATTGCAGGGAAGGTCAGTGTGGAAGTGGAACTAGGGAAGCATGTAAAGAGCTGCAGCTGCGGCAGTCATCAGGCTCCAGATCACAAAGGCCTCATAAAACCAGGTTAAGTGATCTTAGTCAATGAAATGGAAACAATTAAAGGAGGAAAAGAAAATGCTATGGCCGTAAACAACAACAAAAAGGGTTGTAAAATCCAAATTCAGGAGCTTGTACGTACAAGTGTTTTTAGAAAGGATTTTAGGTGAGCGGAAAAACATAAAGAAGACAAAGTAAAAAAGCACAATGAGGAGAGATCAGTATTTTTGGCTAAGGTTTTGACATTAGATTCTCCTCCAGCTTAGTCTCATTTTGTTAAGTTCCTAGTTAGTCCCATGTAGTATCTCTAGCTGTAGAAGATTTGGAAACCCAAGGATGACTCTTGGGACCCCTTTAAGCTCCAGACCCTCCCAGATGATGTTCAGGTGGATTGCACGAGGGACCACCTCAAGTATTGTAGGAGTGAGGTCATTAGTTTAGTGGAGTGAAGCATGCTGGGATGGGAATAAACCGGGATCAGCATGCACCATTAAAGGGAGGAGTAGCTGTTCAGTCAATTGTTGCTATGCAGCAACCGTGCCCTGTGTTCATCGCCACGTCTTCTGTTTTGTACAGTATTGATGACTAATTAAAATTTCCTCTGGTTTTTGCCTTTGTTTCTATCACAGCTACCTCTAATCATTTGTGTTGTTCGAATCCTAAACCATGTGAGCTGTTGGTTAATAGTTTATAAAGTTTCTATTTTTAATAACTCCCGAACACTATTTTATTAATTCTGAGTTGAGAATATAAAATGTTAAGTGGAACAGATATTTGCACTGGCCTCAACAGTTTGCCTCTCTCTGCAAGCAACCTAAATGGGAAGCCAATTAATCATGATGGTTGCTTGGTGAGATGGCTGAAATCAGATTTGGATTTTAATTTGCCTCCATCTCCATGGTAGGCCTAGGCCTTGGATGCTCTGCTTGTTTCTTTACTGCTAAGACTATTCTCTTTTCTGTCAGTGTGATGCCTTGTCCTCTGATTAACTGTTGGCTCTGACCAATGGGGAGCCTTGACAGGAGTTCTGAAGGAGGAAGGGAAGTATGTCATGGTATTTATTTCCTTGGTTTCCCCAGGGAGTATCTAGATCATACAGTTATTGAGAATTTAAATAATGTAAACTTAGTAGAGTCCCTGGAACATGGAAGCTCTCAACAAAACTTCTTTTAGTTTTCTTTATAGGAATGATAGTACAGGGGTGCCTGGGTGGCTCAGTTGGTTAAGTGTCTGCCTTCAGCTCAGGTCATGATCTCAGGGTCCTGGGATTGAGCCCTGTGTCAAGCTCCCTGCTTTGTGGGGAGCCTGCTTCTCCCTCTCCCTCTGCCCCTCCCCCTGTTCTGCCTGCTCTCTCTCTCTCTCTGTCAAATAAGTAAATAAAAATCTTTTTTTTTTTTTTTTTTAAAGAATGATTAACACAGTTTAAGAAGTCAAATAATACTTTCTTGTCTCTCCTATGGGATGTGGGTCTTTTCAAGACAATCTGCTCTCCTCAACTCCCTTCTTGAATTTTGGTGCTCTATTCTTCCCATCTTCCTTTAAGTCTAAGGGGAAAGTTGATTTTAGTCTTACCGCTTCTAATTCCTGATTTCTGCACTATCCCTTGAGGTTCCCTATCCCCACTCGGATCATGAAATTGAATTTCTTCTTAAATAAATTCTCCTAGCATTATCTTTTTTTTTTTTTTTTAAGATTTTATTGATTTATTCGACAGACAGAGATCACAAGCAGGCAGAGAGGCAGGCAGAGAGAGAGGAGGAAGCAGGCTCCCCGCTGAGCAGAGAGCCCGATGCGGGGCTCCATCCCAGGACCCTGGGATCATGACCTGAGCCAAAGGCAGAGGCTTTAACCCACTGAGCCACCCAGGAACCCCTAGCATTATCTTAATATGAGTGTGCCATCCGTTTCCTGTTGGAACGCTGACTGTTCACTACTTGAAGCCATTGATGTCTCTGGCTTAGACTATTGCCTTTCTCCAACCCCCTTTCAGGCAAAGACTGCTTAATATGTAGTACTGAATATACCCCTTCCCCTTCTGAATATCTCACGGAATCCACTACCATCAATTTAGCTTCTGTTTATATCTTATATTTAACTCTTTTTCAATGAGAACTTACCTGTATCTTCACCTGCCCTTGTCTTTCTCCAGTCACAGGTGGAGCTGGAACCCTACTGTTAAGCAAAGCCTACCCCCTTACCTAAGTGGTGGATTCAGGCTCTCCCCTTCCCCCAATCCTTTGAAATGCCCTCCATATTGCAAAATTCAATCAGTGATTAATTCTGCACCCACCTCACTTCGTCTCCTGGGAGAATATGAATCAGTTGGCTAATTCTTCCTTCTTGAAACACTTTTATTTCTTACCTTCCTTTTCAGGATACTTACTGGTTTTCTCCTCCTTCATAGCCTGCTTCTTTCCAGTCTCCTTTGATAGATTCTCATCTTCCTTTCTTCTAAATTTTGGGGGACTCCAAGGCTCTGTTCTTACCCATCTTTTTTATATAGGCTCTTCCTCTGGGTAACTTCATGCATTGTCTTGACAGTAAATAGTATCTATATGGAGGTAATTGTCACATTCCTCTCCTGAAACTTGAACCCTTCTTTGAATTCTAGACACCTATAGTAAGGTGGTTAGTTTAATGGAGATGTTTCAGTCGCTTCTCGGCCTTTTGGCTGGCTAAGATCAGGTGTAATGGAGATATTTCATACTTATCTCAAATGTATCAAGTCCAAAATAGAACTCTTTATTTGCTCTCTTAATTTAATCTTTCTTTAATTTAATCTTTAATTTAATCTTTCTCCTTTTTGATTATATACATTTTAGGCTGTAGTATTTCCTGTAACTACTACTATAGCTAAATTCATTATTGTTAAGTAATAATTCATTATTTTCTAAATATTTTAAAATTTCCTTTATGAATTCTTTTGGATCCATGAATTGTATAGAAGTATATTTTGAATATTTCAAATGTGAGTCTTTTGGAATTACATTATTGTTATTCACTTCTAATTTTATTGCATTTATTGAGAAGGTGGTCTTTATGATTTCCAATCTTTACTTTTTTGTTGAAATTTGCCTTGTGGCTTAATACATGGTACATTTTTATAACTATTTAATGTTTGCTTAGGAGAGAGGGAAAAAGGGAGGGAGAGAGAAAGAGAATAGTTTTGTGGGGCAAGTTGTAGGAGATCCCTGAAAAGCATTTGTTTCTGCCAGGAGTCCGAGGAATATAGAAAAAAGTCTGAATTCATTTTATGTTAATTTCTTGGCTTTGGTGTTCTGGCCACCAGACACCTACATGGATAGGCCTGTTGTTTTGATATCTCAAAAGAAATTTCTTGGTTGTTCAGTCACTCAGAACTCAGGAGGAATCAAATAAGTTTCATCATTATCTCCCTGAGCTGGTGGCTGGATTTTTTCTAGTCCACAATTTAATTGAGCTTTTAACACTTTGAGGTGCCTGGGTTTATGACAGTATCTCAGTTGCAACTCCCCTCTTCACATAGGCCAGATGCATTCTTTTCTTCTTGTTCATGTGTCAATCCTAAATTAGTTTAGTAAGATTTTAATTAATTAAAAATGTATTTTATTAATTTTTTTGACAAATATAATTGTACATATTGAAAGCGTGCAATGTGGTTATTGGACATACATATACATTTGTGGAATGATTATCAAGATCAAGATAATTAACACATTCCTCACTTCACATAGTTAACTCTTTCTTGGGGGTGTGGATAAGAAAGCTTAAGAACTTTTCTCAGCAACTTTCAAGTTTACAATACTGTATTTTTAACTATTGTCACCATGCTGTACATTAGATCTTCAGAACTTATAACTGAAAATTTGTATCCTTTGACCTGTATCACCCATTTCCCCCACTCCCTATCCACAACATCTATTCTCTGTTTCTGTGATATTGGCCTTATTTATTTATTTTTTAGATTCTACATACAATTGACACCATTCTCTGTTTGGCTTATTTCACTTCGCATAATGTCCTCCATTTTCATCCATAGCATCACAAGTGGCAGGATTTTCTTTATTTTAAGACTGAACAATATATATACCCATATAATGGGATATTATTTTCTATAATATATAATATGTAAACCACATTTTCTTTATAGGTTGTTCCATATCTTGGTTATTGTGAATAATGCTGAAATGAACATGAGAATGCAGGTATCTCTTAGAGATACTGTTTTCAGTTCTTTCATATATACCCAGGAATGGATTTACTAGTTCATCTCATACTTAAATTTTGAATTTTTTGAGGAAACTCCATTCTGTTTTTCGTAATGGCTATAGCAGTTTACATTTCTACCGACGGTGCAAAAGTGCCCTTTTCTTCACATCCTTGTGAGTATTTCTTTTGTTTTTTTGATAATAGCCATCCTAACAGGTGTGAGATGATCTCATTATGATTTTGATTGGCATTTCTCTGACAATTAGTGATGTTGATCTTTTCAAATACCTACTGGTCTTTTGCATGTTGTCTTTTAAAAAATGTCTATTTAGGTCCTTTGCCCATTTTTAAATTGCGTTATTTGCTTTTTTGCTGTTGAGTTGTGTGGGTTCTTTATATAACTTAAATATTAATTCCTTACCAGATTTTTGGTGTCTAAATATTTTTTCCTTTTCTGTAGGTTACCTTTTCAATTTATTGACTGTTTCCTTCGTTGTGAAGATGTTCTTTAATTTGATCTAGTCCCACTTGTCTTTTAGGGCCTGTTGTCCATGCTTTTGGTGTTTTTTCCAACAAATTATTGGCAAGAGCAATGTTAAGGATTTTTTCTCTCTCTTTTTTTTTTTTTTTGGAGTTTTATGGTTTCAGATTGCATATTTAAGTCTGTGATCCATTTCAAGTTAATTTTTGTGAGTGATATAAGATAGGATTCCTGTTTCATTAGTTTGCATGTGGCTATCCAGATTTCCTAGCATCATTTATCAAAATGGCTATCCTTCCCCAATTGTTTGGTTTTGGTGCCCTTGTCAAAATTAGTTTACTGTATACATGTGAGTTTCATTCTAGTCAAACTCTTTTCTAAGTTCCAACCTCCTGTTATTATTGATTATTTAACATTTCCATCTGAATATCCCATAAGCATCTCAAACATGCCCAGTCTAAATACATTACTTTTACTTCCTTCTTTCTATTTTAATTATTAATATCTTTGTCAAATTAGACAGAAATAAGTTTTGGCCATTAAGGTTTATAACTGTCTTAAAATAAGAGACTTGGACAACACCAAAATATATTCTTATATATATCAGAATTATAAACTTAATAATGAGCTTTGTATATACTTTTTCTCTCGATAGTGTTTTTAATGTCTGTGTTTCTTGAATTGAATTGCTTTGTCCCATGTTAAGTCATGATAAACAACTCTTCAAATTTTAAAGGCAAAAATATCAAGATTTAGTGGAATCACAATCTATTTCTTTCTACACTTTCTAGGAGGGGTGTTAAATAAGCTATGGTGTACAAGACTTTTACAATGAGGTTATAAAATAACATTCTATCCTGGTAAAATAGCTGTAAATTGTTATAGATAACAGAGAAGATGTTATTGTCCTTTAAAGGAAGCTGTTTGATAAGTGCTCTGAGCTGATCCTACATGGCGTGTATTCTAACTACCCAGATTGCTGGTTCCTCAAGCAATCCATGAAACTTTACTTATCTGGATCTTTGTTAATGCTTTCCCATACCTTCTTGTACATCAAAATTTTACTCACTCTTCTAAACTCAGGTCAAATGCTGCCACCACTTTGAAGTTATGTTCCCCTGAATCAGAATTAATTTATTCCTTTCTTTATATTGCCAAAACACTATTTTTTTTTGAGGACTCCTTTTATTGTGGTAAAAAACATATAATGTACATTTACCCTCTTAACAATTTTAAGAATGTTATAGTATTGTTAACTATGCTCATTGTTGTACAAAGATCTCTAGAACATTTTCATTTTGCATGATTGAATTTCTATACTCATTGAACAACTCCCCTTTCCCCCCTCTTCCTACTTCTTGGTGACCACCATTATATCTTCTGTTTCTATGAATTTGATTACTTTAGATAACTCATACAAGTAGAATCATGAAGTGTACATCTTTATGTGGTTGGCTTATTTCACTTAGCATAATGGCCTCTAAATTCACTCATCTTTTGCATATGATAGGATTTCCTTCTTTTTAAGGATGAATAATATACATTGCATTTTACATTTTCTTTATCCTTTGACGCATTGATGACATTTAGGTTGGATGCGTATCTTGGCTGTTGTGAATAATGCTACAATGAATGTGGGTGTGCAAATATCTATTTGATATTTTGTTTTGAACTCATTTTGATAAATATCCAGGAGTGGGATTGCTGGATCATATGACAGTTCTATTTTTATTTTTTTAAAAAATATTTTATTTTATTTATTTATCTAGAGAGTGAGCAGGGAAAGAGCCAGAGGGGCAGAAGGGGATAGGGGAATGGGGAAAGAGGGAGGGAGAGAGACAAGCAGACTCTGTGCTCACTGTGGAGACTGACATGGGGCTCCACCTCACAACCCTGAGATTATGACCTGAGCTGAAACCAAGAGTGGGCCCTTTAACTGACTGAGCCACCCAGGTGCCCCCTATTTTTAATTTTTTGAGGATACTCCATACTGCTTTTTCCATAGTAGCTGCATCATTTTATAATCCCACTAACAGCATACGAGGGTTATAGTTTTCCCCCATCCTTGCTAACACTTTATGTATTTATGATGGCCATTCTAATAGTATGAGGTAATATCTCGTACCAAAGTGCCTGACTCTTACTTAATTCTGTTTTGCACTTTAGATAGTTGTTTACATGTCTGTTTCTTCACTAAGCATAGAGTAAGCACTGCCTACTAATAGTAACCTCATAGTGCGTAGTTCATAATAGGTGCTCAAGGTGTACTTAATAATTTAATTCCTATTAGTAGGTAAATAATATTCTACTTCTTATTATCCCTCTGCCAATATGTATACAAAGAGTTGATCTAACACCAACTGTATCCTCTACTTTTTAAAAGAGAAGAACATGAACTATGTTTCAATATTATTCCTTTTCCCATGGAATTTGATGGACTCATTGGTGTAATTATTCTATTCCTATTCCAAAATGAAGATTAAAAAAAAAAAGAAATAAACATCATTATATTGTTTTGTAAGTAAGGGCTTTAAGTTAAAGTGTTATATGCTATAAATTAATACCTAAATGTTTACTTACATGTAATATGTTTATCTATAACAACATGTATAGGAGAAAGGGTTTTGCATATGATAAATTGGACCTAACAACTAATGACAACTCCTAGTAAGTGAACAAACTTCTCAAAAACAACTGAAACTACATGATTTATTGAACACAATGGGATGAAAATAAGACTTTTTACCTTTTCTCGTTTAGTGTTGTACTCAAAGGTCCTCAACATTTTCTATTACAGTTTGCTAAAGTGTGCCAATAAATCTCTACATTTTATTTGCAATGTTATTTTATCTTTCTCTTGGACATCTGATCATACTTCATCCTTTTGAGAATTTTTTAAAGGCTGTTTCCCCCCTAAGATTGCCTGCTACAGCTGATGACTGAAAAGATATGTACAAAATAAAAAATAGGAGAAGGACAGCAGGGCTATTACATATGGTCCAGTCACATTAGCTTAGATCAAAAATGCTTATTCTGTTGTTTTTAGGTTTTTTTTTTTTTTTTTTTAAATAACTTATGTCACCTCGTCCTTGAAATCTGACTTCAGGCAACCTAAGAAAACACAGGTTCAGTGGATAGTTAAAAGGTCACAGTTAAATTTCTTAGGACTTGAATTGAATCACATCTGGAGGGACAAGCTTGAGTACCAAGTGCCAGTACTACTGGGAAAAATGCACAAAAATTTGCGCATTGTGAGAATACCATAACAAAAAGAACAACCATTTTAATATATGATTAAAATTCAATATTTATAATAATGACTACAAAAATAAAACCTCAACAACAAAGGCCTTGATGGATTATAAACTATTCTAACACAACATTTGTGTTGACCTTTATTAAGTAGAATATGTTGGTGGTTGTGCTCAACATGACGGAAGGGCTTGGCTTATGTTGCCTTGCTCTTATTCTTCCCTATCTTGAGTATCCAGCAAGCTAGGATGTCCCTAGACCTTGCTGGTCTCTGCAAACAATGAGGTCCCATTAGCCTAAATACTTGCATTTTGCTCCTTGGTGGTAACTCACCTGTACAACTCAGGGGCCTCACCTTTTTCCTGCTCCCATTCAAAGCCTCCCTTTTATTTCTAGGATTCTCTGGGGGAGTTGTCATGAGACCTGGAGAACAAGACCATTAATCTGCTTTTGTCTCTTTGAGGTCTGCTGGTTGTGAGTCACCCGCTGTCCTTAGCTGGTGCTGTGCTGAGTGTCTCGGTTTCTTCTGTTGCCCTTTCCCCAGCTGTTCCACATTTTATCACTTGGGCTTTACTCAGCCTGGGTATGTCACAAGTTTCAGCCAGTTCCTCCCGAACACAGCTCCTCTAGTTCCCACCTTCAACCTCTCGCCATTCTTCAGTCTCCACCTTCTATATCCTACCCACTGCCCTTTACATCCATATGAGTATGCGCAAATGCATAAGCGTGTGTGCAGGCACACACACACACACACACACACCCTCATATCATTTACATGGTTCAGGCACTCAAAAGCGAAACTTGTCTGGCCCCAAACCAGAAGTCCTTCCTTATTTTAACCCAAGCAAGTGGGTTTGGAAGAGGAAGAGGAGGGCATGCTCTATGTATTTGAAGTCCTTTGCCCGGCATCCACCATGAATATCCAGCCTGATTTTCATGATATGAGAGAAAGGGGAAATCAGAGTGAAAAGGGTTGAATAGGGCAAGTGGGGTATAAAGTAAGAAAATAAGAGAAGAGCTCAGCTTTTGCAGTTTCTTGGAAGGTACAAGGAAATGAAAGCAGCATACAGTACTGGTGAAGAATACAGACAGTGGGGTTTCATATCCAGATCTACCACTTAACATCACTTAGGGCAGTTACTAAATCTTCTGCACTTAATATTTCTCATCTCCAAGTTGAGGATAACCATAGTACCTACCTCACAGGGTTATGGTGAGGATTGAATATACACGAAGTACTACTAAGTGCTATATAAGCATTGACTATTGTTATTTATTATTACTATTTACCACTGAGACTATAAATTAACCCTAGATTCTGTGTCTTTGCCTTAGTCAGGAGTTGAATTAATCTACATGTATCTGTCTGTTCTGAAGTTACAATCAACGTCTCTGGATCCAGAGACACCTGTGTTCAGCAGGCCATGAAAACAACCCACTCCCTAATGCTGTTCTTTTGGCGTCTCTGAGCTGCTGGGCTCCAGATAATTCCTGTGTTTCTGCTTCTCCAAGCCTCCTACTTCTGTCTTCCTTAACCAAATCGGCCTTCTGTCTCTGTCATCATGGTAACTTCTAGACATCTTTTGCTTAGCTGGACGTGTAGTGTTGGCTTCTCTGAGTCCGTCCTCTCCTGGTGTCAGATGGACCTTGCCATGGCAGCATCGGATATTCGGAGACTAGAAACAGATGGATTATGATGAACACTGTATGTTGTGTCCTCACTCATCTTGGCAACAGGTGGCTGCTCAGCCAGCTGGGGTCTTTTTAAGGACACTCTCCCAGGCCTCCCTCTGACCGTTTGCACTTCAGTCCAGATGGTGACATGGCTCCCCAGAGTCCTGAATGAACTTAACGGGAGATGGCAGGGTTATGCTGATTTTGCCTTGGGTCTAATACAAGCTTAGAGTTTTCTTTTTTTAATTTTACTTTCTAATTCAGGAAAAAGGAACAAGCCTTATGTGAAAGTCATGTTCACAATGTGGTTTCAAATTCTGTCATAGGAAGTCTAAATTTACGTGATTAAATTAGAATTCATAAATGCCAAGGGCCAGAAAGCAAATTAATTTGTTTTTACTGTTGGAGAAGAATAAAGATGACTTTGGGTAATCTAAGGTATTAGGTTATTTACTTTGTCTATCTGATTTCCCTTTATAAAGATTCCTGCTACATCAAAACCATGGCAAACATATTTGTTATGATATATTGGGTACAGATTCACCTTGGTAAGGGATGGAGGCAAGTTGCTTTCCTTTAAGGTTAAAACTACTTTACACCATATTCTGGAACTAACCTACTTTCAAACAAATTATGGCTTAGAAGAACAGTACATATTTGCTTAAAGTTATCTCTGCTTATACAGTGTTTTCCGATGCATTTATGCAAGTGTTGATTAAATCCTTCATGTTGCTTGAATGCTTTATGATCACTGAATTGTTGGTTAAGGAAATCAAGGAAAAATGTTCCAGGACCAAGGCATAGACATTTTTGAGATGTAAAACGAATAAAATTAGTAGACATTATTTAAGACTGGTTGAGAAATTTATAATAACTGCAAAGGACATATTTTATGGACTCTTCCCAGTTAATTTAAAAATCTCAAGTATCTAAAATTTTAATCTTAATATCTAAACATGAACTTCGGAATATCTAGAACCAGAAAGGTTCTAAGTTCTTAAAGATAGATTTAAATATATATACATTTTTCTGATAGAATAACATGCCTATTTTATAGATGTTTATTAAGCGATGGCATTCAGACATTAATCTGTGAACCATTAATCTATGACATGAAAGCTTTGGTAACATTCTTCTCAATAACACGGCTCCTTATTGAAACATGACCGAATTCCATTGTTTCCTTGTCCGTCATCAGAGTTGCACCTGCCTGCTATTTTCCATGTCTACCCTGAGATTAAATTTAGTGAATAGGAAAGAAAAGTTAGGAAAGAGAGGAAAACCAATGAAAGGCAGAGAAATCAGACCAGCAGCAGTAATACTGTCCACATAATCTTCTGTATTTTAGAGAGTCATATTTTTAAAAGGGTAAAATCATACAAATTTCATACAAATATAAAATGAACAGTGTTAAAGATTTTGTTTAGCTCATTAGTTAATGAGGAAACCAGTAAGATGTTACAACTGGTTAAAAGGGGAATTTAATTTATGTTCTCTGTGGGACGGATCTATTTGCATTTGAATGAAGAGGAACCATTTGCATAATTATGGACGAGGAACTTTTTCATTACTATCAGTTTTCTAAATAGGCTAGTCAAAGGGGGAGATAACCCTAATGACTGAGCTAAGCAGAACCCTAATTTCTTTTTTTCTTCTTCTTTTTAACCAATTAGAAGTCATTCACAATTTTTTCTGACATTCATATACATGATACTTATGAACCAAACTGTGTTCTCCCAAATTCATTTGTTGAATCTCTAATCCCTAATGTGACTATATTTTGAGATAAGGCCTTTAGAGGGGCATTTAAAGTTAAATGAGGTCATAAGGATGGGGCACTAATCCATTATGACTAGTACCCCTATAAGAGGAAGAGACACCATGTTGACTTGCATATGCAAAAAAGACCATGTGAAGACATAGCAAACTGGCCATCAGCAAGCCAAGGAAAGAGGTCTTAGGAGACACTAAACCTGCCAACACCTTCGTCTTGGACTTCTAGCTTCCAGAACTTTGAGAAAAAACATTTTTGTTGTTTTAGCCTCCCAGTCTGTGGTATTTTGTTATGGCAACCATAGAAAATGAATACAATTCCTGAATCCTACTTTAACATGAATAGAGAAAAAACTTCAAAGAGAGTACTGTTTCATTCCCAAATTAATGAAATTATGAAAACTTAACAGCCGGCTGACCAGATAATTAATGCTTGTCCATTGATGCCATCTCCCTGCTAGCTCTCACTTCTGTGGCATTTGAACCCCCACTTCAAAGGAATTGTGAATGTCAGGTGAATATCATGAAGTGGAAAGCCTCTCTCTCCTTGACGCTTCCAGAGACAGTTTGTCTGCCAGCCCAGCACCCTCCTCTTACTCTCTCCTCCGTTTCTCTCCAACTCGTCTCCCAGCTTCTCCTCCCTCTAGAAACACACCCTTTCCCCAGAAATGAGGCAGAGGACAGGCACCAAGGTCTATAGGTTATATCATAATACTAAACTGGATTGGATTTTATGTTAATTTGGTTTCTGTTAAAAAAAAAAAAAAAGACAAACACAATCTTGTTAGTTGCTATTCACTACCCAGTGAACCTTGCAGGTCCATTCCTGAAACAGATCTGAGAACAGCCCTATTCCCAGGCAACAATCATATCTGCTCTGAAAACATTACCAGCACAATCTCAAACTCTTACTGTTATTCATTTTTTAATTCAAAGAATAATTGACATACGATAACCTCTTAGTTTCAGGTGTACATCATAGTGATTCAATATTTTTATACACTACGATATGATCCCCACAATCGATCCAGTTACCAAATCTGTCATCATACAAAGTTATTACAATATTATTGACTATACTCCCTTGACTATATATAACTGAAATTTTGTACCTCTCAGTTCCTTTTACGGGTTATGCCCAACCCTCTCCCTCCACCGCCTCTGGTGACCAATAGCTTGTTTCCTGTATCTATGAGTCTGTTTCTATTCTTTTTTGTTTGTTCATTTGTTTTGTTTTTAGATTCCACACATAAATGAAATCATGCAGTATTTACCTTTCTCTGTCTGACGTATTTCATGCAGCATAATGCCCTCTAGGCCCATTTTATTGTTATTCTTAAAGACTTCACATCTCTTTTGGTACCTGCCTCAAGGCATCAGCATCCTTAGGCCTTTGCCTCCAGGCTCCTTTTTTTCTCTTCAACTCCTTTCTTATAGAACAAGAAATCTGAAAGCTTCTAAGGGGATGTTTCTGAGCCTATAATGCTTTTTGCCTGGAAAGTTTCTGCTATAGAAATTTCAGTAACACTTAAAAAATTATCATAATGGGAATGGCAGAGTAAGGAGATCAGTAGACCCTAAGCAATTTAAGTGGTGAAACTATTAAAAAAAAATATTTAAAGTCTCTGGAAATTTTCCTGAGGGTATACAGAACATGGAGGATCATTCAGGAAAATCTACTAAATCTTTTGGCAAGAACACCAGAGTCTATGGTATTTCATCCACAACCTAGTCCATCATCTCCCCCCATGTAATGGTGTATTCCAATTTGGTCAAGTATAGGGAAGGAAATGGGAGCTCTCTTTCCCCCCAGCTCCCATCCTGGGGCTGCCAGTATTTCTCACCCCTCCCTTCCCACTAGCTACAATTCCAGTCACTGACCTTAACCCATCCCACCCCCACTCATAGGGTAGAAACTGTCCCAGGTGTCGCAGGCCTTGAATCCTGGGAGCATAATCTTCCCCTCCTCAGCTGTCTCATCTGGTTTCTCACCCAAAGTGACAAGCTGAGAAGACCAGAGGCAACCACTCCCAGCTCCATTGCAGTGGTGCTGGAACTCTGCCTAGGGAGAAAGGGAGACCATTAGGACGAAGAGCTCCACAGTTCCAGTTGAGGGGACTTTATATGTAACAGATGGAAAAATATATATCATGCAAACAGCAACCATGAGAGAGCTGAAATGATTATGCTAATATTAGACAAAGCAGACTTTAAAACAAAAAAATGTTTCTAGAGATAAATAGAGATATTTTATGATGATAAAAGGGTCAATCCATCAGGGAGATACAACAATTATAAATAGATATTCATCAAACATTTGATAATATTAACTTCATGATCAAGAACAACACTTACTTCTAAAAGATTCAGAGGTGTTGACAGTAAACATTAATTCTGACAATTGTTGAGCACTAATATGGGCCAGGAATTGTGGCTGGCTTTGGGGACCAAAGATATAGACCTTTAATCTTGAAGAATTTAGTGGACATAGGCATTAAAGAATTATTAATTTGCCAATATAGCAGGATGCGCGTTCTTATAGAGGATTGGAAGAAAACATTTCAGTAAAAAGGACTAATTTAGCACAATAATAAAACAAAATGAATTTACTCTATTAATAAAGTCTTACAAAATGCTTTTACATCATTATTTTATTTGATCCTAACAATTACTTGCTTTTATACAGCTAAAGAAATTGAAGTTCACAAAAGACCAAAAAACAGATATGTAAATATGTTTATAATTATCAAAGGAAAAAGTTGCCTACAGAACTATGTCCATTATGTGATCCCATTAAAAAATAAATAAAATACACATACAGAGAATAGATTTTAGAAGCATATAAACCAGAATGCTAAAAGTAGTTATTTAGGGATAAATAGGATTGTGGATATTTTTTATTTTATTCCTTTTTCTTGTATATATTTTCTGATTTTTCTTTAATGAACATGTATTGCTTTGGGCACATTTAATAGACAAAACAATAAAGTTGAACCTCTATCTGGGATCATTAACAAAAATTAACTCAAAATGGAGCATAGACCTAAATATAAGAACTAAAACTATATAACTCTAAGAAGACTTAGGAATAAATCTTAGGACCTTAGGTTAGGCAAAGCCTTTTTTCTGCAATGCCAAAAGTGGATACAAAAGCAACAAAAGAAAAGATAGATTGAACTTCATCAAAATTAAAACATTGTGGTGTAAATAATAACAATAAGAAAGTAAAAACACAATCCACAGAGTGACAGAAAATAACAAACCATTTATCAGATAAGACACTCGTACCTAGAATATATAAAGATCTCTTACAACTCAGTAATAAACAATAACCCCATTATATAATGGGCAAAGGGTTAAGACATTTCTCCCAGGAAGCTGTACAAATAGTCAATCAGCTCATGAAAGGTATTTGACTCATTAATCACTAAGGAAATGCAAATCAAAACCATGATGTCATACCACTACACACCCACTAGGATGGTTATAATAAAAAAGCCAACAATAACAAGTGTTAGTGATGAGGTGGAGAAATTGATATTCTTATACATTGCTGGCGAATGTAAAACAGCACAGCTGCTTTAGAAAACAGTTTGGCAGAGTCTTCAAAATGTTAAAAAGTTATAGAATCCAGTAGTTGCACTCCTTGATATATACCCATTAGAAATGAAAACACACATCCACACAAAAACTTGTACTTGAATGTTCATAACAGCATTATTCATAAAAGCTAAAAAAAATCTAAACAACTCAAATATTTGTCATCTGACGAATGCATAATAAAATGTGGTCTATCTAAACAATGGGAAGTTATTTGGCAATAAAAAGGAAGGAAGTACTGATAATATGTACACTATGGATGGATCTTGTAAAGACGGCCAAGTGAAAAAAGCCAGTCACAAAAGATTATGTATTTATAGGAGTCCTTTTATATGAAATGTACAGAACAGGGAATCTATAGAGATAGCAGACAGATTCGTGGTTGCCTGGAGATGGGGGCAGAAGGAGCAGGGAACATTGGGGATGACTGTTAATGGGTATAGAGTTACTTTTGGGGAGGCAAAGAGGCTTTAAAATTAGATGATTGTGCAATCTTGTGAATATAGTAAAAAAAACATTGTATTGTACACTTGAAATGTGTACAATTATATGGTATGTGATTTATATCTCAATCAAGCTTTAAAAAGTACCGTATCTTTAGAGTGAGTTACAGGTAGTGAAGATACCTTCCCAGACATTTCTCTTAAACATCGCAGTAACCTTTGTTGCTATTTCTTAGTAATTTTTAAGGTATTCTTTTCAATGAGTTTTTGAAGATAGGGAACTGAAATTCAAAGAGAGTGACTTGCACAAGACCATATTAGCAGGGCTGGGACACAGATAGTAGATCTTCTGAATCTAAGTCTCCTGTTCTTTCCGTTTACCATGCTACCAGTTATATGACACCTGCAACTATCGAATTTCAATATGAGTTTTGTAGTTGCCTGAAAGGTGTACCTGGATGGGCACCACAATTTTGTAAAGCCCAAAACAGCATTGTTTGGATTTATTTGCATGTGACACTGTAACACAGAATTTGTTTAAGCTTCTGCAAGCCAGTCAAAAGGATTATATTTGAGTTGAATAAAATAATTGTTTTGTCATAATACTGCCCACATTACAGAGATCACCTAGCTAGGAACTGAGGAGAAAAAAAATTATATAAGTAATAGTCTTTAGATCTCCTTTACTTTTTAAAAAATATTTTATTTATTTAATTATTTAGAGGGAGAGTAGGAGAGAGAGAGCGCGAGCGAGCAGGGGGAGGTGCAGAGGGAAAGGGAGAGAGAGAATCTCAAGCAGGCTCCCTGCTGAGTGCAGAGTCAAATGCTGGACTGGATCCCAGGATGCTGAGGCCATGAACTGGATGGAAATCAAGAGTCAGATGCTCAACTGACTGAGCCACCCAGGCCCTCCAGATCTCCTTTACTTTTATATGCATATTTACTATACTAAAATTCCAAAATCAATGACAAGTTGAAAAGTGAACGAAAACAGTAACAGCTCTTTTAATCCTTGATCACTCGTACATAACTAGACATTTTTTTTGAATATTTTATTGATTTATTTGACAGACAAGCAGGCAGAGAGGCAGGCAAAGAGAGAGAGAGGATGAAGCAGGCTCCCCTCTGAGCAGAGAGCCCGATGCGGGGCTCGATCCCAGGACCCCGGGATCATGACCTGAGCCGAAGGCAGAGGCTTTAACCCACTGTGCCACCCAGGCGCCCCAACTAGACATATTTTTAAGTAAGTTAAAACTTTGTACATTTCACTCACTGCAGATCAAGAATAAATAAACAGCTTTGATACTTTTAATATGGTTTGTGGGAAAGTGTCTGAGACATGGGGAAGGGTTAATACACTTAATAATCTCACTAATACTTTCTTTGGAGAGGTCATGCAGGTCCCCTGCTTTCTGCGGCAGCTCTCTCTACAGAGCACTGCATTCTGAATACTGAAACACAACACTTCCTGGAATGTAAAATAAAACCATTAGTTCTCTTTGACCCTATTCCCGGATAATTTGACTAGAAATTAATAACTGTCAACTGGAGATATTTTGCTGGCACTAAGGCAAAATGATGTGTGATTCCTCCTTCAGGTTACTCACAGTGCATACCGAATTTACATTCAAAGATTAAGTTACTGACTGGAGTGGGGAAAAGGATTTTAATTTGCCAAACAACTATTGCTTTTTCTGAGGTCATGAATTTGGTTTTCTAGATGTTTCAGATGTTTTAAAGTGCTGCCTCACTCAATTGCTGAGTAACAAGCAAAGCTAATGATACGGTTTCTGTGACTTTATAATAACATGTTCAGTGTTTTACATTTGAACTGGGTTTTTAGAAAACATTTTAAACAAAATGATCCCATGACTACAATATAAAACAATAGCAAGAAACAAAAAAAAATTGATGGCAAATAATATTTACCTATTTTTCTTGAATGAGCTGTCATTTTGTTGAAATTAAAAAAAAATAGAACTTAGGAGACAAATTTTAAATTGTGACTGAAATTGTGTTTCACTATACTTTTCTTCCCCTCACATAATTTCTTTCATCGTATCCCTGGTCAAAGGTCCAAACTCTCTTTTTCTTTCTTCATGCACATTGTCCTGTGTTGCTAATTCGTGGCAGGGATTGTCCTGAATCTCTAAAAGCTTTGTAGGCATTGTGACAGGAAGAGGGGTACATTTTCACTTCTTAATCCCACCAAACTCTCATTTGTTGAGAGCCTTCTTTGTGTTAGGAGCTTCTCCTATGTGACCTCACTTATCTCTCAACACTTTGAGGTGCTGTTTTCATCTTTATATGTGAAAAATGAGGCTCACAGAGGTCTGATAACTGCCAAGGTCATGAGCTACTGACGGGAAGCATCAGAGCCAGCTTTGGTCCCTAAATTCATTGTGTACCTTTCTGCTGCCCTAGTCGACAACTCTTCGCCTATCTTCAGCTGTCCTCCTCAAATTGTCATGGTGATCGTGGTGTCTGGGATCCCGTAGCTAAATTCTCAGGGCCCATGAAGATTTAGATTAATGTCAGCTCATGAGGCAGCTTTGTTTTGTGTCTCCACCAGGAGTTTAGAAAGGACAGGTGGCCCAGCAGTGCCCTGGAATCCATTTGGATGGCGGCAGCAACACCTGAGTTCCCTGGGGGCCTCAGGGATGGTTGGACACTGACAATCTGGAAACTAAGCAGCTACGTTTGAACACAGAGGAGGATCACGGTTGTGTTTATGGTTGACGTGTGACTCTCCCCCTCCGATTGCACTGTAGCTAGAAGGAGAAATTCTGAGGGGTTACAGATTCAGGTAGGAAAAATAGTTTTGGGCATTGCTGCAAAAGACAGCTGAGTTTGCATCTCATCTCTGCTGTTATTTCCAAATGAAATGAGGCGAGTTCCTCCATGGGGTCTCCTGCCTCATTTGTAAAATGCGAATAGCAAAGCTGAACTCTCTGGATTTTCGTGGGGATGAAATTAGGTTATGAAAGGGAGTAGGTAGTAGACACTCAACAAATGTCAGTTGGCCTCATACTTCCCAGAAATCCAATGAATCCTGTTCCAGTGGGAACAGTGAAATCGCAGAATGAAGACTGCTTGATTCTATGAGACTTCGGAGCTGGCGGCTTGGGACTCAGGTGTAGCTGCGAATGCATTCCAGCTCTGAGGTATTTTATCATGTATCAAGCATTCTTTCATTATTTCACTTGATTCTTATAAGAACTTCATGGTAGGGGCGTGTCTAGCCATTTATGTATCTACTATTTAAACTCCATTTAATACAGATGAGGGGACTGATGCTCAGAGAGGTCCCACAACTTAGGAAAAATCAGAGAATTGTCAGGGAGAGACAGTAGGATAAAAGCCAGGTCTTTCTTCATCTGTGACTTCATTAGGGGTCTGTCCTGAGAGGTGAGGACATGGTCGTGCTGCAAGGTTTATGGCATTCAGCTCCACTTGAACCCACAGTGCCTCCTTCTCTCATTCCCCTCTGAAACGTGTCTTAAATAGAAAAGTATGCCTTCTAATGGGCAACAGAAAATATATTTTAGTGATATTTTTCTAAGCTTGACCATTTATGCTGATTGATTTGTTGTGTCACCAAAACAAGTATCATTTCTATATTTTCAATTACCATTTGCATTTCCTCTAAGGTTTTATACCAGTCTAGTCATCTAATGAATTAAATTTGCATTTATTTCACTTCAGAAAGGTGAGAGAATTTCCCATTATAAATAATTTAACTGAAAAAATTTACATAAATTGAATTCTTGGCATTTCATTTTAATGGTATTGGCCATGGAAAGTAAATAGCAACCTAACTTGATTTTTTTGTTTGTTTCGTTTTTTTGCTTTTTGTCATTGAAAAGATTTTAAGGTAATGTCAGTTTTTCTTTTCTTTCTTTTTTTTTTTTTTAAAGTAAGAGTATATTAAGGGAATTGTTCAGGTGAGCAATTACAGTTTTCTGATTTCATTACACATACCATAAATGATTTCTTTTGGAATGTCTGTTGATGTGCACTGCTACCCTAAGTGAAGAAAATAGGAAGAGGATAATTTTTACTGATAAGAAACAATTAAAAAAAAAGTTCAAATGAAGGTGTAGAGAAGGTAGTCATATATGCAGTATTTCTACTGTTTCCCTGCTCAGGAAATCAGGCCTGGTAATGAATTTTGATTGTTCCCGTTCAATTTTAGCTAGTAGCCATAATGAATCAAATTACTCTATAATCTCATTAATACTAAATAGCTCTCTTTCTAGCCTTTGGTTTCCTAAATAACTATCCATCCACATCTTGGTTAAGGACTTTCCCTTGTGCCTTTAGTAATTAATGGATGGCAGCGTTCTTCAACAGCTACTTGAAAAGCCAAAGATCATTTACTGCATTTGGAAAAATCCAATGGATGTCTGACAGGATACGAGAGTTACTTGCGTCTGTCAATCTCTTATTTGGTCATCAATGTACATACAACATGTCAGTTAGATGATCTCTGTAGGAGGAAGTAAGCCTTGTTAATCACTATGAAAACCAGAAATTGCTGTTCCATCATTCCAACTTAATGGCTGATTTTTATGCTAGAAGCACAGTGCATATACATTTAAAGTAGCAAGATCTCTGCAGATTCAACAGAATGCTAAGTGAGAGAGAGATGCTTTCGTTGCACAATATAATGAATCAGAAACATGAGAAACATAAAAATTTTAAAAACATAAGCCTAAATGTCAGATTGCAGAACAACGGCAACTCAACTTTTTTTTACTATGTTTGATGGGAAAAGGTTAGAACAAAACATTGGGTCTTGCTGAGACCAAGGATCAGATATACTCATTCCTCATTTGTTTCTGCATATTATTAAAATAAAATTTAAAATCAGGTTTAAATTTTAATTTCCTTTGTCTACAACAAAGAATGTGTATATGATTATGAGTTATGATGTAGCTCAGTTCATGATTTAGCAATGGCAAAAAAAAGTAGCCTACCTACATCAATAACCCTGATTTTTAATTTCCTTCATAGATAAGTAATGAAATGATATTACATATCTATTCAAATAAAGATTCCAAGGTAAGCTATAGGCAATATAGGTACAGGAAAAAAATGTGAAGTTACTTTCTGCATGATCCTGATTTTATGTCAGTGAGATTTTATATAAAAGCAAATAATGGAAAATTTTACACTGTGGTTTCTGAATTGGGTATAATAAATTTGGTCAAACAAGTTTGATTAAAATTTGGCTTTTATAGCTATGTATACTTACCAGTTCTGAGCCAAAGGAAATGCAAAGTTGGGAGTGCTATCACTTGATACTCTTCTTCTAACATAAAATACTAAACACAATGGCCTGTCTCAGATTACAGATTCCTCCTTTTTCTTACATTCTCATAATGCCTTGTTTGCCAGTCTCCAATAGAATAACTCCTTGTATTAGCTTCCTAGGGCTGCTATAACATTACCAATAACTGGGTGGTTCAAGATAACCGAGATTTATTCTCTCACAGTTCTGGAAGCCAGAAGTCTGAAACTGAGGTGGCAGGAGGATTTGTTCCTTCTGGAGGCTTTCTGCTCCTTCAGGGAGAACCCATTCTATGTTTCTCTCCTACCTTCAGGTAGCTGCTGGCAATCCTTGGTGTTTCTTGGTCTACGACTGCAGAACTCTGATCTACAGCTGCTGTGGTTCTCAAATCCCCCTCTGCATTTTTCTTATATGGACTCTCATCGTTGGGTTTAGGGTCTAGGATGACCTCATCCTGAGATCTGTAATGTAATTATATCTGCAAAGACCGTTTTCCCAAATAAGATCACAGTCGCTTGTACTAGGGGCTAGGACTTGGACATACATCTTTTTTGAGAACCCCTGTTCAACCTACACACTCCCTAGTGCCCTAGTTCCATGGTAAGTCTGACCTAAGTTTCTCAGATGGCAAAGAAATAAGAGAATCAGTGGTAATGAAGTTAATTCTTCATAAAGTCAAATGAATTAAATATAGATAAGATCTTTTGTTCCAAGATTACTCCTTCCTAGTTTCTGCTTATTCAAATATGATAATAATAATAGATAATAATAATAAATGGAGGTTCTTTAAGGGAAGGGAGCAAGTACATTTTGGTAAAAACCATGCTAATATAATAAAGCTCCTAATCTGATTTTTCTGTTAGGACTCTTACTTGCCAGTAGCCCAAACTCCAACTATGTCTGAAAATACGGCTGTTGGGTGCTCTGGACTCATTCATCCAACATATATTTTTTGAGTATTTGTTTTGTACCTATTCATGTCCAGCTATAAAAAAGACATTAAATGTCCATATTTTCTTGAAGCTCATATTGCAATGACTTACATTTTTTAACCTGGCCACCAAAAGGTAAGAATCAGTCCAATCAGCTACAGTGAAAGTCGTTTTCAGAGAAGGATCCCAACAGGCTCAGCTTGGGTTGTGTTTTGCCCATTGTTGAACCAACAACTGTGACTGTGAGCAAGGTACTCTGATCAACCCAGCTTGGGTCACATGCCCAGCACTGAGGTCCACATGATAGGCTTATTGCTAGCAGTTAGGAATAAAACCTGTATAAACAAAATCAAAAGATATTTGTGACCTTCTGATACTTGGACACTGAGCATTGCTAGAGGAAATCACAAAACTGTTTTTGGGAACTACAAATTCAGGGCATTCAGTCTCAGGTCTTTACTGATGGTCTCTGGTCCTTTTATTCATCTTGGTGTTGATTTTGTACATTTATTCACTGGCAACCTGTTGAGATGTTATGTTTCATTTTGGGGGTATAAAGATAAAAGAGTACACAGACTCTTCTCATAAATAACTTGTGGGCAAGAATAACTTTAAACATTTAATTAAAATATAACACGGTTAACTACCCTCAAAGGGGTATGGGAAAGTGCCATTTGCAGCGATGAAGAAATAACTAACCAACCCTAGAATAGGTTGAGATTCGCAAAGGAAAGGAGAAGTATGAGTGGGCCTTCCAGGCTTAGATAATAAATGGCATGTAAAAAGGCATGGGTGTTTCAAAGGGCACCACATGTCTGCAGATGAATTTAGGATGGCTAGGAAAAGGGTGTGTGGTGGGGAGAGTGCAAAATGTGGCCAGAGGCTTGCGAGTAGAAGTTTTGCATGACTTGGGTGGCATCTTTTTGCAAGCCACTTAAAGGTCTCTGCAGCCTTCAGATTCTCCTCTTTTCAGTCCTGAGAGTTGTCATCAAGTTATTTGTCTTGAAGGTTGCTTTGGTCATGTCATCTTCCTGCTAAAAAGCTGACTAGATGTCCATGTGAAGTGGTGGATACTTGAGTTTTTGGTGCGAGAGAAGACCACAGAAGAGGATTTGTTACTTTTTGACCAAAAAACCCCACCAAATTCTGCCTCAGGTGCCAACTGGAAAGCTTCTTTCCTTCAAGAAGCTGCTGATAACCTATGACAAGTTCTGTCCATACAGTGAAGGGCAACTCACCTTCGATGGGTCTTGGATGACAGGGGTTTCTGGACTGCCCCAAACCCTCACGTAATTAGTGTAGTTACCTGAGAAACAAATTGGAAGAAACAGTGTGGGATCTCATAAAATTGAAATCTTTTTTTTTTTTTTTAAGATTTATTTATTTATTTATTTCAGAGGGAGAGAGAGAGAGAAAGAGAACATGATCACAGAGAGGAGGGGCAGAGGGAGAGGGAGAGAGGATCTTAGGCAGACTCCTGACTGAGTATGGAGCCTGATGCAGGCCTCAAGCTCACCGCCCTGAGATCATAACCTGAGTTGAAATCAAGTGTCAGATGCTTCACTGACTGAGCCACTCAGGTACCCTTGAAATATTCTTATAATCTTTGGTGGCATAACAATTTCCAATATAATTAGTCCAGGTGGGAGGATCTGAGTTTAGCTGTAAAATCAGAAAAGAGGCCAGATTATACAATGTAGTCTCCTGAATTTGGTGATGATGTCATGGAAACTCAGCATTCAGAGGACATCTGGAGGGTTATTTTTCCTGGTTTTGCAACCCAAGTTTAACAACTCTGAATTTTGTGGAAACTGGGATACTCTGGCTGGTGAAACTTATTCACAGTTGACTTAAATGCTCAAAGCAAATAAAGCTGGCAGAGAGGAGCATCTTTCCCCAATACTGTTCAAGGACAACTTTAAATGTTGGGCTCTGATCCTTGTCTGTATTAATCTAGGTCATAGTCTGTTTAGTTGGACTAGATAAAAAGTTGTTCAACTTTTTTTTTTCTCAAAGGATGAAAAGTTTTTAGCTTCAGATTATAGGTGTATTAGTTTAATAACTCTCTGTCTTTTTAATTACTATATTCAGCCATATGAACTCAGTGCAATATAGATGTAAAATATCTTAACGTTCTCTCCAATAGTTGAATTCAAACATACTCAGTTGAATGGGCTTTTTCATCCCTTACCTACAATTAGACAAGTTCTATTGTTTTCTATTCCTTTGTTGGTTTACAAAGCTCAGTTTAAAGGTTCTATCTCACATCTAGCTCAAACCACTACCAGTCTTCTAACTCACTCTTGACCAGGGAGGGAGGCTTGCTAGGGAATGAGAGGAGCCTATCCTTTGCTTTCCCCCTCTATTTTGGGGCTACTGTGTATCCTTTAGGGTGTTGAGATCTGGCAAGAAAAATGAAAGATGATATTAAATAGCACTACTCAATAATACTACTATGGTCCTTTTACAAATTGATGACTTCTGTATAACAGGAACCCAAACCTGGCTTCTATAAGATGTATATGTTTGTTCTTCAGGGGCCCCCTGGGAGAGTCCCTACTGCATCATCCTTGACATGGGAGACGGGCTCCTGCAAGACATCTTCCAAGTCCCTCCAGCCTTGGATCCCAGTGGTACTCCCTACAGCCTCCCATTGCCTGGGATCTCATACCTGTCAGACGTCCCATTAGTTATCTTCTGTGGTGCTTCCTCCCACCCCAAACTCAAGATTTCTTAAATCCTTGCCACTTCAAATGGAAATGTACAGGCTAGCCCACTAACTGTTCTCCCCAGTTTCACACTATTTTACTTTATTTTTACTCCAATTCCTTCCCCCTGTCCACCTAGGCAACTTCGTATGTTAAACCAGTGGATATACAATCAAGAATTGAGATGGTAGTCTATATATATATATATTTTTTTTTTTGCAAGCACTTCCCATCCTTACAAGTGACTTTCATCTCTATTATACTCAAAGACCCCTTTGGTAATAAATACTTTGTATATCCTCTTTTTTTAAAATCATGAAATAAAATTCAGAGAAAATAAAATATCATAAAAGAAAATATTTTCACTTTTAAAAGAACATAATTTAAGAATAATAATAATTTAACACCATAAAATAAAGAAAAAAGAGTGTAATTTATAATAAAATAATAGATAATATGAGTGCTAAGTCATGATTGCACTGGAAAACATAATGAAGTAGTCAGACGCTTGCAGTTACTTATGATGAATACTTGGGTTTAAGATAAAGGAGCCAGAAGTCATTCTGTACATAGGAAAGAAAATTAAAGGGCAGAGAGCAGGAGGACCCTAATTAAAACTAGTGGAATGATAAGTAATAATAACCTGGCTATATGTAAATGATAAGGAAAAAAGGAAAGAACCTTAACCAAGGTAGGAATAACAATGCCCTAGCAAATTACAGACTGTGAAAATGGAGAAAATTAAGAATCAGCAAATGATCAAATAACACAGAAAACATACTTCCGGACTTGAAATGCCACCTCCTGTGCAAACATATATTCAGTAGTATAATGTCTAGCTCGTCATGTGGAAGATATGAAGGCGTGAAAAAAGTCTTCATTGGGTGGGATTCTCCTGGGCGTTAAACATGTCTGGCACCCCTGCTTCTTCCCCATCAAATGCCTGTAGTGCCCCACAAACACAGCAGTTACAAAACCAAAACAAAACCTTTTTAATTTCCAATGCTCCCTAGAGGATGATTCCTCCCTTGTAGGAAAAGGTTTAAAAGCATTTCTTTTGAAACATTAAGCCAGACCATTTCTTTGGTGCATCCCAGTATGAACAGGGTTCGTTTTTTGTTTTTTGTTTTTTTTTTTTGCCACATTAGGCTTTCACATGATGTCGCTAGTCTACTCTGAAACTCAACACTGTATTTTCTACAAATGTAGTGTTGGGGATCTTGTTTATATCACACAGGGTCTTCTGTGCAGACTAATGGGATATATTTATTTCTGATCCAATACTGGGATACTCCAGCTTCTCCTGAGTACTGTTCACCTTGAGTCATGGATCTCACCATGTTTCTTTGTGTTGCACAAATGAAAGCTTAGATTTCTGACCTGTGTCCGGCAAATTGACAGAATGGCATAGAATGCCTTGTTTATACTAGCTTCATTCTTGATTTCTATTTTATTTTCTGCCCTCTTCCCCATTTTGCTTTTGTGATTTCACGTGTTTATCTTTTGAAAAATATTTTTTCCCCTGTTGGGACAAAATAGCTCAAAACTTCCAGTTTTAAGAGTGCAGACTAAAAACATGTCCTAATCTCTTCTTCCTTGCACCAAACCCTTGCATCAATATATAAAACCGTATACTGTTCATAACTGTGGTTGCAAATAAAAAGGGTTCCTGTGATGGACCAGGACTTATGAGAGGATAAAGACATTAAGAAGCCTGGAGATTTTGTAGGTTGTATCTACCCAAGAAAGCACCATAGGATCTAGAGGCCAGGATAATAGGCATGGTACCATAGGAAGGACAGCTGCTCAATATCTTTCAAAATCTCAGTATCATCTCATATTCTGTACCAATTTGCTCCACGTCACTAACTGGACTTGGTGAATGCAAAATATTATTTTTGATTAGAACTTGGTATTGAAGCATCAGGGTCACATGGTTCCCCAGTGGAAGGTTGTGCAGAGATTACTGGTTAGATGTGGTAATAAGATCTGTGTTCTAAGGGAACAGTGGCATTCTCTGTAGGTTTTCATCACATTGATGGTTCCCCTGAATTGCCATTATGAGCTGCTCAGACAAAGATAGCAATCAATAAGATACACTTCAGTAACAACAAAATTAACTGCTAGCATACAGCTTCATACTAATGAGTATTTTGCAGCATACGTATCCTATAAGCCACCTTAAAATATTAAAATGGGTTATAAAGAATCTCAATGGTGTGATTATTAGTCATATCTCTCCTCTAATGCAACTACATATCATGGTTACATTTTAATCATTCTCCTCCCTCTTCTTTTTAAAATCCTTATTAGCAAACTCAGCATTTCATCATTTAATTTTAATGTTTATTCTAACTATTTTATTTATTAACACTGAGTCTAAGTAATTTTAGGTTTACTTTGGAATGAAATAATTCGCACTGAGCTTAAGTCAACTCTCCTATTTCTTGAAGCGCTGGTAAGTCCGATTCTGCAAGAAGTTCTGCAGAGAAATACACCTCTTCCCAGTGAATAATAATATAATAGTATGCTGTCTGTCATATACTAAAATGATGCAATTGACCAACTGTCAGGAAATGTTCTCTGAAATCTTTTGTAGTGATCATGCTGAATTACTCTGCTGGCTGCAGTTAGGGATGCAGTCTTGTTGCCGAAAGAATTTTCTCTCTATGAAGTTAATTGGCTCAGGTAGGAATGAATGTGTGACTTTAGCCTCATAAGCATCATACCCTCTAACCAAGTGAATTGCTTAAATAATACTTATTACTATTATTTATAATAACCCATTGTTTATTAAAAGCCTGATGCCAACTGCTTTCTGCATAGTGTTAATTTGTCTCCAAATGTCTTGGGAGTTAGGGAAGAGCTAGCAGAGAGATAGAAGAAAGCTGGGAAACAGAAATGGGTGATGGGATGAAGGATACATTAGTTTCAAATATAGGCATTGAAATTCATCCCAAAGATTTTTGTCCTGGTCTGAAAGAAGTGTTGTGTTGGTTTCCTCGTATGAAGGGTGAGTGATTAAGCACTTAATATGGTGATATTTGAAAACACAACTCTATTGTTTCTTCTGTTTATAGGAAGCATGCCATTCCTCCTGGGTAGGTGGGAGATAAGTTATTGTCTCCCTAGAGAGATCAGGAACATGAATAGGTTCTTTTTGTGATTGGCTGTCTGATTGTCCAGTACTTCTTGATGTGCCACAAAGAAAGGATCAGTGAAAGAAAGGCTGTTGTCGTTGTCATTGTTGTTTGTTCTGTATTATATTCTGTATTGTGTTCTGTATCTGCTGTTTTGTATTGTTTTGTTTGGGGCAGAGAAATGACAGCTTAACCTTTCAGAAGGCAGGAGAATTCCTCAGAGAAGAAGGGGTCAAAGGCTGACTGCCCTTTTGGGGTGGCGGACACGAGGTCTCACCAGAAAGCAGAGCCTAGGAGGGGCTATAGCTCATAAATGACACCTGGAGGGGTGTCAGGGAGGTCTGTGCCCTAAGGGTTGTCATACGGGGGACCACAGCTGAAGTGGGCGGTGATGACATGGTTGCGACCTGCAGAGTGGTCCACCTTTGCACATGGATGAGTGTGATCAGCATCTCAACCATGACCAAAACCTCTCCTTTATTTCCATGGGATTCCATAGACTCAGGGGAGCTTGGGATTCTGCAATCCTCCTAAGGGAGGAAAGGGAGCTATTTAAAATGACCTACATTTCTGACCACAGCAATTGGGGGTCCAGAGGTAGACTTGATTTGACATAATAAGCAAAGGTGGCATTTCCTTGCACTTTGGGAATGAGACCTTTTGGTTATATTAGCATGCACACTTTGCCCTGTTCACTGCAAAGGGTTTCTAAAGGGATTAGTGTTATTCCTCGCTGTTCAGATCTTGATTTTCTTTAAACTCCTGTACATACAAAATTGTAGAAAACAGTTCTTTATTTTGTGGAAACCCTTTAAAATAGGTCCAACCGATTTTTAACTGCAGTGTATTTGAACTGACAGTTATGTTAATAAACATTGTATTAATAAAATAGAAACTACTTCTAATTAGTAGAAATTCAAGTTACGATCTTTAACTTATCATGTAAAATAAATAGACTGTAAACCTCATTGCTGATTTGTGAATTTCCAGGGACCAACTAGTAATTGTTTGACTTACTGTTGTAAAGAATGTACCCAAGTGACAAATAGAATTATCATTTAAATATGCTGAGGCTGGCATAATGGAGTATGTCGTGGAATTTGTATAAGCTATTTAAAAGTACTCTAAAATGGATGACAAACATAACCTCTGATTGAATTGGCACATGATTCAGAAACTACAGATTTTTCTTATGATTTTATCAGGGAATAATTAGCCAAAAGGATGAGCTTGGTGCTTAAGATTAATGGTAACATCAATAAGCTATTTGAACTCAATAGGCTAAAAATGAACCCATGGAACACAGCAATTAAGCACAGTTGGTTTAAATAAAGCACCCTTACTTGCCAGGAAAATTACCCACTGTGTTTATGTTTCCATTGGGAAATATTTCTTGGGATCGGGGCAACCAAAGCATTTCAAAAACAATAGGAACAATAAGCAAGTTAAAAATACTTCAGAAGGAAAGAAAGAGAAAAAAGGAAGCCTTCTGGTTATTACTATCTTCAATTCTTAGTAGAATAACAGAGTGGATATTAAGAAAAAAATATTATATATGTAGGAAGAGAGTAGTAGAAGCCTGGGAGATAAACAGCATAGGCTTATACAGAACCCATTATAGCGGACATATTCAATTTCATCCCTTTGATCAAATTACCAAGTGGATGAAGGGAACTCAGTAGATAGAATATATCTGGACTTCACTAAGTCATTTGTTTTATGCCTTCTGAAAGCCTGCTTAAAATTTTAATTAAAATTAGCTTAACTAGTTACGATGATACATTGCCTAAAATAAACTCATAAATAAAAAAAGAGAGATCAGAGTTAACAGCCATCTGAGTTGAGAAAGAGGGAAACGGAAAAGCTCCAGAATGGGCACTCGAGGAACAATTGGTCCCCAAAGACAGTGAGAGCCATTAAAAGAGCAGAGAAGTGAGAGGCTAAAATGGTGTTACAGAACGGAATGGACATCTCAGATAGTATAAGTCAGTGTTTATTTTGTGGGATCTGGAAAAAATGGGTATTTCTACACATAAGAAATGATATTCCGTCAGTTTGTAGCTGTGCTAGCAAGAGGATCCTCTGGCTTGCCACCACCTCAGGTCCTAAAGAGTCTGAAAACTGCAATAATAAAATCCCATTTCCTCTAGAAGGTTTAATAAATATTGCCTTAGAGCCCATCTAGGTTTTAGTCATTAATAATGGTCTTTGTGTTCTCATTATCATTAACCCTACCATTAGCACAGTGCTTCCGTACATTCGTATCATCCTTATTACCCCTATTATGATAAAGAAAGCAGCTGTTATAACAGTTGCTTCGATTTTTTCTTCTTCTATGAATGCGTTGGCACCCAGACATGATCCTGCTATAACAGATAATCTCTGTTTTGCAAAACATGTTTTGCAATTTATCAATCACATCATATCCAATTCAGAATATGGAAATTCACACTGTCACATAAAAACTGTGTATAGAAGTAAATTGTTTAACAACACACCCCAAATGCGTGTCATTCAGGGTAACTGGCTATAATTTTCAGTAACTGCCACTAGATGGTGAAATCCTATGACACTGTAGCATACCAACATTCAAACAAATTCCGGAGCTCCCCACTCAGAGCCCTAAGCTTTTCCCTAGAGTGTCTGATTGCAAAAGCTCTAAGAGCACCCTAGTGGAAAGACCCCCTGACCTTGTCCGGGCAGGGAGATACATTTTCCTTCTACTCTTTTTGCTATAAAATTCCCCCCCTCCAATCCCCAACATATGCTTATAAAAGTTGGCCGTGCTTTATAAACTGCCAAAGCTTATAAACCAGAAAATATGGTAATGTGTTAAACAGATATGTAGTCTTTCCCCTCCAGTAGCACAAAATTCTTTTTAAGGCAAACATACTGTTACTATGAATCATGATTCTGTTTTCATCTCTCTATAGAAATGTAATTGAAAAATAACACACTGGGGTTATTTTAGGACTAAGAATTAACATAAATTGTGAAAGGAAAATGAGTAACAGAAATGATATTGTCACTTTTGGAATTTGGACATTTATCAACACTTAGAAGTCAGAACTCTGTTGTTCCCAAAGAATTAATTCACATACAAGGCAGCATTTTAGCAGATTAAAAGTTTTAACTGTTTTTTGAGAAAAAAATTAAAAGTCCATAGAAATATATGTATGTGTCTATTTGACAACCAAGGACAAACATAACAATTAAGAAGAAAAACATGAAAACACAAAGCAAAATAAAACAAAATATTTCCTGTTTCAATATTATTGAGATGCCCACAATCTTTGAGATAAAGTTTTTAATGGCTTTAACATTTATCTATTCTTTTCCCCCACTCAAATCAGACAGTTGTAACTGTCTAATGTGCATAGTCAATTTCCAAGGTCATAGAGGTGGAATATATTATTCAGTATTTACAAAATTTACTTGCTCAAGGAAAGCCTCCCTGGGTCTCTTGGTTGGCTCCATGGGTTTAGTGTCCAACTCTTGGTTTCGGTTCAGGTCATAATCTCAGGGTCCTGAGACTGAGCCCAGAGTTGTGCTCTGCACTGGGCCTGGAACTTGCTCAAGATGCTCTCTCCCTCTCTCTCTGACTCCACCCCCGCCACCTGCCTCTCTATCTCTCTCGTACTTCCTCCCCGTCCCCCCAAAAAAGAAAACCTCCCTTTTGGAAGAATATCAAGTATGAGGAGAGTTCTGTTGTATACAACAGTCTGGGAAACCCAGCTCACATTCCCAACTAGAGGGTTGGGCCATCAAGGGTGGCCCATGATGCCATTCCTGTCTTAGAGGCTTTTGTGTTATCAAACCCGATGGGTGGTTTTCTTAAAGTCCAGAAAAGGCAGAATGTAGAGTCTCTAGGGAAACCAACTTGTTAAAGTCTGTAGATGGATACTTCTGAAAAAACTGTAAGCCTTCGTGGGCCACAAGACCTTGTGTGTAGGATATGTTTAGCTTAGAGACACCTGGGGGCTCAGTCCCTTGAGGATCTGACTCTTGGTTAGGCTCAGGTCATGATCTTGTGGTTGTGAGTTCTAACTCTATGTTGGGCTCTGTGTTCAGTGAGGAGTCTCTTCAGATTCTCTCCCCCTCTCACTCACTCTCTCTCTCTCTCAAATAAATAAAAAAAATTTTTTTTAAAGATATGTTTAGTTTAGGTTTTGTCACTTCCTTAGTGAACACACTGCTCAAAATTAAGGTGGTGGATTACATGTGACCTGGGATGCACCCCTTATATTAAAGAATTAAATGGTATGGAAATTGGAATGAGGCTATGGAGTGATGGCTGGAATTTATGGTCATGTAATCAGAAGTGGAGTTGAATTTTAGTGCCATAGAAGATCTTTATTTTGTGTAGGTAAGCTAATTGTTGTGTTTGCTAGTTATGCCAAGGTAGACCTCAAGACCTGGCCTGAGTAGGAGCCATTACTGGAAAGACAGAGCCTCTGTTCTTTTACTGAGGAAGAAAAAGAATCTGTGAGCTGTCACTAGCTACCTGGTATGGACTTCTCTTAACATGTACCTGGGATTTTGTTTTTATTCAGGTATGGTGAGGCCAACAGATCAAGAAATGATTGCCATCTCTTGAAAGGATAGTTTGTTACAGTTCCCAAAAGGAGATGAGATGCCATGCTGAGCAAAGCCATATGGGCAAACACCAGAGCCAATAAGAAGGAAGAAGCAGGGGAGGGAGAAGCATGGACAAAAGTCTTTATTGTGGGTTTCCAAGGAAGGAATGAGTGAGGCAGGATAAGCAGCTAAGCAGGTTAGTGTCAAGGGCTGGTGTGAATAACTTTGTGGACTCTGGGCTTTGGGGCAGTCTCTAGTTGTCTAGTACCTGGTCCTAGGATGATTAGGGCAGAGGAATATTGACTCTTGGTGTGTAAAAGCCAGACAGCAGAGACAGTTCTGAGTTTGGGTTCTGAACTGGCTAATTTGCGTGTGAGAGATGATCCTCCTGGACAGAATTTGCTATCTCTAGGAACTGACTGGCCCTGGAGGGGCAATCTCTCCCCAGATGTGAGGCTCCAGACACCAGAGCTTTAAGAATATAGAAAATAAAGAAATATAGTTAATACGGGACTCTGGAATGAGAAGAGTCTAGATAGTAAAAAGTTTCAGAATATAACCCCAGTATCATCTTAGCTGTTATTTTAACATACTTAAGGAAACTTCTGCCACAGGGCCTTTGCATTGGCTATTCCCTTTACCTACGCTCTCTTTCCAAACTTCTCTCTGTGGCTTCCTCCCTTATTTCCTTCACATCTTGACCTAAATAACACAGAGTAAATCTTTCCCTGACCACTCTACATAAAGTTGCACCCTTCTCAACAGTCCCCCTGCCTTCCCTGCTGTATTTTTCTTGATCACACCACTCTGTAAGATACATTTTACTGTTTATTATTATCTCTTTCCAATAACTAGAATGCAAACTCTATAAAAGCAGATTTAAAAAAATATTTTATTTACTGCTGCATCTCCATTATCTTGAACACTGCCTGTATGTAGTAGTTACTTAATGAATATTAGTTGAATGAATGAGTTAATGAATGGGCAGTGATATTCAACATTCAATGAAAGCTGCTTTCTATTTTCCTGAAACCTCCAATAACACCCTGTTGGATACACAATCTTGGGTAATGGTACTTTGGACAATGAACTGAGAATAGTGTCCAACTGGGGATGAAAGGGTACAGGGACAAAATGGTAGCTCCAGGAGGAGAAACCATGGGTAGGGATCAAGAAATAGACAAGAGTAAGAATTCAGGGTAAAACTGAAGAGTGACAGATAATCCAGAAGAATTGGAGGCAACTGCTCCAGTTCTCGGGGCCAAAGGGAGGGTTGGATTTCCCCAGGTATGTGGCAGGGACAATCAAATCATTTTATTTGAATATTCAACAAATAAAGTGACTCTGATGGCTGGAGTGCTGGAATACCTATATATTACAATGACAGTGAAAGACACTATTAGGTAAAAGAACGTTTAAAGAACAATATATTTAATAATAAGCAAATCTGACTTTCTAAGGTAAGTGCACTTCATACATTCATGCAAGAAAGAAAACACACTGAGTTTTGTTACTGAGTGAGGAGACAAGGTCAGTCCTAGTGTCATTCTTGGTTCTTCCTGGATGATCTCCGTGCATTTCACTGATATATAAGAAACACAAAACCTCAGCACAAAATTGCATCGTTTGTGAGTCAACAGTGCAAGGACATGTACAATAACGCAGTAGCCTTTAGATAAATAAAAACACTGCTATTGTTTCTCAGTACTTGGCAAAGTTATTCTCTTTTATGCATTTTCAAGATTCCACTTTGCAGATATTTTTCCCAGTCAATGCAATACTTGCTTTGTTTTGTCACCTAATTTTTCAATCACCTACTTGTAGCTGATAATACAAGAAATGAATAATATCCCAAGCGTATGCGCAATTCTGTGTTTGTATTACCAATGGCAGGAACTACTTGTATATAATAATAGTAGACCATTTCTCTAAAGTGAGGATAATTTAAGTTATTTTTATTTGTGGTATGACAAGTCTACTGTATACCTACGGAACCAGAAAACACTGAAAACACTGAATTTTATTATAAAGCTTGCTGATGAGATACAGTATACTTCAAACACATTTTAGTATAAGTGAATAAAAGAAATTTTTTTTTCTGTAAGTGATACAGAGAAAATATTTAAATGTTGAATAAAGCCATGTAATTTTTATGTTCACAGCTTTGTCAAGAAGATGTTATCTTCTCAGCAGCATCATGTTATCAAAGATGCAAACCTTAAATCAACAGCTGTTACACCTCCAGCAAGTTATGAATTTTTCCTGATTTATAGAAATCATTCTTTTTATTTCTTTTCTCAGTCAAGCAGGGAAATTAAGGTTATTTTCATGTAAAAGATACACACACTGTGGCTTAGCATTGCACATAATCCACATCTCTCACCTTTTAAATTAAATTGCTGTTGAATTGAATGTGATCTGAGAGCTCTTTTTGATTAATACCAGAAATATTGTTAGTAAATAGAAGGTAGAGACAACATTATTTACATAAAAATAAAGAGAAGGTAACAGAGACATAATAATAGGAATCATTTTTACGATTTTCACGATTCATATTATATTATTATATCTGAACAAAATGAAGATAAAAGTTAAAGAGATTTGTGTTAGTAGAGGAGAGAAATATTACTTTTATTTCTATTGGTTTTAGGTATTCTTTAAAAAAAAAATCAACTTGGCCTCAAATAGATTAGAGGTTACCTTTTGGTGAATTTTGGTAAACAATACTTTGAAGTTACAATCTACTTCCTAACAAGCCGAAAGTGACCTTGTAGTTCCTAAAATTGTTTGCCTAAATTGAAAGTAACTAACATTTGTTAGGCAATTATAATGCATTGTTTATTGTGTTACAATGTTACAATGTTACATAGAACACCTACTGTAACACTGCTAACTCTACACAGCTAACTACTGTGATGGTCTCCAGTTACTGATGAAGGAATTGGACTGGGAACAAGATCTTAGATTGTGGAACAAGAATTTAAATCCAGGCTGTTTGACTCATCAGAAGGAAGTCTCAACAGATGGAACTCTTAACATTATGTAACACAGACTCCTGATTACAGAGAAGAATCTCTCTGGAGAATTCAAGCATCCTCTGGTAGCAGCAACCAATATAGAAATTGTCATGTTCTTGAATATGGTTATTTTGCTGATACATTTGTGGGTTAATGAGGTTTATTCTGTTTATCTCATGTACACTATGGCAATGGCTGGCTACTATGTGCTACTGTAGCACTTTCTAAGCATTAACTGCATGAGATAGGTACAATTATTATTATTACTAAGTATATTATGAGATGGGTACTATTATCCCATTTCATGAATGAGAAAACCAAGGCATGGTTTAAATAACTTTCACAAGGAAATGTAGCTAAAGAATTATATAGATTTGACATAAAGAATTTGAAAACTTTTTTTTGACACAGAGAGAGAGCACAAGTGTGGGGTGGGGTAGAGGGACAAGGAGAGGGAGATAGAATCTTAAGCAGGCTCCATACCCAGCATGGTTCCTGATGCAGGGCTCAATCTCATGAACCTGAGGCAAAATCAGGAGTCAGATGCCTAACAGACTGAGTTACCCAGGCAACCCTTGACATAAAGAATTTGGCCTAATAATCCACACCCTTAACCACAGTACACTAAGTCTGCCTGTGTATCATCAGCTAGTGCTTACTCAGTGGCTTATAAGCATATGCTTTTCTTGCCGAGAGATCTTTAGGGTAACCAGCTATGGTTTGTCTGATCTACCAAGGGCTCAGCTGGATGACTCCATCTCCAACTGTGGTTCAAATGTCCTTTGCCCCAGGCTGTGGGTTGGGTTCAGGCTGTGCGACTTGGGCTGAAGGGCAGCAGCTATCCAGGTCATGGTCTTCTCAGACTGCAGTCCAGCAGGGTGCTGTACCCGAGTCCCACATGACACAAGCATATTTAAGGCTTCTACTCACATCACATCTGCTAACATGCCATTGGCCAGAGGGCAACATCAGTACTGCAAGTATATCCTTCCCACAGTGGGAGGAAGTGGTGAATATTTTCTAAATAGCAGCAATTCAAATTATTTCTCTCTACCCCGGTTACCACCCAACCAAGTTTAGGAGTAAGGCTGTGCATTAGTTGAGATGATTTTAGCTCCTAAATTAGATAAGTCCCCAAATGTCAATTATTTAACATAATAATATTTATTTCTCATGCACATGGCATTTGGGCAGTGTTTCACTTGTTCATTTATGGGGTCAACTAGGTCCTAACCTAGCACGCTGTCTCTGTCTTCCTCTGTGATCTTGGAGACCATTCATTCAGCCAGCAGGCATAGAAGAAGAGTGGCGGATTGGGCACGACAGCTTGTTGGGACCAAATCTGGAAGTCGCATTCATTACTTCTCCACATTCTTTTGGCTAGAACTCAGTCACACGGCAGCTCCTGACTCCAAGAAAGGCTGGAGATAAAATAAAATTGTGAACTCAGAAAGAAGGATAAATGGACTTGTTGAGAGCATCTAGCTGGTCTTTGTCAGGGAGGGCGATGTGCTTTTGTAAGCAAAGGTGTTCATATGAGTGTGCAACAAAGGATGGGTATTTGAGCTCATGCCTCATGGTACCACCATATAGCATGAACCAGAAAGACTTGGATATATTTAGTCTCTTTCTAAAATGAAGATAAAATCTTAGGATAAAATCAGAGACTTATGATAATGGTACTGAGAAAGTCTTGACATTTTGGGGAGCTGAGTGGGCAGAGTGGTCATGTGAAAAAAGAAAGCCATCTCTACTGATCCTTACCTCTATCCTGTCCTGTAAAAATGAGCCTGGAGTGTGAAAGCCCAGAGTTTACACCAGAATAAAGCAGTCAATATGTACAAATGGGAAGTTTTGAAGTCCCTAAGCAGCATATGAGTCTTTTGAGGAAAATATTTTGTGATGGCATGATTTCCCTGAAGCCATTTAGAACTGACATTTCTCTTCGGTTTTCTGAAAGCGTACTGCAATTTTGCAGGGTTTCAGGGAAGTCTCATCTTCCCAATTAATCTTCACTGTTTTTGAGGACCATGACCAGTTAAAACTCTACCTCATTACTTAACTTCCTGATTTTTCTTTTCTTTCTGTGTATTTTTAAAAATAAAATTATTCATAAAAGACAAGTGGAAGATGAAAGATTAAATCTATTTTCTATATGGCCAAATTGAATTCAATTTTGAGGCACAACTGTAGCTATACTATGAAAACAAATATTCAATTAAAGATGATATTCATGATATGACTCACCAATTACTAATACAATTATTACAACACTTTTTGCAATGAGTAGTTCAATTACATTACAGAACAATTACAGTGAAATCCAAAATTGATGTTTCTTACCTTTTCATTTTCAGGGATTTGAAGCACCTTGATCACATCTCATAGCTGTCAGTTTTCAATCATTATTTATGTCGGATGTATTATTGACTGATAAAAGCTGGGTTTTCCTTGCTCCCTTTAAAACACTTAGAAGAGTTGCTTTTGTATCCTGCATTTGTGACAAGTACTTTTTGTGTCAAAAACATATTATGTCACAGTATAAGTCACTGCCGCAGTCTCTCCATGCATGCTTTTCTAAAAGGAGATAAAAGCCATTAGATTCCTTTAAAGTGAAAAGCCCATAAAACAAAACAAAATGAAAAAAAAAAATGTTTGTTACACATCATCTGCAACATTTTAGTTTTAATTTATCACATTTGCTTTCCACCAGTTATATGGCAAATTTAATTGGGAATGTGGGTGAGGCATTTTTGTGTCAACAGTGTAATAATAATAACAATTCTAATTATGAAAATTCATGGTTTATCTGATTTTGTTATTTTCCTGGGAATTTTTGTATCTTGTACCTTAACAGAAGAAATCTTGCAGTGTTGTCAAAACTCAGATTTTTTTTTTGTTTTGTTTTGGTTTTTGTTTTGTTTTTTTTTTTTTTTTGAGTTAATGTTTGTTTGGTTTAGGTGGCCCTGAGAAATGCTCCTTTATTTTCTCTTTCCTCTTTTAAGTAAAATTGTTTGTTCATGGGAAAGAACTGTTCTCTAATGTTAAAGCAGCTGGTGCCTCAATATTCATATTTTTAAGCTGAAATAGCACAGTGAGATCATTGTGGATAGAGAAGGAAATAAATCAGCTTGTGAGATATTATCATTCACTTTACATCATGAAAAACAAATACAGCTGTCATATTCTAACAGGCACCATAGATAAATTGAAAGTATATATCACTATTTAACATAGTGAAAAAGAGAGACCATCAATGACTATGGGATGTACAGTATTTTGGTAATGTGTCTTATTAAAGCAAAGTAAATTGGCTACTGGATGGTAAAATTGCAAAGAGCTTATCCAAATGCTGAATCAGAGGTTCAATGTATGGAGAAAATTCTTACACATTTAGAAGTGAACATCATACTATGTTTATTAATCTCTGGAATAGGTTATAGAATTATGCAGCATTTTATTTATTTTTAATTTATTTTTAAAAAGATTTTATTAATTTATTTGTCAGAGAGAGAGAGAGAGCACAAGCATGGGGAGTGGCTGACAGAGGGAGAAGCAGGCTCCCTACTGAACAAGGAGCCCGATGCAGGACTTGATCCCAGGACCCTGAGATCACAACCTGAGCTGAAGGCAGATGCTTAACCAACTGAGCAACCCAAGAATCCCATTATGCAGCATTTTAAAAATGTAAAAATGTATTGAAATGGACTTTTTATATTTTTTATATATTATATATATATATTTTAATATATTTTATTTATTTTTCTCACCTCTCATTTCTTTTGGGAAAAGGAAATTGGTTTCTTCTGAGGAAGTGCTTCTCTTTCCCTCTTTTCTGTTCACATGAGAATAGTTGTCATTTTGTGGTAGAGACCTGCGTTTTTGATTACAGTGACTGCTAGTGGAGGGAATGGGGGAGAGGGGCAACATAGCATTTCCTGCTCTTTCCAAAATGGGTGTAATTCAAGCTGAGGCCAATAGAAGTCAGTCCTTCCTTGGGATTTTTTTTTTTTTTCCTTAACTGCAGCTGAGAGAATTTCCACAGTCAGTCTGCAATAGGAGAGAGGAAGGCCAAAAGACAGCAAGTACAGAGAAGAGAGGAGAGAATTTTGTCTGTGTCTTAGTTCTTGTGTGTAGGCTCTAAAAATCCCAGAAGCTGTGTGCTAAGTTTTTGTCTCTCATTTCTCTGAGATTCCACAGTATCTTTCTAATCAAGGCCTTCCCCACTTTTTTTTCTTCCTTCAGAAGTTCAGGTTAAATTTCTATCACTTTCAACTAAAGGCATAAAGGAATCCTGGTATATACTTCTTCAATATAATAATCTACACTTATTTAAATCAGGAAAATATTTAAATGAAAACTCAAACATCTTTTAAGACTAGGATAATGAATTTTATTTAGCTAATAAGGCATGTTGGATAATGTGGCTTCAAAAATATTGAAAAATAGAATATTTTTCAAGGTCCCCAAAGTTAAATTTGTATTTTATTTTACTTTGATATCTAGTGGGAAAACAAGTTTCTAGCTACTCACTTGTGTGTTCATTTATTAATAAACATTCATTGAGAACTGTTTTATACTAGTCACTGTTTTAGAGGCTGGGGATACAGTATTGAAAATAAAATAGGCAATATGTCTGCCTTCATGGAGCTTAATAGCTAGTGCAGAGTGCAGATAGCAAACACAATAAATAAGAAAGAAATATGGTAAAGTGGAGGAGAAAAGAACCATAAAGAAAAAGAAGAAGAAGAACAACAAAAAACCCAGGGGTGCCTTGGTGGCTTGACTTACTCAGTTGAACGTCTGTCTTTGGCTCAGGTCATGATCCCAGGGTCTTAGGATGGCTCCCTGCTCAGCAGGGAGTCTGCTTCTCCCTTTCCCTCTGCCTATCCCCCACACTCATGGTCTCTCTCGCTCTAATAAATAAATAAAGTCTTAAGAAAAGCCCCATGAAACAAGGAGATGTTAAGTGTGCTGTGGTGGGGCCATAATTTTAAATCGGAAATTACAGAGTCCTCAAGAAGTTGAAATAGAGCAGACCTGAAAGAGTTGAAGCAGTGAGACATGAATAGGGTGATCATATAACTTATCATCCAAATGGGGACACTTTCAAAATTGTGTCTGTCATTCTGGGATAGCAGACAAAAATGAGGACTCTCTCAGGTAAAACATGGGATATGGTCATCCTGGCTATGTGAGGATCTGGAAGCAGAGACTCCTAGGTAGAGAAGAGAGCACGTGCAAGGGCCCTGAGGCAGGAATGTGCAGGGATGGTTTAAGGCTCAGCAAGGAGGCACCCTGGCTAGAGCCAGAGAGCAAGAGAGAGAGCAGGAGGGAAAAAAGAAACACAAATATTTCACTAGGGCCCCTGAAGGTCATGGTAAAGATCTTAGCATTCACTTTGAGTAAAATGAAGAGTCATCTAAGAATTTTCTAATAGGAGTGACACGATCTAATTTGTGTTTTAAAAGGATAGTAGGGTGTAGGTAGTCAAGAATGGAAGTAGGAATTTCACTTAGAGACTATTGTAACAAGCCAGATGGGAAAAGATGGTGTATGGTGGGGGGCACTGGGCCACAGGGTAGTGGTAGCAGCAGTGGTGAGAAAGTGGTTGGATCAGTGATGTATATTCAAGGTAAAACCTAAAGTATTTGCAGATGGATTTGAAGGTGCAGTGTGAGAAACAGCGATACATTAGGGATGATTCTATGATGGTTGGCTGGAGTAACAGAAGGTTGCAGTTGCTATGTCCTGAGATGAGAAAGATACTAAAAGGACCAGGTTTAGGGGAAAAGATGAATTAACCATTGGACATGGTAAGTTTTAGAAGTCTATAAAATAGCCAAAGTAATTTCCCCAAATAAAATCAAGACACTATCATCAGCAAGAGAGAAAAATGTGTTGAACAGGTCAAGTCTGAGGACATCTTGTAGTAACTCTCTGGAAAAGGAAATGAAGTTTTTGTGTCATGACTTATTTTTAGTGAGCCTAAGCTAGGATCCTAGTAGTATAACTTTTCTAAGTTCTCCAAATCTGCTCCTTCAATAATTAGGTGTAAGGTCTTGCCATACTTTTCAGAAACTTTGATTTTTGAAGATTGGGATTACTTTTGCACATGTTCTATACTCCACAATTTCTTGCTGTGCTTTGGGGAGTGCTTAATTGTAACTCTCATAGAATCTCTATATTCTTTTAAAATCTTCTCCTCTGGAGCTTCTGTTTTCTTAAAGTTTCTTTTATGCTATTTTTCATTTTAAAACCACTTATTTGTTCTGCTTTATTTTGAAAGTATTAAGTGTGCGTTGAAGAATATTCAGCAAATACATGTGCAGAGCAAAAAAGAAAACGAAAATCTTATACCTAGAAATGACAATGGCTAACATTTCAGTGTATATGCTTCCCATGTTATTTCTATGCACATACACGTGTGTGTGTGTGTGTGTGTGTGTGTGTGTGTGTTTGTATCTGTTTCAAGTGGAATTATATTGTACATTGTATTTTGGTGTATATAAGGTCACCTCCTTGACAGATAAAATGGAGACATAATAACAATTAGTCCCATGTTCTCACTGACATCTGTTAACCTTATACCATCTGCCCTTAACAGAGGGCTTATTGCTTCCTTATTTTTGCTCCAAATAACTAAAAAAAAAAAAAAAAAAAAAAAAAAAAAGCAGGTTTATTTTTGCATTAATTTTCATACATGGCAATTCAATCTAGAATTTATCCACTACCACAATTTTTAAGAGATCTAAACTACTGTCTTATATGTATTTTTCCTACGTTGTATGCTTATAGTGATCACTGCTGGTTTGTATATTGAACACACATATATATATTTTTTGCCTTTTCTCTTTCTAAAAGGATTCCTGTGTGTCTGAATTATCTCAATCCTTACCTAACACTCCACTTATACATGCAGTCATGTGCCTAATCCATTTCACTTGTTTTTTTTTTATTTTTTAAATTAATATACAATTCACTTTGTGTGTGTGTGCATACAGTACCAAAGATTTTTAACACATATGGATAGATAGTAACACCACTGCAGTCAGAATTCAGAACAGTTCCTTCACCCCCCAAAATTTCATTGTGCTATCCCTTTTTAGTTACAGCCTCGCCCTTACCATACCTCCTGGAAATCATTGAGTCTCTGTTAATATCATTTTATCTCTTTGAGAGTGTCTTGTAAGTGTAATCTTATAGTTGCAAACTTTAAGACTGGCTTCCTTCATTCAGCAAAATACTTTTGAAATTCATCCAAGTTGTGCATGTGGCAATACTTTGTTCCTTTTTATGCTGAGTAGTATTTATTATAACTAGGAAGCACAGTTTGTTTTTTGACTCACCTGCTAAAGGATATCTGTATCATTTCCAATTTTTGGTGATCATTTATAGAGCAGTAGTAAACATTTGTGTACAAGTATTTTTGTGAACATCGTTTTCATTTCCCTAGGGTAAATATTAAGGAGTAGGATAGATAGTCATATAATAAGTATATATTTAACATAAGAAAGCAGCAGACCATTTTCCAGAGTGACTGGATCATGCATTGCCATCAGCAGTTTATGACTGCCCATTATTCTGCATCTTTATCTGCTCATGGTATTTAATTTTAGCTCTTCTTATAGTTATGTACTGGATTCATTGTGGCTTTAACTTCCATTTCTCCAATGATTGATCATATTGCATGTGCTTATGTAACTTACATATGTCCTCTTTGGTGAACTGTCTTTTCAAGTTCTTTGTCCATTTCTTAATTGAGTTATTTTACTGTTGCATTATGATAGCTCTTTCTATATTTTGGATCAAGTACTTTGTTAGGTATATAATTTAAAAATATTTTCTCTCAATCTGCAGCTTGTCTTTTTATTATTTTAACAGTATCTTTCATAGAGCAATTTTTAAAAATTTTAATGGTTTAATTTATTAATTTTTATGTTTTATGGATTTATACCTATGTGTTATACTTAAGATCACTTTGCTTAATCTCAGGTCATGAGGAATTTCTTCTGTTTTATTCTGAGAGTTTCAGTTCTGCATCTTGTATTTATATCTATGATTCATTTTGTGTTCATTTTTGTTTTAAATGTGTGATTTAGGTCAAAGTTCTTTTCTTTCTCTCTCTCTTTTTTTCTGGATGGATCTTCAATTGTTCCAACACCACTTTTTGGAAAACCTATCCCTTCTCCATTGAATCGGTTTTCCATTTTTGTAAAAAATCAGTTGGTCATATTTGTTTGGTTCTATTTTACTCTCTGTTCTGTTCTATCGATTTATGTGTCTTTCCCTTTGCCAATATCATACTGTCTTGATCACTGCAGGGGGGTAGGGAGAGGGTGGGTGGGTTATGGACATTGGGGAAGGTATGTCCTATGGTGAGTGCTGTGAGGTGTGTAAACCTGGCGATTCACAGACCTGTACCCCTGGGGCTAATAATACATTATATGTTAATAAAAATAAAAAATTAAAAAAAATAAAATTGAATAGTGTGATTTCTCATACTTTATTCTTCTTTTTCAAAATTGTTTTGGTTACTCTAGTTCCTTTGGACTTTTCATTTTTCTATATATATGACTCTTAGAATCAGTTTGTTGATATCCAGTAAACATTCTACTGGGTTTTGATTGGAATGTTTGCTTTGAATCTGTACATTGATTTGGGGAGAATTGATATCTTTACTACGTTGAGTTTTCCAATCCAAAAATGTTGATTATCTTGTTATTAATTCAGGTCTCTTAGTGTTTTATAGTTTTCAGGATACAGATCCAGTACATGGTTTGTTAAATTTGTATCTATTTCTTGTTTGGGAGTTATTTTAAATGGTATTACTTTTGAAATTTTGATTCTCACTGGTTATTGCTAGTGTATTGAAATATCTGTATATATTTTGTACTAACCTTATATCCTGTGATCTTGCTAAACAAAATAAATTTTTTTGGGTAGATTTCTTGGGATTTTTCTACAGAAGCAATTATGTCATTTGTAAATAGGGCCAGTCTTATACCTTTCTTTCCCATTTGTATGCCTTTCTTTTCTCTCTTGCTCTTTCCTTCCTTTCCTCCCTCCCTTCCTTCCTTATTTCCAAACTTAGGGAGAAAACTCAGTTTTTTCACCATGTAAGTATGGTGTTACTCATAGGGTTTTTGTAGATACTCTTTACCAGGTTGAGGTTATTTCTATTTGCTAAATCTAGTTTGCTATGGATCCTTATCATGAATGGATGTTGGATTTTTTTCAAATGTTTTTTCTGCATAAATTGATAAAGTCATATGATTTTTCTTTTTGTATTATCAATATGATGGATTACGTGGGTTGATTTTTGAGTATTGTACTAGTCTTATATTTCTGAGATAAATTCCACTTGGCTGTGTTCTATTATATGTTTTATATATTGTTACAATTGATTTACTGATTTTTTTTTGAGGATTTCTGCATCTATGTTCATGAAGAATATTGGTCTTTCTTTTGTTTTGTTTTGTGTTTTTGTATTGTCTTTTCTAGTTTTGGTATCAGGGTAATGCTGGTCTCATAAAATGAGTTGGGAAGTATTACTTCCTTAGTATTTTCTAGAAGAGTTCAGAATTGTTGGTACTATTCCTCCTTTAAATGTTTGGTATAATTGACTGATGAAACCATGTGGGTTAGAGATTATTTTATTATAAGGTGTTTAATTATGACTTTAATTTCTTAAATAGTCATAGGACTACTTAAGTTGTCATTCTGTATAAAAGTGTTCATTATTCCCTTAATTTTCCATGTCTGGAGTTTTATTTGTTTTATCATTCCTGATATTCCTGAAATATTCTTGATTTTTCTCATTCCTGATAATTAATGACTTCTCTTTTTTTAAAAGTCAGTCTTTGTTGAGTTATATAAATTTTATTGATCTTTTCAAAGAACTTGCTTTTGATTTGGTTGTTGCTATTGTTTTTCTGTTATCAAAGTCATTGATATTTGCTCTTATTTCCTTTATTCTTCTTGCATTGATTGGCTTTACTTTAAATTTTGTTTTTGTTTATTAAATTAAAAGCTGGATTATCGATTTAAAGCCTTTCTGCTTTCTAATATGAGAATTTGATGCTATAAATTTCCCTCTAAACACTATCTAGGAGTGGGTGCCTGGGTGGCTCATTTGGTTAAACATCTGCCTTCAGCTTAGGTCATGATCCCAGGGCCTGGGACGGAGCCCAGCATTGGGGTCCCTGGTCAATGGTAAGTCACTTCTCCCTTGCCCTCTGCCTCTTCCCCGTGCTCATGCTCAATCTTAAAAAAAAAAAAAAAAAAAAAGAAAGAAAAACAAAACATTGCTTAGGAGCATCCCAAATTTTTTGATATCTTGATTTTTTTCATTAAGATCAAAATATTTTCTCTTTTCAATGGAGAATTTCTCTTTGAATCATGAGTTACTTAGAATTATATACTTAGAAGTATATTGTTTAATTTCCAAGTGCTTGTGGATTTTCCCAGTGTCTTTATTGATTTCTTCTTCAATTTCATTATGATCAGAAAAGTACTTTATAGGATTTTAATTCTTTAACATTTATTAAAGTTTTGTTGTTATCATCCTGGATATAGTCTATCTTGATGATATCCCATGTCTAATTGAAAGTGATGTGTTCTGATGTCATTGAGTAGAGTGTTCTATAAATGCTGACTGATCTGGTTTGTTGATGATACTTTTCACTTCTTACATATATTTTTTGACTTATAGTCTACTAATTCTATCAATTTCTGAGAAATGAGTTTAGAACTTTTCATCTGTAATGTGGATTTGTCTTTTGCCTTTCAATTTCGTTATTTTTATCCATGTATTTTTAATCTCATTTGTTATATATGCACAGTTTTGTTTGTTATATCCTAATTAGTCATTCTACTCTTTTTATCATTATGTAATGTTTCTCTTTTACCTTGTTAATTTATTCTATTCCGAGATTTAATTTGTCTGATATTAAATAGCATTACTAGCTTTTTTGACTAGTGTTTGCATAGTATATTTTTTGTTTATGCCCTTTTATTTTATTTTTATTTCTGTTCTTTTAAAAACTTTTAATGTTTCTATAGCATTATTTTGATGTGAGTTTCTTATGGACAGCATATAGTTGAATCAGACAGTTTAAATCCATTATGATAATCTCTGTTTTTTAGTCTACACATTTAGGCCATTAACATTTAGTATAATTATTGATTTATTTGGTTGGAGGTATATACCATTATTTTTTCCTGTTAGTCTTCCCTGTTTTCCATTCCTCTGTTTCCTCTTTCCTGCCTGGGTTATCTGAACATTGTTTTAGGATACCATTTTAAGTTTAAATATATATTCTCATTTACATTTTCTTTTTTAATAGATGACCTAATGGAGGCATTACAATATACATACTTATGCATACTTAACTTTTTTTAGTATTTAAAATCAATCAAGCAGAATGTATACATCTTACCACATGGTACAGATGGCTTTATCTTACCCATTTGTGATATAATTTCATATATACCTCATTATTGAAAACCTATAGTGTAATAATATATTTTCAACTATCAATCATATTTTAAAGAACTCAAGAGGCAAGTAGTATATTTGCCAACATATTTACTATTTCTAATGCCCTTTTTATTAATGATATTCTAACTTTACTTCAGTTATCATTTCCCTTCTTTCTGAATAACTTCCTTTGACAATTCTTTTATAGCAGGTCTAGAGGCAATGAATTTTCTTAATTTTTCTCCAGCTGAGCATGTCTTCGTTTCATCTTCATTCCTGCTATTTTCACTGGATATAGAATTCTGGGTTGATAGGTATTTTCTTCCATCACTTTAAGAGTGTTTTTCTGTTTCCTTCTGGTCTTTATCGTTTTTGATGAGAAATCCTCAGTCATTTTAATTATTATTCTACTCTAAGTATTGTGTCATTTTTCTCTGACTTCTTTCAAGATTCTCTTCTTTAGTCTTTAGTAGTATGAGTGTGAAGTGCATGAGCATGGATATGAAGATACTAATGGCTTTTCTCCTGTTTGGGATTCACCAAGTTTTTGGAATTTGTAAGTTTATACCTTTTACCAAACAGGAAGTTTTTAGCTATTAGCTTTTCAAATATTATGTTCTGTACCGTACACTTTTTTTTTCTTCTGGGATTTTGATGAAATGAATGTTAACCTTTTGGTATTGTCTCTAAGATCTCTGAGGCCCCTTTCAGGTTTCCAAACTTTTTTCTCTCTGTTGCTCAGATGAGATGATTCTATTAGTCTGTCCTTAAGTTCACCAAATCTTGCCTCTGTCATATCCATTCAGCTATTGAGAATATCCAGTGAATTGTAAACTTTAGTTATTGCATTTTTTAGTTCTAAGGATTCTATTTTTGTCTTCTTTATATTTTCTATTTCATTGCTGAGACTATCTTTCCATTCATTCATTACTTGTTAAACATTTTTGTACTAGCTACCTGTCTTTGTAAGATAGTTTCAAAATTTGTGTCATTGCAGGATTGGCATCTATTGATCATCTTTTCCCATGTGGGTTGAGATTTTTCTGGGTCTTAATATGTTGAATAATTGTGGATTTAACTTAGGCATTTTGAATATGAGGTTGTGAAACTTTATGTCTTATTTGAATATTATGGACATTGTTGATATTTTTGTTTAGCAGCCAATTGACCTGTTGGAGTTCAAGCCATTAGTTCCAGTCAGCTTTCTATGAGTTGTGGTTTTAATACCAGTTTTATTTCAAAACATTTGCTGAGCTATGCAGATTTGTCCCACATCCAGTGACCAGTCTGGGACCTGGTAGGGTTTTGTCTCTTAATTCAGTCATCAAAATATTTAATATACTGTTTAGGATTAGTTCCATGTATGGGCAGCTTCAGGGTGAGCCCAGGAATTAACAAATAACCTTATAGTGTTGCTTTTTTGAGCTACTTCCTCTCCACTAGCTCCTCAGTAGTTTGTGGTTCCTGTGGCTCCCTTTGATGGTCCTCTGGCTAGAAAGCTGAGGTTTTATTTACCCTGCTCTGTCACACAGTTCTTGCACCTGCACCCAACTTCAGAACCAAAATGAAATGTGCACTAACTTTTTAGAGCATTTCCTCTGTAGTCATCTATTTTCATCAGGACGCACAGAGAGAAAAACAACAGAAGTTCTTGCCACATTCTTGGGACCACAGCTCCTTTGGCTGGAGAGGAAATTTTCTCTTCCTTGGAGTTTTAGGGGCATGTGGGCTCCTGCTGAAGTGACTGTTGCTACCAGTAGACTTCTGTGCTCCTTGAGACTGGACTAGAGGGCTTCTTCTTGAGATCTCTCTATCCACACTAATGTATACATCTGGGTTTTGGCCTACCTTGAAGGGAAAAAAAAAAAAAAGAAATAGACTCACCGTTGATTCAGGGGTGATTTAAATCCTTATCTTCTTCCCAAATCTGTATGCTGATCTTCACTTTTAAGGGTCCTCAAATATCTTTTCCATTTATATTTTCCTAGTTTAATTATTATAGATAGGTTGGAAAATGCCTATTTCATATTATCCAGAATTCCAGAACTTCCCATATTCACTTCTTGACAATGACTAGTTAAAGAATAACGTTTAACTCAACTTTGGCCAATGAGATGTGAAATGAATCCTGTGGGGAGGGTGTGTCTCTTGGCAAAGTTTTCTTCCTAAGAGAGACACACAAGAAGAAGTGCTTCATTTTACTTCTGAATGCTGTTGTGTCAAGACATGACATCTGGGACTACTGCTGCCATTTTCTACCAGCCTTGGGATAAAGGCAACACACATACGATGATGTAAAAACATGGAAAGAACGTCTTTGAACATCTTTGATGTCTTTGATGACATGTTTGTATTTGCCCCACTTCAAGACTTCCTCTAATGACTGTTACATACTTTCCTCTAAGCTTGTTTGAGGTCTGGGGCATGAGGCTTTTACTTGTTGCCTGAAGTATTTTAAAGTACAGTATTTTTACTATAATTCACTCAAGTTTTTTTTTTTTATTTGAACTTTTCTGTTTCCTTTGTAGTCATTTTTTTTTTAAAACCTGTGCTGTCCAACAAGATAGCCACCAGTCACATGTGGCTATCAAACACTTAAAATGTGGCTATTTTGAATTAAGAATGTGCTCTGAAGTGTAAAATATATACCAGATTTTGAAGATTTAGTTTTTTTTTTTTAAAGAAGGTAAAGTATCTGGTTAATTTTTATATTAATTACATGTTGAAAAGATAACATTTTAGAGACCTAAAAAATAAATATACACTAAAATAAACTTCACTTGTTTTTTTTAAACTTTTTAAAATGTGGCTACTAGAAAATTTAAAATTACATATGTGACTTGCATTATATTTCGATTGAAGAGCACTGAATCCCAGACTCATATATCCAACTGCTATTCAACAGTTCTACATGGGAGTCTAATAGTCACCTCAAACTTAGCATATCTAAAATTGAATTCCTCAGTTTTTCTTCAAATATGCTTATTCTGTAGTCTTTCTCATTTTAGTAAATGACAACTCAATCCTTCAAGTTACATGGGTCAAAACTTTGAATTTATTTTTGGTTCCTTCTTTCACATCTCACTTCTATTGTTCCTACATTCAAAAGTGATCCATGATCCAAACCCACCCCCATTGCACTGTCTTCTATATTTCTACTTGAATTCATATTGCTATCATCTATTGTCTGTATTATTGAAACTGTCTCTATTTTAAATAGAAACCAGAACAGTCCTTCTGAGAAGTAAGATTATGTTACTTCTCTGCTCACAATCCTCCAATGGTGTATCTTCTTACTCACTGAGAGTTCAAATCAGAGCCCTGCCACCTCTCCGACCTTATCACCTCCAACTCTCTTCCTCATCCACTTTACTCCAGCCATGTGGACTTCATGCTGATCTCACACTTATTCAGTGAGCTCCTGCAGGATCTTTGTACTTAACGATCTATCTGCCTGAAATGCCTTTTCTTCCAGATATCCATAGGGCTTGTTCTTACTTCCTTTGTGTTTCTACCCAAAGTGTGTGAGATTTTACCCTCTACCTCCAGTGTGTACCCTGTCTCCCTTATCTGTCTTATTTTTTTCTCCTTAGTACTTATTACCATCATATGTTATTTATTTTCTATCTTATCCCTACAAAATGAGCTCTGTCAGGGCAGGGATTTTGTCTACCGGATTCACTCTTGAATCTTCTACATCTAGAACAGTGGCTGGCGCATGGAAGGCATTCCATATCTATTCTTTCTTCCCTTTTCAGTAAAGATCATTCAGATTTACTTTTCACAGTTTACCCTTTGTTATCTTAGGGATTTTGATATACTTTTATTCCATACTCAAATTTTAAATTAAAAAAAAGAGAAAGAAGTAATAACTTTAGAGTAGTTTCACCTACTATTTCATTTTCTTTCTGAGAGTTGAAAATATTAGCAGGTGCAATTAAAACCTCACTGACAATTTATTTAAGAGGAAAGTAAGACTTTCAGCAAAATCTCCAGGTAGTTAATTTTATAACTACTATCTTCTCCTTTCTCTTTTCCTGTTTTATAATCTATATTAATGGGGAATATTTATTTCCTACTGATCTTTCTCATACAGGGAGTTAAAGTAGTAAACTACGGGTCTCTCTTCTCTATTTACTCACATTGTCCCTGGGGGGTTTTGGACTGGAAAATTTGGCAGGAGTAAATGGGAATGTTTATTTCAGCTTTCCCCTAATTTCACTTAGGAGGGAGCATGTCCATAGAAAGGTTAAATTTTCCTTTGTTCATCCTTGTTGTAAGCTGATGTAAGCCTCCTTAAAACTGCCTGTGAATAACTGGCCTCATTTTCCTAATTCAGGGATTACATTAGAAATGATGGAAGGGGGAAAAAAAAAAGAAGAAGTGATAGTAGGAAAGAGAAAAGCCATTTATTGGATCTTCTTTAAGATTTACAATCTGCATAAAAAATCATCATCAAATTTGAACTGGCTTTGTTGTCTATGGTATATTTTAATAATAGTAACATTTTAATTCATGGTTTCTGGGATATTTTTCTGTTTCTCAGTATGCTACCACAATTAGGTGTATAAGGGATGAATACATATAGCCCTACCCTGCCTTCCTTCAAATATCTCTATTTGGACTACATTATAGTTTTGTATCATTTCAAATATTTACTTAGCTGTAGTCTTTATCACCTATGTTATTTTATCACCTATTAGATTTACTTTTTATCTATTGCTTGCACATTGGTATATAAATGTGAGATTATGATGTTATTGATCCTTTTCTTAGGGACTTTCTCATGTGACCTATTGGACCCTTGCCATCACTTTATGTTGTCCTGATTTTCAAACAGGGGCACACATATCTCTGGAGGTAAATGAGCTTTTCCAAGGGATATGGTATTAGAGTTGGGTAATTTAACAGAAACACATTGTGGATTCTACTGTAAATGATGCATTGTTTAACAACACTATTTTTAAGTCCAGCTCCTAATGGTGGTCCAATATGTCTCTTCTTTTTTTTTTCCCAGTATGTCTCTTCTTTTGGCTGTTAATTTCCATTGACCCCTCATTATAGATAAAAGGAGTAATCATCCATGAATACGTGAACTCAGTGAAAAATAAAGAGCATCTTAGTTTCAGTAAGGGATGACTTGTCAATAAAATTTTACTTTTATGTTTACTAATTCTAATAATTTTAAATATGTTTATGTTTTAATTATGTACTAAAAGCTATTTTAATGATAATTCAGTCCAGAAGAAAGGCTTTCATACTTAATGGTCTCATAAAATTTTTGAAAATTAAACTTTTAATTTTTATACATATTTTATTAAAGAGAATATGACAAGTTGATCAATAAAAGACTTTTAAGCATAACAATATCTTGCTTTAAGATCAAATACTTTGGGACTGGGGAATTGAAAATTTACATTAAGATAGAAAAAGGAATGATATAAGAATGACAAAGGAGAGCTTTGTATTCTTTGAATTATGTCATTTAGATTCATCTGACTCACATTAAATATGATGGAACAATTCTATTTAAGAATGTCATTATTTAAAATACACAAGAAATTGTATCCTTTACAACTATTTATACATATGTTAACATTTTTAGACCTTAGCCCCCAAATGTGAAAGTGATATTAACAATGAAAAATTATTTCATTGCGTGCAAGAGAAACTGATGCTTTAGCGTAAAAATTGTCAAATTTTGTCTGGATATTTCTTGTTCCCAACTCATCGTATTCAATATAAATTCCCCTTGAAAAAGTCAGATAGTCTGTGGGTCAATTATCTCACCAATTGGGTGACATGAGTATATTCCTAATTAACTATGTTTAGAGATCCAAACCTTATTCTTTGAGTTTGTATCTATATCCATCTCCAACTACTCACTTCCTACATACTACTTTTTCCTCCCATACTCCAACATTCAGAGAGAAAACACAACAAAAGCACTCCACTGTCCCAGAGGCCTAAATGCTACAAATCCTTGTTTTCTCTCTAAGACTTTATTGTCTCTATAGAAGAGTCCCAAGTCTCTTCTGTGGGAATTTTCCCCTCTCTGACCCTTACAAAAAGCAGCAGGCTATTGCTTCCGTTTAAAAAGACCACTTTCACTGATTTGGGTATAGTCATATATCTAGGAATACATGCATATGTCCTTATATCTATTTATATATTTATTTATTCAATACCTTTTCCTACATTACATGAACTAATGTAGGAAATTATTTAAAATTTTTTCTATGTCTTTAAATCCATACACACACACACACACACACATTTAGTTGAGGTATTTTTATATTATTGGGGCATAGTATATATTTTATTGATCCATCTCATTGTTCTTAACTACAACAAAATACAAAGTACCATGCTATATTTAGCTCTGTCCATTTTCATGGCCACATAAGAGGTTTTCAGTGCTTAGTCTCAGTCACAAATAATACTGCAAAGAGCATTCTTGTGACTGTATCTTTGTGCTCATGTTTGATTATTTTTCAAGAATAGATTCTTGTGAGATTACTTGGTCAAAGTAATGTTAACTTTTAATGGATATTATCCTCCCAAACCTGTCATTTTTACATCTAAATAACAATGGAAGAAATATATGTTTCCTTATACCTTCCCAAAGATGCATATAATCAACTTTTATAATGTTTTGCCAATCAAATAGCAAAAAATGAATTCTTGTGAATATTTAAATTTGCCTTTCTCTGACTTCTGGTGCATTACTCTGGGAGAAGAGGCATGCACTTAATTTGAGTTTCAGTAATACTAAGTTGCTGTTCTTTTTCCCTTAGGCCATATTTATCTGTTCAGTATTATTTGGCTATGGCTTTTGATTCCCCTCTGACTCCTAAAAAACATATTTTCCCGTTTTCTTTTTTGGATCATTTCCTCTTTTCTATTTTTATCTTCATCTTTTTTGATAAAGTGTAAAGAGCAGTCTTCCTCAAGCCTGCTTGCTTTCACTTCAAGCAGCTGACTTGCTTAACATAAATAGCTAGATATTGCTTCTGGCAAGAACACAAACCCAGACACTCCCTGAAGGGCCAAAGGAATAATCACCTCACCTTCCATTCCATTCCTCCTGCTTTTGGTTAGTTTCTAACACTTTGTTATTAAGTGTTAGAAAAGTTATTTTCTTCTTTATATTAAGGTGGTGCTTTTGAAACTTTTCCACCAAATTGATTCTATAAGCAGAGAAGAGTGATCTTAAAAATAATTATTTGTTTTCTTTTTCCAAACCTTTGAATAAAATAGAAAGTATGAGAACATTTTCTGTTTTATTGTCAATTCTTTTACTCTCTGACAAAGACTATCTTGTTTCAAAAGCACTGTATTAAGTTGAATGAAGATCAAAATCATGATTAACTCAATTCAATATATCAAAATGTATATATTGTATGCTGAAAGTTCTATTCAATAATTATATAGGAGTTTGGGAGAAAGGTTTGTCATTTAACATTGTAGACCCCCTGAAAAGGTCTCAGAGACCTCACTTTAAAACCATTAATCTAGAACAATGGCTCTCCATCTACCTGAAATGAAAATCATTTGGGTTACCTTGAGTTCAGCCCCAGAGATTTTGATTCAATTAGATTGGGTAGGCCTGGCCATTGGTATTTTATCAAAACTTCCTAGGTTATTTTAACATGCAGCCAGAGTTCAAGATCACCACTATAGAACATAGCATGGTGTCTTTCTCATCGTAGACACTCAAGATCTCTCGTGGGATTGTATTGAAAAACATATAAACACCAAAACATTTAAAAGTCAGAATTATATGACACAATATTAGGCCATATTGTGTAGACCAGGGTTGTTTTGTGTGGAGAATGGGCCAGAGCAATTTCAAGAATCACTTTTTTGGAATTACAGACATTGGAATGGTGTCTTAGAATCTCATTTTCATTAGGTACAGACCACTGGTTATCTCTGTATTTATCTGTGTATATTTATATGTGTATATATGTGTGTGTATTTATATTTATATATATAAAACTATATATATGTGAAACTATGAAACTATAAACTATATATGTATATATAAAACTGATGGAATTAGATATTAAAATCAAAGAGTGAAATGCTTATTCGTATGTGTTTTCACATTACTGACATAAAAAATGAATTAATAATATAAAATGCTTTTCCTAAGTCATTATAAAACTTCCTCTGATGTCTCTTGAGGCCAATCCACTTCAGAACATAACTCATTAGAAATATGAGGGAGATAGAAGTATGAGGGAGGAAGATGGAACGCTAAGAGCAGATTGAGAGTACTGATTGTGTAGTAGTTTTCCCAACTCTTGAGTATGAGATGAGGTGGAATTTTTACTGAGTTCTCTCCTCTGGTCACTTTTCCTTGTAAGATAGATCTACTGAGATCTTTCTGAGAGTAAAAGGAGAAGCAGGGACAGAGTACTTGAAAAAAAACATGATTAGGGTAGAAATTCTTATGGTTAGTGCTTTTACCTTGGTACTTGTGAAATGTGATATTTTTGCTAAGAACAAAGCAGTTTATATATTAGAAACCCTCATTAATAGATATTACTGTTCTGATTTACTACATTGATAGTAGTTCTTGGGGATTTAAAGTAAAACACTGAATCACTAATAAATGCAATTTAAATAAGTTTAATATTAATGATGACATAGGGAGGAGAGTTGTGGCTTTTATTATTATTTTTAAATCAAAAGAGAATTAGAATATATTATTGACCTAAACATAAAAAATAAAACTATAAAACCTCCAGACAAAAATATAGGAAAAAATCTTCACAGACTTGGGGCAGGCAAATATTTCATAAGAAAGACACTAAAAGCACCAATCATAAAATTTTAAAAATGGTAAGTTGGATCTTACTAAAATTAAAACTTATGATCTTCATAAGATATTCTTAAGGAAAATTGAAATACTAAGCCATGGATTGGAAGATAATATTCACAATTTGTGTACCTGACAGAGGATTTTATTCAAAATTCATAAACTCAGTAAGATAAACAATTCAATAAAAAAATGAGAAAAGACTTGAGCAGACACTTCATAAAAGAAGTTATATAAAGGTTAATAAGCACATAGAAAGATTTTCATCATTATTCATCATCAGGAAAATGCAACTCAAAACCACATGATATTCCATTATATACCTACTAAAAGTTAAAATTAAAAATACTAAACTAGTATTAGCAAGAATGTGGAACAAGTGTAATTCTCATATGTTGTTGGTAGGAATGTGAAATAGTCTGGCAGTTCCTTATAAAGTTAAATATATACCTACCATTTGCTCCTAGGAACCATTCCCCTCACAGGTATTTACCCAAGAGAGGTAAAACCATATGACCCCCTACAAAGACGTGTACATGACTATTCATAGTAATTGTATTTGTAATAGCCTGAAACTAAAAGCAATCCAAATGGCTATCAATATGTGAAAAAAAATATGTAGTATAACTATATATACACACAATAGAATGGAAATGAACAAATACTAATACACACAATTGCATAGATAAGTATCAGAAACATTATGTTGCATCAAATAAGCCAGATACTAAAGAATTTACACTTTCTGCTTCCGTTTCAGTAAAATCCTAGAATAGGCAAAACTAATCCATAGTGATAGAACACAAAATAATGGTTGCCTGGGGCTGAGAGGTAGAGAAAGAAGCCAAGGGAACTTGGGGTGATGGAAATGTCCCATAATTTAATTATGATGGTTACAGAGAGGTGAATTAATTTTCCAACATGCATTAGCTTACACTTAAAATGAGTGCTGTTTTATTGCATATAAACACGCCTTCGTTTAAAATCAACACAGTAGTGTAGGTAATAAGTGTTAGAGAAGTTCAGGGATGAGAGCTATCATTAGACGCTGACAGATTAGAATGTAGAAATGTCAGGCCTGGCTAAACTCTGTGAAATGCAGCTGAAGATGGTCAGAAGATCACACTGGAGTGGGAGTCTGACAATCCAGCTTTGAGGACTCTTCCTTTCATCTAAACTTTGTTTTTACAGATTATTAGGGGCTGGAAGGTGTTTCTCTGTTATGCTAAAGATCACAGAGTAATCAGGAACTGGATAAAATGAGAATTGTGTTGTGGTAAGAAAGCAACTTACAATTTTTTTCCAATAAGTTACAAACAGACTCAAAGAATGTCTGACACTAAGCTGCTTAGGAAGGTATCGGAGACTTCTCAGTCAAGAAAGGCTTCAGAGTGGATCTGAAGAGTTTTGTTTTTTCTTTCTTTCTTTCTTTTTTTTTTTTTTTTAATGGTGTGGACAGAGAAAAGACCAGAGATAGTATAAAAGATTACTGTTAGAGCTAACGATGTATGCTCCTGTTTTTACTTCTCACTTTTGCCCAAAATGGTGTATAACTTTTAATGTAAGTTATAGATTTAAAATTGTTTGATTTTGATTCAGCTTCTTTTCAAAAGTTTAAGATTGCTTGAATTATCTGTTCTTCACAGGAGAGCCTTCTCTCTTGTTCTCGCTCCCTTTCTGTGTTCCTATAATTTATTCATTTAAAATTTTAATTTGAGGTAATTGAGATTCGCAGGCAGTTATACAGAAACAATTCAGAAAGATCCTGTATGTTCACCATCCAGCGTCCTCCAGCATCCACCTTGGATAACTGTAGCACAATAACAGAACTGGAAAACTGACACTGAGTACACTTCATTGACCTTATTCAGATTTCACCAGTGAGAGTGTGTCTGTGTGTTATGGGGGTGGTGTGTGTGTACTTAATTCTATGTCATTTTGTCACAGGTGTAGATTTATGTGACCATCAAAAGTCAGGACATGAAACAGTTCCATCACCACAAGGATCCCTTATATAACTACAGCCACTTTCCTCCCACTCACTCTTATTGCTGTATAAAACTCCTAGAAATCTCTAAGTTCTTCATTTATATAATTTTTTTAAAGATTTTTTAAAAAATTTATTTATTTGACAGACAGAGATCACAGAGAAAGAGAGAGAGAGAGAGGAGAGCAGGCTCCCTGCTGAGCAAAGAGCCCGATGTGGGGCTCCATCCCAGGACCCCAGGATCATGACCTGAGCCGAAAGCAGAGGCCTAACCCACTGAGCCACCCAGATGCCCCCATTTATATAATTTTATCACTTAATGAACATTACAGAAATGGAATCATAAAGTATATAATCTTGGGAATAATTTATTTTCACTCAGCATACTTCCCTGGAGATTCATCCTAGCTGCTGCATGTATGAATAGTTCATTCTTTTTATTGCTGAGTTCTAATCCATAGTATAGATGTACCTGTTTGTTTGGCTATTCATTTAGGACATTTGGACTGTTTCCAGTTTTTGGCTATTATGGATAACACTGTTATGAACACTCAAATACAGATTTTTGTGCAAACATAAGTTTCCATTTCTCTGAGATAAATGCTGGAGAGTAGAATTACTGTGCATGGTAACCAAGTGTTTAACTTTTTTTTAAAATTGCCAAACCGTTTTCCAGTATAGCACAACAATTTTATATTAGCATTAGCTATATATGAGTGATCCAATTTCTTGACATCCTTGACAGCATTTGGTATTATCACTATTTTTTAAATTTTAGCCATTCTGATAGGTATTTATTGATAGCTAATTGTGGTTTAATTCACATTTACTTTATGGAATTGCATTAGGCCTACAGATAAATTTAGAGAGAACTGATATCTTTAGTATGTTGAATCTTCCAGCCTATGAACATGATATGTCTTTCCATATAGATTATTGACTTCTCAGCATTTGTGTTTTTTAGCATACTGTCTGAATGTATTGTAAGGTTTATACCTAAGTATTTCATTTTCTTTGGAGTGATTATAAACATGTTTCAATTTGTTTTCACATGTGTTACTATATAGAAATGACATTGATTTCTGTGTGTGAATTTTTTTTTTTAAAGATTATTTATTTATTTTTTTGACAGAGATCACAAGCAGGCAGAGAGGCGCGCAGAGAGAGGAAGGGAAGCAGGCTCCCCGCTGAGCAGAGAGCCCTATGCGGGGCTCGATCCCAGGACCCTGGGATCATGACCTGAGCCGAAGGCAGAGGCTTTAACCCACTGAGCCACCCAGGCACCCTGTGTGTAGATCTTTTATCCTCTGATCTTGCTGAAATCATTTTTTAGGTTCTAGGCATTTTGTTTTTGTAGAATCCTCGATATTTTAAAATAGATAATCATGTCATCTGAAATCAGAGAGTTTTATTTATTCCTTTCCAATTTGTATGCCCTTTCTTTCCTTTTCTTGCCTTATTGCAGTGGCTAGAACTTCTAGTACTTTGTTGAGTGGGAGAAGTGAGAAATGGATCTTTGCTTTATTCCCTAACTTAGGGGAAAGTATTCATCTTTCACCATTAAGAATGATTTCTATAGGGTTTTTAAACATGTTCTTTACCAAGTTGAGGTATATATTGTCTGTCTCTAACTTAGTTATTATTTTTAAGGTTTTATTTATTTATTTGACAGAGAGAGACACAGTGAGAGAGGGAACACAAGCAAGGGGAGTGGGAGAGGGAGAAGCAGGCTTCCTACTGAGCAGGGAGCCTGATATAGGGCTCAATCCCAGGACCCTGGGATCATGACCTGAGCTGAAGGCAGACGCTTAAAGACTGAGCCACCCAGGTGCCCCTTAGTTATGGTTTCTAAATTATGAATGAGTACTGGGTTTTGTCAGATGTTTTTTCTGCATTAATTGATACAGTCATACCAATTCCTCCAACTCATCCTGTAAGTTGAGGGCTTATGTTGGTGAAATTTGCTGTGAAAATGGAATCTTGGCAGAAAGCCTGGTGTCAGTCATGGCTAGCAAAAATTAGGAAGAGTGCTGGAAGAAAATAAAGTCCAAAGAATGGATTCATAATAGTACAGAAATTTTGTACTATACATTAAAGTCGGAGGGGGGTGGTCAGTGGAATTACATGTGAATTCTTAATAAGTGACAATATAGAAAAGGATATATATGTATTTGAGTTCTGGAACATGGAGGATGTTAGTACCTCTTGAGATACAAGAGCCATTATTTTCTGGGATTCACTGTGCCTTAAGAACATAATACCTTCATTTCAATAATCAATATTAAACAATAATATTTCTTCAACTTTTCAGGGACATACTATCTATTAAATCTACCTCATTTTCACCATCTTTAGCTCTGATATTCTTATTTTCCTGCTTATTTAATCTTGATTCCACTGTACATATTTACAATTGCTCCCCTGCTGATAGACTTTATCTTCTATTCCTCACTCTCCCTCCCTCCCTGCCTGAACCTTAATCCTATTAAATCCAACTGTCCGACGACTCTGGTCCTGCATCTACATGGCATGGAAGTGACTCCAGAAAAACTTTAAATTTGTGTCTACTAATATCATGTAGGCACTTAGGCCCAATAATCTTAAAGCCCAACATTTCCATTTACTATTTACTCATCCTTTTAGATTATTATAGAATATATTTTACCTTTTTCCTCAAACCTTCAATATCTTCTTACCCACTCAGTTGGTGACCTTGCTTCCTATTTTCACTGAGAAAATAGAAACAATTGGGAGAGAATGTTCACAAGCACCCACTACCACATGTACCCACTTAACCATCTTCCTCTTGGTTCCTACAGATGAAATGTCTATCCTCAAACCAAGGCCCACCGCTTTACTTCCAGCCATCCTCTCAAACCCATCCTAGGATGTAATTCCAACAACTCTTCCCATTCAATCATGCATCAAGGTTTTCTCCCTGACTGGATCATTCCCATCAGCATATAAGTCTGTTATAATTAACTCTAATCTACCTACCCTCCCCCACAACCACTACCAAGCCATTTCTTAAACCTCCATCTTCTTCTGGATAATATCCATTTTTCTACCACCTTTTACAGAAAAAAACACTATAAATATTTGCCTGTATGCTCCAGTTACTACCACTGTCTTCCCATTCATTCTTGAACCCTCTCCAATTAGGCTTTTGCCTCCAACAATCTACTGAGACTGATCATGTGAGGGTCACTAATGGCTTCCACATTGCCAAATGTAATGATCAATTCTTTGACCACATATTCTTTTTTTAAAAAAGATTTTATTTATTTATTTGAGAGAGAATGAGAGAGAGAGAGAGAGAAAGCATGAGAAGTGGAGGGTTGGGGGAGAAGCAGACTTCCTGCTGAGCAGGGAGCCCGATGTGGTACTTGATCCTAGGACTCCAGGATCATGACCTGAGCCGAAGGTAGTCACCTAACCAACTGAGCCACCCAGGGGGTCCCATGACCACATATTCTTTACTATCAGCAATATAAACACAAAGATCTTGATCTTCCTTTCACACCTGATTCTCTCTAAGCCTTTGGTATCTCAGTAAATGTCAACCTCATTCAGCTAGGTGCTCAGATCAAAATCTGGCATCAACCTTGAAGTTTCTCATTCATACCCTAAGTACAATTAGAAAATCAAATCTCTTCTTACTACTTCTACGGTCCTAGTCCAAACCACAGTCATCTCTTGTATGGACTATTTCAATTGCCTTGAAACTCTTCTTTCTTTTTTATTCTTATGTAAATTCTCATCAAATCCACCATAAGGATTTCTCTAGAACTCACAACAGATTATGTCATTCCTTCAACTCAAAACTCTCCAATGGCTTTTCTTTACTCTCAGAATAAATGCAAAGTTCTTATAAAAACCTACAAAACCTTATACAATATTGGCTCCACATTATCTTTCTGATCCCACTCCCTTTTCTGTCTCTCCAACTTACTCTACTCCAGCCCCACAGGTCTCCTTGCCATGTCTCAAACACACCAGTCACACCCCTGTCTTGGGGCCTTTGCTCTTGCTGTTCCCATTCCCTCAGTGATGTACACACCTCACTTCCTACAAGTCCTTGTTCAAATGTGAAGACTTCCCTGTCATCTTTAATACTGTGACCTCTCTTCCCAGACCTGTCACTCTCTATATCCTTTCTCTTATTCTCATTTATTTTACTTAAAATTTTTTTCATTGTCTGTCTCCCATATTTGAATGCAATTTCCATGAGGTCAGGAAATTTAATCCATTCTGCTCACTATGCCAAGAACAGTACCCACTGCACTCTTGCTTCTTAGTAAATATTAGCTAAATAAATGAATTAATAAATACATAAACTACAGGGATGATAATCTTGGGACGAGTTTCAGAAAAGAAACGAGTTAACACTTACATGAGTGGCCATACTGAAAAGAGATTGATGTTAAGTTGGGAAACACATCTGAGTTCCTGCCTTATGGTACTCATAATACCTAAGGAAAGCTATAGTCTGTTGAGAGGTATGGGGGTAGACCTGGGTTAGACGAATATAGAACCAGGATTCTCTTCAACACAGAGATGCGGCTGAATGAGAGGGGCTACTGGATGAAATCAGGCAACAGCGCTCATACCAGCTATGTGTGAACACTGCGTCACGTGGAATGAGCAATAAACGTGGTATTAGTTCAAGTGGTAATACTTCTTGACTACAGAGTTCTCAATGGGAATGAAGATATTAGCAACGGTTTTCATGATGCCACGAATAGTGCTGCTTGGCCGCATAGTTGCTTTGTTTTTGTCATCGTCGTCATCGTCAAATCAGAGTGACTACGAGGAGATCACTAGGCTTTTTACGAGTATATTTCCCAAGTTTTTGTGAGGCAGGTTTCGGCAAGAGAAAGGAACTGTCTCTGCAAATATAACTTGAGGCTGCTGTTTTTCAGATGTTTCTGGTATTCTATGAGTGTTGCTTGACATCTTAGACCATTTCTTTATTGTCTTCTTTCTGCCTTTCCTGTCATTACTACAGAATGGTGGCTATTTTAATTGTAGTTCAGGTAATTTGAATTTAGATCTTTTGAGGGTTCTTCTAAGAAGTTCTGATGTTCCTGGCAAGCAAGTACTGTTTAGAATGGCAGACTCTTTCATAGCCCCAACTTAATGCAGAGGAAGATGGCTTAGACAGTAAAAAAAAAAAATAAATAAAAAATAAAAATAAATAAATAAGTAAAAATAAAAATATAGAGTTAAGAAAGGGGATATGTTTTCAGTCCCAATTTTCTCTCTTTTTATATCTTAAGTGAGGGGTTTGAGTACTTTAGATTATAGGGGAAGAACAGTTCCTGGAGGCTCACTTCTGTTAATTAATTCCAAGGACAATTTTACATTCCTGGTCCAGGGAAGAAAGGAGGAAAATAGTAATGAAGAAAAATGGGTGTGAGAGGCTGCTGGCTGGCTGAGGAAGGGTGGGTGTGTAATGGTGCTTCTCTCTTCCGACTGATCAGCTGCTACTTTGTCAAGGGGGTGAGGCAAGGTATTTTATGTTTAGGATGGGTTCTTCTCATAGGATGAATGCTGCTTCTAAAATAAATAAACCATGAGAGACTATGGACTCTGAAAAACAACCTGAGGGTTTTGAAGGGGCAGGGGGGTGGGAGGTTGGAGGAACCAGGTGGTGGGTATTAGGGAGGGCACAGATTGCATGGAGCACTGCGTGTGGTGAAAAAACAATGAATACTGTTACGCTGAAAATAAATTAAAAATTTAAAAAAAAATAAAATAAATAAACCAAGGAAGAAAGGGAAGAAGAAGAGGAAAAGAAAGAAAAAGATAAAAGCAGTTGCAAAAGGGATTCTCAAAATATCTTTTAAAATGTGTTCATGAGATAATACCGAAGGAAAAATGTGAACAAGCAAAACTGGTGCCTTTGGGATGCCGAGAGAGTAGATAAAACCCAAAAAGCATTGTGAAAAAATTAGTTGACGTCATATGATTAGTTCATCTTTTCTGACATGTTATTGATGCTCTTATTACTGTTTTTCAACCAATTCCTTTCCTGGCTTGTGTAACTTTGGAGCTGCACACTGGGAGTTTGAAAAAGTACCAATGAGCCTGGACTTCTTTTTTTTTTTTTTTTTTTTTAATTTTTTTACTTTCACAAAGTTTCAAACTCTCAGAAGAACTCCATGAATAGCATGGCAAACTTAATACCTTCTTCCAGACCCCTGGCTCAAATTTTGCCCGTTGTTCTAATAATATCTTTATACTGAGAGGTCGAGTTCAGGACTATGCATTGTACTCAATTATCCTGTCTCTCCAGCCTCCTTCAATCTGGAAGAGTTCCTCATTCTCTACTTTACCTTCATGACCTTGACATTTTTGAAGGTCAGTTATTTTATAGAAGTTTTCTAAAGTTCTGTTTGTCTGGCATTTCTTCCTGATTATAACCGGGTTGTGAATTTTTTCCTTGTGGAAGTATGAAAGAAGTATGGTGTGTTCTTCTCACTGCATGTTATCAAGTGGCACATAATACTGATTTGACCCATGACTGGTAATGTTAACTTTGGACATTTGATTCAGATGGTGTTTGTTGGATTTTTCCACTATGAAGTTAATTTTTCTTTCCTTTTGTAGTTAATACACTTTTTGTAGAGAGCTATATTGAGACACTGTAAGAACCTGTCCCTCATTCTACCTTTATCCACTAATTTTAGCATTCATTGATGTGTCTTGCCTGACTCCCTCCTGTATTTCTTAATTGGAATTCCAATCTAAAAAAGATTTCCTTTCTTTCTATTTATCTGTTATGATATCAGTGTAGATTCATGGATTCATATTTTATTCAGTGGATTATAATCCATTACTGTTATTTTTTGAATTTTAATGCTCAAATTGTTCTAGGTTTAGTAAGTGGGAGTTTCTTCAAGGTGGCTCCTATATTATTTGGTTATATCCCCATCATTCTTTCAAGAACTTCCTTATTTTCTGGCATGGTCATATGTTCAGCGCTTACCTTATTCTTTCCCTGATCCTCCCTTAGAATTTGCAGGGAGCCTTGGAAAGATGTATTTAGAAACCAAGACTTGGGCATTAAGTTTGCTCATTGCTACTTAGGTGTTATCACTCTCAGGCCGTCTTAATGAATACACACACACACGCATACACACACACACACACATCTTTATCTCTATATATTTATAAAACCATAAATTTGTATCTATTCTTCCAATTCTAATCCAATGATCCAACCTCACAGGATTCATCTGAACTTTTTCCCCTTTCCATATTTGTATCTTCTTCCTCCAGCACTAAAAATCCCAACTCCCTGTGTGTGTAGCTAATCATCCAATCCTGCTGGACCTCTGACCTGCTCAGAAGCTCACCCTATGTGAGCCCTGATTCCTACCTGATGCAAAGGAAGGCAGGCATTGCCCTTATTTTTAACTGGACTTTCTGCATTGGTTGGTTATTTTGGCATCATAGAAACACGGTAGTGAATTGATAGCAGTGTTGTTGTAATGGTGGAGTCACAACATACTGGTATTTTATTTACTCAACTTCAACTGAATTAAAAATACTGAAAACATTGTATTATTGTACATACTTTACACTTATATCTAGATGTATATATTGCTATATAAGAATGGACACACAAAACTATGGTTTACTGCCTTTGGACCCCAGTTTTAGGGGATTTTCAAGGGCAAATTTGACCAGAGGTACTTTTAAATTTATATGACACTTTCAGACTCTAATGATCCCATATGTGGCCTAAATTGTCTCAAAATCTCCTTCCAGGAGAGCACATCACTTTGGTTTCCAAAATGAAAGCTGAGAGGATCAGATACTGATTTTAGATCGTATTTACTTATTCAAAGAAAATGATACCGTTTTTGTTTGTTAGTTCATTCCCTCAAAAATGTGGATAAAAATGCTTTCAATAAATACTCTGATGCCATGTTCCTAGGCCAGAGCTCGTCTTGGCCATGGGAAAACCCAATAGGGTGGCTCACTGGGGCAATTCATAGTAGGCCATGCTGAAGAGTACCCTCACCAGGTGTGGAGGCCAAGGAGTGCTCCAAAGAGAGGAAGGAAGAGAGAAGACTTAAACTACCAGAAGAAGGGGCCAAGAATCTGACAACGATACTACTCAATGGAAATCTCAGGAGTCTTGTTGTAGTTTTTAGATTTGTGAATTTTGACAGCTGTTGCTAAATTGTTTTCCATAAGGTTAATAAGAGTTGGAAAGTCATTTCTAAATACTTCTTGAACAACCCATTTCACACATGTCATGTATTTGAAAGGCACAATTTTTCTGTCAAAAAAAAAATCTTAAAAAAAAATTCATTGAAAGGCACAATTTAAGAAGATTTAGATAAGAATTTGCAACCTACCTAGGATACTTCCCCTCCCCTTCTTGAGTTGTTAAATAAGTACCAAGAAAGTAGATAATGGCTTTTTGAGAAAAAACAAACAAACAAAACACAAAATACAAAGACCAAAAACCAGTGCCTCTACTGCCTGTATTTTTCTAGATCTTGGTGGTAATGGACGGGATTCCAAAGGGTGTAGAGAATTATGTTTCAGTTAAAGCATTGTTAATTTGTTACTTTTGTTGATTGTTCATTATCTTAACATTTGTGAATGGCTATTTTGTTTAAGAAGTTGTCTGGACTTCATAAAATCAAGTGGTAATTTCATAAGACACTCCTCCCCAGGAGATAACATGACTGGCAGAAACTTATTTTGAGGATTAGGAAGAAATTACAAATTACTCGTAAGCCATTGTCAATAAATAAGCAGTGATATCTGTGGCATTTATCTTCAACAAAATTTGATTTTTAGAAATAGGATTCGACTCTTCTTTAAAAAAATTAAAAAAAAAGATTTTATTTATTTGAGAGAGAGAGAGATAAGGAAAGTGAGAGCAAGCACACTTAGGGTGAAGGGCAGAGGGAGAAGCAGGCTCCCCGCCGATCAGGGAGCCCAATATTAGACTTGATTGAGGGACTCTGGGATCATGATCTGAGCCAAAGGCAGATGCTTAATCAACTGAGCCACCCAGGTGTCCCATGGGATTCAGCTCTTTTATCTTTATTTTTAGTTTCTTCTTGTTTATTAGTGAGCCTTCCCTTAGTCACTTCTCTTTGCTGACATACTTTCAGTTCTATAGAGTTTTTGGGCAAAATATATTAGAAAAGCAAGTAAATCACCTGATGTTCTATATATTACATTTGCAAAGAATTCCTTGGGCAAGAGCTCTAGACTAATAAATGAGAGCATGTGGATAATTTAGAATGGTTTTCTTTTTAGAACCAATTGCTTACGAATTGAAAAATTCAAAGTGCTTTTTCATGGCGGTATTGTTTGAATTAATTAAAAAAAAAAAACGCACTTCATTTAGGCCTGTTTCTGTGTCTTCTCAATTTGATCTCTGGAGAAAGAGCCAGGGAATGTTGCACTTCGGGAAAATTTAATTAAGTCAGTTCACAATGGAACATCAGAAGATAAAATTCTTCAGACTGATCCTTTTTGGAATTGTGGAAACAGACAGGAGGTGAAGATCTGTAGCCAGCCCTCTGTCTGCAGAGCCCAAACTCTCCTCTCTGGTAAGCAGGAGCAGAAAGACTGGTGAAGTGAGACTAAGGTCAAGACCACAATTTATTCTCTTGTTTTAATGCAGTTTCAACTTGCTAAAACGTATGATGTGTGTCACGAGCATTAACATTTTGAGCCTTAGACCATCAGATCTAAGGGCTCATTCTGTTCAATTCGTAATGTGGATTGTATTTCATAATGTTACTAGGACTTGATTACTTGCAAATCCTAGAAGGTATAGCTCCTGCTCTGAACATTTAGAAGAGAACTGCTGTAGAGCTCTGAACACTGAACAGATAATTACTATAGGCAAATCTCACAGAAATAAAGAAACGAGACTTATAATCACAGTTTTGGAATTACATATTTGGATGAGTATCATGCCAGCAGTTTAATTTGACTATCACGGCAAGCACTGAAAATGGAGAGGCACAGACAACTATTTGCGTGCTTTATAACATTGCAAGTTAGCACGGTGAAAAATAAAACACCTATTCAGACCATACAGAAACATATACACTTTTCTCATCTATTTATATTTTTACAGATAGATATAGATGAATAAAGACACACACACCCCCAAATAAGACATAATGACCACACAAAGTGTTTGTAAACATTAATGGTAACTTCTAGACATACATTGATTTTAAATGCATCCTTTACTTTAAATAGCTTTGATTTTCTGTCTAGAAGACAAAAGAGAACATTAATAGCTATCACTTACTTAGTTTACCTAGTTGAATGTTAGCGCTTCTAAAAAAGAGTCGATATTCATTACTTTTCCACATTGGAAGATTAAAGGAGTACATGATCCTTTGAAACTGAACTGAAATTCTCAGAAATGTCAAGAAAATATTTTGCTCTGTCTCACTTTAAGAACTGAATGGAGATCATAAAAGCCTTTTGATATTAAAAGGGAAAGTTTGTTGGTACATAATGTAACCCAATTAATCAAGATCTGCTTAATTTAGAATCTGTAACATAGTAGATATGAAATGTGTTTTGTTGCTTTGTAACTTGTTTAAAAAACGCATATGGGGGCGACTGGGTGGCTCAGTTGGTTAAGCGTCTACCTTCAGCTCAGTTCATGATCCCAGGGTCCTGGGATTGAGCCCTGCATTGGGCTCCCTGCTCAGTGGGGAGCCTGCTTCTCTCTCTTCCTCTACTGCTCCCCCTGCCTGTGCATGCTCTCTCTTTCTCTCTCTCAAATAAATAAAATCTTTTAAAAAAGTGTCTAACATGAACATAATAAAAATGAGAAGAGGCTAAATTTCATTCCTAGAATTACACTGTACAGTGAATGGAGGTCCTGCTTATTTGAATATAGTGCAGCCCCACCACGGCCAACACACGTGTCCAAGGAGTCTTCTAGATGGCACCACACGGCAGTTCATTCAGCTTAAAGTGAAGGAAGACACACCTAAGCTACAGTTGAAGCAAGAGTGGAAAAATGGTCACAACTTTTCTTGATTCCCAGAGAAAAAAAGCCCTTTGCCTAGTTTTTGGTTTTGTTTCTTGGGATAAATTCTAAGAACAAGGACTTGTTTAGTGATAGTCACATAAAGGTTAAATGGAGGACTATGGATTGAATGTTGCCATTCTAAGGCACCTTTTAATTTGCTCCAGTACCAAATCCATGGGAAACTGATTATGTGTCAGAATGTCATGGAAAAATTCAAATACCAAAGGGTATAAATATTAACAATTGAAATGCATTTCCTGAATTGGAAAGTACAATATACTACTTTTAGAGACAAAGTATAAGACTTGCTCAAGTTAAAAAATGACTAGAGAGTTAAATTGTAAGTTTTTGCAGCCTTATTTGACACTATTTAGCTACTTTGGTTCTATAATAAGATTTCAGCAAGCCTATAAAAATGCTTAAATTTTTTTTGTTCTTGGTGTGCTTCTAGAATAGATAACTGATAGCTTACGATATTCAGGTTATAGGTCAAATCTGATGCTATACTGCACATTTAGGGGAAATTACTTTTTGAATAACACCCAGTACAACCTTCAACTCCTGATAGGGCAGGAGGAGTTCTGATACAGAATTTACACTTTCAGAGTGACCAGCATACATGATTTTCACTTGCTCTGAAATGACTCCATAAATGCAATTTCAAAATGTATTTCTTCATCATACCACAAGACTTAGCAATAAATTGTAACATGCTTAGGTGTTTCAAAGAGGACAAATTATTCTTTTTTGTTTGGTTAATCAAGATCATTCCAGCATTTCTACTATATGGAGAATGTTAGAGAACGTGGAACACATTTCCTGTGTGTCTCCAATAAAAGAGATATTTCAACATACTATACTAAATTTTTCCTTATTCCCTTACACCTTCAGCATAATTAAAAAGTTAACTCAATGCAAATTAAATATGATGCTAGCAACGAGCTGCATACAAGTCTAAAGCAGATACAGGAGTTTCTTCTAAAATAGGATTCAGCAGTTTTTCGAATCACCTAGGATAAATTCACATGGGACACTGTTGTAGAAATTTTGATACTGAGTTTAGAAAACATTTTTCTTATGGAAAAATTATCACAAGTCACAGCTTGCCACTTATGTTACCCATTGTCAGTTTAGTGATTATCCTTTAAATTAATATCAATTTTTGTGTAGATTCCAGTATTTCCAACCTTCGAGAAACTGTTCTGGTGCTCAGAATGGTCGATTGCTGAATTATGGCAAATATCTTCTAGTGAAGTGCTTGCTTCTTGGAGAAAACAAAGAAATTGCTTCACATCTGAGTTCTACTGCAGTATTTCCCAAGACAAACTTTAACATAGCACAGGAAAGAAAAACCCCCAAACTCAAAACCTTATATATTTAATTGTTACTGGCTAACCCACAAGGTGGCACTAAAGAGAAAAGTGACAACAGTGATCACAGGCAACTTTTATACTAAATCAATTCTATTATGAGAACTAAATCTATTTCATGAAATGATCATCCACATTTTAATATGTTAGTAACTCAAAACATAGATATTCAAGTTCATTGCTTTTTTCCTACAGACTTTTTGGAGTAAAGAAATTTCATTTAATCAAGCAGTTGTTTTTTTTCAAAATTTAGTAGTTTGATTATTTCTGTATAGTTCTTCTATAGGAAAGTTCCCCCCCCCCCACAATAAGCAGACTCCATGACCACTATATGGTTATAAATTATGAACACTTCTTTTTTATGTTTATACAGTGCCTAGCACTTACGTATAAATATAAATGTAAAAAATATAAATATATTATTAATAGAAATGTAAAAACTAACATTATAGTATTTATAACATAATGATTTATTTAGACTTTCAGTCTTTGAATAAGACTGAATAAGAAAAAGGCATTTTAGCCAAAGGCTAATTGTTTAAATTCCAAGCATAATTCCTGAATCCTGAAATACAAAATTTCACCTAACTTTCAAGGCAGGCAGGAGAGAACTCCTTGGATGTGAATGCAGGAATGTTCTTAGAAAACCATGTATGGAGAAAAAAGAAATGGTATGACATTGGCATAGCCTTGGTACATTACCCTAAAAGTAAAGATGCATGGGGGAACCTTAGTTACAGTGTCACATGGTAGAAGGAACCAGCTCTGAGTATGAGCAGGGGGAAGGTATAGACCCAAAAAAGAGAGCTATTGTTCAGTTCATGGTTAATAGAGAGGGTCTTCATGCACAGGCCTAAAACTTGAAGTGAAATATGATGCTTCATCCTTTTTTTCTTAGTTTCAAAGCCGGAATTCAATGAGTTGAAAAATAATGCAATATTAATTTTTACTATTATTTCATTAGCTACTGTGAAATAGTTTTCTAACAGAAATACTTCCTAACAGAAGATGTGTTTCTCACCTGAAATAATTATCTTTGACTATGATACTGACTCAGCAAAACTATGTATTTTATATATATATGTTTTAGATTCTTTAAAAAAAATTTTTTTTAACATATAATGTATTATTAGCCCCAGGGGTACAGGTCTGTGAATCACCAGGTTTACACACTTCACAGCACTCACCGTAGCACATACCTTCCCCAATGTCCATAACCCAACCACCCTCCCCCTACCCGCCTCCCCCCAGCCACCCTCAGTTTGTTTTGTGAGATTAAGAATCTCTTATGGTTTGTCTATGTTTTATATTCAATTATTAAAAATAAAAAACACTGTAGATCAGAATCAGCTTTCAAAAACTCACAAGTATTTGACTCCAGGATTAGTGATATTTCATTATTTAAAAGAGAAAAACTTCATTATATTTCTTTTAATTTATCAACCCACTCATGATGATCATTTGCTGCTCAATTTTAAGAAAATACTGTAACTACCTCATTTAAAAAGCTACAGTAATAAACATTTACATATCAGTAATGTGTAGGTGTAAAGAGAGGAGCAGTCAAAAGTAGGAAGTAGGGATTTTAAGAGATAAATAATATATTTTATTGTTAAATGGAAGAGGGATAAATAAATGATTGGAAAAGAGGAAAAAACACGTATCAGGAGGTACCTATGGAAGAAATAAAACAGGATACTTTATGTCTTCATAAGACTTTACATTAATATTGATATGTGTGCCTTTGAAGCAGATACTTTTTGTGGTTTCAAAGAGGTGAGGCACCCTTCAAATCATGTAAATTTGAGTTGTCAAATAAGCCCGGGTCAAAGATACATTTTTTAATGCATTCAAGAGGTAAGATTTCTAAGGCATATAAACTGCTGGTTCTGCAGTATGAAAATAAGCTATAGTCAATGCTTTCAACTACTTGCTTCTCAATCCGGGGTGAATAATGCTCTCCTTCTCTCTTTGCCATTATTTTATAAAATTGCAATTATTATTCTACTCAGGGTCATACTACATTTTCTCTATTTATTCATCTATTTTATTTTCAAAAAGATTTTATTTATTCACTTCAGAAAGAGAGAGAGTGTGTACATGAGTGGAGGGGAGAGGCAGAGGGAGAGGGAAAAGCAGACTCCCACTGAGCAGGGAACCCAATGTGGAACTCGATCCCAGGACCCTGTGATCATGACCTGAACCAAAGGCAGATGCTTAACCGACTGAGCCCCCCCACCAGGCACCCCTATTCATCTCCTTTAATAAACACTCACTCTGGTACTTATAATGGGCCAGGCACTGTACCTCCCAAAGAGGGTGGAGATCATGGCTCTTTGGTTCAGTGCTCTACCTCTAGCACTCTGCCTGGCACTGACTTCCCAACTTGTGCAGCAAATATTGCTTATGCAGTTGGATAGCTTGTATCTGGCTGATTTTTCAGACTGCAGTACTGCATACTGGTTAACTGTACAGGTGATGAAGTAACATTGTCTAAATTGGAATTCCAGCTCTGTCACCTAGTAATTAAATGCATTAGGGCAGGGTATTTCTTCTTGCTAAACCTCCATTTCTTCATCTGTCAAATGAGGGAAGTAACAGCACCGGCCTATGGGTTTAATTTTCATGATTAAATAACACAAAGTGCTTAAACAAACACCTGGTGCAAGATGAGCACTTGAAAAGTCTTGGCTGTGATTATTATTAATTCTTCCTACCATATTTATCTAGAAACATGGATTTGAACAACTTAAATTCACAGTAAAAGCTGTATTGGTATGTTTACTATTCGATTTTTTTTTAAAAAGATTTATTTATTTGAGAGAGAAAGAGTGTGCGGGAGTGGAGAGGGGAGGAGGAGTAGAGGGAATCTCAAGTGAACTTGCTGCTGAGCACAGAGCATGATGAGGAAGGGGCTTGATCTCAAGACCGTGACTTCATGACCTGAGCTGAAACCAAGACTCGGAGGCTTAATCGACTGAGCCACCCAGGTGCCCCTACTATTTCGATTTCTTAAGCTACTAGACAAATTGAGTAGTTCAACAGACACATATCTGGAAAGTTACCCAATTTCTATTCTGTTTGCAGAATTTGGCATATATTATGTTTTCAGGTTTCATGAATAAACTATAAACATTTCCATGACACATTTTTTTTGCCTTTTTATGGAACTTTCTTACTAAGATCATAAACCTTCTTGAGATCCTAATTCTCTCCTCTCTGGATATAACATTTAATGCTGGAATTGGGAGTGATACGATGGTTATTTGGTTATACTTTTCTTTATATTCACCATCTAGAGAGGTTCTTTCTGTGCTGTAGATTTGTTCTGTTTTGGTGAAACTGTAATTATTGAGACTTTCCTAGGGCTGATAACATATAGTAATAGGTAAGGAGTTTTTTTTTTAAATTGATAATTTCATAGATTTTATGTGAGAAAAAGAGACATAATCAAATTTAGATATAATTTCCTTTCAGATCAATATTTTTAAATAAATAGAAGTCAGACAACTAACAGTTAAATCAAGGTGTTAATTGTACTTGGTGAATTTGGCAAACTATTGACATCATGAAATTGCCCTGTCTCAATTATGGCTAATTTTAAACAATTCTCCTCTTTCCCTCTTTAAGATCTTCTATCCAGAAGAGTATTTCCTATATGAAACCCCTCAACAATGTCAGCAGATACAGTGCTTAGTATTAATGATACAGTGATTAGATGGTATGAAATTCTGAAATGACACAATATAAAATATTAATAAAGTTTGCAATAAGGTGAGTTTCCTCAAATTAAAAATTTCATCAAATTATCAGTCTCCAGGCACCAGGCTGCCTTGGTCAATAGACCATGCGACTCTTGATCTCAGGTTTGTGAGTTCAAGCCCCATGTCGGGTGTGGAGCCTACTTAAGAAAAAATTATCACAATCTCAAATTTCCAACTGCTTTTTTATAATTGCCACATGGCGGCACCACTTCAGCTAGTAAACAGACTTCTGCCATTCCTTGTCAGCACTGGTCTCTAATTGTGTGGGGTCTTCAGGAACACATTCCACAAAGAAAATACATCTGTTCACTGCCAGGGTAGTGGGGCTTGTTTTCTCCCAACACCACCCGTCCCCCGTGTTTTTGCTAATACAGTGTATTTTTTTTTTATATTTTATTTATTTATTTGACAGACAGAGATCACAGGTAGGCAGAGAGGCAGGCAGAGAGAGAGGAGGAAGCAGGTTCCCCGCTGAGCAGAGAGCCCGATGTGGAGCTCTATCCCAGCACCCTGAGATCATGACCTGAGCCAAAGGCAGAGGCTTAACCCACTGAGCCACCCAGGTGCCCCAGTACAGTGTATTCTTTTTTTTTTTTTTTTTTTGAGATTTTATTTGATAGGCAGAGATCACAAGTAGGCAGAGAGGCAGGCAGAGAGAGAGGAGGAAGCAGGCTCCCTACCGAGCAGAGAGCCCTATGCGGGGCTCCATCCCAGGACTCTGGGATCATGACCTGAGCCGAAGGCAGAGGCTTTAACCCACTGAGCCACCCACGCGCCCCAATACAGTGTATTCTTATAAAGTCTCTTTACCGACTGAACTTTGAGTTTTTCATTGAATTTTTTTTTGGCTTCTCAATAGAGAAGATTAATTAAAAATCACTTGAGAGCATAAAGAGACTCTGTATTAACTTTGGAATTTCTTTCATAGACTTTGAGAACCAGAGAGACCTCTGAGCTAACCGTCTAACTCCGATACATTAACACATCCAGAAAATGAGTTATAAAGTAACCAGGTTAAGATAATGTATGGAGGTGAGGGCAGAGTGGGATTTAGTTCTTTCTTCTGAGCCAAGCTTCTTCTGGATGTGAAGTGCTAATCACACTTGAAGGACTGAGTACTTAAGGACACTTAAGTTTTAACTCTCATACAAACCAGAGTGAAAGAAAAAAAGCAGTTCTGGTGTCAGCAAAGAGTAAAGACTCTGGGCCAGGACGTTTACTGAAGATCGTTCATTTTGATTATTTGCAGGACCAAGGGGTAGATTTAATTAAGCATAACTTCTGCTGGCCTCGTGTATATTAAATGTTCACACTTTTATAAGTACTTAAATCAAATATGGCTACAAAATGACTTTAAAGACATTTGTTAGCTAAAGAAATAACCATAAAATTCTCCCAGCAATAAATGTATTTCTGAGAGAAGTGTCAAGCACTTTGGAAAGTCTCATCCCACTAAATGGCCCTAGCATTTAGCAAAGTCAGAACTATCTCTAATTTAGTGATTGACAACACTGAAGGCAACTTCTTTATGGAAAATTAGTGAGTCATCCCTTTAATATTGTTGTCACCTACACAATCTGAACTTTTGCCTTTTTTTTTTTCTTGGTTTGAGGGTAGAATGGACATTCTCTAGAAAAACAATATTAAAAAAAACTATTCACAGAGTACTTACTTTTCAGGGGAAGGGTGCTATATACCTTCAGAAATTAAAAAAAGAAAGACTTACTGGGGCCCTTTTGTAACACTGATATGAGAGTAAGAAGTATTTACCCGCCTGACCTGATACTGAGTTTATTGGATAAAGTTACCTTTTAAGGGAATCAATATTTTAATAAGCTGTGTGCACTCTGTGTTAATAAGTTTGGTTCTGTTCCACTTGGGTTTCAGAAAAAAAATCCATCTACTAATTTAATCACAGGCAGTAGTGTTACTACTTGGTAAACATACACTTAAATTCCCAAATATTTGAGAGTTGCCTTATAATTCTCAGAAGTACATATACACTTCAGTAAAATACAAATAAGATTTAAAAAGTCTTTCTTCTTTGACTCTTTTCTTGACTAATATCATTTTAGAGAAAGGTCTTAGAGATTCCTTAGTGGATGAACTCTTCATTTAGGTAGTGATTCTAAAACTTCTTTGGGGGGGTTCCAGGCCTCTCTCGATAATCACAGTGAGTTGAATCCATGGATTTTAGGTCAATAATCCTGACTTGCCAGATTAGCCCCCTGCGGTCAGGGAAGTCTGTGGCCTCCTAAGAGTCACACAGTGCTTTTTGCCTGCCTGTACTATATTTCCTGATTCTGTCAAAACAAACTAACAAATCCCAACTCCTCAACTCTTAAAATGCATACAGCCAGATACATATGGACAGCAAGAGCATGGAGATTTAAAAACAGAGCAGAAAAAAGTAACTTGAACAGAATGTGGCATTTCCCTTGGTCTGTTGCTAACGGCCCACATACAACATGCTTTAAAAAAAAAAAAAAATCCCACCCTGGCAATTCTTTTCATCAACATTTAAAAAGGATTCAAATGGACCTTTAGAATGTATGGCATTGGGAATATATCCCATCTGGGGATAAATAGAAAAGAGCTTCATTGAGCAGGGCTGTTTTCAGTGGTTGTCAGGCTAAAGTTGATGTGTATTTCATCTCTTCTGTTTGGTCATGCTTTTAAAGCCAAACACAATATTTTAGTTGTACATTTTCAGGATGTGTACAAAGCCAGGAGCATTTAACATTCCTTTTTGTAAGAAAATAATTATGGACATGATTTTTAAAATGCCTTCAGGATTTGAAGATGTGAAAGAAACACGAAAAAAGGAATTACTTCTTTTTATTTTTTATTTTCTATTTCTTTTTCTTTTTTTAAAAATTAGTTCTGAAGCCCATTATACTTTGTTTTATTAAAAACTGGAGACTCCTGCCTCTTAGTTGTTACCTTTGGGGTGGCTGCTTTCTGAATATTATTCCAATTCAAGTTCTTCACAGAAATCCTAAGGTTTGCATATCCCATATACTCATACACACTCTGCACTGTAAAACTTCAATAAACTTAGAAGTCCATAACCAGCCAACAGTCTGTGAACCTGTTTGGATGCTCCTGCTATCAGCAAAACTTCCTCTTGATAACTGTTCTAAAAAAAGTTTAAATGATTTTCCTGATAACACTAAAAACTGCAAAAAAGCAATTGTGGCTGGGTGAAGTGAAAAACTGGTCAGTCATGGAATGTATTTGTTCGCTGCTCTAGTGAGTCCCCAGTGATGGGGCTCAGATCCCCAGCTTCTCTCAGTCTCAAGTTTTTGGTCCTAGATGTAGGCATTCGATTTTAATCATTTCCCCAATCTATAAATAGAAATTATTCATTGGGGGAAAGTACTTCTTTTATTTAGCCTTTCCTACTGGGAGATTCTAATGCTTCATTGCTAACTCGTATTTTCATACTGAACACCTGGACTCATCACAACAGTATAATATACGTAGTCAGGCTTTGGAGAATTTGTTTCAATTTTCATACAATCCTCCAAATCCTCTGGCGAGCCTAATGTGAAATCTGATACAACCACGTCTCCGCACCAGGATCTTCCTTTGCTCTCGATGTTAATAGCCAAAGGCTCCAAGGATCCCTCCCGAGAGGCGCGGTGAGGCTAAGGAGTCGGGGGAAAAAGGGAGACTGCCGGGCTGGCTGCGCTGAAGATTTACAATGTACTTCTTGCAGGCGGCTCAGCAACCCCCTCTGTGGCTGTGGGTGTCTGGTGTGACAGAGCGGAGAAAAGCTCTCTAATCTCCCAGTGCCTGCCTCTGCCGCTCAGCCGCTCCCCTCCCTCCCGCCTTCCCTGCCTCCTCGCGGTCTCTCGCTCTCTCCTTTGCCTTTCTCGGGGAGTTTCAGTCCCTGAATGCAGTCAGAGTAGCCTTGGCAATCTGGACCCGGAGACTGTGTGTACACACACAGGCACACACGCGCACACACATGCACACACACTCGCACTCGCACACACGCACTCCGGCTCTCCCCACGGGGATACAGAGCAAACCCGGAGCATCATCTACCTGAAGGGGAGGGCCCGACCCGACACTTCTTGCTCACTTGTCATCCCCGGAGGTCAGAGCAACGTCGGAACGAGGGAGGCTCGCTGTCCGGTCTGCAACCTCACGCCGTTTGCCGCCCCCGCTGCTTAAAGTGTCCGGGGTGGAAGAGACGGCTTCTTCAGGGCAGATTCCCGGCGCAGCTCTGCGGCCCTGGGACTTCGCCCGCCTGCTTCACCCCGCTGGCTTCTTCCCCGGCCATCCTCTCGCCCCCGGCTGCGGAGTGCATGGCTCGGGCGCCTCCGCTGCTGCTGCCGCTGCGAGCACATCCCACCCAGAGGACTGAACGCCACCGCTGGAGTGGGGAGAGAAAGCGGAAGCCCTAACTTCCCTCTCCACCGCTCCCCGTTCTTTCTAGCCGAGGACCCGCGGGAGGCTCCCGCGGAAAGCCTGGCGAGAGCCGGACGCAGGGGAGGGCGAGCCGGGAGCCGCAGGCGCACGGGGGCGGAGGCAGCATGTGCCCCGGCGCCCCGCGCCGGCCGGAGAAGTAGCGCGCCGTGGGGCGAGCGAGACGCTCCCTAAGTTGGGCGCGTCCCAGACCTCGCCGCCCCGCGCCTCGGCCGCCAGTGTCCGGAGAAAGGCGGGGCTGATGGGGGGCGCTGAGGTTGCCGTCGCCTGCGGCCAGAACCCGTCTTAAAAGAACCTGGGCCGGCGTCTCCAGGGTCCCAACTGGCGTCGCGCCCTCGGCCCGCGTGCGCTCTCTGATGCCTGCGCCCGCGGTGGCCCGGGTGGCCCGCCCGCGGGGGGTGCCGGAGGGGGCGGGGGAGGAGGAGGCGGCTGTGTGATGGCCCTGGACGGCGAGCGGGGGGAGCAAGAGGAGGAGAAGAAAAAGAAGAAGAAGAAAAAGAAGAGGAAGAAGAAGAAGGAGGAGGAGGAGGAGGGGGCTGAGAAGAGCAGCTCACCCTTCGCGGCCACCATGGGGGAGAACGACGCCGCGCTCCGGGCCGGCGGCAGGGGGCTCTCGGACCCGTGGACGGACTCCGTGGGGGTGCGACCCCGCACAACCGAGCGCCACATCACGGTGCACAAGCGGCTCGTGCTGGCCTTCGCGGTGTCCATCGTGGCACTGCTCGCGGTCACCATGCTCGCGGTGTTGCTCAGCTTGCGCTTCGACGAGTGTGGAGCCAGCGCAGCCCCGGGCGCCGACGGCGGTCTCGCCGGCTTCCCGGCACGCGGGGGCAACGGGAGCCTTCCGGGTTCCGCCCGGCGTAACCACCAGGCTGGCGGGGACTCCTCGCAGCCCGAGGTAGGCGGAGAGGCCACCCCTGGGACCCCGTCCGCCCAGCCGCCGTCGGAGGAGGAGCGGGAGCAGTGGCAGCCGTGGACGCAGCTGCGCCTGTCCGGGCACCTCAAGCCGCTGCACTACAACCTAATGCTCACCGCCTTCATGGAGAACTTCACCTTCTCCGGCGAGGTCAACGTGGAGATCGCGTGCCGGAACGCCACCCGCTACGTCGTGCTGCACGCCTCCCGGGTGGCGGTTGAGAAGGTGCAGGTGGCCGAGGACCGGGTGGCGGGGGCTGTCCCGGTGGCCGGTTTTTTCCTCTACCCGCAAACCCAGGTCTTGGTGGTGGTGCTGAATAGGACCCTGGACGCGCAGAGGAATTACAACCTGAAGATCATCTACAACGCCCTGATCGAGAACGAGCTCTTGGGCTTCTTCCGCAGCTCCTACGTGCTCCACGGGGAGAGAAGGTAGGGAGGGAGGCGGTGCCCGGCACCGCCCCACCCAGCCAGGCTGCTCGAAAGGCTGGGCGGCCGGCGACCCTGGGGACCGGGTTGGCTTCCGAGACCGAAAAGCGCGGGGTGGGTGAAGGAAGCGAAGGTGGGGTAGGGCCGTCACCCAGAACCCCTGGGGTCTCCCAGATGCCAGGGCTTTCACTGCTGCCGACTCCACACGGTCACCAGCACCAAACGTTGAATGCCACCCCCTCCTCTAGTCTGGAACTCCCTCCTGTCAAAGTTCCTTAGCCAGCATGGCGCCTAGCAATTTTTAAAGGGTAGTGTGAAATCTGAGCGATGCCAGGGTGACATCGAAAGCCTGCCAAGATACCGTCGAGGGAAAATACTCGCGGGGTCAAAGGCCAGGGCTGTAGCGCATCCAGGTGAGATGGCAGTGCAGGGCAAAATCCTTCCCTCCCCCTCAGCATGCCCACCTCGCCTGTTATCTGGCAGGCACAGAGCAGACAGTGAGCTTTGGCCGCATGAAGTTTTCCAAAACTGCAAGTTGAGATTCGGAGCAGCGAGAGCAGGTCCAGGTGACAGACTGAGGGGGAGGGCGACAGGGGTCTGGGGGAGGCTGTCGTGGCCAATGCCAGTGAGAAATGTCCTTGCAGGTGCTGCCAGGTCTCTCAACACAGACACAGAGTGACTTTAGTTTTTTGTTGTTGTTCTTGAATTACTGCCTCTGGAAATGACTCCAGTGGTGCAAAGAGGGAAAGCTAGCCATCAGTCTCCAATGCCTTGTTAATGAGTGTCTTTGATGCTTTTTAGATTTGGGCAGTGTTTTATTTTATTTTTTTCTGAGAGGCTGTGGGGTTTTTCACAACTTGTTTAGACCTCAGATTTCGGAGTCAAACAGAAGTGGGTTCGAATCCCAGATGCAGAGCTAGCTGTGGTGAAGGCTGGAAGACACTGACGAATCTGTCACCAGCTCCTGAAAATGGCTATCTCTAGTGCTTATCCAGCCAAATATATTAACTTAGTCCCACAAGACACTTCCTATCTTACAGGTAGGGAAATGGAGGCACAGAGAAGTCAAGTAATATGTCACATAATGAGCTGACAAGGCAGGGATTTGGACCCAAGCAATTTGGCTCGAGAGCCCATACTCTTAGTTTTAACTTGGGGACAATAATAAGTACTGTCTTCATAGGGATTGTTGCAGGTGTCCATGAGCAAACGCACTGAAAAGCACTTAACCTATAAGGGGCATATAGAGTGTCCACTATATACATATGAGCTATTTTGTGCATCCTGGGGTAGTCAGCACTCAAGCATATTACTGAATGAATAAACAAGTGATGTTTGCTTTTTGCCCTAATCCATTGCATTTAAAACAACTTTGATTAATTAAATGATGATAGGGCCAGCAAACAACTGAAATGACCTTAAAAAAGAAATTGACAACCTTAGAAGTAGAGGCAGGTTGGAGATTAGCAATGATAACCCTGGAAGAGCCTCTTCTGTCCTCAAATGATTTTCACAACAGCAGAAAACTGGGGCTCAGAGCAGCCCCAGTTGCCTGAGATAAGCCCCATGTGTCTGAGATCAGCAGGTTTGTCAGTGGAGAAGTGAGGCTTGAACTTTGGTTTTCTGATGGACCGGGGCTTATGGTGGCTGGAAACTCCCAGGACAAGTTGTTATTGTATAGGAGGCTGGGAAATGTCAGTGTGTTATGGGAGAACACAAAAGTTTTATCATTTATATATTGCTATGAAGCAACCTCAGATAAATTTTCTAATGTTTTAGTAGTTGTGTGATAGTTAAAGCCTCCTACAAGTGAATGTATAAATTATTCACTTTCAAACTACTAAGATCAGGTGTGGATAATTTAAACCCTCTTGTACCACTTCCTTCAACATATTCTAAACAATACAGAATAAATACATTTGTAAAACCCACCATCATATCAAATATGGGGGGGAAATGCATAGAAGGCAAATTTGCATGTTGTGTTTGGAAACAAGCTTATGTCAAAATGTCGATAGTGGGAGTACATATCACTGATAAATCTTGCTCTGGTGAAATAAATACTTCCAACAAATCCTGTTTTTTGAGCCATGCCAAAATATGTTTGTTGGAACTGAGCTTGTTTTGGTCAGTATATTCAAATTAGCAGGACTCTTAAAAAGACCAGATGTTTCAGCTTGACCCGTAACTGTTTTCTTGTACCCCTAGTGCATATTTGTGTTTAATCTCTCTCCTTCAGTTTTCTCCCAAACATGTAAATGGCTTGGTTGAAAGTTTAACCTAGAGCACATGTGGCTGTATTCTGCATCCCAATAGAAAATCTGGATTCAATATTTTTGGAGCTCTCAGGTTTTTGTTTCTAAACAGCATCTGAGAGAAAGTCCTTCTTCTCTTCTTCTTCTTTTTTTTTTTCCCCTTCAATACCAGAGTGAATATGATAATTTCTTGAGTGTGTTTCTAACTAGAGTTAATATGGCAAAGGAAATCTCTGTTCACAATTATGTGAACATTACACCTATTAAATCTTTTTTTTTTTTTTGATTGTTGTGGTTACCATGGCTACTTCGAGAATTTTTAAAACATACCAATGTCAGGAACTCAGTCAGGTTTGGACTTTGATTGGTGATGATTTCGTCCCCAAAATGCTCTGTAATTTGATATTTTTAAACACTTTCAAAGAGGACATAGATGTAAATTCTAAATTTTCATGTGATTAATGATAAAACATCATGGTCTTTAGTTAGTTGTAGTTTTTGCCAAGTTAATTATTGGATAATCTTTGCAATAAAATAGGTATTTATTCTGCCAATGGGGAGTCACAGAGAGCAACTGGATGAATTTAAAAGAGCAGTGCTGCAACTGAGTCCACCTTATTTAGCCTATATGGAGACATTAATACCCAGGAGTGAGTGTGATTCTTTGTTTCACTTCTCAGAAGTCTGAGAGAAAGAATTTGGGTGAGGGCAGGAAAAGTAGATCTCACTATTGCTATATACCTGTGACCCTTGGAAGGTTTTATCCCCCACAAGGTATTGAATGGGACCTGGTTTTGTCCTACATGGAACACTTAACCTTTCCTGGTTCCCATACCGCACTGGAGAAAGGTAGAGGACAGAAGGATAGACTCTACCTTGAAACCCCAAGGCTTCTCTACTTTCAGTTGATAATTCGGATAATGAGAAATTCACCACTTGTTGAATATTGCAAATACATAAATTCTCTTGAATTTGAAATGTTTACACACAGCGGTAAATTATCTCCATTAGGCAGAGCACATACTCATTTTTTCCTCAAGTTGGTGCATAGCAGGCAGATAAAAAGGGTGTGTATTTATGTCAGATTATCCTATAGTAGAATATACTTGTTTAGAATTAGGTATATGTTCATTTACCTGAAGTAATTGCTGCTTTCGGGTAGCCAGATGGCAAGCATACCCATGTTCAAAGTAGGGTACCTTAATTTAGAACCAGATGGTTGGATCGAAAGAGGAAATTTACTCAAAGTAAATGAATGTTTTATCCATTTTCAAATGGAAGACTTTTTTTTTTTTTTGACAAACTTTGATTGGGTCTATAACATGCCACAGTTACAGAAGACAAATTAAAAATGGGTGGTCTTTTTCTGTAAAGGATTATTTTAAAGAGAAACCATGATCTCCAAATAAAATGGAAAAATAAGATTGTGGTTCTCAAAGAGAACTGCAAAAAACTCGCTTGCAAAGGTCTTGTGGCGAGAATAGAGGATTTTATGGATAGGCATTTGATCTTCTGTGGTATTAGTGTACATGATTTGATACCTCGTACTTTCCCGGACTGAATTAATAATCATGATATTTAATAAAAACTAGAAAACCACCACATGGCTTTTATATTGAAAGCAGCCTCATTTCTGTTGTTCATTCCGGAGAGGAGATATCTTTATATGAGCAAGTTAGAGTTTATGTCTTTTTGCTCCTCTGTAGAAGGCTCTGAACCGAAAAATCTGTAAGAACCAGTTGTTTCTGTGAAAACTTTTTTAAAGAATTCCTTAATGGACTTAGCTCATTGTTTTCCTGTCAGGCACACATAACCATATGGCCTAACAGAGTCCCAAGCTGGATTTCGGTCATAATTCAGAATGCCATCAGTAAACCAAATCTGGAAAATATTTTTAAAAAGCTTTGATCAGAGGCACCTGAGTGGCTCAGTCTGATAAGCACCTGCCTTCAGCTCAGGTCATGATCCCAGGGTTCTGGGATGAGGTCCCCTGTTGAGGCCCCTGCTCAGCAGGAAGCTTGCTTCTCCCTCTCCCACACCCCCTGCCAGATTCGCTCTCCTGATGTTTCCTTCTCTCTGTCAAATAAATAAATTAAGTAAAAAAAAAAAAAAAAAAGCTTTGATCAGTTAATAATGAATAGTGACTCATTTAGATAGGAAAATTCATACAATTGGTGTTTGTCCTGCGTGCTTTTCATGGTGCTATCTGATTTGATTACCCTGGATAGTAATACAATATATACTTCCTCTCAAAGAGTTAAATTAGTTTGTCTGTGTTTTTATGTGTGCAAAGTACTCTAAATCCTAAATAGGGCCTATCTGCTCTAGATCTGTTTCAAACAAAGGTGGACCTGTGACTGGTTATCTGGTATTTGTTTGGTTTCAAAGCATGTTTATTTCCTCAAACCAGTTCTCCCCCCACCCCCATGGTGATGGGCTGGAGGCCGTTTGTTGAGGATGGGGACATTTATCCATGTGATGACAAGAATAACACTCACTTCTTTAAGCACAGCTTCAAGAATGATATAAAAGGAGCAAGGAAGAAATGATTGATCTTTAATACATCCTTTTGTAAGGAAGGGTGTTCCTCTTCACCCCCTGCTCATTCTCCCACCTGTCATCATCATTGTCAGAATTGCCCACTTCATTTTAATTATTTGTTTGTCCTTTACAGGCTTTCAGATTTGCTATGGTGACTAGGTTCCTCCAGAGTTTTTCAAAGTCCCAGGTCTTCCTGCTTTTTGCCACTAGAGAGTGGATGTTCTCTCTAGCAAGTAGAATCTCACTACATGGAAATTGGAAGAATATAAAGTTGAAAGATACCCCCTCCCCCAAGTTTCCTGGCCAATCTGGAATGATTTCACGCAGCCACAATATATGGTGGTGTTGGAAATAATATTGGCAAGATTGGATGGGGCTGAAGTGGGGTGAGGGTGTCCTGGCTCACCCCTCCTGCCTTCCCTGCTTCTGAGTAAATGAGTGGCTTCCTGGTTTAGGGAGCTCTAGCACTGATTTTTCCAGGATCAGGTGAATTCCCAGTGTAGACTTAGGGTGGGGTGAATTCCCAGTGTAGACTTAGGTTCACTTGCAGGGTGATGTTTTAGTTTAATTATTCAGATCTTTCCCTATGACCACACAACTGAAAAAAAAAAAAATCAGAGGATGGGTATACAAAGAAAAAAGTTTTAAAATTACCAATCCTGGTTATTTTCCATCTCTTTGAAGAATAGGTTAAAGCTGCTTTGGGTTGTGTTGCTGGACGGAAGAGCACATGTGTGCTTAGTGTGTTCAGGGACTCTGGATCCAGGCTGCCTGTGTTCATGACCTGACTCTGCCACTTCCTAGCTTTATGACCCTGGCAAAATTTCCCAATTGTTCTGTGTCTGGCATCCTTATCTGGAAAATGGGGATAATGATACCCTGTTTCCTAGGGTTATTGTGAGGATCACAAGTTAAGTAATAAAGCATTTAGAGCCATGTCTGACAATTGGTAAGCTCTTTGGGGGGTTTTAATATTATTATATTATTCCATGGCTGGAGATCTACTATTTGCATTGGTACAAGGTCATATAGGGTCAATATTCTTGTGTTGGGGATTTTCCCTATTATCAAGACAGTGGGGAAATAAATGGTCACCCGTGGACATTCCTCCTTCTGCTCTGTTTTTCCTCCCAAGCAAAGTTCAAAAGACAGAGAGGAGGAAGCAGAGCCTTTCCACTCTGAAGAAGAGAGTGAAGAGCTGCACCGTGGTTTTGCACAGCGAGAGAAACCCAGGCTTGGTCCAGGCCCCGTGAGCTGGAGGGGGTCGAGAGAGCAGGAAGAGAGTGTGAAACAAAAGGAACGTACAGCTCTCTAGTTATGGTGCTGCTCTCTATCCGCAGCCAGAATAGCAGTGGCTGAAGGGCCAGGGGTTGCCTTCGTTGTCCCCGCAAGCTAGTGCATCAAATAGAAAAACCGCAAGTACGAAGGGAAAGGCACACTAGTCATTAGCTGTTGTTCCTAAGACTTTATTTGAGTTCTGACAGTAGCGGTATTTCATAATACTTACGTATTGCTCTGCCTCCTTCCAATATGAAACAAATGAATCCCAGACACTAGTTTATTTATTCTTATGAGAACCTAATATTATGGCCTGCAAAGGTAATTTTAGTGCATTCATAATACTCTTCATCAATGGTGATCAAGCACTCAGGACTCATTTTTGATAAGAGTATTTAGTACATAAATAGGAAAACAATTATGAATATTGTGCTCTGTTTTTATAACACGATTATTCACATATGCACCACTTCCTACATACATATTGCTGGCATTATTGCATTATGTTTTTAGTTTACTAGAATGGTTATTTAAAAAAATAGATTACACGCTTGCTTATAGCACTGAATATTCAGCAGGAGCACTTTTCTTCTGAAATGGCAGAGGTTTAATGACTCATTGAAGTACATAAAAATACGCAGTCTAAACAACAACCCGTTTTAGCTTAAAATGTTTTGTCATTGAGTAATAATTTGCATTTTGATTAACAACCTTAACTTTAAATGGGACGTGTGTAACTTCCATGACCTTGTAACTGAGTCCATCTACTGCAAACAGTGGAATATTTCCATTGGAACTTTTCTTTAGGTCTTGGGAGTTTTTATTAAGAGTCAGAAACTGTGACAACACCAGGCAAATTGCAATTGAGGTAGAAGGAAACTCGAAGATCATTCTCGCTGCTTTATGTGTGGTGTGCAAAGATGTGGTCCAGACGGAAACCTCTCGAATAGGGCATGCCATTTGTCAGGTTCTCTTGGTTTGGGTGGGTTCCACAGTGAAAAGTCACGAATCAATCTGAATGCTAACAGAGTCATGCAAGTGTTGGTTTCCTATGCATATTTTAACTTTACAAAAAGGCGAACTGAAAATAATGGAACAGAAATTGTTTTGTATCACATACAGTAATTTGTTGGCAATATCAGCCAACATTAATGCATTACTTCTGCTGGATCTTATCATAATGACTTGACACAAGTAGCTTGCCTAGTGAACTTCCGCAGAAATAAGAAGAAATCAATTCTCTGTATCCTTCAGAGGCAACACAGAGCTTTACGCCCTCCTTCTTAGCTCAACCAAAATGTCAAATAGGCAAGTTGTTAAGAAATAAAGTAATTTATTTTAGATAGAAGAGAATTAAAATACATGTATATTATTTCTGTTTTTCTAGTTATGCTAAAGTGACATTCTTGGAATGACACTTCTAGGATGTCACTTTTGGAAGTAGCATTTTTTATGGTAATAGAGAGATTCATTAAAAGATAAAAATGATTTTGTTTAAAAAGCAGGAGAAACACAGAAAATGAAATACTTGTCCCGATTACCTTCTGCCTCCTGCTGTTTTATATTACTTGCTGCATTTACGTGTGTATTTCGTGTCCATACTGTATACGAAAATGTTTCTATTTTTAATTATTTTTTGTATTTCTTCTATCTGGTGTCCTGCTACCACTTCAGACTTACTTTGAATTTACTCAAAACCCCAATTCATTACTTTCTACTCCAAGTCACCTTGTTTAGAGGCTTCTTTGATGTTTTGAATGACAGTAAACAGAAAACAAGTCTCACTTCCACCAACTGAAGGCAACCCTAACAAGGCAACGACGAAAGCAGAATGATATTTTGAAAATCCAGCAGACACTGTTGCGTGTTGAGGGGACAGAGCATTGCACTAGGTTCTTTGTTAGACAGAGGAGTATCGAGGGTAAGAGAGGTGTTAAGAGATGGACAGGCAATGCTGAGACCTGTTAAAGCCAGAATCCATGAGAGGCCAGGCAGAACACTAACTTAATAAGTGAGTCAACACTCTTTTAAAGGCTTATTTCTGTGCTATGTGGAGTCAACTGCCTTACTTCATCTGCTCCTGACCTTTAAAATACTACCCAGGCTTTCAGACCAATTGTTATGCTTCTTCCTCTGTGAAGTCTCTTCCATTCCCAAGGCAGGTGGCTCTCAACTGAGTATTTGCCCTGCCCCTCCTTTAGGTTGTCACAGATGGGGTGGAAAGTGCTACTGGCATCTAGTGATAAGGGCCCCAGGATGCTGCTACACATCCTACAGGATACGGGTCAGCCCTCAACAAAGAATAATTATCCAATCTAAAATGTCAGTAGTGTGGAAACTGAGAAGTCTTGCTTCAGGAGAATGTAATGTCTTCATACATTTTCCTTTTTTGTTATGGCTTTTTGTAGAATACCTGGTTAGGTATTTGTTTAATTTCTTTTATTAGAGTATAAACTCCTTGAGGGAAGGAAGCATATATATTTATCTTTTTCTCCTCAGTGTTGAACACCCAAGAATGATGATTAAGAGAAACAAATGCGCGACAGAGCTTGTAGTAAAAAGCTATTTAGCGGTAGTGTAATTTATTATTCAAGAAAAAATCTCATCAAGTTCGGGGAATATTTTATTTCTCAGTTTTGTTCAGTTATAGGATCTCGAGCTTGGAAAAGACCTAAAAAGTAATCTAGTCCAACCACTCTTCTTTACCAAGGGACTTCTTTTGATTTCCTAAATACCGAATTGAAATTCAATTGCAATCGTCCTCAGTTGCCAGACTGTGAAATTGGTATTTCCTCATTTAGACATTATCAGAATATATGGTGGCCCTCTGTGCATAGATATATACTGTGTGTGTGAATTCATTAAGAATATTAATTGCAGAAAAAGGCACTAGATGGTCTTTATATTCCTTTCAACCCTGAGAATCAGTGATTTAAATTGCTAGCTTTACTAACATATTTACTTACTATATAAGGCAAAAAGAGCGTACACAACATGATTCTTCTGCATAAATATTTGGTTTATGAATTTCTCATTAACCCAGATGTATTAAATCTTCTATATCTAATAAATTCCTACCCACTAATTACTAAATGCCAAAGATACCTTTGATTTTTACTTAATGACTAAGACATTCTAATTGCAACCCTTCTGTTGAACTCTTGCAGAGCCTTTTCCCCAGTATTATTAGTCGTCTACCTGATCATGACCTTAAGAACAAAAAAGGTCATATCTTTAAAAAAACCCTACCATGTACCTAAAAAGCTCACACACAGCAGATGTCTGTCAGTGATGGAACTGGAGTTCTCAGACACTTGAAAATTAAAAAGAAACGCTCTTTACCCATATATGGAATCCTGCAGGTAACTTTTAAAGAGCTCAGGAAAGAAATATCAAGCTCAGTGGACATTTCAATTAATGAGATGGAAAGATGAGATTCAAAAACATTATGGAAGACAAAAGCATGTGAAGAGAAAATTGTAAATGGGTACTTTCTAACTGAAAGGATATTTTATTAAACGGACCTCTCATTAAACAAAACTATATTACTATCAATAGAAAATCATAAGGAAAAATATTACCATGGTACTGGCATTTTTGGAAAGAAGAACTTTATTACCAATAGTCAAATTAAAACATTGTTTATAAATTATGGCTAAAGATTATTTTACTGTTCTTGAAATATAATAACTTTTTACTCAGATGCAGAAACTGACTTCTAGACCCAGCTTTGTGTTAATTGCTAGTGTAACTTTGGACAAATCACTTAACCCTACTGGAATTACTTTTTCATTTTAGAAATTTATGAGAGAGGACAGTTTGTTCCTAAGATTGCTTCCGACTTTAACCTTTTACTTGTCTAAAGATTTGTAGTTAAGACTTTTTTCCCATATATTATATCATTTTATCATCTCGACAGCTTTGGAAGGAAAGCATAGAAAGCATTATTATTTTCCTTCTACTAATGAAAAAATAGGCTCTAGCAGTTACCCAAGCTTGGTATGTGGCAACCCAGTACTCTTTTCAAGATAACTCCCCAAAATCCTCTTTCCGAGAGTAAGTATACAGTTAATCTTTAGAATGTCTTATTTTTCTCTGTTTCAAAATTAACTTTTAAAAAAGTAGACTCTCAAGGATAAATGTAAAAGCTTCACAATGTTAAAAAGGTATAAGCATTTGCATCTGATGGTTTGAACCGGGGATAGCCAATAAGATTCAATGCATATATCAACTCCTATTGATTGCCAGCAGCTGCCTCAAGTGTTATGCTGAGAATAATTTTGAGGCCAGGTTTGAGCTCAGTGGGAAAGGGTGCCATGTTAGATTAACCAGGAACGTTGTGGGTGATGAAGAGGGGAGTGGTGGCAGAACTAATTCTGGGGGAAAGAGTCTTAAAGAAGTGACTTCAGCACTCAGTCATGTTTTATGAAGGGTCTGATGTTGACTTGCCTTGTATTGAGTTTTGTAACTAATATTATCAGAAAAGTTTAAATTGATTTGTATCATAAATGTTTTCATAAATGATGGCTTCTTTTTCAAGTTAAAAGGGTGTCCCTAAATTACTTAGTTTGAGTATTTTCGTTTGTAATAACTGTGGAAGAATGAAGAGGTTGCTTCTAGTTAGTTTTAATGACGTGCAATGTTGCAGCTTGATCTGAAAACTTGAAGGCATTAAATATACTTAATAGAGATATATACACCTATATCTACATTGCCATGTTTCTTATATATTTATTATGTACAATTACCTGTATTATATTAACACAATAATACCAAGGTTATAATTTGTATAATAAATATGTATTGTGAGTCGTAAAACTGATAGTCTCTGGATTAGTCAATAGAAACGTGCGTTAAACCACTCCAAGAAAAGTTATAGACATTGTAAATCATTGGCCGCCATTTCTTAACTGCCCGATGGTTACTTTTCATCTTTCACAGTGATACGTGCTTTGTATCCTTTCTCCCCACTAAGCTTTATAGTACTTTTTTAAAAGTTAGGCTTGATTATTTCCTTTCAAGCAATGGACACCTAAGCCTTAGGGAAATTTAGTAGTCATCCAAGATGATATGGCTGAGAATGTTGCAAAGCCAGAATTTAGACCAACGTTTGTCAGGTTTCAAAGTCCTTAACAAAGTCAGATCTCATCTAGCTGAAATTTGAGGGCACAGATGTTTCCCACTGATGGTCTATATTCTACACGTATCTGATGACATCTTTTGAATTTTAGTTTCATTAACTTACATAAATTTAGAGGGGAAAGTGAGGGCATACCAAAAATGAGAACTATTGTTTTCCAGTGTTTGCCAATGGGATGCTGATGAATTGTTTTTCTGAAAAGTGTAATGTTTCGTCTAATAAGCACTGGTCTGGGTTTAGAGGATTTGCTTTCATTGAGATAAAAACTTCCCCAAAGAATTTTTATTGTTGGGGAAATACATACGAATTATACTTTCATACTATTCATGCACCTAAGTTTGGCACAGAAGAAACTACCTTGCAATTTGGCAAAATACATTATTTTATCAGCAGAAGCATGTAAAATGGTCATAACTTAACTCAAGCCATAAATGTAATTGAGAACGTCATTTTCTGTTTTCCAGATTCCTTGGTGTCACTCAGTTTTCACCTACCCATGCCAGAAAGGCATTTCCTTGTTTTGACGAGCCGATCTACAAGGCTACTTTCAAAATTAGCATCAAGCATCAAGCAACCTATTTATCTTTATCCAATATGCCCGTGGAAACTTCCGTGTTTGAGGAAGATGGATGGGTTACGGATCACTTTTCACAGACCCCTCTCATGTCTACATATTATTTAGCCTGGGCGATCTGCAACTTCACATACAGAGAAACTACCACCAAGAGTGGGGTTGCAGTAAGTATTTTAAACTTAAATATGTTTTTAGATAATGTACGCATTGTATAGTAATCTTATTTCTGGATTAAGAATGAATCATTTTTATCCTCTTCAGGACGTACATAGCTAAATTCTTTTGTTAACCCTTGGCAGGAAATTACTTTCCTGGTTTCTAGAGTCAAAGAGGAGTGTCTTTTCCATACCCACCCCTCTTGTCCCTTTCACCACCTCCTCCGCCCCCAGCATCCCCATCCCTCTTTATCTTCTGAGTATTTCTGAAACAACTGTTTTCTGCTTTGGGAAATTGCTTTTTATTTATGGGACTGGGAAAGCTGCTTCTATTTTTCATGAAATATTTCAAATATCCAGAAAATATAAAGAATAATGTAATGAACTCCACAAGCCTACAAGCCAGCTCTAGAGAATCTAAACATTTTACCATCTTTGCTCTAGTCTAATTTAGTTTTTGAGAAAGTAAAAGACACCAGATAGAATTGAAGCCCTCTGTGTGCACCTGCCTGATCTCATTGCCTTACCTCCTCCTTTAGAGATAACTATTGTCCTGAATTTGATGTTTGCCATTTCTATGCATATTATCATACGATTACCAAGTATGTGTGTATGTATATTTCTATAATAGATGCCGTGCTTTAAAATTTCACATAAGTGGTTTATATTATAGATATCATTCTCTAAGTTATTTCATTTTAATTTTTGATTTAAATTATGTTTTTGTGGTTTATCTGAATAGAATGGTTTGAGCGAAGATGTCAAAATCTGTCATCCTCCTATAGATAACCATTTTAATTTTTCTGATTGGCAACAATGCTCAACGAGTATTTTTGTCCATGAGTTCATCTGCCAGTGTGCTAGAATTTCTGTAGGGTTATAAAGCTTCTCTTAGCCCGTAATACCGAAGTGTATAGAAATACATTCTTAGGGGAGCATGATATATAGGAAGCCTAGAGAAGACATGCTCTGCATTTAATTTACAATAAGATGCAATTGGACATTCTGTGATAACTATCATTTGTGACAGCATGGTGTTCCAAGCATTTTTTGCATGCTGTTTATTGTATTGGCACTAGTCAGGTCAGGTCATGCCATGCTGAGTTAACAACTTCCTCCTTATTTCAATGACTTACACAATAAATATGTATCTATCTTAATTTTTATGTTGCTCCTAAAGTAAGGTATTATGATTCTGTTTTTCCAGATGAATAAAGTAAATTGAGGTTTAAAGCGATTAAGTAACTTACCCAGAGTCAAAAAGTTAAATAAGTGGTAGAGCTGCAAGACAAACTTATGTTGGTCTGATCCCAAATTTTGGGCTTTTTCCTGCCATGTGCCCTGGGAACTCTGTTTCATTGTTTCAGCTGTATGTCTGTAAAAGAATTCAAGTAATGGTTCTCCCTCTCCGGGGCCATTGTATTCAGCATTGCTCAAACGTAACAAAAGGAGTTAACAGAAATCTATATTCTTGTTCTGTAAGAAGTTCATAGGTACAAAACAACATAAATTTTGAAAAATAGGTTTGGATCAATAAATTTTCTCAGTGTTACTTTCAATTTAAATCACTGTGGCACCTATTTAAAAAGTAAAATCTGCCTGCATAAAAAATTAATGCCATTATTGAAGAACTGTGTATAGTGAATTAATCTACATAATCATTAAAATTAGGTCCTAAATGCTGGCTATAGAGGGCCAGAAGATATTTTGCTCTTCTGGACTTGTACTCATTTGATATGTTGAGTTCCTCTGATGTTTGTCGAGTCTCCTATGGATACTTCAAGACTATACATGTTGGACCACACACAGAAAAGGAACACCAAGACATCTCATTTACTCTGACGTCTTCAAAAGTTGATGGCTGGCTTGCTGTGCATCAGCTTGCAGCATGGGGCACACTGGAAGTGTTTTTTCTAGTATGTTTTCTTTAAAGCATCTTAAAGGTGTTCTCACCCCTACACAATTAAGCTTGTTGCTAAGTGACCTATATTTAAAACCAGACACATTCTAATTATTAGATGTGACTTTTATTAGGGTTAAGAATCCAAGTAGTTAGTAAATATTTTAAAATTCCTCCTTAATAATTTGTATGTAGAAAAGATAAAACATGCTACCAGAGAACATCGAAAGGTCAACTGAAATAAAATTTTAGATTATATAATCTAAAAATGCTAAGGATAATAAAAAGGAAAACAACATTGCCACTGGGAGCCCTTATTTATCAATTGTGGAAATACAGTTTAAAACCTGGTTCTTTTTTTTTTTTTTGTCACCCCTTGGATATCCAATCTGTTTTTATTTTCATCACGTTTCCTCTTTATTACTGGGAAGGAGCACATAGGAAGCACATTTCTGAACTCTTAACAGCTGGAAGGAGTGGAAGTTTAGCTTTAGGATCTTGGGGGTGGGGACAGTCTTGTGAAGTCCAGGTGGTCATGTTGGAGCAGAGCTGACACAGTTTTCTTTGAGCTGTAAGAGCATAACTAGAGTAGCACCTTAATAACTTGCAGCTGAATCCTAATAGTGCCTCAACTGTGTGTATTTGAATCATCATCATTTACTTCTCACGTTTTCTGCACTTTGCTAAAAAACTCTCAGATCCTTCTAGTACAGCGATTGCATGTGCCTCTTTCAGGTGGAATCCAAGCTGGGAGACCTATTTTGTTTACCCATCCCTAAAATGGCTTAATATTTTTGTAATTAATTGTTGATATTTAGAAATTGAGAGATTGCACATAAAATTATTTATTTCTGGCTTCTCTTGAAAAATGGGAAGAATTTGAATTCTTGAATTCAATTCTTGAATTTGTGGTGAATTTGTGGATGCGTTTTCAAATCAGTACATCTTCTCTCAGGCCACAAGTTATTTACATTCATTTCACATACAAAATATACTCACCCATAGGTCTCACTGCATTACAACATCAGGCTGAAGTCTGAGATCCAGGATCGCACCATCTGATTCAGGTCTAGGTGCAGATGAGACTATTTGGATTTCATTTCTTGGACATGGTTCTCTTGCTCTGAAGACCTGTTAACTAAAGGGACATGTTATCTATCTTCTCTCCCACAACAGATGATGCTGAGCTGGGAATATGATTGTTTTAAAAGGAGTTTCCATTCAAGAATGGAGAAAATGGGAGGACATAGCAGTTGTTGGCCCATAGCAGTTCTGAAATCCAAGTGGGCACATGTTGGCAATTTAAAAATTATGGCTTAATACTGTCCCATATAAATTGTCCTTTTGTCCTTTCTGGCACTTGGCACCATCACTTGGGTTCTTAGTTATGCCTTTTAAGGCATCTTTTCTTTTGTAATTAAAAATTAGTTTGTGTTTGCCATGGAATAGCCTTCTCTGCTTGCTTCCTATCTGTAAAAAATTAAGGGTCCAAAGGCTTATTATTATTATTATTATTTGCATTGGTTCCATTGCTTTAAGTCAAAACAGGTATAATTATTATTTTTTAGAAGATTTTATTTATTTGAGAGTGAGAGAGCACAAGAGAAAGCATGAGTGGGGTGAGGGGCAGAGGGAGAAGCAGACTCCCCACTGAGCAGGGTACCTGATGTAGGGCTCCATCCCAGGACTCCAGGATCACGACCTAAGCTAAAGGTAGATGCTTAGCTGAGGCACCCAGGCACCCCCAGGTATAATTATTTTTTTAAAAATTGGACTTTTTGTGTATCCAGTTACATGCATTCCATTAGACAAAACTATACCCTGGGTCTCTTTAATATGAGCCTTTGTCTACTGTGAGGCTTTGTAGAACAATGCTCATGACACTCTTAGATGCTCTGTTACTGAACAGAGAAGGTTTATGAGGCACAACCTTAATGTCCTTAGAAACTTTTTATCTGTTTGAAAAGGTTTGAAGGGCACCACTTTAAAAGTATTTGAAGTCATAACAGTTCCTGAAGTTGAGTCCTTGGCTTCATCTTTAGACCATCTTTTCCTGACAGTGACCTATATTTTTCCTCCCTGAGTCCGTTTCTTACTTTGAGAATCTCTTGCCATCTGGAGAGCCTGGGAAGGAGAAGAGTTTTAATTTCAAGCTCCAAATTTTGCTTGGAAACTGGACAGTTTGTTCTTAAGCTCATCTCCCCTGTTTGGGATTTTTCATGGCCAGAGAGAAGGCGTTGGTGGCACTTTCCGTATTCTACTTGAAAGTCTTCTGAGCTAGAAAATATAGTTATATTTCCTATTTTACATAGCATTACAGACATCAGTGTTGCCAGACTTGTTTCTACTGTGTGACAGAGGACTCCTTTCCTTTAGCTTCCAATACCATTTACCTTAACATCCTTCATTCTGTCACCAGCAGCTTCCTTAAAGCCCATAAAGCTTCAGATATGTGGTCCTCTCAAGGATCATTTACTGTCACCCACAGTCCAATCCCAAAGCCAGTACCTCATGTTTTAAGTCTTCTGCTCTGCCAGTGCCCTGCTTCCACTAAAAGTAGCCCCGATTGATATTGATTAATTAGAAATCACTATGAAACTTAGCAATAAAAAAATAACTATTTCTTATGCATGTGGATTCTGTGTGTCCTGAGTGTGGGCAGTACAGAGTAGGGGAGGACTCTGCTGTCCAATGTCTTAGCTGGGAGGGTTTGACAGCAGGGATGACTTGACACTTGGGGGCCAGACTCATCTGGGAGCATCTTTACTAAGTGTCTTTACTTGATGTTGGCTGTTTCTGGCCCCTTATTTGGGGCTCTCATCTGGAGCATCTATGGGTGGTCTCTCCATGTAGCCTGAGCTACCTTGCTGCCTGGTGGCCTGAAGTCGTCAAACACAGTACTGGTGCCCCAGGCCTTCAAAGGTGAATGTATCAAGGGGCCTACACTGCCTGTTCACTCCATTATAAATGGTTACATAGATGGTATTAGTCACTACCTTTTCCTCACTCTCTTTCTTTGAGCAAGGAATTGCTATATTACCCAGCCTAAAAAGTTTAACAGTGTCACTTTTAATGCCCTGTATTAGGAACAAATAGAGCAGCCCAGATTCTAGCAAATGTGGGAATGTAGACCCCATCTTTCAATAAGAATAGTGTCATTGCAGACTCACTGGAAACCATCACAGTAGTTATATGTATTATAGGAGACTATATTAATAAAATCCTAAGCATGGTGTCTGACACATTGTTCTTACTCTGATGATTACAATTAAATTGATAATATGTTCAGAAATCCTAGAAGGGAGTAGGGATGTATAAATTTGAGAGGTAGATGGAAACTAGATTGTGAAAGAGCTTGATGCCAGGCTACGTTTTCAGATTTTGTTCAGTTAACAATAAGAGCCACTGAGAATTTAAAAGCTGCAGTCATGACATGCGTAATTTTTATAATCTGCCTGAGAAAAGCATGGAAAATATGTGGACATGAGGAGAGTGGGGTGAGGGGTTTGGGGTTAAGACTAGGTTTTTCACCTGAGAAACTCTGGACTAGAGTAGTTATAGTGTAAATGGATAAGGTTGTATGGATATGAAAGGCATGTTAAAAGAAAAAATGGTAGGACTTGGTGAAGGACAAAAGATAGGAATAAGTAAACATTGGGGAAGCAGAAGAGCAAAGACTCAAGAATGTGCCTCTTGAGCAAAGAATCAAGGATGTGGTATAATAGAATGTTTCTTTCCTCCAGATTCCCTATGTATTCTGAATTGTCTATCACAACCAATGAAGGGTTTTCATTTTTGTTGGCCATTCTCTTGGCTGCACAGTCTACACTGCCCAAATATTCTGTTCATCCTGTTATAACTGGATATATAAAATTTTATTTGTCAGCATTTTTTTATTAGGAAGTTGCAAAAACTCAATGTGAGCTTAAGCAAAAAGGAAAATTTATCAGGAAGGTATTGGGATATCTCAAGGCATCCCAGGTCAGGGATAGACCTGGGGCTTGGAGTCCTGTGAGAAGCTTAGGAATCCTATGGCAGGTCCTCAACAGTGTTGCTTCTGCTTTGCTTTACTCACTGTGGACAGACTTCTGTTCTTTGATTCACATGGTATCATATTGCCAACAAAAGTCCCCAAGTTTCACATACTGCCATGGAGGACCCAAGAGGGAAAATGACCTTTAGAAACTCCCAGACTTATAAGGAGTGTTAACTGATTGCCCCTGTACGGGTCATGTGATCATCTCTGGTCACTGTGTCTAGACAGTATACATGTGGAGTCACATCATAGGAACATGGCATCTTCTGCTTCACCTCATGGATGGGAGGGTATGTTGCAAAGAAGAGGAGTTTCTAGAGAAGGCACACTGGGAAAAATCTACTACCAGTGCTGCAGATGTTTTCTTTTAGTTTTATTGTGTGGACTGCCTACAACAGGAGGGTTACACAAAATTTATAGTAGTGATAAATATTACAAATATACCAAGGAAAATGTATGCAAGCATATATGTGACACACATTTCTGATGCTAGAATTCTAGTGATATTGTGTATATACCCTTAAAACATGGGATTATTCCATGTAATTTCCTATTGAAAATAAAGCTTAGGTCTCATTTTAACAAGAGATGTGCAAGTGTAGGTTAATATGCTCTAAGCATATATTCCAGTATGAAAAAAATTCATGTTAATAGTAGATCTTTTGTCATTAGACATTCTGTTTAGATTGCATTACAAATATAATAAGGTCCACTGAGAAAAAAAAAACAGTAACAGAAGAGTTAGATTATAGTCAATTTAGGAATATAAATAGAGGCTTCCTGATGACCCCAATAAGAGACAGCCATCTTCCTCCTCTCTACTCCTAGAATGTTTTGCAAACTCATCCCTTATAGTCAGTATCTCACTGTTCATAGCCCTTTCTTGCTGGACTCTTTGTTCTTCTAGACTGTGAACTTTTGGATATGAATAAGATATGGTGCCATATCTTATTCATCTTTGTAAGATTTTGTAAGATTCAGCACCTAGAAAATGATAGGTACTCATTGAAAGTCCATTGAACATCTAAGTGAGTGAATTCCCTTTAGAGAAGTCACAAGGCCAGGGGTATTCCAAAATCTTTTGATTAATTTATGACATGAAAATTTGTGAAAAATGTTTGACTAATATTGAAATATAAATAGCAAATGTTATAATACAGATATTGTTTGTTTTTAGGAACTCTGTAGGAACATGTAGGTGAAAAGTGTTGTTCAAGAGAGTTGAGTACTGAGGGGAAAAGTTTTACTGCCAAACAGGGAGCTGAATTCAGTACAGAGTCTAGGCTCTGGGGGATCTAGTATGGGGGGGGGGATTGGGTGGCCCTTAAATACTGAAGGACCAGGGATTGTCTCTGTCCCCTATTAGGAAGGCAAAGTTTCTGAGTGTTGTTGATTGGCTGGCAAGAGTTGGGCTTGCCAGTGAGATGGCCCTAGGCTGGCTGTCCTGTGGGTGCCTGCCTTGGGATTATAGCTCCCAGCTCACCTCTGCTGCATGAGAGATAAGTTTGAGTCAGGTTTGGGTCATCCAGTTGGGTCTGCAGTCTTGTCAGAAAGCTATGTGGCTAGATCACAAGTTTATTGGAGCCAAGAAGTTTGATAACTTAAAAAGGAAAATGATTTAATTGATGAACCTCCTCAAATTTCATTAGTGTGGGAGGAACAGACCTGATGAGTTTTGCTAAGAAGTGAGTGTAGAGTGAAGAAATGCATGTGGTGACTGTAGCCTGTTTTTAATAGTGCTAGTTATGGAAGGGATAAGAAAATAAATCTATGCAGAACCTACTTGTGGATGACTTTTAGATATGGGAGAGCTGAATCTATAGGAAGAGAACCAAGAAGATCCCAGACAGAAGCCAATGGCTACTTGATGTTTAATGGCTTGTCTTCGTAGGGGAAATAGCCAACACTGTTTTGTATCTTTCTGTTTAAAGAACCCAGGACCAGGAACAGAGAAAACAGATGTGGGGAGGTTCAGCCTGAGAGACTGATGAGGCAGACAAGGGCCAGTAGTCAAGGGGGTAGCAGTAAAAGAGTGATCATAAAGGCCTTGTTGAAATCATAGGCTATGGTGTCCAGAGAGGCAGAAAGGCGAGAGAACCCACAATGGGAGTGATATTCATGGAAAATGGATTGGGAGAGTTGGTGAATAGAAGTCACCATGAGAATAAAAAGTAGGAGTAGAATGATAAAGGGAGTAAGGTGGAAAGATGGTCTGGGGTAGAGTGGGGGGTTTCAGATTTCAGGATGAGTTGAAGGAGTTTTAAGCCTGTTATTGCAAAGTTGGATGGATGAAGAGGATTGAAGATACAATCATGGAGGGAACAGAGAACTGTGGGGCCATATTGGAACAAACACCAGAAACACTAAGGGAGAATCCTTGAGCATGTGGCAAGAAAACTATGCCAGCCTTCAGATTCTCGAGTGTAACACCTAGATGCCTAGATGTGGAAGAGGATTGGTGAAAGCCATGACCTCCGAAAGAAGAGTTTATTTTAATGGAAGTGGAGGTATAGTGGTGTAAAGTCACCATTGAGGAGCTGGGAAAGTGCTCACGTCTCTTGCTCTGGCTCTGAGGGTGGATGAGAACAGATCTAAATAAGGATAAGAATGTGGGCCAAAGCAGTGGGTGTCTAGGGTTTGTGTAAAGGATAAGAGCTGTTGATAATAAGGATTACTTACATAGAGGATGGAATGGTAGATCGGAGGGATATGTTAACAGAGAGGGAGTGAACTGAGTAGGCACAATTTAGTTAATGGAAGAGCTTATAGAACTATCTTGCCCCAAAGTTTCCATTGGGATGTTGGTGTAATGGAGTGTGCTTCAGTAAATACCCATCCCCTGGTGGCTAGCCTGGGCTGATGGTGAGTTCAGTGATGGATGATAATGGGTTTCGTTATACAATCCACAATTTATCAACTGTCCTGAGGTTTAAGAGTCTACATATTGAGGAGGCTAATAGAAGCTACAGAAAAAGCTTGAAGTAAAAAAGCAAACCTACAAAACAGACTAATTTAGTTAGTGTAGAGTATTCATGGCTGTAGTCTGTTTATTCTTGATAGTGTGTGTGATGCGTTGTGTAGTACATAGCGAGGTCCACTTCTCTTTTTGGGAGAATGGAGGGTGATACGGCTATGATCTTCCTTTCCCGAGACTTCCTGCTAGGATTTTCACAGCAGAGGCCACCACCAATTCAGTTGTCTTTTAGATATGGTCCCCACATACCTAAGTAGTAGCATATAATCTGATAACATAATTTTCTTTGCTGTCTACTTTCTTTCTAACTTCAGATTCATTACTGTTGTTTTTTGATCTTCCTTATTCTTTTTCCTTTAGTTCTTTAGGACTTCTACTTCTTTAATTTTTATTTTTTTATAAAGAGGGATTCATTCTTTAAAAAGATTTCTTCATTTATTTGAGAGAGAGGGTAAGCATGCATGAGTCGGGGGAGGGGCAGGAGGAGAGAGTGAGGAGAGAGAGAATTTCAAGTGGTCTCCCCACTGAGTGTGGAGCGTGGGGCTCTGTCCCATAACCATGATATCATGACCTGAGCCAAAAATCAAGAGTCAGAGGCTTAACCGACTGAGCCACCTTGTACTTAAAGGATTGTTTTGGCTAACCCTTTATAATCTAAGAGAGGTGGACAGACTATTGTGTAATATTGAGGAGAGAATAGTAAGAGATGGGGTTGGAGATTTATGCAGGGGCCAGATCATGAAGGGATTTGTAAGTCATGTTAAGGAGTTTTGATTTTATCCTTTAAGCAGAGGGAACCACAAAAGGATTTGAGCTTGGGAGGGCTTCAGATCATATCAGGAGTTTTCTGTTGAAGCATGGGATAATCTAAAATGTCTTATCATTGTTGCTAAAAGACTCTCACTTCCTTTTTCCCATTATTTACCTGACCAGGGTCTGTTTTCCTGTTTGATTAAAGCTGCCATGCCAGTCTAGATCAAGCTTTCTAAGGATCAAGGAGCAGACAGTAATTGGATGTAGGACAAACAAGCACCATTGCTTAGATTGTGGCTGACATGAAAAAGTAGCCCAGCTTTTGCATCTTGACTCAGACACAAAATGTGCTGCCGTCCAGAGAAAAATCTCTGGGTAACTATGATATAAAACAAATGGTGAAACAAAATCATATTCTAAAGGTTCATGTAACTCAGATCAGACTATTCTTATATGACTTACAATCAACTTTTAGGAAGACTAACTAGGATATTGGGTTGAGGTATATTAATATTTCTGGAGATGGAACTTACAGGAAATAAAGGGAAATATTCTTTGCTAAAGAATCAGAGGAAGGCCTACAAGGCCTTTATATTTAGTGGATGTAGAAAAGTGAATATTCAGAGTGGAGGAAGGCATCAGAAGTGCTAATAGTACTGCCTGTCCTTAGCTACTGCCACCTACTTAATGTTTCTTGACTTCCTTTTCAGACCAGATGGCAGAAAGGAAATTCACTGGGTCTGTGAGTGCTGCTTTCTGATTAGGTTTGATCTGGGGAGGAACTGGTGAATGCCTAAAACCAATCGTTACCCATATGTACTATTCACACGGCACTGAAAATGACTTATTTCTTGTTATATTTCTTAAAAATCATAGAAAAGCATTTCTTTATCCATTCACAAATATGTATTGAGCAACTGTGTTCAATAATGAACTATTGATATTTGGAAAATTATGGCACACTTAAGATCAATGAGAGAAGAGACTGAGCAGAATTCATAAGAAGTTCACTTACTTATAAGACTTCAAGTGGCAAGGAGAGGAAAAATCCTAAACATTTCGGATTAACCTTAATTAGTAAGCTAATAGATACCTGGTGTCATCTCTGGACTTAGCACCGTGTTAAATACTATACATATACCGATGCATAAGGTATAGATTTTGTTTCCCAAGGATTTAGAAGCCATTTGATGAGACAAGATAAACTCACAACCATACCCTGGATGGTACAAAAGGCACTAGTTTTTAAAGGAAAGGTAAAATTCAGTGGTATGCTAGATGTTGAAGAACAGAGAAAGAAATCAATGAGGGTGTAGATAATTATTGAAAAGTATTGGGTCCTGAGGGATGGGTGGATATGGGTAGGCGGAAAGTAAATTAGAGAGCCTTCTTTGTGAGGTGAAGAGAATGTCCAAGGAAGGAATGACATTGGGGTTTTCTTCAGATTAAGAAGATTAATATATCAGGCAGTTGGTCCCAAATATCTGAAAGCATCTCAGGAAAACTTAAGCAAAAGAGAAAATCAATGGTAGATTCTGGACAGCTCACAGAAATGAAGAATTAAATAATTAGGTCTGTAGAAGGATAGTTTGAGGATCTAGATGGCATACCAATTAAGAAACTTCTCAGGGCACTGTCATCAGATTGTTTTAGCTTTTGTCTTCAAATTCTCAGGAGAAAGAGCAATTTCTTTTGCCTGAATCGAGTGCCCACTTTTGGGATGATGAAGATACTTGGGTTCCTTCATCAACGTACCTCTCAGGGCAGAGTGGTAGTTTTTCAAAGGATAAACAGTATGACATTATCAATAAAGGAGAAAGTATATCCTATAAGCAAAAGCAGCAGATAAATAGAGATATCCCTTATGGAATCCTGACTAGCTGCTGGACACTGTTCTAAGTATCATTTCATTTAATACTTCAACAATTTTTATTCCTATTTTCTAGACGAGGAAAGGGAGGCACCGGGAGATGACTGCTGAACTTGCCCATGGTCACATGGCTCACAGTAGTAGAGCCAGCATTCAAACCCAGGCAGCTGAGCTCCCAAGCTTGTATTCAACCAGGCTGGATCCCAGGGAAGATGCAAGATGGCATTGTGGGAAGTGAAATTAAATAGGTAGAGTGGGGTCAGAGAGACTAGTTTAGATCAGAAATGGAAAAAAATAAGGACCCCCAAAGGGTAAGGAAATGACATAATAAATGTGAAGTTTAAGAAGTAGTCATCTTTGAAGACACATGCTAAAAATTTTAGAGGGTGAGGAAACCTGTAGTTTTGGAAGCATCCCCCACTTCAGGGTCATGACTGAGCATGGATAATGAAGATTTAGACCTTGAAAAGGCAAATACAGCAACTGACTATCTGTGTTTTTTACATGACAGTGAAACTTTTTCTCAGCATAACTCTGTGAGGGACGCCTGGTTGTCTCAGTTGGTTAAGCGTCTCTCTTTGGCTCAGGTTATGATCCCAGGGTCCTGGGATCAAGTCCCACATCGGGCTCCCTACTCAGTGGGGAGTCTGCTTGTCCCTCTGCCCTTCCCCTTGCTTGTGCTCTCTCTCGAATAAATAAATAAAATCTTTAAAAATATACCCCATAAATACTGTGCTTCAATTACTGAGTTAAAATTTTAAAGAACATTGGTGTAACAAGGAAGAATTATACTAGCTTAACTGTTTAAGGGAATTCCTGTTCTTCTAGGTGGTTTTAGGTTTCACAGCCTCCACAAAGCCTTGCCCAGCTGGATTCCTTCCCTTCCTTGAACTGTAATTGCCCTTCAGCTGTAAAATCTCTTTGGATCATTGTCCTAATGAATTCATTTTGTTGTTTCCTGCACATCTTCTCTCACTAGGTTGCAATATCTGTAAGAGCTGTTGTCAGTGGCGAACACACGCATGTGCTATTTGATACATGTAATCACACACACGCACACACACACACACACACACACATGCTGGGGCAGCTCACAGAAATGATACGTATAGCATACACTATATCCTCCATGGTGTGTAACAAGCAGTTCCTTGCTCACAGCAGTCACTCAGTAACTATTTGAAGCACGGATGATAGGAGGCACATCTGGAAGAAAAATCAAAAAGCCTTAATGAGTGTCTTGGTTTGGGTGACAAAGGAATAAATAAAAGTGAATCAGAGAACCTCAGAGTTTTAGGTTGCTTGACCGAGAGGATGGTGTATCAGTAGTGTGCCCTGATTTCCGGTAGTTTTTCCCTGCTTTTTTTCACTTACTCTCGTACCTTCTCTCTTTCCCGTAGAGCTCAGATTCAGGCTGAGGACTGGCCAGAGTGAGGCATTTCATTCTTTCTTCCCCACCAACTTAACATGACACACTCCTGTCGTGCCAGTGAAAGAAAATGAAGAAATACGGAGTTCTTTTTTTTTTTTTTTTATGGCAAATTTATTATACATGTCTCTCTGATGATGTAAATCTTTTAAATGGCAAGTCAGGCTGAAAGTTGGGTTATCTCTACACATGTTTGGAATTAATGCAGAAGTGTGTCTCAGCATTTCACATGGAGAAAAATAATCGTTTGAAACAGGATCACTTTGTCTGAATGGGAGAGTGTTCTTCTTCTTATTTTTTTTTTCTCCAGTTATTCATTAGACAACGAGAACTTCCATCAGAAGGACCTCTGTGGAGATATTAGAGAGTCTCCTGGTGGAGACAGTCCTTTTGCCTTCCCTTCCCTTTGGGAGAAGCAGTGTGAACAGTAAGGCTGTAGAATAGTCCTGTGTAAAACATCGCCGGAGAGTGAAGTGATTCTCTCCTGTGATGTGTGTTTTCTGGGAGGCCGTGGGGAGTCAAGTGCAGGCTGGGAAAAGAAACATGGTGGAGGTTACATTGGTATTTGTTGCTCAGGATTGGATTTTGGATTTCCCCCATTTACTAGGGCAGGTTTCTTTTCTTTTTTTTTTTTAATTTTTAATTTTTTAAAATTTCTTTTCAGCATAACAGTATTCACTGTTTTTGCACCACACCCAGTGCTCCATGCAATACGTGCCCTCCTTAATACCCACCACCTGGCTCCCCCAACCTCCCACCCCCTGCCTCTTCAAAACCCTCAGATTGTTTTTCAGAGTCCATAGTCTCTCATGGTTTCTTAACTGGAGCTACAGTCTCTTCTATAGAACAGGATTAACAACATAGGCCTTCTAATGCTGCTGAAAAGCTTAAAGAAATAGAGTGCTGGACCCAGAAGGATGCTCAGGGCATGGCCACCTCAACAGAAGAGAGACTGCTTGTGTCTCAGTAGTAAGCAGGCTGATTGGGGCATGGGAAGGAAGAGCACAGAAGGTTAACATGGGAACCTTTGTGCGAACGCCTTAAAAATGATGGTCTGCGAAGGAGGATTGTTTAGCGGGGGAGACAAGAACCACTGCCATTTCATCTCAACACCCCAGCATAATGGCACTGTGAAAAGTGCTGCAAAATTTGTAATGTTTATTTTTCCCATGATTACCAGCATCCTGCAAGTGACTTATAACCTCATCGTTAGAGGAAGTGAGATGGGTGTGAGGGATGTTTTACTATGCTTCTCTCATCTGGGGGAAGATGGACTCTTCTTAGGTGTGTGGAAGAATTGCTCTCAGGAGGAACTCAGGGAAAGAAAGGTATTTGAAGACATGGAGAATTAAACCAGAATTGAACAAGGAAGTGTCTGTGTCTATTATCCTATGTCCACATGTAAAAAATGAAGTGATATCCTGTTAGTTATCAGGTTACAGTTAAAGGTGGGGGGGGGAGGGCGGGGAAGTGTAGGTGAAAAGATGGAAAGGAGGAGATTTTCTGCACTATAGGACATTGGAAAATCATTCATTCATCAGATTAGTTATTTCATTTTATAATAGCATTATTTTATTAATCCTGCATTACGTGTCAGTTACTGTTCTAAGAACTTTACATGGATTATCTAATTTAATCTTTAGAACAATGTGATTAAGAATTTTCATTCACAGTACTTTTTATAATCTACAGATAAGGGGCTAAGCAGCTCCGAGAGATGGCATACCTTATCTATTGTACCACAGTATTAAATGCTGAAGTGGGGGCTTGAGTTCAGTTGGTCTGACTGCAAAGCCTGCGTTCCTCTCTGTTCCTGCTGTATGCTCGCACAGATGTTAAGACTGAAGTCTACCCTTGCCAGGGGTGTGTGCACAAGGAACAAGGCTTCTCTCTTCATGGAGCTTATTTTCTGGATCAGTGCGAGATGCTTCTTAGAGCTTGTGTGTTTTAGGTATTCTAACCACAGATCTATAGGGGAAGGGATTTCTTTCAACTCCCTTTGGAACAGTTTCTCCATCCTTGACGCTGTTGATTTTGGACTGGATATTTCTTTGTTGTGAGGCTCTGTCCTGTGCATTACGAGGTCATTAGCAGCATCCCTGGGCTCCACATGCTAAATGCTGGTGGCGCCCCCCATTGTGACACAGATGGTGTCAGATGTGCCCTGGCAAAATCACCCTTGATTGAGAATCACTGGGGGTTGATGACCCCATATGAAGGAATGGAGGGGACTCCGTCTGGAAGTGTGCAGCCAGCCTGCCGCATGTGTTCAAGAGGCGACAGAGGACTCATCCAGACTCATTTCACTTACTGATATCCGCTTGCTTCTGCAGATCAGTGTGCACGCAAAGGCCCTGGGAGGTAATCTAGAGCACATCATTAGGGAGTTTGACGTCCTGGTTGGGAAACAGAAGGATTAAGAGACAAAGGTTTTCATAATTAAAGAGCATAAGCTCGTCATGCAGAAAGAACAAATGAGAAGGCACTTTTATACTGTGTTCTGCACTCAGGTATCATTCGGCTGTTTTAGGATAGCGTGAATGTTGTTCTGTTTGAGGAGTTTCCAGATGTATGGAACTTCACGGAGGCTCTACAGCCGTGGTCCTTAAAGTATAGGTGCATATCTGAATCACCTAGTAACTGTTTCTCAGATTCACATTTCTGGGCACTACTCTAGGCTTGCTGAACCTGAACCTTCAGGCTGAGGGTCTTGGCTTTGGGAGTATATTAAAATGCTCTGATGTACATTCCTGAATCAGGACCATGGACAAAAGGTTTTCTTCCCATGCTATCTGGATGATCTTTGGTCATTCTGTCACATATAAAGCATTAAAAAAACAATGCTTTCATTGAGTTCAGTTTTCTTACTTGCTACACACACCTAGGTGGAAAGACTGTTGGGAAGTGTAGTCTATTCTATAAAGTCATGTGTTGAGATGAAAATGTGGGGTTCTAAAAGTAAAGAGCACAGGGATTGGACATTGGTAGACAATTAGCAATCCTTGCCACAGAATATTATCATTAAAACACAATAACAGCATTAGACACTTAGCAAACATGAAGCGTGTGCCCGGAGCAGTGAAAAGTAGCTGTGTGATGTTGCTGCTGTCATTATCCCTATTTTTTGGGGGGGGGTAGGGAAATGGAATCTCAAAGGGCTTAACAACTCCCTCCTCACGTAGTTGGTGGATATTAGAGCTAAAATACTAAACAGGTTCTATCTAGTTCTACAAACATTTTCCATGAGACAATCTAATTGCACTGCCTCTATTGCCTCCAATGAAGCTCCTAGTTACAGTTCTTGGATTCTTCAGATTTAGATATAAAACATATTTGGCCCTTATTGGTAATGGGAATGTCAGTATTCCTTTATCCTTCAGCTTTTGTTGCAATTTTACTACTGTGCATTTTAAACTTAATGTCTCCCTGGTCATTTTTATTCTAATTGGGGAAAGGAAATATCACCATAAGATAGGGTAGCTGCAGAGAGAGCCTGATTTTATTTAGTAAGTTTGGCATCCTTTTCAGTATATAGGGTTCAATGATCAAGGGGATCATATAGAAATAATAGGAAATATTGGAGTTGTAGTGATCCTACCAGGGTATGATTTATAGCAAATTTGTTTGGATTTATATAAATATATGTACCTCTCTCTGCATGATAGCTAGTTCATGAATTAAATAGAGAAATACCTGGTTAATCTTATTCATTATCTTGAGGTGACACAAAAAACAACCTCTTAGAAGTCTTAGGCAGTCTGCCTTAATCAAGAGGTTAATAATGAGTTCCTTATAGCTAGGTCTGTCCCTGAGATGGTTATTTGCCTCGAGAGTCTTTCCTTGAATTTCTTTGGATGCCCAGTAACACTGAGCTGGATTACACACTGACTGAACCAGTTTGATTATACAGTAAGTGAACTGGTTTTTTTAAGGAGGTATTTCCTCTATAGATAGTTGTGTGGGGTTGTAGAAGAGCAGAAATCAGTCTTACTATATCATGTGTCTGTCTTCTCATTCTGGGGTTGGATGAATATTCTGAGACAGAGAAAGAGACCAAGAGATCGAGATTGATTTTTTTAATTAGAATAATCCACCAAAAAAGAGAGACCCTAATAAAATTTCAAAAACAATAAAAGCCCTTATTCCTGGGAGATAGTCTCATGAGTATTATATCATTGAATTTTTTTTTTTGTATTTTTTATTCGAGAGTACCTAACCTCCTCCATAACAACTGAACCGTTCTGACAAAATTTTAAAGGTGACATGTGGCATTCTCATTAGGAAATAATAAAAATAATAAACTCTCATTCCATAAATTAAGTGAAGTCATTTTCAACAATTTATCTATTCTAAACCCCTTTGAAAGACTCCAGACCAATCATCATGGATAATTACTGAGAAAGATGTTGGAACATTGTTGGTGCTCATGGTGTGACTTTTGCAAATGCAATCATAGAGGTATAAATTGCCATTGATGAGAAGCCAAACAATTAATCACCAAATGGTGACTAAGCATCCAGGAGGATATTGGCTACAGAGTCATTTGCCTCCTCAGTCATAGGTCCTAATATTTTCAGTAGGATAGCTTCTAACTGTATGAGGATGGTTGTATCAGGATGTATCTGGGACTAGAGAAGGAATCTCTTTCTGGTTGAATATATGGGACCAATCCCAATCTAGGTAAAAAACCCCAGCAGCGATGAGATTTCATTATTGAAGGTACAGGGTCTGTCTGAATGAGGAGGTGCAGTCTGACAAGAGTGGGTCATTTTCTCCAGTAATTTTAGTGGTTCTACTGATTCTGTGCCTTAAACTCCTTTCTTCTCCTTGAACATAGCTTATTACTCCTCTTCATGCTCCAAATCTTGGAAGGCACTCCTGAATTTCGGTCTTGATGTTCTGCTTTCCTTTGCCTTGGCTATTATTACTTCTTAGCCCCTGTGGATGTACAGCTCAGTTGTCCAAACTAGTCCATCTTACAAGGGCACTCCTAGTAAGACAGATTCTGTGCTGCTTGGGTTCTTCGGTCCTCCCCTTCTCCCCCTCCACCTGCCTCATGAGACCTTGTTCTGCTGATGGATGCCCAATTGAAACTTTTGGTTTTCTCAAAAAAATTTATGAGATTACATTACAATCTAATATTTTGTAAGACAAACAAAGTAGAATTTATTCACATTTATTTCTCTCTCTCTTATCTTGAGAATTTATTTATTTCACAGAGAGGGAGAGTGACAGCAGGGGGAGTGGCAGGCAGAGGGAGAGGTAGGCAGAAAGAGAGAGAGAAGAAGGCTCCCTCCTAAACAGAGAGACCAACGACAAGGGACTTGTTCCCGGGAGCTCGGGATCATGGTCTGAGTGAAAGGCAGACACTTAAAAAACTATGCCACTCAGGCACCCCTATTCACGTCTATTTCTTATAAATGTTTCCCATACCCATAGTTTTCACTGAAAACAAACTAGAGGATGGTATTTATTAATTCCCTCATTAGTTTTTGATTCCATGTAAGAAAGTAATGATGTTTTAAGCATAGTTTCTATAAATCACAGCCTAGTAAATGCTGGGCTTTTGGAAAATCTGCATAATACTAGCATTGTTAAATTGGGGAGGGTAGGAAGCCTTTTTATGATACACATAATTCCAGTACTCAATCACATCAAACAGACTTTTGCCCTAATTCCTCATTTGTTTTAAATTTACATTAAACAACTTGGCAACAGTATTAGATGTAGTAAATGTACATATTTCAGCTGTAGCCAACAAGATATGCCTTCCCTCTATAGATATCATAATTTCATTCCTTTAGTCAACCAGTAATGTTCACTCAACAAATACTTACTGGAATTTTCACATATCCCAGCACAGTTCTAGGTACTAGGGGGACCCCACAGTGAATAAAACGGGCAGAGCTTCATGGAGCCTACATTCTATTTCAGTGGGGTAGAGATTGACAAGAAAATAGAATTCATAATATATGAGGTGGTGATATGTGCTAAGGAGAAAGAAAAAGCAGGGAGAGAGTGTGATTTTATTTAAAAGGGGATGCTTACGAAAGAGCTCTGTGAACATGTTGAGTAGACACAACTACACTGAAGGCGTGAGCACTGGGATACCTAGGGAAAGAGCATTCTAGGTGGAGAGAACAGACCGTGCCAAGGCACTGAGCTGGGGGGGATGCCTGGAGTGTTCCAGGTTCTTCAAAAAGAGCATTGGGGTGAGGAGGAGAATGGGAGATTATGAGGTCAGATGTCTGTTTAGTGTACGTGTGTGTGTGTGTGTGTGTGCATGTAGGTGGTATCTTGTAGGTGATCATAGGGACGTTTATTTTCAGTCTGAGTGTGACAGGTGGCATCTGAAAGGTTTCAAGCAGAGGAATGACATGTCAGACTTACAGTTTTTAGAAAATACCTCTGCTGCAATGTGGGAATATCCGGTAGTGGATTAAAGGATGGAAGCAAAGGGACCATCTACATGGTGACTGCGGTGTGTAGGCAGTGGAGTGTAGAAAAGTAGTAGAATTTGGGCTATATTTTAAAGGTGAAACTGCCGGGATTCATGATATATTGGATATGGGTTTTGAGAAAATGAGAGAATTCAAGGAATGCTCTCAAGTTTGTTTTATGCTGAGGAGATCTGTACGGTTTCTGAGTTACACAGGGAACAGCTGAGTTAGTTGCTCATTGTCGTCAGAGAGAACAGCTCTGAATCTGCTCAACTAAAACTAAAATTGAAATCTTTCCATTTTCTAAATAGGTAAGACTAAATAATTCCACCCAACAAGGTAATTCACTGAACTTTGGCCAATGAATTTTGTAGCTAATGCATTTTATGTGCACCTGTAAAAACGTAGTTTTTATTAAAAATCAAATGCTTTATGGTGAAGGTCCCCTTTTTGTCATACTTGTCTCTTCCCTATTATATGGTGTGGAACTCTTGGTTTTCAAAGGATAACTGCCTAGAGGCTTGAGTAGAATAAAGGCTGATTGTATACTTTTTGCATTCTCGAAGGTTCTTCTCTGGTTTACATCATTTGAGAGGACTGGGAGACAATACAAGTAGGCTGTCCAAGCAGGGCAACTCTTGGTGGTTAAAGCACATTTATTTCTGCTTCTGTCCCATAGGCTATTAGGACACCATGTACACAGCAGTGAATGTGAGGACACATTGCCTGTGACCCAGCATTTGCCAATGACTTCTTTAGACAGTTGATATCTGAGAGCATTTAATGGGCATGTGGACAGCGTACTTCTTTGGATAGTGGATGTGTGTGGCATAGAGGGAGGATTTTTTTTTTTTAAGATTTTATTTATTTTCTTATTTGTCAGAGGTCAAGCAAGCACAAGCAGGGGGAGGAGTGGCAGGCAGAGGAAGAAGCAGGCTCCTCACTGAGCGGGGAGCCCGATGCGGGACTTGATCCCAGGGCCCTGGGACCATGACCTGAGCCGAAGGCAGATGCTTAACCAGCTGAGCCACCCAGGTGTCCCTAGAGGGAGGACTTTAAAGGTTGGCTGATTCTGGAATGGAACTGATTTCTGGTTCTACTACATGTTAGCCGTGTTATTTAAGCACTTTGAATAAGTAATTTCATTTAACCTAACAAGCTTTTATTATGCATGTTAGACAAAAATGAGAAGACATATATAAAGTACCTGAGGTGTGGAAGATGGTTTTTCTCCAACTCTTACCTATTCCTGCAGTGTATTACATTGTCAGAGAGTAACAAGCCCCATCCAGATTAGAGCGGTAACTATAGAAATGCTTTCATTGAGTAATAATTCAATGTTATGCTTTCATTTTTTTTAAATTTTTTTTAAAAGATTTTATTTATTTATTTGACAGACAGAGATCACAAGTAGGCAGAGAGGCAGACAGAGAGAGAGGAGGGAGCAGGCTCCCCATGGAGCAGAGAGCCTGATGTGGGGCTCGATCCCAGGACCCTGGGATCATGACCTGAGTCGAAGGCAGAGGCTTTAACCCACTGAGCCACCCAGGAACCCCTATGCTTTCATTTTTTAAAAATTGGAGGTGATACATATAATGTTCAATTAAAACATTTCTCTATTTTTTTAAAGGTGTTCTGTTATCTAAAATCTCATCTGTAAAGTCTACATGATACATTCCTCATTGAAGAAATTTCTCTAAGCCAATGCCATTTCCTTTCTGAGGCTGAAAGGAAACTCACATCTCAATTTAGTGTCTAGTTGCATAATTTATCTTATTTTAGTTTTTGATAATGCTAGTCAACTTACTTTTAGCTCATTTCTTCATTCTTTTTTTCTTTAACAGTAGAACTCTTGTCATACTGGGTTTATTTTTTAATCATCCGTAATCAACATGATTTGTGTATGATAAAGGGCACCCTCTTAAAGTGTACAATTCATTGGGTTTTGACAGTTGTGAAACTGTGGGCACAATGAAGAGACAGATCATTTCTGTCATGGCCCAGAATTCCCTCATGCCCCTCCCCCCACCTCCAGCCCCAACCCCAGCCAGCTACTGTCTGCTTTTAATTCTGCCAGCCTTTGCAAAGTCGTTTTAAGGCAGAAGACATTTGACACTGGTTTGAGAAGCAAAGAGGAGGAGAAGAAGAGGAGATAGCAAACATCCACTCTTGAAAGAAATTCAATTGAGGAGAAAGCCTAAGAGAGGAAGTCAGACACAAATTGAGGGAGGAATTTTTAAAAATTAAAAAAAAAAAAAGATTTTAGCATGCTTACGTGCTGAGTAGAAAAAGCAGTGGAGAGGGGGATTTTAAAACTGCTGAAGAGAGTGGAGATCTGTGACGGAAAAGGAGCCAAAAGAGATGAGAGGGCCTGGGATGAAAAGTGTAATTGGGGGAATAACTCGAAACAAGAAGAAAAAGAGCTTTTTCTCAAAAAGTGGAGGTGAGGTGGTATGAGACAAAGCAAAGAACAGCTATATTATTGTACTTCAAGACAGGGTTGAAGAGCTCATATCTGATGGCTCAATTCCTTTTATCGAGCGCCAGGAAAGCTCGTGTGTTGAGAGATATGGAGAAGAGAAGCAAGAGGGTGCCCGAGGACACTAAGGAGGCTTTGGAACAGCAGCTGTGAGAGAATGGGAGCAGACAAAGTTGTCCTGTATGACGAAGATTACTGAGTGGCACTAAAGCTCTCCTTCACCTCGGAAGTCAGGACTTCATGGTGGAACCAATCTCCTGGCGATTGTTTCTTTCAGTTGTGCTGTGTGGCTAAGATATAGCAGCAAGGGAAGTAGAAGATGGGGTTTTTCAAAGCTGAGGAGAAGTTGCAAAGAGTGTAGAGTGAAAGAACCGGAAAATCAGGAGATCGAATGCTTGTAGTCAAGGAGATGGGGTTATATGCCACAGAGTTTAAATGTTTTGGGGGAACCAGTCAGCATCAGGAGTCAGGAGAGGGTGAAAATGTTTCATGTTCTCTTTCATACGGGAAGCCCTGTAAAAAGAAAAAGAAGTGAAACACCAATCCTTCTAATTTATAACTTGTTAATTTAATTCAGTTTCCATGAAACAAACATGAGTTGAGTGTGCGTTGGTTACAGAGGGCCTTCTGCACAGTGTAGGAACAACAGAAGATGCTGTGACACACAATGTTCCATGATCTTGGACCATGTAATCTGGAGACTTTGTGTCTGTGTTTCAGTTTCTCCGTTGTCTAGCTGTGTGACCTTGGACAAGTCAATTGACCTCTCTATAACTCAGTTTCCTCATTGCTAAAGGGAGACAATAATAGTACTCAACTAATAGTGTTTTGTGCAAATTAAGTGCTTTAATATGTGCTAACTGGTAAGTCTAGCTATTATGAATAGGAGTCAGAAAACCTGAGTTTAAGCCACAGATCTAAATCAGAGCCTTGAGTCTGGGACTGTGGGCAAACCATCCAACCATTGCTGGTTGCTTTTCACTCACCTCATTTGTAAAACAGGTTTAATAACCTTGACTGCATATGCTCTAGTGACAATTGAAGGAGATAATATATGTGGCAGTACTCTATAACTCTGAAATCCTAATCAAAATAAAGACGTCTTATTATTCCCATGGAATGTGTTGTATTAATTGTGTGTCCAGTTATATAAGAATTATATAAAGTAATGAATGTGAAAATTTCAAAAAATGAAATGTTTATATAAGTGTAGAGCAGCATTGGGAATTGGAATTGTTTTGTGGGCTTTATTATAATTTAATTATATAGTAATATGATTATATTTTTAACTTGTAGCTCTGAAGAAAATAAATTGGAGAGAAGGCAGCCATTTTAATTTCTAATTAAAATAAAGTTTTTGCTCTCCTCATGGATCTCATTTCCTCCTTTTGCCTTAGCATGTGGAGTTGAAATTTGACAGTACTTAATCAATACCAATTTCAGTTGATTCTGACCTTTAATGGTATTGAATCTAAGAATTTATTCATGTACAGAATGTTGCAAGTTCTTTTAAAGATTTGTGACAACTCTGCATTTTAGCTTCATGGAGCATTATTGGAGGATAAATTATAGCATTTGTTGTCACTAAGGACCCCTTGACTTTCTTTTCCCTTTTCCAATTAGCTGGCTCTTATTAAAGTCAGGTTTATTGGGCTATAAGTTATAAAAGTAGTATTCATCCTTTTTAGGCATGTAATTCTATGGATTTTGACAAATGTATGCAGTCAAGTAACCACCAACATAATCAAGGCATAGAACATTTCCATCACTTCCAAAAGTTCCTTTTAAGCTTCTTTATGGTCATTCCCCTTTCCCTGACCTCTAGTCCCTGGCAACCACTGGTCTTTTTTCTTTTCCAATTGTTTTGTCCTTTTCAGAATGTCGTTTAAGTCAGTTAGCTATTTTAAGACAGGTTTGGAAACCTCTTACAGAACTTCATTACTAATTACACCCTTATTTATTCATCACCTGGGCATGTGTGAGTGTTTGAATGTATGGGTCTAGGTAACTGGCTATGGGTAGTTGAATGAAGATGGGCTAATGAGCCCACAGATGCAGGCTTCATTTAAGACATAACAGCTCCTAGGTGTGATTGTCAGAGATGGGGTCAGCATGTTAACAATTGCAGGAAATCCAGGAACAGGAAAAGATTATTTTTCAAAGATTTTATTTGTTTATTTATTTATTTGTCAGAGAGAGAGAGACAGAGAGAGAGAGAGAGAGAGAGAGAGCGAGCACACAAGCAGGCAGAGGTGGAGAGAGAAGCAAGGCCCCCACCAAGCAAGGAGCTGATGTGGGACTCGATCCCAGGACCCCGGAATCATGACCCGAGCTGAAGGCAGCAGCCCAACCCACTGAGCCACCCAGGTGTCCCCAGGAAAAGATTATTTTTGTCAGCTGCCACTCAGTAGATATTTTTTTTAATATTTTATTTGTTTATTTGTCAGATTGAGAGAGAGCAAGAGAGAAAGTGCAAGCAAGGAGAACAGCAGGCAGAGGCAGAAGCAGACTTTCCCTGAGCAAGGACCCCATTGAGGAACTTGATCCCAGCACTCTGCGATCATGACCTGAGCTGAAGGCAGACACCTAACTGGCTGAGCCACCCAGGAGTCCCACTCAGTAAATATTGTTGACATCAAATGAGTGATGCTCTAATGGAACACTAACTAAATTGCTTTACCTATTGCCAATCTATATGATAATCATGATAATAAAAGCAGAATTAATCGTATTTTGCCCATTATACTGGCCAGTTTGGAGTACCATAGTTTTGGTAGATGTCCAGGAGCACAACAAGAGAAAACTAAATTGATTGCAAAATGGTCAGTTGGGAGGCAGTGTAAACTCTTCCCATAACATTTGGGGGAGAATGAAACTCATTCCTAACTGCCTGTTGTGATAGCTTCAAATTATTTAGTACATTCCTTGGAGAAAGTTGTCTTTTCTTACAATTCTTTTTTTCTTCCCATTCGTTAGGACAATTATAAGAATTTCAAAGTCTGGATCGTAGCATCAGCATAGGTGTAGGTAGACAGGGAGGCAGAATGAATCCACAGTTAAGTCTGTGCTACACAAACAACAAGCACTTTTAATATATTTCACTTAATCCTCACAAACCCCCTGAGAAGTAGGTAAATCACCATTATATAGATAAGTAGGTAGAAAGGGAACTTGTCCAGGGTCACCCAGCTAGCAAAACCAAGTTTGTCCTCAAGGGTCATGGTCAGTGCACCTGCCCTTGCTGATTTCTGATATGGCAGCCTTTAATGCTGTAAGATGACTTTTCAGTGTTATCCCTTATGCTCCATTTATCTACTGGCTAAATGTATTGATACCGTTCACAGTGCAGCAGCTTTATGATTATGCACAATTGTTCAACAAATAACAGGAATTGCTTTTTATTTTCTATATTTAGGAAGTTAGACCAACTTATAATAAATACAATGACCTTTAGGTCAGACATTTCCTGTAAAGTAATGACCAGGCCTTCTCTAGCCCGCTATTAATTATGATCTGAGAGCACTCAGCCATTGTTTTAAAAATAATAAAAAAATAAATAACACAACAAATGATACTTTGGTTATTATGTAACAGTGTGGTGGGTGTTAAAAAGGTAATATCGGTAGCCTGTGACTATTTCCCGTCATTTCACTTACAGAGTAGATGAACACATTTTCCGGGAGGCCACGAATTTACCAGATTTCATTGGGCTATATTATTCTCTCAAGCCTAAAAAAAATTCCTGGAAGGTTACAGTTAGGCAAACTTTTGAAGGTTATGCCACTTAAAATAATATGAAATACATACCAGTTTCTTAGGCTAATGAGAAAACATTTTATTTTATTAAGTAATAGTGACCTGTATATCACCACTCTCATTTCCCTTCCTCCTCCTTTCTTTTTACATCTCTCTGGACATATGTGAAGAAATCTCTAGTTTATGAAGGTCTTGAAGCAAAACTTTTCTTAATTTTTTTTTTCTCTTGAAGGAGGCTCCCCCCTCCCCCCTCCCTATAAGGAAGATAAAATTTCACACCCTTCCCAATTCTTGATATAAGCCTCTTCTCTCACATGTGAGCTGAATATGAAAGACCAGAGCACCAGGTCTTTCTTAAAGAAAAAAAAAAAAAAAGAACAAAAACATCTTATAAGTTGCAAACTTGCAATCTGTTACTCCTGATTTTTGGTTGATTTTGCAAATTAAATGCACTGGGAATGAATCGTTCATATATAATATTTGCCTTATAAAACATAATCCACTATGGCAGCATTTATGGTAGACGCAGTACATGAATATGAAATTAATTTTATTTGCATAAAACTGCTACCGTTTCAAATGAATGTCACTGAAAGAAAAATGGTAGTTCTGTGGAGTTCAACCCTTTGGCCTACAAAAAATTGCAGGTGAAGTTTTTACCTGAATTGTAGCAACTGCCTAAAAACACTACAGAGTTGTAAAGAGTAGAGATTCCTGGTGACTATGATCTTGTTTTGCTTCTGACGTGGTGCCTTTCCACCCCCGCCCCCCAGACTCAGATCCTTTGACTAAATCTTGGAACTAGGAATTTGGGATTAATATGTGCTTGTATTAAAACTAGTTTTTTAACATTACGTTCAGGACCAGTGTTCAGCAGTTAGATGGCAAGTTTGCACTCACTGAACCACAGATGCCTGTTAATATAACTCTTGTGTTCATTGCAAATTGACCAGATTTACTTTGTGCTACATAATTGAAAATAGTTACACAGGTCTATCTCTATAATTTATATTAGGATGGGATCTTAAAGTATATTTAGAGTGTTTTTACCCATGGCTTTTTCGAAGAAGATTTTCTATTCCATTTAAGGGAAAATTGTCTGTGTGTGTGTTTGTTTGTTTATTTATTTATTTTTAAGTTGACATGTTTGCCCTAAGATCTTTCATTTGCCTAATCTATGTGAGGAAGATAAACTTTTACCTTCGTCTCTGGTGAGATGTGAAAGTCTTTCCAAGTGAGACCTATGGGTTGCTTTCTACTAATTTTGTAAGAAAAAAAAATGAATGAACTGATAAGTCTTACACAAGTTCCTCAAGGTGGCAATATTTTATGGAACAAGGAGTTTGGATTTTATAATGTTCATATACACTTTAGGGTTTTTTTTCTGCAGCCATCTGTGCCGTAACTCATGATTTCTTGTGCGTTTTTAATCAGCATCAAGTTATGCAGAGCCCCAGTGTTACTGCCATCTAAATACTTAAAAGAGTCAAGTGCTGCAGGATATTAGAACTCGTAGCTGTGGCATTATGGTGTGCACTTTCTTCCTGTACCTGAGCAGATGATGTGCAAATAAGGCCTGCTGAGCGGCTGGGAGCTCGGCTGGCAACAAGAACCCTGGGGCTGGCGTCTGAGGCTGCCAGGGGGCCTGGCCTTCTCACAGTTCAGCCTTGGGTCCTGCGGGTTCGGGAAGATGGACGGGTGCCCTCTCACTCCTGGCTGACTCTGACCAGCCTCTCAGTACTGAAGGAAGAGGCGCACCGGCAATGCAGCGTGATTACCACCTAGCCTGATCTTCGACAGCATTTTAATTGCATTGTGTGGCCTTGGAATTATGGTTTCTTTAAATGCCTACGTAACGATTTTTTTTCCCTCCGTTATGTGTAATTTAGCTGGGAAAAAAAGAACGCAACTGAATTTCATTTCAAATAGAAATGTGTTGCACCAGCTGCAGATTGAGGCCTGGCCTTGATTTGCACATTTTCACAGATTCAGGGGATGTTCTGCCAGCAGCCAGCGTAAGAGCTGGGACGTGGCCAAAGAGCAGCTTTTCATCGAATATATTCTATTCCAGCTTCCAAATGCACAGATCCAAGGAACTTTTTCCTTGAGAAGACACTGATATATTTACTTGGAATAGCATTATACGCACATATAAATCAAGAGGCCTGGCAAGAAAATCAGTACTTGCAGGTTTTAGTTCTGAGTCATGGATTTGTTCTATGACTTTGGGGTAGTCACTTCTGCTGCTGCACCCTTCTCATTTTAAAAACCAGTGCATTGCCTATAGAACGGGTATCACTGGGAGTTGGGCAGCTACTGTGGAATATGGCTGATCCTTGGGGCTACCTAAAAAAAAAAAAAATTGACATTTTTATTGATGTGTAACAAAGGTACAGAAGTGCTATCAAGTATATGCTTATATCTCCATGAATTTTTACATGGTAAAAACATGCATGTAACCATCCAGATCAAGAAAGGGAACATGAGCAATGCCCATAAAGGCCCTCAGAGGCTCCCTCTCAGTAACTAACCCCACCCACTTTCCCAAAGGAAAATGCTATCCTGACTTCTAACAGCATAAATTGGTTTTTGTGTCTTTTTAAACTTTGTGTAAATGGGGTCCTCCATTCTTGCTCTTTGTTTCTGACTTTTCATTCATCCATATGTATGTAAGATTCATTCATGTTGATGCATGTGGCAAAATTCCATCATCCGAATGTACTAAAATTTATTGATCTGTTAAAAAAATGAGAGCATGTTAGGTTAAGTGATGCTGCAGTCTCTCTTTGGTTTGAAGGAGAGATTATAGCTGAATGACCAATCAGAGACCTGTGTTCTGATGTAGACGTGATGTGGTTGTGTTGTGGTAGCTCTCACAAGATAGCATTTAATGCAAACTCAAATTCCCGAGAAGTAGAATATAACAACTTAAAAAAATAGAGATGTTTGGACATAATATATATCAAAAAGAAGGGTTTTTATATATTTTGTTGTGCTCTGTACTATTAGGTTCATTAAATGTATTGAGTCTCAGACACTATATTAGGTATTTTTAATTCTTAGAGTAAGTCTACAAAGTATTATTATTCTAGGTTTTTTTTTTTTTAATAGATGAGAAGACTGAGTATGAGCAAGTTTAAGTTAGTTGTCTGTTTCTATATAGCTTCTAAGTAATGGAACTGTGATGTAGGCTGTATCATCATGCCTCTTCTCCTATATCTTCTTACAAATTACTTAGGCGTGGTATTTGCATACCTGGAATGTGTATTCCGGTGAAGGCTGAAGCTGCAAGTGGGCAAAGCAGACAGATTAGATGGGAATTTCAATATGGTAGAGAAAAATTTTAAGAGCCGTATGGGAGCTATCAGCACATAGGAGGGAAATGCCAGCGGCAGCCTATGGAGTGAAGAAGAGACCGCAGGAGGGGTGGAGTTGTAGGGTGGAATGGTCAGAGAGCATTCAAGGCAGTACAGGGACACATAAAGAGTATGGAATATTTGGGAATGTTGCTGTCAGAAGACATCAAGGCAGCTGGCTGGAGTGGGGTGGCGGAAGAAAGGATGTGGTAGGAGTGAGGCTGAGGAAGGAAGCGTAGATCGAAGCACAGAGGACTGGGTTTTCCTCCTAATGAACTCAGGATTTTCCATGTCAGGAATGTGTAGCCATCAAAAGGCTTTTCATCATGGAAAAATCATGATTGTAGGTAGGAGAGCATTCTGGTGCCAGTGTCCTTTAGCCAGAGACATATCTGTAATTGGAAAACATGAATTTGTTGCTCATTGCAATGAGGGAAAATCTGCGCTACGGGCAACAGGGGGACATCTCAATAAGAAGGTGTTAGAAAGGACTTGTTGGATCAGGATTGCGGTTGGGTGAGTTTGGGGAGGGTCCGAAAAAGTGGGGGTTCATTCTGGATTGGGATCTACCAGGAAATGGGGGTAATTCTATGTACCATAAATATACTAACCGGTACATATATGGTACATACATGGTACATAATAGTAATTATGTACCATAACTAGTATAATTTAGTACTATAATAATCTTGTCTAAAAGAAGGACAGAAAAGAGAGGTTTAAAGCTGTATTTGGCGAAGGTGCAGCAGCCCCTCATATTAGTTGGAGACAGGGATGTTTGGTATTTTTATCATTTATGCAATGAATTTATTTGTGCGGGCATAGAAGAGATTATGAAATGGTCTTGGTTTTGGTCTCGTTTCATCACAGTAAATTTGGCTGATATTGGCATTCTTTTGAGATTGTTTATACCAATGGAAGAGTCCCATGGCCTAGCTGTGAGTTTCAGGCCAATTTCTGGAAGGGCTGCTTTTCTGTTTCTCAGTGGTTAGTAATGTGGTATGTAAACTCAGTCTGGCCCTTCTCATATCCTGGATCCATTATGTCCCAGCTGAGTGATATTTGAAAAATACTTATTTTCCTTGTGCCTTAATTTCTTTAACCCACTGAATCACCCAGGTGCCCCAACCTTAATTTCTTATCCGAAGATGGGGCTGTTTTGATGAGTTATGAAGAATATATGGGGATATGTACCCAATATAGGATCACCTAAATATATAAAGCAAATATTAACATACTTAGAGGGAGAAGCAGGCAGCAATACAGTAATAGTAGGGGATTTCACTACCCTGCTTTCCACAACGGATAGATCATCTGGATAGAAAATCAATAAGGAAACATTGGATTTAAACTACGCATTAGACCAGAAGGTCTTAACCAATATTTACAGAACATCCCATCTAACAGCCGCAGGACACACATACTTCTCAAGTGCACATGGAACATTTTCCAGGATAGATCATATGTTATTGAAGTCTTTATATATTTAAAAAGATTAAAGTCACAGCTAGCATCTTTTCTGGCCCCCGTGGTATAAAACTAGGTGGTGAAATTTCAATAAGCACTTAAAAGTGAATGACACTGGTGAAAGAAATTGGAGAAGACAGGAACAAATGAAAGATATTCCCTGATTGTGGATTGGCAAAATGAATATAGTTAAAATACCCACACTTCCCAAAGCAGTGTGCAATACAATCCCTTTGAAATTTTAATAACATATTTTATAGAGATAGAACAATCCTAAAGATTGTGTGGGAACATAGAAGACCCTGAATAGCCAAAACAATCTTGAGAAAGAAAAACAAAGCTGGAGGCATCACACGTCCTTATTTCAAACTATGTAACAGAGCTATCGTATCCAAAACAATATAGTATCAGCATAAAAACACATACAGATAAATGGAACAGAATAGAGAACGCTGAAATAAACCCACATGTATATGGTCAATTAATTTATGATAGAGAGGTGTATTTATGACAGAGAGTATATAAGGAGGAAGGGATAATCTGTTCAATAAATGGTGTTGGGAATACTGGACAGCCACATGAAAAAGAATGAAACTGGCCTCCTCTCTAACACCATACCAAAAATGAATTCAAAATGGATTCAAGGGTTGAATGTAAGACCTGAAACATAAAACTCCTGCAAGAAAACACAGGGGGAAAGCTTCTGAACATTGGTCCTGGAAATGACTTTTTAGAGTTGACACCAAAAGGAAATGTAACAAAAGTAAAAATAAACAAATGGGACCACATCAATTGAAAAAGCTTCTGTATAGCCAAGGACATCATCAACAAAATGAAAAGGCAGCCTACCTAATATGAGAAAATATTTGTAAACCATGTATTTGGTAAAGGATTAATATCCAAAATAGGTAAGGAACTCCTACAACTCAGTAGCAAACGCCAAACAATCTGATTAATAAATAGGCAGAGGAATCAACTCGACATTTTCCCAAAGAAGACAGACATACAGCTCACAGGTACCTGAAAAGATGCTCATTACCACTAACCATCAGGGAAATGCAAATCAAAGCATGATGAAATAGCACCTCACACCTATGGGAAGAAATGGCTTTGTTCAAAAAGACCAGAGAGGACAAATGTTGGTGAGGATGTGGAGAAAAGTGAACCCTGTGCACTGTTGGTGGGAATGCAAGCCAGATGCAGCCACTAGGCAGAACAATATGGAGGTTCCTCAAAAAATTAAAAATAGAGCTACCGGGGCACCTGGGTGGCTCAGTGGGTTAAAGCCTCTGCCTTCGGCTCAGGTCATGATCCCAGAGTCCAGGGATGGAGTCCCGCGTCGGGCTCTCTGCTCAGCGGGGATCCTGCTTCCTCCTCTCTCTCTGCCTGCCTCTCTGCCTACTTGTGATCTCTGTCAAATAAATAAAGTATTTAAAAAAAATAGAGCTACCACATTATGTAGCCTTCCCACTTCTGGGTATATATACAAAGGAAACAGGTGATCAGAGAGATATCTGCACTCGCCATGTTCGCTGCAGCATTATTAACAAAAGCCAAGATATGGAAACAACCTAAGTGTCCATCAACAGATAAATGGATAAATGAGATGTGACATACACATACTGTGGAATTCTAGTTACTGTATATGGGAAAAGAAGTCCTGCCATTTCAGACAACATGGATGGAACTTAAGGGCTTTATGCTAAGTGAAATAGGCCAGAGAAAGACAAATACTGTACAATATTACTTATTTGTGCAGCTAAACCCATAGACACAGAAAGTAGAAAGTGGTTGCTAGGGGTGTAGGAGGTTGGGGGGAAATAGGGAGAGGTTGGTAAAAGGGGGCAGACTCCAGTGTAAGATGAATGGAGTCTGAGGAGCTAATGTAAAACATGGTGATGATGGTTGATAACACTGTACACTGTATTGCATAATTGAAATTTGCTAAGAAGGTAGAACTTAAATGTTCCCACCCCCCCCCCACACAAAGATAAATATGTGAGGAGATGGACGTGTTCATGAACTAGATGGGAGAATCCTTTTATAAACTGTATGTACATCAGGGGCGCCTGGGTTGTACAGTTGGTTAGGCATGTGATTCTTGGTTTTGGATCAGGTTTTGATCTCATGGTCATGAGATCGAGCCCCATGTGGAGGGCCCTATGAAGCCCTACATGGGGCCCCCCTTGAGCCCTGTGTGCAGCCCCGCCTTCGAGCTTCCCGTGGAGTCTGTGGGGAGTCTGAGATTCTCTCCCTCTCTATCTACCCCTCCCATTTATGCTCTCTCTCTCTAAAATAAAAAAATCTTTTTAAAAAAGTATACATACATCAAAGTACTGTGACATGCACTTTAAGTTGCTTACAATTTTATGTATCAATTATGCATCAATTAAACTGAAACTAAAAAACAATGTATGAGATAATATATGTAAAATACATAAGGCAGTGCCTTGCATGTGGTAAAGTCTCAATAAATTCTAGTAGTAGTAATAGTAGTAGTAGTAGTAGTAGTAGTAAAAAGCAGAAGAGTGGTATTTTGGCAAGACAATTCCATCAGAGGGGAAAATAGGCATGAAGAAGGAGAGATGGAGAAATTCATTAGGAGCACTGTCCAGGAATGCATATGATAGACGGTTCTCTCTTGAACCTGTGCCGTGGAGGCAGGCATGGAGAGAGGGTGCAGCTGGTGAGCGCTAACCCTGGGAGCTCTTGTTCACCAGTAATGGGTTGAAGGGAAGGAGAGGAAATGAGACAGTTTCCATTTGCTTCTGGTTTGGATGAATGGGTAGGAAGTGAGTTCAGCACTAGAGACTGGGAATATAAGAGCAGAAGAGCACATTGAAAAGCAGACATTAGAGCCAGATGGAAATGTTCAGTAGGCTGCTGATGATACAGGACTGAATCTCAGGGGAGAGGTCAACCACCATAGCCTTTTGCACTTTCTGATCTCTCATAAAGGGGCCAGCTGTCTAGGTGAGAAAATAAGTGCCACTGACCTTGCCCTCCGTGGCTCCCATGGCTCCCGTCTGTAGGACTGTGGGAAAGGGCTTCAGTTATTTTGTATGCAGTGTCAAACCTAGACCCACCCCAGTAGACTGTCAAAAGTTATGGACTTGTGTTTAATCAACAACGTGAAATTTTTCTGTGCCAAGATCTTGTCAGAAATTTTTAACCTTGAACTCTTTTCTGCATGATACTTAATCAAAAGCTTGGATGGGAAAAAGTGTATGTATGGAATGCCTGAAAGGTGTACAGTTTATAGATGGTTTATTAGATGTCTTATATGTCACCTATGCGTGTATGTATGTATGTATCTATCATCTGTCATCTATTTGCTTTTATTAATCTGGCCATCAGATTTGCTGGGTAACTGGATTGTTTCAGATCGGTTCTTATAGGATTGCATTTACTGACCTGTGATTTGGTATTATGCCATCAGCCTGTATTGAGAAATATTATAAGAAACAACCAAGGGAACTAGGGTTTACTTTTTTATTCACTGTTTTAATATATTGGAGAATCAGAGTCTTTATGTTGCACAGGGGAATTTATGAGGACTCTGGGGAAAAAATCTCAATAGTATATATTTCCTTCCTTGACATGTGGAATTGGGTAGCTGAGGATGTTTCCTTCTGTGCACTGATCACTGGGAAGCTCAGAGTAAAATATATGGTCTTGAATGAAGCTTCTGATTATTACTATATGTGCTCATGTATTAACCATACCTCTATAGTTTTATTTTCTCTCTCCTATTTTTATTTCCCCTTAAACATCATTTTTTCAATTGTTCTAGTCTTGTAGTGGTAAATTGCTCCAGTTCTTGTTTGGAATGAGGAGTATAGATGTGCACTGGGGCATGCACACACATACCGAAAATCATATATTTTTTAGTAGCATTAATGGAACGATCTGGACAAAAATGTTTTTATTCAAGTGAAGATGGCTCTTCTTTGTGGAATATAAAAGAAACACCTTAATTTCTATCACTTCAGAGTTTTACCTTGATGGCAAAGTCATACTAAAAAAAGTACAATATGTGATAAAATATGGGTCAGCCCTCGTGCTTCTATGCATAGTATATTAGGAAAAGCTCTGCAGTTGAAATCAGAAGATTTCTTAGTCTGTTCCTAGCTGTGTGGCCTTGGACAAACTGCTTAATCTCTGTGGGCTTTGGATTTCTTAGTAGAGCGAGCATGAAAATATCTGCTCTCCCTACCTTATCTTTATTGCAGATTAAATTAGGGAAGACATGAGCCTCTGTAAACTGTAAAGAGGTATAAGCATGATTGCTCTTCAGGCATTGATTCTATGAGGAGTATATTTTAATTTTGTCTGAAGAGTATCTACCTTAGCTTTAGAACAGAAATCACCAACTCAAATGCCACTACGAATGAACAGGGGGAGAGAAAAAAAAAATATTGTGATTCTCAGCAATTTTTCATCTCTTTCATCTTTTTCAAATCTTTCATCTTTTTGATAGAGGCATTAGTAAGAGACATGGTGAACCTGTACCTTAATTTTACAGTAGGAAAAATGCAACTGACACTCAGCCAGAGTGGGAGGGTTAATAGGATGTGGCAGAAACAGGCCAGCAGGAGAGGGGATGTGCCCTGAGCCAGAGCAACCATTATTGAGTCCTTGCTAATGGTTTCCACGCAGGAATGGGAGCTTGTGTTCACAGATGACTTTTTTCCAAGAGAATACAGAAAAATTAAATTTTGTGAAAGTTCTCCTGATTTATAACTTCAGTAATTAGTTCAAATTCTAAAGAAATACACTGTGTAACGTTGTTCAGGGAAAACTGAATATTGTGTTCAACCTTTGGCCTACGAGTTCATGATATCTGCTCTGGAAACAGTTTTCAAAATTCACCTTGTGTTTGAGGCCACATAGGCTCAAGAAAGGATACATTTGTAAGTTGTTTTTAGAAAGCATGCCTGGATCTATTTTACCAAGTGTTACAAAGCTTTTTCTCTGGTGCGTATTCATTAAAATCTATACATTGTGTTCTAAATATATTGTTTTGTTTCTAAAAGGCACTCTTTACTGTGAATGCATTTTAGAGGCATACATTAAAACCCAAAGCTAATATGGATGTAAAATACAAAAGTAGCAGTATTTATAGACGATTATTTGTAAATAATGTAAAATTTTGCTTAGCGTTGGTATTCTCTGCCTAGTTGTTGACAACATAATGTTATATATATAACATTATGTTGACAACATAATGTATGTATGTATATATACATATAACATATATACTACATATATATATGGTAGTTCTGGAGGCTCTTTTCCATGGACACCAAAGAAACTGTTGGCTGTTCACTTGATTGTAATATTCTCCACATAAATATCAGGAAGAAAAGTATCAGGAAATATCAGGAAGAAAGTAGGATGCAATTTAATTACCTAGATTATATATAAATAGTCAGTCCTCATTATTTGCAGATTCCATGTTTGCATATTTGCCCACTTGCTGAAATTTATTTGTAGCCTCAAAGTCAATACTCGGGTCACGTTACGGTCATGCTCAGACCTGTGCAGAATGGTGAAAAATTTGGGTCGCCTGATGTGAATGTGCCCAGCTGAGGTCAAATAAGGCAACATTTTGCCCACTTGTTTCAGCTCTCCTGCTGTAGACAAGTGTCCTTTTCATGGTGATTTTAGTGTCATTTCTTTTCTTTCCCTGCACTTCTAGGCCTTTCGTTGGTGATTTCCCTGTTTAAAATGGCCCCTAAGCATAGTGCTGAAATGCTACTTAGGGTTCCCAAGTGCAGGAAGGCTGTGATGTGCCTCATGGAGAAAGCACATGAGCTGGATAAGTTTTGTGGAGGCATGAGTTACAGCACGACTGTGCTGTTCAGTGTTAATAAATGAACAGTGTATAGTAAATAAGTTGTCTTTAAACAGAAATGGGCATATGAAATGGTTCTGTATTGATCAGTTGAAGAGGATGTGACCAGAGGCTTTCAGGAACCAAACCCTGTATTTTCCTAGGAGCAGTGATTGAGTATTCATTAAATCAGTGTTTGCAGCAACGTCCCAGAACATAAGTACTGCAAATAAGTACTGAAAATAACTACTCTGAGTAGACTGTATGTGAAAATAATGAGATAATTGACTATTTTTTTCAATGGTTGTACACACACTTGTAAATACTGCTTTAATATTGAAAGACGTCTCTGACAAATTCAGTAGCTACATAAGAAATTATAAATGAATTGTTCATAGAGATATGCCTGCTTGTGTGTCATATAACATAGATAGAAGGGGGCATAAATACTGGCCGAGACCCTAACCCAACCCACCCGGGTTCTTGTGCTAGCCCTGTCACTGATTAGCTGTATGAAATCGGACAAACTATTTTTACTCTGTTTGGACTCCATTTTCTCATCACTAAAATAATGAGAAGAGTGCTTATAATTAAGAAGGTCACAACCAATTTGGAATAACACACTAAAATTGAAACAGTAAGCAAATATGAAATGATGTATAATTAAGCATAAATGAGATCCTTTTGAGCAATGGGTTTCAATCTGGACGTGGACGGTAGAGACGTGGCTGGCAGTGGCTCGTTAGAATCACCTGGTGGGGAGCAGTATTTTTCAGATTAACCACATATAACCCCCTCTCTATTTTGTCCTGTTCTAAGAAAATAAGAATGTGTTGTCCCAAAATAAGATTTCAAACCCTTGGTAATGAGTGTTGCATGAGTTTCCAGAAAAGGCCCGTCGTGTCCTTGCCATCCTTCTCCTGATTTGTCCTTCCTACAGCTTTGCTTGCAAGGTCACAGCCCTGAAAGGGCTGCTGTTTCACACTCCTGCCTTTCCTGCAACCAGGGCTGGTTATTGCTTCCTGGGCATGTTTCTCCTCCACAGAACCAAAGGGTATGACCATACTGAGTATCGAAGCCGGAGTCATCAGCCTGAGTCCTGGTTAGTGAAAACCTACTGAATACTTTGTATTTGTTCTATCTGTTTAAAACCAGTAGGGGGGCCTCTCTTCTTAGAGACCTCTGAGGCACAGAGGGGTTAAATGACAGACAAATAAGTAAGTACATCAAAGCCAAGACCGGAACCTGGGTCTCCCCGATGCCACAGGCCTCGATTGTTACATACTGTCCCCGTGAATGTAGAAAAGGCTTCATGAAGGAGGTAAGGTGCTGGTGATGGGGCGGGTTTACAGCGAAAGGAGAGATGAGTCTTTCACATTGTTGATCACATGGCATCTGTTTGCCTGTTACCAGGACTAGAAGTCTGACTTCTGGTAGTTGGCACTTCTGCCGAATGCATCTTAGTATGGGAGTTGCCAAGGAAAGCCCAGTACAGGCACTGATTAGAGCAATGCTTTTACTCACATGGAGAAGAGACAGAGCAGGACCAGCTCCAGTAGTGTGCATGAGCCCACACTGGCCAGTGGGTGGTTCCCAGCAGCAAACGGAGGGTCATTGACCCCTTTCATGCCTGCAGCAGAAGGACCTTCTCTCCTGCCCACGGAGAACATGCACGTAGAGCAGCGGGGCTGGCCAGGTACCCTATGAAGCACATGCTTAAGCAGAACAGAGGAGGAGCACACATTGAGTCTGAAACAAGGGTAGGTAGTCCCAAGCAAGGTGATAAGCCCAGTATAAGCTGGGAGGGCACCTTGTCTCCTGTTAAAGAGTGCTCCAGGCTGAAGATCCATCCTTTGCAGCCAGGTGGGGTCAAGACTGCATGCATGAGACTGCCTTTCCCAACACGCGAAGAAGTAAAGACATCCTAAGATGTCTCTGCAATGGAAGTAAGTGTGGGAAACTTTGGGTGAAAAGTCAGATATGAGTTGAATATTCCTGTGGTCCAGATTGGTCATCACAGAAAGGCTCCCGAATTAGGCAGGGAAGTTCAGTGGCTATGTGGGAACTGTGCCCCATGGTTTTAACCCCATGGTTAAAAATGAAGTGGATCTGCCAAAAAAATCAGAGTCAAGGATGGGGTAGAATTTAACTGCATACATCACATTTTTTTTAAAAAAGATTTTGTTTATTTATTTGACAGAGAGATCACAAGTAAGCAGAGAGGCAGGCAGAGAGAGAGGAAGGGAAGCAGGCTCCCTGCTGAGCAGAGAGCCCAACATGGGGCTCGATCCCAGGACCCTGAGATCATGACCTGAGCCAAAGGCAGAGGCTATAACCCACTCAGCCACCCAGGTGCCCCCATAAATCACAATTTTATATTGAGGGTGACTTCTTCCTGAGAGAGGGGAATATTTCCCCCCACTGTGGATTTTTGCAGACTGTCACTTACATCTCTAGATTTTTGTATCAGAAGGCCTCGTACACCATCTTTAGTGTTATTTTATGAAACTCCTTAACGAGTGACTATATGTAAGTGATGTTCTTTCTTCTTTCTGTCATAAACTTCTTTGTAGACCTGGGGTATGACTTGACATTTCAGAAAACACTGGTCATAATAATGGTAAATGTATGGTGAATTGTGCTTCTGAGGCGTCGATCATCAATTGGAAGCTTTTGAGCTAAAATTTTCCTCTCAGGGGTAGCACAAAAAAGCAGCAAATTGTTTGAAACAAAATGAAAAAAGAATTAAAAGAGAAAAACAAAACAAAACTCAGTGGAACTCTTTTGGCATAAAACATTGCCCATAGTCATTTGCTCCATATTTTTAACCTGAAAAAAAAAAAAAAAACCCAAACATGTCTTATTATTTGTTCTGTCGACATAACAGGGTTATGTGTAGAAAAAGATTAATTCTAAATTAAATGCTAGTTTTTTCAGTATAAGCCTGCACCCTCCAGTTTTGTTCTCACACACCACTTTTTGTCTCTTAACGATTCTTCATGTATTTTAAAGCCCGGCACACCAAAGAGATTTTGATTTCATCTTCAGAGATTTATATACTTTTACACATTTATTCAAATCCCAGAAAGAAGAAATCTAAAGAAAGAAAGCCAGTAAAACAAATGAACACTTCTGTTTACCAAACAGCATTTTGTAAAGAAAAACCACACTGATGATTTTGCTATTGTCCCCAAAATTTGATGTTTTGGGAGTGAAGAAGCTATACACATACAACAAATAGCAACAATGTCAACAAAATGAGGGATTTTTTTCCCCCCGGGGGGAAATAAAGGCTATGAAAGAAGAGAGTACTATTCTTTTATCAGAAGTCTTTTGCGTATATTTCACCATTTCCTTTACCTGGAAATTGTTTTCATTTTTTTCAGCCTTTCGAAGATTTTAATCAATGATTACAGAGCCAAGTCTCTGTGTTTAAGCACCACAGTGAAACCTTTCTATTATAAGGATGATTTTCATTACTTTAAAATGAGGAATTATTTAGTGAAATTGACAATACAGCCAGCCAGTTCCTTTTTTAATAGCAGGCTTGGGGCTTTTTGCTTGAATTAACTGGATAACTACGTGTTGTGCAGTTCACTTTACTTCTACACAAAATTTGATTCTTGGTTTATGGGACTATAAACCAAGCACTTGATGTGGTGTATTCAGTCAAGGAAGTTGCCTGTTTGTTGGGGGCACAAGTCTTATTCTTGTAGAGCACTCAAAGCAGTCATCAATCCAGTCCTCCAAGTAGCTGGCATTCTTAACAGGCAATTAGAACATAGAGACAACAGAACAACGAGAATGTTTGGAAGAGTCTCTGCTTTCTTTTTAACTGCCAGTGGTTGCATGTTCATAAGGAAAATGGTCTTTTTTATTGTTTTATTTTTATTTTTATTTTTATTGTTTTATTTTTAAAGGACACCAAGACAGTTCAAAGACAAATGGTACTGATTTGTTGTGAAACGAGACTAATCCTCTCTCCCATCAGGGTACATACTAGTCCATGTGACTTTGTTCTAGTTTATCGCACCTCGCTTCCTCTTTAAAATATAGTGTTTGGGTTAAATAAAAATGTAAGCCGAGGGAATTCACAGAACAGAAAAATTAAGGAACAAATACTATAGATTGGCATGGGTTTACCAAGTTTTAGTCTGCCAGATAAAGACAGGTCACCCTTCCTCCGGCAAACCACCATCATTATTGCCATCATCCCATCAAAGAAAGTCTATTTAACGTCGCTCCAATAGTCTCTACACTCTCAGAATAACAGATAATTCTTCATATTGAACAAATTAAGCTTTGTGAAACTTGCTGCATTACTCTGACCTTTCTCATTTTGACTTGAATCATGAATATTGGGATATACTGGGAATATATTGGGAAGGAGTAGCAGCAACCTGGGGACCCCTATTTGGAATCTTCTGGGCTAGATTATTATCTATCTCTCTTTCTATCACTATTTCTGCTTCTATCCCTACAAGCTTTAAAGTTCTTTGATTTTATGATTCTAAGTTTTGTTTAAGCATACATTTATAAGCTAGAGGAGAAGATAAAGTCTATTGCCAGATTTTGATTTTTTTGTTTTTATACTTCTTGAGGGCTTTTATTTCACTCATATTTTCTACCAGCTGGAGGTTGTTTCACAAAGTGGTTTGAGCTGACGTGTCTATTGAGAAGGAGGGGCACAGAGCAGGAGCTCAGATTAGTGAGCATGAAGTCTGAGTGGGGGAGCCCTTTTTTATATCTCCTTAATGAATATTAGGGGATACAGAGAAAAATGGGGCATAGTGTTGAGACCTGTGGGTTGGGCAGTCATAGAAGTCTGGTGTAGATTTCCCAAGTTGATAAGTATTGGTTGGGAGAATGAATGAATGAATGAACATTTTTTTCTCACTTCATTAAGTCCTCCTGATGAAAGTACTTAAGTTGGATTCATGATGTTCTAAGACTGTTCGTATTTGGGAAATCATTATGACTTAATGGGTCATCTAGTAGAACACACTGAATCACCAAACTGACTATAGAGATTTCTTTTCATATTTCAACACAATATTCAGAGTGACATTGTCAATAGAGAAAACTGCTCTGAGGCCACAATTAAGAGATGCTATAGATCATTTTAGAAACGATTTTTTTTCCTGTTTTTGCAGACTTACACTTTTTTTTTCTTTTGAAGCTTCTTAAATCCCAGATGAAGCTAGCTCTTAGCAGTTGTTCTCTTTTATGGGATTAATTGTAAAAGAAAATAAAAAGATGTAAAATAAATTAACACCTAAGCCATTTGATTACATATCAGACCATAAATACGAAAGAACTAGCTTTGACTTTCAGAAGATTGTTTTGGGATTTTTTCTACTCAGACTTCTTTCTGCCACTTGTGTCTCATCTACATGTTTTCCCCTCCATTTTCTCACTGGGAGTGTGTGCAGGGCAAACAGCCCAGTTTTAGTAATTGTCCTTGCTTGGCTCTTACCTAATCAACACCAGTCACTCTGGTTTTGCATCCTGATGTGCATTGTAAATGGCCCAGGAGTATCAGAGGGAAAAACCTGGCTTGCCCGCTTTAAACAATGTCAGGTTATAAATTATATCAACCAAGGCCAAAATATTGAAATCTGAGACCCCCAAAACTCCATTTTGAGTTTGATGCTAGCATGCACGTCCTTTCGTTTTGCTGCGTACTGACACATACTAACATTAGATTTCTACAAAGGCTGGCATTATGGGATGGGTTAGGTGTTCAGGGATAGGTAAAGACAGAAGCTGGGCATTACAGACACATAAGTAATTGCCTAATTTGGAATTTTTTTTTGCGGTGGGTCACCTTCTACAATTGAATGGTTCAAATTTAAATTTGATCTATATTCTTTTTCTAAATAGCATTCATACATTTTCTATTGGTTTCTCTTTTAAATCCTTGTGCATATGCCTAAAGATAAAAGAGATGATCTTACATGTACCTTTGAATTATTGATGACTTAATTCATCACGATCTTAGGGAGATAAAATAGGAAAGCAATTTGTGTTTTTATGATTTGGGGGCCTTGAGTGGGAAACATATAGATCATTTTTACTCTAGATACCTCTGACATTTTAGTACATTTCCACCATGTTCTGTTTTAGAGAGAAACTATACTACATATGCACCATAAGTGGATTGAGCCAGAAAAAATTTTGCTGAAATGGTTTAACATGACAATATTTAACTTTACATAGAGTGAGGAAATTTTATAGTGAGGAAAACTTTGTTTGCTGCTAACTTTGCCATATAGTCAGTTTTCAAGGTGTATTTTCAAAGCATTCTCTTAATTGACATAATCCTCAATGAGAAAATAGTTTATTATTTATTCTGGCTAATACTATAATATCTAGTTTATTTAAAAGCTAAATCACATAAGTTCCTGAGTAATAACTTAGCCGTCTGGTATCCCCATTTATTTGGTCCCATTTCTCTGATGTTATCAAGACTGTCTCTAATGAGATAGGAAAAATAGTTTCTTGTAAGCTTTGTAAGGTTCTTGGTCATTCCATCACAAACACATTTATGGAGCGTTCACCATATTCTCTTGTCTTTTGCTAGACATGGGTTATCCTATATGATTCCCAGCTCACAGTCAACTGATTAGGAGACAGTTAAGAAAATCAATAATTATTGTACATTGTCTACTATGATTAACCAACAAGAGGGCATTATTGGACTGCTAAATGTATGTTCTTACTTTCGAATATTAATTGGAAGACAGTGCTGGTAGAGTTCATCCACTTTAGATAGATCAGTCTTTAAATTTTATAGTTGACAATAAACTCAGCAATTTTAAAGCCAGACTTAGGCTACAGAAAAATCCAATTTGATCTGGAAATGTGACTTTCGTATATCTAGGGCAAAACATGGGAAACCAAAGAATTACTAAAATGATACTGAATGCCTTGAACCCATTTTTATCCTCCATGTTGATAATGCAATACCTTTCCCATGGAGTCTTTGAAATGGGTGTTGTGTTCTGTTTTTAAAAGCAAGCAGATGGAACTTTTTAAGGAAAATCGATTCTTTGGTTTTTGAGGAAATTTCTAGCTTATTCCAATTTTGTTTCATTACTGTAATACAGGTTGCATTGGTAGATGGTAAAACCATATATCTTCATTTTAAAGAAGAATAAGTAGTGAAAGTGGAACATTTTCTTTGACTTTTGTTTATCTCATTTGGATAGAAAAAAAGTGCTGTTTGTTTTTGTTTTTGTTTTCTTCTGGTTTACACTGTGAACTGATGGATTATTTATCCTGCATCGCGTCCCTTAGAGAGGAAAAGTCGTCTTGGGGCTTGGTGCCCAAAGGACTCCCTTGTCCTGGATGCCACCAGTTTGTTCTCATCAAAATTCAAGAACACTGGTATGACAGGAGGGGTGGGGCCGACAGAACCAAGAGAAACAAAAAGGAAGCAGAGAGATGAAAGTGGGACTCCAAAAGATAAATGGTTTTGCTGTCAGTGCAGTGTAATGAAAATGAAATCAGTGTAGGCAGCGCCCATTTCCCTCATCATGTCTAGCCCCAAACACTGCTTTAAATAAAACATATTTCTTTTATTTCCCATTTCTTGCTTGCTAACTTAAAGATAAATGACTTGCTTGCAAGTGCAGTGAAAAGGAAATAAAATCAGTAACAGGCAGTGCCCAGAATGCCCCAGCTGCTGCATGGTCTGGCCTTGAGCAATACACGGTTTTTATGGAAAAGTTTTACTGTTTGCTGTTAAGGAAACAAAAGCAGCTCTCCCCCACCCCTTCCCCCAGCTCTAAAAAAATAAATAAATAAATAAATAAAAACAAAGAGAAATAGAACTCCAAAATCAAAGCTGAAAAAGGCAAAGCAATTCAGAGTCACGCACGTGGTTGGTTCCTGGGGCCAACGCAACCGTGAACTGTGCGAGGGGAAACTTGGCCACTGGAGTTTTTGTGTGCGGCACTCGGGCTCAAGGCTGCTTTCCTGCGCTGGGAGAACTCCTGGTCATGATCCTGCAGCCAGGGGTCAGCCGCTGGTAATGAGGAGCAGGGCTGTTTCTAGGTAGCCAATTGGATAAGCAATTAAATAGTTTGTGAGCAGCAGTTTGGGGCACTCTGAAAGTCCGGCAATTAGGCAGCTCTATAACTGAGGCCATGAGGCAGTTGGCTACACTGGGCGGGAGAGTTAGCATTAAGAAATGGAATAAAGGGGTTTTCCTAGCAAAAATAATAGGAACCATTTAGTATCTCCTCCTGTGCCTGACACTAATCACAGATCGTTAACATCTCCAGTTTCTTTAACCTTTGGAACAGTGCTTCTCAAACATAGCATCTGATTTCCCAGGGCTTGTTAAAAGCAGATTGCAGGGGCCCCCCTCCCAGAGACTGGAATTCAGGAAGTCTGAATAACTACGTATTCCTAACAAGTTCCCAGGTGACAGTGCTGCCGGCTCTGAGAACCACTGCCTACAGAGAACCCTCTATGGTGATGGCTCCAGTAGCAAACTGGGAGTACCTCCTATATGCCAGGCACTTTGCTCAGCCGCTTAAATCTGTTGTCTCATTTAATCTTTACAGAGAGTTTGTTGGATGTCACTTATCCCCCTTTAAGTGCACAATTTTGGGCTCCCACAAGCCAGAGGACTGGCCAAAGCCGTGGACATGGACATAACTAGTGATGGAGGTGGGATTTGAACCCATGTGCTGTTTTCCAAAAACCTATGACATCACAGCATATCTTGGTGTCTTGTCTTTACAAATGGCCTGACTCAAATTTTTCACTTGTTCTTGTATCCCAAGAATGGAGAAACCTCTGAAGAGGATTGATCTTATTTACTTAGCAGGGATCGTGCAAGTATAAGACAACTTTCTCAGTGGATTTTACCTTGACCAAAGGACATTTCATTGCTTTGCCATCAAAGTTATGAATTACATTTGCCATGGAGCTGCTCACGTGTCCTTTTGCTCTACTTCGGGTGTCCAAAAGAACTGAACTAGAGACTTCCTGGGAAGGTGGTATTGGGTATGGTCAAGGACAGTGGGTAGATCTTCATGGAAGAGGTGAGACTCGAGCCAAAGAGGTTGGCACACCCAGATTTCGATGGCAGAAAAGGAACAGGTAGGTTATAGGTGTTCTATATGATGGGCATGCATTTATGCACATGAATTGAGAAAAATGGTCCTGTCTGAGGGGAAGGTAGGGGGAGAAGCAAAAATTAGGGATGGGGAGTCAAATATGGATCAGTTGGATGTCCCGGATGCAAAGTTGAGTTTAAAAATGGTTTGACCAACTCGATGAAAGAGAAAAATTGAGTTGAGATGAATGCACTCCTTCTCTATATTCTTTTCTCCTTTAATTATGTCTTTTCCATGACTATTCATTCCAAAGATATTTATCAGGCATTCACTATATGCACTATACGCAGCGGGCCAGGCACTGGGCCAAAGTGACGTATAAAAGACCAACAGAGACACTGCACTTGGAGAGCTTCCAACGTAGCCCCTTGCTACTCAGTGCTCTGGCAGCATCAGCTTTAGGCATCATCTGCGAGTGTGTTAGAAATACATTGTCTCAGCTCCAGCCTAGACCGACTGAGTCAGAATCTGCATTTAAGCAAGATTCCCAGGTGATATATGTGGACACTCATGTTCGAGAAGTACTAAACGATTCAGCTTCTAGCACTTGTCTCTATTCTTCTCATTCACTGAACTTATCACTGTCTGTGAAGGAGACTCTGAATTAGGAGATGAATAGATTTCCGAGAATGAACAAAGTAAATAGGAACACGTAAAAATACGAAGGAGATAAAGTCACGATGGTCATCTGGTACTTGATTTAACGTCTCTGGTGATAGGGAGGATGCTCATTACCTTTTTATCTCTTCTTCAGCTTCTACCTCAGGGCCAAGCACTTTGGTGGTGCCCCATGAGGACTGAGGGATTGTTCAAATGGTGAGAAATGGATAAAAATTAAATAAAAAAAATAGAGATTATTTCTGAGTATTTACCAATATATGTTAATGTCTTACTGTGAGATCTAAAGCTAGGATGAAAATTGTAAGGAAAGCTACTTTTAGCAGATTTGAAAGCTGTCTGAATTGAGGAATGTTAAGAATTCAGAATTTGGAATAGGAAAGAGAGGTAATCCAGGTGAAGATAATTGAGGTCTAGCTTTAGAAAAGGAGGTGGTTTGGGGAGATATTGTGATGAATTTGTGACAGTAATGGGATTAAAATAATAGCTCTGTGCTACTGAAGATTTCTTGTTCCACGCATTAAAAATGGATGGACATGGGCTGAAGGGACCCAGTAGGTGGAAATTCACCAACCTTGATTATTAGGTATATATTAGGTCAGGAATGCATTCCTCTGCCATTAGTAAATCTTGTTTGATCCTCCTGGCTATGTAGCCTGGATAAACTTCTAAAGATAGAACTGGGGACAAAAAATACCAATACCACCAGACTGAGTCAGTGATTTGGACTTGGGGCTGAGATGAAGGGTTATTTTGAATCTCGGTTATCTATTTATATATTTTTTCCCTAGGAATGTATACACTGTTTATTGGAAATCTTGTTACTCAAGAAACACAGGGTTTTAAAAAAGCATTATGACACTGGATAATTCAAATTTAAGTGACAGTGCATGGAGGGACACGATGTTTTATGGTCCAGATAGTTGGGGATTAAAGTCAACCTTTGATTTTCTATAGCTAGTGGATGGTATAATTTCAGGTTTATACAGAGTCCTCTGAATGACTTTTCTAATTACTCTCTCCTCTTCTAATTCTTTTAAAGTGGAAAGAGAAGACAGCAGTGGCTTATACCGTTAGAATTGTATTTCAAGGGGCATGGTGTAAAATAATAACATTATAGTGCTCACAGAGAGCAAGAATCTCTGTGTAATATATTGTTCAGCAAATCATTCATCATCATAATTGCTATACTCGACACTTGGCTCATTTGTAGATTTTTCCTTTCTCGCTAGAATTTTTCTTCAGTAAAAATGATTTAAAGAGTAGCTATAGGGTTCAATCCTATCCTTCATGATAGAACAGGGACAAGAACAGTGTCTTTTCCAAATCCACTTCCACTCGAATTCTAGTTTATTGTGATTGCACATTCCTCAGGACCTTGCCAATCACAGAGCATTTTCTTTATGTTCTCTTGGGGGCGGATTCCATATTCTGACAAGAGGTTTCAGGAAGTAGACCCTGTGACTGCTGCATAGCCCTTAAATGCCATCTTGTATCTATTTTAGGAAGACTCATTCTTTGAGCCCCAGATATGAAGTTCAAATGAACCAGTGGGCACACATTTGTAATATTAGAAATTACTTTGGCATTTAGGCATCTTTTATTTCAGTCTTTTTCCTTGATGGACCGGAGAAATAAAGAAGATGGGACTTAAAACGAGTGACTTGGCACCAAATGCTAGACTACACTCTGGGGTGCTTCCCCCGTTTCCTGCCAGCAGCGTCCTGGCACACACACAGCACCCCCTCGAGTCTGAACCCCGGGAAGGCAGGGACAATGTCATAATCATGTAGGTCTGTCCCATAGAACTGTACGTATAGGAATTCTAAGATGAACATCTATCAAATTGAGCTTATTGAATAAAGAATTCAGTAAAACATTTCCCAGAGACTGTGGCAGCAATTCAGAACACTCAGTTTTATATTTCTGGCGATAGTATTTTTCAGCCAAAAATTGGAGACCATTGTTTGATGAGTGGGCAGAATATTTGAAATCAGAGCTGCTGTGAAAAACCAGGGGTGTATGATTGCCCTGTCTGTATTCCTGTTAAAGAATAGGCTCATGAGCAATTATTTCCAAAATGCTTAGTGAGCAAGTGGGATAGTACGTTGAAAACATTAAAAAAAGAAGAGAAAAGTGTAAATTCAATGTGATTTTCCTTAGATGTAAGCACATCCCGAGTACTCAGGAATGGAGCAGGATTGCAGGGAAAGGAAAACATTTAGGGTGAGGTTGGAGATGCAGTTTATTTTAGGTGCTAGTAAAAGGGAAAAAGAGCTTTAATATTTGTTAAGAACTCAAGTTTGTTATCTCTTCTAAAACCCTGTAGACAGGTTGTTTTTTCCCCCAACTTTATTGAGAAATTATCAACAAATATACATGTGTATGTTTATAGTGTACCAGGTGATGATTTGGTATGTGGAATGATTAGCAAGGATTTTTTTTTTTATCGTTTCAAATTTATTATTATTATGATGATGTTTAATTGTACTAAAGTACACATAACCTAAATCATATCACTGTAACCATTTTTTAGTGTACAATTCAGTGGCATTAAATACATTCACATGTTTGTAGAATCATCACCGTCATCCATCCCCGGAACTTCTTTATCTTGCAAAATTGAACCTTCGTGCCCATTAAGTAGAACTCCCATTTCTCCCTCCCCCTCACCCCCAGCAACAACCACTCTACATCTTTCTCAGAATTTGACTACTTTAAGTACCTCATACAAGTGGAATCATACAGTATTTGTCATTTCACTTAACATAATGTCTTCATCCATGCTGTAACATGTGTGAGAATTTTTTTCCTTTCTAAGACAGAATAATATTCCATTGTCTAGCTGTACCATGCCTTATTATCCTTTTATCCATGAATGGACACTTGGGTTGCCTTCATCTTTTGGCTATTGTGCATAATGATACTATGAACAGGGACCTGTTCAAGTCCCAGTTTTCAGTTCTTTCAGGTATATACTCAGAAATGAATTGCTAGATCATAGAGTAATTCCATTTTTAATTTTCTGAGGAACCACCACGCTGTTTTCCATGGTGGCTGCATTTTACGGTACCACCAGGAGGGCACAAGGGTTCCAGTTTTCTATATCCTCCAGTACTGTTTTCTTCTGTTTTGTTGTTATTGCTGTTCTTAATGGCCATCCTGACAAATGGGAGACAGTATCTCATTGTGGTTTTGATTTGCATTTCCCTAAAGACTAGCAATGTTGAGCATCTTTTCAAGTTCTTATTGGCCATTAGAATATCTTCTTTGGAGAAATTCAAAAGACTCTTTAAGTCCTTTGCCTATTTTTGAATTGGGTTGTTTGTTTTTGGTTTTTGAGTTGTAGGAGCTCCTTTTGTAATTTGGTTATTAACCTCTTATCAGATATGTGATTCCCAATGAGTGGGATATTTTTTCATTCTTTCATTCAAAGGACATTTGATAGTATCCTTTGATGTAGAGAAGTTTGGTTTTCTTTCTTTCTTTCTTTTTTTTTTATATAGCCCTATTTATCTGTTTTTTTTTTTTTTCTTATTGTCTTTTGGCACTCCTATCCAAGAAATCATTGCCAAATCCAACATCATGAAGCTTTGCTTCCATGTCATCTTCTAAGAATTTTATAGTTTACCTCTTAACATTCTGGTCTTCAATTTATTTGGAGTTAATTGTAGTGTATTGTTTTATTATGCTTGTTTGACTTCTGGGAAACTGAAGCTCAGAAGAGGCTATTTGACGTAAAAGCCTGTGCTATGTCTACTCTACACTCTTCTTATGTTAGAGCTCTGTAAAATCTCATAGACTAACCCAAGAAAGTCAGCAGCTAATAGAATCCCTCTTAATCCTCAAAATATCCGTATTAATTGCATATGAATGAATATCATGGGAATTTCCTGGGCACTTTTTTCTGATGTTTAATTGCACTAATATCTTTTCTGACTCAGTTCAAAGGATTGGTCTCTTCAAGAAGCTTGCTTTTGCTGTACCTCTCAGGTTAGGTTAGATGCCTATGGCATGTTACCATATTGTGTTTTCGTTCTCTCTGTGTCTGTCTATCCCAAGGGACTAAGCTCCTAGCCCCTTATTACTCAGAGCCCCTTATTACTCAGCAGTGTTGACATTATGTGTAAGCATGTTAAAAACACAGAAATTCAGGCTCCACTCCAGACCTATTAAGTCAGAATCTGCATTTAAGGAAACCCCCAAGCGATTTGTTTGCACTTGGAAGCACTCTCCTAGCAGAAGGTAAGCACTCATTTGAGCAAACAGATGCAACAACAAATGATATTTAAAATACAGGTAGCTTGGGGCACCTGAGTGGTGCAGTTGGCTAAGTGTTAGATTTTTGGTTTTGGCTCAGGTTGCAATCTTGGGGTCCTGAGAGCCCTCCCTCTGGCTCAGCATTCAGTGCAGGGTCCGCTTGGATTCTCTCTCCTCTTCCTCTGTCCCCCCCACCCCCCATGCTCATTTTCTCTCTCTTTTTCTCTAAAATAAATAAGTAAAATCTTTGGGGTGCCTGGGTGGCTCAGTCAGCTAAGTGTCTGACTCTTGGTCTTGGCTCAGGTCATGATCTCGGGATCATGAAATTGAGCCCCACTTGGGCCTCCGTGCTCAGTGAGGAGTCTGAGATTCTTTCTCCCCCTGTCCCTCCCTGGGCTCACATACATGTGCAGGTGGTCTCTCTCTCTCTCTAAATAAATAAATTAAGTTAATTAAAAAAAAAAAAACAACCCATGTAGCTCAGTTCTATGCTTGGGTTTTAGAAGAGTATGGATGCTCTGATTTCCTGGGGTGCAGAAGTGTGTGCCGAGAAAGGTCCTACTCTTCTGCTTCTGCACCTGCTCTTTATAGTCCTGGGCTGCACGGCTAGAGAGAAAGAGAGAGAGTCATGCTCCTCATGCAGGATAGACTAGCTACAGGCCCCTATACCCGTCTAGTGCTCTGTCCCAATATATCCCAGGCAGGAGCAACCCACTCTCCATATCAACATGTTCTGATGTCAAAAAGAAAAGAAGGGAAAAGTAAATCTAAAACTTCATTTTTAGACTTGCTTCAGAGACAACGAATAGTTCTTCTCCTTAATTATTTATGGTGTTACCTTGGTGGTATTTATAGATTATGATCAGGTTCCCTCCTTGAAGCTCATTCTCTAGACTGTATAAATTTAGTTTCCCCGAGTGTGTCTCATATGTCTTTTCCTCTGAGCCAAGCCTGAAATGCATTCTATTCCCCTTTGCTTGCTCTATGATTTATCTGCATTATTCCTAAACTGCTGGAGTCAGAAGAGTTCCTGCTTATGGTCTTTGGTTGGTTTAGATTCACTGTTGCCTCCCTGGTTTCACATGCTGTTCCTAATATGCATAGCTGAGAGTTGCACTGGGGTTATTACTATTATTATTATTATTATTTTTTTTTTTTTTATGGTCAGCCCGGTGCAAATGTGTCAAGGTAGTAGGGTGGATAAATACACTGTTTTCCTGCCACATGGACTTGGCTGTGCTTAAGCATGATGCTAAGAACTCTTGTAGGTAGGAACTTGAAATCTGTGAAAACATATCGACAAAATCAAATAAATCCTCAAGTAGATCCTGGAAAAAAAGAACTTTTAGAAATTTCAGATTAGTAGGGATTTTCTGCTAATTAGAACTCATAAATATGTTTGAGATGACTTTTTAAACAAATGTCACCGTGCTGCTTATGTTTTCACACAGAGCGTTGGAAAGGAATGTGTTTTCTCTTTCTCGGCTAAACTTATTTCCTAGATTGATGCCAAGCTTTTCCTCTGAAGCTTTTTTATTGCCAGTTTGGGGCTTTATTCCACTATCCCACCTCAGGCAAAAATCCTATTGTTTTCTAACTAAGGACGGTGGTGATTGCTTTTTTGCTTGGCAGCTGTTACACCAAAGATCAGGGTTTCTTGTGTAGATAGAATGTGACTTCTCCAATTGGGTATTTCCTTCTTATAGCACTTACCTGGTAAATTTTAAAGAATTTAGGGATGGTGAAGAAATAGATACTTCATAGCTAAATTGACCTTCAGAGTTTGGAATTATTGAAAGTAGAAGAAAGTATATTTGTGTATCAGTGTATTTCCATATTCGAGTATCAGTGTATGAAGGTATCAGAAGTACTGGGTCAGGAGTCAGGAATAGGTTCTAGCTTTGGATCTACCATGTGCTGGTTATATGACTTTGCCCAAGTCACTTGTTTGTACTGAGGATAAATTTCTCTTTCATAATACTTTAAGGAGGGTTGAGTGGTTGATGTATGTAAAGCCCTTGGCAAACATTGATGTGCCATAAACATATCAAGTAGCAGATGATGAAGATGCTGCTTTTGTTCATGGTAATGAAACTTATGTCCCATAAGGAAGACATATTATAAATGAATTTTGTGAACTTACAACATATCTTTAGAAAGAGCTATGAACAAAAGGAGACTATTAGTATATGACTTCTTTTTCTCCCAAGAATTCCAGGATTTAACAATCAACATAATTTGAGTTCTTTAAAAAGGAAAAAGAGCATAGATGCTTTTTCTTTTAGAATTGACCTTACATTTTTTCCTAATAACCAAACCCTGAAATCAGTCAAGATGTCCTTCATGAGATGAATAGGTAAATAAACTGTAATACCTCCAGACAATGTAATATTATTCGGCATTAAAAAGAAATGAGCTATCTAGCTATGAAAAGACATGGAGGAATTTTCAATGCTTATTACTAAGTGAAGAAGTTAATCTGAAAAGGCTCTAGACTGTATGATTCCAATTATTGGCATTCTGGAAAAGAAAAAACTATGGAGACAGTACAAAGTTCAGTGGTTGCCATGGATTGAGGGGCCAAGGTGGTAAAGAGAGCTAAATAGGAAGAAATAGGACTTTTAGGGCAGGGAAAATACTCTTTGATATTATAATGATGGATATATGTTATTATACATTTGTATAAATCCATAGAATGTACACCAAGAAAGAACTCTAGGGTAAACTATGGCATTGGGTGAGCAATTCCCCTTACATGGGGGAAAAGGATAATATTAAGTTGAACAAATCCAGTCTACCTATGTTATCAGTAGAATATTTTTTGAAATGAAAATTCTAAAAATAACTTTTCTCCTTTAAGCAATGACTGTTGTGACCTGGTGTATGACAACTAATGGTCATCACACTTTAACTGAACTTCTGGCGTGGTTAACAACGCTCTATGTAGATGCCCACCTTCTGCATATCTCTTCATTGCCGGTGACACTCCTATAACATTTTTACAAACTTTGACCCTTTTAACATTCTTTCATACTTTTATTCAATTTTCACTAATTATTTTTACCTCCCATTTTGCTGAAAATATTGAAGCTTTTACCTTCAAATTATCTCCTTAAATTACCTCAATATTTTTTTCTTCTTTGAATCAATACTGGCTTCTTTTGTTGCTATCATAACAAATGAAGAATCATGCCATATTTTCTTATCTTCAAGACTAGTTTGGTCTACCTATGCTGCAACTGTCCTTCCTACTATGTACCGTATCTCTAAAGAGTGTCAGCCTAGAGCTGATGTGTTACTGCAACTCTGTTTTCCTCTCTCTGGCAGGACTTTGCTTCCATAGTTACATTTTCATGAGCCTCTTCTATTTCTCCTTTATTGATTTTATCCCCTCTGCCTGAAAATAGACATCATTATTCATTGGTTTGGTGTTGTCTGTCTGTCCGTCCATCCATCCATTCTTCCATCCATCTATTCATTTATTCAAAATTAAATGGTTTCTTTTTTCCAGTATTTTAAGCATTGCTTTATTTCCAAACAAACAAGACGCACTCTGTCACTGTAGTGGATACTGTGATGCTTACCCATCCCCTTGTTGCTGAGGATCCCTGCTGCTAAAGGATCATACTTGAGTCCCCACCTTGGGAATTGCTCTTGGCCGGAGGTAAATTTCTCATTCCAGATTTATCTTCCTGGAAGGTGAGGGGAGGTGGTAGCAGTAGGAGAAGGGGCAAAAAGAAATAATTGGTTCATGTAAAGAAAGCAAGGCCTACTCCTTTGCTTTTGTGACAATTTTGAAGAACCACCCTAGCCCCAGAGGGCCTTCCTGCCCTCTTGGATGGGCTGGAGCCCCACGTCATCAGGTTCAACTGAATTGCAGGTCAGCCTCTCCCTCTGCCCAGTCCTGCCTTCCCTGCTTCCTGACAGATACTTTTTTTTGAGAATGCATCCCAAGAGACATTGTGTATGCAGTTCTCTCCCCTGAGAGTTGGTTTCTAGAGAAACCAGTCTAAGATGCTGCTTTTCAGGAGTTCATACCTTAGTTAGTGTAAGAGATTGACAAGAAGACCAATCATTAAAAGTAAATATGGTAATCACAATGGTGAACTGCTGACTTGTGTGAGAATTCGCAGGAAGGGTAAAAGATGCTTTGGCTTATGGGAATGCACAAAACAATAAGGAAGTAAAGATTGATGACCTCACCCCTGTGTGTATAGAAGCTGGCCATTTAGATGAAGGGGATAAAAGCAATCCAGGCAACAAATGTTTTTGCTGGGAGAGCTTGATATATTTGGGAAACCCTAAATAGAAATGAACTCTGCATTAAATGAGGGAAAAGGCAAATGGAATGATTGAAAATTATGAATGGCTGTGTGCAGTGGGCATCTATTGTTTTATTCTTGTCCATTATCCGGTACTCTTGCTTCTAGTGTTAACATTTTGAGTTGTTATGAGGAGCTGTTTTAGTTCAGTTTGGATTTGTCTACAAGTAATGGAAACCCCACAATAATAGTGGCTTAAACTAGAAATGTGTCTGTTTCTTTGTTACACAGAAAGAGTAGGGAGGTAGTCAATCTAGGACTGCTGTGGTGTTTCATGGTAGCAGGGACCCAGCTTCACTCTATGCTGTTATTCCTCCAGAGATGGCTTCCATTCCTAAAGCCGCTTGATGTTCAAGATGCCTGCTGGGCCCATCTATCCTTTCAGCTTTCCAGCCAGCAGAAAGGAGGAAGGGGAGAAAAAAACCATGCTTCCATCTTTAAAGATACTTACTGAAGTTGCACACAACAATGTCCATCTATGCTCCCTTGGCCAGAAATCAGTCACATTATTTTTGGGAAGATAAATGTGGTATTTATTCTAAGAGACTGCGTATGAAGTAAAAATATGATGAAAAGGTACAACATTGTGAATAATTAGTGTTTTCTGCCATGGAAGCTGTCACCTCCCATTGGATACAGTCTTGTTGGACGCCAGTGGGTGGACAGGTGATTTAAACCTGCTAATCTATGCTCTGTCCATGATATTTGTATATCACCTGAATGACCCAAAGACTGACATGGTTGGTATTCTGAAAGACCGTCCGTGTGTTCCTGCATCCTGGAACTCCTTTTCTAAGCCTATTTAATCAATCTTTTCTTTGATTTTGTGAGCCACTCTGTGTCTTTCCTTAGTTCAAAGTTGTTTCTGTTACTTGCAAAAAATTTCCTAACTAGTATATCATATTAACTACATTAAAGGATTCAGACGTAATTCTAGAGATGAAAGAGTACATTGATGAATTTTAAGCAGGATAGAATGTTATCAGATTTTTGTCTTGGAAACATTTTTTAAAACCTTCAGAATTGGACGAATTGGAAGAAGTTAAGATTGGAAGCAGAAAGAGCTCTGAAACTAGTGCATGAATCTAGATAAGAAGTCGTGAGGGGCTCAGCTTAGAGATGCCAATAAGGACGGAGCCAAGATGCAGTATTTAAAAGATATTTAGAAGGTAAAGACCACAGGATTTTAAAAACTGCATATCTACGGACAAGTAATATTCATTAATAAAAGATGAAGCTGGTGTTTATGAAGACAGTTCTAAAAGAACCTTCTAAAACAAATGAAATACAGTATTTATTGAAAATCCTGGTCTTATAAATTATGGGTATATGTTCAGAAAGAAAATATTTGAAAAGGTTTTGAAAGGACTAGTCTACAGAAATGGTGAGCTACAAAACAGCAGGAAATGGATAAGTAGTAGAAAGGATTGAAATACAATTCAAAATCAGTGCTCAAGATACAAATATGAGTAGAAAGAAAAGACTTCAAAAAGTCCCAAATTTCTATAAATATGGAGCTATGTGAAATAAAATTGAAGCTCATTTAGAGAAAGAGTTGTTAATATTTGGTATTTGTCTTCTTGAATTGTTGTATGTTTTATTGTTATAATTTGATTCTCTTCACTTACCTGCATCACTGTACAGTAACCTAACTTAAAGAAAACTGTGGATGTAATAACCTTTTTCTTAAACTGGCAAATACTTGAGAAGTGTGGTGTAAGTAATATGAGTTAAATCTACCAGTGCTACAGACTTGTTTTAGTTCTCAACTAATCATTTCTTTTTAAATGTATCCTCTAAACTAATTTTTGGTGTTTTGAACTCTTGGGGAACAGAATAGGTTTTCAAGGAGAGAGAAAAGTTCCCTGTACCCACTAAAAAGCAAGGAGTATATCTTTGAGTATATTCTATTTCCTAAAGAAAGCAATGATGAAGAGAATATGGTTAGTGTAGGTGATTGAGATGTGGAATTGGAAGAATAAATCTTTTTTATTTGCATTAACTTGTGAGGTAAGCAGTTAATGAAAAAAAGAACACCATTTGAGCATAATTTATGTATCATATAAGTAGATTTAGTTAATACCTCTGAGGAAGAGTTCATTCTATTGTCTTTCTTAACATTTGAGGAAAATGAAGCTGAACATTTAGGAATTAGAACACATTCATTGCTTTTCTCTCTTTTTATTTTAGTGGTCATTTAATATAGTTGTTTGAACATGATTCTCAGATAGAAATTTTTTCTTTCATTTTTTTGGAATGCAGCCAGTGTAGAAACTAGGCTTTGGGATATGTTTTGGTCAGTTTGGGCTGCTATAACAGAATACCATAGACTGGGTGGCTTAAACAACAAACATTTATTTCTCATAGTTCTGGAGGTAGGAAAGTCTGACATCAAATATTGGCAGATTGTTGGGGGCCATCTTCCTGGTTTGAAATGCAGCCTTCTTACTGTATTCTCACATGGTGGAGAGAGACAGAGCTAGCCTTCCAGCCTCTTTTTATAAAGGAACTAATGCCATCAGGGCAACTCTATCTCACCTAAACCTTGTTACTTCCCAAAGGCTCTACCTCCAAGTATCATCATGTTGAGGGTTAGGATTTCAACATATGAATTTGAAGAGGGATACAAACATGCAGCCCATAACAAAACATTTAATTTCAACAATGATGCTAATAATCACAGCTAACATACAGCATTTATTGTACTTTACAAGTCCTTTACATATAATACTTCTAATATCCCATGAGGTAGGTCCTATTACTATGTCCATTTTGTAGATTAGAAAAGTACGGAGCAAAGAGGTTATATAACTCTGCTAAAAACAATCAGAATCAGGATTCTAATCCAAGCAGTAAGGCTCCAGAGTGTATGGTCACTATGCTATTTAAATAGCATATATTGGGAATGTCAACCATGCCCAAAGAAGAAACCAGAGAAAGTTGCTTTGCTGTATAAATATTGTTATCAACCTTTTGTCTGTACTGTCATTTGCAAATATCTCCTCCCATTCCATGGGTTGCCTTTTTGTTTTGTTGACTGTTTCCTTCGCTGTGCAGAAGCTTTTGATCTTGATGAAGTCCCAAAAGTTCATTTTCGCTTTTGTTTCCTTCGCCTTTGGAGACATATCTTGAAAGAAGTTGCTGTGGCTGATATCAAAGAGGTTACTGCCTATGTTCTCCTTGAGGATTCTGATGGATTCCTGTCTCACGTTGAGGTCTTTTATCCATTTCGAGTTTATCTTTGTGTACGGTGTAAGAGAATGGTTGAGTTTCATTCTTCTACATATAGCTGTCCAGTTTTCCCAGCACCATTTATTGAAGAGACTGTCTTTTTTCCACTGTGTATTTTTTCCTGCTTTGTCGAAGATTATTTGACCATAGAGTTGATTGTCCATATCTGGGCTCTCTACTCTATTCCACTGGTCCATGCGTCTGTTTTTATGCCAGTACCATGCTGTCTTGGTGATCACAGCTTTGTAGTAAAGCTTGAAATCAGGTAACGTGATGCCGCCAGTTTTATTTTTGTTTTTCAACATTTCCTTAGCGATTCGGGGTCTCTTCTGATTCCATACAAATTTTAGGATTATTTGCTCCAGCTCTTTGAAAAATACTGGTGGAACTTTGATTGGAATGGAATTAAAAGTATAGATTGCTCTAGGCAGTATAGACATTTTAACAATGTTTATTTTTCCAATCCATGAGCATGGAATGGTCTTCCATCTTTTTGTGTCTTCTTCAGTTTCTTTTATGAGTACAGATCCTTAACCTCTTTGGTTAGGTTTATTCCGAGGTATCTTATGGTTCTTGGTGCTATAGTAAATGGAATCGATTCTCTAATTTCCCTTTCTGTGTTTTCATTGTTAGTGTATTTGCAAACTTAAATGTTAATTAAGTTTTCTTAACATTTCTTTTAAAAATTTTATTTAAATTCAATTAATTAACATAGAATGTATTATTAGTTTCAGAGGTAGAGTTCAGGGATTCATCAGTTGCCTATAACACCCAGTGCTCATTACATCAGGTGCCCTCCTTAATGCCCATCACCCACTTACCCTACCACTCACCTTCGTTCCAGAAACCCTCAGTTTGTTTCCTATAGTTAAGAGTCTCTTATGGTTTTTCTCCCTCTCTGATTTTCTCTTATTTTATTTTTCCATCCCTTACCCTACAATCCTCTGTTTTGTTTCTTAAATTCCACATGAGTGAAATTATATGGTAATTGTCTTTCTCTGTTTGACATATTTCACTTAGTGTAATACCCTCTATTCCATCCGTGTTGTTGCAAATGGTAAGATTTCATTTTTTGATGGCTGAATAATAATCCATTGTGTATTATTACCACATCTTCTTTATCCATTCATCTTTTGAAGGACATCAAGGCTTTTTCCATAGTTTGGCTATTGTCGACATTGCTGCTGTAAGCATTGAGGCGCACGTACCTTTTTGGATCACTACATTTGTGTCCTTTGGGTAAATACCCAGTAGTGCAATTGCTGGGTTACAGGGTAGCTCAATTTATAAGTTTTGGAGGAACCTCTGCCCTGTTTTCCAGAGTGGCTGCACCAGCTTGCATTCCCATCAACAGTGTAGGAGGGTTCCCCTTTCTTTGCATCCTCGCCAACATCTGTCATTTCCTACTTTCTTAATTTTAGCCATTCTGACTGGTGTGAGGTGGTATCTCATTGTGGTTTTGATGTGTATTTCCCTGATGCTGAGTGATGTTGAACATTTTTTCATGTGTCTGTTGTCCAGTTTCTGAATATATCTGTGAGGTCCACCTGGTCCAGTGTGTCATTCAAAGCCCTTGTTTCCTTGTTGATTTTCTGCTTAGATGATCTGTCCATTGATGTGAGTGGGGTGTTAAAATCCCCTACTATTATTGTGTTATTATCAGTGTGTTTCTTTAATTTTGTTATAATTGGTTTATGTAATTGGCTGCTCCCAAGTTAGGGCCATAAATATTTATAATTGTTAGATCTTCTTGTTGGATAGACTTTAAATTATTATATAATATCCCTCTTCATCTCTTATACAGACTTTGGCTTAAAATCTAATTTGTATGATATAAGGATTGCTACCCCAGTTTTCTTTTCATATCCATTAGCATGATAAATACTCCATCCCCTCACTTTCAATCTGGAGGTGTCTTTGGGTCTAAAATGAGTCTCTTGTAGACAGCCTATCAATGGGTCTTCTTTTTTTTTTTTTTTTAAATCCAATCTGCTATGCTGTGTCTTTTGATTGGAGCATTTAGTCCATTTACATTTAGAGTAATTATTGAAAGATAAGAACTTAGTGCCATATTATTCTTAACTATAGTTTACAGCAGTCCATACGTTCTTGTCTTTGACCAGGTGAAATTAACAAACTTATTACCTGTTACTTTATTTATTTATTTTTTTAAGGATATTATTTATTGATTTGTCAAAGAGAGAGTGAGCACAAGCAGGGGGAGTGGCAGGCAGAGGGAGAAGCAGACTTCCTGCTGAGCAGGGAGCCTGATGCGGGACTCAATCTCAGGATCCTGGGATCATGACCTGAACCAGATGCAGACCCTTCACTGACCTAGCCACCCAGCCATCCCTATCCGTTACTTTAAAATTTAATTTTATGTGCTCTTCTGCTTACTGTGCTGAGTTTATGCTGTCAGTGTCAGTTGTTTGAAATAGTTTATAACTGTTGTTTGAGTGGCACTCTTATTGGATATGCTGTCTTAGAGGGTTTTTTTGAAGGGAAAAAAATTAACATGAATAGGGATATGGCATAGAGAGACTTAAAGGATCTAAAGAAAGCCTTAAGGTTCCTAAAATATCTTTTAGCTCCTTGGCTCTAAATGGAAAGGGTCCTTTTCAGGGCTGGAGAACTGATTGTTAATTTAGATCTTGGAATAGGTCATTTATATATTTTATTGCTTTCACTGAAAACTTGCCTTGTGGTTGTTATTCTTGTTTGTCTAAACCAGCTTTACAGTAGAATCATATTTAATTTCCTTTGACTATATTGATTTCTTATAATTTGTTGTCATTGGACTCACTAATATTTGCTTTTTAGTACAGGATTTACTGAACATACGGCTGGATTAGATGGGCTGCTTCTTTATTAATATTTTAATAATCATTTTATTGGAATTTATTGCAGCTTAAACACTGATTCAAATACATTATTGCTTTGGTGGGAGTAGATACAGAGCTATTATTTGAGTTCTGTGATGTGTGCATAAACTTTTGAAGCCTTAGTTTTTGCCTTTCTAAAATGGGCATAATAATAGTACCTAGCTTCTAGAGTTAAAGTGTGATAGGATTAAATGAGATAGTCTCTGGAAAGCACCAAGCACAGTGACCAGCATGTAAGTGCTTAGCAGATTTTGCTACTATAATTATCACCTAAGTATCTTATTTAGTCTCTGCAGCAAGGTAAGATTTATTTATCCTCCCTACTAGGAAACTGAAGTCTGAGGAGCTTAAATGTCTTGTCTGATGTAGCTAGTAGCTCATGGACCAAGTGCTGGTGCCCATACAATTCATTTATTCATTAATTCAAATCAAGCTTTTGAGTCCTACAATGTGCTAGGCCCTGGATTAGGTTTTGGTGGTGAAATGATGGAAATAAAAGGGTATCCCATGCAAGTAAGCAACATGAGCAAGAGCTTGTTGGTCAAACAATGTGCTGTGGGAGGTGTGAACATTGCAGTCAGTCTGTTGCATTTGGCATGCAAAAGGCAAGACAGTTACAGAGAGTGGTATGGGGCCTGGACTACCCCTCAGAAGTCTAGTACCTGCAGAACTATGTCAGAGTACAAGCTGAAACCATGCCCAAGCTCCCAGCCTTATGCTCTGACCATCTGTAGTTCTTTTGTCTTTCCACTTCTGGCTTAGTCATCCTGGCTTATGGATGAACATATGGATGAACATATCTGTCCCACATATCTGTCCCCTAAGGGTAGACACCCCAGGTAACATGATCCTCTCCTCTCTTGGAGGATGGATCAAAGAAGAGGCCAGTTGTGGCCCTAGTGATGAACTCTGGGCCTAGTGGTATGTAAACATTTAACAACTAGCTTTGAGGAATAGTTCTGTAGCTTTTGGTTATAATTCCTGCATGCACGGTGGTTGACACATTTATTTATGTTAATGAGTAAGATGAAGGTGGAATGGTGAAGTGGAACTTCACTTGTTCCTCAACAACATGGTGACTTTTTTGCTAAATTATATGATATTTTTTGAATAGTGGATACATTATTTTTTAAAAAAGATTTTATTTATTTATTTATTTGAGACAGAGAGAGAGAGTGGGTGGGGAGGTGCAGAGGGAGAAGCAGGCTCCCTGCTGAACAGGAAGCCCGATGTGGGGCTCGATCCCAAGACCCCAAGATCATGACCTGAGCTGAAGGCAGATGCTTAACCAACTGAGCCACCCAGGTGTCCCGCGGATACGTTATTTTTTTGTGCCTATATATAATTGCTAGAGACACAGAACTTTTTGGGTTTTTTTTGTTTTGTTTTGTTTTGTTTTTGCTTTTCTCTTTTAAGATTTTATTTATTTGCCAGAGAAAGAGCACAAGCAGGGGGAGCAGCAGGCAGAGGGGGAAGCAGGCTCCCTGCTGAACAAGGAGCTTGATGGGGGACTTGATCTCAGGACCCTGGGATCATGACCTGAACTAAAGGCAAACTTCTAACTGATGGAGCCACCCAGACATCCCAGACACAGTACATGTTTAAGTTGACTCTGCATTATTAACATTTTCTCCATCACTTTCTTATGCCTAAAGTATCAAGAAAACATTAAATCAAGTCTTTATTTATAGCATTTGCTGATTTCTCTGGTGTAAATACTCTCACCATGACCAATTTTAAACTACTAACATGATGTATGCAGGCAAATTTGTAAAGAGATGTGAATAGCACACTATTGTATAGTAGAATCTACCATATAGATACATAGACATAAATAACTTCAAATTCATAAATAATAGCAATATGATTAAGAAATTATGAGTTGTTAATATTTAGTATGTTTGTTTTCAACATAATTTGCTTAAGCTTATTTTTAATTATGAACACTTTTAATACCCTGCTTACCAAATTTTGGAAATTTAATAGTGGTCTTTTGTGAACCAGTAGAAGTCAGAACCAGAACACCATGCTGTTTGGGTATGGGATTCTGGGTTCTTGGGTATCTAAAGCATTGTCTAATGGGGTGGACAAATGTGTCAGCTTCCAGGGGTCATATCTCCTTGACCCTTGGGGAGAGACTCAGGTGGAGAAGAGGAAGAGAGAAGTCCTCCAAAGCTTGAGGCCAGTGTAGGGACCCTGGTCCCTCATCAAAAGACAATTCTGAGGCCAGATCACAGAATGCCTTCTAGTCTGCTTTTGGTACCTCTCAGTGTTTAAGCAATTAAGTGTTCCTTAGTTGAGTGAAGCTACAGTATGAGCATCTTCATACAGTGTCAGTTTTACTCAGACGTTTGAGAAGAAAGAATATTACTTTCTCTTACAGTAAGAATGAATGTATCATGGAGATGTATATAAATTTGCATTTATTTTTCAAACTAGATGCCACACAGAACAAATTTCATGTCTGAGGTCATCTGTTTCTGTATACTAGAAGATTCTATCATTTTCCTCTGCTATCATGGGCCAGTCAGTGGACATCGAGCCCTGTTGTAGGACCCAGCTCCAGCCAACTACTGTTTGGGCTGTTTGAGCATGGGATTCTGGATTCTTGGAATAGCCCCAAGGAAGAATCAATAGGGAACACTGAAGAAATGTTATGGTTTGAAAGGTCTGTAAGGGTAGTGAAGTAGAGAGAGACGTTTAACTCAGGTCTACCATTAATGGCTGTGGAAGTTGTCACCTCATAACAGCATCCAGCCAAGAGCATGGCTATGCAGGCTGAAATCCAGTTGGTGCACCCTTACCAAGTGTAATTCTTCTGCCCAGAGGGAACCGATGGAGTTGCCTGCCCATGCGCTGTACTTTGGTCTACTTACTCCTTCAGGGGAACATCTTTCTATTAATTCATCCTGCATAAGAGAACACCATTTTGCAATTCATCTGCCTGGAGATGACCCTTCTTTTCTCAAGCACAAGATACCCTTTGTGCTAGTGCACTCATGTATGTGGCAGCTGTATCCCTTGTTTACTGCTGAATGTCCAGTACTTAGCTTAGAGCCTGGCATATAGAAGGCACCGAGTAAGTACTTGTTGAATAAATGAATGAAGAAGTGCAATGACACATAAGACTCATATTTCAGATGGATCTCCCTTGGCAAGTGTGTAGAAGATGATGTATTAGTTTACTAGGGCTGCTGTAATAAAATAGCACAAACTGAGTATTTTAAATAACAGAAATTAATTGTCTCATGGTTTTGGAGGCTAGAAGTCTGCGATCAACGTGTCAGTAGGGCAGTACATCCTCTGATGGTAGGAGGGAAGAATCTGTTCCAAGCCTCTCCCTTAGCTTCTGATAATTCTTTGGCTTGTGCCAACATGACTCTAGTCTCACATGGCATTCTCCCTGTGTATGCATCTGTGTCCAAATGTCCCCTTTCTATAAGGACACCAATAACATTGGATTAGGGGTCCACATGTTCCAACCTGGCTTCATCTTGATTAATTACCTCTGCAACAACCTTATTTTCAAGTAAGATTATACTTTGAGGGTTAAGACTTTAACATATGAGTTTTTGAGGGATGTAAACCTGTAACAGTGGCTTCAGGGGTGCAAAATTGGAAGCAAATAGACAAGTCTGAGGTGAGAGATACTGATGTCCAGGAATTGAGTAATATGAATTAGGGTGAGACAAGGGTCTTTCCATTCTAAAATCAGTAATATATTTATTCAAAGTGGAGGCCATTAAGATGTTTTGTTGAATATTGTATGTTGTTTTTCACTATGTCACAGATTATCTCAAAAATTGAGTGGCCTGAAACAACAGCATTCATTATCTCATGGTATAGCTGGGGTCTCCTTTGGCTCAAGGGGTTCCTCATGAGACTGCCATCAAGTGTTGGGAGGGACCTTGGTTGTCTCAAGGCTCGACTGGGACAGGAATCTCTTCCAAGTAACTCACATGGTTATTGGCAGGATTCAGTTCTTTGTGGGTTGCTGGCATTGGCTGGAGGCTGCCCTCAGTTCTTTGTCATGTGGGTCTCTCCATAGAGCATCTCACAACATGAAAGCCGGCTTCATGACGGTGAGTAAACTAAAAGAGCCAGGTAGTTGCAAGACAGAAATCATAGTCTTCTGTCACCCACTTTCAGAACTGGTAGCCCATTATTTCTGCCATATCCTCTGCATTAACAACATGTTACCAGGTCCAGCTAACACTTAAGAGGAAGCAATTACACAAGGCTGGCAAAGATCCCTGGGGACTGTCTTAGAGAGTCTGTCTACACATATGCTTTGTTCATGTGAGTAAAGATTTGCACTTGAAGTAGATACTCATCTTTTTAAGAGTTTATATGTGGCAGTCATCTTGGAATTTATTTATTTAATCCCATTAAAGTAGTAGAAAGCCTCCATCTTCTGGTTTAATTCTCAGTGTGTATATGCTATGTCACCTCTCTTCTGCATTTCTTTTGAGAGTGGTTTGACCTTTTCTGTGTAGGAGGGATGCTATGTGAGCAACTGTCTAATTGATTCAGGTTATTTTTCTCTTTTTTGGTGTGTACTACTTTAAAGAGATTGTTCAAGGAGCCATTACAAATTTTAGCATATTTAAGTATATTGAGAGGGTCAGATCTCTCTTATTTGTCTAACTCTTTATAATGTAGACACCAGGATTCTTTTCCAGATTAAATGTAGTTTGTAGTAATTTCACAATGGAATTGAAAACTTGAGCCACTTCACATCAATTTTGTGGTAGCTAATACAATACTTTCTTAAACTAAAAAAAAAAAAAAAAAAGCATTTTTGTACCCTTCAATTGACATGCATTCTTTTGAGATCTGTACACTCAGAGAAGTATGTTAGCACTTTGATGGATCTGTATTGCCAACATAATATCAACCGTATAAATTTTCTGGAATTTTTTTGCGACTTTAAATCATTTATTTCTATATTTGTTTTGAGTTGAAAACATTTTGTTTAGTAGAGGTCTTTTTTGCTAATAGATTTTTTCCAGTAGGATATGGTATATGGAAAGTTTGATTTTTTGTTTCCCTATTTCATGGTTAATGGATTTTGCTTTTTCAAGCTGAATTGTATGTCTTTCCCTTCTGACATGTTTCTAGCTTCAGGGAATGTAGTCCCCTCTGGTCCATTAATATTAGGAACTGTCAGTGATGTAATCCCGTTTTCATTTCTACTATGGATTTTATGCCGTAGTTATGACTTCTCATACATAAAGTTGAGTTTAGCAAAGCATGCATTTTTACCATTTTTTCCTATGAATATCTTTGCATTCCTAAAAATGCTAACCATATATATCAGAAATTCATTTGCTCATACAAATATTCTGCAATCATCATGGAAATACATAGTTTTATTTCTAATCTGCCTGACTTTATTTTGTTTTATTGCCCTTATTAGACAAATAGGTGTTCTCTATGCCTCTGAAATTTCTAAGCATTTTATGGCAATCTTGAAAGGAATATCACAAGCAATGCTGTTATTAGAGTGACTTTATTTGATGCCTGGGAACAATGAATGCAAACATCGTTCATTTTTTTCTTTCCTGTGTTTTACTTTTCATCAGAGGATTTCCTTAAAAGGTAATTGGTACTGTTTTGGCTTGCAGACAGATATACTCATACAGTGTCCTGAGCATTAAGACCTGTTTACTTTACACTGAGGCCTAATTGTTGAGGATGGTGATTTGTGACTATAACTAATTGCATGTGCAACTCTGATCAAAGAAGACCAACCTGTGTGGCTTTGGGATTGACTTTGGTGTAGAAGAAGAGCGTGGACTTTTGAAATGAGAAAACCTGGTTTAGGTTTTGGCCTATAATTTCCTAGATGTATGACCATAAGGGAATCACTTCTTTGGGCCTTACTTGCCTCATGTGTAAAATGGGAACAGCTGTCATGCATTTCTCATTCATCATTGTTAATTATACACCAGAACATGCTTGTTTTGGCATAAATCTGAGAGATAATACAAAATAGAGATATTGGATTCTTCAATTGGTTGAATATACCATTTTCCATATACCATCTACTTTTTTCTTTGGAACTACGGCTAACTCTGTCATTTAACCTACTCAACAAACACATATGCAAACACCACTTCACACGTTCTCTCTCCACTTATTCTTGCTGGACTTGCCTAATTCTTTAAGTCTCTAATTGTGTGGCTAGTTGCATCTTTCAGTATTCTAGGAGATGGAAGATCATTGGCACAATTTTTTCCTTCTTGAGTGTCTCTCCTTCTTTGGTGAATGGCCATGCCTGGAGGCAAGTAGAAAACATAACAGTGGTGACAGCATCGCTGGTAATGATAGCTCCCACATACATCTCTCTGTGCCATGCACTTTATATATCCTAACACATTATATACTGTGTAATATAATATGGAACATAATATATTTTATATGAATTTTTAAAATGAGACTGAGGCTTGTGTAGGTTGAATAACATGCCCAAGGCCATGTAACTGGTAAATGGTAGAATATCAGATTGATACTAAAGCTGATTTTTTAAAACAAATATTTATTTATTTAGAGAGTGATAGAACAGGGGCAGGGGCAGAGGGAGAGGGAGAGAAAACCCAAGCAGATCCCTGCTGAACACAGAGCCCTGAGCCCCTTGACAGGCTCAATCCCATGACCCCGAGATCATGACCTGAGCCAAAACCAAGAGCCGGACTCTTAGCCAAATGTACCACCCAGGCACCCTCTGAAGTCCATGGTTTTTGTTTTTGTTTTTAAAGATTTTTATTTATTTATTTGACAGACAGAGATCACAAGTAGGCAGAGAGGCAGGCAGAGAGGGGGTGGGGCAGAAACGGGCTTCCTGCTGAGCAGAGAGCCCGATGTGGGTCTTGATCCCAGTACCCTGAAATCATGACCTGAGCTAAAGGCAGAGACTTTAACCCACTGAGCCACCCAGGTGCTCTGAAGTCCATGGTTTCAACTGGTGGCTGCCTGTTCTGATGTGTGGGCCCAGAATTCCAGCAGATGGCTATACGCTAATTCTACTTGGCTAGGTTAGGATCTTCTAGGTACCAAACTCCCTTATTGAAGTTGCTCATGAGAAATGAGGTTTGATGGAAAAATGGGAGTACAGATGTATCCTAAAAATTAAAACTGGGTGTGTTTTCAGAATATGTGAATGGATGTTAACAAATAAATCTAATAGTCCATTTAGAAGAGAATGTGGAAAAAGCTCACAACATCCATAGTGCTTATGGCTTAGCAAGACACAAATGTTAATCTCAAAATCACACAAACACACAAAGGTGAAATTACTCTGAGGACAGGATTATGGTCAGTGTTTACTGACCATACAGTGTTTACTATGAGAATCTATAGTAAAAGAATCCAAACCTAGCCAAATAGAACTATCCGTTTGCATACAGTTGACTGTAAACTTGAATGAAAAATTGTAGCAGAGCCTTTAAAACACGTTTATATTTCTGTTATACACACTTTATTCAACTAGTAGTCAACCCAAAGGAAAAGATGAGAAAATTTTCTAAATTTTTATAGGTAAAAGATTTTATAAACAGGAAAAATCCTTGGAAAAAAATGAAGCCCTGGGAAGTGGACATCCTATGTGTGATAATCTGACATGCTGAAGAGGCAAGCTAAATTAACAGCAATGAAAATAACTTATGTCCTACAGGGTTAAAAAGGATCTTACATTGGTCTGGAAAATCAGTTCTGCCATGTCGCAAGAGTGTAGATTACAGAATATCTACAACTAAAACTTTTATTGTAAATGGCACCAAAAACAATTTCTTTCATGGATACCTAAAAATTCCACCTGGGTATCCAAACAGTTGCAAGCATGTAGTTTCTGTTCAGTCTGCAGGATGTGACTGACTGGCGGCCATAATAGAAAGCAGTATAATACCTGAAGATTCTTGGGGAAATTATGAAAGAGGCTTTGTTGCCTACTCTATTCTTACTTAACTCATCCTATTGATTTTGCTGCTTCAGTGTCTCTAGATGCGCTATACTTCTCTTCATTACTACCACCTCAGTTCAAGTTACTACAGTCTTACCAGGACTCTGGAAACATTTTTATTTGCTGCTCCCCCAAGTCATTCCCCGAATTAGAGCCGATTTTTTTAAATCCCATCACGGCTTTCCATTTCACCTACAAGTAAACCCTTAAGATAACTAAGTAGCCAGGCACATTCTGGACACCTCCCAGCTCTACCTTCCATCTCCTTTATACGTTCCCTTTCTGCCATAGTTGTAGACTCACCACGTTCCCTTACATGATAGAGTTTTGAACATGCTGTTCCCTTCACCATCTTAATTCATCTTCTCCCTACAGATATTGGCTCAAGGAGGCTTTCTCTAAGCTTCCATACTAGGTCAGATTCTTGTATAATATAGACTTTTACAGAAACATTGACCATGATTCTGTCCTTCAGGATGATTTCACCTTGGCGTGATTTTCAAATTAACATTCTTCCCTGCTCAGTCAAAACCATTAGGGATATTCAGGTTTTACTCATAATTGTAACTCCAGAATATTCATTAAACTGAATGAATCTGCCTATCAGCTTTGGAATTTGTTAGAGAAGATGAGAATTGGACAACTTTTTCATAATTATGTCTATTTTACCTACTAAGAATATTACTAATGCAGATAGAAACAAGTCATTATTCACCAAGATGCCTTCTCTGTCAGTGAGTGAATTCCTATCTACATCATTTCCATTAAAAATTAAAAAAAATACAGTGGCATCGGGTATTAGAAAGTCATCTGGGTGGCAGGTGAAAGTTGTGGTGATTGGTCATCATTTCTAAGTCATATTTAGCTATGATTCCCACCCCCACTTTTATGTACATTGCACACCTTCAAGATGGAGACAATTACTTTTTATTCACTGATACTTTTGAATCTCTGCTTAAAAATATTGAGTAATCATAGACTTCCTATATAGATATGAACTGAACAGTTTACTTGCCGCTATATTATCAGTTTGTGTTATGTCCTGAGTCGCTAGGAAAATGGTACAGATTTGGGGGCTCTCCACAAAGATTTCCGTTAAACACTAGTTCTATCAAATGTTTATTAGAGCTCTATTTTGGAGTTTTCTAAGATTTTCTGTGTGTTTTTGTAAATGATTACTAGAATTTTATTAAAAGTGGCCCTTTAGGGTACCTGAGTGGCTCAGTGGGTTTAAGCCTCTGCCTTAGGCTCAGGTCATGATCTCAGTGTCCTGGGATCAAGTCCCACGTCAGGCTCTCTGCTTGGCAGGGAGCCTGCTTCCTCTTCTCTCTCTGCCTGCCTCTCTGCCTACTTGTGATCTCTCTCGGTCAAATAAATAAAAATTAAAAAAAAAAAAACTTTAAAAGTGGCCCTTTAACGGTGATAAATAGTTCCTTTGGTAGTCTTGCAGAAAATTAGGTTGTTTTGGCAGCCCATTGTAGGGATTGTTCTCGTTGAATAATGAGTTTGAAATTGAGACAAAGTACTTGTCTTTGATAGCATTTGACAAAATCAGTAACTCTTTGTACTCTCTGCTTTTCTAAAAAATTGCCCAATAAAAGCCACAAATAGAATTGTTTAAATTTTTCACTGTGGAGCTAGCTATTTCCCCCCCTACAGTTGTGGCTTTGTGTGTTGTTGACTTAGAAAAATGGAATATAAATTAAATTTTATTTAAAATTTATTGACCAGATTAAAAATACATTGAGATTCAACATTTTGTTCACAAAAATGACCCAGCAATGCAGTGAGTAGAGAAAGCAAACAGCTGGAGCTCTGTTAAGACAAAACCGGCATGTTTAATCTCTGATCACTCACTCACTTATTCATTTAAACACATTTGCAGGGAATTGATATCCAGAATATACAAGAAGCTCATGTAAACCAGAAAGGAATATATGGAAAATATAATGGAAAAATTATTAAGAGGTATCAATAGACAATTTATAGAAGAGAAAACTTGAATGAAAGATAATAGAAAATAATTATAGTAAGTGATAATAATATCCAACTTTTATTGAACACTTCTTTGTGCCAGATTTTCTTGTGGTGTCCAATTTTTAAACCATTTAATTTCTCATTAAAGAAGTATTATCAGCCTTAGTTTATAGAGGAAGCAACTGAATCATACAGAAATTGATGATATACTTATGACTACTTGGATGCTAAGTGGAAGTCTGGCTTCAGATCTCTCATATGTTTATGGACATTCAATTTCACCAGTTAGCAGAGAAACATGTATTAAAACAATAATCAAAGAATACAATAATCAGATTTTCAGAGATGTGAAAATCAGATAATATTAAATTCTAAGTGAGGATGAGAAGATGGGGGAGCCCTCTTCTACTGCTGGGGGGCATAGGCTGGTATGGCCATTTCAGAGAACAATTTATAGCTTTTAGGGAAATTGGGTATGCTAGTCCTGACGTGCTGACACTTCCATCCTTGGGCATGTGCCAGAAACAAAGTATCAAGTCAATGCATGTGGAGACAAACACTAGGATGCTTTATTATCTCAATGTTGGAGTTGTGGGGAGTTGAAAGAAACATGACAGGGTTTGTTTGCTTGTTTGGTTTTGGTAGTTTCAAGTTTTTATTTAAATTCCAGTTATTTAATATATGGTATAATATTAGTTTCAGGAATAGAATTTAGTGATTCATCACTTACATGCAGAGGTTTTTTTTTCCCCTTCTTAGGGGAATTGGTAACTTGGCATATTTATAGGCTGGTTTAATATGGAATACTCAGAAGAAATTAACTAGATTTTACAGTTAGAAATATGGATAGATCTCAAAATTAGTTGAACGGACAAACAGTAAAAGTAAAAAAGAATGAGATGATAACATCATATATAAAACTTTAAGCATACACTACTGTATGTATTTCTGAATATTGTTACACGTAAAAACAGGTAGGGTAGATGGAGAGAAAGTACATATGAGTAGTTACCAATAAGGAGAAAAGAATGGCTTTAAAAATAGGGAATGAAGGGGAAAACAAAAATAAAGCCAAATATAAAACTGAAGAGGAGAATTTCACAGATCACCAATGCAAGCATGACATGACATAAGCTCAATGCAGACAGGAATTTAGTTAGTTTTATTTATTGCTATATCTCTTTTGCCTGAATCAGTACTTGGGATATAGCAGATACTCAGATAAGTAAAATGAGAATGAAGACTGGATGAATAAATTAAGAAGAATGAACAGTTCTGTTTCATATACCTGAAAAACAATCAAAACTATTGCCCTTCCCCCAATTTCATATTTTGTAACTAAATACATTCTACATATAGGCAATAGGCTGGTTGTTAGAGAAACAGAAGTGGATCTGTTGTATATACTTTTGCCCTATAGGAGCTCATAATCTATTTGGGGAGATTGAGTGGAAAACTATTAGTAATGTCAAGTATAATAAGTACTATAGGATAGGAATTTTCCAGTTAAGGTGGAAGCATGGAGGAGAAATGCCAGGGTATATATTCTTTGTTTCTTTCTTTCTCCCTTTCTGCCTTTCTTCCTTTTTTCCTTTCCTCCTCTCCTTCTTCCCTTCCCTTTCCTTCCCTTTTTCCTTTTTTCCCTTTTTCTTCCCTTCCATCCTTCCTCTCTCTCTCTCTCTCTCTCTCTCTCTTTTTCTTTCTTTTTTTCTATTTGAGCTAAGTGATTGAGTTCTTGCTTTATGCCAATTTCTTTCCTAGGTGTGGGGGATAAAATGTGGAGCTTTCATGAAACTCAGTCTCCAGGGGAGACTGACATTAATCAAATAATCACACACACACACACACACACACACACACGCACACACAAATGGAAGGTACAAAATTGCTATTGTGCCAAGTGTTCTCTCTGAGAACTTATAAAAAAGAATGAAACAAAATCTTGATCTAGATTTGGATTCTAAGGATGATTTCTTTGAAGAAGAGATGGGAAATTTGAAGAATTACTAAAAGTTAATTAGGAAGTCATTAGGGGGTGTGGTGGAGAGTAGAGTTTGGGAAAGGTGTTCAAATTAAGTTAATAGTTTATACATAGCTGTTGAGAGACTGACCACACACCTTGTCGACATTTTCTTCAGAGAAGGTGAAGCTTTTCAGATGGAGGTTACATCATTGAATTTGCATTCTAAAAAGAGCCTCTGGCTACATTCTGAAGATTGTAGAGGGGAAGGAAGGAACTTGAGAAGTTGTGAAATGATAGTAGTGCAGGCTGGAGATGTGTTCACTTGACTCAGATGGCAGTGGATATGGAGAGAAGTGGTGGATTAAAAATGTATTAAAGAGGCAAAATTAAAAGGGCTCAGGGATGGATTGGATTTGGGATAATGTGATGAGGTAGAGGAGAGGTCAAAATGACGTGAGCAGAATAAGTAAAGACAAAGCCACATTGGATACATCATGATAAAACTATGAAACACCAAACACAAAGAAAGCTTAAAAGAAGTTGTATTTCATTTTGTGAGATGTATAATGACATTGTGGTTACATGAAAAAAATTGTAGTTTTGGAAGTGCATATGGTATGGATGAAATGGCATAGTATCTGTGATTTCCTTTAAAACACCTCAGTAGGGACACCTGGGTGGCTCAGTCGGTTAAGTGTCTGTCTTTGGCTCATGATCTCAAGATCCTGGGATCGAGTCCCACATCAGGCTCCTTGCTCAGCGGGGAGCCTGCTTCTCCTTCTGTCTGCCTCTGTCTCTCGTCTCTCTCTCTCTGACAAATAAATAAATAAAATCTTTAAAAAAACCATTTCAGTAAAGGATAAAAGGATGTAGATGAAGTAAATTCTTGATAATTATTGAATCTAGGAGATGGTTACACAGGGGTCCATTATACTGTTCTTTCTGCTTCCTTCTGAAAATTTAAAACTTTTCATGTTTAATAAAGGGCAACCAGAGACAAAGGAAATATTACCTATTAAGAATGGAATGACACATAGACTTCTCATTAGGGAAAACAGAGTTCCATAGGTAGTGTAACACATACTTTCAAGATGTTGAGAGAAGGTTGAATTCATGGTCTACCTAGGCTTCCATATATTTCTAAATTATTAACTATGAGTGAAGGCAGATATAGACATTTTCAGACAAAAAGAGCTGACCATTTCCTATTTATAGACCATTGTGAGAAGACTGACCACAAGATATACCCCAGGAAGAAGGAAATTTCACTTAGAACGAAAGAAACAATGGTGAGGCAGGAATTGGTAAATCTGTTGGTAAATTAAAATACACATCATCTGTAAAATAATGATAATGACTAACTTTGGTAGTTTTATTTTATTTTATATTTTTAAAGATTTGTTTATTCATTTTAGAGAGAGAGAGTGAGCATGAGTGGGCATAAGGGCAGAGGGAGAGGGAGAGAGAGAACCCTCAAGCAGACTCTCTGCTGAGCACCGAGCCTGACTGGGGGTTCAACGTGGGGCTCCACATGGGGCTTGACTAAGGGCCTGATGTGGGGTTCCATGTAGGGCTTAGGTCCCAGGACCCTGAGATCATGACCTGGGCTGAAACCAAGAGTCAGCAACTTAACCAACTGAGCCACCCAGACACCCCTAACTTTGGTGGTTTTAAAAATGAGTTGTAACTATAGTTTAATAGGAAAATGAACATTTGTAACAGCTGATATATGTACTTGGTATTTCTGTAAGCCCTTTCCTTGTATGACTAATTTAATTCTCACGATTCCAAGGCAATTATTATTAAAATTTTTATTATTAACTTTATTTCTCAGATGAGGGATCTGATGTGGAGACATGATTAGTAACTTGCCTGTTAAATGTTAGTAAGAGGTAAAACAAGGATCCACATTCAGGTAATCCATCTTCAGACCTAATTACGGGACAACTATGCTCTATTGAATGTGTAGTGTATTCAGGTCCTTGTTCTCAAGGCATGTAGAAATATGAATTGACATTCAACTCTGTAAAGTCATTATACATTAACATCAAAGTGCAACCACTGAAGGGTAAATAGAAATAGAATATACAATTTCCAAGTGAGTGAAAGGAGAAAATTGGAATAAAGAAAACATGATCAACCTAATAGAAAACAGAAATGAAGAGTAATGCCTGGGTGGCTCAGTTGGTTAGGCGTCCGACTCTTGATTTCGGCTCAGTTCATGATCTCTCAGGGTGGTGAGATCAAGTCTCAGGTCAGGCTCCATGCTGGGTATGAAACGAGCTCAAAATTTTCTCTCTCCCCCTGCACCTCCCATTCCCACTTGTGCTGTCTCTCTCATTATCTCTCTTTAAAAAAAAGCATAGTAAAAGAAAGGTGAATAGGAAATATTGAATAAGATAGTTCAGGAGAATTCAAATATATATATATATATATATGTGTATATATATATATACACACACACATACATATATGGATATTATATATATATGGATATATACACATATATCTATATCTGTTTACACTGAATTTGCCTATTAAAACATAGAGTAGGTAAAATTGAATAAAGAAATAAAATCCAATACTATGCTTAACAGAAGATTCATCTTATATATGAAGCCCAAAATTCTGCATGTGAAAGGAAGAAAGCTGATGTTACTTGGTGAAATAGATTTTAAAGCATTAGCATAATTGAAGCTAAAATTATGAAAGGCTTTAACCTGAAAGACATCAACCTGTTTGCAACAAATAATAATGGCTCAAAACATATGAGGCAAGAAACTGGCAGAACTACAGAAGGACAAGCTCCAATTAATGGATTTGTAGGAGATTTTTATACCTTTCTCAGAAACATAAAGCAAAAAGCCTAACAGGTTTAGAAACATTAGACAATACAATATTAATCTAAGTAGTATATTTAGAATCATGTACCTTAAAGTTAGAGGTTAAATATTGGTTTCAAGCATCTATATTAGTTACTTACAAAATTCATCAATTATTAGTCTACGAAAAATCTGAAATAATACTGAGAATCAGTATCAAATAGGCCATGGTTTTGACAATCAAGTTAGATAATAATAATAAAAAAATAACTTAAAAATCACATACATTAGGAAGTTAAGTGCATATCTCTAATAACATGGGTTAAATAGAAAGTTACTAAATACTTAGGAATTAATGAAAAATGAGAATACTGCTAATTAAACTTCATGGGATGCAATAGAGCTGTACTTAGAAGGAATTTATAGCCTTAAAGGACCTAGTATATAAGGTCATGTTTAAAACATGACTTGAAGAGTTCAGAGAAATAACAGAGTATAAGGAAAGAAATTGTCTGACAGTCTTAATCAAGAGAAAAAGAAGATACGAACATTAATAGAGTTGAAATGATTATAGGTAAGGGAGAGATATTAAAAACAGAGTATTATGAAGAATTTCATGCTCATGCTTTTAAAACTTAGATGAAATGCATAATTTTAAGAAAATTATAAATTATCAATAACCATAGAGATATTAAATCACTAATCAAAAAATCTATTCTCCTGCACACAACTACAACCCCCATGTTTACGCAGTTTTGGGAAAAGGTACATCTTTTCTATCTCTCCATCCATCCATCCATCTATCTGAGCATAGTTACCACGATGTGACTAGTTTCAGGTGTACAAAATGGTGTTTCAACGACTCTATACCTTATGCTATGCTTACACAAGCGTGGGTCCCGTCTGTTACCATGTAACACTATTACAGTACCATTGACTGTATTCCCTGTGCTGTGCCTTTCATTCCTGTGACTTATTCATTCAACCTGTATCTCTCACTTCCTTTCCTCCATTCTGCCTATCCCCTCCCAATTACCTCTCCTCTGGCAACCACCAGTTTGTTCTCTGGATTTATAGGTCTGATTCTGCTTTTTAAGTTACATCATATCTTAAACAAAGAGGAAAGCTCCCCAACATGTCTAAGTAGGTTGTCTTCTACCCTTTCTCCCTGCCCAGGAAAGCAAACAGTTTAACGCTAGAAAATTTATTACTATAATTCACTGCCTTAACAGAACACAGGGAAAAAGAAGAAACATGTTATCTGAATAGATGTGATGAAAGCATTAGAAAAATCCAACACTATTCATGTTGCAATTCTTGGCAAACAATGAATAGAAGGGAATTTCCTTATCTTGCAGCAAGAATTATAGTTGGTAGTGAAACAATAGAAGCATTCCAAATAGAGTAAAAATAAGATAAGGATGCCTTCTTTCACTGCTCCGATTTGGCATTGTTCTAGGAATCCTGACCGAGACAAGCCAACACAAAACAACACAGTAAAACTATTAGAATTAATTCAGAAAGTTGGCTTGTTTCCCAGTCACTTCATGAAAATCAGTAAGTAGCTAATATCAAACTAATAGATTAGAAATATGATTTTTCAAGTCCCATTCAATGTAACAACAAACTGTAAGATATCTAAAAATAAAATCTAATTGAAGATGTGTAAGGCTTTTTTCATAACACTTAAAAGTGGGGTAAGGACTGAAATAATCAAGAGATATTCCATGGGCATGGATGTTAAGATATAATGTTTGAAGATATCAAATTAACATGCAAATCCATTGCAAGTTTAGCAAAATCCCCAACAGGATTTTGTGTGTAAGTGTGGAAAATGATCCTAAAATTCATATAGAATAATAAGGAAGTTTTAAAAAAGAATAAGAACAGTGTCTTGTTAGACTTCACAATTTATTATTTAGTTCTAATGATTACAGAATGTGCTATTGGCACGATGATAGACATACTGACCAATAATAGAAACAGAGATCCAAGTGTATGTGAGTACTTGATTTATGGAGAGGGGCATTATAAATCATTGGGAAAGACAGGGCTCTTCAACAAATAGTCCTGAGACAATTGATTATCCATATAGAAAAAAATAAAATGAGATCTCTATTTCACATCATTCACACAAATACCATCTACATGATTTAAAGCTCCGACTTTGAGTAGCAGAAGTTTAAAAACTTTAGAAGAAAATGTAAGAAAAATATCTTTTTGACCTTGAGGGCAGTGAAAGACTTCTTTAAAGAGACCCAGAAAGGAAAAACCCTAAAGGGAACATTTGATATTTGACTACATTCAAAGTAAAGCATTCTGTTTGATCAGAGACAGTGCGCAAGGCTAGCAGAGACTAGGAGAAGGTTTTTGCAAATCATATACTGCCAAATGATTACTGTCCATAATATACAAAGGATGACTACAAATCATGAGAAAAAAAAAAAGATAAACAATCCACTGGAAGAATGGGCAAAGGAACAGAGCAGTTTGCAGAAGAAAATGTAACAGCTAAGAAACATAAGAAATGATGTGGAAATCACCCGTATCAGAAACATGCAAATTACAACTAACAATGAGACACCATTCATACCCACTGATTAACAGGCATTTCACAATACAAGATTTGGTGAGGATGTGGGGAAGCAGGACTGTCATACACTGCTGGTGGGATGTAAATTGGTACAATTTCTCTGAAGAGAAGTTGAATAAAAGTGTAAGACAAATATAACATGCAGTGGAAATATACTCGCATGTCATGGCCTGGCTAATTCTAGAGTGGGAGGGAGGGCAATTGGGAGGGGGGGTGTATTGCTTCAAAGGAATTGTAATGTTTTACATTGTTAAAGAAGACCCAAAGCAAATGTAGAAAAACACATCAGCATTATTTAAATCTTTTGAGGATAGGAGGATAATGTACTTTTGTCCTGTACTTTTCTATTATTTTGCAATTTCTTTACAGAAGGAGTTGATTTGAGAGGCTTGAGGACTGAAACAGTGATTTTCAGGACACTGATAAGAGCCTCTTCTCCTTCCCTCCAGAAATCCGTATCCACATTGCTCTCATCCTCACTTATTTTATTTTACCTTAAATAATACCTTCTCGGTGAGGCTCTCTCTGGCCTTTGACATTTCCTCCCTCCCTTCTTTGATTTATTTTTGTGTTGAGCATTTACTATTATTTAACATGCTATATGTTGTTTGTATTTATCTCACTTAGCTCTCCATGGCAGGGGTTTCTGTCTGTTTGGTTCATTTCTATATTTGCAGCACCCCAAAGAGGGCCTGGCACAAAGTCAGACTCTCAGTAAATATATTTCTTAAGATTTTATTTATTTATTTGAGAGAGAGAGAGAGAGAGAGAGAGAGAGAAGAAGCGGGGGAGGGGCAGAGGGAGAAACAGCCTCCCTGCTGAGCAGGGAGCTCGACTCAGGGCTGGATCCCAGGACCCCAGAACCATGACCTGAGCTGAAGGCAGACACTTAACTGATTGAGCCACTCAGTCGCCCTCGATAAATATTTTTGTTAAATGAGAGAACGAACAAATGAATTCTGGGTTCTGCTCCTAGACGGTAGAGAGCTACCGGAATCACTGAAATATACAGGAGAGCCGAAGAGGCAGGCAGGACTGTGTTTGAACTTGACAGTCACTTTGGAAGGGAAGGTGGCATATGCGAAAGTGAGGTCAGCAGGGAGTGTGAAATCAGGGAATAAAAGGACAGATGGGCCAAACCAAATTGAAACTGAATCCAACTGAGCACTGAGCTTCTGTATGTACAAATAGATGCACTTGGCTATCCGTCTTGCTGAAGAAATTTGACCAGTCATTACAAAGATCGCTCAATAAGGAAATTCTCTATATTTATTCTATGTTATTTAAAAAAAAAAAAACAAAACAAAACCCTGCAATTCAATTAACTACCAAAGAGGTTCTCTACCTCAGAGAGGGATTAAAAGCTACTGTTTTATCTATAGTCTGTGACAATATTAAGCAGCTCTTACTGGTTTCCAATCATTGGACTTGACCCATCTGTTGTTTATCATTTATTGTGCAGGGGAAAGAAAGATTGGTTGTTAGAGCTAAAAATAATACCAGCCATGTTGAATGGATCTTCATTGAAGAGTCGGATATTGAAAGAGATTTAAGGAATAAAGATATATATGTTTTCCTCGGTGTTAGGCTTTTGCTAAATATTTCTCTCAAGACTTAAGGTTTGCTTGCCATGGAGTTGAATGAACAAAAGTATGTTCAGGGGACTCTAGTTCCTCAATTTGAGAATACCTATGATTCCATTGGTAGGTTTATTAAAATGAAGGATTTTTAGGGCCCCACCTGAGAGAGAGAGGTGATTCTGAATTTCCAGAGTGTGTAGACACAGGAATCTGAATTTTAAAGTTACCCTCCCCAGGTGATTCTGATGCAAATCGGAGTGCAACGCTTGGGAGAAAAATTGCTGTAGATGATTTTAACTTTTACTCAATCATCTCACTCTTTTGCCTGTAGACCGGATACGTGCAGTGTCGTGCTGGGTGCGTGGTAATAATATGTGTGCGTAAAGTAAGTGTGCCAACACGAGCAGTTTGAAAGCTGTAAATAATATGCTCACCACAGAAAGAGCAGCACATGAATAAGTACGAAATGTGCTCCTGCAAGAAGCTGAAAATCTAACACAAAACAAACAGTGTATTAACTGGTGGGAAGATAAAAAAGGTATAAAGTATTCATTTCCTCTTGCTGCTGTAACGAATTACCACAAACTTAGTCACTGAACACAAATTCATTTTCTTACTGTTCCAGTGGTTAGTAATTCAAAATGAGTCTTATGGGATTAAAATCAAAATGTTAGCAGAGCTGGTCCCTGCATTGCCTTTCCAGCTTCTGCAACTGTATTCCTTCTATGCTCTGGTTCATAGCATCGGCAGCTTTCTCTCTCTTTTCTGTCATCCTATTAAGCATTCTCCTTTTCTGTCCTCAAAACTCCCCCCACCTCCGTCTTGTAAGGACATTTGTGATTCCATTGAGGGCCCACCCAAATAATCCAGGGTGATCGCTTCATCTCAGAATTCTTAATTGATCACAACTGCCAAGTCCCTTTAGGGAACATTCATAGGTTCCGGGGATTGGGGCATGGCATTCTGGGGGCCGTTATTCAGGCCGTTATTCAGTATATTAGAAAAATGTGACAACAGCATTGTGACTATGGCAAAGCCGTGTCCTTTCCTTGAAGTATCCGTAAGTAAGTGAACTTGTAAGCTCCATCGTGAACTAGCAAATACTGTGCTTAGTAAATAAACGTGAAGTGATTTAGAAGAAGAGACATACAGGTTGCCACAGTGCTAATTTCCTTGCCTGAAGCAAAATGCAGTTGGAAGGTGTAATCAATCTCTTATAACAGCATTTTAGTGCTGGAGCGGACAAGGACCTTCAAAGTTTATTGCCATTTTATGGGAGTCAGCAACATGTTGTTAGTCCCTACTGGGCGAATGGCCCTGTATTAGACATAGTAAGGAGTGAAAGGAGAAATTGAAAAGATGGACACAGTACTGAAAGAAGTTGTTGTCCTGTGGAGAGATGAGACAAACACACTTCAAATATAGAGAGCCGTTGAGCCCGAAGAGTAAAGGCTAACTGGGTCCCAAAGGAACAGGTAGCAACGCTGTCTCAGAATCCTTTAGTCAGACACTCCCTGAAGGTGGAGAGAGGAAGCTTAGTAGGGACAGGCCCTTAAGAACCTTGCCTAGGGAAGGTATTCTGCGTCTCCATGACAGGATTTGATATGAAATGGATTTGAGTAGAAGGCTGGTACTTGGCCTCCCTCGTGATGTTTTAGTACTGGTTCCCAGGATAGCTGTCACGGGGTTCTGTGGCGTGCACTCCATGGTAAGACTCCCGGAGAGGCCCTGATCCTAGTTTCTGCAGTGTGTTTTGTGCGAATGGTCGGCTTTGAAGTAGTTGTGGTGTTGCTTTGGTCACGAGCTTCATTCCGAGTGCCGTCCTGGGATTTTACTACCTCTCCATCCCCGATTCGAAATTCTCCTCCTTCCCAGAATGAGTTCTTGGGCTGCAGGGGTGGAGGCTGCCTATTACTGGCTGTTTTCATTATAAAAGTTCCAGAACAAATTTTTCCCTTGTAATGAGCTTTTTGGCGCACAGGCCTCCCTTTCTCAATACATCTGAAATTCTGTTGCTTCAGTCCTCTCCCTTTGTCTTTTCCAGTTAGGTTACTCTGCTTCAGACCCTGAGGTGACTCTCAGGGGCTCAGAGCAGCAACCGAGACCGTCCACTTGAGATGTCCGGGCTTTGCAAGTCCCTGTCTCCTGGGCCCACACGGCCTGCTGTAGGCAGGCCAGCTCCCTCCCTAGGCCCCTCCCCGCCTCCTCTTTATGTTTATTGGCTTGTGCTCTGAGCACCGATTCCTTGTTTCTGTCAGAAGTTTGTGTGTATTGATTTCCCTTTGGCCTTTGGCTTCACCAAAAAAAAAAAAAAACAACAAAAAAACTTCTGAATTTTAAATAAGACAAATACTCTTGGGCTTTTAGTTTCTTGTTTACACAATCCTTTCCTCTTGGTATCAATATATTTGTCTTCTACATAGTACCAGAAGCACCTGCTCCCTTCTCCCTGGCTTGTTCTGTTTTACCGCTTTGTATGGAGAACCCCCAAATCAAATTATATTCACATAGGCGAATTAATTCAGCTTTATTGGCTGAGAATTTAGTGACAACAACATCGTCGTTTGCAGCTATTAAGAAAGAGACTGATTTTTCAGTTAGGTGGAAGGAAAAGTAAACTTATTATCATTACTATAGTGATATTTCAAAGCCATGAAATAATTACTATGTCTTCCAAAGTTCCTAGTGTATTCCTGCCATGCAGAATTTTCTCAGAGGATATAACTCTGGCAAACCAGAAAGTTTGTTTCACTTAATGCACGGAATTACAAATGTCAAATGAGAGAAAGTGTTATTCAAGTCTTTATTTAGCAGGTGTACTACTGTTGTAAATGTTTTCTTTTTTCTTCTTTGCTGTATGGCGTAACTACACACTGTTTCACATAATTATAGAGCAACTACTACAATTCACTTTTAACACAACAAATAATTAAAACAATCTAGAAGAAAGGCTTAGGCACAGAGAGATTTAGTTTCATTGTCCTTTAGTGTGACTTGATGACTATAAAAAAACCTCTTCAAAAAAAAAAGCCTCTTCAAAATTTTCATCTATAAAATCAGAAGGTACTGCTAACTCCATGCTTCTCCTACAGGTGTTATCTTTTTTTTTAAAGATAAAAGAGAAAATCTATGAATTGTTTTAAATTATTAAAAGAAAGTCTGAAAAATTATTTAGTATATGATTTTAAAATATTTCTGACAATTGCATGTGTTTGCTGACACTTTTTGTATTATATTACAATTATATATGTATTTTTACCTTTCCTTTTAAATCTTTACAACAGTGATAGATGGACATTATATGAAAGAATTTAAACAGTTGCTTGCTTTCCTTTACTTCCATGGTGCTCTGTCACTGTTCTGCTCATCATCATCTCTGTAGAGAGGATTCCTCTGAAAAGCCAATGTAAATTAGATCTACCTTATTATTCTCAATTATTAGACGTTGTTGCTGTTTCTCCCCACTGGACCACGAGCTCCTTGAGAAAAGAGACCATCTCTCTTTTGCTTACCTTTGAGCGCTCAGCATGTGAACAGTGGCTTGACCATTAATGGATGCTTATTAAAATATTAACCGAATAAATAAATGTCCCGTGGATGAAATCCTTAATTAGTCTTTGATATTCTTATTATAAATTGCACAGCTCTCAGAGACAAAGTCCATTTGAATTTTCTAAAGTTCCCTTGCATTATGACTCCCTTCCATAGGATATTCTAATCTAATAATGGCAAAAGCTGACCCCAGTGCTGCTTCTCCTATCCTTAAGAGCACAGATGGCATTTCACAGATCGTGCCACTCTCTCCTGCCAGCTGCAGATGTGGTGTCAGGGTTCATCCCAACATGTCCTCTAAGCAGCCACTCTCAGTTTTCAGGATAATTGAGACTTAATTGCCATCCCTGTTTTTATGACAAATGGATTTGAGATAACTGCCTTTAGTATTTTTCCCCTTCAAAGATTAAAATACTTAAAATCTTATAAAGAGAGAAACAACTATACTTTAAATATAGAGAGTCCATTAAACTATGAGGTAAAGGCCCCTGAGTCCAATAGACATCCCCTAGGAACACCTATTTTGAGCATTCAAATGTACTAAGAGATCAAAAATATGTAACTCTCATACCTTAGTTCATTGCTTTGATGTATTATTACATCATAAGAATATTTTCCAAAGACAGCTTCTTCTATTCCATATTGGTTACTAAAGTTATTTCAGACTAATCAGTGCCAAGCTCATGGGCAGTTAGTGGGAAAAAAAAAAAGGAGGTACAATCAATAAAGGATGTTAACTGAGCAGTTGGTATGCATGTGTTTCCAAGGGATGTGAATTGAGATATACCAATCTCTCAGGCATAATATATACAGGTCATGATAAACTATTATCCCTGGAAAGAACTTGGAGCAATGACCTGGAAAAGTTAACTGACTTTCACAAGTTGACAGAAGTAGTTAGGGAGAAAGCAGAATTTCACATCTCTGCATGTTCCTTGTGTTGTATCCCTTCCACTGGACTAAATGGGCAGTTTGGTTTATACTAGTTGTTGGAAGAAGCTCTGTAGAGGGAGAGAAAAGCCCTGGTAAGTGATTTACATTTTTAGAGCTGGGCTCTTATCATGGAATATCAGAAAATTGAAATAAGCAGGTGTAATAAAATTATATTTCATTGCTTTTGAGTGATAACTATATTTATGAAGACTTAGTTTCTATGTTATGATTAAGTGGAACTTTGTTCTTCTGAAAGAAGAAAACAACTGTGATTTTTTTCACAGTATAAAATGAATTGTTGTATGGTAAACTCCTGACTAACCACACAAAAATTATCCAGTTGATGATGTATTTTGAACTATTCCCCTCATCCTTCAACTGGATCTCATTTGTTCCAACCGGGCACTGGTGTGGGATGGGTACAGACAAGGTAAATGATTGTCCTTAAATGAGAATGTGACTACAATTGACTTTATTTGGTAACCAAAGAGGTAGATAGAATGTTAGAACTAGTTGAATAAATCCATCCATTTTTTTTTTTTTTCTGTATCCCTACTGCCGTCTCTCCAGTCCAAACCATAACCATCTTTTATTAGGACTTCTGCAATAGTCTAACTCATTTCCTTCTACATTTTCTGATTCCCTTCTAGCTCATCATCTACACTGCAGTGATGTAATCTGGTTTTTTCTTTGTTTCAGTGACACTTTTCCCTGCTTTAATATTTTTTGCCTTTTTCTGCTTTTGAAATGAGCTCTCAATTACAAAACATCAAAGTCCACTAAAAAATGCCAGCTCTTGGCATACCATGGGGAAGCTCACAAGTAGGGACAGATAGCAGAAGCGGGTGGCAAAAGGTGGGAAGTGATTAAAGCAGGGGTTACAAATGTTCACAGAAAGCTAAAACTATCCAACAGGTTGTTCCCTAATGTCAGCACAGGTTGGACTAGTCACCACCTTGGTGTGTGGTCTCAGTGTGTTTGGGTTCAGATCTTACAAGGCAATAGAATTTCTTCTAGTTAAGAGTTCTTGGCTTGCACCAATCACAGGGTGGCCAGAGAGCACTAGACAAGTAATCTACATCATCTATTTAATACACGCCCCCCCTCCTCCTATCTAGTAACCATCAGTTTGTTCTCTATAGTTAAGAGTCTCTTTCTTGGTTCTTTCTCTTTTTCCCTTTGCATATTTGTTTTGTTTCTTAAATTCTACCTGTGAATGAAATCATATGGTATTTGTCTTTCTCTGACTAGCTTATATCACTTAGCATAATACTCTAGCTCTATCCATGTCACTGCAGATGGTAAGATTTTATTCTTTTTGATGGCTGAGTAATATTTGTCTCTGTGTGTGTGTGTGTGTGTGTGTGTGTGTGTGTGTGTGTGTGTATCACATCTTCTTTATCCATTCATCAGTCAATGGACACTTGGGCTGTTTCCATAATTTGGTTATTGTAGATAATGCTGCTGTGAGCATCAGGATGCTGTATCCCTTTGAATGAGCATTTTTACATTCTTTGGGTAAATATCTATAGTGCAATTGCTAGATCATAGGGTAATTCTGTTTTTAACTTTCTGTGGAATCTCCATACTGTTTTCCAGAGTAGCTGTACCAGTTTGCATTCCCACCAACAGTGCAAGAGAGTTCCCCTTTTTCCACATCCTTGCCAATACCTATTGTTTCTTGTGTTGTTGATTTTAGCCATTCTGACAGATGTGAGGTGATATCTCATTGTAGTTTGATTTATATTTCCCTGATGATGAGTGATGTTGAGATCTTTTCACCATCTGTATGTCTTCTTTGGAAAAATGCCTGTTCATGTCTTCTGCTCATTTTTATTTGTATTATTTGGTTTTTGGGTGTTGACCTTTAAAAATTTTTTTGTATATTCTGTATACTAACCCTTTACCAGATATGTCATTTGCAGATATCTTCTCCCATTCTGTAGGTTGCCTTTTAGTTTTACTGATTGTTTCCTTCACTGTGAAGAGCGTTTTATTTTGATGAAGTCCTAACAATTTATTTTTGCCTCTGTTTCTCTTGATTTAGGAGACATATCTAGTAAGAAGTTGCTACCGCTAATGTCAAAGAGGCTACTGCCCATGTTCTTCTCTAGGATTTTAATGGTTTCCTGTTTCATATTTAGGTCTTTCATCCATTTTGAACTTATTTTTGTGTATGGTGTAAGAAAGTGATCCAGTTTCATTCTTTTGCTGTCCAGTTTTCCAGCACCATTTTTTGAAGAGATTTTTTTTTTCCCCATTGGATATTCTTTCCTGCTTAGTTAAAGATTAATTGACCATATATTGTGGGCTTAATTATGGGTGTTCTGTTCTGTTTTATTGATCCCTATGTCTGTTTTTTTGCCAGTCCCATACTATTTTGATCATTACCGCTTTGTAATATAACTTGAAGTCCAGAATTATGATATTTCCTGCTTTGCTTTTCTTTCTCAAAGTTGCTTTGGCTATTTTGGGTGTTTTGTGGTTTCATACATATTTTAGGATTGCTTGTTGTAGTTATGTCAAAAATGCTGTTGTTATTTTGATAGAGATTGCATTAAATGTGTAGATTGTTTTAGGTAGTACAGACATTTTTTTTCAGACTTGGAAAATCTGAACATTTATTATGATGAATAATAGCCTTGGTAACTTGTGGCTATTACAAGTATTAATGTTAAAAATTGTGCCTGTGACAAATGGAAAACTATGTAGCCAGGGAAACACGTGTGATGGCATTGCCTATGATGACATTGTTGGGTTAGTTCCCTTTAATAGGTTAATATATCTTAGTTATTGACTAATTGTTGCTTTCACATAAATGTTCTTTTTAAAAAAAATTTTTCCTTCTATTTTCTGGATTTAGAATCTTTTTTAAAAATTAATATATAATGTATTATTTGTTTTGGGGGTACAGATCTGTGATTCATCGGTCTTATGTAATACCTAGTGCTCATTATAGCACACACCCTCCCCAGTGTCCATCATCCAGTTATCCCATCCCTCCACCCCACTCCCCATCAGCAACCCTCAGTTTGTTTCCTATGATTAAGAGTCTCTTATTGGTAGTATAGACATTTTAGCAATATTCTTCCAATCCATGAGCATGGAATGTTTTTCCATTTCTATATGTCATCTTCAATTTCTTTCATCAGTGTTTTATAGCTTTCAAACTACAAGTCTTTCACCTCTTTGGTTAGGTTTATTCCTAGGTTTCTCATTATTTTTGGTGCAATTGTAAATGGGATCAGTTCCTTAATTTCTCTTTGCAGTGATGTAATCTGTTAAAACCTAATTCTGATTATGTCATTTTGTGCCTTAAAATCTTGTCTGTGTCCCTAGTGTTAAATTAATATCCTACAATTTGGTTTATAGGCCCTTTATAAATCTGGTTTGAAATTTCTCTTTACTTCTTTAGTGTCATCTATCACTGCATGCTTCCTCACTTTTCTCATTTTGTCTGTAGGCGGGTTTAATAAGTAGCCCCCATACCTTAGTTCAGCTGGTATAGGTCACTGATATGGTCTTTCTGAAATGCAAAAGTGATTTTGTTATTTTCTGGCTTAATATTTACCAATGAAGTCCCATCATTATTATAATAAAATGCCAATGTTTGTTATTAATTTTGAAATCACTTATTATTTGGTGAAAATTGTTGCCTTAGCACATAATGTTATTTTGGTCTGGGATCTCCACTTGGTAGCTTACTACATTCAGCTTATCTTTCAAGATCTAGGTGAAATGTCCCCTCCTTCTGAGAATCCCACAGTTTTATCAAAGGGTTCTTGTGATATACTCCCTTAGGACCTGCACACACCTATGGAGTTAATTCATTCCTTCATCAAAGGTTTATTGAATGTCTACTATACACAAAACACTTGAGAAGTAAATTGAACAAAATATTTTGACCTCCAAAGTGGCACTTTCACATAGTTAGAATTAATGGGTAAAAACCTTTGTTCTCATGCAGCTTATATTCTTGGGAAAAAAAGCAACAAGAAGAAAAATGAATAAGTAAAACATATGTTTTGTTAAATGGTGATAAATGTTACAGGAAACAGTAAAGCAAGGAAGGGAGTCCTGAAGTGAGAGGAAAGACGTCTCAGAAACAGGAGGTATTGGGACAAGTATCTAAAAGAGGAGGGGATAAGTCATGGAGATACCCAAGGGAAAACTCAAAGCCTTGACAGACGAATCTCTGGTGTGTTTGAGGAATGGCAAGGAAGCTAGTGTATGAGTTGAGTAAGGTTAGCATGGGAGAAAGTAGTAGGAAATGAGGCCAGAGAGGTTAAGGAGACTAGATTTTTATAGGGATTTTGGGACCCTTATAAAAACCTGGACTTTTTCTCTGAATGAGATGGCAGGTCACTGGAAGAGGAAAAACAGAAGAGTCATATGATTTGATGTTCATTTGAAAGGAACATTTTGGTTGCTGTGTAAACTGACTGAAGGGAGAAGGAATGAGACATCAGTAGAGAGCCAAAGGATTTAATAACCAATTGAATGTGGAATGTAAGAGAAAGAAGGAAAGAAGGATAAGGTTGAGGAATTGGCCTTGGGCAGCTGGATGGAAAGAATTTAAAGGGAACATATGTGTGTCTGTGAGAGAGAGAGGGAGAGAGAATAGAAGAGAAGAGGAGAGGAGAGGAGATCTGGTATCTGGTTTCAAACATGTTAAGCTTGAGATGCCTTTTAGATATCCAAGTGCAGATATCCAATGGGCAGCTAGATTAATGAGTCTGGAAGTTGGAAATAGGTCTTCAGCATCTAATATTTGTAATCACGAGACTAAATGTTACCACCAAGATACCAAACATAGGCAGAAAAGTGAAGATGTCTATGGATTGATATCTGGGACCTTCCAAAATTAAGTGATGAAAGGGATGAGGATGAGGAAGAGTCATTGAGGAGACTGAGAAGGAGTGGTTAATGAGATAGAAGAAAAAGGAAGATGGAAGCCAAGGAAAGAAAATGGTTCAAGGAGGGGAAACAGTGGTTCAAGGAGGGCGAAGCATGTTGAAGACTAGAATCTGACTGTTGGATTTGGCAACCTGGGGCCATTAGTGATCTCAGTGAGAACACTTTTGGGATATAGTAGGGATGAACATTGTTGGTATATAATGGGGATGAAGGCCCTATTGCAGTGAGTTCAAGAAGGATTAGAAGCAGGCAGTGTAAATAGACAACCATCTTACTTACTATCTCATGGTATAAGGGCTATTTTAATTGTGAAAAGTGTTTTAGTTTGGATTTTAACTTATATGTTCATACTAACTATATGGAAAACTCAATAGGCATTGCTGGAAACCATAGCTGGAGAAACTGTGCTCAAGAAAATTTTTTTGTTTGAAAACATAGGAAACAATACAGAGTATATGCTAATGAAAATTATCCAGTTTGGAGGCATAAATTGGTGATGTAGGAGATAAAGGAGAGAAGTTTGGACATGATGTTCAAAAAGGCAAGAAGAGATAGAGTGTGTGGGGGGGCTTGGCCGCATGTAGGAGCTTAGTCAGTTAATTCTTTGTAATGGGGAAAGGCAGAGTACACTGTTACATTGCTCACATTATATTTTTGTTGTGGATTTGTTTGTTTTCCACATACTATGAACCTCTTAAGAGTAGTAGGTGTAAATGTCTCATTCATTTTGTGGTAGGAATTTGTATTGTTCTATTTCTATCCCTGGCACACAGAGCAATGTGTACAATGCCTGGCACACAGAAGGCATGCAATAAATGTTTGAGTGGAGCAAATAAAGTCACCGTGCTAAGCCTGTGTATGTTTTATCTTCTCATGCAGATTGGATTATTTCCATCAAATCTTGACAACCAGATTGATTTAATTGTTTCTCTTGTCTGAGCCTACAGATAGGTTGACCAACTGGTAGAGTTGATTGATGGGAATGGCTGTGTTTCTACCAAAATCAATGATGCTTTGTAGGAATAAAATCAGCAACCTTTTGCTGTATCATTTTACAGTGGTCCTGGTTATAGTTTCAACATGAATTTACTATTTACTTCACCTTTGAACCTTCTGAAAGCTATCCATTCTTCCTCAGAATACATTTTTTATTTTAGTTTACCATTAATATGGCATATATCATTATCTGTTATCATCTAACTTACTGAGTCCATGGGAAACTCTTTGAGAATGGGGACTACACCTTCATTGCTCTTTTCCCCCTCAAAATCATTTGTACAATCTCTGGTTAGAAAATATAGCTTCATCACTAAATCAAAAATCCTTAGTCCAGGCCCTGGTGCAAGTTAGATGCCAAATAAATATTTATTGAATGAATGACTACATGAGTAAATGATTATTGTCTGTCGTATATGCTGATGATGCCCAGACCAGATCTCCTTTCCTGTTTGATGTGCCTATCTCCCAGCTTTTCATTACTTTGCTCCTAGTAGCTCACACCTAAAATCTTTTTCCAGAGGGCCATCTTTGGGCCACTGGAGCTGCATCACCTAGATGCTCCAAGAACAAGAAGTCCTTGGGATTTTGGGCCTTGCCCTTAGTAACCAGTATCCAATGACTGAGATGCAAAGTATGGAGGTTTAGCTGTCATGCCTCAATGCAGTGCAAACTTGCAAGTGCAGTTTATACTCTAGAGCTCCCTGTGGGATCAGGCTAAGGCCAGGACTTTGCCTGAAATTGCATGCACCCTTCCTTGACTTCTTAGCCTCCCTTATCTTGCTTGCCTTGCTCTCTTGTAGGTTTCTCCGAAGAATACTTTCTTAGTGACTCACTTGCACGCTCACCCTTTCCTTAGGGTTTGCTTCTTGGGAACTTTACTTAAGACAGTGCCTATTTGTAATCAGTTAATGTCAGGGTCAGGGAATCATGTCCACACTCTCTGAATGTTAAGTTCTGCTGTTGCAGCTGGTAGTTCCTGATAGTTTTTGGTTTTATATTACTGCCAACCAAAAGTGAAGGTGACTGTGAACTAAATTTGATATTTGATTTGGTTGTTGGGTTGGAAGTACCTTCACTATTTCAGTAAATAATTGTTATTGAATTTAGTAAATATCTTATTGAGTTACAGTTCTTTCTAACATCAAGTCAGAATGCATTTTTCTTAACTTTCTACTCTTTATGTTTATATACGTCGCTGTTCTCTCTCCTTAAGCAAGGATAACAGAATTAATTGTATAATCAATTTTCATATGATTGAGTACAGCTTTCTTTCGTCTTCCTGTTGAATATAAATACCCATTTCCACATACTGAGTAAACCATTTATTTTATTTTTGTAGTGATTTGAAAAGAACACAAACTCTGTTATCTGTAAAATGGGATTGGAAATAATGTGTTTTAGAACTTAAAAGCACTTTAGTCAACACCTTCATTTTATAAGTGAGAACATTTGAAGCCCAAAGAGGTTAAGTAATTTGTTCAATATCACCCAGCTTGCTTAGTGGCATAGCAGGACTAAGCCCAACTCCCTGACTGCTGTGTTCTCCACTGCTCTACAAAATGCTTATTTCTTATTCACAGAATTGTTATGAGGATTAGGGGCCACATCTGTGAAAAATAGATTTAGCCTTTACGAAGAAAGATGCTGGATAGCTTTATGAAATCTTCATGTAAACTAATCTCATTTTAACCTTTTCTGTACAGTTGTTAGTTTTGTTCAGTTTGTGTTACTTGCCTCAGGCTTCTTTTTGGCCAAGGACTAGATGATATACAGGGCTTGATTTAAAAATCAATATTAAGTATCCGAATTGTATTAGAAATATGAAATACTTCAGCTGGTTTTGAAGCTGGGAGCAGTTGTAGCCGGACTTCCAGAATGGCAGTCATTTATGTACGGAAAAAGTTTGCTATTTCTACTTTGCATATTGGGAATTAGGACATTTGGTTCCAAAGAAAAGAAGGAAGCATAAATTGTATTTTGTTCAGTCTAGTAATACTTCCAAAGCTGATACAATATGCCTTTAACAAACCATGAATTTTCTCTCCTGTGGAGCCACCATATCCTGCCTACTTAGAGCATAGTTAGGGAACCATTATACTAATCCACCGTACCTTCATATCTCTAGCAAGCACATGTAAGTGATAACTTGAATATTTATTTTGATGCAAGGTGTATAAATCTTCTCTATGTCATCTTGTAAAGCGAGGAAATTGTGACTTGCTCAACTTGGTTACTTTAATTGTTCAAGTTTGGTTCTTTCCACCACAGCATGCTTTGACATATGAATAGGAATACTGTTTAATTTTTGTAGTATTCACAGTGATTTGTGTAGATTCATAATATGCAGGGGAGATAAAATTTGAATACCAAAAGGCTAAAGTAACTTTTATATATATTTTTAATTAGGTACGATTATATGCAAGACCCGATGCTATCAGAAGAGGATCTGGGGACTATGCTCTCCATATAACAAAGAGATTAATAGAATTTTATGAAGACTACTTTAAAGTGCCCTATTCCTTGCCAAAACTAGGTAAGTATTTTCTTGATTATTTTACTGGGAGGGATCCTTGAAGGTAGAAATTTGTCTTCATGCATTTATTTGACACATGAAAATTCCAAGAATTATATTTTTGGAGAAGATGAACATGAAAAATAATGTCTTCTGAAGAGATAAAATAAAACTTAAGTTTCTTAAATCTTGCCAAGAATTCCTCGTAGGAATTAAGAAAGGCATTATGTAAGTTTAGGTTTCCAAAAGATAAGTCAGGTAGCTATAATTCATTGAGTATGTGCTGTGGAGGGGTGCTTGCTAACATCTCATTTAATCCTCAAGTACTAGATGGATAGGTACTGTTAGAACATTTTCCACTCAAGGGACTTGATATCCAGGGAATCTTTCCTTCATTCAGATAGCCAGTAAGTGGTGGAGCTGGGATTTCAAGCGAAGTCTTGATGACTCCCAGAACTCTTTCATGTTTTACACTGAGAAGACACTCATTATTTTCTCTTTCCTAATTCTCAGATCTTGGACTATAATGTATTAGTTATCCCTCACATTTATTTTTTTGTGGTCATATTTCAGTACAGTTGTAGCAAGTAGAATAAAAACAAAAGAGAAGGGTAATTGTACAATGGAGATTATGTTCCTCATGAATACTTAGACTTTTCTTCCTTTTACAAAGATAGTATGTTCAATAGTTGTTTGTTGAATGAATAAATGAATTTTATTATCCTAATTTGAGTGAAGCTCCTGCTTTTGCAAGGGAGTGAACAATGAATTTCCAGGAAGTTAGAAAGTACATGTACCCATTAGAAACGCTGAAGTTATTTTTCCTTTTCAGAAAACCCGTTTTGAAATAGTACATCACAGCAGTCTTTTGTTCCTCCCCCCCAACATTTTTCCTTCCCAAGAACATTTTTGATCAGCACACACATAAAAGTGATCACTCATTGGCGAGAGTAAAGTGCTTACCTGATCAAAAGTGTTGGTATTTGAACCACAGGTTCCTCTCTCAGGAGAACTGGGCCCATTTTATTAAAGTAAATCCTGCTGTGTAGCTTTATTGGTCTTACAATGAGTAGCTTAGAAAGTAGGTAGAATAGTTGATATTGTTACCAAAATGGGTGTGGCATACAATTTTAAGGAATGATATTACAAAATTCTGAGGTCTTTTTTGAAATATGTGCTCTTAGAATGCATAAAATTTTTTTCAAATTTCTAAACAAAATTGTATTTCACATAGGATCTATATTTAGTTCAGTTTTGTTCTGTCTTCTTTCCTTCTTTCTCTTTTCCCCCCTGTATCAACTTCCCTGTTAGAATCTGTTACACTGAAATCTCCCTGGTAGGCACCCAAGGCAGGAAGGACTCTCTGACCTCATTTGCATGGGAGGTGACACTGCTCTCTACTCCAGGTAAAACCAGCTGGGAACTTCCCAGCTTGACCCTAATGTAAAATTCACAAGTGCTTATGTTGCAAGTTCAGCAAGAAAAATAAAATGTGGATCTTTGTCCCCTTCAGACCAGTAATTAGTAGAGGAACTCAATTTATAACTTCAGGGGGTTCGATGTAACTGTCAGCTTGCAGCAGGAAGCATTTCTGTTCCTCTCGTTCACTCACAATTGAACCATGCAGGCTTTCACCTGGTAGAAAAGAGCTTTGTTCACTGTTACTATTACTATTTAAGCTCCTTACGGTGTATATAATTGAATGATTTGACTTACCCCAGCACACTCCTTTGTAGGTAACTAGGGGAATTATCATAGCCCACGGCACTTTATAAAATTCCTTTTAAAGTTCTACTTATTTTATATATCTATAGATATTTAGTTCTACATATTAATGGGTTTATGAGTATGTTTTCTAAATATTCCCTACATAAAATTCCTAAACGCAGAAGCATTTTGACAAATCCTTAGTTTCTGTTGTATATAATGATTAAATAAATTCAATGGAAACCAATCAGTCTTTCTTAATGGTGCTTGTATGTGTATCCTAGATGTCAGCTGCATCTGCCTGGAAGCCTTCAAATCTACCTAGAATGGTTTCCAAGACCTAGTCTACCCTCTCTTCCTCCCCCCTTCTATCTTTCCTTCCAGTCCTCCTTTCTTCTTTCCCTTCCTCCTTTCTTCCTTCCCTCATTTATTTAATATGCACTATTGAGCACCCCCCCCCCACCGCCAATGGGCACTTTTCTGTGTGATGGGGTTACAACAGTGAACAAAAAAGGCAAAAATCCCTTTCCTTCTGGGGGTTATGTTCTGTTAGGTAGAGACAGACATTCAAGCAATTATTAACACATGTAGTATATCAAATGGAGAAAAAGTGCAATTACAAATAAAGCTAGAATAGAGGTATAAGAAATGTGGTGGGGGACGGGTGAGGCACGGGAATGGAGCTGAAGTTTTAAAATCAGTGAATACAGAAGGCTTCATTTGGGAGCCAGCTTTTGAGCAAAGAACCCAAGGCAGTGAAGGAGAAAGCCAAATGGAGATCGTGGGACAAGGATGTAGGTATATAGGCAAAGGTAACAAAGTACCCAGACTTGGAGATGGAAACTTGGTATATTTGAGGAACACAAGGAGGCAAGTATGACTAGAACAGAGTGAGTAAATGGGTGAGAAAGGAGATGAGATCAAGGAAGGAGTAAAGGGGTGGGTAATCGATCATGTAGAGTCGGCAGGCCACGGTAAGGGCTCTAGCTTTTTTTTTTTTTCCCCTTTTCTTTTCTTTCTTTCTTTTTTTTTTTTCCCCTTTTCCTTTTCCTCCCCCCCCCCCCCGGGTGAGATGGAAATCTATTGGTCACTTTTGAGCTCAGCCTTTACAACAAGACTAGCTCCCAGTGTCAGTAGTGCTGCGGTTGAAAGACCCTGACGAAGGGGAAAGGGCAGAACCATGAAAAACAGATAAGAGGCTCCAGCAAAATTCAGGCAAAATATGATGGTTGCTTAGACTAAGATGTTAACTGTGAGGTGGTTGGAAATGGTCCAATTCTTGATATATATTTCGAACAGAGACAAAAATATTTGCCGATGAACAGAATGTGGGATGAGAGAGAGGTACCAAGGACAGCTCCAAGTTTTTTGTTTTTGGCTTGAGAATGAGAAAGGTGGAGTTGCCCTTTACTGAGACAGAATGATTGTGGAAGGAGATGATTTTTGATACTGATGTGTCTGTTAAACATTTAAGTAGCACCTTGATGTCTGAAAGGAATTCAAATAGATAGTTGAATTTATAGATATGGGGTTTGGGTGAATAATCTGGCTAGAGATATCCATTTGCCACTGTATGATGATATAGAAAGCTATAAGGTTGGATGGGCTTGCCAGGGCTGTGAGAGCAGACAGAAAAGAGAATAGAAACAAGGAGGGACAGATCCAATATTTAGAGGTTAAAGACGTTAAGAACCAGTAAAAGCTATGGAGAAGGAGCAACTGGTTGATGCGCTAAGAAAACAGGTATCCACAGTACTTCTGGGCATCTAGTGAAGAATTTAAGGATTTAAGAAATAAGCAGATGGTAAATTGTGGGAAGTCAAGTTGGATGGAGACTGAGAATTGACCAATTACTGAACCTAGCCATGTGAACCTCATAGGGACCTTGACAAGAGCAGTTTCAGGGCAAAGTCCCGATGAGTGTATTCAGGAATAAACGGGGATGAGAGTGGGAGAAGATACAGTGACTAGAGTGGTGAGTTTAGACGACAGATTGGCACTTCTGAAAATTCCCCATGGAGAATATTCCTCTGGGAATAGAGGGGAAGAGAGAAATATTTGTATTCATTCTATCTAATGCTGCTCACCTCTGGATAAGAGGTGTTTCTGTGAACTAGTAGCTTTCAGATCTGTTCCTGTCCCAAACCATGTCAAGGGAGACATGGATCTTGCCTTTCTTTGATTTGCATTAGAAAACCAAAAATCAAAACAAGTAAGAAAACTCTCTCCCGTTAACCTGCTACTACTGATATGTGGGAGGTGATGTGTGCATGTGTGAATGCTGGGGTGTTATGTTGCAAAAACCAAATGAAACCACACAAACTCATAAACTGTAATATTGGGTCTTTCTTTCCTTAAAAGTCACTTTGCTATTCTGTCATAAATTCTGCAACAGCTTCTCTGTCGCTAAGTTCTTTTTCATTTCTAATGCTGAATTGTTTAACTTCCTCTACTGTGGCATCATCTCATGCTGGCTCATCTCTAAGGATTTGAGTTTCTGCTCGAAGTAGTTTATCAGAATGGTTCTCAAAGAGGAATTCTCATACTTGCTGTTAGGACAGTAATTTATTCTCCTTTTTGCACAAAGACATCCCTTTAATATTTTAAGCCAAAATAGGCAGCCAGTGTACACTGTATGAGAATTCGTTTTTAAAGTCTCTGAATTAGGTAATTAAAATTTATTTGTATGGGGTTTATAGAGATTTCCTCTTTATTGGTGTTAGGTTATAATGAAAGGTATAGACTCTAGAGGAGACAATACAGGAAGACATTCTATAACTGTGTGCCCTATTTCCCCAAGAATTCTCAGAGGTATGGAAGTTTGCTTTAAAACAAGGTTATTGTAGATGTATAAAGAATTAAGCTATCTTTCCTCTTATCTCAAAAACATTGACCAGAGCTACAAAAGTGAATGGGTTTGTATTTACAAAATATGGGCCACTCTTAAGGACTTTGTACGTTCTAACCCATTTACTCTTTTTTTCACAACCTTTTGAGGTAGTGCCTGTTACTTTCTCATTTTCCATGTGAGGAAATTCAGGGACTGAGTGACTATGTAATGTACGCAGTCCACACAGCAGGAATTAGTGGATTTATAATTCAAGCCCAGGCTGTCTAGCTCCAGAGCCCTGAGATTCTGCTGAAACAGACCCGAGAAATGTTGAGAATTCCGAGGATTAAATATGGACTACCTTAATAAGCTAGATAATCTGATTGCTGGAGGAATAATGTAATAGCTATTTTTGTTAATTTCATTTGATGTTAAAAGTAATATATGGTCCTTGTAGAAAATTTGGGGACACATTAAAATTAAAGAAGCACATGTTTTATAACTCACAATGTCATCAACTAGTAGAAGATATATTTGAATATTCTATTTTATTTTTTAATTTTAGTTCCAGTATAGTTAACATACAATGTTATATTAGTTTTTGGTGTACAATATAGTGATTCAGCACTTCCATACATCCCCCGGTGGTCATCCTGACAAATGCAGTCCTTAATTCCCATTTTTTTTTGAAGATTTTATTTATTTATTTGACAGACAGAGATCACAAGCAGGCAGAGAGGCAGGCAGAGAGAGAGGGGGAAGCAGGCTCCCTGCTGTGCAGAGAGCCTGATGCGGGGCTTGATCCCAGGACCCTGAGATCATGATCTGAGCCTAAGGCAGTGGCTTTAATCCACTGAGCCACCCAGGCACCCCTAATTCCCATCTATTTTTTTATCCATCCCCCACTCTACATTTGAATATTTTAAATGTTTTCCTCATCATAACTGCTTTATAAGTTAATTAGGTGGCAGGTAAAGTGACTCAGATTTGTGTTAGAGTATTTTATTATTCATCCTATTTATATTTCAATTAACTATGGCAGATAGTTTTTAGTTTCCTTTTGCTCCTATTTTGTAATTTGTAAATCAATAAGTTTTGTAAAGGAGTTTGCTTGATTGCTTCTTTTCAGTACACTGTGCTTTTTTGAAGAATTCATTACCTACTTGGCACAGTGCTGTGATTGTAGAAAGAGCCACAGGTATTTTGTAACAAGAATCTCTAGCCTCAAGGAGATTGTGGTTTTGTTGAGGAGAGAATACAGTATTTACTAAAATTAATGGATTAGAGACTCACACAATAAGGAATATAATCAAACACTGAAATTTTGTAGAGCAAAAATATAGTACCATGTTAAGTTAAGAAATGTGGGATCGTTGCACAATGCTATAGGCATGAAATGCACATAAAAAGAAGCTTTATCTTTACTTGAGTCCTGAAAAAAGAAATACATTTAATTGGAGGGGGAGAAGTCTTTTGAGATTTGTGCGCTAGGGAAAGCCCATGGATACATTGGGCTTTATGTATCATGTTGATAGTCTATTTTTCTATAATAGAATAAGTTATGGGATAATTTGTGGGATAAAAGGCCTTATTGAAGTTCATGAATAGGAGAGCCTAGCTTGAATGATTGCGTTTTAAGCTGTCACGGATACATTCATTTTTTTATTGTAGTGGTGGTGATGATGGTGATGATGATGATGACAGTGGGCTATCTGCAAGTAGTAAAGCTTTGGAGATATTTCCTTCATAAAATATTTTTATTGGCTGCTAAGTATTTCCCTCTCTGTGGTTATGCATCTTTTTCTTTATTTTTTATTATTTTAAAAATTTTATTTATTTGTGAGAGAGAGAAAGAGAGATCGAGCCTGGGGCAGGTGGGAAGAACAGAGAGAGAGGGACAAGCAGACTCCACGCTGAGTGCGGAGCCCCAGGTTCCCCCTACCCTGAGATCATGATCATGACCTCAGCCAAAATCAAGAGCTGGACACTTAAGATGGCTCAGTGGGTTAAGCATCTGCCTTTGGCTCAGGTCATGATCCTGGGGTCCTGCCAACCAACCCTGCATCAGGCTCCCTGCTCTGCAGAGTCTGCTTCTCCCTCTCCCACTCTACCTGCTTGTGTTCCCTGTGTCTCTTTCTCTCTGTCAAAGAAATAAATAAAATCTCTAAAAAAAACCCCCCAAAACAGAAAACAATAGGAGTTGGACGCTTAACCAATTGAGCCACCCTTGTGCCCTGTATCTATTTTCTGTAAGTAGTGGATATATTTGTTGTTTCTGATTTGAAATGATATTTATATAATCCTATTTCCATCTCAGTATTACATCTTATACCTCAGTTATTATTTGAGACTTCATTTTTTTTAAAAAGTATGACTTTTTTTTTTTACCTTGCTTTTGTTTAGGTAAACATGGAGCACTATGTATGTATTTATTGACTCAAGTAATACTGCTTTTAAAAATAAAATCTCTAGAGTTTTTTTATATAGGCTGGTCTAATTATGTATAACATCAATTTACTCTCAAGATGCTTTTTTCAACCAGAATTCCTAAAAATATTTGGAGTTATACTGGATCTGTTTAATTCTATGGTTTTTTTAGTGGAGACTAATGTAAGGCTCTCCCTGTGGATTAACATTCTAGTACATTGTTAAGGGAGCAGCTGAGGCAGTACTTTGTCTTCTGGGTTACTAGGTAGTGTAGAGAAATGAGTTTCCTTAAGTGACTATCCTCTCTCCCCTCTTTGGAAGCAAATAAATATAGTCTCTCCCTATTTTATAAAGGTAATTCATTTTTAAAAAACCCTCATATGGTGATTTTCTCATAAACCAAAAGAGCAGTTATTGTTTCTCTCAAAGGATAATATTTTTTATATATTCCTAACCCCCACTCTAACCACCATTTATAGTAAAACAACACCAAATCCTATTAAAATGGACACAGTTACTTCAATATATTACAGTTATTTTAACACAATTTAACAAGGCATTTCCCCCTTCATTAATTATTCCATAATATGACCACTTAACTGTTCTTGTTAAGCTATTTTGCAGCTATTACATGCTGTACACTTCCAAGACTATACTAACAAAAACATATATATGATACTCAGTGTTTATGATATTTAATGACTAATGCCAAAAAAAAGAGAAACAAACAGAACAGTAAAGAAGAAAGAAATCAATGAAACAGTGCATTTTAGTGGGAATGATGCATGAGATTATTACTGCTGTAAACTAGCAAACCACGAGTGAGTGGAGAATTTAACGCAACAAAAACCGACCATAGAACTGAATTAACTAATTAATTCAGCAAGCACTTATTGAATAGTGAGTATGTACATGGTACTCAGGAATTATAATAAATCACCTCTTCCACTAGGAGATTAAAATCTAGTTGAAGAGATGTTTTGTATGTTTTGTCAGTTACACAGTATTGTTCCATGTTCAATTTGCATACTACCTTCCTTCCTCCTTTTCCAGTTTTAAGAATTTCAAACTTTCACAGCTTTGAATTTACTCCTAGGTATATTTTCACTGATTTGAAAGTGCTTAATTTAATCAGGACATATTTATAAAGAGATCTCCAAGGCATTGTTGCACATTTTCCAACAGAGGTATCTGGCCCTTACAACCTGGCCATTAAGTTAGGAAAGAACTCCTTCCAGTGTTTTTATATGTCATCATTGCCTAGGCCTGTGCCATATATTCTGTATTCTTTCCTATTACAAGTCAAACTATGTTGCTCCAGCTTTGGAACCTCCTCCTTTTTGCACTCGATTCCATCCTCTCTCACCTGCTCAAGGGTTTCACTTCATCAGTTTTTCCTTCTCCCTCTGGAATCTTCAGTTTTCTCTATTGGCTCTTTCCCCACCAACATTAAAGATACGTTGCTGTTTCTCTCAACTTAACCACACACATGCACACTCATTCCAGCTACTACACCATTCTTTCTTTCCTTTTACAGCTGAACTGTTTGAAAGTGTTGTCTATCTGTACTGACTCCAATTGCCCCCTTTCCTTTGTCTCTTGAATGCCCTCTACATCAGCCTTTTGCCCCAACACTGTACTGAAATTGTTCTCGTCAAATTCAATGATGCCGCCACATTGCTAAATCCAACGGCCTATTCTCAGTCCCCCTCTTGAGCTGTCAGCAGCCTCTGACAGTTGTTCTCTCCAATCCCTTGAAACACATTTTTCTCTTGTCTCCCTGAAAAACACATCTTCTGTTTCCCCCCCCCCCCCCACCAACTCACTGGACATTCTTTCCAAGTCTGTTCCCACCCCCTTCCCTTCTCCAGCTAATTCATATGGGAGTATCTCGGGGCTCAGGTGTTGGACCTTTTCTTTTTGCTCTTTCCATTGCTGGTGACCTCATCTAGCCTCATGCCTTTAAATACCATGTGTTGATGCTGATGATTTCCAAATGTACAGATCCAGCCTGGTTCTCTTCTCCACTCCAAACTTCTTCATTCTGCTGACTATCTGACATCTACATTTGGATGCCTCATGAATATCTCAACTTCATATGTTCAAATTGGAGCTCCAGATCTTACACCACTATCTTCATAACCTTTCCCAATTTAGGGAAGGGAAGCTTTATTCCTTCAAAAGTTGTTTCAGTAAAGACTGGAACTATAATCTTTTTCTCTTGTTAAATGACCAAACCATCAACACATCTTTTTGGTTTCATATTCTACATATGTCCAGAATCTGACTGCTTCTCACTATTTCCACAGTTACTACTTTCATTCCAGCTTCCATGCTTTCTTGCCTGGGTCAAGAATCCAACCAAAATGAATTATGAAGTTCAAGTGATGTGAGAACATGAGATATTTGAATTTACTGTGTTCTTATGAAGGATGTTGGACTTGTCTGATGATGTTGCTCTCCTGCTGAAACATTCCAATGGCTTCTTATTGGTAGCAGAAGAGAATCCACAACTCTTCCATTGTCCTCCGAGACCCCTGAGGATCTGGCCACATGTTGCTACTCTGACCTATCTTCTACTTCTCTCCTACTCATTCTCTGTGTTTCAGCAGCAGTCCCTTCCCTGCTGTTTCTCCACCATACCAAGCATGCACCCGTTTTGGGCCTTTGCACTTGTTTCTCTTGAAGCCTAGAACACTTTTCCTTCGGATATGCATAGCTGAAATGCCACCTTTTACAGTAGGTCTTCTTTGACCCTTCTATTTAAAAATGCAAGCTTATTGATTATTTCTTATCTCATTTCTCTGATTCACTTTTCTCCATAGCACTTTTATTGTCTCCCTTAGCATAGATTTATCTTTTGTTATCTGCCTCCAAGTACCTGTGATCCCCACCCCAAATGTAAGCTCCGTGAGAGCAGACATTTTTGTCTGTTCACTGCTCCATTCTTTTTCCTAGAACAATGCCTGACCCAAGGTAGACACTTCATAAATTCTTGTTGAGTGAATGAGCAATTGCCAATTTCTTCCTTTCTAAACCATCTTCACCACATTGGAGAGAAGACCAAGCTTTGGCTTCTTCATGAATCAAATAAAATGTGCTTTTTTTTCAGTAACATAAACAAAGAAATAATGGTAATATACCTTACAATCTTCTAAGGAAATTATTATTTTTTCTTTTCTTTCTTTCTTTCTTTCTTTCTTTTTTTTTTTTTTTTGTAAATGCAAGTGGAAGTGGTGAAAGATGAGTTAGTTATAACTATCGTCACTTTTTCATTAAGGATTCATGTAAAGGAAGTTTTTGGTGAAAAATGAATGAGTTGATATCTAGAAGAAGTATTGAACTTTTGGTTTGTTAGCATGGCACTCCTAGAGGGAAGGAGGCTATTAAGAAGCTATGCTTTGCACCTGGAGTGATTTTGCAATCTAAAAATGGAATAACTATCTAATTGTCTATCACCTCTTTTCCCTCTTACTGTTCACTGAGATGAAAACAACATTTATTCATGAATTTGACAACATTGTTTACTATCTACTATATACTGGGCACTGTTCTATTAGGTACTGGAGAAATCAGCAGTTAACAAGAGACAACAATCCTTTCCTCACTGGGCTTTAAAGGAGAGAGGCAAACAACACAAAAATATATAGTATTAAAAAGTGATAACTGCTACAGAGAAAACAAGGCGGAGAAGAAAGTGTCAGAAATGTTAGTGGGCTGCTTTAAATAGGGTGAACGGTCAGGGAATGCCTTGCTGAAATGGCGACACTTGATTCAAAATCTGAAAGAGTGAGGGTGTCCTGAGGAGGAGGGTGTCTGACTTTTTGAAGAAACAGCACGGAGACCAGTGTGCCTGGAGTGAAGCAGCTGAGACTGTGGTTGGCAGGAGATGAAGTCTGCGAGAAAGTGGGGCCAGGTTGTGAAGGAACTTATTGGTTAGCCATTGAAAGGTATGCACTTTTATTTTGATTGGAGGCATTTCTTTAGTCTGCTCAGGCTGCCATAACAAAATACCATAGACTGGGTGGTTTAAACACCCCAGATTTATTTTCTCACCATTCTGGAGGCTGGAAATCTGAGATCAGCATACCTGTATAGGCCAGTTCTGGTGAGAGCTCTCTTCCTTGCTTGCAGATAGCCATCTCTTTGTGTGTTTTCACACAGCAGGAGAGAGAACAAGCTCTCTGGTGTTCCTTCTTGTAAGGGCATTATTTCATCATGAAGATCCCTGCTCTCATGACCTCATCTACATGTAATTATCTCCCTTCTGAAGGCCCTGTCTCCAAATACCATCACATGGGGAGTTAAGGCTTCAACATATGAATTTAGAAGGGATACAGTCCATAATAGGCATGATCTGGCATGGCTTACAATTTTTTTTTTTAAATTTTAAAAATTTTTATTTATTTATTTTTGAGAGACAGCAGGCATGACTGGGAGGGGCAGAGGGACAGTCTCAAGCAGACTTCACTCTGAACATGGAGCCCGACACAAGGCTTCATCTCACAACCGAGATCGCCACCTGAGCCAAAACCAAGAGTCACATGCTTCATTGACTATACCACCCAGGTGCCCCTGACATGGCTTCCATTTTTAAGAGATCACATTGGCTGCCTCATGTAGAACAGATCGTTGGTGGAAGGGTGGGGGTGAGGTGGGGCAAGGCCAAAGCAGAGATAAGCTACTGCATTAATCTGAGAAATAATGTTCTAATGGACCAGGGTGGTGACAGTGGAGATGGTGAGAAGTGGGCAGATTCTGGTATATATTTTGAAAGGATATTCAACAGGATTTACTACATTACAATAGGATTTCAAATGAAGGTTTGATGTCAGTTCCTCTCAGCTAGAGTTTAGAAGATTATGACAAGCTTGAAAAACTATGAGCTTTCATTTTTTCCCCTGTGGCTTACTTTCCTATGTAGCTACAGTGAAAGGGAGCAATCTTTCTATGCCCCTTTCTCTCTTTCTTGGTTATTTGAAATTAACATAGCAAGATAAATAATTTGTATTTTCTAGACAGAGCAGCTGTACTTAGAACAAAATAATGTCTGTAATAATCCTTTTCTGGGAGCGAGTTACTTCCTTCACTGGCTTCACTGGTCAGTCTGGAGTTAATTATAGCCAAATAGCAATCCAAAGCCCTAGAGAAAGGGAGGAACATTTCATTAAAGTCTAGGCTGAGGATTACTGCTGACAGAAGCATTGACAATCAGGCGGTTTTAAAAGAAAGGTGACCATTCCCATAAACTTTAGAGCTAAAATAGCTTATATTGAGATCAGAAGGTTTTTCAGAATAGCTTCATTTCAAGAAGCTGAGACTGAGGGATAGTTATGTAAATTAAGGTTAAAGCATCTAAAAGTCAATTAAGGCAAGATGCTCAATAAGACAGAAATAGTCAAAATACATTTTTTCTTTCCTTTGTTCAGTGTATTTGTGATGATGTTCTTTATCCAATTCAGAACTTTTCAAATGATTCCATTGTAAAAATATGCAGTGATTACTTCCTAATTGATGATCATTTCAAAGGGTTAGGAACTTTAAGTGGTAATCCTGATCAGGGCACATTTACCTTTGGCATTAAGGTCTTTTGATCTTATCAGATAATGGAGGGTAATAAAGTTCCTTGGTGTAAACCAAGGAATACCTACTTAGAATTTCATAGGATGGAAAGCAGATGGGCTGTTGTAAGCTGAGGAGGGTGCACTTTGTTTACTCTGTTGTCTAATGTAGAAGTGTCCTCATCAAATCCATCAGACCATATAAAATTCAACGTGGATGGATATTGACAGATCTTTACAAGAAAAGAGAACGTTAGGAAAAAATTCTAGCTAATATACAGATGATAATATTTTGAGTTTGAGTTATTATTATAAAATAAGCTATTTTTTTTTCAAGTTTAAAAATTGTGACTCTACTCACTATGACATTGGGGGATCCAGGACTCAGACGAAAACTTTTGGAGATGTCAGATGGAAAATGTGCTACTGGTCCACCTTTTAGTGTTCAAATCTTTCATTACTGTCTGTGAGAATTTTGATGCTGCTGCTTATGGACTTTGAAATGTAAAACAGACTGAAGTGTAAAACAAACCTTAGCCTGTCAGGGAGGTTGCAATACACAAACAGAGCGAATCCAATATGGTAGTTGTAAATGAAGCCTTTAGGGCATTTCTGAAGCTTTTTAAAGGGTAATTTTAAAAGAGAGGGTGAGTCCCATATGCCATTTTTCAGTTGGAGGAATTTTAATGCTTTGTAACTTAGATTTATTCTTTATCGGCTTTATTTATTTTTTTTTTCTTTATGGATTCTGTCTTTGTATGGGAAATAACTCATGAATGGCTTGAGTGTGTCTTCAACACTATAGAATAAGATGTTTTTAAGCTTTTAGCTTGTTTAGCATTTCTTTTTATTTTGCAGACTGAAAAATATCCACTAAGCTGTAAAATAATTGGTAGGTTGATAATGTTTAGGACCATTTAGCTTCTTAAGTATATTGAGATATAGCCTGTCAATTTTTATTAATATTAGTAAAGTCAGCTGGCACACAGTATGAAACTTGAGGAGCCAAATTTCTCTAGTGTACAAAACCAACATTTCATGTCTGTATCAGAAATCTGTTACACCTATCACTATGAACTGAATTGTATCTCTTTCAAATTCATATGTTGAAGCTTTAACCCTTGATGTGACCATCCTTGGAGATCAGAGGTAATTAAGAGGTAATTTGGAGGTCATAAGAATGGTCCTAATCTGATAGGATTAGGACTTTATAATAAAGGGAAAAGAGAGTTCTCTCTTTGCTCTGTTTTTCATGTGAGATCATGACAGCTATCCTCAATCTAGAAAGAAAGCTCCCACCAGAACCTGACCAGGCTGGCAACATTTCTTTATATTTCTAGCTTCCAGAACTGTGATAAAACTAATTTCTGTTGTTTAAGCCACCCAGTCTCTGATATTTTGTTATGGCAGCCCAAGCTGAATAATAATCCTATAGGTAATTTTCAATACTATTTGCTTACGTTTGTGTAAGGGTGCCAATGAAAACATGGGTCAAATAAAGATCCTAGCACCCACTTGAATTATTCAGGCCTTCCGATAACAATTCTATTTTGCTGAATTAGTTTGATCATTTAAGAAGAAATTATTGATTTACCTTCTTAAATATCTGTTACTTTGCCTCACCCTGCCCTCTCATCTGTACTGAAAAAAGATCTGTGATTAGAAAGAATTTTAATCATTTAAAGAAGTCTCCATAATCAATATCATAGTATCCAGCAAACTTTCTTTATAAAGGGTCAGAAAGAAAACATTTTGAGCTTTGTGAATCATACCATCTCAGAAGCAACTTTTAAATTCTGCCATAATAGCAAAGAGCCATAGACAACATATAAATGAATGAATGTGGCTATGTTCCAATAAAATTTCATTTACAGAAACAGACGGTTGACCAGATTTGGCCCATAGGCTATAGTCTGCTGAGTCCTGCACTACTAGATAACCTCTTCAGTTCAACAATACAAAAATTACAAATCCCTCAAACCAAGAGACCCTTATTAGGGATTTATTTTTTCTACATTTTTATAAATGTTTAAGAATCAAACTGAATCAGTACATTCAAAATAATTAGTATATGTTGTTCTTAAAGGCATCCATTTACTCATAAGTACATGCAGAATATACACATTAATAGAATTTACGTTAGTATTTAATTATTAATGTATTTACATACTATACCAATTTATTAATATATAAATTTTAAACTATATATATTTGTATATAATTAGTTAATTTATATACCTAATTACATACTCACATTTTATATATTACATATTCATATTCCATATTACATAGTCACATGAAGACTGTTTATGCTGAATAGCATATAATTTATTTCCCATTTACAAGTAAAATGAATAACATTTGGAAACTTTGACTTTTTTGGTCAGGATTAGCAGCCTGTTTTTCTCTACAACCTCTAACAATGTTCCAAATTTAGAAGCGAGATAGTGTAGAGAAATGGCTGGGATTGAGGAAGGGAAAAACATGCTGAAGATTTGAGGAGAGGGAAGATGTGGGGTCATTGTCCTGGAGAAGGGGAGAACAAAAGGACAACAGAAATATAGCATGATTGCTGTACAGCATAAGGGCTCACTTAACTCTGTGGTCATAAATTTAAAGGGAATGCCATGAGCCAGGCAAGGCCCACACAGGACAGACATAGAGCAGGGCTGTGGACGCTCTGGAGAAGAGAGAATGATGGAAAGAGGGGCAAAGGAGTTGAAGACAGCAGCAAGGGACAAGACTGAATGGTAACTACAGTCACACCTCCTATCATCTATCCTGGGTGAAATGGGATCTAGGAGATGAGAGGAGGAATGGCTGTGAAAATGTGTAGAATTAATGGGCTGGGGATCCCAGGCAGGAGGAAGGTGATGTATTGTTGCTGCAGAAGCAGAAGAACGAGGCTGGGAAGGAAGGATGCTGCAAACAAAGACTGGAATGCTTGAAATGATGACATGTCCCAGGTGGTACAGGCATTGGAAAAGGCAATGTTCAGGCTATGAACATGAATTGGGTGGGTCAATGGGAAAGATCACTAGAACTCAGGAGAACAAAGCCTCTTAAAAGTTTTGAGGGGTTATCAATATGGACACTGAAACAACCAGCAAAGATGACAGAAGAGTGGTAGAAAGAAAGTCAGTGTTTCAGGATCTTCAGTGAGACATTGCTTAATGAAATGCATACCTGGAAGACGGCAATACCAGGTAAATTCAGTCGCGATGAGGAAGGAGGCAGCATAATTCACTTGCATCAAATCAAGTTAGCTGGGATTTTAGGGAGGTGGTAGAGAAGCTTCTTAACATGTAAGTGGATTTCAACAACAAGGATGTCATTTCCAGGCTTGTGCGTTGTAGGGCATGAAAGAAAACTCACCCCCACTTGAGAGAGCCACAGGCGAATAGGTGGCCTTCAAAATATACTCAAGTTTTGGTTAGGGCTAAATAGTAAACCAAATATTCAGAAAAGAAGTTAAGAATGTAGAACTTGGTAATAACACAAAGGGAGTTCTGAAGGGTAGAATGGAAATGTTTGGAGCAGATGTGGATTTGAAGATTAGGGAATGCACACATAGAAATGTGGCAAAGACTCAAGATGATGAGAGATGTCCTGGATGCCTGGGATTATGATGGTGTAGAATTGAATAGTCTTGATCATCTATTAAGGAGGGCCAATAATCAAATCTGATTATGACTTTATTTTTTGTACAGTTTTTTTCTTAGGCAATTTGTTGTACCTAAGAAAAGTAAGAGCTGTTTTGGGAGATGAGAGGCATAAAATTCATAAAATTCATGTCATAAATACACATGGCTCCTGTAAATCCTATTGAAAGTGGCATTTTCAGAATCTACCTGTTAACCTGGGCTGTTAGTCATGTTTCTCAGTGTTGAGAATTGGAGAGCTCAGAAAGTGTTGTCTTGCCCCCATTTATTAGACGCTGGTGACTGTTAACAAATTTGAATTAAGTACACTAAGATAGGCCTGAAAATAGTTCATCTGAACATTTCCAAGTCTGAGCAATTAATTGCCTAAACTAGTATTTCTTACACTTTTACCATCCTCAGTGCACTAATGAGTAATGTGTACCTGAGCATGTTCGTGTGAGTCAGGTGAATTACTAATTGCAATTCCAACCCATTCATTCTCTCCCAGGGAAGCACTGAAAAAAGCAAATGCATGAGAACTGTATTGATATATTAATCTAGATTCTGCTATACTTTTTTGATTCTGCTATATTTTTGAAGACAAAAGGGACTTGCTAATAGCAAGCTCAATACTTTAATGAAATTTGTAGTAACATGTTTTGTGATATGTGTGACACATTTACCATCTGATCTCAGCATCCTAAGATTCACTCTCTAGGTTCAGTAAAAAAAAAAAACAAACACAAAACACCACACACACACACACACACACACACACACACACACACATCAACTGTAACACAGCATTATATCTATCAAAATAAATCAACTTCCATCTAAGAATGAGGATCAGCGTATTTTCTTCTTTGTGATCATTTATTTGTAGTTTTTTTTCATCTCGTATCTTCGGTGACTGATATGTTTGACAACAGATATACAAAATCTGACACTGTCGGAACAGATCCTCAATTTTACTATTTGCTCGGTTTAAAAATGTGACAGATTCTGAAACATGTTTTGTGTTCTCTGAGATTGACTGTTTGTTATGTACTTCCCTCCCCACCCTTGCCTTGTTCCTCCTGCACTTCTCAGGAGTAACTATTGCAATGCGAGGGCCAATTTCCTTCCTGTGGCCCATGTTCTGAACCAGAGCTGTAGCGGTCTAGGCATGAGGCTTAGTGAATTTAGGACTTTGAGAAGCATTGTATTAGTAGAAATAATATCTCTTATTATTAGATCTACAGATCTGAAATTTAAGTCCAGTTGCCTAATTCAAAAGTCTTTCTCATTCTCTCCATCCAGTCTGTGGTCATACCCTGGACATTGCCTTTTCCAATGCCTGTACCACCTGGGACATGTCATCATTTTCAAGCATTCCAGTCCTTGTTTGCAGCATCCTTCCTTCCCAGCCTCGTTCTTCTGCTCCTGCTGCAACAATACATCACCCTCCTCCTGCCTGGGATCCCCAGCCCATTAATTCTACACATTTTCACAGCCATTCCTTCTCTCATCTCCTAGATCCCATTTCACCCAGGATAGATGATAGGAGGCGTGGCTGTAGTTACCATTCAGTCTTGTCCCTTGCTGCTGTCTTCAACTCCTTTGCCCCTCTTTCCATCATTCTCTCTTCTCCAGAGCGTCCACAGCCCTGCTCTATGTCTGTCCTGTGTGGGCCTTGCCTGGCTCATGGCATTCTCTTTAAATTTATGACCACAGAGTTAAGTGAGCCCTTATGCTGTGCCGCAATCATGCTATATTTCTGTTGTCCTTTTGCTCTCCCCTTCTCCAGGACAATGACCCCCCCATCTTCCCTCTCCTCAAATCTCCAAGACACCCTTCCCTTCCTCAGTCAGAGCCCAGGATCTGTACACTTATTTCATTTAAAAAAAGAAAAGAAAAAGCATTCAGAAGTGAATTTCCTTCTCGATTCATCTGCATCTCTACCCATATGCCTTGCCTTCCCTCCTGATATGATGGATTTTTCTATAAATCTGTATGAGGCCAGCTCTTCCACAGATGGTCTTGATCTTAAACCTGCTTTAAAATATTGTTCTTAAAATTACCCTCTCAGGGTGACTGAGTCTGCTAAAATCTAGCTCTTGGTTTTTGGCTCAGGTTATGATCTTGGAGTCCTGGGATTGAGCCCTGCATCAGGTTCCATGCTCAGCAGCGAGTCTGGTTGAGGATTCTCTCTTTCTCTCTTCCCCCTCACTCATTCAACAGTTTCTTTTCTTAGCTTCTCGAATGTTACCCTACTTTCTTCTTACTTTTCTGGCTAGGATGTCTCAGACTCCTTTCTTGGATTCTCATTTTCTCTATGTCTCAGTATTTCCTAATATAAGAATGGAATCTTTGCTCTCTCCTTTTTCTCTGCTTGGTGTCTCCTTGTTGATTGCAGCCAGTCGATGGCCTTGGAAACTTATGTTTGCTGATCTCAGATGTTTATATCTTCATCTCTGATGTTCTGTGAGCTCCATCTTATTGACATTTCAGATGCCAGATAGGCAGATGTAAACACCCAAACTCGGATGTCTTGTTTTCCCCATGAAGCTTTCTCCTTCTTCCATCTTTATTTTTCTAAGTGCAGCCCAAGTCACCAGAGGGTTTAGGCAAAATGTCAACCAGTCAGCTTTGATTCTTCTCTCCTGTGCATCCTTTATGCGATCCATCAGCAAGTCCTGTAGGCTTCTACCTTCAAAGTGTATCCTGTATTTTCTTAGTCCTCACTAATTCTACTGCTACTCTCTATTCCATATCGGCTTCTTCTTCCTCCTGGATTACTGACACAGCCTCCAAATTATTCTCTTGCAACTTTCCCTGCCACCCAATTCTATTGTCCAAACAGCAATCAAGAGTGAGCTTTTAAAAATGTAAATAACAGGGGCACCTGGGTGGCTCAGTGGGTTAAAGCCTCTGCCTTCAGCTCAGGTCATAATCTCAGGGTCCTGGGATCAAGCCCAGCATCAGGCTCTCTGCTCAGCAGGGAGCCTGCCTCCCTCTCTCTCTGCCTGACTCTCTGCCTACTTGTGATCCCTGTCTGTCAAATAAATAAGTAAAAATCTTAAAAATGTAAATGACATTATATCAGTCTCTCCCTGTATTGCTTTCCATCACATTTAGAACAAGTTCTCACATCAGCAGGGGAGGTCCTCCAGATCTGACCTCTGGTTATGTTTCTGATGGAACCAACCCTTGACTTTGTGCCCCCTCCTCTCTAATAATTTATAATATTTTATATTTATATTTATTTATATATATATTTATATTATATTTATATTATATATAACATATATATAATATATATAATATATTTATATTATATTTATATTTATTTTATATTTATATTTATATTTATATTTATATAATATAAATATATTTATAAATATATATTATATATATTTATATTTATATTTATAATATAATATAATTTATAATATGATATAATAATATAATTATATAATATAATATAATATAATAAAATTTATAATTTTATTTATTTATTTAATATAAATTTATATTTTATAATTTATAATATTATAATTTATAATAATAATAACGGATTTAATGCTTATTTGAATATACCACTCTCGTTCCCCCTCAGAAACTTAAATTTATGTCTCCTCAGTCTGAAATGCTTTTCACCAGAGCTATATTTTCGGAATATGTTCAAATACTGCCTCCTGCGGAGACACAGACAAACATTCTCTGGTGAAATTACCAAAGGAACTACTCATTAGAACTCGTCTCCTTGTCCTTTTCTATTTTTCTTACAGTACTTGTGCGTCATTTGTTATGTATTTTGCCATTTATACAACTGTGTCTTGTTACTCATCTGGAAGTTACATGAAGGCAGGAATTTTATCTCATTAATTATATATGGTTTCTCAATGATTGAAAGTAGTAGATGCCTAGTAAATTGGATAAACGAATTATTGAAATATCAGTGTTTAATTCTGAATCATCCCTGGTTCACTATTTTTTTCCTTGTATAAATATGGACAACTTTTTCAATTATTTTAAGTCAGCAGAACCCAATTTAAAACATTAAAATCTCATGTGGATTCCCATTATAGACAGAAAAGTGTAAGCAGAGCTTGTCTTGTTAAAGGGGATGGGGGATTGATAGGGTATCCCTCACTCTACCCTTTCTTTAGGTTGTGCAAACAAGTATTACATACTTAATGTATGTGATAGAAATATTTTTATTAGTCTAAGCTTGAGGTGTTTCCAAATTATTAGAAAAGTTAAACTCCAAGCACTACAGAAGGCCAGTGTTAGAAAAATCTTTGCACAGCGGTTTAGGAGAATCTCCTAAACATTAGATCATGAAATTGAATTTTCAAGAGAAAAATATGTCATTCTTATTAGGAAACCATTGCACTTGAGTCAGTTTCCAATTTCTGGAATGATCTGATGTGAAACTTGATAATTTTTTGTTTACTTAATAATAATAAATGACTTCTGTGCTGCTTAGTAAAGTATAGGAAATAGGGATGATTTATTTATTATATTATTCACATGAGAACATAAATGTCAATGTTGTGACTTATATTTTCCACCAAGAAATAGTTCTTTTATAATGAAAAACAAGTAGTTCTTTGAAAAAGCTAACGTTCACATGCAGAAAAATTCAAATTAAACCTAGTTTGTAATTGATGAGACATATAAGTGGCAAAAATAACTCCTTTTCACCGGGTGTTAGATGATTCCTGCACAAGTATAATTAAAATTCTTCTTTTCTTCTTATTCTTTATTAAAGTGTAGTCATTCTTATGACTCTAAGAAGCAGACTACCTTTTTTTTTTAAAGAGTAAACTTTTAATGATAAATGACTGACAGATTTCTAGGTTCTTTATTGCTTCTGTATCTCAATTGTCTGTGGTCTATTTTAAAATGTAGATGAATAGGCTATCAAGGGAGAAAATGGAGTGCAATGATTTCAGTTTTAATTTCCCACTCTGCCACTAACTCACTGTTTAATCTTGGGCAAAAATCTCTCTGGACCTCAGTTTCTTAATCTAATAAATGGGGATCTTACTACTTGTCATTTTCATTTTGTCTAGGATATTGACGGTTGAGTATCAAGCCTTTTGAGTCAGCCTTATTTGGTCAATGTAGATTAGATACCTATGAAAGCGTGTTAAATTCTTTTCAATTAAACAAGTGTGTCTTCTAATGTATTAGTAAAATGCATCATTTTAAATGGTGAAAATTCAGTTAAAAGACACTGCAGCAGAAAGTATTTTGTAAAGCATTCAAGTTTAGTGGTATAAACAGCATTTCCTGGTTTTCGGCACTGTAAGTGTAGAAAACTAGGCATTCGTATTAACTGCTATTACTATGACTAATTCTTTTCTTCAAAAGAGAGATACGTCTTAGACTGCACATACATTTATTTAACAGGGCTGTAAGCAAAATCAGATTTCATATACTGCCAAAAACTCTCAGGGTAAACGTGTTTGTTATGCACATTAGCAGCTATGCACCTACAGAGCTTCCATTTAACGTGTATTGCATATTCTCAAACCTTGGGAGAGTAAGGACTTTGTACAGATACTTGTAGAAATGCCTTTCAAGATATTACCATACATTTATGAGCAACTTGAGTAAATCACATCCCTAGCATAGAGAGGCAATTTTATTTATTTATTTTTATTTTTTTAAGTTTTTATTTATTTATTTGACAGAGAGAGAGATCACAAGTAGGCAGAGTGGCAGGCAGAGAGAGAGGAGGAAGCAGGCTTCCTGCTGAGCAGAGAGCCCAATGCGGGGCTCAATCCCAGGACCCTGGGATCATGACCTGAGCCGAAGGCAGAGGCTTTAACCCACTGAGCCACCCAGGTGCCCCGAGAGGCAATTTTAAATAGGCCTTTTTAGGACTGAATTATAGATCACATATGTTTTGTTAATTTACATATTTCACTGTATCTTGTATCCTGTTAAGAAAAAAAGTTAAATCACATACTTCACTGTATATTGTATCCTGTTAAGAAAATAATTTTTCTTAATTAGGGAGACTATGATTACTGAAATACTTTGAAGGTTGAATAATGCTCTCTTATGTCTTCTTTGCTTGAAGAAAGTAATTATCAACTAGAAAGTGAGTACATTAATGGACTAAAACAGTTTATCTCTTGAATTATTAGAGTTTGTATTCAGTTAATATAACCTGCTGAGAAGATTTAGGGAATTTTTTCAAGATAAAATATTTTGTGAAGGTCCTACTCACCCATTGTATCCCCTCTTAAAAATATGCATAATACCGTCTTTTAAAAATGTTAATTCCAGTATAGTTAACATATAGTGTTATATTAATTTCAGGTGTACAATATAGTGACTTAACAATTCCATACATCACCCCATGCCATTTGTGATAAGTGTACTCTTAATCCCCTTCACCTATTTCACTTATCCTTCCACCTGCCTCCCCTATGGTAATTATCAGTTTGTTCTCTATAGTTGAGTCTGTTTCATGGTTTGTCTATTTTTTTCTTCATTTGTTTTGTTTTCTAAATTCAACATGTGAGTGAAATCATATGGTAGTTGTCTTTCTTTGACAGACTTATTTCACTTAGTGTTATACTCTTTAGATCCATCCATGTTGTTGCAAGTGGCAAGATTTCATTCTTTTTTTTTTTTAAAGATTTTATTTATTTATTTGACAGACAGAGATCACAAGTAGGCAGAGAGGCAGGCAGAGAGAGAGGAGAAAGCAGGCTCTCCACAGAGCATAGAGCCCGACGCGGGGCTCGATCCCAGGACCCTGAGATCATGACCTGAGCCGAAGGCAGAGGCTTTAAACCACTGAGCCACCCAGGTGCCCCATAAGATTTCATTCTTTTTCATGGCTACGTAATATTCCAGGAATGTGCGTGTGCATGTGGGTGCACGTGTGTGTGTTTATCACATCTTTTTTATCATCCATTTATGGATGGATACTTAGGTTGCTTATATATCTTGACTATACTAAATAATGCTGCAATAAACATCATTTTAAAATTAGTATATCTTTTTAAATGTGTGTATACCTTTTTAAACTAGTGTTTTCATATTCCTTGGGTAAATACACAATTGTGGAATTCTGTATCATATGGTAATTTTATTTTAAATTTTTTTGTGAACCTCAGTACTATTTTCCACAATGGCTGCATTCCCATCAATAGTGCATAAGTGCTTCATTTTCTCCACATCCTCACCAAGTCTTATTATTTCTTATGTTTTTGATTTCAGTCATTCCAATGGGTACAAGGTGATACCTCATTGTGTTTTTGATTTGCATTTTCCTGATGATGATTGATTTTGAGCATCTTTTCATGTGTCTGTTGGCTATCTGTATGTCATCTTTAGAGAAATGTCTATTCAGGTATTCTGCCTATTTTTAAATTAGATTATTTGTTTTTGGGGGGTTGAGTTGTATAAGTTCTTTATATTTTTGGATACTAACCCTTATTGGATGTATCATTTGCAGATATCTTCTCCCATTTGGTATGTTGTGTTTAAGTTTTGTTTTGTTGACTGTTTCTTTTGCTATGTGAAGAAGCTTTTTTTTTTTTTTAAATGTAGTCCCAATAGTTTATTTTTGCTTTTATTTCTCTTGCCTCTGGAGACACACCTAGAAAAATGTTGCGATGGCCAATGTCAAAGAAATTACTGCCTATGTTCTCTCCTAAGACTTTTTTGGTTTCCGTTCTCACATTTAGGTCCTTGATCCATTTTGAGTTTATTTTTTGTATATGGTGTATGAAAATGGTACAGTTTCATCCAGTTTTCCCAACACCTTTTGTTGAAGAGACTGTCCCCCCCTGCCCCGCATTGCATATTCTTGCCTCCTTTGTTGAAGGGTTTATTTCTGGGCTCCTTATTCTGCTCCATTGACCTACATGTCTATTCTTGTGCCAGTACAATGCTGTTTTGATTACCACAGCTTTGCAGTATATCTTGAAATCTGGTATTATGATATCTCTAGTTTTGTTCTTCTTTTTCAAGATTGCTTTGGTAATTTGGGATCTTTTGTGGTCCCATACAAATTTGAGGATTATTTGTTCTAGTTGTGTAAAAAATGCTGTTGATCTCAATAAATCTGTAGATTGCTTTGGGTAGTATGGACATTTTAACAATATTTGTTCTTCCAATCCATGAGCATGGTATATCTTTCCATTTCTTCATATTGTCTTAAATTTCTTTCACCAGTGTTTTATAGTTTTCAGAGTAACAGGTCTTTTCACCTCCTTGGTTTAGATTATTCTTAGATATCTCATTATTTTTGATGCAATTATAAATGGGATTATTTTCTTAAATTCTTTCTGCTACTTCATTATTAGTGTATAGAAATGCAATGGATTTCTGTACATTGCTTTTGTATTTTGCGACCTTACTGAATCCATTTATCAGTTTTAGTAGTTTTTTTGTTGGAGTCTTCAAGGTTTCTATATATAGAATTATGTCATCTGCAAATAATGAAAGTCTTACTTCTTTCTTGAATTTGGTTGCCTTTTATTTCTTTTTCTTGTCTGAGTGCTGCAGCCAGGACTTCCAGTACTATGTTGGATAAAAGTGGTGAATGTTAACAGTGTTGTCTTATTCCTGATCTTAGGGAAATGCTCTCAGTTTTCACTATCGAGTATGATGTTAGCTATGGGTTTTTCATGTATGGCCTTTATTATGTTGAGGTATGCTTCTTTTTTACCTACTTTGTTGGGACTTTCATCATGAATGAATGTTGTACTTTGTCAAATGCTTTCTCTGCATCTATTGAAATGATCTCATGGTTTTTATTCTTTCTCTTGTTTGTGTGATGTAGCACAATGGTTGATTTACAAATATTGGACCACCCTTGTATCTCAGGAATAAATCCTTCTTGATTGTGGTGAGTGAAGTATTATTATTGGATTTGGTTTGCTTTTATTATTTTGAAGATTTTTGGATCCTATGTTCATCAGAGATATTGGCCTGTCGTTCTCTTTTTTTGAAGTGTCTTTATCTGGTTTTGATATCAGGGTAATGCTGGCCTCATAGAATGAATTTAGAAGCTTTCCCTCCTTCCTGATTTTTGAAACATGTTGAGAAGAATAGATATTAACTCTTCTTTAAATGGTAGAATTCTCCTGTGAAGTCATCTAGTCCTGGACTTTTGTTTGTTGGGTGTGTTTTGATTACTGATTCAATTTATTTGCTGGTTATAGGTATGTTCAAATTTTCTGTTTCTTCCTGATTCAGGTTTGGGAGATTATATGTTTCTAGGAATTATCCTTTTCTTCTAGGTTGTCCAATTTGTTGACATATATTATTCTCTTACGGTCCTGTGTATTCTGCGATATTGGTTATTTCTCCTCTTTCATTTCTGATTTTGTTTATTTGAGTCTTCTCTCTCTCTCTTTCTCTGACTCCCCCCCACTCTTTTTCTGAGTCTGTCAGTTTTGTTGATCATTTCCAAGAACCAGCTCTTGGCTTCATTAATTTGATCTATTATTTTTTGTTTCTATTTTTTATTTCTACTTTAATTTTTATTATTTCCTTCCTTCTACAGGTTTGGTTGTTTGTTCTTCTTTTTCTAGCTCCTTTAGGTATAACGGTAGGTTGTTTGAGATTTTTCTTGCTTCTTAAAGAAGGCCTGTATTGCTGTAAACTTCCTCTTAGAATAGGTTTTGCTGCATCCCAAAGATTTTAGACCATTGTGTTTTCATTTTCATTTGTTTCTGTGTACTTTTTGATTTCCTCTTTGATTTCTTGGTTGACCCATTCATTGTATAGAAGCTTGTTATTTAACCTCCTTAAGCTCCTTGTACTTATGTTCTTTCCAGATTTTTTTGGGGGGGGCGGGGTAGTTGATTTCTAGTTTCATAGTGTGCAAAGATGCATGGTATGACTTTGATCTTTTCAATTTGCCAAGAATTGATTTGTGGACTAATATATGATCTATTCTGGAGAATGTTCCATGTGCACTTGAAAAGAATGTTTATTTTGCTGTTTTAGGATGGAACGTTGTGAATAGCTCTGTTAAATCCATCTGGTCAATGTGTCTTTCAAAGCCACTGTTTTCTTGTTGATTTTCTGTTTGGATGGTCTATCCATTGATGTAAGTGGGCTGTTAAAGTCCTCTACTATTATTTTATTATTATTGATTACTTCCTTTATCTTTGTTATTAGCTATTTTATGTATTTTGATGCTCCTGTGTTGAGTGCATATTTATAATTGTTATATCTTCTTATTTGATTGTCCCCTTTATGATTATATAGTGCCCTTCTTTGTCTTTTGTTAATCTTTATTTTATTATTTTATTTTAGTTTTAGTTAAAGTTTTTATTTTAATTCTAGATAGTTAACATACAGTGTAATACTAGTTTCAAGTGTAGAATTCATCACTTACAAGTGATTTATCACTTACATACAACCCCAGTGCCATCACAACCATTGCTGTCTTTAATACCCATCACCCATTTAACCCATCCCCCTGCTCACCTCCTCTCCAGCAACCCTTGGTTTGTTCTTGATAGTTAAGTGTGTTTTATTATTTATGTGTCTCTCTGACCTGCCATGTTCATTTGTTTCATCTCCTAAATTCTATATATGAGTAAAATCGTATGGTATTTCTCTTTCTATGACATATTTTGCTTAGCATAATTGTCTCTAGCTCTAGCCATGTCATTACAAATGGCAAAATTTTATTATTTTTCATGCTTGAGTAATATTCCATCACATATATATACTACATCATTTTTGTCCATTCATCAGTTAAAGGGATATAAGCACATCAATGTTTATAGCAGCATTATCAATAGCCAAATTATAGAAAGTCTTTATTTTAAAATCTATTTTGTCTAAGTATTGATACCCCAACTTTCTTTTTACTTCCATTTGCATGATAAATGCTTTTTCATCTATATTAAGCATTCTATGCATATAGCAATTTATAATAAGTTGATGGTCATTTAGGTTTGAATCCATTCTTTACTCCTCTCCCTCCCATGTTTTAGGTATATAGTGTCATACCTTACATCCTTTTATTTTGTGAATTCCTTGACTGGTTTTTACAAATATACCTGTATTTACTGATCTTGTGCTTCCTCCTTTTCTTATTGCTACTTACGGTTTTTCTTTTCCAACTCAGAGTCCCCTTTAACATTTCTTGTAAGCCTGCTTTGGTGGTCATGAATTCCTTTAACTTTTGTTTGAGAAGCTTTTTCTTTCTCCTTCTATTCTGAATGATAGCCTTTCTAGATAGAGTATTCTTGACTGAAGATTTTTTTTCTTTTAGTATTTTGAATTTATCATGCCACTCTCTTCTGACCTGCAAAGTTTTTGCTGAAAAATCCACTGAAAGCCTTATGGGGTTTGCCTTAGATGTAGCTGTCTCCCCCACCCACCCCCACCCCTTTCCTCTTGCTGCTTTTAAAATTCTCTATCACTGCTTTTTGCCATTTTAATTACTATGTGTATTGGTGTCGACCTCCTTGGGTTGATTTTGTTGGGGGCTCTCTGTGCTTTCTGGATCTGGATTTCTGTTTCCTTTCCCAGATTTGGGAAGCACTCAGCTGTTACCTCCAAATAAGTTTTCTGCCTCCTTTTCTCTCTCTTCTATTTTTGGGATCCTTCTAATGCAAATGTTATTATGCTTGATGATGTGTTGAGCTCCTAAGTTTCTTTTCATTTTTTATGATTATTTTTTCTCTTTTCTATTCAGCTTAATTGTTTTCCATCACTCTGTTCTCCAGGTTACTGAAACATTCTTCTACTTCCTTTAGTCTATTGTTTATTCCATTTAGTGTATTTTTTATTTCAGTTATTGAGTTCTTCATCTCTGATTCTTTTTTTATGTTTACTCTATCTTTGTTGATGGGCTTACTGAGGTCCTCCACTCTTTTCTCAAGTCTTGTGGGTATTTTTACAACTATCACTTTAAATTCTCTAGCAGGCATATTATTTATCTCTGTTTCATCTAAGTTACTTGCTGTGATTTTATTCTTTTCTTTCATTTGGGACATATTCCTCTGCCCTTTTTTTGACTTGCTCTCTGTGTCTATTTCTTTTTTTTTTCTTTCTTTTAAAAGATTTTATTTATTGGGGTGCCTGGGTGGCTCAGTGAGTTAAAGCCTCTGCCTTCAGCTCAGGTCATAATCTCAAGGTCCTGGGATCGAGCCCCACATCGGGCTCTCTGCTCAGCAGGGAGCCTGCTTCCTCCTCTCTCTCTGCCTGCCTCTCTGTCTACTTGTGATCTCTGTCTGTCAAGTAAATAAAAATAAAAAAAATAAGTAAAAAAGAAAAGATTTTATTTATTTATTTGAGACAGAGAGAGAATGAGAGTGAGTGAACATGAGAGGGGGGAGGTCAGAGGGAGAAGGAGATCCCCTACTGAGCAGGGAGCCTGATGCGGGACTTGATCCTGGGATTCCAGGATCATGACCTGAGCTGAAGGGCAGTCATTCAACCAACTGAGCCACCCAGGTGCCCTTTGTGTCTATTTCTGTGTGAGATGTGTATGCTCTACTATTGTGGCTGAGCCCCTTTTGCCCTCAATTCAGCCTGCAATGCTTGTTTGCCTATTGTGGGCAGGGTTTGGCACCTGTGTTGTTAGTGGTCCAGTCTGGGGCTGCCTTGGGCTTAAATTGAGTCTGAGCAGGTAATTAACAGAGATGCGGTGGCACTGAACTGTAGGGGGAGATGGGGGTGGTATGCATGGTTCTAGCAAGGTTTGAGCTGGCAGGAAGGGGACCTTCCACTGGGGGAGCTGGGGACCAAGGCAGGCAGATTGGAGGACATGGAGTTTGGTGTTAACAAGGTTTGTCTGCCTTGGGAGGGGTCCTAGAGCTGAGGCCTGGCTTGGAAGCGTGTTCCTACAGTAAAACAAGGAGGCAGGTTGTGCTGTTAACAATTTAGGTAGTGAGTGTGGGCACCGTGCTGGTTCTGACAGGTGTCTGTGTGTCTAGGCTGGGGGTCTGGGAGGGAAATGGTGCTTGCCAGCTCCTTGCTCCTGGAGAAGTCTCCTAACAGTTCCTGCCCTTCTAGCATGTGCTCTGAAATTAGTAAAGAAATCTTCCTCCCATATATTCCAGGATTTTTTTCACACTTCTGTAGTGTGTCTCTATAGGGTTGTTTGTTGTGCTGTCTTTTTAAGGATGGCAACTCATTTTCCACTTGCTCTTCCAACTCTCCTAGGAGCCCACGGATTTTCAAAGTTCCAGGTTTTAAGCCTTGCTGATTTTAGGGTCTGACAAAATTGTGCCTTTCTGATATTCAAAGCCTAATGTTTTAGGGATTTGTCTTCCCCATGCAAGATTTCCACACTTGGGGTGCCTGGTATGAGGATCTGCTCTTCTCCCCTGTTGGTATCTGCAGTGTCCCTCCCTCCTGCTGACAGTCACAGGTCTGTCTTCTCTACCTGTATCTTCATCCTTCCTATCCTCTTCTCTATATTTAGCTAAGGAGAGTCTGTTTTGCCAGGCTTTGGGTCATTTTCTGGGTTATTTACACTGATGTGGCTGTTATCTGGTTCTATCTGTGGGAGGAGATGAGCTGAGAGTCCTCCTACTCTGCCATCTTCTTTGGAAGTCTTTACATATAACACTGTTTTTCAACTTCACTTTGTTTGTAAACAACATATATACTAGGGGAAAAAGTAACAATCAGAAAAAATTGTAGTCTTTTAAAATTTAAGTGATATTATTTTAAAGTGATTTTTAGTTTGGGGGAGCATTTGTCTTTTCTTAAGACAGACAACCATGACAGTTACCATTTTTTCAATGTCTTATTAGGAAATTAATCACAAATACTAATGACAGCAACAAAGATCTTTAATACTCACTGAGGTCTTACTATAGTCAAGGCATGCTAAGCATTTTATACTCATTATTTCATTAAAATCTTGTAATCCTTATGTGGTAAGTATGACTATTATCCTCATTTTACAGGAGAGAAAGCAGCCTTGAAGAGGTTTAGTGGCTGGGGTCATTGTGATATTGAACTTATAATAAGAAAGATATATTTGGTCTTCATCCCAGTTTCTGGCACAGTGCTCCTAAAACCCTTGGAATTTCCTAAGTGATGAGAATGATACAAGTGTCTTTTGTTATGTTAATGAAGTAACTTTTGGATTGCACCTAAGGATGGGGCTGGTTGCCAAGAGATCCAACTACATGATTAGAGAGTTGGAACATTCAGTCCAGTGAGAGGCTAGAAACTGAATCAGTTGCCAATGGCCAATCAGTTTAATCAACCATGCCTATGTAATGAAGCCTCCATAAAAATCCTAAAGGACAGAGTTTGGAGAGCTTCTGGGTTGGTGAACACACGGAAGTTTGGGGAGAGTGGCCAGCTGGGAGAAAAAATATGGACTCTCCGTGCCCTTTCCCCATACCTTGCCCTATGCATCTGTTCCATCTGGCTATTCCTGAGTTAAATCATTTTATAATAAATCAGCAATCTAGTAAGTAAAATGTTTCTCGGAGCTCTTTTTTTCCCAAAGATTTTATTTTTTTAAGTAATCTTCCCCCAATGTGAGACTTGAACTCACAACCCTGAGATCAAGAGTCACATGCTTCACTGAGTGAGCCAGCCAGGGCACCCCAGTTTCTCTGCGTTCTGTGAGCCACTCTAGCAAATTAATTGAACCTGAGGAGGGGGACACTGGCATCTAGCTAGTTGGTCAGAAGCATAGTTAACAACCTGGACTTGGGACTAGCATTCTGAGTTGGAGGGAATCATTGGAACCTACACTTTGTAGTGTGGCCAGTCAGTGAGGAGCACAAGTAACAACTTGGACTTGCAACTGGAGTACGAAGTGTATGTGGGGGGCAGATAGGACTGGATCTTATGCTATCTCCAAGTAGATAGCATCAGAATTAAGTTGAATTATAGGATACCTGGCTGGTGTCCCAGAGAATAGCTTTTTGGTGTGAGAAACCCCCAGCTCCCATTGGAATTGGTACCAGAACCTATTTAGTCACATTCCAAAACAAGTGGAAAAGTATGAGTTTGTACCTGAACATTGTATTCCAGGGCCTGAAGCTGGCCATAACGCATACCAATGGAGGTTTCTTTTGCACTATCAAGTGACAATATAAATATGAGAAACGTGATCAAGTTCACATTGACAACAAATTTTGTAAAATACATAGGAATATCATGAATAAGGTATTTTTGAATCTTATATTCAGTGTCATTTAAAAATTGACTTGAAACATTTTGTATATTATCTTAAAATACTCTTTAACAAAAGGCTCCTAAAGTTCACTTGGAGGAATAGAAATAGTTGAGCAAGAATGGACCATGAACATTTGGAAAGAGAATAGTAATAGCTGAGGCTGGAGAGTGCTTGCTTTTCTAGATGTGGGTGATAAGCTGCTAAGCGGAATTGTTGGCCTGGGATGAGTAACAATGTTTTTTTTGTTTCAGAATTTTAGTTAAAATGGTTATATTTATTTTTTCCATTGGATACTGTTATACTTATCTTTTACTGAGATTTCTCTGTTGTTTCCCGAATAAATCTGTATTGGTTTACTAAGGCTACTGTAACAAAATACCACAAACTGGCTAGCTTAACAGAAATTTTCTTGTTTCAGTCTGAAAGCCAGATGTTCAAGATCAAGGTCTAATAGGCAAGTTTGGCTCCTTTTGAGGGCTTTGAGGGACAATCTGTTTATGCCTCTCTCATAGCTTCTGGAGGTTTGTTGGCAGGCTTTGGTATTCCTTGACTTATTGAAGAATCACCCTGATATCTGTCTTCATCTTCACATGACCTTCTCCATGAGTCTGTCTCTGTGCACAAATTTCCTCTTCTTTATAATGATATCAATCTTATTGGATTAGGGCTGTCCTGATAACTTCATCATAAATTGATCATCTTTAAAGAGGCTATTTATAAATAAGATCATATTCATAGCAACTGGGGCCTAGGACTTCAGCATCTCTTTGGGGGACACAGTTCAACCCATAACAATATCTCATTCTAGTTTTGATAGTGCTATGTTTCTTATGAAGTATCCCCACTAACTTATTCTTAGCAGAATACACCTTCTCATTCTTTATTTCCTAAGGCAAAAGGTGATTAATCTACACTGGGGAGACTACCTGATTCAGTGGCAAGGTGGAGGTTCAAAGTACCTCATTCTGCCTTGGAGCTGAGAAGCAGTTGTAGGCTGATGAATACTTCCTCACTAACTTCCCTCTGGTCTACCCAGACTCATTATTTAGCCAGGTATTACTTTCCTATTACATTGTTGTGACATAAGGTCATATACTCAGTTCAGTTAAGTCCAGAAAAAGCCAGTGTTTATGATGGGGAACATTGGTGAGTATATGATCACTCCAAACACACTTCCCCCCACCCCCAAACACCCACACCCACACCCACCAGCCTTTCTCAGGAAGCTGAAAACCTAGTGGTATAGACTAAGAAACACATGATATAAAATATAGCAAAGACTAAGATTAAAGTTAATTGGGATTGTTGTTATAGCACAAAAGAGGGGTATTCCTTAAAAGAGATGATGATTGAGCTGAGTCTTAAAGAATGAAGGGAAAGAGAAGAATAAGAAGCATGTTCAGGTAGACAAAATAATGAAAGCAGACTGAATTATTCTGTTCCAACCTTTTTTTTTTTTTTCTCTTTCATTCAGTGTACTTTTACATTGCTTGCTATGTAGCAAGCACCATTTTAAGTGCTTTACTTGTTATTCTATTTCATTCACACAGCAACCTGGTGAGACAGACCTTAATAATTTCTGCATGTTTCCAGTGAGGAAACTGGGGCTCAGAGAGGTTGAAAACTTGTTTATGATCACTGGAACTCAATCCTAAATTAGACTGACTCTAAATATCCATACTTGCCTTTAGGGAAAGGTAGATTCTAAAACAAAGGCCAAGAGTGGGTTCCCAGGGACCTGGATTGGACACAGGGATAGGATAAGACATATCCAAAGATAACAGCATTTCAAACCAAAGGTAATCTAGATTCTGGAATGAAGTTAACATTGAAATCCAGGTAGGAAGTTTAAATTGGACTTTTATTTGATGAGGATTGTCAGAAAATCAGAACCCAATAGACAGAAATCAGAATTACCAGAAGGGGCTTGGAATATAGAGTGAAAGGTGTGGGTCTTAACTGAAGTTAGTTTTAACAGCATTTCTGATTTTGACTAGGTGTAAAAAGGAAAATATAAAGGAGATCAAGTTGATCGAGTCTTGACATCTGTTTTCTTTATAGCTAAGTAGAATGCATGCAAATGTGTGTGTGTGGTGGGGAGGACATACTATAGTATCAATATTTGTGTTTTACTACTTATGGGCCATACTATCTGAGTTAAGTCTTAGCTCTGCCTTTTCCCAGTTATGTGGCCTTCGGCAAGTTATTGCCCTGTCAATCCCTGTTTTCTTGTCTGTAAAATAAGGGTAACAATGGTATCCACATATAAAACATGTAAACCAGTGCCTAGTGAATAGTAATTTCTCACTTAGTAGAGAATTCAATTACAAAAGAGAACTGAGGCACAGAGGATAATATGTGGGTATGTATAGTTAAACATCATCTCAGGATACTGTAAAAACCTTGTTTGTTGGTGGGTATAGAGGAAGGTCATGGAAAGCCCCATGTGGGAGAAAATGTTTAATATTTTTATCTATTGACTTGCAAAATATTGCATCTGAGTTGCTTATTTTTATTCCTTTAAATTGACCTCTACATAGCTCACTACTCTAGCTCTATTTTCTTCAATGGTCCTCCTCCATGATTTGATTTAGTTCTCTAGTTGTACCTTGGTAACTCTTTTCTCTAATACTTGGTTAATTGCTAATTGTAATTTCCTCAAAGTCATCACTTATCTTAAGCGTATCTCATTGAAGTCTTCTGTTATTTTTCTTTTTCTCTATCTACATTCGTTTTACAAGTACATGGGCCACAGAAAGGAAAATTAAAAACAAATAAATTAAAAAAAACTGCTCAGCTAATTCAAAGAGGCTTTATGTAGATTGATTTAAAGTCTCATGCAGAAAGGAAACAAAAGCAAAAATGAACTTTTGAGACTTCATCAAGATCAAAAGCTTCTGCACAGCAAAGGAAACAGTCAACAAAACAAAGAGGCAACCCACAGAATGGGAGAAGGTATTTGCAAATGACAGTACAGACAAAAGGTTGATATCCAGGATCTATAAAGAACTTCTCAAACTCAACACACACAAAACAGATAATCGTATCAAAAAATGGGCAGAAGATATGAACAGACACTTCTCCCATGAAGACATACAAATGGCTATCAGACACATGAAAACATGTTCATCATCACTAGCCATCAGGGAGATTCAAATTAAAACCACATTGAGATACCACCTTACACCAGTTAGAATGGCCAAAATTAGCAAGACAGGGTGTGTGGGAGAGGATGTGGTGGGAATGCAAGTTGGTGTAGCCACTTTGGAGAACAGTGTGGAGATTCCTCAAGAAATTAAAAATAGAGCTTTCCTATGACCCTGCAATTGCACTACTGGGAATTTACCCCAAAGATACAGATGTAGTGAAAAGAAGGGCCATCTGTACCCCAATGTTTATAGCAGCAATGGCCATGGTCACCAAACTGTGGAAAGAACCAAGATGCCCTTCAATGGACGAATGGATAAGGAAGATGTGGTCCATATACACTATGGAGTATTATGCCTCCATCAGAAAGGATGAATACCCAACTTTTGTAGCAACATGGACGGGACTGGAAGAGATTATGCTGAGTGAAATAAGTCAAGCAGAGAGAGTCAATTATCATATGGTTTCACTTATTTGTGGAGCATAACAAATAACATGGAGGACATGGGGAGATGGAGAGGAGAAGAGAGTTGAGGGACATTGGAAGGGGAGGTGAACCATGAGAGACTATGGACTTTGAAAAACAACCTGAGGGTTTTGAAGGGGTGGGGGGTGGGAGGTTGGGGGGAGCCAGGTGGTGGGTATTAAGGAGGGCATGTATTGCATGGAACACTGGGTGTGGTGCAAAAACAATGAATACTGTTACACTGAAAAGAGATAAAAAAAAAAAAAAAAAAGCCTCATGCAGAGTCTTTTGTGATGTTCCTAAAAGGGTGAATGCTTGTTCGGTGTAAAGCAAAACATAACATTTCATGAGGATTATATTTGCAAGCAAGTTGTATACATGGAACTGTTACTGAGGACAAGATTCTGTCATATAAATATCAAGGATGGTCAGAGTTCCCATCTTTAATTCATAACACTATTACCTTTACACTAAACTTTGCTTTGTAGGACTTGCCAACTGAAACAGCTCCTTCTCTGTCTCATTAACTCCTTTCAATATTCAAACATTTCTTTGTTCACTGGCCCATAGGACTTTTACTTCTCTCCTGCTTTAAAAAAAAAAAAAGATTAAGTAAGTAACTTGGCTGCTTTACTAGAAAGCATTCAGGGATGCAAGACTCTGAAGGCTTCTCAATAAAATAATGTGTTATATTATTTCAAATACTGTGTTTACAGAACTCATACTGCTAAGGATTAAAGGAATGTGCCATGACAAATCTGATCCTGAGTAGGATTGCCTTCCTCAGAATAGATCAGATGCATTCAAGTAGAACTTTGGTTTAGAAGATTAGAGCTTCTTAGAGAATTGTATAGTGCTCTATATAATGTCAACAGATTATTGTTTCCACTAAAATTCCCAATAGAAGTCCAGCAAAGATCTCAGCTTATAATATCACTGCTTCTGAGCAGGAACAAGGATATTCAGGCTTCTCCTCATGTAAGAGGCACACAGCCTTTAGAGGAAATAGGGTTTTTTTCTTGTGTAAATATCAAATACATGGTCAGTGTTCCTGTCTTTAATTAATATCACTATTACCTCTGTATGACTATTTGCTTTGTTGTAATGGTCTTAAATAGGAGATAAATGGAAGCATACCTGAATGTTTTTGGTGAGCATGAATTTTTCCCTTCTTTTACAAGTCTTAAAAATATCTGTTTCTCTTAAATACTATTCAAATATATTTTTCTCTTTTAGAAAACTTTAAAACTTTTTCTTCCATTCTGTTTTTGTGAGATACATATTTTTGCCTTTGTTTTCCCTACTAAAGTTTGGATTTTTTGTCAATAAACAATTATAAAATTCTACCAATCCACTACTATGACATTTAAAAAATTATTTACTATTGATTATGAAAAATGATTATCAAAGTGTACAGAATGTCCCATTTTTTTACTGAAGTGTCAAAAGAAGGGTGCCAAGTAAGAGTAGGATGGTTCATTAACAATGAACCATGAATTTATGAACCAATGAATTTATAGAGAATGGAGATAAGCTATTCCATGACTCTCAGACTCCTCATCAAGAACATCAAGAACAAGGTCTTAAAGAGTCAGAGGATTTGGGGGAAAGATTTCCAAAGAGGTTTCTTTTCAGAGAACTATAACCCCATGGTGAGTCTCTGTTCCACAGCCATTGGGAGGATTTTCTGTTTCTTCTTGTCAAACTAGTTGGGGAAGACATTAGTGAGACCACTTAGAACTTTATATGTATTTCTTACAATGTGTGGCCTACATGTGAAAAAAGCTAAAGCAGACATAAGACTGAGGTCCAACTCTTCCCTGAAAAATATGAAGGTGATAAAAAGTTGACAGATTGCTTTGTGACAAAACTAAGAGTTCCTAGAGTATACTGGTTAACCTGTGCTTCCAGAGTTTGTCAGGGAAAGAGATATGAAGCATTTCCAATGGCCTTAATATGGGCTATATGGGAGAAATCTAGCACAGAATTACCTGAGGATTTATTCAAAGGTCATCCTTGGGAGAAGAGGCCTGAAAACGTATAATTGGTTGCCAGGGCTTAAGGGAGGAATTTCAAATGACCATCAGGAGTAGACTCTCATCTGTCCTGTCAGGGATAATCCACTGAACCCACAAAATATTCCATAAAGATTCAGCTTCCATGATTTGCTAGATGCCTACAGCCCAGATCTGCCAGTCTAAGTACATACTTTCTTGTTTCCTTAACTTTTTTCTCTTCCACGCTCATGACTTCCATACACAACTTTGATCCTGGAGAGAGGCTAATTAGCTGATAGTGAAAGGGGAATAAATCACATACAAAAGAGTACAGTAGAGTAGAATAGCAAAGTGATCCCTTCCAACACATCGGACTCCAGAACAAAACAAGTTAAAGTTACTGAAGATGGGTGGAAGGAAGTGAGACAGTTTAATGCTAATTGAGATATCTTCATCATACAAAGAGTATCTATAAATATTTTTCTTAGGAAAGTGACTCAGTGGTATTTACTGGAATAAAACCAATTTACTGGAATAAAACCAAGTGCAGGAACCAACTGACAAAGCATAAAACAAAAACAAATGTGTAAATACTTTAGATATTATAATTATAGTTATATGTTATAAGACAACCATACTAATACTAATATTTAAAGAAATAAAAACGTATTTGAATTTAGAGTACTCTAAAACTACCCACAGCAGATTTGAAAGAGAATCAAACAAATTTTAGAAATGAGAAATTCAATAACTGGAATTGAAAACTCAGTGAATCAGTCAGAATAATTATACATAAAATAAGTGAGAATAACTTTACAGAGTATAGCATGAAAAGGCAAAGAGATCATATATGTGAAATAATATGATTACATGTATATATATGAATGAAAAGAGGCAGTTAAGCATCATGTAGGACAGAAAGAGAAAATCTAATATATGAGGTATAATATATGTCTAACTGTGTTTCTAGAAGTAAAGGAGAAAAAACAATGAGAAAGAAGAAATATCTGAGGAGATGCTGGCTATAAATTTTCCAGAACAGAGAAAGAGCACAGGCTGTAGATTCAAGATGCCCAACAAATCTAAAGCATAAATAGAATGGAATACACACCTGTGTCTGTATATATCATAGTGAAACTGCAGAGCATCAAATACTAGTTAATATCTTCAAAATAGCCAGAGATGAAAAGAGATTATGTTTAAAGTAGTACCGGTTAGACTGACAGCTAACTTCTCAATAATAACAATGAAGTCAGAGGGAAGTGGAATGATATTATTATTGTAAAGAAAGGAAGAATACCCAGGGAACTGCATACCCAGGGAGCATAAGTAAATTAAAGACATTGTCTCAAACAAACAAGTACTGAGTTTGTCATTAATTAACAGACTCTAACAAATGGAAACTCCAAAAAATGGTAGGGAAAATCTTATTAATGTCAGGTTTTCTGGCTCTTTCTAATATAGACCACATGCCCCAGTAATATCAGATGTGACCACATCACTTTATAAGCCAATGAAGTGTGAGTGAAAGTATCATGTAACACTTCTGAGTGGAGGTTTTAAAATTGTTGTCCTAGGTAGGGGTTTCTCCATCAACTTTGATCCTGAAATGAAGAATACATTGAGCAGAACTGTAGTCAATCCACCATGGGGATAAATGTGAGAAAGGATTAAACCTTTGTTGTTCCAAGCCAATAAGATTTTGGAGTTGTCTGTTATTGCAGCAAAATTTGGCTTAAATTTCTGATACAGATGTCAGTCAGGCTGAAGGAAACTGATCCCAGATGGAAGGTCTGAAAAGCAAGAGGAGTGACCAAAAAAAAAAACCCAAAAACAAACAACAAACAACAACAACAACAACAAAAAAAACTAGGCAAAAATAAATAGTAACTATTTAAAATAATAAAAGAGGCATAACAACAAGGTATTATTAGGTTTAAAATTGAAATAAAGTAACTGGTAATGATAACAAAAAATGGATGGGGAATAAAAGTAGTTAAACTGTTCTAAGGTCCTTGCATTATCTAGGAAGAGGGCAGAAACTGAACTGTAAAATATTCCAAAATGAGGTGATCAACAAAGCCACAGGTTGATTTTCTGAGAACAGTAATCAGATTTACAAATATCTGAGCATATTAACCAGTAAAATAAAAAATCAGAATGTATGAATAATCAATGTATGGGATAAAATAGGCTGTTGCCATAGATATTGTATATGTTAAAAATAATGAGGGTTTTATTAATATTTTATGCCAGTAGTTTTGACAGCTCAGTAAAATGGACAGACACCCAGAAAAATAAACTTACTAGTGTTGATAAAAGAATAAATAGAAATATATGAATAGTTCTATATCCATTAAATAAATTGACTATGTTAAAATATTCATACAAAGAAACCTCTGAGACTAGCTGGCTTTATTATTAAATTCTATCATTTTCTATCAATTAGTAAAAAGAGAGAATAATCTCATTTTTATACAAATTCTTAAATTCAATAGAGAAGAAAGAATATTCTCAATTCACTCTATATATTCTATGTTCATTGTAACTTTAATATCAGAACCTGACATGGTCATTCTAAAATGTAAAATTAAATGTGTTTCTCATTCATGAACAACACGTGCAAAAATTCTAAGCAAAAAAAAGAATAGTGAATATAAAATAAATCATTGCAAAGTCAACTTTATTCCGGAAGTATGAGATGGGTTGAACATTTGCAAATCAATCAATGTAAGTCAGCAAAATAAAAGAATACAAAAGAAAAAATATATGGCCATTTCAATAGATACAGAAATATATTTAATCAAAGCTAATATCTAATTCATGACAAAAACTTGTAGCAGATTAGGATCAGCACTGGTAAAATAAAAGGTCATTTGCACCCATTATGTTGTAAAATACAACTTAATGATGAGACATTGAACATTTTCTCTTTTGGATCAGGAGTCACGCAATGATACTGGCTGACTGTCCACACCTTCTATTCAGTATTACACTAGAAGCCTTAGCCAATGAAGTGATGCAGTAAAAGGAGCAAAAGATGAAGATTAAAAACCTAATACAAAATTACCACTATTTAAGATGATATAATTTTGTTTGGAACAACCAGGACTCAAATATTATGATTAACAAGTTTAATAGAATTGTTAAATATACATTAATATATGATAATGAGTTGTATTTTTATATACCAACAATATACCAGTTAAAATAAAATAACATATTTTACTCTAGCTTAAAAAATATGAACTCCTTGGGAATAAATCCAACAAAGATATATGATTAATGTGAAAAAATATAAAAAATTTGTATTAAGAATGACCTAAATATTTTTAGAACAAAAATTAATGTAGTGAAAGACTCAAAATTAAAAAAAAATTTTAATTCTGACTCAATTGATCAGCAGATTCAATGAATTCTAAACCAAATCCTAGCAGGTTCCTTTGTTTAACTCAACAAGCAAGTTCAAAAATTACATGGAAATTTAAAGACTCAAAAAGAAAGTCAAGGAACTTTTGGAAGAGGAATGTAAGGTGAGAGAAAATTGCCTTATCAAGTATCAAGGTGTATTTTAAAGTTATATGAATGTGACAGTGACATAGGGCTAAGTAGGTAGACCAAAAGGAGCAGGAAAACCCAGAAAGACCCATTTATTTATGGAAATTTTATATGTGAAGGAGATAGCTCCACAGACCATGTTGAAAAAGAAAGACTTTTTAATAAATAATGCTAAAACCATGTAGATATCCAAGTTGAAAAAAAAATTAAACTTGGCTCCTATCTCACACCATATAAAAACTGAATTCATGAAGATTTAAGAATTACATGTAAAAAGAATTAGGAGTCTAGAAGATAATATAGAAGAATTTTCATAACGTCAAAATAGAGAAGGCTTACTTATACAAGATGGAAAAAAAAAAACCAGTACCTGTAAAGGAAAAGCTTGGCATATTGATTTATTAAAATTAACAATGTCTGTTCATTAGAAGACCCCATTAAAAGCATGATAAGACCCATTACAGAGTTGGGGAGTCATTAAAAACTAGTATGACCAAAGAGGGAAAGGAGAAATAAATACCTAGAACATGCAAAGGAGAACAAATCAATAGGAAAAAGGGGCACTGTGCTACTAATATGGACTAAAAGGGTTTACAGGCACATCACAAAAGAAGATACCCAAATGGTAAACATATATTTGAAAAGGTAACCACTTTTATTAACACTTAGAGAAATATGAAATCAGGGTACAATGAAATACCATTATATTCCCATCTGTTTGGCAAAAATTATGAAGTCCTACTATTCCAGCCATTGGCAAAGATGTGGCAGAACTCACCCCTGGTGGAAATGTAAACTTATTTAACAAATCAGAAAGGTTAGACATTTTCCAATAAAGCTAAAGATGGGCTTATTGTATGACAGGAAATTCACTCCTAAGTGTCCTCTTGATATACTCTTGGACATTTGTCTTTTTAATATACATGGACAAGAATGTTCACAGAAGAATTATTTATACTGTCCAACTCTGGAAAGTCTTTGAATGTAAATCGATAGTAGAATGGTAATAGTTACACAATGCACTAATGTAGGCTTGAAAATGAATAAACTATATCTAAAAGATAATATGAATCTCACAAAGATAGTTTGAGTAACTACGTTGCGTGTTTTGCAAACTATAGAATGATAGGTTTCTAGACTTTTAGGTTAAGAGAGAAACTTGAAGTTTGTCTGGAGCTAGAGTGTTTGATATGGCAGCCGCTAGGCTCATGTGACTGTTTTGCACTTGAAATGTAGCCATCTCAAATGTGCTGCAAGTCCCAAATACACTGGATTTCTAAGGTTTAGGAAAAAATAATGTAAATATCTCATTAATAATTTCATATAGATTACATGTGGGAATGATATTTGGATGTATTGGGTTGAATATTAAAACTAATTTCACCTGTTTCATTTTACCTTTTTAAACTTCATTACTGGATAATTTTAAATTACATACCGGCTCACATTTTATTTCTCATGAACATTGCTGATATAATTTTACAGATGGGAAAATGCATCCCAAATATAGTAAATTACTTGCCCTCCCTCAAATTTGTCTTTTATTTTATTGCATACAATACAACTTAAATATTTTTTGAGGGTTTTAGAGTCAGGAAAGGATCATGAGCACCATAGTCCTCCACAACTTTTTATATTGTTACATAGTTGTGGTAAAGTACAAAGAATGTTGGCCTTGTCATACAGACTTGGGTTCACATCTCAGCCTAACAACTTTGTAGCTATTCATAAAGCTATGTAATTTAACTAGGTCTTGATTTTTTTTTTTTTTTTTTTGTCTATAAAATTGTATAACATTACTTAACTCACTGAACAATTTTGACAGTAAAATGAGAGAATTCCCATGCTGGTTCTTAGCATGGTGGCTGTCACAGAATAAATCTTTTAAAAATTCTTTCCTTTTACTATTTATAGGGATGGACTGTTGCTGCCATAGTTTCCATTTGCTTATATATTATCTAAAGAACAAGACCTATTTTCTTTTTGTTTTTATTTTACTGCTTTCTACAAATGGATTCTAAGTTGCTGTGGATATAGCTGGGGAGATGTTCTAAAAGAAATTTTCAAAATACGAAAAATTGTTTAAGTGTCCAGTGTCAAATTTAAAATCAGTATTTTATAAAATATGTGCTTTGGGGGCTCCTGAGTGGCTCAATTGGTTAAGTGTCTGACTCTGATTTTGGCTCTGGTCATGATATCAAGGTCATAGGATTGAGCCCCTTGTTGGGTTTTGTGCTCAGTGTGGAGTCTGCTTGTCTCTCTCCCTCTGCTCCTCTCCCCATTCAGGGTCTCTCTCTCTCACAAATCAATAAATAAATAAATAATCTAAAAAAATCTGCTTTTATAACCATAGAAGACACTAATTTTGGTAATTACTAGGCTACCTCCAGTAACCTTTTGGAGGAACAGATTCTCTTGTGCTCATTCATTCTGTGGGGCTTGAAATTTTCTTTGTCTTCCATGATTATGCTTCTTGGTGCGATATTTTGTCCATAGGGAAGTGAATAATTACATAGTTTTGACTAGGATTATAACAAATTGGTGACAATGCAAAGTTCTAATTTAGATTTAGGTTTTTTAAAGGAAGTAATGAAATTGGTTGCCTTATAAATGAATAGTGAGGGAAATCAGAGACCATGGACACCTTAGATAAATTTGAAAGACTGGTGGAGATATAGAGACAGCAAAATTCATGTGCTGTAGTACTAACCCAATATTAGGTACTAGCTACTTGATGCAAGTGTTCATTTGCAAGAAATAGAAGAACAAAGAAAGGTTAAAAATACATTGATAGATTTTAGTTTAAAACAATGAATTTTCAAAGGCAAAGAATTTCTCAAATAAATCTTTGTCTAGAAGCCTAAAATTAAGAATGGAGTGTGGTAATTGAATAAGGTCAAGAAGAAAGTGACTTAATTTGTAGTTAGGTAAGCAGTAGGGACAGCATCTTGACAGTAAGTTTGTAAATCGCTGTAATAACCTATAAGAGATGGTTGCTTTAACATTGCTTTCATTCAAAGCCTTTAATATGTAAAACATTTAGTTTTGGTAGAGACATAGGGATGTCTTAATTGATTCCTGCTTAGTGCATTCTGGGGTGAAGAAGGGGAGGACATAATTTATTCATTTACTACTCTCTGCTGATCTCTTTACATACATTTAAACGCCAAATCATTATAACTGTCCTATGAAGGTGGTGTTAATATGCTTTTATTTTTAATTAAGAAACTGAGATTTAGAAAATTTAAGTAAATTGTTTAAAATTGTACAATTAATAGGATCTGAATAGGATTTGAATTTAATTCCAGTTGTCTGATTCTGGGGCTTGTGCAGTTGCCTTTATGGCCAGATCTCTTACTCTTTGTTACGTCACAAATTTGTATTTCAGGATTTTATTTTATTTTATTTTTTACAAGATTTTGTTTATTTATTTGACAGAGAGATCACAAGTAGGCAGGGGGTGGGGTGGGAAGCAGGCTCCCTGCTGAGCAGAGAGCCCTATATGGGGCTCAATCCCAGGACCCTGAGATCATGACCTGAGCCGAAGGCAGAGGCTTTACCCACTGAGCCACACAGGCGCCCCTGTATTTCAGGATTTTAGTGGTGGAGTCCTTTATATAAATGAGATCTCTGTATGTGGTGTGATCCTGCCTCACAATGCCAGCCCTTCAACACCTTGCTTGGGGTACCAGGGCTATAGTTTGTTCCTTTAATATTTAGTTCTTAATTCTTTGGGTTCTACTGCTAACCTGTATAAGGCAAGTGTAATAACCACAAGGAGACTGAAACCTAACTTCAATAGTCTTAAATTTCTGTTGTGTTTTCTCAATAGATATATAATTGGAATCAGTGGGAGGTTAGCCCTGGTGAGGAATATAGAATTAAACCCTTATTCTTGCAATTTCACACCAATTTTAGCTTATTTGATTACTCTGGTTTTCTTTTCTACCTTCTGCAGTCTGGAGCAAACCATTGCTGAGTCTTTGGCCAAACAACTATGCTTTGCGTGTTGGAGTTACTATGAGCAACTGATACTTTCTGTACCAAGTATAATGTTAACGATTTTGTATTTAAAGTTGTTTCCAAAGGAAAAAAAAATAACACTGGAGAGATGGAGCTGAGTAGTGTTCTTTACTGGATTTTATTTGCATTCATGCTCTATGATGGATTTTTTATAGTTCTTTCCAAAAAGCTGTGAAGTTCTATTTGGTGCATAAAATTTGTATTATTATTGAAGGTTTTTCCCCAGTTTGATTCTTGAATTTCCTAGAAACATGACTCCTTCTGTATCTAACCATCTAAATAAGCCTTAGATATTTCTATATAATCATAAAGTAATTTCCTCCCTGCATATGTTACTATTTTATTTCTTTTAAGTCTGCTGCTGAGTTTTCATAAGTCTTTCTCATATTTTTACTGTCTTTCTAAATTACATAGAAACATTCATTGTATATAGTAATTATTTATCAAAGATAGTAGAAAAATGGAAATTTCATATATAGCAATTTCTGGAACTACACACCATGAACTCAGGTAGGGTATTTTGTGTTTTTAGATGTCCTAAGCATTATTTTTAGTTTCAGAACTTATGGTGAGTTTAAATCTCTCCATATTTCCTCCTTTATTAACTCTTATTATCAAAAATAACTGGCAGAGAGAGGGTGTTGCTTAAATTTCTTTGAGGCATGAAGATGTGTAGCAATAGTGGTTCTCAAGAGTAACACTTAATTCTCTCATTTATTCAGGTATGGCTTAAAGTTTTTATGAGCTCAATGTTTCTCTTTTTGTAGCCCATTATAGCAGCAGAACATAAGATAAATACTTTGTGGATGATTGAAAAATGTGTGATAATCACTGGAATAATGTCCATTTACTTTTTTAGGTAAATGTATATTTAATATATTTCAAAGCTGTCCATTGCATGCCAGGTTTCTTATATCTAATGTACTTCATAGTTCTAATGACAACGTGCAGTATAAAATCATTGAATCTGTTGTTTTTCCTATGTGAATTTCTTCTTTCTCTTCCAGCTCTGTTACAAAAGGTGAGCAAAATGAATTTTCAGAGAACTTTCCATAGAGACTGGTAAATTGATTTCTACATTTTTAAGGAAAAAACAGAGTGATCATAGAGCAACTTCCATTGGAGGCACTCAAAGAGCTTTACAAACATTGTCTTATAAATCCTTACCCCAGTAATAGAAAAAACATTATTGCCCAGTATTTTGGTGAGAAATAGACAGTATCAAGAGATCTTGTTTCCAGTCACGTGCTGAGTCAGAGATCAAGTCTATAATAGAATTTCGTCTTTTGTTCCTGTTTCCAAGAAGTATTGCTGTCTCCTGTGCATTTTGATGCTAAACAAGAAGAAAATGCTTCAGAATAGTCTCTAGTTTTTAAAAGTCATCAGAGAATCAATCACAAGGATTATGGTGATGAGCAGAAGTTAATGATTTTCTTGGGAGAAAGTGAGTAGAATACTGCTATTTTGTCTTAAATCTGGCCAAGGAGACATGGAACCCCAAAAGGGAAGTGATAGAAATAACTCTAGGACAAAAACAGCTCCACCATTCAAGAGTTAATCACAGAGGAGCTATTTGAACACATCACAATTCAAAATTAATAGAAGAAAAACTATGCAGAATTCTTTTGATGGAAATTTAAGAATGAGTAGGTAGATCAAGAGGAATGGAAAAACAACCAAATAAAATTCTGACAGTATAATCATTGTTTTTTTTAAATTTAAATTTATTTTTTCAGTGTTCCAAGATTCATTGTTTATGCACCACACCCAGTGCTCCCTGCAATATGTGTGCTCCTTAATACCCACCACCAGGATCACCCATCCCCTATGCCCCCTCCTTTCCAAAACCCAGTTTGTTTGTCAGAGTCTACAGTCTCTCATGGTTTGTCTCCCCCTCTGATTTCCCCCAATTCACTTTTCCTTTCCTTCTCCTAATGTCCTCCGTGTTATTCCTTATGTTCCACAAGTAAGTGAAACCATATGATGATTGACTTTCTCTGCTTGACTTATTTCACTTGCATAGTCTCCTGCAGACCCGTCCATGTTGATACAAAAGTTGGGTATTCCTCCTTTCTGATGGAAGTGTAATACTCCATTGTATATATGAACCATATCTTCTTTATTCATTGTCTGTTGAGGGGCGTCTTCACTCTTTACACAGTTTGGCGATTGTGGCCATTGCTGCTATGACATTGGGGGTGCATCTGGCCCTTCTTTCCCCTGCTTCTGTATCATTGTTTAAAGAAATTGATGTGTCTCACTAAGAAGCTCCTGTATGAATTTGTCCGAATAAAGATACGAAAGGATGCATACAAAAAGATGGAAGGAGAGATGGATGACCAAGGATGATAATGGAAATAACAGATGACATTTGCTGAGCACTCAGTACAACCATACTGTGTTTTAATATCTCAGCAAGAGGGACAGCAGCCTGGCTCAGTCAGTGGAGCATGTGACTCTTGTTCTTGGTGCTGTGAGTTTCAGCTCCACATTGGACATAGACCTTACTTTAAAAATAAATAAGTAAGTAAATAAACCTACCCGGTTAATAAATAAATAAATAAATAAATGAAAATCTCCCTATATATTATAAGTAAAATTTTAATTTTAAAGATGAGGCAACTAAGTTTCAGAGGGGTTAATAAGCAAGTTGCTCCAGGTTATAGATGAGTATAAAAGCGTGGCACAGATTTGTAGGAACCTTCTGAAAAGTAAAACACAGATTTAGGTGAAACTTTTTGAAAGGAAAAAAAAAGTGCTAATAATAATCAAAGGGCACGTAATGTGTGGAGCCAGATAAAAAAGCTTACTCCTTGGGACCGATGGCAGGGAGAAGAGAAATTTCTTAGCTTCAAATTTCTTTTTCACTTCTTTGTGAAAAAAATAATCCTCAGACTGTTGAGAGCAGTGTTTATAAAGAGAAATGAGAAATCCAAGAACGAGGAGATTATGGGAGGTAAATAACGGCCCCCCACGAGTTGGAACTTCATGGCAGTGAGGGATGGTGAAGGGAACATGGGCTTTGGAGTCAGCCAGATGTAGGTTCAAATCTTGATTTATGCCACTTTCTTGGTTTAGAACTTGGCCAAGGTATTTAACCTCTGTGAGTCTCAGTTTCTTTATATGGTAATTATGAAAAATACACCTAGATTCCAGAAGTTAGGAAACTGGAAGAGATAACTAATGTTAATAAGGGGTCCAGTGAATGGTGGCCACTTAATTAAATGTTAGTTGCCTTACACTTCCTTCCCAGACCCTGAGGAATTGTGTCCCAGTGAGTTACAGAGGAATCTGCCAAGCTACTATGGGTAAATCTTTGAAAAATCATGGAAAATAAGAATGGAAATTGAAAAATATTCCATTTTCAAATAAGCAAAAAGACGAGTTAGTAAAACCATACCCCAAAAAATCGATTAACAATAGATACAATTCTAGGATGCATTGTGTTAAAGACTGCTGCCGTATACCATACAAAAGAGCAATAATCTCTATTAAATAGTGCCTTTTTTTCTGGCCTCTATATTTTGCTACCTTTTACTATCAGGGCACTTTGATCCTCACTATAGATTCAGGCCCACCTCACATTTCTAAGGTCAGGTTCAAAATTAGGTTGTATGTAATTACGGAACTCTAGTTTAGAACATTGAATGTCAGAATCCAGGCAGTCCAGTCCTAATTTTGGAAACTGCAGTCTTGTCTTGTTAATGTTCTTGATCCCTATCTTGGCAGCCACTTCTAGTATCTTAATTTTCATAGAATGAAGGTCAGGAGCTGAGGAAACAATCTTGCAACAGAAAGGCCGACTTAGTGCTTGGAAGGTACAAACTGTTTATGTAAATGAGTCCAAGGGACTTGAGACCTTTTTGATCTAAGCCAACATCATATTCAATGAGTCTGCATGATATGATATATAATATTATCCATGTTCTTATTATTAGGTGGGCTCTTTTTTTTTTTTTTTAAAATTTTATTTATTTATTTGACAGAGAGAGATCACAAGTAGGCAGAGAGGCAGGCAGAGAGAGTGAGAGGGAAGCAGGCTCCCTGCCGAGCAGAGAGCCCGATGCGGGACTCGATCCCAGGACCCTGAGATCATGACCTGAGCTGAAGGCAGCAGCCTAAACCACTGAGCCACCCAGGCGCCCTTAGGTGGGCTCTTATTCATGGAAAAGAAAATCTGAATGACTTCCCAGAAGTAGAGTTCAGCCCTAGAGAAAAGATCTTGAAAAAGCCAAGGCAATTAAAGTACCATGTAAATAGGCTGAGTTCAGTTCCACCAGAGATTAGCACATAGAGTCAATCACACAGACTGGCCACACAAAAGATATATAGGGAGACTTTAGATGAGTTTCATGTATATTGATATTGTCTCCAAATTTGTGACATCAGATGTGGGAAAGTAGATTCCACTGTTTAGTGGGACAACAATGCCTAATATACTTTTAAGCTAAATTCTCAGCTTGGTTGAGGGCTGGACATGGGTCTAAACATATAGGTGGTAGACTTTTAGCACAGATATCATAATTCCTAAATGGAGCGATACATCTTATTTATTGGATTTTCTTAACAGACTAAATTTGAGATTAATGTAGTTTGTATACAAAATATGAAGTAGGGTGAATATTCCATTTATCAATACTGCATAACAAGCCAATTCAAATTTTGTGCTATCATATAAGAGCCATTTTGCTCTGTTCATGGATTGTGTGGCTTGTGTCTGCTCCATGATGTCTGGGCTTCAGTTGGGAAATTCTGAGGCTTAGAGTGACTCTCAAATGGCTGGTTTATCATTTGGAAACTTCTTAACTTATATGTTTTTTATCTGGGCTAAGAGGAATTGAAGGCTGACTCAACTGTGCCTGAAGCAAGAGTACACACATGTGACCTCTCTATGTAGTTTGGCCTTCTTATAGAATGGAGACTCCTTCTGGAGTAATGGCCTGAAAGGGATCCCAGGGAAGAGCATTTCCAGAGACCAACATAGGAGCTGTAGGGCTTCCTTTGATCTGGTCTCTGAAGTCATAAAGCACCATTCTGCTACATTTTATTGATTATGAGAGTCTCTAAAGACAACTCAGATTCAAAGGGATGGGGACTTTGCAAGATCACATTATCCTGGAAGATCCTATGGGATGGGAGATCCTATTGTGGACATTTTGAAAAATTTTCTGCCACATTCTGCAGTTTTGGTTAATTAGTTTAGTTGATTGACTTGTTTTTCTTGGAAAGTGAGTAAAATGGGAAAATGTAAAAGAAACCTCTAAGTTATTTCTTGCTAGGTACCTAAGCTTTTTGAGACTTGTCTATGGTGACAGTGGCAGTTCAATTAAGAGTTTTAAAAGCTCCATCGCTTCAGGACATTTTTGTAAAAGCTGTGATAGGCATATAATACCCTATTAAAAAGAAATGTGTAAACCCGAATGCCAAATATTTTATGGTACAGAGACAATAGATATATATGTCCATCTTTATTTCTTAATATTGACATAGATTTATTGTTATAAAGAGTTTTATGTCTTTCTCATAGTTGCAATGACTCATTATCTCTCATCCTGAAACCTTGTTTTAAATGTTCTTGGATTGCTGCTGTTCATTTCTTATATTAAATTTTTATCTCTAGAAATAGTTTCTTTTGCAGTTGGGGTTTTATGGTTCCTCGAAATAGTGACAAGAGTATGAAAATCTTGCCAATTTTATAGTGCACCTTAAAACAATGGAAAGAGTTTGAAATTGGTTGACTAGTTATAAACATCATGTTGAATTGGATAAGGCTAACATTTATTATTACTTGTGCCATTAAATCTTTGCATTCCCTATATAGTTCTCTGAGTCTATATTCATTAGCAGTGAAAGATGAGATACTGTATTTTCAGGTTATAGATAGTGCCAAGTAACTAAAACATTTTGATTAGCAACCTATCTTTTTAACTCTAGCCGATGACTTACTCTTGGAGAGAAATGGATTAAGATAGGAATAGTAATTTTTTAAGTCCTCATAACTGAATAATAGAAAGTGGTATTATTTCAATAATATCTTCAAGTTCTACAGAATGTTTTCATTTTAATCTTCTGGTATAAATTTCTTTTTGGAGAGAAAGCAAACATGTCCAAGAAAAAATAAAAAAAAATAAATGATTCTACCTCTATAATGTCTTTGGTTTCTTGACTTTACAAGTGATGTTAAACTTGGGCAGGTTGTTGGCCTTTGAAGTTATTTCATCTCTGGCCCCATCCTCATTTCAAACTTATTTTTCATGAACCTCTTTTAGGTTATCCTTCAGTATAGTAAAACTGCACTGTTTACATTTCTATGATCACAATCTTTATTTTCCTCTTTTTATAGATAGACTCAGAGCATTCTTCCATTTGAGATACTTTTTCAGTCAATACTACCAGTCAAGAATCCTACTCTACTTTTATTTATTTATTTTAAAAAAGATTTTATTTACTTATTTGCCAGAGAGAAAGAGAAAGAGAGAGAGAGCATAAGCAGGGGGAGCAGCAGGCAGAGGGAGAAGCAGACTTCCCCACTGAGCAAGGAGCCTGATATGGGACTTGATCCCAGGATGCCAGGATCATGACCTGAGCTAAAGGCAGACAACTGACTGAGCCACCTAGGCATCCCTCTATTCTACTTTTAAATTTGCATGGGTTTTCTGGTCCCCACTCATAATGTAGCAAGCAAGGTCTAGGAATATCCCTTTTTAACCATGATATAGGTGCTCTGTCTACCATGCTTCAAAGAACTCTACCTTATGGATTGTGATAGGCAGTACAGTGGTCTGAAGATGTCCCCATTATTATCTCAGGAGCCTATGAATACAGCATGTTAAAAGGGAAATTAAGATTGCAAATAGAATTAAGGTTGCAAATCAGTTGTCCTTTAAAATAAGGAAATAATCCTGGATTATCTGGGAGAGTCAATGTGATTATAGGCATCTTTAAAAGTGGAAGAGGAAAGCAGAAGAGGAAACTTTCAGAGGAGGAGACGTAACAGTGAAAGCAGAGCTCAGAGTAGTGTGATATGAGAACTAGATCTGCCCTTGTTGACTTCGAAGATGGAGAAAAAGGGACCCAAGGCAAGGAAACTAACACAAATGCTGTCCTATCTTTGAAGTCCTTTACCTCCCTCCTGCTAAATTCCATCTCTTCTCCTGATACTAAATTGTTTATTTTTTATAATTAAATATTAACCATTAATCATTTCCTTGTTATTTCATTATACTTGTATCCCTCTAATCCTAAAGTTCTTGAGGGAAGAGGTAATTAATTCTTCATCTTTATATGTCCTTGAGTAACTAGCACCCAATAGGCATTCTTTAACTATCTAGTGAATTCTTATCCAGAACATAATTCCTATTGTATAATGTCAAGGGATTCTCTCAAATAACTATTTTAAAACTAAAATAAGTTTGAAGAAGTCTAAGAAAGGAAAGGAAAAAAAATCCTTTAAAAATTTACTATAAAACCACTTTATAGTAAATTTTAAAGTCACTATAAAAACTTTACTCTTGTAAGAGAAATGAAAACAATACTGGCCATGTGTTTTACATTAAATTTTATTGTGAGTTCAGAATATCTTGATAAAAAAGAGCAATTGCACATGCATTTTGTTGTTGTTAGTGTGACTTAGACTCCAAAAGTGTTTTTCAGAAAGTATTGGCATTCTGTTGGCCACTAAACCCTCGAAGCTTTCCCTTAAAAAGTTTGAATGGATCAGTTTTGTTTTCCTTGATTCAGCTTTTCTTTTTCTTTTTTAATATAAAGATTTTATTTACATATTAGAGAGAGAGAATGAGTGACAGAGAGAACATGAGGAAGGAGAGGGGCAGAGGGAGAATCAGACTCCCCACTGAACATGGAGCCTGATGCAGGGCCTGAGTGAAAGTCAGATGCTTCACCAACTGGGCCACCCAGGTGCTTCTACTTAGTTCATGTTCCTGATTCTATATGCCCAAAATACATAGTTAATATCAAACTTTGTTTTATAGTTTCTGATGGTTCCAAAGTACATTTACTGTTCTAAAATTCTTACTTACAGAAGAATTTGGAGGAATCTCTTAACCAGATTGTCCTTTGTGTGTGTGTTGGTTCCATTTACTTTAGTAACTGTTCTTTAAGTTCTCAGATCAATGGTACTTCTGTAATTTGACTTCATTTAAGATCCTCACTTCATGATAGCTGATGGAACCCTTTTGAAAGAAATTTTCATTATAAGATAACATTGAGGGGCACCTGGTGGCTCAGTCATTAATTGTCTGCCTTGAGCTCAGCTTCATGATCACAGGGTCCTGGGATCAAGCCCTGCATTGGGCTTGCTGCTCAGCGGGAAGCCTTGTCGCCCTCTCCCATTCCCCCTTCTTGTGTTCCCTCTTTTTCTGTAGCTCTCTCTGTCAAATAAATAAATAAATAAATAAATAAATAAATAAATAAAATCTTAAAAAAAAAGTTTAAAATACATGGGAAAACAACATTTTTCTCTCATCTCAATTCTGAGCAATTGTTTCTTCAACATTTTGAACTTTTGTGCTATCTTCCTGTTTCCACCCCTCCTTGAGAGAAACCATTTTAGGAGGAAAGTCTTGACATTGCCTCATATTGTTCTTTCATACTTACATATTTATTTAACTATTTGCTTTTTACTTTCGGTCTGTGATAAAGAAAGCGTATTTAGGTTGGGGATAACAACCACATCAGCAGCAACAGTTTTTTGCTGAAGAAATTTGGAAGTCCAGCAACCATTGGAGTTGCTAAAACTTGCAGCTATAAAATCACAGAGGATCCTCAAAAAGTTAAAAATAGAACTACCACATGATCCAGCAATCATACTGCTAGGTATTTACTCAAAGAATACAAAAATACTGATTCAAAGGGAAACATGCCCCCTGATGCTTATAGCAACATTATCAACAATAGCCAAATTATGGAAACAGCCCAAGTGTCCACTGACTGATGAATGGATAAAGATGTGTATGTGTATGTATATATACATATATATATGATTATCACTAGCCATAAAAAAGAATGAAACCTTGCCATTTGCAATGACATGGATGGAAATAGAGATTATTATGCTAAGCTAAATAATGCAGTCAGAGAAAGACAGATACCACATGACTTCACTCATATGTGGAATTTAAGAACAAAACAAGTGAGTAAAGGGAAAAAAGAGAGAGAGAGAGGCAAACAAAGAAACAGACTCTTAACTGTAGAGAACAAACTGATAGTTACCAGAGGGGAGGTGCTAGGGGTAGTTTAAATAGGTGATGGGGATCAAGGAGTACACTTCTCAAGCTGAGCACCAGAAGTCATATGGTAATGTTCAATTACTGTACTGTAACCTGAAACTAATATTATACCATATGTTAACTAACTGGAGTTTAAATAAAACTTTAAAAAAATCATGGAGGATCTAGAAGGGAAAAGTAAGACACCAGGTGTTCATGCCAATAGCATTGGTGATCAAATCAATCAAGGTAGTGGTAGGGATTAAGCTAATACTATTAAGAAACACTTGCCACACTGTGTTGAAAATGTGATTACATAGCAAGTGAATATAGTATGCATATGTTTGATTGAAGAAATACAGTGGCACACACTATTTTCTCATTGTTGGATATAATAAAATTGTTAATGTATCCTAGTGGGTAAAATATTTCTGTAGAAATATACCACATATATGTTGGTCTTTCCTTAGAGGTTTATAAATTACAAACTTTAATTTCTATGAAAGAGCATGAGAAGTTCCAAAATTTCTAAGAATAACACTCAGTGGTTACAACCACTTGTATATTGTAATTGAAGACTTTCAGAAAATAGAAGCAGTATTAAACACATTGTACCAGACACTGTCCTAAATAATCTCTATATGTCAACTCAGTTAATCATAACAACCTATGAGGTAGGACTACCGCTTTCCTCATTTTTAAGATGAGGGAACTGAGAGAGGCTTCTGGGAAGATGGCAAAATGGGAGGATCCTGGGCTGACATCTTGTGGCATGACCGCCACCTAGAGAATACCCACATGGGCATAAATGATCCAGAAATCCACTCAAAGAATGGTAGAACAGATTCTCTGCAGCGGGACATAGACAAGAGGCCACAGTGAAGTGGATCCACACCCTCCAGTATGCTCTTGGCAAGATCCCATCAAAGCAGTGTCATAAGGCTGGCAGTGTGTGCACAGCCCAGGCAAGGGCCAACACCACCCCAAAGTGAGTCCTGCTCCAGGGAGAGGGGAAGATAACCACACACCAGTGTGACTGTGACCTCAGCACTGGGCTGGGGGCAGGCAGCTGATCTGACTGCAGGCCCCACTCACCAATAAAAACTTCTCAGGGCGAAAACACAGGTAAAGTGCCTGCAGTTTGGTGCAACTTCATCTCTGACAAACCTCTGGTCTGACTCAAGCCCAAGGCAGGCCCAGACTGTCCCACTAGTACCACAGGCACTGGACTCTGCCCACAACAGGCAGAGAGCCACCACAGGCTGGACTGAAGGCAAAAATAGCTCTCTCACAACAGTAGGACACCCCCATAGCAATACACACAGGAGTAACACCTGAAGCACCATTTTCTGGTGAAAAGGAGACATTGTACTATGGGGCACTACAGGACCTCTTTTTCATAAAGCTACTACTTTCGGGTGTGGGAGACAGCTGATTTTCCTACACAGCAATAGACAAAATGAGGAGACAGAGAAATATGTCCCAAATGAAAGAACAGGACAAAATCATAGCAAGAGACCTAAACAAAATGGAGATAAGTAATATGTCTGATATCAAATTTAAAGTAATGCTCATAAAGATACTTGCTAGAATTGAGAAAGGAGTGCAGGACCTCCATGAGACCCTCCACCAAGAGATAGGAGACCTAAGGAAGAACTAATTAGAGATAATGAGCTCACTAAATGAAATTAAAAACAGACCACCTGGAATAAATAGCAAACAAGAGGAAGTAGAAGAATGGATCAGCAACTTGGAGGACAGAGTAATGGAAAGTAATCAAGCTGAGCTGATGAAAGTGGAAAAAAAATACACAAAATGAGAACAGACCCAGCGAACTCAGGGACACTGTCAAGCATAATAGTCACATAATAGAGATTCCAGAAGAGGAAGAGAGAGAAAACAGGGCAGAAGAATTGTCTGAAGAAATAATAGCTGAAAACTTCCTGAATCTGGGGAAGGAAAGAGAAATCCAGATCCAGGAGACATAAAAAGCTCCCAACAAAACCAATCCAAAAAGATCTCTACCAAGATAAAAAGTAAATAAGATGGCCAAAAGCAGTGAATTTTAAAATTTTAAAATTTTAAAATTTTAAAAGAGAGAATTTTAAAAGCAGCAAGAGAAAAGAAAGCAGTTACATACAAGTGAAACCACATAAGGCTATCAGTGGATTTTTCAGCAGAAACTCTGTAGGTCAGAAAGAAGAAGCATGATATTCAAAGTGCTAAAAGGAAAAAAAAATCTGCAGCCAAGAATACTCTATTCAGTAAGGCTTCCATTCAGAATAGAAGGCAAGATAGAGTTTCCCAGAAAAGCAAAAGTTAAAAGAATTTATGACCAGGAGGAAACCCAGCCACGTCCCTGTCAGACATGATGCCACTGGCCTGTGGGTCCTAAATCCATACTCTAGCTGTCCTCTTGCCTGAGTCAGCATGCACGGCCTGCCACCCGCTCAATGCCAAGTCAATACTCCTTCACCTCAGACTGACCACGACTCAAACTGACACTCTTCCCCTCAAATTCCATCCCTCATACTCAAGTTTGTGCACAAAAGTGAGCATAATTATCACAGCAGAATGAAGCATCCCAAATAGTGACACTAATTCTGTGGGATATATAATGGATAAAAGGAGTGTACTAGGTTGAGAATCTCCCACAAGCATATCAAAGAACAATACATACAGTATGATTCTGGTTACTAAAAGAAAAAACCCAGGAAAAATAAAACAAGACCAAATCAGAGAGGGAGACAAACCATAAGAGACGCTCAATCATAGGAAACAGACTAAGGGTTGTTGGAGGGGAAGGAGGTGGCTGTTTTGGGTCCCTTAAATTAACATATGGAAATTTTGGATCTGATTATCAAATTCTACTATGGAGCTAATTGTGATTTTGATAGAGAATTCTTTCAATCTTTAAATCAGTCTGGGGAGGATTATCATAAAATTACGTCTTTTGACCCATGAATGTATGTTGTCTTGCTGTTTATTTGGGTCTTTAATTCCTCTCAAAAATGTTTTGTAGTTTTTAGTGCAGATAACTTGTACTTCTTTTATTAAACATATTCCTAAGGATTTATTCTTTTTTGTACTATTGTAAATGGGATTATTTTCTCAATTTCATTTTTGGATTTTTCATTACTAATATGTAAAATGCAACCAATTTTTACATATTGAAGTTAATCTGTTTGATTTGCTGAACTCATTCATTAGTCTAATTGTTTTTAGTGGATTTCTTAGAATTTTCTATGTGAAATATCCTGACATTTGCAAATAGAGACAATTTTACTTCTTCCCTTCTAATATGGATACCTTTTATTTCACTCTTACCTAATGACTCTGGCTAGAACATCCAGTACAATGATGAATAGAATTGGAGAGAGTAAAGACCCTTGTGTTGTTGTTCTTAGGGGAAAACATTCAGTCTTTTAACATTAAGTGTTTTAGGTGTGGGTTTTTCATAGATACCCTTTATAAGATTGAGGAAGCTCCTATTTGTTTGTTTGTTTGTTTTCCATCATCAGCATTTATTTTTTATTTTATTTTATTTTTTTATTAATGTATAGTGTATTGTTGGTTTCAGGGGTTCAGGTCTGTGAATCATCAGTCTCACAAAATTCACAGCACTCACCATAGCACATACTCTCTGTTTATTCATTTATTATGAAGTAGTGTTTTTTAAAAATGCCTTTAATGCTTCTATTGAAATGTGTGGTTTTGTTCTTTATTATTGATATGTTACATTACTGATTTTTGGATATTACATCAACTTTGCTTTCCTAGGATAAATTTCATTTGATCATGGTGTTCAATCATTCTTATATATTTCTGATCTGGTTAGATAGTGTTTTGGTGATGATTTTATGTCTATGGTCATAAGAGATACTGACCTGTATATTTACTTTATCTGATGTCTTGTCTGGTTTTGGTATCAGGATAATACTGACCTCATAAAATGAATTGGGACATGTTTCCTCCTCTTCTATTTTTTGGAAAAAATTTGTGGTGAATCCATATGAATTCTTCTTTAAACTCTGGTCCAATTAAATTTAGGCTTCTTTGCAGGAACATTTTATGAAGCTAATCACTGAGGTTTGTTTTGATTTTAGAGGGCTCTTCTTAGCTGTTTCTTTCTCTGATTCTCTCTGGTAAACAAGCTGGCCTATGGCTTAGCTTGTTGCTCCCCTTTTAATTGCTTGCTACTAAAATATCCATGATTTCTGAGAGGATCTTAGCTTTGGATTTTTCCCTGTTCTTTTCCAGTATAGAGATTTGTGAGAATAACTACTGAGTCCTCTGTTCTTCTACCCTGCCTTTTCTGTGGGCAAAATCTCTGAGCCACTGCTTTACAACTGGTTCTGGAGAGAGTAACATGCTTCTTTTGGAGTAAAACCCCTGATGAATATGAGAGGTTCCTGGCAGGAGCAGTAAGCAAGCAAAGTAAGTCTTTGCTTGCCTCTTCTAGCATGGAATCTTTGAGAAAGCTGAAGCAGAGGCAGTTGAGGCTGCAGTGTTCTCAACCTACCACATCTGGGGTAGAGTCTCTACTGTACCAGTTGGTACTGGGTATAGAATGGAAACTCCTGATATCTTCTTGCTACACATGCCTGGATGCTAACCTCTGCAACATGGAGCTGGGGGATGGTAGAACTGCTGGCAGCCTTTCTCTCCAGGAGAGATATTATAGACGGTGACTGGGAGCTAGACAGAGTTTCCTGGTCCCTGTCCTCTTGGCCACAGTTGTCTGTAGTGCAGCTTCCCTCATGCTGATTTGGAGAGAGGGGGTGAGTGAGGGATTGTTTTGTGGTTTACATGTCATAGACTCTCATGTTTCCTACTGAGACTTAGTAGGTTTTCTTAAATAAATGTTTCCTCATTTGTTGTATACCCTTAGGGAAATTTCCAAAGATTATATATGTTTACATAATTCTCACCAGTTATGAGTGCTTTGTTGAGAATTGTTTCTGTAGAGTTCCCCATATCATTATTCTGGAAATATTCTGAATTTCTAGATTTGACTTAGTTCACTACTGAAATTCCTGTCAAAAATAAAGGTTTTCAAAATTCTCATGATGGGCCAGTTTGGGGGACCTAGGACAAAATGACCTCATAGGTTCTTTCTAATGTTAAGGTCTCATATTTAATATACTTCTTAACTTCCAGGCTACATTGGTCATGGGAAAAATCAAAGGTTCCAGTGGGTGAGAGAACTGTCTACCAAATCACTCTCCACCCCCAATATGCTCACGTGTTTATGGGAATGAATCCCACCACTTGTTCTCCTTCTGTACCCCACAATTTTTCCTCTGCAATGTAAGACCTACTCCAGAGTAGAAGAAGAGCCATAAGATGTGGTCTTTGGGCTATAGGACAAAGATGTCAAGTTTAAATATTGTAAATATGGCTATAGGGGTCAAGAGTGTAATAGGAATGAGAGAATTGGAAATTGAGGTAAACCAGAGAAGGAAAATGTGCCTTTCTTTGAAATGAAAATTTATTCTTCATCATATGATTGTATCCAGATGGGTGTCGTTCTTGTCATTCCTCAGATCTTGCCATTATTGAAGAGCAACCAGAAATCCAGATTTATTTTATATGTGAAAGCTCCCAAATTTTTAATTGCTGACAACTAATTTAAAAATGAAACTAAAACAACCCTGTAGGTCAAGCAAAACATGGCTGTCGTCTATATCTGGCAATCAGATAAAATTAGTATCCACTTTGGGGGAGCCAGGTGGTGGGTATTAAGGAAGGCACGCATTGCATGGAGCACCGGGTGTGGTGCAAAAACAATGAATACTGTTATGCTGAAAAAAAAACCAAAAACAAACAAACAAAAAAAACCCCCTTAGTATCCACTTTAAAAATCTGTCTTCCCCAAAGAATGGGAATCTTCCCTCAAAGCACAGCAGCTCATTTAACTAATCTTGCAGGAATTGATCTTTATGATAGTCATTCATAGTATTGGTGGTCTTTTAGATTGAAAGCCCCATGAATTGGAGAATTAGGCCAAATTCCTCCAAACTGGGGTGGGGGGCTGCTATTCAGGACTGAGTTCTTCCCACCTCAGTCTCTTCTAAATTAGATTGTTATATGTTTGATTGTAGAATTTTTAAAAACCTTCTAATTTTAACATTCATAACATTATCATGCTTTTCTTACACTCTCATTCATAATGTATCTCATTTAATTTTGTGGGTACAATTCTTGAATGTAAGTAGGGCCAACCTTGGGCATACTTTTTTGGCCAAAAGCTCCCCAATTCACTGGTGCATTGTGTTTGCTCTGAATGAAGTGGTTAATAAGAATTTTTTTCATAGTTCTTTTGGGATGCAATATAAGAATTTGTTATTATCAGCTGTTACAAGAGAAACATATAATTCTGAACTAATGACCTGATAGGTAATGGAATAAATAGCTGCAATATAAAAACCAGTTCCCGAGGACATAATTATGTTATTACTAGCAAACAGAGAGTTTCTGGTTCATTAAGTAGGAAAGGCAAGAAATAAGTATAAATGATAAAGGTGAAAATTTAATTTTTTTACTTGTTCACATATTTTCCCCTCTGACCAATAAAAATAAGAGGGAGGTTTTTTTATACTAAATGAATATATAAACGATGAAGCCTCTCTTAAAGCCAGGGCCATGTGTCTGTTCTCAAGTGTTTTATTATGTGAAGTTTGACCTTTATTTAAAGAGCATCTCTGTTTGATGATAATTGATGGTGCTTTGAGTGATAGTTTATGACAGTACTTCTACTTATTAAAAATATTTTCCTTAAGGTGAGGATGCTTCTTTTTAACTTTTGTCCTAGCTTAACCTTTGGAAATACCATATCAGTTTAGTTGCATTTATAGATGTAATTAATATATTGTGGATTTTTTTTCAAGTTATTAATAAAGATATGGGGTATGACCAGGCTTATTTCCGATCCCGATAATTCACCAGCTTTTTCAATTAAATCATTTACTCTTTTTTGTCATGTTGATGTTTAATCTGGTTTATGATAAGTCACACCTATTAAAATTTGAAAATGTTCTCTATATAAAGACATTGTAGTAATTTCTTCACACAGATTATTTTTGAGGTGTTACTACAAAATAGTGATGTCCTGTTTTGTCTTGTTTACTCAAGCATATGCCATCTGCTGGGCTTCACAGGGTTCCCGTGAGGTCAGGCCCAGTGATAAGAGATGGCCTGTCACCAATATTATGGCTTCCTTTAATAGTATTCCAAGAGAATCAGCCCAACATGTTCTCCAGAATTAGGAGGCTTGAAAGTTCAGTAAAGTTGAGGGATTGAAAACAGAGAGCTATTTCTCTGAACTCTCTTCTTGCTTTCGTGGTTCTAGAATCTTTTATTTGGCACTATCAAGGAAGGATCTGGACAGGTAAAGTGCAATATAAACTTCCCTTTTAGGTGTCGTAATCAGACATTCCTGTGAACTTCACAGATTCCAGGATATTAAAGCAAAACCTCAACATGCATTGTGTGCATATTAGCTGTATGCTAATATCTGAGAGAATAAATATACCATAAATAATATCCTTCATTATGGGTTTTCAGGTATTTATAACTTCAGTTTATGCATGATCTAATCAAGCTAAACACTTACCTCACCTTATGAGGGGGTGGATATATCATGAACAAAAGCTAGACTGGTTTGGGCATAATCCCCATCTATACCATTTACTGGCTACAGTATGAATTCGGCAAGTTAATTAATCTCTTTCAGTTTCCTCATATGGAAAATGAAAATGATACTAGTACCTTTTTAAAAATTTAGGTCATCGTGAGGGTTAAACAAGTTAATGTGAGTTAAGCACTTAGAACACTGCCAGACAAGAACGAGCATGCCATGAAAGTAATTATTATTGCGCTTTCTTCTAACCCCCAGTCATCCCTAAGTCCTCCTTCGCTGGCCTCCTGCCACCATTTCTCGGCTGCATTTCACATGCTAATCCAACATTTGTCCATCTAATATGGCAGGTTGTTGAAAGAGGCCTGTTACCCTATTGGCTCCCCCTCGGGGCCTCTGTCATTTTTGTCCCCACGTACCGAATGTCAGGCCAGAATCAAGCAAGTTTTGAACTACTATTGTTACTTTCAGCTTATGATATAATTTAATAATTTTATGGAATCGGAGCGTGGTAAGAATCTTCAGAAGTCCATTTTTCTTTTTCTTTTATTTTTTTTTTTAAGATTTTATTTTTTTATTCGACAGAGATCACAAGTTGGCAGAGAGGCAGACAGAGAGAGGGGGAAGCAGGCTCCCGGCTTGAGCAGAGAGCCTGATGCGGGGCTCGATCCCAGGACCGTGAGATCGTGACCTGAGCCAAAGGCAGAGGCCTTAACCCACTGAGCCACCCAGGCGCCCCCAGAAGTCCATTTTTAATTCATCGTTACACACATGAAGATCGACTTTAATTTTTACATAGACATTTATGAGAATAAGCTGACCTTAGGACTTGATTTTTTGCAAAACTTTTTTGTTTCATAGAGGGGTCAAACACATATTTACCTCTTTACACTCATGTTAATAATGCTAGCTGAGACATATTCAGCATGTGCGACATGCCAGCACATACATACTGACTTAGGTAGTCTTCATAACCTTCCTAAGATATATACATTCATATAATGACATTTTGACCAAAACAGAAACTGCGGCTCAATGAGGTTATAAGCAGTGGCAGTAGGTGGCAGATTCAGGATTCAATTCTAGGGAGCCCACCTGGTCTGGGATCTAACGTCTAGACCTCTCGCCTGTTCTGTGAGTGAGAGCTGTCGTGTGCCTGGAATATTGAGTGCAGGTCTCGCCCAGCACAGTGTCTGCTGCAGATAAGCTTGGGAGGTATTTGTTAATAATGGCCACCAGGACTTCAATTATTGGAACTCAGATAACATCACACATTCACCACGACTTCAAAGGATGGAAGTATGCTCATGCAAAATGATTTTAATCAAGGATCTAGTAACAAATGGCTCAATTAATAAACAATACACACTGGGTGATATTTTTCAGGTGGAGGATATTTATGTCTGTTATAACTTTCTGAAATGAGAAAAATAAGGATGAAATAGGGAGGATCGAAATACTATTTTACTCAGTCCCGTGTAATTGCCTTAGATTTTAGTACTACGTAGGTGAGAAAGGCTTAAAAAAAAAGTCAACATAAATTTTAACTGCTTGCAATTCACAGTGGCTGCATTGTGACAGTTTCTTCCTGTTTTTATTTCTGTTGCTGTTGTTTTTAACTGATACTTCTACCCTCCTCCTCTCAGATCAAGTTCCCCCTTTTTATCATCGAAGTTCTATAGTAATTTGCAAGCAAAAAAAAGGTAATTTGTTGTTGGTTGAAGCAGAAAGAAAATTACCTTGATAGTAACTTTTCTATTTTTCCTTTACTCCCTTCGCTTGCCTCCTCCCTGCCCCCACAGTGACTGCCTCGCTGTCCCTGCAGAAGCCTCCTGAGATGAGTATCTCTGGATAAGGCAGTCCATCATTGCTCTACACAAGGTGGTTGACATGGAGCTGGACAGGCAGGAGAAGGAAAGTGACAGGAGGCGTGGGAGAAGTCTGATGAGAAACACAGCTTCCTATTAATCCTCCTGGAGAAGAATCTCTTAAAATCTCTTTAAGTGGTTTACTGTTACAAGAAGAATCATAAAATTTAAGTAATACCAGATTTGAATTTAATGAAGAGAGCTGTTATAGGTGCATTCTTATTTCCAAAGAACTAGAAGCTATTCCATTCCTGTTGATGTTGCTAGGCCAAATTCATCATATATGTGTTGAATCTAATCACCAAATGACAGTGATAAACAAGACAATAAAGCCAATGCTTGCAAGAAATAGAAAAGAACAATAATAGTTCAGAGGCAGTGCTTGAAATATAAAAAAAGAAATAAGTTAATTTGGATGAGCGTTCTCTCCTTCTCTCCTTTTCTGCCACCCTTACTCTCTGAGTAAGTTTGGGTACAAGAGACAGAACTCTCTAGAACTTTCCCTATACACACTAAGCAAAAGTTGGAGTGGCAAACTGAAGCCACAAGTCTCTTGATGTTCTTTATAATATTTGGTGTGTACTTAGAACAATATTTAACTTGCAAAGAAGGCAGAGTCCCTAAATAATGTTGGGACGATTTGAGATTTGTGGTTGGCCTCGTGTCTGATCTGGCCCTTCTACAGGAGACTTATTCAATGGTTGATAACTACTATTCACAATGACTTTTACATGGGATTAAGGCTTTTTTACTCAATCAAAGGAAAATGATTCTATTTTCAAGTCATCTTGATAGAGCTCCTCATTGATACGTGATAAAGTACAAAAGAAATCTCTGCTCTGGGAAGAGAAGGCAGAGATACTTGGGCAGATCTCACTCATTTGCATGGGCATGTCATCTCCGGAGGATTCGCGACCATCTCGTCCTTGCCCCTTAGTCACTGCAGCCCACAGCGGGCGGGCTCTCATTCCTAACCGTCCTTTGAAACTGCCTGGCAAAGGCAAAATCACCAAATCCAATAAACACGTTTCCAGTACTTATCTAACTGCATTTGCTTGCTGCATTTGGCATTATCGATCTTTCTTTCAGTCTTAGAACTTAATTTCCTCTGATAGCACTACCTCCTGTTCCTCCTTCTCTCACTTTGATTAATGCTTGCTGAATCTCCCCTCATGGATTCTGACTCATATTTTTGCAGCAGATCCAAACAGAATTCAGCTTCCCTATTCCCCATTCTGCACCTTAACCAGGCCCGCTCTTCCCATTTATTTCATGTCTCAATTGTTTGCACTTCTGTCTAAGCAATTGGCTGTAGAGCCATAAACATAAGGAAAGGATTCCTAGATTCTTCCATCTTGCTGCCCTCAGGTCATTCCTTTGATTTTAATTCTTAAATATTTTTTAATTCTATCCCCTGTTAACTTGGCACACCGTAAGGACTCACTTGTCATGGATTTTCTTGCCCTCTCTAATTTCTATCTCAGATCCATTTTTCTAACACAATAAAGACAAATCTGGCCACACTCTTCTCTTGCATTCTCCACTGGCTTCCCATTGTCCCTAAAATAAAATCTAAACTCTCAGCCCAACATATAAGGTCCTCCATGATTCAGCACTGACAACTACAGTTTCATTTCCCCGTACTGTTTATGTCTCACTCGGTACTTCAGTAGTATTTTATAGCTTGTTTTCCATGCGTACTGTGCTAGTTGACCCTTGTCTCTTTCTTTTCACTAGTCCCTCTGCTTGGGTTGCCCCGTGTTCCCTTTTGCTTTTCTTTCTTTCTTTTTTTTTTTTTTTAAAGGATTTTATTTATTTATTTGAGAGAGAGAATGAGTGAGAGCGGGAGAGCATGAGGTGGGGAGGGTCAGAGGGAGAAGCGGGTTCCTCACTGAGCAGGGAGCCCAATGAGGGACTCCATCCTGGGACTACAGGATCATGACCTGAGCGACAGGCAGTCAGTTAACCAACTGAGCCACCCAGGTGGCCATCCCCTTTTGCTTTTTGTCCCACCCTGGTTTCCTCTTCAGGGGACCTACTCAAACATCATTTGTTCTAGGAAACCTTCCTTTTGACTCCTTGATTGCATCAGATGCTCTCTTTTTGTGTTTTCTTAGTGTCCTAGGCATATGACACTTACTATGTACTGAAACAATTTGTTTTATAATCTCTTTGAGTCCTAAAAAACAGGGGCTTGGACTGGGTATCATTCCTTTTTGTTTCTCTAGTATGTAGCATAGTAGGGCTGTATCAGCATAGATATGTCAGTGAAACAAACTGGGAAAACAAAGGAAAACTTGAATACCGCTAGGAAAAATGGAAAACACATTGATTGGAATATTTTGCACCAAGTGCTGTAAATCTATTTTCTTCTTTTTTCCCCCTCACTCTAACATTATAATGTGCTACCACAACATGACCAGAAAGAAAGGCATTTTATTTCTTTCCTACCATAGATCCTCTCTATGGTTCTGGATTTCTTATTAATAAGTAGATGAAAGTGTTATTCATTGTAGGTGAGTGAGGCTATGGTTGAAAGAGAATGGATTCTAAGAGAACTGTGGTCCTTGTGTAATGAACTTACTGTGATCAGGATTTACATGTGATTTACATATCAATTTATGAAAGAGTCCGTAGAAACAAGATAAGTTTTCAATTAAAGTAGCCATAAAGATTGTCTAGTTCATCCTTTCATCTGGCTGGTGATTTTGTCACACAGAGCTTAGCAGATATTTGGCATTGATTAAATGCTAATTTATTTCATTCCTCCTTTTGTATATAGTGAAAATGAAATTGTGACATCAATTTAAAATAAAGAAGCTGAAATGCTTTGGCCTTAGGTCACATGGTTTCTTGTAGACAATGTTAAAAAGCAAAGTGCTTCTGATTTTCTGTGACTTCTTTGATATCATGTTCTTTTTTTTTTTTTTAATTTTTTTGTTTTAATAAACATATAATGTATTTTTATCCCCAGGGGTACAGGTCTGTGAATCGCCAGGTTTATATATTTCACAGCACTCATCATAGCCCATACCCTCCCCAATGTCCATTTCCCCACCACCCTCTCCCGTCCCCCTTCCCCCCCGCAACCCTCAGTCTGTTTCTTGAGATTGAGTCTTTTATGGTTTGTCTCCCTCCCAATCCCATCTTTTCATTTTTTCTTTTCCTACCTCCCCCCAAACCCCCCCACCTTGCATCTCCACTTCCTCATATCAAAGAGATCATATGATAGTTATATTTCTCCGATTGACTTATTTCGCTAAGCATGATACCCTCTAGTTCCATCCACGTCGTCGCAAATGGCAAGATTTCATGTCTTTTGATGGCTGCATAGTATTCCATTGTGTATATATACCACATCTTCTTTATCCATTCATCTGTTGATGGACATCTAGGCGCTTTCCACAGTTTGGCTATTGTGGACATTGCTGCTATAAACATTCGGGTGCACGTGCCCCTTCGGAGCACCACGTTTGTATCTTTAGGATATATACCCAGGAGTGCAATTGCTGGGTCGTAGGGTAGCTCTATTTTCAGTTTTTTGAGGAACCTCCACACTGTTTTCCAGAGTGGTTGCACCAGCTTGCATTCCCACCAACAGTGTAGGAGGGTTCCCCTCTCTCCGCATCCTCGCCAGCATCTGTCATTTCTTGACTTGTTAATTTTAGCCATTCTGACTGGTGTGAGGTGGTATCTCATTGTGGTTTTGATTTGTATTTCCCTGATGCCGAGTGATGTGGAGCATTTTTTCATGTGTCTGTTAGCCATCTGGATGTCTTCCTTGCAGAAATGTCTGTTCATGTCCTCTGCCCATTTCTTGACTGGATTATTTGTTCTTTGGGTATTGAGTTTGATAAGCTCTTTATAGATTTTGGATATGAGCCCTTTATCTGATATGTCATTTGCAAATATCTTCTCCCATTCTGTCAGTTGTCTTTTGGTTTTGTTAACTGTTTCCTTTGCTGTGCAAAAGCTTTTGATCTTGATGAAATCCCAATAGTTCATTTTTGCCCTTGCTTCTGTTGCCTTTGGCGATGTTCCTAGGAAGAAGTTGCTGCGGTTGAGGTCAAAGAGGTTGCTGCCTGCATTGTCCTCAAGGATTTTGATAGATTCCTTTCGCACATTGAGGTCCTTCATCCACTTTGAGTCTATTTTCGTGTGTGGTGTAAGGAAATAGTCCAATTTCATTTTTCTGCATGTGGCTGTCCAATTTTCCCAGCACCATTTGTTGAAGAGGCTGTCTTTTTTCCATTGGATATTCTTTCCTGCTTTGTCAAAGATTAGTTGACCATAGAGTTGAGGGTCTATTTCTGGGCTCTCTATTCTGTTCCATTGGTCTATATGTCTGTTTTTGTGCCAGTACCATACTGTCTTGATGATGACAGCTTTGTAATAGAGCTTGAAGTCTGGAATTGTGATGCCACCGACTTTGGCTTTCTTTTTCAATATTCCTTTGGCTATTCGAGGTCTTTTCTGGTTCCATATAAATTTTAGGATTATTTGTTCTATTTCTTTAAAAAAAATGGATGGGATTTTGATAGGGATTGCATTAAATGTGTAGATTGCTTTAGGTAGAATAGACATTTTCACAATATTTGTTCTTCCAATCCATGAGCATGGAATATTTTTCCATTTCTTTGTGTCTTCCTCAATTTCTTTCATGAGTACTTTATAGTTTTCTGAGTACAGATTCTTTGCCTCTTTGGTTAGATTTATTCCTAGGTATCTTATGGTTTTGGGTACGATTGTAAATGGGACTGACTCCTCAATTTCTCTTTCTTCTGTCTTGTTGTTAGTGTAAAGAAATGCGACTGATTTCTGTGCATTGACTTTATATCCTGACACTTTACTGAATTCCTGTATAAGTTCTAGCAGTTTTGGAGTGGAGACTTTTGGGTTTTCCACATATAGTATCATATCATCTGCAAAGAGTGATAGTTTGACTTCTTCTTTGCCAATTTGGATGCCTTTAATTTCTTTTTGTTGTCTGATTGCTGAGGCTAGGACTTCTAGTACTATATTGAACAGCAGTGGTGATAACGGACATCCCTGCCGTGTTCCTGACCTTAGCGGAAAAGCTTTCAGTTTTTCTCCATTGAGAATGATATTTGCGGTGGGTTTTTCATAGATGGCTTTGATAATATTGAGGTATGTGCCTTCTATCCCTTTCCATGAATTTTTTCAATTCTTCTTTAATTTCCTGGTTGACCCATTCATTTTTTAGAAGGATGCTGTTTAGTCTCCATGTATTTGCGTTCTTTCCAAATTTCCTCTTGTGATTGAGTTCGAGCTTCAGAGCATTGTGGTCTGAAAATATGCAGGGAATGATCTCGATCTTTTGGTACCGATTGAGACCTGATTTATGACCCAGGATGTGGTCTATTCTGGAGAATGTTCCATGTGCACTAGAGAAGAATGTATATTCTGTTGCTTTGGGATGGAATGTTCTGAAGATATCTGTGATGTCCATCTGGTCCAGTGTGTCATTTAAGGCCTTTATTTCCTTGTTGATCTTTTGCTTAGATGATCTGTCCATTTCAGTGAGGGGAGTGTTAAAGTCCCCTGCTATTATTGTATTACTGTCGATGTATTTCTTTGATTTTGTTATTAATTGGTTTATATAGTTGGCTGCTCCCATGTTAGGGGCATAGATATTTAAGATTGTTAGATCTTCTTGTTGGACAGACCCTTTGAGTATGATATAGTGTCCTTCTTCATCTCTTATTATAGTCTTTGGCTTAAAATCTAATTGATCTGATATAAGGATTGCCACCCCAGCTTTCTTCTGATGTCCATTAGCATGGTACATTGTTTTCCACCCCCTCACTTTAAATCTGGAGGTGTCTTTGGGTCTAAAATGAGTTTCTTGTAGGCAGCATATTGATGGGTTTTGTTTTTTTATCCATTCTGATACCCTGTGTCTTTTGATTGGGGCATTTAGCCCATTAACATTCAGGGTAACTATTGAGAGATATGAATTTAGTGCCATTGTATTGCCTGTAAGGTGATTGTTACTGTATATTGTTTCTGTTTCTTTCTGATCTATTACTTTTAGGGTCTCTCTTTGCTTAGAGGACCCCTTTCAATATTTCCTATAGAGCTGGTTTGGTGTTTGCAAATTCTTTCAGCTTTTGTTTGTCCTGGAAGCTCTTTATCTCTCCTTCTATTTTCAATGATAGCCTAGCCAGATATAGTATTCTTGGCTGCATGTTTTTCTCGTTTAGTGCTCTGAATATATCATGCCAGTTCTTTCTGGCCTGCCAGGTCTCTGTGGATAGGTCCGCTGCCAATCTAATGTTTTTACCCTTGTATGTTACAGACTTCTTTTCCCGGGCTGCTTTCAGGATTTTCTCTTTGTCGCTAAGACTTGTTAATTTTACTATCAGGTGACGAGGTGTGGACCTATTTTTATTGATTTTGAGGGGCGTTCTTAGCATCTCCTGGATTTTGATGTTTGTTCCCTTTGCCATATTAGGGAAATTCTCTCCAATAATTGTCTCCAATATACCTTCTTCTCCCCTCTCTCTTTCTTCTTCTTCTGGAATCCCAATTATTCTAATGTTGTGTCGTCTTATGGTGTCACTTATCTCTCGAATCCTCTCCTCGTGTTCCAGTAGTTGTTTGTCTCTCTTTTGCTCAGCTTCTTTATTCTCTGTCATTTGGTCTTCTATGTCACTAATTCTTTCTTCTGCCTCATTTATCCTGGCAGTGAGAGCTTCCATTTTTGATTGCACCTCATGAATAGCTTTTTTGATTTCAACTTGGTTAGATTTTAGTTCTTTTATTTCTCCAGAAAGGGCTTTTATCTCTCCGGAGAGGGTTTCTCTAATATCTTCTATGCCTTTTTCGAGCCCGGCTAGAACCTTGAGAATTGTCATTCTGAACTCTAGATCTGTCATGCTACCTATGTCTGTATTGATTAGGTCTCCAGCCTTCGGTACGGCCTCTTGTTCTTTTTTTTGAGGTGAGTTTTTCCGCCTTGTCATTTTGTGCAGGTAGGATTTGCTTTCTCCTGCTGTGGAATTCCGCTGTTCTTGGTGACTGAAGTTGGTTTTGGATCGGTTTCTTGTTGATCTTCTGGGGGAGGGGCCTGTTGTAGTGATTCTCAAGTGTCCTTGCCGCAGGCGGAATTGCACCGCCCTTGCCAGGGGCCGGGCTAAGGAATCCGCTCGGGTTTGCTTTCGGGAGCTTTTGTTCCCTGAGCGCTTTCCGTAGAGTTCCGGAGGACGGGAATGAAGATGGCGGCCTCCCAATCTCTCGGCCCGGAGGAGCCGAGAGCTTGGGGTTCCGCTCCTCAGTGCGCTCTCAGAGCAAAGCGCCCAATAGCCCCGCCTCCCTGGCTTGCGGTCGCGCCTCGAGGAAAGCAGTCAATTGTTGGAGCTGGAGAAAAGCGCCGGGTCGCTTTTGTCTCCGTGGCCTCCGGCCGCGCTCCGAGCCCACCCAGCCTGCGACCGGCACAAGGTAACCCTGGGCTTAGAGCTCACTCCTCGGCTTTGTCGCTATAGCCGGCTTCCCCGCTCTAATACCTGCGAGCTCTGCGGCACTCAGACACCCCCAGTCCTTCTGTGACCCCGCGGGTCCTGGGGTTATGCTGACCCCGCCTGGGTTTCCCCCCAGTTTAGCCTCTGGAGCGATGTCTCCCAGTGGAGCCGACTTTTAAAAGTCCCGATTTTGTGCTCCGTCGCTCCGCCGCTTGCCGGGTGCCGGCCCCTCCCCCCGGGGTCTATCTTCCCGTCGCTTTGGATTCACTTCTCCGCAGGTCCTACCTTTCAGAAAGTGATCGATTTTCTGTTTCTGGGATTGTTGCTCTTCTTCTCTTCGATTTCCCGTTGGATTTGTAGGTGTTCACAATGGTTAGATAAGCTATCTAGCTGATCTCCTGCTACCCGATGTCGTCTCAGCCTGCTACTTCTCCGCCATCTTGACTCCTCTGATATCATGTTCTTTATTTAAAAAATTCTATGTTCTATGTGTAAAAAAATTCCCAAACATGAAAAGTTACCTAATCTTGGCAGCTTCAACTGCTAAGACCCTTATTTTGGTAGGCCTAGAAGTCTGTCCTTCATCTGCTCATATTTGTCATTTAAGGCACATAATGCAGTTTAAGGTGCTACTTTACTTTTTTTTTTTTTAAAGAAGCAATTTCATCTAATATACCTTTGCTAGTAAAATGTCATTGGTACACCCAAGAGTTTTTTAAATAGGCTGATGAGAGAATAGAGAGATGATGGTGATTCTCTCAAATGTTGAACTGAGAAAGACATCCTGCTAACCTTTGTTTCAATATTCTGATGGCAAAAGTTTGGAAGTTTATAAGGATATATTTAGAGAACAGGAAAGTATCTACCCTCTTCATTGTTGGCCTGATTGAAGTGATTTAGAGAGAAGTGTGAGATGGTATTTAATAATTTAGTAGGATTAAAGCTAAACTGTATTACGAATGCCTTTTATCTCAGGTTAAGAAATGTTTACTGATCCTGGAGAGAAGGCCTTTTGAGGTTATGGAGTTCAAGGGTCACGTAGTGGAAGAGATGTGTTTGGAAGGCCAAGCCTGGTTGTGGGAGATCGGATATTTCTCTTAATCTTTTTTCCTGTTCCATTCCCGTGTCCTTTATGAAATGTCGCTTGTTTACGGCTACTCTAACAGAGTAATAAGCAGTTTTCATGACTTTCTGTTCTCTTCTGTCCCACTTCAGACATAGGATTTGACTTTCATGATGCTTTTCAACCTGCTTAGTGACTCCTTTTGTGTTTTTCTGGTCCTATGTGACCCTGTTGCTAGGTACCTTCTTGTTATTCTCAAGATAGCTTCTAAGATGACTTTAATAAGTGATCGTATTAGGTTTAAAGCAAAAACACCCAGTGACCATTAAAATGGCATCCACAAAGAACATCGTGTGCCTCGTTGGAAATCTTTTTCAGACTGCTTTCTGTGAAAGGAAATGACACAATGCAAAGCTGTTAAATAAAGATGGAGAAGAAGGATAGAACAAGGTATTTTTTTTTAACCTTATCTTCCTTTACAAGTAAAAATAAATTCTGCATATATAATACCACTATTTTTCTTCTGCTCTGAAAGGCTTAGGATTAGAAATTTGGCTGTGTCCATCTGTGTATTTATCAGCAAACACAATCAAGTGCCTCGCTTTTTTTATTTTGAGATTTATTGCTTGCGATTCCCCTGTTCTTCAGGGGCACAACCGAGGCATCTCAGCATCCTCTTTCACCTCTGCCTTCCAGCTACGTAGTTTTTCTTCCATAACGCATATATCAAAGCTGCCCTGTCTAACATTTATTTCTGTTGCTTTGCTGAGTTCATGTCAGGCAGAAGTATGCCCTATGGAAAATAATTAACTGTTGTCAAATATATCATTTATCTTCAGTTTTTAAAGGAGGAATTCTAAGGGGATTTCCAGTGATTTATTTCAAACTCTAATTCAATTAGTTGATCAGCTCTTTCTAGACTGGGGGTCACATAACAGGCAAGCTATGGGCCAGATATGGGCCACAGACATAATTTATTTGGTCTTAAAGGTGTTATAAAACCTCTGAATTAATTGCTAATATTTTACAGTTGGGGATTTCACATAAAAATCCAGATTGCTATCTTTCTTGAAAAATTAGAATATCTGGTAACTGAGTCTGCATTCCTACATGAACACTGGTTAGCACAGAAGTTTTTAGAACATGAGCTCTCTAGGTATTTATAAGCCCCTACTCTATTTCATCCCCATTTATATTGTTCTTATTCTAGTAAACTTCTTACCTGGTCTATGCTCTAAAACAGTTCTTCTCACATTTTTATCTTTATATGAATCATTTGGGGATCTTGTTAAAATTCAGATATTAATTCAGTAGTGGGGTTTAGCCTGAGATCCTGCATTTCCCTTTTTTTTTTTTTTTAAAAGATTTTATTTATTTATTTATTTGAGGGAAGGGAGGACCAGAAGGAAAGGGAGAGACAGAATCTCAAGCAGACTCCACACTAAGCATGGGGCCCAACGCAGGGCTCAATCTCATGGCCCTGAGATCATGACCTGACCCAAAATCAAGAGTCAAATGATTAACTGACTGAGTCACCCAGGTGCTCCCTGAGATTCTGCATTTCTAATAGACTCCAAGTGATGTCAAAATTTCCATCTCAGGACAACATTTTAAGTATTAAGCTTCCAAGCCAGTCATCCTCAAGGTGTGTTTTTTGATCAGCAGCATTAGAATCTACTCAATTATGAACTCTGCTTGGCAATCTGTTTTATGAAACCCTCCTGGTGATTCTAATGCAAACTAATGTTTGAGAACTACCATTCCAGTCTAATCTCAAGTGGAACATTGTTCATAAAATCACCTACATCAGAGGTTTTAGATCCTGGCTGGACATTAGAAATCATTTGGGGAACTTCCGAAAAGACTGATGCTTGGGCTTCCACCCCTAGAGATTTGGACAGAATCTGGGGTGGCCTCTGCATCAGTATTGCTAAAAGCTCCTGAATTGATTCTAGTGTACAGCAGAGCTGAGAACAGTGCTAAGTAAGGAGACTTTCTTGGCATATTACCTGGATTTTCAATAGCTTTCGTCAGAAAAAAATGTTTTAACTCCATTACTACTTTAAACTTAAAGTCCGTTTTTTTTTTTTTTGTGCTATATCCTATGTAAAGGAAAGCACGGCTGATTTCCCATCATGTTCTTAATGATTCCTGGGTCCTTTGATCAAATATGGTATTTCATAAATCATCTCTTCACAGTGTATTTGTTATTTTGAAAGCGCATCTCACTGTCTCCTTGTGGAGCGCATTAGACTTCTGGGCTGCATGGATCAGGAATCACTTTTTGTTAATTCTGTTGACACGGTCTGATAGGTTAGATTGTGCACAACTCTAGAAGGGGACTGTTTGTGTTTGTAACCATCAGATCTGTATATATTTATTAAGACCATTTTCTGGCAGATGGCAGTACAGTGCCTTGAAAAGAGGTTGCTTTTTCTAAATTGTGTAATGATGTCGTTTGGGTTAGCAGTAAGGTTGTGTTTAGTCTAACAGATGAGACCACTGTAAATTCCTGATAAAACAGATTTCCCTCAAATGAAAAACATTCTGAGTAATCAATCATTTGGCAAATAAACAATGGCTCAGTTTAGTATCAGTGTTGAGCATTTAATAGTTTTTAATTAGCTTCTATAAACTTAGGGTGGGAGTATTCCAATAAAAATGTATTTGAAAGCCATATATTAATGTCTAATTCATTTGACTATTTTAGAACTATTTTTAAAAGTTGTGCCTATTATGTATGGCAATCGGAATTATAGGATTATTAAGCAATGACACTTAATATCACTAAAGCATTTTAGAATAAGCAAAGTGCTATTGTAGGTTAGCCCAATGATTTGAATAACAGCATTATAGAAAGCAATCTAGGAAAGAGAAAAAAAGGAGACATATTATCAACTAGTCATTTTGTTTGCCTTTGGAGATAATGGAAAGTTTCTATTTTTAGGGGTGTGTGTGTGCGTGCGTGCGCGCGCGCGTGCGCGGACGTGCGTGTGTATAGAAGAAGCAATAGAATAACTTAAGCTAACTCTGCAAGTAGAATGGATCTTTTGCCTTTGGGCTTAAAGTGACTGTCTTGTAATGCCACTTTACCGCCTGCTGTTCTATTCAGCCAGAGTGGAAATGAAACATTTTTATATCATAGCAGTTAGTACCTTGCCATATATATTTTCTTAATTTGAAAATGTCAACAGAGTGTGGTTTGCATGCGATCCCATTTCCCCTTTTCCCTAAGGATTAAAATTCACTCCTTCTTGTTCTTGTTGTAGGATGTTTGCGGGTAGGGAGAGCAGCTTTTGATGTTTTTCATTAACATCAGATAAAATGCCATACTGAGGAATTTTTCAGGCTCTTAGCTGACAACAAAATTATGTTTAAAATAGAGATCTAAGTAATTTTTACATGAACTTTTTGTCACTTAAGCAAAGGAATTTAGCTAGTTTACTAGGAGTCTTGCCTTTTATAATACTGTTCTGTAAGAGAGAATTGAACATTTGTGGAAATCAACACTGATAGTCCATAATAAACCCGAAAACGTTTGTTTCATGTCTTCCTAGATACCAGCAGAAGTCCATGTGATCTGAAATTTCAACACTTTTTCCCTGGATTCCAGACACACTACCTCTGCTGTTGTTACTGTTTCTTCCAAAAGCTTTCTAAAACAATAGACGAGTTCAGACTGCATCATCAGGAGTAAAAAGAAAGGTAGACCAGGGCAGGCATGATGGTTTAGTATCTCATAGCCCTGGGTGCTAATCCCTACTATTTTTGACTTATTGTTTGGGCTTTAATTTAGTTTCTTTCTCATTAACATAAAAATAGAACAGGATGCAGCATAGAGTAGAGATTAAGAACATGAACTCTGAAGCTAGGCGGCCTGGGTTTTAACCACTGGAAAGGATTTAAAGACATGTATGCTGTTAATGGAAAGGAACTTTTTGTATCATTTTTCCATTACTAGCAAAAATGGACTTCTGAGGTGAGCATTATGAAAATAATTTGTTCTATTTGTAATATAAAAATATTTTTCCCTTTCTCTTCTCCTTATCTTCCTGCCCCTTCTGGCTCCTTGGATTCACAACCTTGGTTAATGAAATACCATGATCTTATTCATTACCCATTCATTCAGCTAGGTAGCATGGTCTGTGTCTCCTTGGTGGGTTTCTTATCTTCATACTTAATTAATTACCAACTCCTGTCTGTTTCCATCTCTGAGACACCTTTCTATTTTAGTTAGGATTCTATTATTTCTTACCTGGACTAATTTGAACTAGTCTTTGTCCTTTTATGTTCCCTCTTCGTAAAGCAGTGATTTTCAACTCTTGCTGCATGTGAGGACTATTTAAAGAGTAAGGAAGCCTAGGTCCCTCTTTAGAACAGTCAATTTGGACTTTGTCTTTGAATTGTCACAAATTATGAGAGACTAAAGAGACAAGACAACTCAATGCAAGACATGTAACTCAATTTTCTTTTGTTACAGAGAACATTATTGGACCATTGGCTAAAATTGAGTGAGGTCTGCCAACAGTTTCTACTATATTAATGGTGATTTCCTGATTTTGGTAACTATAGGTGCTTAGTAAGAGGATGTTTTTTTAGGAAATACACCATGAAAAATGGAGGGATAAAGGGTACCATATTCTCAATTTACCTTAAATGGTTAATTGTATACTTATTTTCATCATTTGCATGTAGAAAAACTTAATACTCTGAGTGTATTTAAACTAAAATGTGATAAGATATTGACATTTGAGGAATTTTGATAAAGAACATATATGTATTCTTTGTACTAAATTATGTAGGCTTGAAATGATGTCCAAATAAAATGGATTTTTTAAAAAAGAACAATCAATTTGAAGTCTCTGGGAGAGGAACCAGACATTAACACTTTTTAAACATTTCCCAGGTGACTTCGATGTATGAGAATATTTGAGATCCTCTGTTCTAATGGCTCCTTTATAGCAGTGATTCTCAAGGTGTGATTGCCTGACCCAGCAGCAGCATCACCATCTTCTGGACACTTGTTAGAAATACAAATTCAAGCCCTACCTGGGATCTACTGGATCAGAGACTCTGGGCTTGAGGCCCAGAAATATGTATTTTGGACAAACTATACCAATGACTGCTTGAATTTAAGAATCACAGCATTATGCCAGAAGTCTTTTTTATTTTTTTGATTGTGCATCATTAGCATGAAATTTTTTAGCATGTTCATACCTATTTAGCTATATTTATTTGTTTTGAAGTAATACACATAATACTTATACCAGCTAAATTTCAAGGCACAATATGTACTTAAAGTGAGTTCATTGTTACTGAGAATGGATATAAATCAATAGTTTAAGTACTCTTGTTAATAAATTTGTTTTCCTTTTTTTTTTGTAATAAATAATATATCTTTGTTTTTAACCTTATAATGCAAATGCAATAGAGTGAATAGAGTATAGTGGTTGGGAGATCTAAACTAGACTGCCAAAGTTTGGATCCCATCTCTGCCAATACCAAACTGGCCTGGGCGATTGACTTAATGTCTCTGTGCTTCAGGTCCTCATCTGTGAAATGGAGCTATGAATAGTATCCATCTCAAAGAATTGTTAGCATTAGCTGAGTTAATGTGTGTGAATCACGTAGAAAATGCCTGGCTGTTAGTATGTGCCCCCAAAACATCAGTTATTCTTACTCAGAATTAAAGAGCTGTCAGCTTTTGTCATTTTCTGTTGTCCTTGTATCATTATATGAAGCTCAATTTATTTATTTATTTTTTGCATGAATCTTTTTAAGACACCTATTTTGTTAGGGTCGGTTTAGTTGAACAAGGCAATATAATTCACAAATCCATTTAATTGGGTACCACATGCCTTAATCGCTTGAAAGTGAACTAGTGAGAGAGCCCGTGCTGGGTTGTCTGTGGAACTTCTGCTCTCTCTCCAAGGTCCTGAATAATTTGGCCAGGGGAGAGTATTTTTGTATTAGACCAAAGTAAATAGAAATAAAAGTTGTAATTTAGTTTCACACCTTCCTGGATAGTCTTATGAAACTCCTGGGGGTGGGGGGAAACATTTCATTTTAATGTGTATGTGAATCACTTGAGGATTTCTTTAAAAGGCATATTCTGATTCAGTAGATACAGAGCTAGTTCTGAAAGTCCGATGGAGATTTCATTAAATAGGAGAACTTACCTAGTAGTCAACAATTGATGAAACTTGAAGAGTTGTAGAGATCAGGAGGTTAGGAGTAAAACCAGCTGAGAAGTTAGGGGTCTTGTATTTGTATAGCTAATTTGGAGACATTGAGGATGATTTTTGGAAAGTATTGTTAGGTATTATTTGTATTTAATTAGACCCTTTGGGACAAAGTCCACAATTGTGGCCTGATTTTAATAACTACATCTGCCTCAAGTTACATAGCACTAGATACAGAGTGGTCTACTTCCAGCATGAATTTAGAATGGTAGACTCATAAAATTAAATGAAGTCACCGAAATTCAGCTCATTTCAATTGTATACACTGTCTATATATGTATATATGTAATTTATATAATATATACCCTTATATATACTATGTATATTTATATAATATGTATGTTTAAATATTATATATCTACATATATGCATACACACATATGTATATACATACATTGATGCACTGAGATCCAGAGAAGTGGACACAAGCTCCCTGAGATAGTTAGCTCTTAGAAGGTCCCAAACACTTTGTAACATTTTCTGTAATGTAGTCAGGTCCTCAGAGTACCATCCCCCATCCAGGACTCGGATGTCCCAAATGCTCCTGCAAGACCTGAGGAGCAGCTTTGGTGCTCTTGGACCTGTGCACTGTAATGCAGCACTCCACGGAGTACTGGTTTTGGTTTTAGTAACTATTCATACAGGTTCCAATGCATATGTAAAAAATTTGCATAGTGTATTAAGAGGACAAGGAAAAAACAGAAATAATGAGAGGGGTGTTGCCGTTTGCTTCAGGGTGGCCTCCCCGCCCTACCCAAGTGTGGAGTGATCAGTTACATGTCGGTTTGAGCTATGGAACCCTCATGCTCTATTAACTGTGGTGTTAGGAAGATGGCTTCTGGCAATTTTCCATCATGTCAATTCCCTGCATATTTACATTAGGAGTAACATTTTTATGATGGGTACAAAAAAAAAATCCCCTCTTCTCAGCATTTCCCCATTAGGCAATACAAAATGTTTTCCTTCTTATAAAATACACTTTAGGAGTATAACTTAGTGATACACATTAGATACTGGAGCTTGGGGAAGTAAACGTTTCAGTTCGATCTCTGGCTCATTATTAGTTCTTTCTGTACTTCATTTCTTGATCTAACGTAAATTGAACTAGGGAATATTTGGAACACTAGTAATGGGTTTTGAAAAAAAAAATCATTGAGCAGAAACTTTCAGAAACCCTTCTGTAGAAAAATTTGGAAAAGGTAGCTTTTTTTCCCCCCCTACTCTCAAGAAGATATTTATAGCAAATCATCAGGTACCTTCGGTAATGAAATACATGGTTCGTATTTTGATCAACACCTCCCATCTGATACGTTATTCAGCCTGAATGGGACATGACATTCATTTTTCTTCATGGCATTGAGTGACTTGATGTTATTTCAATGGTAAATCTATGGGTTTGGATTGTTTAAAAAGAGTCTTTTAGTGATATGCCAAGGACTAAATTGATAAGGTTCTATTTTAGTTCCCTTAAAGGCAAATGAGCTTGGGGTAGTGTTAAAATTTAGTAAAGTAACACTGTGTCACCACATTTTCTGGTTGTATAATTGTACTATTTTTCCTCCCCTTTTCCTCTGCCTTCATTGCCCCAAACACCATCAGAGATTTCCCTAGAAACCTTTAAAATTCACAGTGAATTTTGATATTTCCTGTTTATATTGCTAGCTCTCTGAAAATGCATCCATTGTTTGGCTGCCAGTTAATATCAGGTAATAGTTTATACTGCAATAAGAAGTGATAAAAAATCAACAGCTATGGGCTTCAATGATATTTTTTTTTTTCCTCGGGGGCTTCAACAGGTATTTGATTTTGCTTGAAATTAATGCTTGACAGTTTTAAGCTAAGAATCCAACATTGGTTCCTTTGAATTATATGTTTGCATTTTTTTATTGAATATTGTGTGTACTCCTAGTACAGTTTATGTTAAGAGGGACTGCCTTTAAGGCACAATGAATCTTTGTTTCCACTTTACCAGAGCCACATAAATAATTTCTTTTAGAGGTAACCACTTTGTACTCAGACTGTCTAAAGTGTATATTAATTTGGGAATACATTTTACTGACAACTCCAAGTTTCAAAAGTTAAGAATGCTCATTTATAAATAATACTATTTTTATACTCTCTTCTGCTGGAAATGTGAATCTGTCAATTAAAGGGTGTCAAAGAGCTATCCATATCTCCAAAATGACTCCCAGCTACCTCACTTTTGAAACAAGGAAGACTCCTGAGTTGCATGCTGTGGGAAGGACCCGCTCCAGCAACTAAGACTCAATAAATAACTGATTAATGAGAGCCCCTAGCACAGTATTATATTCCTCCCCCCCACCTTCAAGTGATGACACCAACACATGTGATTGGATGTTATGTTATATTTTGTGTAAAGGGTTTTATAGTTCATTTTGAAAATGTTAAGAATGATATTGAATGGTAAGCTAGTATTACTTGAAAGAATTAATATTTAATTAATTAATATTTGACTACTTGAGTGCATAATAGCTGCACTTTATAAATTCACCTAAATTTACTGAAGATACTCACAGACATTGTCTACTTGTCTACTCTTGCCTCCTTTTTGGGTGGTTCACTGCTCTTGAGTGATGTGATGTCCCACTTCTTCTGGCTTTCCCCCCCACTCTTAGGATGGTGCCTTTGTGTTCTGCTCCATGTCCCGCCTTCCTCTGCCTGTTTTTTTAAATCTCAGTGCCCCTCAGACATCTTCTTGGTCCTCTTCTATGCTCTGTATCAGTCACAGTCTAGTGTATACCTGTTCACCTTTAAAATCTGCTCCCCCAGCCCAGATCACTCCCCAACACATCAGACCTCTATATTCAACCTCTCTTACTAGATATCTCTTTGGATGTTCCAGACTCAGCACGTCCTAAACAGGACTGGTCACTATATTCTTCAGCCACCTTGACTTAGTTTTTATTGACTAAAAGTACCATATTTTTTCCCTTACTTGTTTGCACATACCCTTAACCTGAAATGTACTTTCCCTCCATATAATTCCTTTTGACTCAATAAATCTCATAATTGACTTTCTTCAGATAGCCTTTCCCCATTCTTATGTTAAGATTTGGGACCTCTTTCATGTAGTACTAATGATAATAATATAGTAATGCTGTAGTAATATAGTATATAAGATAGCAATATAATATATACTATTATTACATATCATATAGTATATATAGTAATAGAGTATATCAATATAGTAATAATGATAAAGGTAATGATGATGATGACAGCGATGCTCTATTAGTTTCTTGTTGATGGTGTAAAAAATTGCACCATCCTTAGTGGTTTAAAACAACGCAAATTTATTATCTTACGGTTCTGTACATTGACAATTTGACACAGGTTTCACTAAAGGCTTTGGGGGGGAATCTCTAAATTTTTCTCACCTTCTCTAATTTCTGGAGTTGGCCTGCATTCCTTGACTCATGACCCCCTTCCATCTTCAAAGTCAGCAATAACCTCCAGGGTCTTTCTCACATTGCTTCACTCTGACACCAACACCTGTGGCTCCTGCTTTCATTTTTCAGGACCCTTGTGATTATATCAGGTGCACCTGGATAGTCTATGTTGCTCTTCCATTTTAAGGTCCGCTGATGAGCAAACTTAATTTTATTTGCCCCTTAGTTTCTCTTTGCCAAATAATCTAATATATTCACAGGTTCTGAGAAAGAGGCCATGGACCTCTTTGGATGGGCATTTTGCTGTCTACCATAATATCTAACAGCTACTGAGAACTTACCACTTGCTAGGAACAATTCTAAGCACCTCACGTGTATGAGCTCATGTGGTTGTCAAGAACTGTGGAGGGGCTGAGATTTTGCTTTGCCCCATTTGCAAGCTTGACAAGTCAGCCAGGCATTGTTTCAGGAATGCTTGCAGAAGACACGAAATCCCTGGGCTAGAGATAAACTCTTGACGGGTCTAGCTACGGCAGTGGCCAGAGATTCAGTATTTTGTGTGCCCGTTCCCTGAGCCCCAGCTCCCAAGAGCAATGCCAGGAGGGCCAGGTGACACCTGCATATGGAGTGGATTATGTTACAGGAGAAGAACCCGAGCCTATGGAACCTGATTCTTTTAGAAATGATGGTATCTCTGCCTGTCCTTTGCTGTGGAGAGGACACGCTCTCTATCTTTGCTATACAAATATTCTTAAAAAGACTGCCTGGAACAAAACACAGTCAGTGTCTGTGCTCATAAGACATAGAGAAATGTGAGAGACCCTTGAGAATTGTGTTCCAACAATAGCCCTCGCAGTAACCCTGTGAAATAGTTGCAATTATAATCATCTCCATTTTACAGGTAAAGAAAATGAGGGACAGAAATGATAAGTAACATGCCTCATTAAGTAGCAGAATTGAGTTTGAACCTAGGCTGCCTGGCTTCCGAGCCCGTGTTCTTAATCTCCGCTCTGTGAGGCATCCATTATACAGGTATATGCTGTGTTGGTGGCATAGGCACGGAACTGCAGTTTCCTACATGTTTGTCAATAATGTCTCTACTTTTTAACTTGACTGCATCCCCCACTGGGGCTTCAGGGGACTGCGTCTTTATTGTTCAAGGTTTATATATCCAGGGTCCGGATCTGTCTGGCCTGTCTTAGGTAGCGAATCAGTATTTTAGGAATACATGAAAATGCATCATAAATGAAACCTTAATAAAGAGCAACTTTTACTTTCAACCTACATTCTCTTAGGTAACAGCTCGTCTTTGTTATATAACAAGCATTAGTCAATTTGGCCTGTTACCAAATGATGAGGATAGGGGTCATTCAGTGTGTGTTCGATGTTTATACCTAATCATGCCCATTAAAGCAAAGACCAATGAGTTTGGAAAGTGCTTGAAAGAAGATGCAAAATATGATGATGGAAATTGGAAGTAGAGCTAATTTGAAAAATTAAATGGGTGAGAAAATGACAAATATTCTTTGTGCATATAGGATAAGTCCTTTGGCATAGAAATTCTTTTTCAAGGGAAAAGGAAATTAAGCAACACATGAAAAGCATTCCTCCTTTGCAATTGACAGTAATCAGTAAGTGTCGAAAAAAAGTGATTGCAGAAATGAAAAAAAAATCTTATGAATATGTGGCAGGAGGATCAGCAAAAACATAGACTGCATATTATGGCCTAATGCTACTTTGGGAAAATGCTAGGAATTTGAGAACTTAAATGTTAAGCTGGTGAATACAAGTGGTACTGATGAAAATTCTGTTATAGGCCAAAAGGTGTTGCTGAAACTAGCCTTTTTTGATAGAAAGACGCCCCACTAGAAAGTCCATCAGGAGAAAGTGTGTTTTGTTTTAAGCTTTAGGACTGATTCACTCTTAAATTAGGTGGAATGTACCCAGGGAAGGGCAAAGCTTAAACTCCTCTTTGTCAAATGATCTTAAAAACACTGGTTTAGGACCTAACCACTTTGTGAGTAAAAAAACCAAAAAACAAAACTTCAGAATTTACAATTGGGAAGAAGAAAAGAAGTTGGTTGTTCTCATTTTATAAATACTGGTAATAGGTGACTTCTGTGAACTTCACCTTGTTCATATTCCTATTTCAAATGCAACTTATATTTCTACTAGCCACATATGGTAATTGTCAGAGTAAGGAGTTTTATTTTTTATACTTAAGCATAAATGCATATCTATATAGTATATTGAGTAAGTGCTGGTCACGGCATAATCAAAATATAACATTTGTTTTTACCTGCTATACCTTTAGAATGTACTTAGGAGCCCTGGATGATAATATGGAAATGTCCTATGATGTAGTCTCTTTTGTTCTGTTTTCTCATTTGTAGGTAGGTCCTATATGGCTTTAACATAAAATCTCAATTCAGAATTTAAAATTCAGAAATTAAAATGCCTGATGTAACATTAGCCAACACTTCATCTTTGTTCAAAGATAAGATTTTTCCTCTTCCAAGCTAAAGCCTGTGATGCATTCAATTCCCCCAAGTGGGGGTGAACTGGAAAGATCCCAACTAGTGATAGCATTGATTTATCAGGGTTTGTACTGAAGACTAACTGCTTTCATGCACCATCTCCTTTAATCTGCATGACAACCTGCAGGGAAGTTACCATTAATATCCCCATTTTATCCATGAGGAATGGAACCTGGGAGAGATTAAGCCATGTGTTCCAAGTCCTCCAGCTTATAAGTGTTGGACCTGGGTTTGGATCCCAGACAGTGAGGACTCAAAGTCCCAACGTTTAACTGTTATGTTCGCTATCCTCTGCAAGAAGGCCTGGGCTGCAGAGCTGGAAAGAGAATTTGGGTTGTGATTGAGATGCTGTTAGAGTAGAGAACAGAGGACAGTGTTGGAGGGTGGTGTAATTTATAGGGTGACGTGCAGCAGGACACAGAAGGAAGAATTAGGTCAGAAGTTGGGGATTTGAGAGCAAGATGGATTTGGGTAGAAGGTCCACAGTGGAGTCCAGAATGCTTCTGTGAATCTGGAGGGTGTGCCTCTGAGTGCTCCTTGGTGGAGGAGTTTAAAGAAGCAGCAGAATGCTTCTCATGCCAGAGAACCATGGGCCTGCGGACCAGAACTGCAGAATTTAATGCTCTTTCTTAGATGGGTACTGGTAATAGTTATGTACCTGTTTGGCTCATAATACCAGCAAAACCAGTTGTAAGCTATATTCAGCATGACTCGTCATCACAAGGAAAATGATTCATTTATTTTGCAGTAAGTTCTTGGACATCAGCCATGTTCTTGGCACTGCTGGGCCCTGGAAATGCAGTGATTGAAATAAAAAGTGACTTGCCTTTATGGAGGTGAAATTCAGTTGGTTTGGGGTTCCAGGTTCAATCCTGTCTCCCCAGAGAGGCTTTTCCTTGTCACTCACTCTGACTGGGAAGTATCCTCCCTACAACCCCGTATTTTTTTTTAACATCTCCTGTGTTATTTTCATTATAGTGCCAATCTTAATCTCTTACTGTTTTATTTATCTGAGTATTCTTTGGCTCCTTACCCACCCTCCCCCCCCACTGCCCTTCAGCCCCAAAGCTGGAATGTGAGTCCCATGGGAGCCAGGTCATTGTCAGGCTCCTGTCCTGAGGCAGAGTAAGGATTCAGCAAACTTTGTGAATGACTGGATGAATGGACAAAATATACTGCACATATAGGGAAAATAAGAAAGATTACTCTTGTGAGAAAGCCTTATGGATTTTTCCCCATTGTGAGACCAAAACTTCTAGGATTAATGTCTGGTGCCTTAGATTTTCTGAGCAGAAAATCACACACCCAAACAGGGACCACTGCTGTTCGGGAAAGAGCCACTTCCTCTGGTCATACTCTGGACTTGGCAGTGGTTCTGTCCTCTGCTCAGGTCTGGAGGGATTGGTCCCTGAGGTGATGCTCTTGAGTTGCAGGGTGTCCTACTTCTTTCTTTGGTATTTAACTCTTATCTTCCAGGACTTTCTATCCCTGTTCAGGCTCAAGTTTGAAATATGGGTCATTGTGAGTTCTGATCTTAACCAGGACTCTCTTACTACTCTCAGAATGTTTAGATAAATAAATGGATGGCAAAATGCAAAATGAATTGACAAGTTTGCATGTAAATAATCGAAGCCAGAATTGGCTGGTGAAGAAAATATTGCTGAGGAGAGCCAGGACTTTAGGGAGTCTGACTTAGACAAAAGGGAAAGTGTCAAGAGAGAGCAAGACAACAGACAAGTACTTCGAAGTCATGTTTCAAATGATATCTCCTTTACTCTTAGAACATGGAGTGCAAACGCAATACTGTGGCAGAAAGTATCTGAGCTGAAGGACACTAGACTCTCACCCTAGAGCCAGGGCTTGGATGTGCCCAGAGTTAGAGCCAATACAACTTATTCTAGATGATGACCCACAATGATCTGTAAGTCCAGAATCTGACCACAGCATAGAGAGGCCAGATATCCCACACTTTTTCTGCTAGTGGTTGTTTAATTATGTAGAGTACATTAGAGTGGATATTTACAAAGTCATGCCTCAAAACACTGCCACTAAAGCTGGAGACCATTTTGGTTTGTATGCATTATTAGACCCTATTTGGTGATTCTTTGGATCTTTCCACATAGTTTCAGTGTTCCTCTTAGCATAGTGTTGGCAGGGTAGTAGGACATTTTCCCTGGTGACTGACTTTGCTTCAGAGTGCAGAGGAGGAAGTTGCAAGGTTATCTTTAGGTTTAGGCTAGATTAAGGGGAGCGATCAATTCCAGAAGGAATAGTACACTGGGGGGGCTATCAAATAACAGTCTACCACAAAGACGTTTCCTTATTTTCCTCTGGAGCTCAAAGAGGGCTTCTGTGCATGTAGGAGGTGACAGATGACACTGGAGTGGGTGAGAACATTCAAAGAAAACTAGTTCAATGGGTTAAAAAGAAAACCAACACAAAACAACTCACAGATGGAAATCTTAGGAGCTTTGATTTTCAAAAGCCAGGATGATGAAATAGAAACAAACAAGCAACAAAAATAAGATAGGCTAATCTCAGAAGTGGAGGAAAAACATCAATATCCTGTTATGACAGATCCCGATCAACAATTAGTATGATAATTGTCACTAATATCAAGCAAATAAGAACTGAGAAGTGTCCATAGGATTCTGTGATTTTAGTTAGCAAGAGCTGTTTTGACACAGTGTTAAAGGTAGAAGGCAAATTATAGTGCATTGAAGGGATCAAGTAGAGAAAGTCAGATTTTTATGTTAATGTATGTAATTGCATTCACTAGAATTATACGAATATTTGCTATCTGTCTATAGTTTTTAAAGCTGTAGTAATTAATTGGAAACAGAGTCCTATGCATAATTTTATCCAGGATTTTCTTTGAATTTCCAAGTAAATTAGATTCTGAAACATTTGAATTTTCTTCTGTTTTCAGGGCATATTAAAGAGGATGGTTGCACATTTTAATGGATGTAGCCTCATGACAAATTTATTTTTGTAAAAATTGAAATAACCTAATTCATTGTGAATAAATCTTAACAACTTCAAAGTTAAGCAAAAGAATATTTCAGGGGTGCCTGGGTAGCTCAGTGGGTTAAGCATCTGCCTTCGGCTCAGGTCATGATCTCAGGGTCCTGGGGTCGAGCCCCATATCAGACTCTTTGCTTAGCAGGCAGTCTGCTCCCCCCACCCTCTGCTTGCCTCTCTGCCTACTTGTGATCTCTGTCTGTCAAATAAATAAATAAAATCTTAAAAAAAAAAAAAAGAATATTTCAACTTACTGAAGGTATTTTTTTAAAAAAACATCTTCATTGAGGTATAATAAGTGCAGTAACTACCACATTTAAAGTGTACAGTTTGATTTTTTAAGATGTGTACATACTCATGAAATCATCACCCTAATGAGCATATCCTTCACTCCTAAAAATTTCCTGTTGCAATCTTTTTTAACATTTAACATTTAACATTTTAACATCTCCCATCTTTGTCCTCCGGAGACCACTGATCTGCTTTTTGACACTGTAGGTCAGTTTGCATTTTCTAGAATTTCATATAAATGCGTGATTCATATATATGTATACACACACACACACACACACACACATGTTCCTTTTTACTCAGTATAGCTATTTCAGGATTCAACTTTGTTATGTATATTGATAGTCCATGTCTTCTTATTGCTGAATAGAATTTTGTTGATATACCACAGTATCTACTTGTTGATAGACATTTGATTTATTTCTAGTTTTTGGCTACTGGAAGTAAAACTGTTAAGAATATTTGTGTATCAGTGTTTATATGAATATATGCTTCACAAAAGCATTCTTTTTTTTTTTTTATAATTTATCTATTTATTTGAGAGAAAGAGTATGTGAGCAAGTGAGGAGAGGGCCAGAGAGAGAGAAACACAAGCAAACTCCCCACTGTTTGGAGAACCTGATTCGGGGCTCAGTCCCATGACCTATGAGATCATGACCTGAGCCAAAATTATGAGTCAGATGCTCAACTAACTGCGCCACCCAGATACTCCCCAAATATTCTTAAAATATAAAACTATATACAAATATAAAAATATTAAGAGTCCTTAAGTTATAAAGGCACAGAGCAGAGAGGCCCAGTTAAAATATCTCTCAGTAGTTGTTAGAACAAAATCCAATTTTCTTTGGTATTTTGTTACAAGGTTATTATATGCGTAGTAGCATAATCTGATTTTTTTAGTTCCACGTTTTCCCCCTTCCTGCTATCCATAGACATGGTTCCCTGTATCTATTGTAAGACCTTTCTGTGTCTGTGAAGCTGCCTCCTATTACGGATGCTTCTGTGTTTTACTCTGTTCTCCATCACTTTTTCAGAGTCTAGCTCCATTTGCTGAAGAGTTCTTGTCTGGTTGATGTATAGCCTTATTACTCAGGCCTGACTTCTGTGCCCTTGGAAGTCTGGAAACCAATAGGTAACCCGCTGTTTAGATCACCATTAGTGGTTTCTTTGGCACCAACCTTTAACTGACCCCTCATTGTACCTGCTTATGCTGCTAGTTAGGCTCTTGCTGTCTGATGACTGCCCCATAAGTGTACCTTCCTACTTATCACAAACTCCTAGAGTCCCCATCAGGCTCAAGTCAGGAATCTTCTCTCTGTGCCAGTTGAGCCAATCCAGTGTGTGGACTGATCTACTCACTTATTTTGGGGGACCTGACTACTCTCAACTCTTGAAGAACTCCAGCATGCAGAAGTGCCTCTGTTTTCAACAGGCGTGGCTCCAAAGGATTGTTCATAAGTTCACGTGTCCCTTCAAGAAAATGACCCCAGATGGGTTCCTGCTGTTGCCATCTGCTGGTGGCAGACAGAGTTGGCACAGGGTGGGTCTGTTGCCTAGTTTGGTCATATTTAGGGAAGGTCTCAAGTTAAAATCTTACATAGAAGAATGTCTACCTATGAGGTATTTGCGATTTGTTCTCTTTTATCTCTTCCAGCCACCTTGAACTTCTTCCTGTTTGTCCAATATACTCATCTCATTTCCCATTTCATGTCCTCCCTAGGACCTGTACATTTGTTGTCCCTTCTTAGAACACACTTCAACAAGTCTTTGGATGGCTGGGTTCAAACATTATTCACACCTCAGGTGAAATGTGATTACTTCACAAGGCCTGCCTTGACCGCACTGCACCAACCTCATCGGTCAATTACTCTCTTACTCAGTTGTATTTTCTTTGTAGAACTTACTGTTCACTGAATTTCTTTCATTCATTTACTATTTGATGAATGACCTCCTCCTCTTGCGTGCACCCCATAGGAATGTAAGTGCCATTAGAGCAAGGGGTAAGGAGAACTCGAGGGACAGAAAAATTCTTATATTGAGCAAAGGAGATGTTAAATAAATACTTGTGTCCATGAATGCAGATGTACCTCTGACTCCCTGTGGAAATCCTGTTTGCTTTTGTTGTCCTTCTCAAATAATAACTCTTGGGAACTTCTCCAATGGGACATTTTCTCTCTCTTTCACAGCACCTTTTATTCTTTCTATTATTTCTTATTTTATGCCGTCATGTCCCCATTCTGAGATTAAAATGTAGTGGAAATAGAGATCATAACAATTTATTTTATTATATATCTTAGACTTAAGGACACAGCAAGTGGTGAGAAGATATTCATTGAAATGATGAGTACATGACAGTCAACCATATTATAAGACTGCCAGTGATTTTATTCTTTTTCTTATTATGAAATATGTAAAGCATACAGAAAGAAATAATAATATTACAAATAATATCCATGTACAATCACCTGCTTTAAAAAAATTAATACTAAAGACAGGTTTGAAATCCCTTTTGTGACCATCAGCAGTACTGGCAGTATTTGGTCATCTGAATGACCGAATATGTATTTCTCATATATACTTGATATATATTTCTCAAATGTATCTGGTGTTCCTACCCGGTTTTCGGCTTAGAGCTTCCAAAACCCTTGGAATTCCCTAAGGGTTTGAATGTCTCTGTTATGTTAATATTGGTATCTTTGTTATGTTAATAAGGTGGCTTTTGGAATCCACCTAAAGATGGGGGCAGATCTGGTCTCGCTGTGGACCCAACCAAATGATTAGGGAGTTGGAACTTTTAGTCCTATCCTCTGGCCTCCACCTCCTGGGAGGGGAAAAGGCCTGGAGATTGAGGTCAGTTCTCAAAGACCAAAGATTTAGTCAGTTAGGTCTGTGTAACGAAGTCTCTGTAAAAACCCCAAGGGATGGAGTTCAGAGAGCCTCCCTGGTAGTGAACAGAAAGATTTTGGGAGAACGGTGCATTCTAAGAGGGCATGGAAGCTTCACACCCTTTGTCAGTATCTTGCCCTATGCATCACTTCCATTTGGTTGTTCCTGAGTTATATCCTTTTGTAATAAACTGGTAATGTAGTAAGTAAGAACATTTTTCCGAGTTATGTGTACCTCTCTAGCAAATTAATCAAACCAAAGGAGGTGGTTGTGGGAACCTCTGATTTATAGCCAGTCAGTTAGAAATACAGATAACAACCTGGGCTTGTTACTAGCATCTTAAGTGGTGCTCCAGGATGGTCTTGTAGGACCGAACCCTTAACCTGTGGAATCTGATGCTATCTCCGGGTAGATAGTGACAGAATTGAGTTGAATTCTCATATTTTCCAGTGTCCAGGAATTGCTTGGTGGTGTGGAAATCCTCTCCAACCCTGTGCTGAAATGGAGTCCATGAACCTAAAAGACTGTCCCTCATCCCCTTTCTGCCTTTCTTTCCTGAAGCAATCATGATTCTGAATTTGGTGTTCATCATTCCTGTACATGTGTGATTGTATGTGCATTTTGCCACTACTATCTGGGTATGTGTGTGCATGTGTGTGAGTGTCCATTTATAACATATGGAATTAGTCTGCTTATTTTTGAGTATCATATAATAAGGGTCAATTTACACCTTACTTGTTCCCTCAACATTATGTTTTTCAGATTATCTATATTGATTTATATAGGATAAGAATCTAGGGGTAAGATTGCTGTGTAGTATTCCTCTATTTTAACTATTTTATAGTTTCTTTTTCCACTATCTTATTAAAAGGCATTTGATTTTCCCTTTTCATTCTCCTTTTTTTTTTTTTTTTTAAGATTTTATTTCTTTGAGAGAGAGAGAGAGCATGAGCAGGGGGGCAAGAGGCAGAGGGAGAGGGAGAAGTAGGCTCCCTGCTGAGTGGGGAGCCCAAAGCAGGACTAAATCCCAGGACCCCAGGATTATGACCTGAGCCGAAGGCAGATGCTTAACCTTAACCGACTAAGCCACTCAGGCACCCCACCTCTTTCACTCTTAAAAAACAATACTGGGGCGCCTGGGTGGCTCAGTTGGTTAAGCGACTGCCTTCGGCTCGGGTCATGACCCTGGAGTCCCGGGATCGAGTCCCACATCAGGCTCCCTGCTCGGCAGGGAGTCTGCTTCTCCCGCTAACCTCTCTCCTCTCATGCTCTCTCTCTCTCAAATAAATAAATGAAATCTTTAAAAAAGAAAAAAAAAAAACAATACTGTAGCAAACATTCTTGTGCCATTTTTTTCTCAGCACCCCAGGTAGTTCCTCTAGGGTTATTGGGAGCTGGAGCTTTTGGGTCAGAGACTGAAAACATTATGTTGTGATTAAGAGCAAGGCACTGGAATGGGCTCCCTGGGTTTGAGAACCAAAGCTACTTCCTAGCTTTCCCGAGAAGCCATGAGCAGCAGCTACGTACAGCCCTTGTGAACACACACACCCTACCCAACCCCTGGCATCACGCGGTCATCTTGGCTTAGGTCCCGTTGGCTCCAGTGGATCCTGCTGGAGCCCGTCTCCCGCAGGACTCTGGCTTCACACGCAATGACTGCTTTGCATTTCTGTACCATTTCTGATCCATGAAGAGGTTTATTTTCAAGCCTGGAGATATTTTTTAGTTTTCCCTTTTAATATTTTATTTATCACTCCTATGTGTTTGGAGCTGAGGGAGTACATCAAAGCATGAACTTATTGTGTCACCTTAACCAGAAGTTGATAATACCTCTGCAGCCTTTTAAAATAAGCACACATCTTAGTATCATCTAATCATAGATTTTTGGAGCTGAAGGGATTTTAGAGATAATGAAGGCCAATAACCTTATTTTATAGGTGAGGGAATTGTGGTCTCGAGAAATTAAGTGATTTACCGAGGTCATATATCTAGTTAATGGTGGAGGGCAGGACCAGAACCAAAGCCTGCGGACTCCCTCAGTAGTCCTTTTGCCAGTTTCCACTATTGCAGTCTTGTCTCTAAGCTGTATTTGCATGCAACATTTTATTTTTAACAGAACTCAAAAAATACAGGAGCATCTCTGCAATTAGAAAAATGACACATCACACTTTTAAACTGATAGATGTTTTCTCTCAAAAAAATTTGAGGTAAAAGAAAGAGGACAGTGTTCATTGCCTTGGGCTGAATATATTTTCATTAGAAGGCACAATGCCTTTTGACTCTGTAGATTTCTGCTGCATTTGGTTTCCTTGACTTCCTGAAACTTATTAGGATGGGCCCATCAATAATGGTGCCGATACTTCCAGCCTCCTCCAACACTGGGTCTGAAAATGAACGGTGATGAATGGATATGGCCAGCGTGTACAGTGATAGCCTATATTTCTGCTGTCATGTAGAAATGGCAGGTAGTTTAATTTAGAAAAAAAAAAATCACCGAGAAAGAGCAAATATTCCCTTTCATTAGGATTTCTGGACTTTTCTAGGATATGAATTTAGAATCCGGTATGTCTGTTAAAGCCTTTGGAATTGTTTTATTCTATTTCTAGATCTCTTAGCTGTGCCTAAGCATCCGTATGCTGCTATGGAGAACTGGGGACTAAGTATTTTTGTGGAGCAAAGAATACTGCTGGATCCCAGTGTTTCATCTATTTCTTATTTACTGGATGTCACCATGGTCATTGTTCATGAGATATGTCACCAGGTAGGAGAAAAAGGATCAGGAGTAAGTATGATTGCAAACTATTGAGAATGCAGAATGATTTCAGATACTTAGATTAGGAACTACATTATTACCCTCCCAATTAAGTTTTAATTAGGTAGAGAGCGCTGTGCCGTTCTTTTCGGAGGGTATGTCATTTTTCTCAGCTGACGGCACAAACAAAAGCAAACACACTGATGATATTGAATAAGCAACTGTCATTCAGTGTAGTTGAGGAGTGAGAGGGAACCGCCACCCAGCAGCCTCTTCTGAGACCCTGTCCGGTCCTGGGTCCTTGTCAACCTTGCTTTATTTCCTTGTGATTATCGGCGTGTATGTATGGTAAGTGCAGCGATGGCAGTGATTTATTGCGTTGCTGCAAGATGCAGCTGAGTTTTGTGTACGTGTCAAAATTTGCTTTTGCTGAAATCAATTTGTTATTCCCTTTTTCCCATCACATAGACACTTAGGAAGTCTTTCACTAACTCAGCCATAGACTCTTTGTTCTCTAGTGATTGATATTTTTTTTGTCTTGGCGTGTTTAGAAATTCATATGTAAATTAGCCAACTTTGTAGTGAAGCAAAGATAAAATTAATTTCATTTTGATTTTATGCACTTTCTTACAACGAGTGGAAGGTATTACAGAGATTTCGCAATGCTTATTTGAATCTTGATTCTAGTTTAAAAAAAAAAAAGACAAAACTGAAAATAAATGTTCATGCTAATGGAAAGCAGTACCTCTCCTGGTGGGTATGGATGGTTTTAAATTAAACCACTGGAAATCTCATTGCGATACTGTATGGCTTCTATTTGTTAGGAACCCAAAACCTTTATAAAAAGATGGAAAAACTCAAGAAGGAATTATGTGGGAAATGCTGTCAGCAAAAGAAAGTGAAGTGCTAAATGCTAATACATGAACACTGACTTAATGATAAACTGGTTCAGGCCATGCGGTCATTTCCCTCAATGCCAGCCTCCCGCAAGTACACCTGTACAATGCTTCTATCTGTCCGGCTGGCCAGGTCAGGCATGTGTCCCTTGCCCCAGAGATGTAAGGGGGATCCATTGCACAGATAATCAGGGTTCCTCCACCATGCTAAAGAGGAGGCTTTCCAATGAAACACAATGATTCTTGGAAGCATAAGCAGCTTCCTTTTTGCAGATTCCTAGAAATAGTTTACTTGTATAGTCTGTTGAAATAAGAGTACATTGATGATGTTATCTTTGTTCCTAGAACTGGATTTTATTTGTTCCATATTCTATGTTACTTTCTTGTTATAACTTATTGGTGCTAGGCTACTTACCATGAGAAGATGGACCAGAGGCTGGGAAAAACAGAATTTCCATTCTCATTACCAAGTTATTTTCTGCATTACCCTCTCTTCTCACCTATGCATTGTCATGATTTTCAAGACAGGCTCTCAGTTTAAAGGAGAAACATCCATTTTTGATTAAGAATAAAAATGATTTTAAATATCATTTATTTTGTGGTCATTAATGTAGAGTTATTGTTTATTTGTATTTCAGTTCGAGATCCTTTTGAGTAACTGATTCTTTATTATTGATACTGAAACCCTCAGGCACCAAGCTCTTTCCTGGAGCTCCTAAAGCTATACCTGACCTGATAACTGTTCTTTTTCTCCTTCATTTTCTTAAATATCTCGTTCCCACTTAGGCTCTTCACACTTAAGTGTTGCTTACATCTGCCTGGAATCTTCTTCCCAAGGCTTTCTCCTGACTGGTTCCTTCTTATCGTTAAAGTCTAAGCTCAGCTGTCAATGGCTTAGAGAGAGCATTTTTGCTTTGACAGTCAAGAGTGGCTCTTCCCCCCATTCCTGTCACATTTTATTAGGATTTGAAATTGTGTTGTTCATCTGCTTATATATATTTTATTTTGTACCTTACCTCATTACTCCTGTCTCCACAATAAAGCGTCAGCTGTACAAGAAGGGACATTTCCTAACTTTTCATCATCATACCCAAGGTCCTTAGGATCACTCTAAGCATATAATGTTTTTGTTTTTATTTTTAATGGAAAAAAAAATTTCTTTAACTTTTTGCTGAAGTAAGCAAGGATTTCAGAGTGGCACATCATGAGTTAATTAAAACACCAGTTAACAATGACAACATTATTGGGACACCTTGGTGGCTCGGTCAATTAAGCGTCCAACTCTTGGTTTCAGCTCAGGTCATGGTCTCGGAGTCTTGAGAGCAAGCCCTGTGTCCAGCTCCAGGCTGGGCATGCAGCCTGCATAAGATTTGCTGTCTCCTTCTCCCTTTGCTCCTCCCCCCACTAGCTTTCTCTCTCTCTCTCAAAATAAATAAATAAATAAAAATAAAAATAAGACATTATTTTTCATGAAGGGATTTTAGAGATTTTTTTTGGTCCAGCTCCTTATTATCACAAAATCACAGAGAGACTGGAAGTCCTCAGTTTCTTCAACCAGCCCATGTCTTCTTTGAGTTGTCTGTGCAGTTGGAAGGCGATGCTTCAATACCTCCTGTGATGAGTAGCTCACCACTTGAGGCAGTCTTCTCCATCTTTGGCCATCTCATTCTGTTAGAGAGTCTCCTATATTTTCAGCAGACATCTACCAACCCTGATTTCCATCCGTTAGTCCTTATTTGTACCTTGTACGGCCACAAGACACAAGTCTCTTTGTCTTCTGTGTACTAGGCCTCCAAATATTTGAAAATAGCTATCATCAGTTTTTTCTCCTGAGTTTTTTCTTCTCCACGTTAAATACTCTTTTTGTATTCTTGGTCATTATATTTTTGTTCTTCCCTGAATACATTTACCAAAAAACCCCCACAAAAACAAAAACAATAAACTCGTGTCACCAAGTGATTGAACAAATCAGTAGTCTTGCCACAATACATTTTAAAATCATGAATTCCAGTTATGATAGTCATAGTTTAATACATTTAATTTTAGATGAAATAATTCTGGGATAAATTTGATTTGATCTGATCCTCATTCATTTTTCAATTGCAGTGGTTTGGTGACCTTGTGACTCCAGTATGGTGGGAAGATGTGTGGCTGAAGGAAGGTTTTGCTCACTACTTTGAATTTGTTGGCACGGACTACCTCTATCCTGGCTGGAATATGGTAGGTGCACTTTTTTTAGTTGTTGGGACTTCCTAGTGAAAGGTTGGTCTCATATTATATTATCATTATCTTATATAATCATTATATTATATTATATTATCATTATATTATATTATCATTAGAGCTTATATTTGTATCTTACCTCATTCCTCCTGTCTCCACAATAAAGCTTATATTATCATTATCATTAGAGCTTATATTTCATTAGAGCTTATATTATCATTATATTATCATTAGAGCTTATATTATCATTAGAAGTGACTGAAAATACCCTCTGGAAAAATCACATATCCAATAAAGAAAAAGTAACCAAAATTTAAATTTAACTTAAATTTGAAGTATTCCAAAAGAGTTCTGTTTTATTTATTAGAACTGAATAGAGTTTGATTGGTTATAAATTGATTTCAAAATGGTATAGCTTTCCTTACAGAAATATCTTAGGTTATTGCATATGAGAACAAAGGAAAATTCTTTAAGATGGAAAAGGTAACAGTAGTTAATAAGTAATATTTTAAGTGTAAAGAGTATTTCAGTATATACAAAAATGAGACCTTAATATTTCTTCATTGTGACTAGTATTTGCTTGTTTATAAAATACTTTATAGTTGTAGATATATGTTAGGATCAAATAACTTAGTAAGATGTCATTAACTTCATGAGGAGTTATGCACGTTATACCTGTACGCTAAGAATGTATCTGTCTGGGGTGCCTGGGTGGCTCAGTCATTAAGCATTTGCCTTGGGCTCAGGTCATGTTCCCAGGGTCTTGGGATTGAGCTCTACACGGGGATCCCTGCCTAACGGGAACCCTGTTTCTCCCTCTCCCACTCCTCCCCCTTGGGTTCCCTCTCTCGGTGTCTCTCTCCCTGTCAAATAAATAAATAAAACCTTTAAGAAAAAAAGCCCAAAAAAAGTATCTGTCTGAACCTGAAGTCGGATTTGTTGTCCTTTAAGCAATGATGGTTCTAGAACATCCTAAAAGAAAAAGTGGAGGGAAGGCATGGTTTTTATGTGTCTTTTAATATAAGGTTTTCATTTTATATATGCTTTTGTTAATCAATAAGTAACTACGTTATTATTAAATGAAACCCGGGATGTATGTTGTTTTGGAACTTGAATTTTAAATTTAATTTAAGTGATACTGTGTAAAAGTTGCCAAATACTAACATTTGTCGGCTTCCACAAGCTCATATATCACCTGTGATATAGCAGAAACAATAACATATATTTACTTCACACTGCCCTTTTTTGATGTTTAAATTATTAATAGTGATTGTCTAATTATCTGTCATAATTATGTGTATGTTTTGAAGAGATAAACCAAGGTGAAATATGGAGGTGTCTATAAGTCATGATATAACTACTTTATCATCAGTTCAGCCAACTTCTGCTGCATAAAAAAAAGTGATAATACATATCTCACAGAGGAACCATGATAATAGTAATATCATATTGATATGTTTTCATTATATTCATGCAGTTTTTGTCCTTATTTTGTAAAAGCAACATGGGTCATTTCCTCAAACAATGAGATACTTTTACTTAACGCTCTGTAACTAGGTGTGTCTGCATATATGACACGATTCTAAAAATCTTACTGCTTTATCATGGCAGTGAAAATGCCTTTAAAGAACTTTAAAGAAAAATCACCAATACTGTATACTATTAATTATTTAAAGTATTCTTTTAACAAATGTGAAATCTTAAAACCAGAATATTTAAAGATATTGAAAATATTCCCCAAGTTCCTCCAAATATCTTTTGATTTTTTTACATGACTTTTAACCAACTTTGTTTAGAATTTTCATTTAATTTTCATTATGCTGTGGATTATTACTGATTTACAATTTCATTATGTTTCAATATTAAAAAAATGACCTAAATACAAGTGACATGCTACTCATATAAGTAAGCTTTTTTTTTTTTAAGTTCATTCAGCCATCTCTTGTAAAACCCCTTCTAATCATCATTATAAAAAATACACCTTGGATTAAAAAGTAATCAACAGAATTATACATGGGCTGAAAACTGACAGCCTTTGTTGGCTCTGGCATGGCAGTATATCCCAAGTTTCAATGTCTTTATACTGGATTTTGTCTCTGAATAATTTTTTTGTTCTCTTTCATCATTTTTATCAGTTAAGTTATAAATGTAGACCTTCTGGAGAACATATTTATAAGACGTATTGAAAATGAACATAAAGTATAAATAACCCACCTGGGACTTTGTTTTTAATAGAATACAGACCATGAACTGAAAGTATAAAAACCCTGGGGTGGTAAGATACAAGATTTTTATTTCCTATAAATCCGTATCTCATAATTAAGAAATGAGAATTAATGATGTTATAAGTACAGTGATATAGGAAGCTCACCTTATTAAACTAATAAATGGAAGAATAAAATCCATTACAGTTAATTAAGCAACAGTGAGGAGGTACAGGTCTTATCATGATGTCTCTTTATGTTCAGATTGTAAAGATTATAAACACTTTCTGATCTCTGATTGCTTTTGCTTTTTGGTAGCTATATTTAGAATACGTCATTGTACTAAATTCAAAAAACCTATGAGAAGGAATTATAAACAAATTGCTCCTCTCTATATCATTAATATCTTCTTTGCAAACAAAATTTTAAGAGTAAGTTAGCCCCATAGATAAGAGGATATTAAGTAACTTCCAGACTATGCCAGCACTATTTTTCATAATGGCATCAGCAGGAGTGGAAGAAATACTAGAAAGAACAAGAGTGACGGCTGCGTCAGCAGTAACTCATACTGTTGTGATACGTGCAAAAGCTTACCTAGGAGTGCAGGGCTGGGGCTTCGCTAGAGCTTAGCCTAAAATAGAAAAATCAGAAGTCAGACTCGTTTCAGGAGGAAAGGAATTCAGGAAGCTGACCTCTTTTGTCTCTCATCTCAAAAACAGTGCTTTTATCATTTTTACACATCAAGTCTCGAGCCCTAAAGTACAATTTCAATTTGCTACGGTGATTGTTACGACAAACTACCTTCAATGGAATAGCGATGAAGAAGCCCAGAATTACATAATCTTGTCAAGGAAGTCCTTGTTCTGATTTAGGCCAGTATATTTGCTTAGTCTGCTTAATTAGTAAAATCGTAGAGTGTGTGTGTGTGTGTATGTGTGTGTGTGTGTGTGTGTGTTCAGAGCCAGTTGCTGATACAGAAGTAATCAGTTTTTATATTAGAAACACTCCATGGAATAAAAGCTGTTACGATAGTTTTGTTCCCAACAAACTAATCACGTTTACTATTTTATAGATATGGGCCTTTACAGGTGCTATGATGGAAGGTCCAGGGAATGGACTGGAAAGAAGAAATTCAGATTCCAGGAAAGGTGTTTCACTGCTCTGTTTCTTATCATTTGAGAAATGGGGGCAATTGTCCTGACTTACCACGCTCGCAGGATTTTTGTGAAGATAAAATAACTTGCAAGGTCTTTGAAATGTAGGAGCCACTATACAAATGTGAGTCGGCATCACGTACCTGGAAAATAAATGCTCCATTAGAAAGGTGCATTGATTTTATGTATAGATGCCCTAACATTTCCAAGCCCAGTCATCTGTTTTGACACCCTAGATTTATAACAATTATGTAAAGATTACAAAATAATTTTTATAATCCTTGTACCTGGACTCAGTCTCACCAAATCAATTCTTATCTATACTGGCAATGTGGATTCTTCTATAGGAACATAAGCCTTGTATAATATTTCATTCATCAAACAGAAGTGTCAAGATCATCAGAAGCAACTTCTTCAGCTCAGGGCTAAGGATGCATTTCAGGGGCATGTAGTCCTTTTGCTTGATGCTATTTCATCAGAGTTGGCTGTTAGTGACAATGTTATTGAATGGATCAAGTTACAGTATGATAGTGATGGCAGTTGTATTAAATCTCACTATGTTCCCTGGAATGGGAGGAAAAAAAGGGAAGACTCACTCAACACAGTTACTATTCTTCAATAATTCTTGACCATTTTAATGTGAAATAAACTATGATAAAGGACTTTTAGTACAAGGAAAGGATGCATGGTAAAATGCTACTTTGAACTCCTTATTTTATAGGCCTAGTGCTGATGCAGGCCAAATCAGATCTCCTCTGTAGATAGCATACATTTTCATTATAGTTTGTATCTATATTGTAGGCATGTCCTTTAGTTTCCTGAATATAGCATTATAAAGACGTGCTGCTATAATGAGAATTATTAAACATGAGTGTATGTTCCTTTGTTAAATGAATTGGGATTCTCTGGAGCTGCGCACAGCAATAACTTTGTATGCTGATAAAGTCTGCAGGCTGGGAATTCTCCCTAAATTTTTATGAGGACACATACCTGGGCATAAAGATAACTACTAATGGAGAATCGTGCAACTAAATTTCATTATGCTAAATACTTAAGATAATCTTAAATTGTATTGCCCAAAACCTTGAGAAGTGTTCTCAATTGTCTCTGTCCTGGATAGGGCTGGAATAGTAAAAATGACTTCTGCCATTAGACTTAGTATCATTTTAATGTGCTCCAACAAAAATTGCCTGCCTAAGTTAACAGGCATTGCGATAAAATTATCTTTCCTTTTTAAATTATTTTATTTTTACTCAAAAAGAAGTTGAGAAAATCATTGATGAACTGAAATAGAGTTGATTGAGTTCAATGTTTTCTCCAGTTTAAATGTAAAAATAAACTGCTTCAGCATTCCAAATAATAATATACACTCTACCATAGTTGGGCAGAACAGAAAGGTAGAAAGAAAACGTCTTGGTTTTGGTTAATATTTTACTGGTTCAGGTCTTTGTTTCTCAATTCCATACTTGACTTAATGTCTGTAGGGAAAAATTCTTTTGCGTTCTTTTCAAAATTAGTTAATAGACATTTCAATAATAGTTGGTGTATTGATGCTATTGCCTGTACTTCATCAATGTCAAAGTATATTTGCCCAGTAGGTCTATGGGGTCACAGATAGATCACTTGGAAATTAAATATGTATTTTAGAATCTTACTTTACAAATACTGAATACCAAATAAATGTATGTATATATATTCATGATTTTTCATATAGTTGTATTTGTCTATTATGATCAAAATCCGCATTATAATATTCTTTCTACTCCTGAGAAGCCAGTAAATTAGATGACCCAATTGTTTTCAACTGGTCAATGATATTTTCTTTTTTCAAATGACTAACACATAATGGATGTGAAAAATTTAAAGGATTCTTATGACTAGTTCCATGGGGCTGTGGTCTTTTTTTTTTTTTTTTTAAAGATTTATTTATTTATTTATTGACAGAGAGAGATCACAAGTAGGAAGAGAGGCAGGCAAAGAGAGATCCCTGCCGAGCAGAGAGCCCGATGCGGGACTCCATCCCAGGACCCCGAGATCATGACCCGAGCAGAAGGCAGCGGCTTAACCCACTGAGCCACCCAGGCGCCCTGGGGCTATGATCTTTTTGATCCTCTTCAGTAGCTTAGTGGTGACATTTACACTGAAAGGCTGGAAGGAAGGTGGAAGGAGGGTCTAGGTGGGTCTCTTGGGGGACCACAGCCTTCAAAATGGCCCTCGTCTCCTGCTTTCCCTTTACTCTTCCCTCCTCCCCATTTCTGCAAGCCAGTTCTCTGATGAAGACGTAGATTTTTTATTTAAAGAATAGAAAATACTTTTTTTTTTTTTCCCCTCATTAGAGTGGAACTGGTGAGCTGTAGCTCACTCTTCTGGGAGGAAGAGTTGCTTTTTTCTTAACATTTGTGATCAGAGCAGTTTAGGGCATTGGTGGACAGTAGGTTTGTAACAAAGAAACAAAGTGCGCAGAGGAAGTAAGAGCTGCCGTGAGGACCGTCGCCGATGCCCCTGAAGCAAAGGGTCTCGTCTGCTGTTTCTGAAATCTGAGTCAACATTGAAGAAGTTCCCAGTGCACTGAGGGTTAGACCGAAGAGTGTACAAATTGGGCTCATCCAAAAAGGATGTCAGTGTTAGGAAGCAGGCTAGAGACTTGGGTTCCAACCATCGCTGGCTGAAGAGACACAAAGAATCTCTGGCAGAAATAGCAGTGAAAACAGCAACTAGGCCAATTATACTAACACGTGACAATACTTCCCACTAAGGCTACTGTAATAAAAAAATTGTGTTTACATTTTCTCTCATTTCAGGGCTAATTCTGTGCTTTTTACAAAACATGTTAATGATGGGCCAGTAGCCCTGCTAAGGGCATCTCTTCACAAAAGGGATGAAAAAGGCTGAGCAGTCATTTATTAATTGTGAAACTACATGAACAATTTTAGAAGTTTTATGTCACAAATGCATTTTTGAGGATGAAATTACAACTGAAGACAGTGCATTCATACTTTTTTTTTACACTTGTCGTTCTTATTTAAAAGAATCAAAATGTTGGCTTCACAATTGTTTGGGAAATGCAAGCTTTTGAAGAACTTGTTATCAATGTGTGTTAAGTTTCAGAAAATGTAACTCTGCTTCATTTACTGTTTCTAATAGAAGTCCAATTTTTATTAAGTACAATCTTTAGGAAGGGAAGAAAAAAACAAACATAATTCCTTAGTTTTCAAATATTTTCATTTATCCTTTTGTATGTTCAGGTGTGTATCTGGGAGGTTTTCTTAGTCACATTACCTCACATTTTCTCGTATGTGAATTTTTAAAATTTAAAACAAAGCTGCAAATGGAAATCTCCTGTATGTTCTTAAAGAATGAATTTTCTCTAAAGCAGTCATTTTCTTCAGAAAGACACTAAAAGTTTCAGGTTTTGTATATTTTAAACTTAGAGATAAAAGATAAATGAGCATTCCCTTTGGAATAAAGTATTTCTTCTGAAGACCATGTTCAGGTTTGCATGGTGTCAAGGTGTTTCTACATTTCCATAGGAATTTCAAAAGGAACTGATCAATTGACAAGATTAGACACTTCCTAAGAAGAAAATCCTTCTGAACCTGGAGCTCAACAATAATGCAAGACCATCCTTTTTCATATCTAGAAGTATTGCAAGGAAAATCAACCCATTCATTCCCCTTTCAAGTAAGAGCAGTTTGTAAGCAGAATACCTTCCACTTACTAAAACTTGTCAGACAGTGCTTGATAAACCAAAAAATTGATAATGCCAAAAATTTATACCAAAATGATGAAATGTTCTGTTAGACATCCTTGTTCACAAACACATTATTTATGATAGCAGATTACACCATTGTTAATCTGTATCTCTTACCACTGCTAGTAAAAATGTTTGTCTCCCTATAATATATGTATTGTTCAACGTTTGGTATCATTCAGCTTTTTCCCAGATATGCGAAAAAAAATTTGTTTTGCAACATATGACCAAAACTGAAGGCGGGTGACTAAGAGGACAACCAAAAACTAATTTATTAATTTCCTAATTATTAATCATCCTTAACCAGGCAGCTATATGTTTTCAAAGACTTTAGAACACAACTCATTTCTAAGCAAGGAGTGACTGTTTCAGTCCATAACACTTTATGGGACTTTTTTTTCCCCCCTTTTCATCAAGGTTACTTTCACTGTTGAAATGTTACCAGATAAGAATGTGAGAAATGAAAGTAGTGAGTTCAAGTGATATGAATTAAAAAAAAAAAAAAAAGTAAAAGGGCATCCTGTGAAGATAAAGCCAAACAAAAACAAAAACAAAAGCAAAAACCCACAAAGGGGAATTAAGATAGTTTGAGGTTGTTGAAAATTTTGCCTCAGTTATACCTATAATACTTATTTTTGTTTTTTTAAGATTTTATTTATTTATTTGAGAGAGAGAGAGAGAGATTGAGAGAGAGCACAAGCTGGGGAGTGGCATAAGGAGGGGGAGAGGCAGACTCCTGCTAATCAAGGAACCTAATGTGGGGCTTGATCGCAGGACCCTGAAATCATGACCTGAGCTGAAGGCAGATGCTTAACCGACTGTGCCACCCAGGTGTCCCTACCGTTAACACTTGTAATGATGAAGACTTAGGTTGCATTTACTGTGTAGCATTAAACATCATTAAACATCACTGTGAAATAGGGTAAGACATTCTGCTAGGTGTCTTGAGAGTATACCTGTTACCATCTTTCCTAACAGTCTGAAGAGTGTGGTAATGGCTAAACCACCACACAGTTCACCATTCAGGCAGTTCTCCTCAACTGCAATTCCAAAAAGATGATTTGCGGTAGAACATGTTTTGGCACTGAGCTCAATAACCTCTGTGAATCCACATTCACAAATGTAGGAAAGCCCCTTTATATGAAACTGGTTGTATCTTTGGGTTTTCACCTCACCCTCCGATTGATGAAATCGAATTCTTTACAATGATCGGTGTGCTGTCTTTTGTCATATTTCTGTTATATTTGTCTTAAAAAATTAAGATATGTGGGAATGCTTCCTTTATCTACTTTAGATACACCTGTGCCCAGTTAATTCATTTAATCATTTTTTTCTCCTCTCCAGATATAGTCCAGTGATGCCTTTCTTGAGTGCTGTTAACGATGTACCAGCTCAATAATTTTATGTAAACTACTTTGATGGATTGCTGCTATTTTTTTGCCATTACATTCAGTCATACAATTAATTTATTCTCTTTATTAATTAAGTAAAAGAATTATCAAGCACTTAAAATGAGGCCTTTGTTTTGCTAATTTCTGTGGAATAAACCTCATGGTATTATAAGCTTGGAACTGCTCTGTATTAGTTTCTTGCGTATACTGTATTCTGTCTTTGGTGTACTGGTTTCCATTAGTAGGTATGGATAGATTCAGGATCTGTCCTCTGTCAGAAGTAGCCTCTGTCAGAAGTGGCTTTGTTTATGGAAGAGCTCAAAAACACGGTCCATCAGACTGCTCATGTTCGTAGATACATCTGGAAAATAAAATTTAGCACAGTTAGTCTCAGAAGATTAGTCCAATAATGGAACAGTAGAACATTTAGCCACCAATGATCATGTTTATATCACACGGCTCAAACATGTTGTTTACTATTTAATCAAATTTATCTGGTTACAGTAGCCATTTCTTTTCCTGTAGATTTTGAGCATCTTTCTGCTCAGTTAAGTTCTGCTTTTGAGTCCTGCTCTTTCTGTAAACTTCACAGATATGCTTGGAAGATAAGTACTTTATGCAGAAGACTTGTCTTCTCTTGATTGTGGTGGTAGGGGTGGTAGTATGATAGGATATTTTTATTTAATATTATTTATTTCCCAACTTGTCTGATTAAAGATAAGATTAGGTCAGTTGGTCCTTCACAGCAGATTTGGCACGAGTTACATTCTCTTCCTAACTACCCACATGATTGGTCCGATTTGAAGAATCTTAAACATACTACACTATTGAAGATGACTAATTAAAAATAAAAGCTTTAAATAAAGCTTTTGCCTTAGTTTTAAGGCCATAAGGAGCTCTTCTTGGAATTTTTGGCTTCTTTTGAGAGCCCACAAGCCATATCCCTTCCCAGGCCTGAAAATAATTTGGCTTCTCACCACAAAATAATATTTTTCCATTTGTTGCTAAGCATTTTGTTGGCATTTTTGGGCCTTTAATTGACAAAATATTTCCAGAGATCAATCTATATTGACTCATTTTTCACTATTTAACAAACATTTATTGGATGCCGATTTTTTTTTTCGCCAGTTTCTCTGCCAGAGATGGGGAATGCACTGATAAGTGTGAAAATCAAATCCTCACAGATCTCTTTTACCACTTTAATTATTTTCATCAGAGTAATGTTACTTTACAGTTTCCTAGAATGAGGTTCAATTCCTTTTTTCTACCTATTCCATGGATTAAATTTTTGACCCTCGATGCCTCCTAGTTGTGTGATCTTGTTTCTTCATCTTCAAAATATATATGAAATATTCATGCTGTTTTTTATCATAGGATAGTTTCAAGAATCAAAAAAAAATGTTTTTATGATTATTGTCACCAATATTATTGTTACTCTTATGTACTTAAGTGTAATGGTATTACCTTTAAGGTCCAAAAATTATCTTCCAGTGGAGAATATTCTGAATCACATATTAAAGATTAGTAATTACCAGAGGGGAGGTGAGTAAAGGGGGGTTGGGTGAAACAGGTGATGGGAATTAGGGAGTGCACCTGTGTGATGAGCACGAAGTGATGTTTGGAAGTGTTCAATTACTATGTTGTACCCCTGAAGCTAAAATAACAACTGTATGTTAACTGGAATTAACATAAAAGCTCTTAAGAAGGAAAAAAAAATAAACTTCTGTGTAGAATCAGAAACAAAACAAAACAAAACAAAAACAAAGCCAGTCACAAGGAAGCCTGTGAGTAGACACAGGCACACCTGTGTGCTAGTACATTTGCAGTGAGTAATTTGCTTCACATCTGCATCATAGCTTTTATGGAAATTAGCCACACAATCTCAGCATTGGCCTCAATGGCTGAAGAAAGTGGCTGCACAACATTCTAGGCCAGATCAACATTTGCTACAATCAAGCAAAGATGATAAATCTGATTTTCCTGACTAACTAGACTCAAGAACAGAATTTCCATCTAAGTTCACCTCAATCCTTACTGAGTGTATTAAACAGACTCTTGATTTTGGCAGCATCTCAGTGCTAGGTCAGCCCTGCTAGCTGAGCTAGCAGTGGGTCTGGGTCATGCCCATAACAAATCTCTCTGGTTATACCAGAAGCAGCGTTTGATGTCCATAGGGTCTTAGTTGAGTTTGAGAATGGTTTCCAATGGAGTGCATACAAACCTTTGCTCTATTATTTCTCCTAATTCTGGCAGACATGGTGTAGTGGTTAAGAGCATTGGACTCTAGAGCCCAACTGGCCAGGTTCAATCCCCAGTTCTTAGGCAAACTCGAGCAAGCCAGTGAACTTCCTGTAAAATGAGGATCACAATAGTATCACTCATTATTAATAATAATGCCATAAAAATTAGTAAGAGAAAAGAAAGTGCCTTCACAAGATACTTTTGAGTACACTCATTCTATTTCTGAATGATTCTAGAATGCTAATATTTTAATATTTTTGTACTTTATAAATGAATTGCTAGTCCAGATTTTGCATTCTGAATGTTGAAAATTTTCTCTATTAATATTACAATCAATGTATAAATATTCTGGTAGCTTACTTTGAGAGCTGGGAATAAATATGGAACTTCCTTCTGAATGGTTAACTTTCTGGGCCATAAGTACCGTATATGTTTTGGAGTTGTTATGGGTTTAAATTTTCAAATTTGAAAAAAAAAATAGTACTTTTTATTTTCATTGAAAATACAGACTTCTGTAACCTGGCAACAAATGTAAAGTATTTTTTTTTTAAGACTTTATTTATTTATTTTAGAGAGAGAGCAGGAGGAGGGGCAGAGGGAGAGGGAGAGAGATTCTCAAGCAGACGGTGCTGAACGTGGAGCCTGATGTGAGACTCAGTCTCATCGTCCTCAGATCATGATCTGAGCTGAAACCAAGAGTTGGATGCTTAACCGACTGAGCCCCCCAGGAGTCCCAACAAATGTAAAGTTTTATTAGTCTAGGTTATTTGATGAATTGATCAGGTATAGCACTAAATATTGATATTAAAGTACAAAAAATGTTCTAATAAATTTCATTCAAGTTACTAAGAATTTTATTACAGATTAAGGTCATTTGAATTATTTTTGATTTCACAAATTAAAATAACATAAAATGAATTAGCCACTTGGTATCTATGTTAATAACTTCAGGGAGTTGATTAGCTTATCCTTGGAATTCTTCCAGACCGAATGGTATTAGAAAGTTTCTTTAAGAATTTAAACAGAAATTGATTTTGTTTAAGATGGTTAGTCAGAATGCATTTAAAAATATTCTGAATTACATTTTATCAATTAAATACTGTAGTGCCTTCATTAGCTTATTACTAATGTGTCTGCAAAATATTAGTGAGTCCTTGTGATGGATGTGAGGAACAAGTGTGTGGTTATCAAAGAAGATTGGCAAATTTGATTTCATTGAAATGCCTTATCAGCCTGTCAAAAAAATTAAGCAGAGAAATAGAGAAAAAGATTCTCACTGCCAGAGTCGAGATAGGATTATTGAAAAAGATGAAGAAGCTATTTTCTGTCAGAAGCTTAAAATCTCTGGAAAGGATCCTGAAGTGACATGTGGAAGAGCGGGAATTAGTTCCTGTTAACCAGCAAAGGACAGGAAGTAAATCTCCCTTACTAAACAATATGCTTCACCAGGTTAGAGACTTTCTTTTACCCTCATTTCTCAGAATTTAACCTGAAGTATAGCATCTGTGAGGTGTTCAATAATAAAACTCCAGTCAAAAGTTAACAAAAAATTATGAAATGAAGGTCAATAGATCACTTATGAAAGATGATAACAGTTTCTGTACCTATATTAGGGACTCATTCATTGACTTAAAAAGGAGATTGAGATTTCAAATATATGCAGCCACACTGGGTTAAGTGTTTGAAGGAAAACTTAGGGAAAGGTGTCAAGAAACCCTAAAAAGTAAAGGGAAGCTAAATGATATGAACATTTTAAGAGGGTTATATGAAAGCATATGGCATATGGTTATTATTCACAGTGATTTTTTGGGCTGCTAGAATCAGAATGAGCTATGTAATTAGACAACCTGTTCGTAATTATTACTGTGATTGGCATTATTTGAAGCACATTCATGATTGTTCCATAAGACCCAGGATTATCATAATTAATGAAAACATGAGTGACTAATTGATGATAACTTCTGCCCTATGAATACAATACTGCTATACTTTTCAGGTTCTTGAGTAAGTCTGCAGAAGGTTCATAATTTACTTGTATATAATGAAGTACTTTTTGTGTTCCATCTTAGTATTTTCCCTTAGCTGTGCCACGTTTTAGATGATATGAGACGTGACATAGTCAACTCGTGTGTTACAAATAAAACAAGGGAGCTGAAGGATATAGTCACGGGAGAGACAATTTAACCCACTTTCTCTGTGTTAGTCACGTTTGAGAATATAGCTGTTCATAGAAACCTGTACAGGGGGTTATTTGGGGTTATGAGAGGCTTACAAAGTCATCTGAGAGAGGCTTATAGAAATATAATTGCTTTTTTAGTTTATGCATTGAATAAGGCATCTTAGAAATTTGTGGCTTGGCAGGGGTTGAGATGTGGTTGATAGTTAAAAGAAATAAGAACATATAGAACTCATTTTAGTTACTTACTGTAAAGCTTTTGTGAAATCCCAGAATAATGGAATATCACTAGAGATCTGCCTGGATTATTGTGTTTATGTATCATTTTCTGTTAAAGGTTATGCAAACAAATATAGTAGTAAAATTTTCAGTACAGTGCTTGTTTCATTGTAGGCGTTAATGGTGATATTTTAAAAATTATTCTTCAATGGCTACTATATATGTGTGTTTACACAAGTTTGATTTTAATATAGATGGAGCGCTTTAACAAACTGCCCATGAAAATGATTATTAACATCTTGGGCATGTGTATTTTAAACATGAGATTTTAAAATGCTAATTTTTAAGATACATTGCTATAGGGAAGCACCATTTATTTTCACTAGCTCTTTAGTTTTATTTCATCCATCCATATGATTTAGCTGTCTATAAAATGTTAACTAATCAGCTAAATAATGACATACTATTTCACAAGTACATTTAGCTAACTTTCAACTGAATAAAATTTGAAATACTTTTGGACATTTTAGAACTTTGTAAAAGTAGGACGACAATATAAAACTGCAGAGTAAAATTCTTTTAATATTTTAGGAAACTCGGAATCCAAATAATTTCTAATTTTTGCAAGTATGGCATGGTGTTATTTGTTTACAAAGATAATAATTGCAAAGTTACAGAGACACCATATCGACACAAATAAAACCTGATTAATATTTTTCCTCCATATATTTGCTTCTCTTTTTTGAATTCTTAATTGTATTCCTCTGCTTTAACCTTTGCCATGGTTTGAATAAGTTGCAGAGAACAAGACTGAAAAACCCAGACTATGCAAACAAAGCTCTATCACTTGTTCTAGTCTTGTGTAGAAAGGCGCTCAGATTAGGAAAGCTTTATGCGGCATTTTGTTGAAGGTGTGAAATCTTAAAGATCTTTATCCCATGGTAGAATAGATTGCAGAGGGGTAAAACATAAATAACATATTATATCTTATTTCTTTGTATTGACAGATCAATTGAGATTGAATGGACTCAGTCATAGACGCTGAAAGCATTTCTACCCATAACCTTACCTCTATTCTCTACTCCCACAGTACTTTATTTATGCTACTAATACTTCACTCATCAGATGGCACTAATGATTTGTACACTTATCTGTCTCCCTTATCATAATGGGAGTTGCTTGGGTCCTAGCTGTGTTTGTTTCCCCAGCCTCTAAAGGATATCACATATTCAAAGCAATTTATAAACATGTATAGAATAAGACTGCATTGTTCAAATATTTAATGTCAGATATTCTTACTGATTTGATTCCATGAATTAGAAAAGTACCTTTATCTATATCCAACAGGACATTGTGAACATTAAATATTTCACCAAGACACTGCTTTAAACAAATGAAAATACTGAAAAAGGAAATACTTGTGTCTATTTGGCTATCTGTATATGTATCTACATACATATCTATATAGGTCTTTGTCTGTAGTTATGTCTAAATCTGCATTTAATTCATACATCTTAGAATTCCAAAGTAAATATCTTACTGATCACCAGTGATCATCACAAAGTTGAATTGTATTTTAGAGAAATAATTGTTACAGTGTCTTATGAGGACAAAGATAATGTCCATACTGTGTGTTCTTTACACATGATTATGCAATTTTGTCCTCTATTTGTTGCTCCTCACCCTAGTCCACTTTCCACTGTTTATTCATAATCTCTCTAAATGTAGGTCTGGTGATGTCACTTCTTAATTCTAGCTTCTTCACTTGCCGTGGAGGATCCTTGATGATTCTGTTCTTGTCTATCTCTCTGTGATAGATATTTACCCCCATTTTACTCCCGGCCATCTGGCACGCAAAACTTGGTAGTCTCCCAAACAAGCCATTATATCTCATGACTTTTCCAAGATACCCCTGTCTGTTCCAAATGCCCTTTTCCGCTGTATCTGTCTAGAAAACTCAAATCATCCTTAAAGATTCAACACTGACTGTCTGTTCAGAGGCTGTTCCGGCCATCCCCCAGGCAGAACAAATCTCAGCCTTCTGTGTGGAGGCACGCTATCTCCTGAACCTACTCCCACTTTTACATACAGCAGGTGGTTTTGTAATATTTGTTTTCATCGTTGTCTCTCCTTTTACTACTATAAAATCTTTGAAGGTCAAGTCCATGTCTTTGTATCTTTTTTATCTCCAGAACCAGGCATACCATCTGGGATATAGCAGGTGCTCAATAAATATTTGTAGAACAAATTCTCTTATTTAATCTTCACAACCACCTATGTTTACAAATGAAGGTGAAGTCTAAAAATACTGAGTAACTTGCTCAAGGTCACACAGCTCATGAATGGCAGATACTTTCCTTGGCGTGTAGGGCACTTTCATCAACTTCGCAGGCACGTGCCTGCCTCTTCTCCCAGGAATACCAAAGAGCCATTTGTGTTCACATCCATCCTCCTAGAAAATTGGGTCCTCGTGGCTGCTCTGATGTAACCCGCTGATGCCCTGAGAATTGTTTTTTGCTGCTCTTTTCATGCCTATGAGCACCTCGCCACAACTTGAACTGGCTAAGGCTTGGCTGTCATCTTCGTCTGGTTTGATGTATCTGACTTTCTTTGATCTTGATTCAGATTAGTCTCTGTTTTTTTTTTTCTTTCTTTGCTGGTGACAGAGTCAAAGTGACTGCCTTGTATTGTTCTTCACTAAAACTGCTCAGACCTTTTGTAGAAACTTGGTGACACCCACCCCACCTTTCAGTAGTATCTCCTGTTTTCCTATGCGCATCCCCGCACCCCCAAGCCTGTGGCTGGATTAGAGTCTGACATGTCCAGGCAGAAGCCATTTTGAAGTGTTAAGGAAGGTAATTTGTCAAGTGTATCTAACGCTGCAGTAAGAATTCTTAATAACTCCCTTTACATGTATTACTAAACTCCAGTCTAGGAAATGTTAATACTGTAAGAAATAATAAAAAAGACTCGATTCTGAGGTTTTATTTATATTTTTAAATGGAATACAATTTACTGCCAAAAGTTGTTTAGCGCATGCTTCTTGGAGGCGGGCCTTTCCTTTCGGGTGCTGGTAGCATGTTGCTTTGTAGATGTTTACTGTCACCTTCCAGCAGCATGTCTAGAAGTGGTCTTCTTCAGTTTGCCCTCCAAAGCAAACTTTTTCCCACGACTCCCATTTCTTTCAGGAGCTTCCCCCCAACTCTTTAAAAAAAATTCCATCAAGTCATTTCTTTTCTTTCTTTTTTTTTTTTTTAAGATTATTTATTTATTTATTTGACACAGAGAGAGAGATCACAAGTAGGCAGAGAGGCAGGCAGAGAGAGAGGAGGAAGCAGGCTCCCCGCTGAGCAGAGAGCCCGATGCGGGGCTCGATCCCAGGACCCCGAGATCATGACCTGGGCCGAAGGCAGAGGCTTAACCCACTGAGCCACCCAGGCGCCCCTCAAGTCATTTCTTAATACTTTCCCTCCATCATCCACTAAGAGGACCAGGGCATGGCGGTATCTGTGTTGGTGGATTTTTCATTCAAAATATCTCTCAGGTACAGGGGTCCTTCACCAGCGCCTTGTTCTAATACATCATTGCCGCCTCCCCTCTGAGCACAACAGCCACTTTCTGCCTCCCGTCTCTGCATACATCAAGCCTCCCTGTATACCACAGATAAGTTAATTTTCCTACGACATTACTTTTATTATGTCATTATGCCTGCTACTGCCTATTTATTAGGACCAGACTCTTCCACCTGGTAACTGAGGACTCACACAGAGGAGTTTTTTTTTCATGTTTTCTCTGCCTGGAGTTGTCCTTTTTAAAAAAGCCGCTTCCCCCATTCATCTAAGTAACCCTTCATCCTTCAACAACCCGCTTTAATGTCAGTTCCCCTGTGAAGCCTTTTCTGAACTAATTAATCATTTCATCCTTTGTGTTTTATAACATCCATCATATTATAATACAGTTAGCTGTTTATCGGTCTTTCTCTTATGCTTTTGAGTTCTTTAAGGTTAGGATCTAAGTCTCTGTCATATATTTCCTCCCCAGACACAGCACAGTATCTGGCACAGAGGAGGAATTTAATACATATTGGTTAAATGAACGAATAAAAAAAAAATAAGGAAGCCTTTCTTTTTTTCCATGTGTTATTCTCAACTCCGAATTTATTCACACTTTCTTTACCTAGCTAAAAAGTCTTTTCACTATTTTCCAAAAAATTCAAATATAATGTATTTTTAAAAATAGTTCAATACAAAATGATATATTCGGTATTATTTGAACAGTTTAAATGTAGACACAGATGAAACGACTCCAAGAAGGGTCTATGTTAGAGTGTTTGGATTTATTCTTACTATTAACATTAAGCTTATTTAAACAAATTTTAAGGGCACCTGGGTGGCTCAGTGGGTTAAGCCTCTGTCTTCGGCTCAGGTCATGATCTCAGGGTTCTGGGATCGAGTCCCGCATCGGGCTCTCTGCTCAGCAGGGAGCCTGCTTCCCCTCTCTCTCTGCCTGTCTCTCTGCCTACTTGTGATCTCTCTCTCTCTGTCAATAAATAAATAAAATCTTAAAAAAAAAACAAATTTTAAAGTTCCACATTTACCTTATTGTGCTGCTTTTTGAAAATGATAGAATAGCTTATCATGGTGACCTTAAAATATGAGCTAGAATAAAACTGTTAGATATGCACCATAAATATATTATTACACACACACACACACAACTTTAAAGTTCCTTCAAGCATCAGAACAAATTCTATTTCTTCCATTAAACTTTGCATAAATAATTCTATTTTACAGATTTTTTTCCCCTTCAGATTTCCTTTGGCATTTCTAGTGTGTAAGAGAAAACCATTATTTTGTTCATTGTATCCAACTATTTTGTTTGATCTCTTACATCACATTAGAGCCAGGATTTCTTGAACTTTATTTTGAAACTTTCTCAGTCTCAGGTTCACAGTAAGCAATTAGTCAATACTTTGTAATTGTTGCTGTTACTATTATTGTAGTTGTGGAGGAAGGTGGGGGAGGGCCCCAGCAGGTGATGGACAAGCTAAGATCTTTTTTTTTGTTTGTTTTAATTTTATAGTGACACAGGTTTTTATAAAAAATTAGCAGCTTCCCTCCTGGAAACTCTTTGTAGTTTTGTTAAATTGGGTTTGCCTCTGGCTAGAATTTTCTTTTTTTCTTCCTTAATTTGAAGTGTTCTCTTTTCTGAATTTTGTGAGTGTTCTTCTGCCAGGCTTTTCTTTCTTCTTTTTTTCCTCTTCTCTTTTAATGCCTTTTTTTTTCTCAATTAAACAATGTCATTCTCTCCAACAATGTAGAAAATGAATCTTTTGCTAATGACTCAACATTACTAAATTTAAGCAGTTTCTTGAAATTCTACTGATGAGGCAAAGGTTTGTTTTTGTTTTCCTTCAGAAGCATGAAGCAACATATCACGTATAACTTATATATTCTTAAACAAGAGAATTTCATTTTCAGAAATTTACCTTAAGTTTCACTTTTGTAATTACTTGGCCATTCACTTTATAGCATTTAAAAATCACATTGTTAGAAAACCAAGATACATGCACTAAATTTTCATATTGATCAATATATACTTATTGGTGCTAAATACTAAAAATTAAGATTCGAATAAAACAGTATTTTAAGTTCAGTTTGCACTGTGGTTTCTATCAGATGTTTGAGTTATATAATGGAGTGGGCAGTTACTATTTAAAGAATTGAATATTATTTTTTCTTTGGAATGAAAACCACATCTTTAATTTGTATTTTGTATAAATAAAAGTGTTCATTGGTCAAGTTGAAGTATGATGATATATTCCAAGTTCCTACCCAATAAATTCAATATCAAATAGTTTTAATGTGCATTTTAAATTGAATGAGTAACAAGATTGCATAACTGCTTAAGAGTAATATTAACATGTTTATTTTGGAAATACACGATTTTCTCTTATTCTCTCAATCTAAGCCATCTGTCTTTTTATTCTTAAAATTTTATTTAAAAAAAAAATTATTTATTTATTTATTTATTTATTTGACAGACAGAGATCACAAGTAGGCAGAGAGGCAGGCAGAGAGAGAGTGGGGGAAGCAGGCTCCCCTCTGAGCAGGAAGCCCGATGAGATGCCAGGGCTCAATCCCCAAACCCTGAGATCATGACCTCAGCCGAAGGCAGAGGCTTTAACCCACTGAGCCACCCCGGTGACCCTATTAAAATTTTAAATCCCAAGGTCCAATCTCACTCTCCTTAATTTGTCTTGAATTTGGAACTTAATTTGAGAAGAAATACAGTACTAGTTTATGTCATATTTGTGAATTTGTTGTAAGTTTGAACTTCTCATCATGGGCTCTTAGGGTCTGATGCAGACTTCTGGGACCAGTTCAATCCCAGTTCAGTGGGACCATTGGTGTGAAACTCTCAGACCAAAAAAGGACTGAAGAAATTAGATCTGTAGTCCACAGAGTATAAAAATATGCTATTAGAAATAAACATGATAGTATACAGTTGGCTGGAGAACTAATTAAATTATTGATTAAACATACTAAATCATTGAACAAATGGTGATGAAGTAAGATGACTCTTTAAAGCCAGATTTAAAGAACACACATATATAATGTCTAGTTAACTATTCCTTTTTTAGCATATTTATTCCCCATTTCCATTTTTGTAAAAATCCAGGATTGGTGTACTCCCAGCTTGAAATTACAACTCACTCAGAAATAACACGCTGTTTATCTGCTGGCTCAGAACTAGAAGGCTCCAGGAGTGAGCTCAAAATTAGCTATAGCAATTTAAGTGTTGCAGTCTTTAATCTCGGTAATGATACTCCTCGAGTCTGAACTACCTAGGGGCTATTTAGCCCTCCTTATCTCTTGCAACTTCTTTCCTCTCTCCCTCCTCCCTCAACGAAGGCGGGAGGCCAGAGGACTAAGAGCTCCTAGCATTTTTGTTAAAACCCAAGCTGTTTCTTTAAAGCAGGCTTCTTAAAACGACAGAGAACTTTTTCTTTACAGTTTTTTCTAACCTAACAAATCAGCTTTTATCAGAGCAAATACAAAGGTCTGAACATCACACAGAATAGATGTCTGATGATTTCCTTTGTTTTCACAACTTTATGATAATGGGTCATTAATACCTGTTGAGCTCTACTTTATGTTCGTTATCCTGAAGTCACATATATATCCACAGATATTACAGTTTTATGTCAATTTGCCTTTTGCTATTTGTTGGGGTCTCTTGAGGTTCTTTAAGAAGATAAATGGTGTGTGTGTGTGTGTGTGTGTGTGTGTGTGTGTGTGTGTACTAGAGAGAAAATGAGGTGGGGGGAGGACAGAGGAAAAGTAGACAGATTAGTGAGAGAGAGAATGAGCTGTTGAAATGGTATTATCCGTAAATGGTATAAATAGCAAAATGGCACTGGAACCTGGAAATTTAGTTCTTATTCCTATGTTGTACTTAACGAAAAAGGTTATTTGGGACTGGAACTGTGGGCTGGATCCTGTAGAACACACAAACAAGCTTAGTCTATTTCACATAGGTGCCCACTATCTGAATTTGCTCTAACCGCTGTTAAAGCACCGTCCACTGTTTTTAAATCTATTTAAGGCCCATTGTAGCCCATTGATTTTGTTTCGTGTTGCACTCAAATCAACCACCTTCATTTCAGAGTAACTTAGAGGCATTTTATTTACTGGGCTTTCCTTGGGAGTTCAGTCTCACCACTGACGAGCATCGTCAATGAAGTAACACACATTCTGTTCGTGTTGTCCCATGCATTCTGTCATAACCATGAACCACCTATGATATTGCCCCGTCTACTGTATTGCAGGAAAAACAGAGGTTTCTGACGGATGTTCTGCACGAAGTGATGCTGCTTGATGGCTTGGCCAGTTCCCACCCAGTATCACAGGAAGTGCTGCGGGCCACAGACATTGACAGGGTGTTTGACTGGATCGCCTACAAAAAGGTGGGAATAGATAAGACCCAAGCGCCAACTGGATATTTCACTATCCCGGGGAAGCCCAACTATTTCATGCGAGATATATTCTCTCCATCCTGGCTGATAGAAATGGACTGAGTTAGAAAATATAGAGTCACAAGGTTCATGTCATTTTATGAGTTAGGGCTTTGCTTTATAAATCAGCAAGATGGAGATGAATGTTTGCCAAACAATGCATAGAAATGTTGGAAGTATTAATGAATAAATGTTTGGAGCCTTGATATGAAATTGCTGTACAAATGGTGTTGTGTCAATGTCAGTTTTTATTATTATTAATAGGAGAGCTGACCTAAACAGTGACAGATTATTTGTCATCAATGCCCCTTAAATACTTAACTTGTTTTGCTTGGCTGGTACAAATGGGTGTAGGCAGTGACATATGTATTTTATAAATATTATTTAAGGGACATTTAGGAGATTAAACATCTTTCTTGGATAGTAATCATGATAAGTGAAATTTTAATTTAATTTAAATTTAATTTAATTTAATTAATAAATTTAATTAATTTATTTAATTAATTTATTATATATTATATATAATATATATTAATTTAATCAATAAATTTAATTTAATTTAATTTATAAATTTATAAATTAATAAAATTTAATTTAATTAATTTTAGACTTTGACTGACAAAGATTTTGGACCAATGACTAGACACAGAAATAAGACACACTCTGAAATTTTTCCCATTGTTACGTGGATTAAGATTTTTCCTGTCTCTATCCCTTAGTTGTTCTCATTTAACATAAATATGTATATCTCTTTTTTTAATACTTACACCTACTTGGGAATTGTGAAAATAGTGTTAAAGTCTCGTTCAACTTTGGCGTAGATCGAATTGCATTTACTGGGATTTCCATGTACTTTATTGATTTAAGTTTTTAATTGATTAAGTTAATGTTTTAAGTTTTTAAAAGCTGTTGCTAACATTTTTCCTGATATATTCCTATTTACAACTAGAGGTGAAATAAGGTACACTAATTTAGATTTTGGTTTTGTACTCATGAAATGACTATCTCAATGACTATGAGTTAATATTATATATTATAATATGTAAAGATACAAATTGTGTTAGAAAATATCTTTTCAAGTCATGGATCTTTGCATTGGCTATAAAAGGGTTTCAGATGTTTTGGAAAAATAAGTGGAAGTATAGAATCATATTTAAAACATATGTTACTATATTTATGTAAAATATCAAAATTTAAAATATGTATTTTTTATATATGAGGTTTTCTTACTACATATTTTTAAAGTTCTTTGTTTGAATTTGGTGTAGTTAGTACATACTTTTATTAGTTTTGGGGGTAGAATTTAATGATTCATTAGTTGCATATAACCCTCAGTGCTTATTACATCAAATGCCCTCCTTAATGCCCATCACCAATTACCTCTTCCCCTAACCACCTCCCCTCCAGCAACCCTCAGTTTGTTTTCAGTGTCTCTTATGGTTTGCCTCCTTCTCTATTTTCATCTTATTTTTCCTTCCCTTTCCCTATGTTCATCTGTTTTGTTTCTTAAATTCCACATATGAGTAAAATCGTATGGTATTTATCTTTCTCTGACTGACTTATTTCACTTAGCATAATATCCTCTAGTTCCATCCACGTGATTGCAAATGGCAAGATTTCATAATTTTTGATGGCTGAGTAATATTCCATTGTATTTATATATCACATCTTCTTTATCTATTCATCAGTCGATAGACATCTGGGCTCTATTCCATATTTTGGCTATTATTGTTAGTGCTGCTATCAACATTGTGGGGGGGTGCCCCTTCAAATTACTATGTTTGTATCCTTTGGATAAATGCCCAGTAGTGCAATTCAAGCATGGGGCTTGAACCCACAATTGCAAGATCAAGAGTCACTTGCATACTCTACTGACTGAGCCAGCAAGGTACCCCCATCTCTTGCATTTTTGTTAGTAGCCATTCTAACAGTTAATGTAGTAATGTCTCATTGTGGGTTTGGTATGCATTTCCCTGATGATTAGTGATGCTGAGCACCTTTTTACATGGGTCATTTGATCAATTTTCTGTCTTCTTTGGAAAAAAATGTCTTGTCACATCCTTTGCCCATTTTTTTCCTTTGTCTATTTTTAATTAGATTATTTGTGGGGTTTTTTTGGCTATTGATTTGTGTGAGTTATTTATACATTTTGTATGTATTGCTCCCTTATGCAATATATATTTTGTGAATATTTTCTCCCATCTTGTAGGTTGCCTTTTCAATTTATTGGTTCTTTCCTTGCTGTGCCAAAGCTTTTAGTTTGATGTAGTCCCATTTGTTTGTTTTGCTTTTGTTGCCTGTGATTTTGTTGTCTTATCTAGGAATTCATTGCCAAGACTAAAGTCAAGAATCTTTTCCCTTATGTTTTCCTTTAGGATTTTTATGGCTTCAGGTCTTACATTGAAATATTTGATCCGGGGCACCTGGGTGGCTCAGTGGGTTAAAGCCTCTGCCTTCGACTCAGGTCATGATCTCAGGGTCCTGGGATCGAGCCCTGCATCGGGCTCTCTGCTCAGTGGGGAGCCTGCTTCCTCCTCTCTCTCTGCCTGTCTCTCTGCCTACTTGTGATCTCTGTCTGTCAAATAAATAAGTGAAATCTTAAAATAAATAAATAAATAAATAAATAAATAAGAAATATTTGATCCATTTTTAGTTAATTTTTGTGAATTAACTGTTCAGTTTCATTCTTCGGCGTACGGATATCCAGTTTTCTCAAGACCATTTGTTGAAGAGACATCTCATTGTGTGTTCTTACTGCTCTTGTCACAAATTAATTGACCACAAATGCTTGGACTCTCTGTTCTTTCTGCTCTACTGGTTCTTTGTAACCAGTTTTTGTTTTTGTTTTGTTCTTGTCTTGCCAGTACCATACTGATTTGATCCCTATAGCTTTGTAAGGTATTTTGTATCAGGAAGGGAGATACCTCCAGCTTTGTTCTTTTTTTCTCAGGGTTGTTTTGGCTATTTGAGGTCTTTAGGATATGGAGATCTCTCTCTCTCTCTCGATATATACTCTCAATGTATAGAAATATAGATATCTGAAAAAAGCCATTGGAATTTTGATAGGGATCGTATCGAAACTTTAGATCGCTTTGGTTGGTATAGAGATTTTCACAGTATTAATTCTTCCAATCCAAGATCATAAGATATCTTTGCATTTATTTGTGTCTTCGTCAGTCTCTTTCATAAATGTCTTATGGTCTCAGTGTAGAAGTCTTTCATCTCCTTGGTTAAATGTATCACTAAGTATTATTTGCCTTTGATGCTATTGTAAATGGGATTGGTTTTTAAATTTGTCTTTTAGATAGTTCATTGTTAGTGTATAGAAACACGATTGATTTCTGTATGTTGAATTTGTATCTTGTAATTTTACTGAATTAATGTATTAGTTGCACTTTTGGTGGAGTCTCTAGGGTTTTCTATATCATCTACACAAAGAGATAATTTTACTTCTTCCTTTTTGACTTGGATACATTTTATTTCTTGTTCTTGCCTGGTTGGTTTGGCTAGGATTTCCAGTACTGTGTTGAATAGAAATGATGAGAGTGGGCATCCTTGTCATTCCTGATCTTAGAGGAAAGGATTTTAACTTTCACCACTTTGTATGATGTTAGCTATGGGCTTGTCTTCATATCTATGTATCTTTAAGTACTACTGTATGCTTTAAGTACCACTAAAATACTGTCCATCCTGTGTGTTTTCAAGTGATGATAGATCTACTGGATTTTTCAAAGAAGATTTTACAAGAAAGAAATTTTAACAGCTATACTGAGATATAATTAAAATACAGTAAATTGTTCATGTTTGAAAGGTACAGTTTGATATAGTCTGACAAACGTATACACAGTGAAAACATCACCACGATCCAGTTAATGAGCATATCTATCAAATGTTTTCTCATGCCTCTTTGTAATCACTTTCCCATTTTTACTCTTTCCTCCACTGATCAACTTTGTCACTATCGATTAAATGCATTTTCTAGAGTTTTATATAAATGAAATCATACACAGGTACTCATTTTTGTCTGCTCTCTTCCACTTAACATAATGATTCTGAGAATCATTCATGTTGTAGAATATATGGATATAATACAATTTCTGCATTCTCCTGGATATTTGGGTTGTTTCTAGTTTTTATCTGTTACAAATAAAGCTGCTATGAACATTTGTATGCAGCTCTTTGTATGTATATTTGCTTTTATTTCTCTTGGGTAAATACCTGGAAGTGGAATGTCCAGATGATATGATAGGTATGTTCAATGTTTTAAGACTGGTGATCTGTTTTCCACTGTAGTTGTACCATTGTACCATGGTATATTCCTGCTGAACCTGTATCAAAGTTCTACTTTCTCCACATCTTCACCAGCATAAACATGTTATAATCAGTTCTCTTAATTTTAGATATTTTAAAATATATAATATATGATATAATATAATATAATACATAAATTATAAATAAACACATTTTATTTATTTGAGAGAGAGAGAGAGAAAAAGAGAGCATGAGCCAGGGGTTTGAGGGGAAAGAGAAGCAGACTCCTTGCTGAACAGGGAGCCAGCATGGTGCTCAGTACTGCGACCCCAAGATCATGACCTGATCTGAAGGCAGACGCTTAAATGACTGAGCCACCCAGGCACCCCTAATTTTAGATATTGTAATGGTATCTCACTGTAGTTTTATGTTACGTTTCTGTAACAACTAATGATATTGACCAGTTTTTCACTTGCATATTTTCCCTCATGTATCTACATTATGGAAGAGTCAGTTCAAATCCTTCACCCATTTTTTTTTAAAATTTGATTGTTTTATTACTGAGCTTTTTTTAAAAAAAAGGTTTTATTTATTTATTTGAGAGAGAGTGTGAGCAGGGGGAGAAGCAGAGGGAGAGGGACAAGCAGACTCTGCGCTGAGTGTGGAGCCCACTGTGGGGCTCAGTCTCAAGACACTGATATCATGACCTAAGCCAAAATCAAGAGTTGGACGCTTGACACACAGATTCTTCATATACTCTGAATACAGATTCTTTATCAGATATATGATATGCAAATAATATTTTCCCCAATTTGTGACCTGACCCTTATTTTTATAATGGTGAATTATTTCATAATTTAGAAATTTTGCATCTATGTTCATGAGGGATATCAGTCCGTAGTTTTGTTTTCTTATAACATCTTTTTCTGGTTTCATTATCACTATAATGCTAGCCTCACAGAAACTATTACTTTTTTTTTTTTTTTCAGTTTTCTGGAAGAATTTATGTACAATTTATGTTCTTTTGTTGTTGTTGTTAAATATGTGGTAGTATTTACCAGTATAGCAATTTAACCAATACAGCCTGGAATTCCTTCATGGGAAGATTTTTGACTAGTAACTTAATTTTTAAAATATTAGCAGGTTATTCAGGTTATTTAAGCTTCTTGAGTAAGCTTTGTAGTTTGTATCTTTTCTAGGATTTGGCTCATTTCATCTAAGAAGTTTAATTTATTGGCATCAAGTTGTACATGATATTCTCTTATCAGTTAATAACCACAGAATCTCTAAGAATGTCACCTCTTTAACTCCAGATATTGTTAATTTTTGTCTTGTCTTTATGTAGCTAGAAGTTTATACACTTTATTTTCTGAACTCAGGCCTTTGATTTAATTGATTCTTATTCTTCCTTTCTTTTTTTTTTTTTAATATTTTATTTCTTTATTTGAGAGGGAGAGAGAGAGAGAATGAGAGGAGAGAGGTCAGAGAGAGGTCAGACTCCCTGCAGAGGCAGGGAGTCTGATGTGGGACTTGAACCCAGGACTCCAGGATCACGACCTGAGCCAAAGGCAGTCGCTTAACCAACTGAACCACCCAGGCGCCCTTGCTCTTGCTTTCTATGTCATAGATTTCCTCTCTAATCGTTACTATTTTCTTCTTTTTTACTTTGGATTTAACTTACTCTTTTTTATGGTTTCATTAGGTGTAAATTCAGGTCATTATTTGGAGACATTTCTTTTAGTTCAGATGTTTATTCCATACATTTTCTCTTAAGTGTACTGCCTAAAGTATGCCTCAGATTTTGATATTTTGAGGTTTCATTTTCAATCACTTTAGGATAGTTTCTAAATTCCCTATTTGATTTATTAGTTGCCCCATGGGTTATTTAACTTGTGTTATTTCATTTATGAATATTTGAAGATTTTCCAGAATTTTTTTTTCCTGTTATTTATCTCTTATTTAATTCTGTTGTGGTCAGTTAAACATATTCTGTATGACTTGAATTTTCTTAGAGTTGAGGCTTGTTTTATGGCTTAGAATTTGATGTCTGCTAGTAAATGTACCATATGCTCTTCAAAAGAATGTGTATTCCACTGTTGTTGGCTGGAATATTTTATGAATCCCAAGTAGGTCAAAATGGTTGATAGAGTTGTTCAAGTCTTTTATATCCTTACTGATTTTCTGTCTACTTATTCATCATGCTTTCTTGACGAGCCCTCATTGTTTGGATTCACTCACATCATACCGAATCAAACATCTAAAAATTCAGTGAAAAATAGTGGCTCAGGTACTGTTGGACTATCTGAAAAATAATCTTCAAATGTTAATTTGGAAAAATAAAGATTAGAGCAATTTGGCTGAATTATCCGGGACTTTATTTTGAGAACCTCTGTATCAGGCCTTGATGTACAGCTTGTCCCTTAGTCTAGGTCTCTGTTTGGCTTCTCTCAGGCTCTTCCTATCAGATAAGTTAGTTTGTAGATAATATGCAATAACCAGTTTAACTTTGTAGGTAGCACAGGTAAACCATGTCATTCTGGGATGTATGACAGTTGATATAGATAATTGTACAGGCATAAATAAGATCAACAGTTAATGTTATTGTACAGGTATAAATAAGATCAACAGTTAATGTTTGTTGCATGCTTCTTGGTGCCAGGCGCTATGCCAAACTTTACATTTATTAACTCATTGAATTCTCATAATCCCCGTATTGTATGGTAATTTAAATGATTCTCATTTTAAAGATGAGGACATTGGGTCTAGCAATAATATGTTTCCCAGGAACTTAAGTTCCAGAACCATTGTTCTTAAACACTACCATATTTTATCAACCAGTGTGGCTGGAGCATTCATTCAGAATAATCTGATAAGCTTCTGTTCCTATTCCAGGGACTGTGTGCTAAGTACTAGGATATAACAATAAGGCACAACCTAACTCAAACCATCTTGAACAATAAAAAGGAATTTGTTGACTGAATAATTGATAAATCTGAGATGTAGTAGTAGTTTTAGTAATGGTTGACTCCAGATATTTTAACAATATCATCAGAAATCTATCTTTTATCAGCTTCTTAGCTCTTTATCTCTATTTAGATTATTCTTAGGTGACCCCAAAGAAATTAGTCTGGTAGAATCTTCAACTTTGTGATCTAATGAGCTCAGAGAAAGAGCAAACTTCCTTTATCACAACAGAATCTATAACTGTTTCCACAAAGGGTTATGATCACTACTGGCCAATCCCTGTGTCCACAGGATGAACAATTCCTACAGATATTCTGACTAGATAGCATGGGTCATGAGCTCATCCTCCGGCATAAGAGATAAATCACATAATTAATAGGCCCTTGGGATCACCTGAAGGAGGGTTTCCAAAAAAAAGGAAAAAAAAAAGATAGCTAGAAAAAGTAATGGATGTCAACCTCAGAATTTTAGGTGTTATGATAAAAATATGTACAACGTATAGCTGCCAGGGAAAGGGGAAGCAGAGTGACAAAAAGACAAAGGAGGACCATTCTATCGAGGAGGTTTAGAAAAGGAAGACCCTGTTGCTCCTTGATTGATTGGAACATCAAATTCAACATGGTTATAGAACAGCGAGTGTTTGGGACAATAGGCAGGCTGAGGAGATAAGCCCGTAAGAAGTGGAGGACCTCTTGTGCAATACTAAGAAGTTTGATCTTTATCCAGCAGGCTGAGAAGAGCCAACAAAGAGTTTCAAGTAGTGGAGTAACATAATTAATATTGTATTCTAGAAGGAATATTCCTAGAGGTGTGAAAGGTTAAAATAATAAAAGGTTGTAATGACTAGAGTTGTAGTATATAAAACTTATTATTTTTTCTATTGTAGTATGTGGTACTTAATAAAAACTTTTTGCTACTCCTTTTCTGTGCTCTATTCCCTGAAGATCCCTGTTACTAAACAACATTAACCTCTGCCAACAATCAACCTCTCATTGCATCGGTGCTTTGTTGGCTTATCATGTCTTGTAATTATTTCTTTAATAATTATTCAAATTATTCCCATTTCTGTTTTTTTGTTATTCCTCCTGCATAGTAATTTCATTACACTTTAAATAACTTTTTTGAATAGAAATATATTATGGGGTAGAGAATATTATACAGAAATAAATGTTAGGAACCAATAGACCAAATACTAATTTTTGTAGATTTGAATTTAAGAACTGAGTGGTTTTGAATAAATACTGAGTGATGTTCAGTACAGATAGTCTCAAAGCCAGGATTTAAAGAAAGATAAACTCTTAAAATTGCATACATATTTTTAGAATGGGAAGAGAAAAATGCGAGAGATAGTCTATTAAAAAAATTACATTCCAGTGAAATAACAATTTTCCATTTTAATAGTAATTGAAAATGTAGATGCTTTTTCCTAAAGTATAGTGGAAACAGGAAATACTGTCCATAGATAAAATGACTGGAAAAGATGGATTGAGATAGTCTCATTGCTCTAAAAGCACAAAGGGAAATAAGAATCAATGACCCAATGACCTGGATGATGAAAGTGAGCAAATGCTCATTAAATTTACATATGATGCCAAATTGAAGAGAATTGCTACAGGCTTGGGAGAGAGAAAGAGATTGCCGAATGACTTCAGCAAACTTAGACAGTATCGTTTAAAAGCAAGAACGCTTTTGAACAATTCTTGTATCAAGGCTGATATATTTTATGAAAATCCTTGTGTGGCTAACGAGGAAAATGTGTACAATTTCCATCATCTTTAGAAATAGATATGAAAAGGCCAGTTATTTGCATCTGTTGTCCTTTCTGATAACATGTTTCCCATCTACTGTATCGTGTCAGCCGGGCCGCGATCAGAACACAGAGAAAGCGCATACCAACTCTACAAGCAGAGCAGGTTGTTTCTGCAGAAAACAAAAACATGACGGTCACTTCCTTCAAGAATATAACTCAGTCATAGACATAAAACATATGAAATAAAAACAGAGATTATACTAAGACTAATGGTAACACACATCGCTCACTTAATGAGCACTTACTATTTACAAGGCATTTTGTGAAATGCTTTGCAGGTATTATCCCATTGATCCCTGATAGAATACTTGGAATGTAAGCATTTCTAACCCATTTTACTGATGAGGAAACTGAAACTTAAGAAATGAAGTGATTTCTACAGGGTCGGACATCTAGCAAGTGAACAAGCCAACAATTTGAAATCAGATCTATAACACTTTTCACAAATAAATATATTTTAACGCAGGTTATGGTATGAACCATCTTAGCGGATGACCAATTTCAAGTTCCGGCCATCTTCATTTCTCTCTTTCTGATCTTTTTTTCAGGAAACCTTACTGTCTCTGCTGTCAGAATATTTCCAGTATTTATACTTTCTCATCCCCCCTGACTTCATCTCTTATTACTGTCTTTTCACTCATGGTCCTCCTGTTCCCCCAACTCTTTTGCTTTCCCTGAAATCCAACTAAACTCCCACACTAGGGTGTTTGAACTGGCTGTTCCCAAGGTAAAGACTGATGTTCCTCCAGATGTTACCATGATTCTAACCCTGTTTTCCTTCAAGACTTCACAGCAATGTCACCTTCTCAAAGAAGGTGTCCGTTTTAACATGTCAGCTGACACCCTCTTCTTTTTCCTCACTCATTTCTCCTTTTCTGATCCACTTACTGTTTGGGGCTGTTTAGGGATCACCTTCTAACATGTTACACAATTTTCTCAATATTGTGCTTACTATATTATCTGGCTTCCTGCTTTCCACCATTGAATGTGAGCTTCATAAAGGGAGGGGGTCTCTCTGTGTTTTTCATTGTTTTCCAGTACTCGTTATACTGCCCGCGTATAGTAGGCACTCACTAAGAATTTCTTGAGTTGAATTAAAGCAAATGTAAGGGAAGTGATATAAACGAAACATTATGGTGTTTCAGAGGGAAAGATCCCATCTGTTTATAGGAATTAGGAAAAAGAGTTGGCACTTGAAATAGGATTAATGAGTTTCAGATATATTCCATAAGAATTCCGGAGGGGGAAGGAAGATTGTGTTGTCCAATCATCCTGGTTCCTAATGGGTTCTGTCACATGTGGCCTGACCCCTGAGCCCTACACCTCGTGGGACCCCTTTCCTGTGAGCTCAGCTCTTCTCCTGCTGTCTCTGCATTCTCCTGCCTCAGGCACATTAGCCTCCTGCTCGACGAGTCTTTCCAGCCCTCGCTCTTCTAAACAGATCCTTCCTCACAGCTTTGGTTCTTACTCACAGTCTACTACATACACACCATCAAACGAATACAACTGATGACTATTTTGGCTTCTTCTTTGACACATTTGTGCATACTTTATTGTATAGTGTGCATAATATATATATGTATAGCTTTGCTGTGCATCTGGTGTATTATATATATTGATGAACTATAGCACTTGTGGTTACTTCTGTCCAAACAGTTGGACAAGAGCGTTTGGGTCAGGTTCATAATGGCAATATACTATTAGTAGGAATAATAGTATTAGTTGCTCTTTGAGTGTCTGCTTTGCCACTGGACATCCATTTAATCATCTTTACTTTCCCACTTCTGCGAGGTGGGTATAATGATCTTCACTTTTCATAAGAGTAAACAGAGGCCCAGGCAGTTTAACAGTGTTCACAGGATCTTAGGAGTCAGACCTGGGTTTTACATCTTGTTTCTAACTCACGTTCCTTCCACTTTACCAGGATACTTTCTTTAAGTAATTGCCTATTATGTCATTGTTTCAGTAGGAAGTATGGTTTGGGTTATATATATATATATATATATATATACTAAAGGAAGGGATTGTTCCCTGAATGAAAAAGTACAGTATTTTTAAAATAAATAATGGACTGCTATACACATAAAAAGAAGGGTTATGCAATCTGGAAGTAATAATCACTGGTTATGATCATCTCAAAAAGAAAATATGGACAGTTTAGGAGATTGAGAAAAATTAAGCAGAGGAGAGAGGCAGAGAGAGGGATGAAGGGTGAGAGAGAGAGAGAGAGATTGATTTAGAAACAGCTGGAGATAAATTCTATCAGAAAAAAGATAAAGAACTTACATATGTCCAGCCTGGAGGAGAGAGGGCAAAGAGGTGACTTAATAATTGGTTCTAATATATGAATGCTCATTATAGGAAGGCTGCTCACTACTTCTCTGTCAACATCAAGGTCTGAGTAAGATAAATAGCCTTAAATTACAGGAAGAAATTTCAGCTCCATCTAAGAAAGAATTTCTTGACAGAAAAGGGAATGAAACATTTCAGTGTGAAATACCAAGGGTTAGAAAATCTTCATTCTCTGATATTATTTAAAAATAAAATTAAGAACTTGCTCCCAAATTAGCAAAATAATTGAAGAAGGGCACTAAAAGAATTCCTCCTGGGTCTTGACTTCATAGTATATCATAATCAAATAATATAATATAAAATTTATAATCTACTAGAAATTTATTTTGTATGCCAATCTTTATGTATCACTCAATTTCTTGAATATAATTGTAGAAGTGTAAATGTAAAGGCTGCAAACTACTTGTGTCTCAGGTAAAATGGGGAAATTTAGAGATAATTCCCAAACATCTCTGAATCAATTGTTGATATCTGTAAATAATTATGGAAAGAATATCCATGATAGAACATACTTTAGAAATTCCTTCCCTTTATTACCATGAAGCTTATCTTTGTCCTAGGCTTTGAATTACCATTTTTTCTAGGCCAGAGGTGATTTTAAGAATATCATGTAAAGGAAATGCCTTTTTGCCCTTGCAAAGAAAATGTACATGGTGGGAGGAGATGACTTTATTGACATTTTTCTGATAAATGCCTTTAGCACTTCCGGGTAAATTATTAATTTGTGCAATTTGCTGATGGAGGCATGTTTTCTTTTGCACATGTGTTTGACTGACTCATCACCATCTGGCTGATGGTTCCTTTCTCTTTTTTTCTTTCTCAATTCTTAAAACAGCTTGCTTTTTTCTTTTGAGTCACTTGTACATCTTCTCCATTAGCTCTAAATCTATGATTTAGAGTTACTTGACGAAATTGAAAGAAAAAGTACATATTTGTGGAACTAAGTCACAGGTTCCTCCATCATGTAAGGAATGGATTAATCCCACTGGAAGGATTCTCATACTCACCTGCCCTTCTGTGTCTCATTGTTTTGATATTAACTAATGGTTCAGTATATTACTTTTGAATTCCTCTGCTGCACAAACTTTCTGTGTTTTTGACTTTGCTGAAATGTTTCAGAAGGTACAGTGTTGGTTTTGACTTTATTTATTTATTTATTTTGCTTTTTTTGTGAAAGCCAGAGGGGTGATCACACAATGTAAGAGGCTTAAGGGTCAGAGCTGTGTAACTCCAACTTGTAGAACTTGGCTATAGGAAGATTGTGCTTCTGCAGCTTTCTGAAATACTTTCACAACTACACTTGTTCTGAGTGTTTTGTTTATGCAAAAGACTAATTCTAATGACTTTTGCCATGGTTCACTCATACCAGACTTAAGAAGTAACCAAAATTAAGAACAAAAAGTACCATTTTGATTAGTGTAAATGGGAATATAACAACGAGAATTCCATTCCTATAAGTTGCTCACCATGTTACTATATGTGATTTTAATTCCATTAGGTGAGGAGGCAGCTATAGTGCATCTCAGAAAGAAATGGGCTTCTCTTAATAGAATAAGATCAATTCAGTCAGTAGGCCTGTGAATCTTAAAATGTTTCATACAAGATATTCAGGGAAAAATAGCAATTGAAGATAAAAACCAAAAGGAATTGGGAATCAGCCAATGCATAGTCCCCTGGCACATTGGGGATTGCAATGTTTTGAATAGGTTTTCGGAATAACAGCAGGCTTCTATGTTGGTTAGAAAAGGGACAAGTGAAGTTAGGAATAAATTAAGATTTAAAGGATAAACAAGCAAGGCAACTGGAATTAAAGGTTGACATTGTGACAAATGAGAAGCACAGGAGAGGGAAAAGGAGAACAGGAATAAAATTTCCTTTTCACAAAAAAGAATGTTTGGAGAAAATAGAGAATAAAAACATTCACAATGTAATTTTTGTTTGTGTACTTACAACAATGGAATAGGTTGGAAGAGGTTGAACTGAATTGAATTTTCATGGAGAACAATCCTGAATGGGCTGTGTTGTAGCATCTGACGGATTCACACCTTTTTCCTCGACAGAGTCACCCTCCATTTTTAATCAACCATACGTGGTATATTTAGATAATATAAAAATCTTTAAGAATGCTAAATAGTTACCAGTGTTGCATGCAAAGTTCAAAAGAGTTATTCCCCAGTTACCCAAATGACCCCTAGGGACCCTTTTCATTACTGTTCCTTTTACATGTGAACCCAGAGATTCTCTCATCTTATTACTAAAAAAAATGTACCTTCTAAGTATTAAACAATGTGCCTCTATATTCATCAAAAACTTTTATATAAGTCTCAATCAGAGTTTTTGTTTCAAATAGGCCGAATGGTGTCACTATGCTGGGCTGATACAATTCTAGTCAAACAAATAAACAAAAACTCTTTCTGTTTGGCCCATGTCGGCTTACTGAAGGTAAATATGCTATTTCCTTTGAAATAATGAAAATAGTTCTTTGGGCACACTTTCACAGATGTTTTCATGGATTCTTTCAGTGGGGGCTAAGGGCCATTCGATGACCTACTGAGAAAATTATCTAGAGACTACATGTTTTCTATATCTTTTATCATTCATGCTATTGCGTATTTCCTGGTAGCACTGAATCAAGTTTTTGATTTTTCTGCTTTTTAAAAAATAGGATGTCTTACAGCTTTTTTGAGTTGTCTTTATGTCAGTATTAGAAGGCTTGACCGTGATTTCATACAACATATTCTTACCTTTAAAAAAACAGAAAGATTAAAAAAGTACTGAAGCTGCCTTTTGTCTTGAGGGCATTTTTCCAACTGGGAGAATTTGAGCATACTTTTCAGGGTTTCACAAAGATAGGAAAAGAAGACAAAGCCTAAGGTGAGAAGTTTAATGGGAGGCCTCCCACAAAGCCAGGACCTTAAAGATCTGTACCCTTAGCACACAGGTGAACTAGAAATAAACCTATCTCCTTCCTCGGGGGACTGCAGAGAAATTGTCTGTTCCAAATTTTCCCCTGAAAATTTGTGACCACAAGTAACACTTGCATGGCATTGCAGCTCAAATGAAAATGACCTTGGTATACTTAAACCTCAAGACAGGATTTTAATTTAAAATGCTTGTTCCTGCACTAGAGGGGTCCCCAGATGCCAGATGGAAGCTAAAACAAATCCTTTCTAGAAATACGTGCTTTTGTATCACATCTCAAAAGATTTCCACAAATAAATCCCAAGTAAAAAGAGCATCTCGCAGTCAAAAATCACTAATCATGCAAGGAACCAAAGTCCTGTGAATCTGAGATAGCTAAAACAATTGAGAGCAGAATCATTCATGCAAATAATGAAAACATTGGGTATATGAGACACAGAATATAAAATGGCATGTTAATAAATTTGAGGGAATAAAAAGAGACTTGGAAATAAAAGCAAAATGCAAGCAGATTTTACATACAACCAATGAGGATTCCTAGAAATGAAAATGTAATAATTACATTTAAAAATACAGTACATGGAGTAGATGATTTATTACAGATTAGAAAGAGCTGAAGAGAGAATTGTAAACAAGAAGATAGAACTGAAGAAACTATCCAGAGTATGGCACTGAGAGACAAAGAGATGGGAAATTCACAAGAGAGGTTAAGGGACAGGAGAGAGATTGAAAAGTTGTAATCATTGGTCAATACATATACTCAAGGCTTAGCTTCACTTACTTTTTCCATCCTTTGTTTCTTCACCAAATTATTGCTTCTTAGCTTGAGGAATTAACAATTTTGCCTTAAACAAGTGACAACATTCTTAGAGCTCTGTGTTTGATCTAAGATTTTCTTTTTCTTTTTTTTTTCTTTTAAGATTTTATTTATTTATTTGAGAGAGAGAGATCACAAGTAGGCAGAGAGGCAGGCAGAGAGAGAGAGGAGGAAGCAGGCTCCCCGCCATGCAGAGAGCCCGATGCGGGACTCGATCCAGGACCCTGGGATCATGACCTGAGCCAAAGGCAGAGGCTTAACCCACTGAGCCACCCAGGCACCCTCAGATTTTCTTTTACCTAACAATTTTAAGCTATCAACAAAGCACTGTTTTGTCATTTCTATTCTCTTTTATTACCATCTTGAGTAAAATAAAACAATGATACTAATTTAAAAACTAAGCACGAAGTATACTTTCTATGTTAATAGCTATTATGTATTGAGTGCTCCCTATGTTCCAGGAATATTACATATTACATTAAGCTGAAGTCTAGAATTGTTATTTATTTATTTGTTTTTGGCTCAAGCTTATATAGCTCATGAGTAGGAGAACCAAAATTTCAACCCAGCCTACCTGACTCCAAATTCTGTTCTCCAACTGCCTGATCACATAGTCAAGTAGATGCTGACTTACCTAGCAGAGAAGGTTACACATTTATTCAAATAATTCTGCCTTTCCTCTGACCAATTATTTAATCTCTCTTTTAAAAGGACCTTTAGATACAATTTTTTGCCTAAGAAAACCAGTATCATTATTTTATCGTTCTTGAAGAGTCTACCTTGATTAGGTATTTTTATTTTTGTTGTCCTCCTCTTCTCAATCTTTATTTTACCCATTTAGCTCTTCTTTGCTTACCCTCTTCTACATTTGAGCCAGTAATCTACAGACCCTCAGAAACATTCTATGCCAAGACTGTCATGGAGCTGGAAGACTCTAAGTAGAGAGGGGCATTAGCTGGAGTGGAGCTGTGTGGACCTAGGTGACTCAGAGAGGCATGGCTAGGCTTCCATAGAGTAGAACTCATCCAGAAGCCAACCAACTGGTGCAGTGGAGATGTGCATTGCCTCTGTGCTATAATTTTACACAAGGATGCAATTAGCTCCATGCCATAAACATTTCTGGCCTACAGGAGAGAACTTTTGGTATGTATCCCCCTGGTAAGTACTATAAGCCAAAACAGAGCAATGATCAAGCAGCTGAATGTCTGTGTTTTGCTTACGCATCCCCCAAACTGTTTTCCGGCCCTACAGTTGTAAGACGAAATGTGCAAACATTTAATGCTACATCATTTTCCTTCTGGAAGGGCATCAGTCCCAGCAGGAACTTCATGAGTAAATTGGAGCAGTTTGGTCACATTCGTTAAAGAGTAAAAGCACGAGTAAGTGCTCTCTAATATCTAAAATAGTTTTTCTAGTTTGAAATGAGTGTGATGGTAGTGTTGGGGAAAGTTAGCTGTTTAAAGGTATTTATGTCTGAAATAATAACCTCATCTAACACTCTATAACATGATGCACCAGTCTCTTCTCTTTAAGTTATTTATGTATATTAAGTCATTTAATCCTTACAACAACCACATGGTACAGATGCTCTCTCCATCCCCAATTTATGGATGGGGAAACCTAAGTAGTAACTTAACCAGCATCTCAAAGTTACTAAGTGTTAGGGTTGGGATTCATACAGTGATGTTTCTATCTGTGCCCTCCATCAACTATATTAGACTGGTAATCCTTCAATTTCTTTTTATGTTTACAGAACATGTTGAACATAAAACATGAAAAGGCACTCATTTCATTTCTAGCAGAGCTCTTAGATTTTGACATTATTTGTAAATATCAGCTTCACCAGTCCTTTTTAGAGACAAGGCTTTGACGTATCCTAGTTATTACCTCGTTCAATGCCTTATAGATAGTGAACACACAATAATGCTTCTAGTTTAAAGAAATTTTCACAGCTATTTATTCTACTCTCAAAACCCCAGAGATAAGGTGGTAATGCAAATTTAATTTCTCTTTGTTTCAGATTCCTAACAGTATCTTTTTGAGACATTTTTTTTTTTGATTTTAAACATTTGGGATGCAAAAGAGAAGTGAAGATGGCTCTGTACCATTACACAAATTTATGCTTTATTAAATGCTAGTATTCCCTTTTTAAGAGTTCTTTAGGTTGAATTATTCACATGTTCCCTAAAAAATAACGCAGAGTGAAACTTCTTTTGCTTGTTCTGAATTACCTGCCTCGAGCATTATGTGATACTCCCTTGTTCTGAGATCCTGTGATTCCTTAGACAAACCTGATGAAAAAGTTAGGAACATTCAGAGCATACCCCTCACCTCAGAGATGACGGCCATAGAAAACAACGAGCATCCCTGTCTCAGCATCCCTTGTTGCCTCTCTCAGACACAGTCCCCAGTCTGACGGGCCATTGATCTGCCTCTTTACGGCCTTTTTCCCCTAATTCCACTCTTGTTTACTTTAAAAGCCAGATCTTTCACTATTTTCCACTTCTGCTTGAGAAACCATTTTTATAGCTCTGGGACCAAATGTTTTTCATTTGCTCATTTTAATGTCTCTTTTCAGGGACCTTGTTGCCAACTGAAACCAGGATGCTGCCAGAGGAGTATGGGAGAAATTTGCTACCAGCCAAGCACACTTATTTTCTCCCAGAAATAACGGAATGAGAGTCAGTTAATTTTTCCCTTCTACAATTGGCTCTGTGTTAAACTATAAAAGAGTCAAGTGGACCTTTCTTTAATTGTTCCTAAAGTGGAGGGGTACTAGATCACCAGGTGTTAGAGTGGCTTACTTCTTCTAGACTTCTGACAGGGACGATACCCAATGTTTCTTGTTCTGGTTGATGATAAAATGTCTGAAAGAAAGCTAGACGTAGAAATTTGCTGCCACATACAAAGAGCTAAAGTTTGGGAATTTAACAACAGAATCTGTGATGTACATGTTCGCTTAGAGAGTGTCCAATGTTTCCTCATAGATTCCCAGACAAAAGGGCGTTATGTATTCTTACACATTTGTCTTGGGAAGTTTTATCCTGCAAAGATGGTGTTTCCCAAAGTGCGATCTGTGGAACACCACAATATATTCTCTTATAGCTATTTTTTCCCCTTTACTCGGAATTTAAAACTTCTGATTTGGCTAAAGGCGCAAAACTGTGTCTTACATGAAAAGTTCAAGCAATGAATTTCCTCTGTGGACTCGCTGGATGAACGCTGGCAAGATTGCATTTGCTTGTCTATATATAGAAAGGGGCTGATTCTTTGTGCGCATGATCCACCACTGTTGGAAGGGTTTGTTCCGTGATAAATGGCTTGCTGCTTCGGTTCCCTGGACGATATGTTTCTGAGTTTTGAAACTCTCTGGGGATAGAATACATCTGTGCCTTGCCACACTGAAAACAAAAATCAAAAGCTGGAGGCAAAAGCTGTCCTTATGTTTTACAAGAGGGGCAGGTGAGGCGCACATACCTGATGTCCGGATGTTATGGACTGGTTTCTAGATGTTATCAAGTCCTCAGTACTAACCTGCTCCCCATTATCCTCTGTTACCCACGAGCATCCAAACTGAAGTTATGACTTCTGCCTTCCTAGAGGAGAGGCAAGGAAAGAAATAATCCATTTCTCAATGAACTATGTGAAGAGGCGAATTTATTTTCTTGAGAAGAGCTGAAGGTGGTTTGATGAAACTTTAATCTGGGCATTTCATTCTCTCTGTAAACTCACCCTGAAGTCAGAATAGCAGAAAGGGAGAGAGAGAAAACCTTACTCTAGCAATTATTTCCCTTATCCTGCAAATATCAGTGCAGTAAAATAATTTCCTTCGCTTCCAGAAAATTGGTCATATCAAGTATGAATAAATGAATCCAACAATGAAGATTAAAAAGTGTCAGTCAGTTATTAAGCCCATACCCCAGACAAGAAGTTTTTCTTCTTTTCCTTTTCTATGTATATCTGAGTGATAAGATGATGTTCAGGTTTTAGCTAATCCATTTCCATTGTGGATTAATTGTACTGATCAAAACATCAGTTATGCTGATACTCCCTGATAATGCATATTTTATTTATTATGGATCCAGTAAGATGGTAAATTCAGTTTTATGGCCCAGTGGAGTTTGAGAAGTGTGGCTTCATTCAATATTGTTCTTGAATTCTGTGATGGCCCATCTCTGTAAATAATCTCATCAACCTCTTATGTGAGCCCATCCTTGAAGATCTCCTCTTATGGATGCTTAATGAAAAAATATACTATGCTTTTGTCCTTGTCAGTGGTGTCAGAACATATGAGATGTTCGGCACAACTGCTAAATAAAGCTTCTGTCGTAAGAGGAGGCCCAGTAACATTTTATCTGGATGAGTAAGCAGCTAGTGCATCCTGGGTTTCACAGAAAAAAGACAATCCTGAGCCCACATGAAGGACATAGTTATTTATGGTCATGTCTAGTGAATTTTGTTCATGTGGAAAGTATGGCTCAACGTCCAGAGAACTGACCTCCAACTCTCAAGTCCTCTTGCCTTGAATTTCCTTAATTTTCCATGGAGGCTTCTTTTAATACCTGTCTTCAGAGATACATTTATACCACCCAAGACAAAATTTATACCAAGACAAATTTGAATCTCGAGTTTCTGAATTAGACCAGCAAACTATGGATGTTTACATAAAACACCCTGTGAATACAGTTTCCATAAAATACCCTGTGAATACAGTTTCCATGAAATACCCTGTGAATATAGTGGCACTACAGTTTACTTCATTTTAAAATCATTTAGAAAAAGGTCACTTGACAGTATACACGGTTGAGAAAAAAGTTTTGAAAATCTAGGATCTCCTTTTAAAATAAAAATAAATAACTTTGCTCTTTAGACATTTATTTCCTTATTTATATTTATCTATTTATCTAATTTTGCTTATAAGCTGTGGAATTTATTTTTTAAAGTTTTTATTTAAATTCCAATTACTTAACTTACAGTGTAATGTTAGTTTCACGTGTGCAATATAGTGATTCGACACTTCCATATAACACCCTGTGCTCATCATAGCAAGTGCACTCCTTAATCCCCATCACCTATTTAGCCCATCCCCCCCACCTCCCTCCTGGGGATCATCAATTCTCTATAGTTAAGAGTCTGTTTCTTGGTTAGCCTCCGTTTCTCTTTTCTCCTCCTTTGCTCTTTTGTTATGTTTCTTAAGTTCTACATATGAGTGAAGTCTTATGGTATTTGTCTTTCTCTGACTTATTTCTCATAACATTTTACTTTCTAGATCCTTTCATGTTGTTGCAAATGGCAAGATTTTATTCTTTTTCTTATGGCTGAATAATATTCCATTGTACACATATACCACATCTTCTTTATACATTCATCAGTCAGTGGACATTTGGGCTACTTCCATAATTTGACTATTATGGATAATGCTGCTAAAAGCATGGGGGTACATATATGTCTTCAAATTAGTATTTTTATATTCTTTGGGTAAATACTAATAGTACAATTGCTAGATTGTGGGGCAGTGTTATTTTAAAATTCCACACTGTTTTCCAGAATGGCTGCACCAGTTTGCATTCCCACCAACAGGGTAAGAGTGTTCCTCTTTCTCCACATCTTTGCCAGGACTTGTTTTTTGTGTTGTTATTTTTAGCCATTCTGACAGGTGTGAGTGATATCTCATTGTTTTTGATTTTATTTCTCTGATAAGAGTGATGTTGAGCATCTTTTCATGTGTCTGTTAGCTACCTAGATGTCTTCTTTGGGAAAATGCCTGTATGTCTTCTGCCCATTTTTAATTGAATTATTCATTTTTTGGGTGTTGAGTTTATAAATTCTTTATATATTTTGGATACTTGACCTTTATCAGATATGTCATTTCCAAATGTTTTCTCCTATTTCATAGGTTGTTTTTTATTTTGTTGATTGTTTCTTTTACTGTGTAGAAGTTTTCATTTTAATGAAGTCCCAGTAGTTATTTTTGTTTTGTTTCCCTTGCCTCAGGAGACATATCTAGAAAGAAGTTGCTGTGGCCAATGTCGAAGAAGTTTCTATCTGTGTTTTCCTCTGGGATTTTTATTGTTTCAGATCTCACAGTTAGATCTTTAATCTGTTTTTATTGTGTTTTTGTGTATGGTGTAAGAAAGTAGTCCAGTTGCATTCTTTTGCATGTTGCTGTCCAGTTTTCCCAACATCATTGTTGAAGATTAATTGACCATATGGTTGTAGGTTCATTTCGGATTTTCTACTCTATTCTATTGATCTTAGTGTCTATTTTTATACGAGTACCATACTGTTTTGATCACAAAAGCTTTGTAATATAACTTGAAGTTCAGAATTGTAATGCCTCCAGTTTTGCTTTTGTTTTTCAAGGTTGCTTTGTCTATTTGGAGTCTTTCGTGGTTCCATACAAATTTTAAGTTTGTTTATTCTAGCTCTCTGGAAAATGCTGTTTGTATTTTGATAGGGATTGCATTAAATGTGTAGGTGGCTTTGGGTAGTGTAGACATTTTAACAGTATTTGTTCTTCCAATCCATGAACGTGGGATAATTTTTCCATTTCTTTGTCATCTTCAGTTTCTTTCATCAGTGTTTTATAGTTTTCAAAATACATGTCTTTTATTGTTTAGGTTAGGTTTATTCCTAGGTATCCTATTGTTTTGGGGGTAATTGTAAATGGCGTTGATTCCTTATTTTTTTTTGTATTGCTATTTCATTATTGTATAGAAATGCAACAGATTTCTGTATGTTGTTTTGTATACTGCAACCTTACTGAATTCATGTATTCTAGCAGTTTTTTGAAATAGCCTTTTGGGTTTTCTACATAGAGTATCATGTAATCTGCGAAGAGTAAAATTTTTACTTCTTCCTTGCTAGTTTGGATGCCTGTTATTTCTTTTGGTCATCTGATTGCTGTGGCTAGGACTTCCAGTATTATGATAAATATAAGTGGTGAGGCTGGACATTCATGTCTTACTCCTGAGTGTAGAGGAAAATCTCTTGATTTTTCCCCATTGAAGATGGGATTAGCTGTGGTGGCCTTAATTATGATGAGGTGTGTTCCCTCAAAACCTATTTTGTTGAGAGTTTTTATCATGAATGGATGTTGTACTTTGTCAAATGCTTTTTCAGCATGTATTGAAATGGTCATATGGTTCAAGTGGGATTCATTTCTGAATTGCAAGAGTGATTTGATATACTCAAATCAATGTGATACACCACATTAATAAAAGAGAGGATAAGAACCATATGATCACTTCAATAGACATGTGTATTATTTTTAAATTGAAAAATAGTGTTTTCTTAGGTCTTCTATTATTTCCTAAGGTTACTCATTTCTAAAAAATCAACTCTTTTAAATTTAAATAATAGCATAGTGTAATAAAATATTTAAATATTAACTAGCCTGATGAATTACAAAATAAAAAATAGGAAGGTTCTCTGCAGTGTATTTTGGGACTATATTATTGAAATAGATTTCTTTGTATTTACTATATACAACTATATATAACTGTAAGATACTATACTAGGCTTCTTCTATTACTTTTGTGTGTGTGTGTGTGTGTGTGTATGGGTAGTTAAAAGGAATACAGTGAGCTATCGTAGAGAAGGATCTGGGGGCAACAATTTATTAATAAGTAGCTGGGTTAGATGGATGAATAAATGAATAGATCAAAAATGCACCAGTTTGGAGATGGGCTAAACAGAGTCCATATACAACTGTTTCTTTGTGGCAGGTCTTACTTGAGAATATTCTTCTACTTTCTAGCAGCTTAATACTTAAACACTTAGTATAAAAAATAATTGCAATAAACTATGGTTTATTGAAACTATACTTTAAGGGACAATCTACATGTTCCATTGGTGATTAATAACAAATATTCAGTCTTTCATGGTTAAGAAATACTTTCCTTCCTTCAGGTATCTTTCTTAGTCTTTTTTTCCCCCATATGGTTGCACATTAATTCCCAGTGGAGTTGCAAATCAACTGACCATATTTACTTTATGTGAAACTTTCCTACATTGTAAATTATTTTTTAAAAAATGTTAAAAGATTTTATTTATGTTTTTGACAGACAGAGATCACAAGTAGGGAGAGAGACAGGCAGAGAGGGAGGGGGAGAAGGAGGCTCCCTGCCCAGCGGAGAGCCTGATGCGGGGCTCAATCGCAGGGCTCTGAGATCACAACCTGAGCCAACGGCAGAGGCTTAACCCACTGAGCCCCCCAGGTGCCCCCTAAAAATTATTACTAAGTGTTTGGATGGCCTTCTTTTTCCCAGGAAAAATAAAAATCTTTCTATCTAGTTTTAAAACATTTTATCCTATCTCTGTATTTTCTCTGATATCCCTCTGACATTTTTACCTATAACTTTTTTTTTTTTTGAGCCCATGGTTATTTCAAACCATGCTCAATATAATTTTTTTCCTGCATTATGTTTTACATCCCAATATTGTGCTCATGCTGAATAGCACTTCCAGATACTCACTATACTCATGAGCAAAGGGTCATGCATTCTATTGTTGTGCTTTCACTGAATTGATTTCTTTATACTTTTTTCAGATAACTTACTGCTACAACCTCTCTTTTTTTTAAACAACTCTAGACAATAGCAATTGCTTGCTTTTTATCAGCTATTGGTAGATGATTTAGAAATAGTACCTGAGGATTATAGCTTCTTTTGATTTGATTATTAAGCTCACAATTGATATTTTATGTTGTTAGGATGTCTGCTTTATGAATGTTCTGTAGTTGATATGTAATAGTTCAAAATTATTCTTTTTTTTTTTAATTTAGAGAGGGGAGAGGGGAAGAGGGAGAGAGAGAGAGAGAGAGAGAATTCCAAGCAGACTGTGTGCTGAGCGTGGAGCCTGACACAGGGCTCCCTCTCATGACCCGGAGATCATGACCTGAGCCAAACCCAAGAGTCATATGCTTAACCGACTGAGCCAGTCAGGCACTCCCAAAATTATCTTTAAAAGTAATTATGTGGAGACATTTTCCCATTATTATTAAAATCAATTCTTTATAACCAGTAAACAGGTTTTCTCTGATGACCTGAGAATTACACACAAGTGCCTGGACTCTCCTGAAGTTCACCCTTCTCCAAGCACCATTTGCAATATGGCTACACTTGACATAGAGTCTGTGAGGTGTCTGTACATGGATAGCTAAGCTATAGAGGAATGTCTCTTTATGACTTTAATATAAATACTAAAAACACCTTTTTATAACTAAAGGTTATAATTTAATGGTTGAATGGATGAAATTATTTAAGAAAAAATATTAAGAAATATTGAAAATATTAAGGCAAATCTATAAAAGGGAATCATGAATTTGGGAATCCCTAAAGAGAAGAGTCATTGTAGGTGAATAATAAAATCTGTATGTAGTTTTATACAGTCATTTTCTTCTTGAGATCCCCACCTGGACTGGTCTCTAGAAAACAAGAGAAATATTTTGCCTTAAATAATGCTGCAACCATACTTAATTCACTGCATTTTCCACCCCCGTCATTACCTGTTAATATTACACAGTTAGTACATTTACTTAGTTATCTCATTTAATAGACATGTCCTGAATGTGTAGTCATGCGGCAAAATGCTGGGTTTTATAGAACAGGGCCCCCTCCTCTCCTGACTACTGGTGGTGTGGCAAAAATTTGTTAGATGTGAGTTCTCAAAATAAGACAGACTGTGCTCTATGTATGTAAAATAAATACAAAAATAGATACTGCAAGCAAGGACTGTAGGAGAATTATGAGAACAGTTTTAATTCTTTTGAATTAGGAAATGTTTCTGAGAAAAAAAGGTGATATTAAAGACTTTAGTCCTGTAAGAGTGAAGACCTGATTTGGGGCAATGGGGGCATTAAAGGGATGAAGAAGTCATTCAAAGTCAAGGATAAGAGGAATTGCCGGGAGACCAAATAAAAAGTTCTTTACTTAGTTTCTCAAAAGACAATACAGGCCAGAATCTGGGAGAGGGATTATAAAAGAAAGACATATTTAAGAAAATACTATTCCTTAAGAGTCACATGCCCATTCATTTTCTTTTATTTTTCAGTAAGTCAAATAAAAAATATGAAGGACTGATGCAGGCTGTATATATTTTATACACCTCAGTATTATATATATCGGTACACATAATAAAATTTAGGAGGGCTGCCTAGGTGGCTCTGTCAGTTAAGTGTCTGCCTTCAGCTTGGATCTGATCTCAGGGTCCTGGGATCGAGGCCCGCGTTGGGCTCCCTGCTCAGCAGGAAGCCTGCTTCTCCCTCTCTCTCTGCCCTTTCCCCTGCTGTTTGTGCACTCATACTCTAACACACTTTCTCTCTCAAATAAGTAAATAAAACCTTTAAAAAGAATAAAACTTAGGAAAGAAAAGAAAGATTGGAAGGAAGAATGATTTTGACCCTGTAGCTGAATGTTGTGCTTATAAATTAGTTCATAGGTAACTTTCAAGTATTTGAATATTTGGCATTTTGAACAAGGTGAACAAGTGAGTATTTAGATTATTCAGAAAAGATGCAACTTAATGTATCAGAGGTGAGTGCTGCACTCTGATTTTCAAACAATATCCTACTGACGCTAAAATTTCATTACACCAAAGTATGCTGTTGTTTGCATAATAAACCATATTTACTCAAATTATTAGCATTCAACTTAATCAAGCAATGCCTCTTTAAGAAATACCATGTCCTTTTTTTATATTAGACAGAAACTGGGGAAGTGTTTTGTATTCAAAGCATATCTAAAACCTAATTTGTAATGATTCTGTTAAGTATTTAATTTGTGACATTTGCCAGTACAATATTATGCGAGTGTCTTTAAAAGTCTTATTTATGTAGCATGTTTGATATGCCTTGTTCACTAACATTAATTTATGTTGTATTTTTCTTAATAAGCTAAATTTCATATGGGTTTCCAGCTGTGATAGTTTAACTCCAACAAGGAATGATTGTTCTATAATAAGTGACAAGGATACCATTTGTTGGCTGATACTCAAAAACCACAAATGATATTGGCATCTTTGTGCAATTACTTTATAGCCTGTTATTATCAAGTTCTCAAATGAATTTGAGATTAAAGAATATTTAGAGTTTTACAAACAAATGTTGTTTCTTATAATTCTTTAAATTGTTTTACTCATTTAACACTATTATTGGTTTGGGACATTTTAGCTTTCCATTTGGTTCAGAAATTGAAAATAATAATATTTTTACCATATATTTTTAAACCTTTGCTTTGCTAATATCTTTGCACTGTAATGGGAATTACAATATGTTCAATAATAATTTTATTTTTTTTAAATTTTTATTTATTTATTTGACAGACAGAGATCACAAGTAGGCAGAGAGGCAAGCAGAGAGGGAGGAAGGGAAGCAGGCTCCCTGCCAAGCAGAGAGCCTGATGCGGGGCTCAATCCCAGGACTCTGAGATCATGACCTGAACCGAAGGCAGAGGCTTTAACCCACTGAGCCACCCAGGCGCCCAATAATAATTTTATTTTTAAAAAGAAATTATTACTCATAAGATCAGAATTGTTTAAAGAGTTACTCCAAATGCCTGGCTAATTCAGTTCAATTTATTTCATTTTTCCTCTGTCAGATAAATTCATTTTATATAATTAAACTAATAAATGGTAGGACCAAAATCATCCTAGAAGAATCCACAGTTAATTCGTGGAATAGGGGGTTTTCTACCACTAAGATAAAGATAAGAGGACCTCAAGATTTATATAAAACAAGGAAGATTGAACTAAATGGAGATTAATTATCAGGTGTTTCAGGTTAGCAATTTTTCCAGAGACACTATATTTAAGCAAAATCTCAAGAAATTTTTCAAACAGGGAATAATATATGCATGTACTCAAAACCAAATTTAACACATATCATTATTTCATTATTATCTTTACCATGTCCCTTCCACTCTTTACAGAGGTAACCATTAAAGAGATATAACTCTATCTCATTCAAATTTTTATGCTCAGGTGTCTATGCTATTTATCTTCACTGCTATACAATATGATTAAAAAACAATTTATAAATCTGTCCCTTATCCATCGATGGACACTTGGGTTCTTTCCGTAATTTGGCTATTGTTGATAATGGGGCTATAAATATCAGGGTGCATGTGTCTCTTTAAATCAGTATTTTTTTGTCCTTTGGATAAATACCTACTAGTGCAATTGCCAGAGCGTAAGGTAATTCTATATTTTTAAGATTTATTTGTTTCAGAGAGAGAGAGAGAGAGAGCAAGCAAGTAATGGTGAGGGGGCAAAGGGAGAGAGATACTTTCAAGCAGACTCCATGGTAAGCCCAGAGCCTCCAGGGCTGGATCCCAGGACCCTGTGACCACAACCTGAGCTGAAACCAAGAGTCAGTCGCTTAGCTGACTGTGCTACCCAGGCACTCCCTGTTTTTAACTTTCGACTAATGAATGGATAAAGAAGAAGTGGTATACACACACACACACACACACACACACACACACACACACAGTGGAATATTACTCATCCATAAAAAAGAATGAAATCTTGCCATTTGCAATGACATGCTTGGAGCTAGAGTGTATTATGCTAAGTGAAATAAATCAGTAAAAGGAGGACATATACTGTATGATTTCATTCATATGTGGAATTTAAAAACTGAAACAGATGAACTTAGGGGGGAAAAAGAGGCAAGCTATGCAACAGACTCTTAACCATAGAGAATAAACTGAGGGTTGCTTGGAGGGAAGGCAGGTGGGAGGATGGGTTAAATGGGTGATAGGGACTAAGGAGAACACTTGAGATGAGCACTGGGTATTATATGTAGGTGATGGATCACTAGATTCTACTCCTAAAACTAATATTACACTACATGTTAACTAGTTGGAATTTAAATAAAAACTTGAAACAAGAAATAAACCTATCTAGACCTCATTCATGGACCCAAGTTTGTTTGCAGTTTTTGTTCATTAGAAGCTATTGAAATTTGAATTAGAAATGAAAAATGGGACTCCTGGGTGGCTCAGTCTTTTAAGTAGCTGCCTCCAGCTCAGGTTGTAATCCTGGGGTCTTGGGATCGAGTCCTGCATTGGGCTCCTTGCTCAGCAGAGAGACTGTTTCTCCGTTTCCTTCTGCCTGCCACTTCCCCTGTTTGTGCTTGCTGGCTCTCTCTCTAATCAAGAAACAAAATCTTTTAAAAAAAGAAATGGAAAATAATGTTGCAAATGACATCTTTCTGCATGTGTCTGGGTGTACCCCCACAAGTCTTTCACACTGTGTATATACCTGCTAGAGAAATTACTGGATAATTGTTGGGTTTGTGCATTTATGTTTCTGCAATTTACCCTACTTCCAGACAGCTAGGGCTTTCTTCTTTTTTCTCGGTGTTCACATTCCATCATTCTTCTTCACTCTTATTTGATGACTGCATTTATGTCACAGAGATATTAGAAAAAAAAATCAGTGTTGTCCCACCTCCAAAATCTGACATCTCACCTGTCGATCCCTAAATACTCCTCTTGCCTCGCTCTGGCAAGTGGATGACTTTGTCCTGGGTCCCTTCCTCTCTTGCCTACAGGAGGAGATTGCTCATGCAGAGCTGTGTCCTCTGTCCTGACGCATTAAAGTTCCCTTCAGTACTCGATTACTCTTATCTGTATAAAATGTTATATTTTGTTCTTAATAAAAATCCTTGACTTATGTCCCCCCAGACTATTTCTTTATGTTTTTATAGTCTTTTAATGCAAAATCTCAATTCTTTTTCCCCCCTTCTCTTTTAAAACTACTCTTTTTAAACTACTAATTATACTTTCATTTTTACTCCTTGACCAAATTTTTCTTGTCAGGTCAAAAATTAACTCCACATTGAAAAATCCAATTAGTTTTTAACTTAGTTGACTTGCTTTCTCAAGCACATTTTAAAGTGATTATCATTCTCCCCTTGAAACACTTCTTCATTTTGTTTCCTAGATGCCATGTTCTTTCTTTAAAAATTTTTTCATTTTGGTTTATTACTAACTCACTGGCCATTCTTCCCTCACCTTTTTGATGAACTCAGTTAGTTTTCTCGGACTCTAGATGTTGAAATATCCAAGGAACCATTCTTCAGAATATACATATAAGTATATATTTATAATTTATGTAATATATAGTTACATAGTTATATATTTATAATACATATCCTAGTAATTTGATTTTGTATTTTATAATATAAAATGTAAAAATAATAATTATCATAAATATATAATACATAATACACACATGAATAGCAAACATATACTATGAAATATATAATATAAAACAACATATATAATATACAAATAGATATTTTTAATCTATACTAGCTTCTTGTGGGAGGCTGGGACTTCTGGGTTTCTAGCTCAAATCTCTCTTCTGAATTTCAGATTGCAGAAGTCAACTCTGTTCCCTCTGCTTGGGATGCTCTTCCCCAATTATCAACAGGGTTTATTTCTTCATTTGATTCATGTCTCTGCTCAAATATCAATTTATTAAAGGAGTCTTCCCTAATTATCTTATAAAAAATTGGAGAGCCCTTCTCTTCCAGCATTCTCCAGCACCCTTGTCCTGCTTAATTTTTCTTCACGGCCATAATCGGTACTTAGCATGATTACGTTAAGCTGTTTATTAGCTGTCTCTTCTCCCTAGAATGTAAACTCCACGAAAGTTTTATTTGGTTTGTTCTCTGCATTATCTTCAGTCCTTACAGCAATGCCTACCTAACATAGCAAGTACTCGATAATTGTGTGTTGGTTTCCAAATAAATGAATCTTTAAGTTTCCCATAATGTGCCATTTTCTCCCCCAATGTATTTGTATACATACTCCCACTAGAATGTTTGAGAGATCTTGTTTCCTCAGGTCCTTATCTATACTTGATATTATTAAACTCCCCAATTTTTTGATCTGGTTTGTTAAGGCTGTGAAATGCTATCTTACTGTTTTATTTTATTTTATTATTTTTAAAATTTTATTTATTTGACACAGAGAGAGAGATCACAAGCAGGCAGAGAGGCAGGCAGAGAGAAGGGGAAGCAGGCTCCCCACCCAGCAGAGAGCCCAATGCGGGGCTTGATCCCAGGACCCCGAGATCATGACCCGAGCCAAAGGCAGAGGCCCAACCCACTGAGCCACCCAGGCACCCCAACTATCTTACTGTTTTAATTTGCATTTCTTTATTAGTCAGAACATGTCTCTTTTGTGTATTTACTGCCCTTTGGATTTCTCACATTTTGAATTTTCTGTGTATATCTTTTGCTCATTTCCTTCCTTCCTTCCTTCTTCCCTTCCTTCCTTCTTTCCTTCCTCCCTGCCTGTTTTTATTTAAATTCCAGTTAGTTAACATACACTCTAATATTTGTTTCAGGTATAGAGTATAGTGACTCAGCACTTCCATACATTACCCAGTACTCATCACAAGTGCACTCCTTAATCCCCATCACCTATTTCCCCCACCCCCACGCCACCTCCCTTCTAGTAACTCTCAGTTTGTTCTCTATAGTTAGGAGTGTGTTTCTTGGTTTCTCTCTCCCTCTCTCTCTTTTCTTTCTTTTGCTCATTTGTTTTATTTCTTAAGTTCCACATGTGAGTGAAACCATATGGTATTTGTCTTTCTCTGACTGACTTATTTTGCTTAGTGTAATACTCTCTAGCTCCATCCATGTCATTGCAAATGGCTAGGTTTCATTCTTTTTATGGCTGAGTAATATTCCATTAGAGCTATATAGTATCTATCTACTTACTATATCTATATATAGATATAGATATAGATATATAGATGTATATATCTATATCTATATCTATATATATCTCACATGTTCTTTATCCATTCATTTGTTGATGGACACTTGGGCTGTTTCCATAATTTGGCTATTGTAGATAATGCTGCTGTGAGCATCAGGGTGCTGCATCCCTTTGATGAATTAGTGTTTTTCTATCCTTTGGGTAAATACTGAGTAGTGCAGTTGCTGGATCATAGCAAATGGAGTTGGGATAACTGGACAGTGACATGTAAAATAATGAAACTGGACCACTTTCTTACACCATACACAAAAATATATTGAAAATAGATGAAAGACCTAAATGTGAGACCTGAAACCATAAAAATCCTAGAGGAGGACACAGGCAGTAACTTCTTTGACATCGGCCATAACAGCTTCCTTCTAGATATGTCTCTTGAGGTAAAGGATACAAAAGGAAAAATAAATTATTGAGACTTCATCTTTTGCCCATTTTCCAATGGGGTCTTTGTTTTCGAATTTGTTTGCTTATTTACTTAATCATTGATTAATGAGAGTCTTTTTTATATTCTGGGTACTAATTTTTTGTTGCTAGTAAGACTGTAATTTATCTTTTAATTTATGATGTCTTTTATCATACAGATGCTTTTAGCTCTGTTGTAGTCTGTCCATTTTCTCTTTTATGCTTTGTGCTTTTTGTTTGATTTAATTATCCTTCTTTAATGCAAATTCTTAAAGACATGCTTTGATATTTTTTCCTAACATTTTAAAAATTCGGCATTTTATATTAAGTTCCTTAATTGACACAGATATTTTCAATTGTTTCCTTTTGTGTGTCATGATGTAAACATAATTTCATTTTTGTTTGGTTAATCAATCTTCTTGGTGCTATTTATGAATTTCCTGTGCTAGTCCCACTCTTCTGTAATACCAGCTCTGTCAGCTATCCCCAGTATTAGCATTGGTGCATCTGCAGTCCTTTGTGCTGGTCCCTGATCTGTATGTGTATCCCCACTTCAACATTTCTCCCTTAGGTCTATTACAACCTTTTAGGTTTAATATTGGGTATGATGATTCTTCCTGTCTTGTTCTCTTTTAGAATTCCTACTGTTAATATGCCAATCTATATGAATTTTCAGATGAAGACAGTTTCTAGGAAAAGCCTTTTGAAGTTTTTATATATTAATTTTGACATTTTTATAATAACAGCTCTTCCTAGCTTAATAAGAAATATAGTTCTTCATAGTTAGGTCCTCGTGTCAGTTTTATGATTTTTTTTCATGAAAGTGCTAACTAATTTTTAATTTCTCTATATAATATTTGGTTTTGTTATATTTGTATATTTTGTTTTTGAGAATGAGACTCTTTGGAAATTACTTATTTTAATTAGTTTTTACTAATATATATCAATTCTAGATTTTTATGTACTGATCTGTGTCAGACAACCCTGTTGCACTCTTATTGATATTATAGACTAATTCTATGCATTTGTTTGGATTTCTGTAGGGGATTTTTACATCATCTCTGAATAATACTAATTTGTTGCTTTCTTGCTATCTTTTGCTTCATATTTCTGTTGTTTGTTTACTTGTTCTATTGTGCTATTGAATATAAGTATTAATAGAGGCCATTTTTTTCTTTACCATTTTAAGGAGAATGCATATAATGTTTCACTATCAGTGTATTTTTTGAAGATGCCCTTTCAAGTGTTAATGAATTCCCTTCTTTTCCTGCTTTACTGAGGTATATTATTTTGAATGAATTCTAAGTCATAGCAAATGTTTTCACACATATAATGAGATCATTATATAGTTTATCTCTTTTAGTCCATTAATAGGATGAATTACATCCATAGAATTTTTGCTATTAAACCATTATTAAATTTCTAGGATAAACTCCACTTTTATTTAAACTCTTCTTTTAAAGTCTCTCTCTTCCTCCATTTTATGTACATTTTATGTACATACATTATTTGTTGTGTAATAGAATACATATAAAATATATAACCAAGTTGCATTTTATATTAGTATATATAGTGTGTAAGTGGGATTTATCCCAGAAATTTTATATCTATGTATCCTTACATGATCGACAATGAGACTAGACTATCATTTACTATGTCCAGTTTGCCTATCAGTTACACAAACCTCATAAAAAATGCTAAGGTTTTGCTCTCTTTTATTTCCTTTTAGTTATTTGTATAAGACAAGGGTAACATGTTACAGAATTTCCTTTAAAGTTGAGTTGCCTGTAAAACTGGTATGGGGGTGTGTGTGTGTGTGTGTGTGTGTGTGTGTGTGTTTATTTCTATTTTTTATCAATGATTAGTATTTTTACTTCTTGGGTCATTTTTGACAACTTTGTAGTTTTATAGAAAATACTTTTAATCTAGGTTTTCATATTTAGTAGCATGCTATTATAGTATTCTCTATTTTTAATTCTTTCAGTAGTTATGTGCCCATTTTTATTTCTAATATTGTTCATTTGATGTATTTTTTATTTTCTTCCCCCTTGATCAATTTTTTCTCCAGCACTTTCCTATTAGTCCTTGTATTGATGTGGCTATTTTGTTTTTCATTTCTCAACCATTTCTTTATTCTCTATTCTGTTAGCTTCTGCTCTTATATTATGTCCCTCCATGAACATTCATTTGAATTTACAGTATTGTTGTGTTTCAAATTCCTTTAATTGAATGCTTTCATGTAATTGCTATTTCAGACACTGTTGAAAGCTCCCTGTTTTCTTTGTCTCTGGATCTGTGGTCCTCATTTTTGGTTTCCTACTGACTTAAATATAGATTGCACTGTTTGAATATCATTGCCTGAGAATAGTAAAAATTAAAAGTTCCCAGTGTAGAGGAGATGCTGAATTTCATAACAAGGAAGATTGAGACCTATGTGTTGGTTCCAAGCTCGTGGTTTGGATTGCTGATTTGAAAATAGCAAGTAGTTGGTGGACACTTCGCTTAGCAGGGAACAGCTTTCACTGGCAATGGATAAATTATAGCATTGACAGCTAACAGGTGTGCCAATAATAAGTCTAAATGACATGACCTGCATCCAGTTGTGGAAAGAAGAACAGTCATATGAAACAATTAGTGGGTGATATAAAATAATTTGATAAATTGTGTAGTCAGGCTTAAAGGATTTATGACTGCAGTAGAGAGAAAAGCGTTGAGGGCTAACATTTCGGAATGTATTCTATGACAGTATGGACTTTCCCTGCGCTTTTGAATAATGTACAGGACTTAGAATATAAGATTGAAAAGGAATATTATTGCTATTGGAGTAAATACTATGATTAAAACATGAAGATATAAAGTCGACTCATGGGATCATGAAAAGATCAGTGTAACTAGAGTAGAAGCTGATTATTTGGTCATATGGGGAAGATGTGTCGGTAGGCAATGGTAAGTTTTATTCTGTATGGGATTGATGGGCTGCCATAAGAAATGTGTTAAAAAGCAGAGTTTGGGGGTAGGGAGCTGACATAAAATTGATGGTAATGATGGAGGCAATGATAGTAACTACATATTTTTGTGGAAGCATATTATATGGCAAACACTGTTTCAAGTGCTTCCTATAAATGATTTAAGTGAATACTTAGAAGAATCTTGAGGTCACTATCACCTTCATCAGCAGCATCCCAGCAGCATTGTCATCATCAGTAGTGGTAGTGAGTGTTGTGATATTTTAATGGTATATTATAATAGTATGGATGCAGCTCATCTAACTTGCCTAAGCTTTTCCATCTAGTAGATGACAGAGCTAGGACTTTCAGCAAACATCCTTCTTCAGAAGTAATTATTAAAATTAGTCTGCTGTGGTCCATAGCATGGACTTGAGAAAAAGAACGCATCTGGGGTTTTCCTGGGAAGCGGTAGAATAATTCAGCTTTGCAGTGTTAGAGGCTTGGCCTTAGGAAGTAAAACATCAAAGAGGACCTCGGGCTTCCAAGCATGGGTGACTGGAGCAACGGGACATTAAGTCTGCTTTCTTATGTTAACCTTTATTTTTTTAATCTTTTTTTTTAACGTTTTTTGTCCTTTTTTTCTCTTCTTCCATTCTCTTGCCCCATCAGCTTTTCTTTTTTGGTAGTCAATTTATGAGTGAGCGAGATATAGGATTAGGTATTTATTTTTTTTCTTCCTCAGATCCTAAATATAGCTATCATTCTGTTGGGAAAAGCAAAGGAAAAGATCATATTTTTGAAAAACTGTGGTGGATTTAAGATAGGATTTTACTCCAGAGCAAAAACCATTCTTCAGTACCAAATGATGTGAGAACACTACGTTATCTCCACATATGTCTAAGTTTGATGCACAGACATCATTTAGAAATTTACATTTTAGGGATGCCTGTGTGGCTCAGATGGTTAGGCATCTATCTATCTTCTGCTCAGGTCATGGAATGGAGCCCCATGTTGGGCTCCTTGTTCAGTGGGAAGTCTGCTTCTTCCTCTGGCTCTGGCTCTATCCAACTCCCCACCTGGGTCATGAGCTCGCTCTCTTTCTCTCTCTTTTAGATGAATAAATAAAATCCTTTTTAAAAAAGAAATTTACATTTTAAAAGTACTTTGATTTAGAATCAATGGACTAATCCTTCCAGTAACTTAGATAATAACAAGAAAGTCTTACCTCCTAGGTTTCTCTGCTAATCAAAGAACCCAACAACTGAAAAGATGAAACCAAGTCTGGAGGCAAGTTCTAGTAACTACTATCCCTGCGTAACTTTGGATAAATGACTTTATTCTTTAGCTTCAGTCACTCCTGTATGTAAACTGAATTTAATGATTGCTTACCTGCTTCTATACCAAAGAAGGGCAAACACATCTGTAATGAGAAATGTAGGAATATACCCACTAAAGGGTTTTCCTGAGAGGAGTAAGAAGGGGGAAGATCTGGTTTTGGTGTGTGTCTTAGTTATTGTTAGAGTATACTCATGACCAACTTATTCCAGTGACCTCTGCTCCAACAATTTACACCTGTTTGGACCTCAGTATTTAAAGTTGTCCCACTGGGTCAGATTTCTAAGAAGAAGACATTGTGGTGTTTGAGATATTTATTTGGGAAAGGAGCCCAAGAAGGTAGTTAGGGTCTCCTTAAGACTGTACTTCAGGGTGGCTAAGTCAGTTAAACATCTGCCTTCAGCTCAGGTCATGATCCCAGGGTCCTGAGATGGAGCCCTGCATTGGGCTCCTGCTCAGTGGGAAGCCTGCTTCTCCCTCTCCCTCTGCTTGCTGCTCCCCTATTTGTGCTCTCTGTCAAATAAATAAATAAATAAAATCTTAAAACAACAATAACAACAACAACAACAAAAAATACACTGCAGGATGATAGGGAAGGAAGAAGCACTGGGTTGTAAGAGTTTCAGATTGTAGCCCAGTTGTAAGAAACATTCATTTAGGCCAAGGGAGACTCCTTGAGGCAGAATTTCCTGTTGTAGGGGTTCCTGTCTCAGTGGAGTGGGCCCACCTTAATTCCACCATTGTGGTTAGTCATTGGCTGGGAGTACACTGAGGTAAGCATTGCTTTCATGGTGGTAAGTGCGGAGGGCCAACAGTAGAAATTTTGAGCACTGCATTTTTATGGCTGCCATATCCACGCATAGCTTGGGATAAAAGATATCACTATTTTTAACCTTGCTAGAATTTTGCTCTTACTTAACCTGTCCTAAACTAGCTTTGTGACTCCTCATCTATCTACATGTTCTGTTATGCTAGCGAATTTACGTCTTCTAATTCATCCCCAGTCCTGGACTTAATGGTCAACTGTTTCAACTGTGTCTCATTGAATTAGATTTCCCTTCATCCTCTTTTGGGAACATCTACTAGTTCCAAGAAATGAGTAATTCTAAGAATTTCCTTTCTTTTTTTAAGTTCTTGCTGTATCCAGTGTTTCTGAGGAGTATCACGTAACTATTTTGATTGAGGAGAAGATAATATAAACCACTTTGGTTAAGAGTACTGATTTTGGACTTTGATATAAATGGATTTCTAATCCTAGCTCCATACCTTACTACCTAGGTTAATTTGGACAAATTACACAACCTTTCAAGCCTCAATTTTCTGATCTGACAAATAAGATAGTGATATTTTCCTTACAGTATTGTGACTATGGCATATAGAAGATGCTTAATGAATGAAAGTTACATTATTAATCATTTCAACTAGGACTTGGGAATTTTCTGCACATTTCCACATTCTAGATTCCCTACTATCTTTTTACTAGAGTTACTTCAAACCTAGTTTCACTCTTTCCAAGTCACATAATCTTGGAACCATATCCCCTACATTATTGAGAAGTGACAGGCCATCAATTATTCAGTATTTTTTTGAGAACCTACTATGTGCCAGGAACTATTTTTTGCAATGCGTCTATAGCAGTGACTCAGACAAACCAAGTGTTCAACTTGATGAAACAACACATATCCTCAACTTCTGTGTTATATACTTCAAAATGTCTTATTTATCTTTACTTCCCTTTTCTGCTTTAGTCCTGTCTCACAGGAAGATTGTCCTTATTGTTTTCAGTATTAACCATAATTCTTTTCTTACCCAGCTATCCTATAATCTTGGTCTGAAAACTCTCTCTTGATCTACTGTGTGCTCACTCTCTGTCTCCACAAGATCATCTTTTTCTTTGCCTAAAATTTTCTCCCATAATCTTACAAAGAGAAACACAAACCTCATGTGGACATGCTTATTGCTTTTTCTTTCTTCCTTCTGTTTCCATTGTTTTTCATTCTGGCTTTCACACCAAGTCTACTTAAATAACTCTCTCTTAAACGTGACCTACTATGGCTTTCTCAGCTATTTTTTCTCTTGAAATCTGAAGCACTTATTCTTAAAACATGTCTTAAAACATGACACCACTTAAATCCAGTGCTACTTCTGTTTTTTATCACAATGTGTCATCCTTTGCTCTTAATTCCATTTCTTCACTGACTTTCTCAGCAGTTATTTACTGGATACCTATTATGGGCACTCAAGCGCTGACCATACAGACTTTGGAGAGAGTCTAGGTTTCTGTTTTCTCTCTCCTTCACTAAAACCTCAGTGCTTTTCTCCTAGCGATCTCACCCACTACAGATGCTAATTTAGGTCTTCAGTCATAACCTGCCAATGAATTTCATTCCTGGGGTCACATATGCCTTCTATTCTTCTGGTTCCTACCTGTTCCTCAAACTCTACATGTTTTAAGTGGAAGTTACCATATTCCCCTCTTTCTTTTAAATTCTGCATATCTGCTAATATTATCTTCCAGTCACTGAGGTTTTAAGGTTTAAAATGATCTTTATTCTATTCCTTAAACCTATCTCTGGTTTATCCTCATTGTTACCATTATTCTCTTCTGCTTCTAGTTCTTTTACTTCCTTGGAGTATCATAGATAAGTCACTTGCCCTTGAATAATGCAGGGATTAGGGGTGCTGACACCATGCAAAAACCCATGTATAACTTTAACGGCCCCCAAATGTAACTACTAATTGCCTACTGTTGACCTGGAAACCTTACCCATAACATAAATAGTCAACTAGCACATATTTTGTATCCTATATATATTATATTCTGTTTTCTTACGGTAAGATAAGATAGAATACTGTGTTATTAAAATCAATAAGGGAGGAAAAAACTCATTTATAGTACTGTACTGTACTTATTGAAAAAAATCGGCACGTAAGTGGACCTGTGAAGTTCAAATCTGTGTTGTTCAAGGGTCCACTGTATTTTTAAACCACCTTTCCAAAATCCTGCCTCATCTTCTAAATAAGCTCTAATCCCTAGCCTTGGTATTCACTCTTCTCTAATGACTGCTGAAAACTTATATTCCATCAGTTCTTCTGTTGCCTGGGTTTATACCCTTTGTTCCTCAGTATCACCTTCCCTACTAGTACCTCTCACTTTCACACCTGCATGACCATACGAAGACCATTGCTGCCATACTGTATGCTCTGTTTAACTATGCTACTGGAATCCCATCCATCCTTCAAGTCCATCCCAAGCATCACTTTTTCAGATCCCCTTTATCCTTCATCCCTTCAGCTGTAAGAACTTTTCCCCCTTCTGAAACAGAATAGAATATTTTATTTCTTTGTCATTCATTGAGTAACATATTGTGTCTTCTCATTTCATTTAGGAGGTTTTGAGGTCCTTGAGGACAGAGACTTGTGGCATTCCTATTTTTATTCTACTGGATACTGAGTACACTGCCTTTAACATATGCCATAAGCATATGTTAAAGGAATAAATTAGTTGAGAAGATCTTCCTCTCTTTCAAAGTGATTACTTATCACTAACGTCCACTGATAAAGTAATAAACTGTGTATCCCGGCTGACTGGTCTTCAAGAATACAAAGTAATTGCTGTACTTTTACCAATTTCTCTTTCTCTGTCATCCAGTTATAATGTTAAGAGAACACCTTCTCTGAGCCAGGCACAGGGAGCAGGGGTACCAAAAGGACACAGTCCTTTCTCTGGAGATGTTTACTCTCTATAAGACTGGCATGCATACAGATGACTACAGTGTAAAATGAAAGAAATTTAGCAGAGGACTTATATGAACTTTAAATTTTAGCAGAGAACTTATATGAAAAGAAGTATTCCATATAGAAGAATTAGTACATGAAGAATAGGTTTATAAGTATACTTTTTTGGAATATTCTGTATGAAACCTTTAAAGAAATCAGTAGCTTCCATCCTTATATCACCCTGAACCTTAGTATAGCAAATGCAATGTTAGGTTTTCTTGATCAAGTCTTAAAATTATAAAAATCTTGCAGAAATAGTATATTTATTTCCCATAAATCTATTTAGACTATCTAAAACCCATTTTGTTTGAATGCGTCTAGAATTTTGAATAACAGGTGAATATAATTTACAATATTTTAAATGGTATTTGCTTGGTGAAAGCAGTGTTTTAAAGACATGCTGAAAGGGGATTTAGTGTTTTCTTAAAAAAAAAAAAAGTTTGTGGTGAGTTATGCCTATGTTAAGATGTGTGATCTTTGTTATAATCCATACCTAGTAGGTGCTCAGTATATGTTGTCTGAATGATAACAGTTGGAGAGCCCATCTGTCTATGCAGTTCTATGATATAAGGATTTTCAAAATTTAGCTGTGGAAAGAAAAGGCTAGTTAAATATAGAAGAGTGCATGCTACTCCGGGGAATTTTAAATATTCAAGTGGGCAACACAGACATATTTTCTAAAAGTTAACTAAATTACATGGTATAATAATAAAAGAAGTCCAGTGGTATTATATAACTTTTAAATATTGATTATATTTCTACGTTTTATTTCCTGTTAACGCTCAACCCAGACAGGAAAACGGGTACATTCTTTATGATTAGAAAGGGCTCTTTTGCCATTAGACCATGCTAAATTGATAGTTTTTATAGCCTGACAAGAGACCAAGTCATCATTACCTGGAGGGAAACACTTAAATCATCTGAAGATAGCTATTCTGTTCTGAAGGAAAGTTTGAGTTGACTGCTTGAGATTCTAAGTTTCACTTCCCAAGTGGCAAGGGTTAGTTTCGCTGCAGAACTGACAGTTTCTACCCTCTGGGTGGGTAGATTAGACTGGGAAATGTATAGGAGGAGAGCTTGTCAAGGAAATTCAAGGAGCAGAGATGATAAGTTCTAGAGGGAATTCTAACCTGGTCCTCTGATTGAATCATAAATGCTTATATTTTATGGACTTACACCAGTGTCCAGAAGATAAAGAGGAAGAAGCAAAAGAAAGAGCAAAGAGTAGAAGGTGTGGGAGGAAAATATATCAGAAGAGGCATAAAACTCTATGGCTTCTCCAGCTTATCATTTGTTGAGCTGTGAATAAAATACCAATTTGGAGAGGATTTTTGGTGATGATTGAAACTTTTTGAGACATGTCTTTAATGGCGATTCATGGAACCTGAGTACTGGATTGCATTAAAATTCCAGAGTTATAGGAAACAATTTTTAACAAACAATAGAAATTCATTTTTGTGACTGAACTGGCTGCCACAGTTCAGTTCCCGGCAGGATGAATCCATGTGTAGTTCTTACGATTCTCTTATAAAAAACAAATGACAAGTAAGAAATGAGTTGTTGGAGGGTGTGAATTTGTAATGAGCATGAAGTGGGGTATGTAGTCGTCAAGGGACTTTTTTTCCCACTAAAACCAGGGTATCATTTATATTTATACTTTTGCGGCTTATAACTCATTGCTTTATACTTAAAACAACTTAGTGCAGACAAAACATCTTCTTGAAGTCTTCTGTATATTTCACAAACAAATTTGCGATTATCCAGGCTTAATCATCATTTGGAATGTTTCATATTGATTACATGTCTATCCTTTCTAACTGATACTGTTCCACTGTATTATAATAATTGTGATAGGTGAGGGGAACTCTTAAACTAGTATTTTCTTCTATTATTCTAAATATTTATATTGATCGCATGTTTCTCCTGCACATAGGGGGCGACATCCAGCCTCTAAACAAAGTACACAGGAAATAAAAACAATTAGCCTGATATAATGCTGATCACTAACACTCAGATCATGGTTCCTGTTTTTCAGACCCAGTTTGCCTGACATATACTAATTCATGTAAGCTTCGGAACAATTACGTGACATAAAGCCTAGTATGGGCTACACTTTATTAGGTGACACAAGTGAGGAATAGAGAGTTTAAATAACTTTCCTGAGTACATATGGCAAGATAAGTGTCAGAGCCAGGATTTGAGCCCAAGCGGTCTCAATACATGGTATTCTCTACTCTCCACTGTTATAGCTCAACTTTTAGTGGAGCCAGAGGTAGAGTAAGTACATATGTGACTCTAAAGCTCTATTTTAATATGATTATTTATTAACAGGGGTATCCCTCTCTTACTAGATTATGAGCTTGTAGGAACAAGAACCATGTTTTATTAACTCCATCATAGACGGTGTTCAATAAAAATTTTATTACTCCTGAATTACAGCTTATTATTGCCTTGAGATACTCACTCTGTCCAGGAGACTGTCCAGAAGTCACTGGTTTTATATCCATGGAACTTTTAGATCCACAAAACAAATATTCAATTATTGTCTGCAAGGTGGGATAGTGTATTCATGATTCTCTTGTTTCTTTTCTATTTCTAAGAATACAATAGCATGATGGAAGCAGAATTTTTAATGGATATAGGATAATTATTGAATCATGATATTTGATTAATTTTTTTCTCTCTTTTTTTTTTCTTTTTAAATACTTTTTCCTACAGGGTGCTGCTCTAATTAGAATGCTGGCTAATTTTATGGGCCATTCAGTATTTCAAAGGGGTTTGCAAGTGAGTAAAACACTTTCTACTTTTTCTTACATTTTCCTTGTCAATATATTTATTTTAAAGATATTTCACAGCTTGAGAAATTGCCATTACAAAATTGCTGCCTTTGATGGAGAACTTTAAGATGAATAAGGTAAGCAGTGTCTTTCCATATGACAAATGAAAGTGGTAGATAGGATTCTCACTGTATCAACTGGTAGAACTTGAATCGTTATGCAATTTAGATCTGTTCAATATGCATTTTTAAATTGAAGTATTTTTCAAATATGTGAGTTTCTAAATAATCGGTATAAGATGTTCTAAAAGCCTACTTTACTTTCCCTTCGATATAAAAGTTAATATAAAGTGAAAATAAATTATGTTAAACTTAAAATCTTAATGCCAATTTTTCAGACTTGTTCTTTTATGTTGCTGTTGTTTTACTGTTGATATACGTAAATTGTTATTTGTTTTGAAGATATTTAAATGTTTTTAAAATTGGAAATATGTTTTTAAATAAACAAAAAACCCCAGTGTTATCAGACTGCATTTTAAGTATGAAGTATGTAATCTAAGAGTGATTCTTTAAAAAGGAGAGTTCTTAAACACTTTAAAGCATACCCAAATATAGAAAAATAGAACTTTTATTCCATTGAATCTGTTGAAGTAAATCATGTTTCTAGCAGCTGTGATTGATGAATTATTTATGATGCATTCTGCTACTTAGAAGTGTCCTTTAAAGTAAATTGATGTTCACCTGAAATACAATTATGCTAAGACAGAGAGAGCAATCAATCTTATCTGTTCTTAGTAAGCTTTTCATTTTGAAATTTAAATAAACTACGTATGGGATTAGGTCATATCTTAGTAGTATAATTCTATCTTTACCTAAAATAAACTAAAAGATAAAATACAAAGCAAGAGTTGAATATGAACTTATGACAAAGTTACATATACTTAACAGAATGAAGAAAAAAAAATATAAATTTGTTGTAGACTAATTTCCCTTAGAAAATATTCTTACAGATTTGTTCCAGCAGGGGTTGAAATTTACTTTAATCAGCTCTTTCCATTCGGGACACCTTCAGAATAGCTGAATTCTATTGAACCTATTTGCTGGATGCTGAAGTCTCTATTCTGATCACATAGTTGGGAAAATCTTTTTTTCTCAAGGAGTGCCCTCCATGAATATCAACTGTCTGGAGGAATGTCCTTCCTATCCCCAATCCTTTGTTTTTCCCCATTGAAGTTGTAGTGTGACAGTTCCAGAAAATATCTAAGCTTTCATAAGGGCAACACAAATTGAATTTGATTTCCTGGTAGCAAGTTGATGTGAAATCACTTTCTGTATAAAATTTTTATTGTTTTTCCTCATCTGGATTTGCTCAGCAGATTGAATAACTCTAGTTATATTATTTGGGAAGGATTACTGCTTTGCAAAGTTTTTCTTTATCCTGTCGCTTTTTTGGTGGTATGCAAAAATATATCAATTTTTAGTACCCCCTGTACTACTGACTCAGTCTCTTCAGTTTTATCTGAAAAAGAATATAGCCTCGGACTCCTATTATAGTAAACTTTTATTAATGTGTGCCTTTATGCTCTGATACATGAGGTGGTTAATTTTCAACTGAGGAGACCCTATGTTTGTCAACATTGCATTTCATTTGCCTTGTGACATCTCATTGATCAGAAAGATCTGTATCCTTCAGTACTTTGCTTGCAGCTTTATTTATACTCATCACTCAAACTGATTTAGTGTATCATCAGCAGTTTGGATTAGTTTACAGTAGATCCCTATGTCTAGGTGATAAATTATCATCTCTTGTGCATGAAGATGTATGGGGTACATTTTGGAAATGACCTCCTGAACAGACCGTTTGTGTCATGGTGTTGAGTGGTCACTGAGTTGATTTAATATATTTCCCATCCACAAGGCTCTGGGGAGTCTTGGTTTACATGTTGTTGTAGGAGCTAATCTGGACTGTCAATGCTTACCTTTGCTGGAAAATCTATTAATTGTTTTTACATTAACCGCGGCTGTTTCTATGTTGGCAAATAGAAGTTTATGCTGAAGACAGACCCAGGGTTAGGTTTGTAGTCAATCCCAGATTGGAAATAGTATGTTTTTCATATGCATTTTTCTCTCTCCTTTTTTTTCCCCCTTCCTTCTTCCCTCTGTTTTTCTTGCCTTTCCTTTCCTCCTTTTTTTCTTCATTTTTTACTAGGACCTTTCATGTTCTGCATAAGAACAATCTTATACTGGAGGTTTCTACTAAAATTTGTGCTTTCTTACAGTTTTTGTATCCTCACGACTCATCCTAAACCTTTTCGGAACAAGGCTAATATTTTTTACAAATACAACCAGAAATATATAAAATATATACCAGTTGAACCTTGAACAATGCAGAGGTTAGGGGAACTGACCCCCTCACACCCCCCGACAGCCAAAAATCTGCATATAAATTTGATGTTCAAAAACTTAACTACGAGTAGCTTACTGTTGACTGGAAGACTTACTGATAACATAAACAGCCAATTGACACATTTTTGTACGTTCTGTTATGTACTATATTCTTACAGTAGAGTATGCTGGAGAAAAGGGTTATCAAATATTAAGGACAAGAAAATACCTTAACAATACTATATGATAAAAAATCCATGCATAAGTGGACCTGTGTAGTTCAAACCCATGTTGTTCAAGGGTCAACTGTATATATTATATAATATACACAACATAAAATTTACAACCTAATATAAATAATTATTAATATATAATAAATGTTAATAGCTATAAATAATTTATATAAATATAATACATATTAAATGTAATTAAAGTAATATAGAAAGGTAGTAGGTTTCTGGAAAATTTCTGGATCAATTCAAATGTTTGTGTTTAACTTACAAAGTATCTGAGTATCAATTCAACTATATTCATCTACCTTTTGTATTATCTTGTATCACTTCACCCATATATTCCACAGTAGGAAGGCACTCTAGAGACTTTTTGAGAAAAGTTCTATTCCTAATAACCATATGATTCATTTAATCAGCTATTAGAGAGTCTAATAAATAGTTTCTTTTTTTAAAGATTTTTATTTATTTATTTGACAGAGAGAGAGAGAGAGAGAGAGAGAGAGACAGTGAGAGAGGGGACACAAGCAGAGGGAGTGGTAGAGGGAGAAGCAGGCTTCCTGTGAAGCAGGGAGCCCAATGGGGGCTCGCTCCCAGGACCCTGGGATTGGGACCTGAGCCAAAAACAGATACTTAATGAGTGAGCCACCCAGGTGCCCCCTAATAAATAGTTTCATACAGAATAATCACAGCTTTCCTTGGTCTGGTCTTCTTGATTTTTTTGTCTAATTCCCTTGTTTCTTAAATTTTATTTGATGCTTAAATGGTTCAGTTTAACATAGTTTTAAAATTAATTGCCTCCCATCCAAGTACTAACCAGGCTTTACCTTGGTTAGCTTCCAAGATCAGATGAGATTGAGCGCAAGCAGGGTGTTTACCCCAAAGATTCAAATGTAGTGATCTGAAGGGGCATCTGTACCCCAATGTTTATAGCAGCAATGTCCACAATAGCCAAACTGTGGAAAGAGCCCATATGTTCATCGACAGATGAATGAATAAGGAAGATGTGGTGTGTATATATACATATAATATTAATATTCATATGTATATGAATATTAATGCAGCCATCAAAAATGAAATCTTGCCATTTGCAGTGATGTGGATGGAACTAGAGGGTATTATGCTAAGCAAAATAAGTGAATCAGATAAAAATAATTATCATATGGCCTCACTGATATGCAGAATTTAAGAAACAGGGCAGAGGATCATAGAGGAAGAGAGGAAAAAATGAAACTATGAAACCAGAGAGGGAGACAAACCATAAGAGATTCTCAATCTTAGGAAACAAACTGAGGGTTGCTGGAGGAGTGGGGGGTTGAAGAAATGGAGTGCCTGAGTGATGGCCATTGCGGAGGTTATGTGTTGTGCTGAGTGTTGTGTGTTGTATAGGACAGATGAATCACAGACCTATATCTCTGAAACAAATAATGCATTATACACTAAAAATACATTAAATAAATAAATAAATAAATAAATAAATAAAATTGCCTCAAAAACTTCTCTTTGTAGTATATAGATAGTATATACAGCTATATATATAGATAGTATATATAGTTATAAAATAACTATAGATAGTTATACATAGTTATAAAATAGATAGTATATATAGTTCTAAAACATTAGTCCTGGCTACCATTAACAAGTCGGCTTCTGTTTTGATGTTTAAATTGAAAGTGAAATGTAGAGCAAATCAAGCATGAACCCTTGTTGGATTAGGTATGCCCTCATAAGTAATATATTTTTAAAACATAGATATGTTTATAGTTTTGCAAACTCTGTATCTACTGTTTTACATAACCCATTTCCCAGAATAATAGCTTGTGTATGTTGGGAAGCATGAGGCAATGAAAATGATTCTCATTTTTGTTTCCAATTAATGCTGGGCTTTCTACAAATCATGAAATCTTCTTGATTCCTGACTCCATAGTTGTAAAATGCAAGAGTTGGACTAAATACTCTCTAAGATTTTTTTCATCTTTCAGATTCTCCAAATGTAAGATTTATTTAATGCATTTTTTACTAGTTAGGCAATTTGGGTTTGATACTTTAATTTGGGAACAACTATTTTGATAGAAAAATTTGTAAACTGGATGTGCAAAAGTGAGTGACTCCCTATTCTTGAATCTTTAGTTATTATCTGAATATTAAGGCTAATGGCCTTCAATGTGCATAGTGCTGTAAATATAGTCAAACCAGACCAGCAATTTTTGTTACAGGGAATTTTTGCTGGCGATGTTTCTTTTTGCCTACTGCTAAGAAACTGTTTCTATTTCCCTTGCTTTTTAGTTATCTTTGGTATTTTGTTACACTTTCATATTTTGCGCTTGATACTTTACATGTTTATGATGAAGCTACAGTTGTCTCAGATGACATTTTCTACGGACTTTTTGAAATTTCTTGGTGATTTTTAGTGTATATGTTATCTTTTCTAAAGTAAGAATTTCTACTTATGTTCCTGGAATCAGCTGGAGTCAACTGTCCCTGTGGGTCTGATGGCATTGAGATATATTGGATGTTGGTTTTGAGAATCAGCATTTCCCCCTCCCCCCACAATGAGTGCCATTATCAGGGATTCAAACTAGTGGTAACTAACTAACTTTTCCAGAGACAGGAAGAGCTGCTTTTGACCCTAAAAGAGGCTCCGTGGAATTTATACTTTCAAGGTCCCCATCCCAATTCCCTCCTGTCAGAAATAGCCTTCGTTCTCAAAGACTTTGTAATTGTAACGTCCTGTTGAAGCAATCATTTGTTTTCCCAAAACGTCTTCTTCAATTTAGACAACTACAGATGATAATTTAAGAAACTGGTTGACCCTGAAAACCATAGATTACCAGGACCTTATTACCCATGTTCAGTGATATTACCTCATCTAAATCTAGTCAAGGCACTTGTAGATTTCCATCTTTGAGGGTCTGTTTCCTGGAACACACCACTCTTGGCCCATGATACAGTAGCAAAACCAAATCCATTCTGGGTCTTTCAAAAGAAAGGGATTTAACACAGAGTATATGAATTTTCTAAAAAAACTGTTGGGAGGGTTAGAGGAGTAAATGTCAGGAAAGCTCCTGCTAGACTTCAGAAAATCAAGATACTTAGTTATCACAAAGAATTGATGATACCTATACACTCAGTATAGTTCTACTTAGGTTTGGGAAGTGAGTGAAATTAGATGGGTTTGTTCAATCCATAGTCTTTATCCAGAAGTGCTTTGAAAGACTTGCTTCTGTTGGCTTTGGTAACACTGTGGTCTCCTGAGTGTGGTTATAGTTCACTCTGTCTTCAGCCCATAATACTGTTTTAAGTATTGCTGAATCTTTCAGCAGTCCTTACATCTTTTTATTTCCTGGGTATCTGATTGTTTCAGTGCATATTTGTTAATTTTCATCCACATGTAGTAATGCTTATGCATATGATCAATAAATTAAGATGTACTTCTTCTACTGTGTGTTTTTTTTTACTGTGTTTTTATAACTTAAGTTCCTATAGCTCAAATCCTCATTCTATTTAAGTACTATGCTTATTTCTGAAGTGATTCAAGTAATGATTCTTTTAGAAAGAATTTGTTTTACATGGCATTGACCTTTCTTATTTCATTTTTTACATGTTTTAATCTCCTAGTTATATTTTCTCCTTTTCTCTTATTTTTCTGGAAATAAAAGAATAAAGCTATAATTATGAAACCCTCAGATAACATTGATTGGCTCAGTAGCTATTAAAAATAATTATTACATAGTACTGTTGCTTTTTCTTTTTAAACAAAACAATATTGTTATAATGATTTGAACCTCACGACACCATTCTTCATGTTATTATGAGTCAACATCAGGGAATTGAAATTGTGAAGAAACATCATTATTAAGCTTGATATAAACTCAAAACTTGAAATCCATGTCAGAAAATGAGTTACCCTCTTGCTCAACCAATGAGGGTAATTCAATATCATCTAAAATGTAGTTGAATAAAAAAGATTGCTCTTGATTAGTATTTAACTGCTCTTTTCCATAAGATAACCCAGAACAAGATGTTTGGCTCCAATTATCAGGGTAGAAATTGCTTATGCAAATCAATGTAAGGCAATGAGGTGTGGATAAAAAGCAAAAGGGAAATATCATTATTATTGGTTTGTGCTCATAAAATTCTGATAGCCTGAAGGTAATGACAGGCACAAAGCCAGAGGGATTATTAGTAGCAACAACATACTCAATAACTTGTGTTCCAGTGAGAAGTTCTATGTTAACATGTGTACACTGGATTTTTATTCAATAACTTCCAGCTTGCATTTCTGAGAGAGCATTTTCTCTCTTGCATGTAGATTTTTCGGAAAAATGAAAAGTCATAGAATAATAAAGGAATAGAGACAGTGTGTCGAAGTTCATTTCCTTTCTGAAGAGGTAGTATTGTGTTTTCATCCAGATGATAACTGAATCATGCTTAATCTAAAATGAATAACCACCGAAAGCTTTTGCTCAAATTTCTCCATGTTTCACTGAAATCACTGGGCAGTTTTAGTTATACTAGAGGTAGAAAGGTTAACATTTCTCACTAATTTGTTATGATCACTCAATACCATATGATAATAGTGCTATCATTGCTGGTGTTTTTAGTTGTTGGATTTGACCTAATTAACTTTTAACTTATTATAGACCTAACTAGAAAGCTAAAATTATTGAGAATATTAATATAGAAAAATATTAATTATAAGGATTCTATGGATTTGAGAATCAAGAATACAATCTCTAATAAAAAGCAAATTCTTTAAAAATTAGATAGCGGTAGTTAGTCATATTTCTCAATCAGAGAGAAATAGCTTCCATTTCATCAGTTTCAACTCATTTGTTTAGTACAGCTACTGATTGAATCCTTATCATTTTGCCTTTGAGTTCAATATTGTTAACTGACCACTATGACTATATAGCATTAACTAAAAAGCCCTTATTATTAACGACAAATATCTCTATTTGGTCATCCTGTAGGCATTTACCCAGCTCAATAGGAAGTCTTAGAAAGTTATACTTACTGGTTTTCTTTTACCTGGTAGTTAAGGGCTCAGGATATTTTATACATTTTAGCTATATGGAGTTGATCCTATAAAATGATGTCTTAGATAACCATATTTAAATTGTATCTGTGAAATTTTTAGACACCTTTGGTTGACAAGTGGATATATTTGTATGTGGGTGTGTGTGCAAATGTACACCAGTCTCTAAATCTGCATTGCCATGGGCACACCGATCTGCAAAGTGTCTCTCACTCCTTGAGGACTATACCAATTGATTAGATCGCTAGTGCAGGATACAGTAAACTTGCCTCCCAGGCATCTGTTTCCCTGACCTGTTATAATGCCTACGCCAGCAGTTTTCTTTCTTTTCCTCTGTTAATTTCTTTTCCTTTTCCTTTAATGTTGTCTTTTCAGAACCTTCATATAATAGCCTAGAACCACATATCTGGCAATGTTGTAAATTTTGATGCAAAAAGAACCTTCCTGAGTTGGGAAGGTGGTTTTTCTCATTACTCATGTTTTCTTAACTGCTTGGTGATGCTATTAGATAAGTTAATACTGGGTGTGCCATAATATATTTAGTTTTTTCCTTGTTTGTGAACATCCAGATCACTTTTCAGTTTCTGTTAAATAAACAATACTGTCATGGTCTTCAGATGATAGATTTTTCCTATTACATTTTGGTTGTCTCTTCATATCCACTTCTGGAATCACATTCTCAATTTTTCTTCCAAAATGTTAAGCCAGTATATAGTAGTAGAAGTAAAGTTTGAAAGTTCTCTTTTTATAATGCACTAAGCAAATGGCCTTAGGTCTTATTTTCCAAAATAATTTTCTTACTAATTTAGTAAGTAAAAAAATTACCCAATAGCTATCTCAGTGTGTATTTTTTTTTTTATCACAAATGATGTTGGAAACACTTCATATATTCTCTTGCATTTCACTCTTTGGTGACATAATCACTCACATTCCTACCCATTTGAAGATTGAAGTTTTACTCCCCTTTTCATAATTTTGTATAAATGGCTATACAGTAAAAATAATAAACCATAACATATTTACTACACATTCTTTTTTCCCCCATGATTCTAAATATCTTAGTATTATGGTGAAAAAGCCCATGTTATAAATTAGTGGCTTAAGAGGAGTCCTAAAGACCGAAGTTATATATTTGGAAAATGCCTTACAAAAGGTTCAAGTGCATTCAAAACATTTGGTCTACCTCTGTGTTTCCGTCCATGGAAGAGGGGGCTCCATACTAGTATGACACACAAAGAACGGTGATGTTCATTTGTCATCCCGAATCTCATTGCCTCTTGCAATCAGGCTCTTATATTCACTTGTTCTTTTCTGCTCAAGGTCTCTCCCTGTGATTATTTCACAGATCATTTTTTCCCCCCAAAGGACCATAGCTCATTATAGTGCTAAGATTTTTCCTTAATGCTTTGTGCTAATAAACCAAAATTGTGATTTCACTTCCTGCACCAGCTGTGCTTTGTTTTAGACCCACAGCACACGTTGCTCCCCTCTCAGGCATGTTCAGTTATTCATTTATTCCACACAAACTTATTACATACCCACTCTATGTCAGACACTGTGATAAGTACCGAGTATTCAGGGCATGCTGCCCCCAGCAGAGATGGCCCCTGATCTCACAAATCATATGTAACAGGATACGATTGACCCTAAACAGGAAAAAAAGCAAATACATATATATTTACTAAATGTGAGAAATGCTGGGAAGGAAGAAAATAGAATGCTGTGAGGGAACATATGGGCAGATGGGTCAGGCAATTTTAGATTGGGCGCTCAGGAACTCCTCCTTAAGAAGAAGGCATCCATACTGAGGTCTGGAGGCCAAGAGAAACCTGGGGGAGGAAGGAGAACATTCTGGAAATATGGAAGGGCTTGTGCAAAGGGCTGAGGCCAAGGACTGAGCAACTTCTAGGAAAAGAAAGAAGCTGGTGTGGCTCAGCAGAGTTGGTCAGGATGAGAGAGAAGGTGGGAGAGGAGGGCAGGAAGTATTCACGCAGTACCAAGTGCTAAGAAGGCTGGATTTTATTCAGAGTGCAATGGGGGGCTATTAAACAGTTTTAAACTGGGACGTGATGTGGTTCTATTTATATTTAAAATAGTTATTTGGCAACTTATAATAATACACTGGGGGTGGGGCAATCAGCATACCAAGACAGGAATCAGGTAATAAAATTAGGAAGATATTTGAAGATTCAGGTGAGATATGATGGCAGCATAAATAATAAATACACAGAGACATGGATTCGAAATGTTTTTTGAAGGTCCAACAGATGGATCTGGGGATAGATTGGGTGAAGGATATGTATGAGAGGTGAGGAAGAGGGGGTACCTGAGAATGTTTCTGGGGCAAAGGCCAGGAAACAAGCCCCATGGGGCTTGAACAACTGGAGGTTGAGAGAAGAGGAGGGGCCCAAGGCTAGACATGGAGATGCGGCAGCAGGAGAGGCAGGCAGGATACCAAGAGTGCGGTGTCACCCAAGTCAAGAAGAAAGCTTATTTCAAGAAAGTGATCGATGAGGTTAAATGCAACCGAGAGGTGGAGTAAAGACTGAAAAGCATTTCTTTTGGCAGCTTGCAAATTTACTGATTATCTCTGGAATGGCTTAAAGAGTGCATGGGTTTTTGTCTGAGTGGAAACAGTGTCTGGAGAGTAAAATTTAAAGAAATTTGCAAAGGAAAGAGATCAGAAAACCAGGGTAGGTTTTTAGAGGAGGATAAGGCTAAAGAAAGTTTTTGTTTTGTTTTGTTTCGTTTTTAAAGATGGGGGACATTGTACAAGTTAGGCTGGTGAAGAAGAAGGAGTCAGGAGAGGAAAAGCTTGATGGACAGAAACTAGAGAAGTGGGAGATGACGGGGACGTTTGTCCTTGAGAAGGTAAAATGACTGGTCTCTGATAAGAGATACACTTCCAGTAAATTTGGGGATCTGGAAATGGGAACATGAGGGAGTTCCTTTCTGATGAATTCTATTTTTTTCTATTTTTTTTTTTTTAAAGCAAAGTCAGTAGCTAAAATTGGGGGGTAAGCCTGGGCAGGAGAGAGGCTTGGAGATTGAAGATTGGGAAGAGTAGATGGCATGACTATTGTATTGAGTGCCTATTTGAGTTTGGGAATTATGAATTTATAATAAAACTAAACTATTCAATTGCATTATTTTCTCCCATGATGCTCAGCGGCATGGTGCAGGTTTAGAGAAGGCACATACTTGGATTCATCCAGGACTGGGGTTTTGCCAACTAGTAAACTTGAAGGACAGAGCTGCAAAGGAGATGAGCCAGTTTGCCAGAAACTGGTTAAGATGAGCTATGAAATATAAGCTAGATAATCAGGGGAATAAAACCAGAAAGGATCTGATAGACAAATAGCCGCCATTGATAAACAATGTATTAACAAGTATATATGATTTTAACACTGGAAGAAATCCCCATGCTCCTGAGCATATGGGAAATTCAATTTGTGCTTATTGAATTCCCCTAATTAATATGAGGATATTTCAGGGGACTTTTTCAGTCCGGAATGTGTGGTGAAGAACCCTTTGTTCTCCTCCATACTGACATGCAGTCCTGTTGGTTTCTCGGTGTGGGTTGATTAGTGAATGGGAAAGAAGTGACAGAACACATTGTGTGAGTGTTTGGTATATATCTTGTCCAAGGCTCGTCTTTCTGGGCACCTGAATGTTAGTGTTTTTGCAGCTTTATGCCAACGTAGGTATGGCTATTTTGTGTTGAAGTCCCTAATTAGTGCCCTTATTCCATGAGCCACCCAAGTCATAAACAGTCAGTGGCTTGTCACCTGAGCAGAGCTCTGTGAAAAATAGGGCGCTAGACTGCACAACTCAGGAGTCCTCCTAGTTTCTTTTTCCAGACCCAGGAGGGGGAAGGTTTCTAAGCGTTCCTCAAACCTAAAAAAAAGTTGGCCTCAATTTTTTTCTTGCATTTTTGCTTTTTTAAAAATGAAAAAAAAAGTCCCCCCAAGCACTAACTTCCTTCCAGTTAGTCCATATCATTTCCCTTCCTTCGCCTCTAGAATATTTTGACTGCTCTTGGACGTGAGATCAAAAATATTGACTCTAGAGGTATTTTCCCCTTGAGCTTGGTCTTATAATAACTAATGTTCCCTGGGTTTTTGGGTGACAGGCATTTTTCTAAGTGCTTTTCTTGTTCTGTGTCATTTTCTGTGCACTGTCTTCCTAAGTAGGTACTATATTATCTATCCTTTCCAGTTGAAAAAACTAAAGTTTAGAGAAAATAGAAAAATTACTCAAGATCACATGACTGATAAGGATCAGCCTAAATTTCTAGTCAGCTTTCTAAATACACACACACTTCTATCTTAACTGAATTGCATTTTTTTTTTCCCTCAACTAGTCACCAGGGCTAGGGCTGGTTGAGAAAAGGAGTGGAAGTGGAGGGAGCTCCATGTACATGCTCCACAGTCCGTGGGCATCTTGATTTACAAAAGTCAGTGTATTTTTACCAGTCAGGATATAATTTATCTATTTCGTGAGCTTGTTGTGGTCAAAGTCCTTTACCAGGGCATTCAGGAAAAGCAATTGACAAACTTCAGTTTTGCCAAAAGATTCATTTTATGTCTCAGTAATATTTCAAGCTAGTGGCAGAAGGGAGGGGGGATATTTTAGTACCCTAGAACACCCCTATAGACTTACATTCACATTATTTTACTGACAGGTGTAAGACCTGTCAGCTTGCTCTGGAATGCACAAATTCAGCAGTGGCGATGCTCCTCACACCTCTCGTGATGCTTCTGCCTGTGAAGGCGTTGATGGCATGATGTGTAATTGCTAAGAGATCTGTGAAAACAAAACTGATATGAGAACATACCATTGCCTGTAATTTAAGACAAACAAACACCAACAAACAAATCTTTTATGTACCAGCAAGTTGTTTTGATTTAAGATTTTCTGATTTTCTGGTATATTTCGCAACTCTTTAAGAACGTATGCTGATTTTACAAAATTATCCTCATTAGGCGGATAGTGGATTTTTTGGAACATGTAAAATACCTTTTTGTTCTTAGAGAAATATCTGAATTCTCCTGTATGTAAGTAAGCAACAGGTAATGGTAAATCTAGGTAAAACGCACATTAAAAAAATAAAAATAAAAAATGCGTGCAAACAGTGGCATAATTGATTTTGTTCTATCTAGTCAAATAATTTTCTTTCCTAAATACCACTTCTTTTTTACTGTGTCTGGTGGCCAGACACTCATGTACCTTGAAAACTTTAGTACTGGTGCCTCTTTTATTGGGCTTCCTCTTTAGAAACTTGTTATAATTTAACAATCAAGGTTTAACAATTATTCATACCTTTTCATCCTTGGTTCCTAGCTAGTAGAATAAAATGTAAACATTCTTTGATTTTGCATAATGCTTTTGCAGTGCTCCACTTCTCATATTTATTTAATTTCATAATCTACAGCCACATTTCAGATAAAAACCAAAATAACATCTCGATCTGTAGTTGATCTTTCTTGTGTGTGTTAGTTGGTCTTCTGTCACTGGTTTGGTCTCCTTGCTACTGTTTCTCAAGGTCAGAGAATGTAGAAACATTTCTGAAGTGCATGGCCCAGGCTTCAAATGGGGTTTTTCCAACCCTTCTGTGACATTGCTTTGATCTGACAGCCTTTAATCTGCTTTCTTATTGTCCATGGATCCCTTTAACATCACCCTACTCTAATAACGCGTACACTCACGAGTATTTGTTTTGAGCTTTAGGTGTCCAGTTTAAAAGCCCCTGCTCTAGAAGCTTTTTTTAAGACAAGAGTTTAACATAAGTTTGTTTTTATTGTTGTTACTCTCTGTGCATTCCTGTCTGTGGAACTTTTATACTTTTTCTCCAGTCTTCTTGTCTGCCTCTTTTTTTCTTTTTAAACCTAAGTATGTACCCCCTTCCCCCCATACCTACTGTTTCTAATACCGTGAAATCCTAGAAGATTTATGCGGTAAAACTGGGTGTCCTTTGCTTTTCGTTTTGTATAAGTCGTGTGAGAAAATTTCTATTTTTCATTCCGAGGTTACCAAGAAAATTTAAGATGTTTATGTTTGTTTTGATTATATCCCCTATTAGTGTTGTAACGGTCAGGGTTTTGGGTTGCAAGCAATAGAAACGAAGTTTGGCCAAATCAGGCAAAAAGAAATTTGCTGGAAGGGTGTATGTACAGTAGCCTTTGGAAGCATTGGGAAGGCTGGAGCACCAGGCTTGCAAAATGGGTAGTAGGAACTAAGGGAAACTAAGAAATTAAGAAACCTAGCCAAGGTCTTGCCACAGGAATGGTTAGTTTAACTGCTACCATTAATGTGGCTATCTCTGGAGCCTGGCATAGTCTTTCACCTGTTCCTGCTTCTTTGCATCGATCTGGCAGGATTCACAGTCCTGCGCTGAAGTATCTACTCGTCTGAGGCCAGGGCACGCGTGCATACTTTAGCTGTCAGGGAAAGGGGAGAAGGAGGGATTTACTGTTTTGTCCCTTCCATTGAAAGTGGGAGGCAGAGCCCTCACCTTCCTGCAGGATTCCATGGTGAGTTATTGTCCCTATATAAACGTGGTGTTTAAATGCTGGAAAGCCAAAAGAATGACAAATGCTCACTACACATTTTTTGAGGTACAATTATTCTTAATAGAAAGGAACAATATTTCAAATCCCTGCTTCAGCCTTCTTGTCACATAGTCAGAAAAATCGATGCCTGGATTTACCTGGCATTTCCCAGGCTAGTCTTAGGAGTAGAAGGGCTCCTACTTGCCAGTATCGCTGAGGCCCAGACTTGCCTCTCTTATGTCATTGGAGAAAACACAGCACCGAGCCTGCCTTGAGCTGTCCCAAACAACACCCCCTAAGAGCTTCATCAGCAGATTTCAGCCTGAGCCTGTGATACAATTCTGACAAGTGGGAAACACGGAGATTTTGATGCAGCAACTGAGAGGAAGTTTCTCGGAAAGAAATTCTGTCTCTTTCCTCTGTGCAATGTCCTGTCTGAATGTGATGGCTGGGATTGCTTGTGCCATCCAGCCTCAAACCCAAGCAGGGAGACAAAACACAAGGAAAGGCAAGGCCAAACAATTTCTGGAGAAAACAATTGCAGCTGTCTTACCTTCTTATAATAGGAAAGAATAAATCTTGTCATTATAAAGGTCGTTCTAGGGTGGATTTTTTATAATTTGCAGCTAAACACAAATAAACCAGTCCATATATCTTTGGATTTTATTAAACTGTCCTTCTGTGTCCTGAGGAATAAATCCTTTGTGCAGTTAGTCTCTTTTTTAACATGCTAAGGGACCCATTAGTAGGAGAGCATAATTATTCCATATAAACATGTTAAAAGATAATAGTGCTTTACTTCCTCAGTTCACTCTTTCCTTTTCTCCTGTTTACTTACTAGTCCCATTGGCTTTTGTACATGAAAAATTGTGGATCATGTCACTTGTTAACAAAGAAAGTGAAATAAAAATGGCCTCCTACCCAATAGTTCGGTCTTTCAATGACATCACATGCAATTGTATATATCAATGCAATATATGACATATATGACAATGACATATATGAACTGAAATAAGAAATTATGTCCTGTGCTAGTGTTTAAATATGACATTTTAGAGGAATCTGATGGATATGAGAAACGTCTTTTAACAGCACTGTCAGTTGTTAACAGAAAGGCATGTTGAATAAGGAAAGTAAAAAATCACACAGATATATTCAGCATTTGCTGTGTACCGGGCTGGGCACATAGATGCCAACTAAACAGTGGTCAAGAGGAGTAACAGGGGCTTTACTCCCATGGAGTTTACAGAGTATGTGGGCAGTCAAAGTGATGAACAAGCAATTATAACACAGTGTGATAGATGCTCTCATATGGTGCAACGTGTGAGAATATAAGAGGGGTATGTAATTCAGGAAGGCGTGGGAATGGCCAAGAAAGAATCCCTGGGAAGAATTTATCAAGCCTGAGTCCCGGAGCTTGAATGGACTTGAAGTAGAGCATATGTGGAGAAGGGCTTGTGCAGGGGACTAGAAGGAAAGAGTATGCCCAGGCATGGGCAGAGAGCGGAGCAACGAAGTGACAGTCGGGCTCGCAGAAATACAGAGGGACCGTTCCCTTAGGGTGTTCGGACTGACCTCTGAATGCAGCAGGGATCCACGTGCGCATCTGATGAAAGCTCTTCTGGCTGCACGGCAGAGACACCATGTGAAAGGGACAGAGCAATGGTGGTCTTCGTCATCAAGAGAGTCTGTCAGACAGGAGGAGGGAAAGGGAAACCTGGAGGGAAGATTTACAAAGTGGATCGTTACTCGAATGTGGTAGAAAGGGAAAGAGAGGCACCCAGGAAGACTCCTTGGTTGAGATGGTTGGAAGGCCATCGCTGGGGAAGGACTGCCAAAAGGAGCTGATGTCGGGGAGGACAGTGAGTTCAGCTCTTAGTTAGTTGTCTGTGGGGCATCTAGCAGACATTGGATTTGGGTCAGCAGCGGTGTGCACAGGTATGGGGTTTGGACATGGGCTGGAGTCTCTGAGTTCCAGTGTTCTGATTTATTAGATGATGATGATGATATCTATCTCATAAATGTCCTGGGATTGAATGGGATGAAAGAAGGCAACTCACACAATGCTAAAAAGGAGGCAGATATTGTTTTCATGTGTTATGTTCTTTGGTTATTATCCTCAGTGATGTTTTTCCTTCTGTTACTCTAACAGGTAGCCTAAATGATTAAAAAGCCTATGACAACTGATGTTGGTTGAATACTTACTGTGTACTAGACACTTTTTGCTCTTCTAATACTGTACAGATATTAAATCATTTATTCCTTAACCTAATTCTATGAAAAAAATCATTCATTCCTTAGCATAACTCATACCCAAAGAGATTAAGCAACTTGCCAAAATCACGTAGATAGGGAACATTGGGGTGCAGATTTGGACAAAGGCAGTCAGACTCCCATTCTTGTACTTTAGGTATGAGAATATACTTTGGCTAAATAGGCCTTTAACTTTTAATCAGTTTATAATGTTGGTTTGATCCCTTAAGAATATTCTAGTGGTCTCTATTTTTTTTTTCCTTTTCAACAACTCTTTTGTTTCTGAAATTCTTTGTATGGTTAATATTAAAATATTCTTCTATTTTGTATCATAATGTCAAATCTACTGCTGATTGACTTTCATACACATACATATAAACATAAATTTACATTTCAGATTCATAACTCCAGCCATTTTCATATTCATCAGCTTGTAGGCTTGAAAGGAACTTAAAATCTTCTTATTTTATTACATAGCAAATGTTTAAATTCATCTTGTCAAGTAGTTTTTGTACCAAGATTTCTACAGTTTCAGTCCCAGAAACCGTCCTCCACAGATCCCATCTCAGTGTCTGCCATTGTTCTCAGTAACCTAGTCTCCCCCAACCGTTCCCCCAGCATGTGAAAACTACCAGCACATGCAAAGTACACCATACATTTTGTGGAAAGAATGAATAAATAAATGATTGATTATCAGAAAAACCACATTTACTATTCTGTAAGTTTCTTTGTAATTCAGCAAGGACAAAACACAATTTCTTTAACTTAAAATATGACTATTTTCATGCAAGAGGAAGGCTAAGATAACTAAGGAAAACACTTGGGGTTTTCTCAGTTTTTGAAAAACAAGAGTTGACTTATGTAGAATTCCAGTAACACCCGAAAATTGGGACTGCTGGGAATCCAAGAAGATGCTTTTTGCCCTGACTTCCGAGGCAAGCAAGTTGGAACTGCTTCCTAAGCCTAGATAATTGCCATTTCAGCTTGCTTGAAATGTAAATTTGAACTTTATTCTGAATTGAGGAGGGAACCAAGAGTTCGAGTTGATGATCAATATTGGGCCAAAGTCAACTGATATCATGAACAGTTGGATTTTTATGATCTGTCTGTGAAGAGAATCCTGTAGTTAGGTATTGGACCTTTCAAAGTCCATGGAGTATTCCTTTGTTCCCTCTTTGGGATTATCCTAGCAGCATATCCATAAACCAAACCCAATAAATAAATAGTTCTAATGTTGATACTTTTTTTAAAATCACGTCACTAAAATAAAACCCAAATTTGTGTTTCATAATTCCTATTGTTCCCAGATTTATTCATTTAGGTGCTGAAAAAGCATGAAAAATAATGCTGACAGTTAAATCTGAAATAATTTATTTAAATCCTGGTCCCCGAGGTCTAATGGAAAATTACTCATATGGCATATTCAAAACCAAAAGTGGAATTCAGATTGGTTATTTGGGGTTATATTTTTTCAATAGAGTTATTCATAATCCTTGATGACAATAATGAATTTGTGGTTGCTAAGTTAGTGTTGGGCATTGCATCTTTAGAGTCTGATTAGGTGGGAGTTGCCATTTTCTGGGCTGTGAGTTGCCAATGAAGCGGAATCTGTCACAGGTGCTACAATTTGTATTTCAGAAAAACGTCTTCCCCAAATTTAATTATCCCCAAAGTATTCTACTCTACACAAAGTACTGAAGAGAGTCAGCAATTTTTTTTTTCATTTTCAGTACTGTGATGTAAATTAGGATTTTGTTTACTACCTACATGTTGTAGAGATGAAGGAATTTCAAATTGAGAAGACTCTCTGTTTTATAACATAAAACACTTATTTCCTATTCATTTTTCCTCTTTGATGTGGAAAAAGAATAACACCAATTGGCCGTAACCAAATCACGTATCCACAGTGACACAGACCATGCTTCATAGAAGGGAGCAGGCATAGGTAGATAGAAAGTGTGTAGGTTTAAATACTAATGGTGGAAACTGGGAAATGAAAAATCCTACCCTCAAAAATATTAAATAAATTTAGGACTAACTTTTCCTTATTAAGTATTAATATGTGTTTCAAGCTCATGGAAATAAGTATGTGTCCTTTTTTGTATTAGGCAGCCTGTCCCTTGCAGAGAGACTAGGGAACTGGACAGCTTGTGGATATAGTCATCACTCTTTCAGCAAAGTGATTCCTCTTCACTTTGGCATATATCAGAATTTGTTTTTTTCAACATTTCAACAGGAAAGTCTGATGGGGAAGTTTCTCCTAAATGTTTCATTGCAGAGGTTGTTTCTTTACAATTGCCTGAGGCCAATTTGTTAAATTAGAGGAAGGTCTTTGACGCTGGAAATCCATAGGAAGTGATTATGGCTACAAAAATATTTTTTAAGAGACCAGTATTGTATTATGAGTTAAGAAATCTGTAACAGTTAAAGCTCTTCAGGATATTGTAAAATGAGATTTTTCATCTTTTTCCACATCTTTCTCCTTGTCTTCGTAGTAATGTAATGCTAACAAATAGAAATTATTAATTGAATTGAGAAATATATGTGTTTACTGGAAATTGCTTAGCCTCTGAATTGTAATTTTAATTTTGTATTCTTTGTAGGATTATTTAACCATTCATAAGTATGGCAATGCAGCCAGAAATGATCTCTGGAATACACTGTCAGAGGTAAAGTATAGGAATCTCAAATAGCAAAACCTCTTCTTGAATATTTGAATTGAGTTTATAAACCATTCGTTTAACTTTTATTGAGACTGACAGTTGTTTTTACTTTTAATATTTTCTCATATTGCTTTATCATTTTATTTTTGATGTATTATAAAAGTAATGGGGTTTAAAATTACTTAAAGTACAAATGGTAGTAAAAAAGTACCTTGCCTCCTCTCATACAAGGCAATACTTCTGAAATACAACATTCACATGGTGTCAGATATTCATGTTTGAGAGAAATATTGAAGTTAAAGTAGTTTTTTCTATAGGTGAATAACAAATATTTAAATTTGGTACTAGGCATACTGGGGATACTTAATGATGTTGCAAGCACTTGTTTTAATAATCAACTATGTTTTATCTTCCATTAAGTAAAAACTTTAATGCATATAAGGCTTTCCTTTCTCTATAAATGCATGAAACTTAACTTAAGGCAACGAGATTAATTTTACTAACATGTTATATTAGCTTCAATGATTTTACATGTTTTCATCCTTAAGTAAATCATAAAGGTAAAAATAAAAATGGCTTAATGTTAATTATGTTTATAGTTCATGTTTATGAAACTAATTTATACAATTTGGGTTACAAAGGCTTTAAAACGGAATGGAAAATTTGTAAATGTACAAGAAGTAATGGATCAGTGGACACTCCAGATGGGTTATCCTGTTATCACAATCTTGGGAAATTCAACAGCAGAAAATAGAATAATAATTACCCAACAACATTTTATTTATGACATCAGTGCTAAAACTAAAGCACTTGAACTTCAAAATAACAGGTACAACACTCTTTTACATGAAAAAACAATTGCTTATATTCTTAGGTTTCACTTTGTGTTTTTAGCATTTTAAAAAGGATCGCTAGCCCAATTATGAAATGTAAGTGAAATATGGTTTTCATTTCTTTATTTACATATGGTGTTTTCATTTTGATTCCTCTTTTACTCCCATTTCCAGATATTTTAACGATCAAAGTGACAGCACACCAAAGTTATTTTGTTTAAGCGGAGTTTAAATTATCATGGTGATTTAGAAAAATATGTGATTTTTTTACTTTTCCCTGTGAATGTTTGTTGAATAAAATTCAAGAAAGTTAAGATGCAACGAAGTCAATTAAATGGAATTGAGTAAACTGCAATTTATAAAATAGATGAGAATAGAAACTAACAATCCAGAAAGACTAATTAAAACAAACAAAAACCACCACTAGACTAGTATCCGAGCCAAAGGAACTCAAAGTAGAACCATTTTTAAATGGTCTGAGTATCAGTGCTACTTGGCATCAAAATATGTTCTCCTCCCTCATTCCATGTGTAAAACCACTGAACAGACAACATACATAGAATTTTTATTTGTTGTTAAACTTTCTTTTGAAACTCTTATTTAATTACCAAAAACAGCATATAGTGTTTCCTTTCTACTTCACGTTTTCTTACTGTATGGTGGTTTACCAAAGGCTGAGCCAAAGAAAGATAGTGGAATTTAAATCAGTTCATTTCATTTTTCAAAAGGTGCCCTAAGAAAAGGTTGGAAGGGGGAGGGGACAGAAGGAATGGAATTTAAAATTAATAAATAAAGTGGGGTGTTTGGATTAGGTTGGTCATGCTGTCTCCCATTACATCACCCATCCACCAATATCTAGGAGGTGTGAAGCATGAATTTTTGTTTTTGTTTTTTTTTTGTTCTTGTTTTAATCTTTGAGAGGGATGGAAATCATTCCCAGGTAGGCTAGCTCCAAGATGGGCTATGGGTAGAAGTGACTGAGAAATTCCTGAATGTTTTCTGGTGAATAAATTTGGAATGTTATTTGGGAAAGTACGGATTTAAATCTCCCAGTCAATATATACATGGGCCTTCAACAAACTGCCCTTGAAAATGGGATTACCCTGCCTCACCATCACAGTCTGACTCTGTCAGTGCTTCCTTTTACCCAGCCTGGGATTCCACAGAGCTGCCAAATGCGGCTTCTTATCCTCCACCCTCTGGCCCCAGGCTAAACCTGCTTAGGCATCAACCCCAGCCTTGCCAGGAAGTACATAAAAACTACTTGACTGTGGCAAAGTTAGAGAGATTTAGGGCATGCCTTTGAGAATGATCAGTTTGACACAAACATCAGTGATGCAGAAAAACATAAAGGACCCGCAAATGACAGAACAAATTTTGAACAAAAATACGCTGTCAGCCTGTAACATGCATCAGATGTACGAGCTGTGAGTCTTGACTCTTTTAAAGGCAGAATTTCTCCCAGACTGCGTAAGTATATGTAACGTGAATAGAGCTTTGCTTTCGTTAGAGTTGTAAAATCATATGGATAATGTTGAACCCTGAGAACCTGGTGTATAAAATATTAAGAGTAAGATAAGGCATGGAGTCCCTTTAAGCTTGAAAATTATTTTCTATCTATTTTGGAATAATTGAGCTTGCAGTTAAAAATTTAGTATTCACTTGTGTCCTATTGATCCATTTTATTCACTCTAAGATTGTGGTCAGAGCTTCAATAGCAATTCTATCCGTCCTTTGTACATAACCTTCCTAGGTCTTTATTGTACAGTGCAAACGGTTGATGAAGTGAGACATGCCCACCGGTACCAGAAATCTCATGAGCTGTGGATATTTTCTGAGCCAGTCTCTTCAATTCTTTGTCCTGAATTTTGTAAAGGATACCAGAATATCACAACAACATGCCCAGAACATTTTTAATGTATATAGTAATTATATTTTTCATATGGACTAACTGTATTATAGTATAAAAGACTGCTACATAACTAATAATTGCATACAGTTCATTGATATGTAAAAGCGAATAAGATATTGGCTAGAATTTAGGTATTCTGGAAGTTCTGAATTTATATAGCTTTTTTCTTTTTTTCTTCTTTTTTTTTTTGTAGCTTTTTTCTTTATGAAGTTAATACATTGCAATGTCAACCAATGTCTCCTCATCTACTTATGGGGTTTCTCAGAGTCCTGTGCTACAGACAATTGTATTTATCTCCACAGTCATAATTCCCTTTGGTTATTGACCTGATGACAGGAATTTCTGTATAGTTCGTGGTGTCTACGTTAATGCTTCATTGACATTGGTACCATTTTTAAAAAAGATTTTTCCCTCAAGCTAAAATAAGTATCTACTATTGTCTACCTTAACATGATTATTAGGATAAACATTGTTTTATTATAAAAGCATGAACTATGGAGAGAGCGATAACCCTGGGGAATATTAAAGAAAAATGTATCTTAGAAGTCTATTGAAATGCATTTGTGTTTGTTTGTTTGGTTTTTTTTTTTTCTGCCTAAAATGAGATGACTAAGATTAAACTTAGGTAGCTGGGACACAATTTAATTTCACAAATGCTTTTTTCTAGTTTTTCTTCAAACATAACACACTACAGTCTGAGATTTTCTTTATAGCACACCACGCTTCACTCAACTGTGTTTAGTGTCTTCCACCCTTTTAAGTTCTAACCATCAAGCAAAGAGCTTTCTTTGATTTTTGAAATGAAACTTCAAAATGAAATTTGGGAAAAGACCAGATATGTGTTGTTTGGAAAGTTACAAAAAACAACATGCAAGATTCATAGTATAGCAATTCAGAAATGAATACAAATTTTAGATAGGCTTGGTAATTTGTAATTTGTAATTTTGTTTTTGTGACAATATAAATATTTTTATACAAGATCATGCAGACATATACACACATGGACACAGAGTAAAAACATTCTTGGGAAGAATACAGAAGACTATTTCAAAAGTTTTACAAAATGCCCAAGTGTTTGGATCCCAGTACTTTATAGTTAACTCTTTTGTATCTGAACAGCTGTGTGATTAAGTGTCTGCCATACAGGAAGTTTCCCATAGGGATGTGGCATTGACTGTAAGCAACATGCAGGTTCTAAGAAGAATTTCTTTTTCTTGTACTTAAGAAACTTTTGCTAAAACTCAAATATTGAAGCATACCATAGAAATATTATCATTGTTTCTAGTTCCGCTACTTAAAAGAATACAGCTTAAATAAATGCAAAATTATATTTGTTTATATTGGGGCAAATAATATTTCACATTTTAAGATCATGCTTTAAAAAGGCACATTTAGGGGCGCCTGGGTGGCTCAGTGGGTTAAAGCCGCTGCCTTCGGCTCAGGTCATGATCTCAGGGTCCTGGGATCGAGCCCCGCATAGGGCTCTCTGCTCAGCGGGGAGCCTGCTTCCTCCCTTCTCTCTCTGCCTGCCTCTCTGCCTACTTGTGATCTGTCTGTCAAATAAATAAATAAAATCTTTAAAAAAAAAAAGGCACATTTATCCTTGAGGATCTTTAAACATCTTCAATTTTGTATATTTCTTGCACTTTAACGGATACTTGTTTGACTTCACAATTTAGTTGACCCAACTCAATGTGGAAGATATGGACCAGAAAGTTAAGTTCATAAAGTTAATCTCGGATTGACTGATTTGATTCCTTTCATTTCACTTTGGTCTAATCCCATTTGATCCAATTCAATAGCAGTTTCTGGAACGGCTTCCATTTCTAGGTTTTTTCAAGATCTTAGGTTTACAAATATGAGCTCATGGTTTAATTTAAGAGTCAGACACACAGTTAAGCATTACTGCCTGTTAAATAATTTTTTCAATTAATCAAAGAAGAGTCATTATTTTTAGAGAACAGCTGTTAAAGAAATATATATCAATTCTCTTTATCCTCCTTATAGTAATATCATTATTAAATATTTTCCATGTTCTTGGTATTATGTGAAGAGTTTGGATAAGAGCTTACATGGGTTATGTTCATTTATGTCTACTTTAAAAATGATACGTTTGGGTATATAGGTTATTGATTTCCTGACCAACCATGTGGATTCCATGCAGTGCTTAGTGTCTCCACGTAGTTGGCACTCAAAAATATTTTGCTGATTAAATACAGCATAATATTTTTAAAATTTAGAATTTTAAACATATTATTTTAACTTTACATATCGTAGAGAGCAATTGGTGTAAAATTAATTTCTTCCACTCTTCCACTTAGATTTGTTACTATTACTGACGCTTGTTTATTGTGAATGAGAAACATGAAATGATAAAGTAATTAAATTCCATATAACAGATTTAGAGGAAATGTCCTCTCTTCCCATCCCCCCAAAGCAGATTCATTATATTTGTAATTATTTAATCCCTGGTATGTTTCCTGAAAAACTATCAATTCTCTGTTTACTTTCCCAATTATAGAACTCACACAGTGTCTCTTCCATAAAATCAAAAATATTTTTCACATACTGGATATTATTGGCTACCCCTGCTGTTAATAGTGCAATGATAAGTCAACATAATTTGGCTGTACTTCATGGAAGGAAACATAATGTAGTCATTGAACTTATTGTAAGACCATCCAGTTTATCTCTGGGTAGCCATTTGAGATTAAATTGATACTACTTCATGTACAAGTGTAAACTTCCATTTTTTTCCTACAAAAAGTCAAATTCTAGAAAATGCTTCTCTTTTTTTTAAAATTTTTTTATTTTAATAAACATACAATGTATTTTTATCCCCAGGGGTACAGGTCTGTGAATCGCCAGGTTTACACATTTCACAGCACTCACCATAGCACATACCCTCCCCAATGTCCATTGAAAATGCTTCTCTTAATAGCTGAGACTCCTGACTGATCCCTGAATGTTGGCTGGTGATTTCACACACCAGTTTGGAAATTTCACTTCAGAAAACAGCATTAAATGTGTTCCGCACTGATCTTTATATTGATCTGAATTTTAGGGAAATCTGATTACTTTCACCTTTCATTCCTGCTTTGCTGAATAACTAGGTGTGCTGTTTTAACTTTTCTGTAAAATGTGATACTACTGCTTTTTAAGATAGTTAAGTGAATAAATAAGGATAATGTTGAAATGTAAATGCATGAAACCACTGAAATGTGCATTAATTTAACATAGAAACAAGGAGAAGGGAGTTATTTTGAGACTTTAATCAATATTTGGTGTGGCTCTGATTTATTGATTTTAGCTACTTTTTATTCCATAATGTAAAATGCAAATTTTTTTTCAAGATAAATTGTGTTGTTTAAAGTCTCCCTTTTATATTGAAATTAAAACTCTTATAGGCTAAGTCTGCTTAGTGGCATTGTAGAAGTGAATTCATCTTCTTGACTTACTCCTTACTTTTGTGAATGGGGAATTTTTAATTTTCCCCTAAAGAGAATAATAGAAATCATGCAGAAGGTGCATAGCAAATGTTGTTTGTTTATTTGTTATAACCAATTTTATTCTTAAAGCTTCTATTTTATTTTGCAGTTACCTGTGGCAGATTCCACTAACGATTGTGGTAGGAAATAGAAGCCATGTGTCTTCAGAAGCAATTATTTGGGTGTCTAACAAATCAGGTAAAATATATATGCTCCCCTCAGGAACTATTTGGTTTCAGATAATTGTTTAGCAGCTTAACCTCTAGTTTCAGCCTTTGTAAAAATGTGAATAAAGACAAATTAGAAAGAGAATATAGAAGAATGATAATCACCTCTACAAAATTAAGTATAGTATAGTTTAAGTCTAATTTTCATCTGCCTATATAATTTTTAAGTTCATTTGGGTCATTGGTGGTAAAGAGAAAATTTAAAACAAAACATTTATAGTACTTTTAACTGTTTTAAACTGTATCATTTTATAATCCCAAATATAATTAAATTATAATCATAACTCCCCATAGAACAGTATGCCAAATAGTGAAACAGAGGTCACCATTTTTAATTCCATTTTCCTGCTATCTTCTTTTTGCCAGACTGGCTCTTTAAAGAATGGACAAGGCGATATTCTCCATAAAATTAGATAATTATAGGGACAGAAGGGAGGGGCCTTGATAGGTCATCAAAGCATCACCTAAACTAGGGTCAATTTTCAAGCAGCAAAGAAAGATGAGATTCTATTCTATTTCTAAAAATCTTCAAATAAGATAGTGACCTATTTAAATTCACTATCAGAAAGCTATTTCTTGAATCCAATCTGAATCCTTCATGCTAGATGTGAAAGAGGTTTCTTTAATTTCTGTTTTCTATTGAACTGGAGAAAAAGCCAATTATCGTCTTTTATGTAACATTTTATTTAGATTTAGATGGTCAAGTTTGTCCACATTTTGTTTTTTCTAACTCCTTTCTTCCATTCTGCTAATTGATATTGTCTTGTTTCATAACCACTATAAGCAGCCACAAAACATTGTGTCTGCCCCTCAGTCTTGCTATTATAAGGGAGATATAAGTGCTCAAAATACATATTTACAAGAAAAAGTTCTTAAAGCAAAATCTAATCTAGCTTACCAAAAATATAAATGTTTGTATTTTCAGTTGGATTTTTATTTATATGTTCATGTTGTATTTTAACATATGATCACATATTATTGAAAATATGCACTTTTATTTATATACATTGTGTATGAAAGATTCATAAGTAATGTAGTGATGAATTGAAACGCTTATTCTAAAATTTATTAGTGTTTTTCTTTTAAAGTTGCTTATTATAATCTATTCTTTTCATTTCTTAGAATTAGCACTTATACCATGATTCTTAATTCACTTACTGTATTATTTGTTTTTTTACTGCTTTTTTTACTCTCATGTAGTTGTTTTGTTTATCTACATAATTTGCTATGAAATGATGAGTGAAAACAGTGAGTCGTTAACTTAATGACCTAACTATTAGATCCTCCATGGGATTGCTAGGAACATGAAATAGAACAGTTTTCAGAAACACAAGTAAAACATTTCTCATTGGGGGGTACAATGGAAATGGGACAATTACAAGAGAGCAAAGATACTGATTAAGGCAGGATCAGGCCAAAACATCACTCTTAGAGAACAGATCCAGGGCAAGTCTGATTCTTCTTGGATACTTTTCCCACATCCATTTCCTCTAACTCCCTAGTTGTCTGTATGCTCTTATTCATGGTATCCTCTTGTTTCACACACAGTATGCGGAATAGTGTCACAGCTCTTCTTGACCAACAACCACAGGCTGTTTCCATTTGTAGTCTCACTATTAATCAGGAATAATAACAACATGATTTTTCAAAGTATACATTTACCTAAAATGTCACCTATATTAATACATGTGACATGCACACTACCTAGTGTGTGCAGTACATAACTCTGGGAGATGATACTGATATTGACCCTGATACTGAGTTGTGCCATCTACAGTGTGTCAGTTTCCATTTAATCACAGCAGTCTTCTGGCTGATGAAACATGGTCCCAGTGGCAGTGTTGACACTTTTGTGGGGAATGCCCACACAAAGTAAATGTTTCTTGAAACCTTTATAAATATGTAAATCTAGAAGAAGCTTCCAAGAGAGACTTAAAAGAAAGACAACCATTCTGTTTTCCCTGTTCAGGCTCATTCTGTCTTTAGTTTTGTCTTAAAGTCCTTCATTCTGATGACAAAAAAACTGACACAAGGCACAGACTAGGGGAAAAAAGATTGTTAACATTTATCTCCTTTCATGTGTTATTACCTCTCTCTCCCTTTATTCAAAATACAGTTAACTAGGGATGCCTGGGTGGCTCAGTTGGTTAAGTGTCCAACTCTTGGTTTCAGTTCAGGTCATGATCTCAGGGTCTTGAGATCAAGCCCCACACTGAGCTCCAGGCTCAGCAGGGAGTCATGTACAGATTCTCTCCCTCTGCCTTTACTGCCCTCTCTAAAAATAAATAAATCATTCAAGATAAAAAATATAGTTAACTAATATCGGTAGTAATGTTTTTCCATAAAAACATTAAGAAAATTTTGGCCATTTCTTACCAACATTATATTTTAGAAGTCTACCTTTTAGTTATAACAGTAAAATCAATGTTTTTATAATTTTTCATTGTCAGTCACATAGATTTGATCTCACCAGGTATTAGGGCACAGTCATGGCGATTAAAAAAAGTATAAATTTGATTTGAATCAAATTTCCATTTTTTTAAAAAGATTTTATTTATTTATTTGATAGACAGAGATCACAAGTAGTCAGAGAAGCATGCAGAGAGAGAGGAAGAAGCAGGCTCCCTGTTGAGCAGAGAGCCCTAAGCGGGACTCGATCCCAGGACCTTGGGATCATGACCTGAGCCGAAAGCAGAGGCTTTAACCCACTGAGCCACCCAGGTTCCCTCAAATTTCCATTTTTTAAACCCATTAGATGAATATCGAATTAATTCCAAGTTAATGTATAGTTCATTTTTAGCCTAAAATAGCTTTTAAATCAACTTTTAAATTACTAAAAGCAGGTAAAAGGATTTATCTCTTTTGTTTTTACTACTGAGATATTGAGAATGCAGATGTTTATAAATATAGCAACTTGTAGGGTGACAATGAATGTGTAATGTAAGGGAATAAATTTAATGCCAGATGTTAGGAAAGAAAAGATTGAGAGTAAAAGGGAAATTGATGCTGAAATTGTAAGTAAACATTAAAAGTAGTGTAATGATACAGTGCTTGCCTTAAGCATTGTTTTATATAAGACTTGCAAGCTTTTAGAATGAGTTATTTTTATCTCCATTTTACAAATGAGGAAGTTAGGGTTTGAGAAATAAGTTGCCCAAATTGTCTTAGGAGCTTGCTTTTTCTCCCCCTAAACATATTCCCTCTAAACCACAAACACACACATAAAATTTAAAGATTTTGGCAGGTTGCTTTGCTGATGTGCTAATTACTCAACATGTTACCATTGTATACATACACGTTTCTTTATAGGTTCTATGGAGCATTTTCTAATTCAATTCTCACACAAGTCCAGTGAGAAAACAAGTATGTGTTCTACCTGAGTATACAAGTATGTACAAGCAACTTGTATACAGGCAACAAGTATGTGTTGCTACCCTCGTTACTTTGGTTAACTTTTTGTTTGTTTTAAATTCTGATTTTTCTACAACGGGCCAATACAGAGGAGAAAGACTTAATCTTCCTCTTTTTGTTCAGAAAGTATGGGCTATAAACCCAGAATATTATAAAATACCAACTATTCTGTGCCCTGATATAATCTAAATTTTGTGCCATTTTGGATACATTCTACATACAATTTTAAGTTGTTATTACTAACAGTCAAAACATAACTTCCATACTTTTTATTTTGGTACACATCACATACCATACCTCATTAAGCCATTGGAAAAGATCTCTTTAAAATTCATTGCTTGCCATTAGTTAATTTGAAGAACATTTTAAAGATATAATTAACTAGAATGAAAAAGACATTTAAAAATCTATTACAAAATCTTTCAGGGAATCATTTCTCCAAAGATTTCATTTATAACAAAGGCATAAAAACATTCATGAACAGTAATAACCTTCAGGTTTTAGTTATCAATTTAATAATAGCATACTTAAAAACAATAGATGCTTGTCTTTTTTATTCTTATCAGATGAAATAGAAGGTATAGGGGTTGCTTTCCTATTTTAATTAGTCTCTTTTCTACCTGCAAGCCGTTGAATTCAGTAAGTTTATTTTTAAAATTTTTTGAATTTTCAAGTTTTTATTTTAATTCTGGTTAATTAATATGCAGTGTAATATTGGTTTCAGGAGTAGAATTTAGTGATTCATCACTTACATATAGCACCGAGTGCTCATCACAGTAGGTTCCTTCCTTAACACCCATCACCAATTTATAGCCAAGTGTATCACATGAAGTTAAATTGTGCCAGCTCTCTAAAATGTGAACAAGAATAACTTTTTAAAAAACAGATTTAATATCATAGGATTTGATGACTGTTTCAGAACTGTAAAAACCTAAATCACATATTCATATATGAAACTTGATTCTTGAATATTATAATTTCTTCAAAAAATAACACTTCTTAGGTCAAAATGATCAAATTTACTCTTAACCCACGTGAATTTAGTATATGTGCTGTCAAAGTGAGCACCTAACCCACATGAATTTAATCACAACTTAAATATGTGTTATTGTAAAATCCTCGTATTCTTCAAGACAGAGTTCAAGAAAAACAGTATCCTCAATTTTTTTTTTTTAAGATTTTATTTATTTATTTGACAGACAGAGATCACAAGTAGGCAGAGAGGCAGGCAGAGAGAGAGAGAGAGAGGAGGAAGCAGGCTCTCCGCTGAGTGGAGGGCCCGATGCGGGGCTCGATCCCAGGACCTGGAGATCATGACCCGAGCCGAAGGCAGAGGCTTAACCCACTGAGCCACCCAGGTGCCCCCAGTATCTTCAATATTTTAATCTTAATTTTTTTCACTGAATTTGGACATGATTAATTGAAATCTCGCTTTATAAGGTTAAGTTTTTTAAAATGTCATACCCTTTGTTAATTATTTTTAATTTTTATGTTTGTAAAAGGGGGTGACATTCTAAAACTTCAGAGGAATTGTGTACATAAGCACATTAAGGTTTTGAAAAATATCCTAAAACAAAGAATCAGAAAGTTGGGAAACTATTAATATTTTAAAGCAATATCTGATAGATTTATTTTTTTAAGTACCATAGATGAAGCCTGGTAAAATTTTACACTGAGGAAAACAGTTCCTCCTTCCATTAAGTCCTAGAATTGGAAGGAAACTTAAATGTGATTAGTTTGCCCTTAGGTTATATGAGTGGCCTAAGCTCAAACATTTAAGTCTAGGAGAACTGGAACAAAAATCTAGCTATTTTGCTCTGGTTCTTGTTTCCAATGCTATGTCCCTCTTTTTCAAATTGGTGTAAGAATGTGAGAAATTTATTACAGTAAAAGTGCTATACCATCTTGTATCACTAGAGTAAAATTGTAGTGAAAAGGACACCCAAGTCAGGAGACCTGAGACGGACCATCCCAGCTTTCTTGGACAATTTGATTAACCTGTCTGAGCCTTGTTTCTTTATCTGTTCCGACTGATACCATTTATAAAAGTGGCAAAAAACTGACGTGCTATTTGAAACATTAAAGATTAGATTTTTTATGTTCAGCGTGCATTTTTTATTTTACTGTACATTTATAAAAATTGGCAAAATGTAACAGGCATTAGCTTAAGAAGTTCACCCCATATCAGAGCTCACCCCATTTCAGCAATTAATAGTCATTAATGTTCACCCAATAATTTTTGTGGTCACACCTTCTTCCTGTGTGGCTTCTACTTGAAAGAGAATGTAGATTCAGTGTTTCAGAAAGAGAGAGGAAAAGAACTTGTTTTGTAGCCTGATGTGCAAAAAACCTGGATAATAAGGTGAGAATTAGAGATTGTGTGTCCCCCTCAGAGCTGATACAAATGTTTTCTGTGATGCATCTTCTGGTTTTGATTCATTGTGGAAATTGGTAGACTGGTGTGTGTGGGCTGTGTGTGTGTGTGTGTCTGTGTGTATATAAAATATAAATTTTAAGTAAACAATACATTTTGTAACTTCTGTGAACCATGGGTCCTGAGGACATCCACAAATGATTAGAATTGTAAGCTATGGTTCTGTGAAGTCAACAGAGGCTGACATTAAAGTGAATGGAGTTCTCCATCTGTACCATATTTTGAAGGAGTTAAATATATAAGTTATAAGATTGCTTTTACTGGCTTCCTTTAATTGAATTAGCTGGGGAATATAATCAAGTTACCATTTTCCAAAGTGATTCCAATAAACAGAATTTATTATCTTTGTTCTAATTATATGTAGAAATATTAGAGTCTTAAATAAATGAATTTCCTTTTTCCAACATTATTGATGATGCTGGAAAGACTGTTATTTATTAGTACTTCCAAAAAAGCACAAGAAAAAAGGCAAGAAACAATAGTGACTTTAAAATAAATGAGTCTTGTTGTTTTAATCACTTTCTTACTGAATAAAATAAGTAGAATATGCACCTAAAACCTTTTCTTCTATTCTAGCCCCATATTTAAATACAATCTAACTAGAAGTCACGTGAATACAGACAATTTCTTGGTGACATTTATCTTGAGAAGAGCATTGTGTATAGGTAATGAGGTTTTATCAAGAAAAAAATGTTAATTATAAGAAAACAACTGAGGTAATAATGAGTAAGCAACTGAAGGTTTTCTAGTGAATTCTAGATAAAGTGATGAATTGATTAAAGATTAAATTTCAATTAGGTATTTATGACGGTGTTCTCTTTTTATTATTCGTACTCTAATATCCATTATTTAGAAAATATACTTCATATCATTTTAACCCATAAATTTAAAATCTGTTTTACCCCCAAAAATGTTGTTTTCAGAGCACCACAGAATAACTTTGGACAAAGGAAGCTGGTTGCTGGGGAATATCAATCAAACTGGCTATTTTAGAGTCAACTATGATTTAAGGAATTGGCGATTATTAATTGATCAATTAATCAGGAACCATGAGGTAAACTGGATTTACTCATCAAACATCTGTTTCAAGAAGTCAACACCTGCCATTTTAATCCTGATTCTTTTTTGCTTTTTCCTTCCTTTCTTTCTTTCTTTCTTTCTTTCCTTCTTTTTTTTCTGTTTGATCTCATAGGTTCTCTCTGTCAGTAACAGAGCAGGTTTGATTGACGATGCCTTCAGCCTGGCCAGGTATGTTTTCTGGTGGATCCTCACAAGAAAACTGATGTCCGTAAGGCTTCCTCTATTAGCTAAATATTACATGTTTTGAATAAGAAACCTTTTAAGAGCAATTTCTATCTCATTTTTTTTGGTATTTGGATATGAATTATAATCACTGTCCCAAACTCTTGATCAATAGTAGCCATGGGGTATTTCTGAGTCAGGAGAAGCTTGATCAATTTTCATTGTAAGTTCAATTTAACACTGGAGATTAATAATCCCTTCCCAATTTCATTAATGAACTCTACAAAATGACCATTGTACCATATTTAATTTTTGATGGAAAATACCTTCAAGCAACAGCAATTTTTTTCCCAACATATACTCGTATATCTTTTTTTAATGTTTTTTGAATGTGATTCATTATGAGAAGCTTGTGCTGCAAGACAGAAATAAATATTCCACGGAGTAAAGCTGTTCTGGACAAAATGTATATCAATCTTATAGAAGAAGCCTTTAGTTGTACTTGTTATGGTAATATTTATATTATTTTCATCATTAGACTTACAATGCTAATACGAGTTATTCCTTGGAATAGTCGTTGAACAGTTAATTCTTTAAAATAATATTGATTGTAAACCCAAGCTATTTAGTCAATGTTGAGATTAAACAGTAAAATAAACTCAGTCCTTTTAGTATTTTGAATTGTTCCACATCCAAGTACAGTTTTAATTTTAATAATCCATTGTTATTGGGCAGAAACTTAGAAATAATAGTACTAGAAGAAAGCCCACCAAGATAGCAATATATGGAGTAATGATTAAGATGTAGCTTTGATTCTATAATAAGACATGAAGACTCTGAGTAAAGTATTCAGTATGACATGAAGATTACTTTGACATAGAAGTTTAAAAAGGACAGAAAGCTAGTAAGACAGTGTACTTAAATGTAACATTGCATTGAAAGAGAAACAGGAAAAAGCGAGAATTATGTTGATAGCACCACAAGTAAAGGTTTGAGGAGTAGAAAAGACCTCTTACCATCCTCTACATAAACACTCTTAAGGGCCCAGACACTATTCTAACTGTTGAATGTGTAGTAATTCATTTAATTCTGATGACAACCTTTGAGATATGTAGAATTATTATTATTATTATTATTATTATTCCCATATCATAGGTAAGGGAACTGAGGCTCAGAGAGGTCAAGCATCATGCTTAAATTTACACAGCTAGTAACTGACAGGACCAGGGCTTTGTCAAGGTAGTCTGGCTACAGAGCCCAACGCTGTTGACTCTTTCATTATAATAAATATTATTACTGTAGATATATATTATATATATATAATATATATATACACACACATACACATTAACTACCATTTCAAATCCTATTAGTTTTTCTATATTGTCTGGTTCTTTAATCATAATAATTAAATTAATTATTTTAATTAAATTACTATTACTGCTGATATATATATATGTATATATATAATGTTACTAAGTGAATAAGAAATACTTATTCCTAATATTACTAATACTTGTTATAATGTTAATAAGTAATATATAATATTACTGCATATATATAAAGAATACATACATATATTCATGTGAATTCTTACGGATTTGAAACAATGATGAGAAAGCATATAAGTAGTAAATGTTCTAAGTTGGAGGGCAGATGAAAACTGAAAGAAAAGGATCTTTGACTCATCTGCATTACATTAGTTTTTAATGGAATATTTTATTTAATTCCGGTGGATGAATTTTTTTTTTTCAAAAATTAAATTCCTTGTTGACTAAGATAGAACATTGCTTTCAGTTCCAGTTTTGGAAGGCTTACATACTTGAAGTAAATAATTTAATCATAATTTTTACAATTCACCAGGAAAATAATGCAAATCTCATTGAATATATATTAAAATTTGTTTTACTGATAATGAGATAGTTGTCCCATTGGTATGCAAGTGAGTAAATACAAAAATCAGATCTCTATAGGAACATGCCTGGCTCTGACTTGGAGGTGAGGGTTATCATAGGTCACTGTTTCCTAGAAAAGTTTCATAGTTTTGCTACCAGTCTGTATCAGCCTTTCAGTTTCCGAAGCATAGCATGCTCTTCTTGGCTTCTTTAAAGATAGCCAATAGAAGAAAAGCAAATATTTATTAAAACTTATGTTCTAGGTATTCTACTGAGGCTCTTATGAATGGCCTTGTGCAGTTTTCTCAGTAAACCCTCAGAATGGATGGTTACATTAGCCATGTTATAGCTGAGACATAGAGATTAAGGGGAGTTAAGTCACTTAGCTGAAGGTTGCACAGCTTTTAAGTGAGGGGCAGAGGTGAGACTCAACAGCCAACACTGGCACAGCAGAGCCCATGACAAAGTCAGAGTGACTTTGCCCATTATGTGAATTCCTTCCCACTTGCATTCCCTCTTATCTGTTGGGAATATTACTATTCACTAAAGAAAAAAAAAAAAAAATTCACTTGCACTCCCATGCCTGAAATCTGTCTTCTCCAGTAAGGATAAGGTAACATCCTGTGTGTCTGAATTGTAGCAACTGGCATTGTCACCTTGTAGTTCATTCCCTTTCTGCACCCCTGATGATTTTGGGTGACTTTGAAGATAGGGCTTTTTCTCATCCTTGTATTACTACTCTCTCACTTAATCTTTAGTGCAAAACTCTGTCAGTATTTATTCGTTGTATGAATTGGTAATTAATTACTAATTATTCAAACTATAAACTTTCATGCCTACCATTTTTTGTGCAGTTAAGGAAACATATTCTTGGGTACTCTTTCTAGCGTTGTTTTTTAAATACATAAAAGCCACATGAATTAGTTCTAATTGTAAAAGAATAAAACAAAAGAGCAATACAATGTGAAAAATTTCTTTTACTCTTTTCCATGCCTTCCCATCATGTTTATCCTCCTCACAGATAAAATTGTCAATATTTGGTGTGTATCAATCCAGCCATTTTTTCTTTACATTTCCATAGAGTTTGATTTTTTTTTTAATTTTGCAGAAATGTATTCTGTTCTCAGACTCATTTCTATAAATTAGACTGGGGAGCTTTATTCCACTGTTTCTAATTTTTTATTATTATAAGTAAGACTGACATGAGTATCCTTGAGTAGTCTTCTGTTGTGCATATGTATATTTTGATAGGATAGATACCTGCAAGTGAAATTTTGGGTTCACAAGATATAAAATTTTTGATAAATATTACAAATTGTTTTCTGAAAGCTTTACCATTTTAGCCCTCCGTCAACCTTGTGTGAGAGTGTCTGATCCCCTCAAATCCTCCATGATGATGAATCATATACATCTTTTAATTTTTGATAGTCTGGTAGCAAATGTAAGTTGCTACTGTATTAGTTAAATTAGCTTGTTCATCTTTATCATACACATTTGTTATTTGTATTTTTTCTTCTGTGAATTATTACCTGATTTTTAAAAAAGGATTAAAAACCTAACAGAAAAAGGGTAAGATATTTTTCCAAATATATTTTCCTATATATTTTGTATGTATTAAATTATTAATTCTTTTTGTAACATATACTTTTACAGTATTTTCTCTTGACACTGTCAATTTTTTTTTTTTTTACTTTGTGATGTATTTCATCATTCAAAGGCATTTATTTTATATGTCTAGTCATCCCTTTTATAACTTCCTAGTTCTCTGGTTCTGTCTCATTTAGAACTTCTCTTATCTGAAGATTTTGAAAATATTGTGTTTTTTAAAATGCTATTTTGTTTTTACATCTATCTACTCAGCCCTTCCTCCTCTAATTAGTTTTTGTGCACAGAATGGAGTTGGGGGTCTAATTTTCTTGCACATTAATACATTTTTTAAAAGATTTAATTATTTATATGAAATAGAAAATAGAAGGGAGTGACGGAGGGGGAGAGAGAGAGAGAGGATCTCAAGCAGACCCCCCCTGTTGAGCACAGAGCCTGACGTAGGGCTCAATCTCATGACCCTGAGATCATGATTTGAGCCAAAATCAAGAGTCAGATTCTTAACTGACTGAGCCACCAGGAACCCCTCATTTTAATACATTTTTAACCAATTATTTCCACCTGATTTAAAAGGAGTTCCTTATTCATACATTTGAAATGATATGTTTATCTTAATAAAAGTGGTCATATTTTGGGGAATTGATTTGATTCTGTTTAATTGGTCCTTTGTTCTTTTGTGAGCTCCTGTCATATTCTAATTAGTTTATTTAGCTTTATAGTGTGTTATGGTTGAAAAAGTTTTTATAAAATTTTTATTCAAAACCTTACATATTTTCTCAACATAAATTTAGAATCAATTTGACAAAGTCAACTTAAAAATCCTGCTATAGTTATGACCAGATATGCATTGAATTTATAAATTAATTTTTAAAGAATTAACATCTTTTCAAATATAAGCTTTCTATATTAAGACATGCTACTTCTCCCCATTTATTCAGATCCCCAAGTCAAGCTTTATGATTTTATGTACATGAATTCTGGTCATGTTATATTTTTGCCCCATTTTTTATGGTATGTGCTTCTATAGGAAATGACACTTTCTTGTCCAAGTGTACTCTGATTTTCATTGCTTGTGTATAAGGATCAATCAATTGCTTGCAAATGCCATTGTGTTATGACTCAGACTTTGAAATTAGTGACGAAAATGCCTAGATTTTTGTTGTTGATGGATGTTCATGTTTGGTTTTGGTTTTTGCTTTGATAAAGCATTATTAGATTGGGTGACATAAAATGAACAAGCTGCAGTCCTTGTCTTCAATGAATTCACAGTCTAGCAGGGATGATACACAGTATGTAATTAATTATATTCAGTATATAAGTGCTATGAATAAAATATTATGAAAGCATTGGGAAGTAAAGAATTAATGAGGCTTAGGAATATTATGGAGGACATCATATGGCAAACAATATTAGAAGATTGAGTTTACTAGGAAAATCCATTAAACGTTTAAAAGTAGGAGAATGAGAGTAAGAGGAGTGTGAACTAGAGGATGGACTTCTGCTGAGAGCTGTTAGGATAGTCATGACTTGTGCTGCACCCTGAGTAAAGCAGGGATCGGGAAAGAGTGGAATTAGCAGCGAGAGAAAATAGAACTCTTACTGAAGCCATTTGTTAGCTTAATACTGAGAGAAACTGAAAATTTAGAAGATTTGCAACAAGAAGTGTAATTACCACTGCATTTGTATATTTAAAGCTATTAATATACTCTGAGTACATTTTTAAGCCATAAAAGGGTGTATCACTTGATCATGGACTTGCATAGTATTTTGTTTGAAAATATTCAAATACATGAAAATTATTTGGAAAATGTGTTAATTTTCCAAAAGAATTCAGAGATAAGTTATCATCATTATCACCATCACCATTATCTCGTCATCATCATCATCTTTGCCCTGGGCAGTTCTGCATTGATTTATTTATTTAGTGACAATTTTCCTGGAACATTCAGTTATGGTGAACACATGCCAATTTGTTGCATTATTAATATCATAACTTTTTTTTGCCTGCATTACATATTTTAAAAACTTCTGTTATAGGCTATTCAATTAAGGATCCAGTCACTTAAAAAGCCTTAAGAAGGGCATATTATTATAACTTAGTTTAAAAACTTCATTAAGGAATAAAATAGCAGTTATTTCATTTAAAATATTAGTGTTATATTAACAACAAATATAAGGACCTGTATCTGGAGATTATGAATGTCACAGGCAGAAGTGCTCTATTGGTGAGCAGTCATGGGTAGTGCTTAATATGTGTTTGATGCATGTGTGAGTTAAAAAAAATTAATAGATACATTTTTATCTACTTATTTCAGAGTTTATAAATCTAAGATACATTAGGAAAACTGTAAATTCAGTTTATGAACTAGTGAAAATGTAATGGCTCATGAAGAAACAAATTATGAGAACATCCAAAATTCTACTCTTACATGTTGTTTTCATTTCTGAACCCTGCTTTCAGGACCAGTAACAACATTGTTAAAATCACTCTAACAGTATTTACAAATTGAGTAGTAGTAATCTCCTTGTGGAACCGCTTCCATCATGATTTTGTTTAGATGTTCTGTTATGTGTGGCATGTGCATGTATGTGCATGTGTGCATGCGTGTGCACACACACAGGAATATTACTCAGCCATCAAAAAGAATGAAATTTTGCCATTTGCAATGACATAAATGGAACTAGAGGGTATTATGCTAAGTGAAATAAGTCAGGCAGAAAAAGACAAACACCTTATGATTTCACTTATATGTGGAACTTAAGAAACAAAACAGGTGAACATAGGGGAAGGGAAGGAAAAAGAAAATAAGATAAAAACAGAGAGGGAGGCAAACCATAGGAAACTTAAGTCCTGGGAACAAACTGAAGGTTGCTGGAGGGGAGGTGGGCAAAGGGATGGTAACTGGGTGATGGGCATGGAGGAGGGCACTTGTAATGAGCACTGGGTGGTGTATGCAAGTGATGACTCACTAGATTCTACCCCTGAAACCAATAATGCAATATATGTTAACTAACTTGAATTTAAATAAAATTCTAAGAAAAAAGTTCTATGACTTCTTGATTGCTCTCCTGTACCTTGTTTAAAGCTACTCCCGCAAAACATGTGTTGATCTTTCTTTGGTCAATGCAGAAAAGAGCCTGATGTGCCTGAAAAGCAATTCCATCCCGATAAGCTTTTCATACTTTGATGGCTAGTTGTTTAAAGGTAATGTGCTGGCCTTTCATAGATGAAATTGAGAAGGAATGACTTAAACACCTTTTGTGAGAAATCGGTGGGAGGCTGGACCTTTTGTCCTGATTTCCCATTGTGTTCCAGAGATAACGAGACTACCTCGCTTTTGCCATGCCAAAGCTGGTTAAGGATCCTGGGTCCTTCTGATACTGTCTTCTGCTTTATAAATTCTGATTTTATGAAAGATGTCTAGTTTTGGAATTCTTTACTCAGAATTCTTTATCCCTTTCCCTTTTTAAAGTACCGTAAAATCTCAGCATTAATATTTTCCTTTCTTACTTGTGTTTTATAAGGGAATCATGAGAGTCATTAATAATAATAGAATACTGATTAAAGTGTATTTTATATTGTACTCACTGAGAGAAGGATGATTCTTTAGTTGTTTGTATTAGGCTCATTTGGGAGAAGTATCCATGTATGATTATATTCTTATTTATCTTCTGTTAAGCCACGAGAATGTGTGTGCAAGAGGATTACAATTAAATATTTATGCGGTCCTGAAAGTGCTAAAATTGTTTATTGCAAAATAAGAATTATTGTTGGCTCTCTGCTTCCAATCTTCTGCCATTGACCAAAAGCTATTAAAATTAGCTTGTAGTTATCCTCTCAGACTTTCTAACCAGTGCAGATATTTCCACGCTATGAGGAGTGACTCACAGTGAGTCCAGGGAACCTCATGGCCATCCCTGCAAAATCACAACATTCTTCACATCTCTGAGGCTAAGGAAGCATTCTAATAATCGATTTGTCATCATCAGCTAATGCTTCTCTTGAGACACACACAAAATCACCTTAGAACCCTCTCATTCTACACCTTTCTGCATGCAATTGCTTTAAAATTCATTTCTGAAAGACCTCTAAATTAGTCTTAGTTTATGCAACACTTTGCCACCAATAAATGCTTAAAATACTTTGAGAGCATTTTCAGGGTATTTACTATAATGAGAGCTTTGTCTTCAGCTTTCTTCCTATGATAGCCCAGTAAAAGCCTGAAGTATATTCCCGGATTTTCATGCTAGACTGTTCCTGTAGGCATACCTGATTTGCTCAAGGTTAATGTAAGGAAACACATTCTGTTGCGCTTTCTTTTAGAAATCAGTTAAGGTTGGAGTCATGGACTATTCCCTGGGATAAGGACTTGGGTGGAACTACCATCTGAGGTATTTCCGAGAAGTACAATCCTCCTCAAGAATTAGGGGGAAGGCCTGTGGCTCTTGAGGAGGCAAACTTTCTTGGAAACTTAAGTTGTACTGCATTAAATCAAGGGCATATTTGTAACCTTCTGCTGCCAAATTTACATTTCAACTCTGTAGGTAAAAATGCTTTAATATTAGTGCCTAATGTCTGACAGTGTTGAGTAGCAGATGGGAGAGAGACGTCTTGACATCATTCTGTAGGTTTGTGCCATTTTCATGACAAACAGCTTTCACTCTTGAGTTGCAAAAGTGTGGGTGATGTTTGTAGGTTGCATGGATTTGCCATTCTTTTTAAAGATCGAATAGTCTAAATTTCCAAAGCAAGTACAGATTTGTTTGAATAAGTGTATATATTTATGCTCCTTAGTATCTCACACATTAAAAATAATTTTTATAATTCACACTGTAGTTAGTACTGTCTGGTCATATTTAACACCAATTGTGATTCTTTTATTTCTGTAAGAATTTTGAAACCCAAGCCTGAGATTCCTTAAGAATTTGCTCTAGGCTCTCTGACCTTCCTAAGAATTTAAAAATAATTTACTTAGGCAGAGGTCCCTCCAAAATGCCATTTATATACCACCAATTTTCCTTGAATAGATAGATATTTGTAAGGCATACTTTTAAAATAAAGGCCTGACTATTCCTCTGATCTGGGATTCCTGAACTGAGATTGTTTTATCTTAGTGTTTCTCCTTTTATGAATTTGAGTTATCCCTTCTGCAGTTGCTGGAAATCTTTTGCTTGTGCAAGTACAGTGCTCCTTTGAGTGTGCTCTGAAAGGCCACCTGCATCAGAATATCTGGAAATGTTTTATTAAAAATTGCGTATTCCCCAGACTGCCTGGAAATCTGCATTCTGTGAAGCCCTGCATATGATTCCAACACACACAACAGTGTGAAAACTGCTGCTTTTGAGTCCCAGAGGGTATTTATGGCATCAGGTTAGGCAGACAGGTACTCGTTTGAGGCTGGGAGGTCTGAGACTAGGCATCCGTAATAGCAGGAAACATGGTTTTCTCTGGATCCTGGAGTTAAGAGCTGACCATTCAGCAATCAGGATGTCAGGGAATCAGTTATAAGTACTCAAAAACATTTTTTTTATTCTTACTATTAAATATGTTACTGTTCTAGATATTCCACCTGTCAGCTATAAACAAGCCTCATAACCTGGGTGTCTCCGAAATCTTCCCAAGCACGGAAAGTACTGGAGGGTTCTCATGTAATTAGGAGGGACCTTTATGTTCCAATGAGTAGACTGGCACCTATCAATCATGCATATGCATATTGATCTACAAGGTACTCAGTAGTTTTCTCTGGTCTAAGGCATGGCAGAATTTTCTTGCAAATTAATCTGGCCTCTACACCTGGAATAATCTGCAAATCTATTGATAACACAGGTAGGCAAGAACAATTGAGCTATCTGAAACAAGTGTTAACTGAGGGGTATCTTCAGGTTTGTTTTTTTTTTTTTAAGATTTTATTTATTTATCAGAGAGAGAGAGAGAACAAGCAGAGGGAGTGACAGGCAGAGCAGGCAGAGGGAGAAGCAGGCTCCTCGCTGCAGATTGGATCCCAGGACCCTGGGATCATGACCTGAGCCAAAGGGAGCCACCTAACCGACTGAGCCACCCAGGTGTCCCAGCCTCAGGTTTTGTGGTTACTCTGTGACGTCAAGGAAATCAGAAACCAAGAAAGATAAAGGAAAGAAAGGAAAAGTAAATAGGTTCCTTCAGCAAGGAGTATGTGATAAGAAAGAAGAAAATGAGAACTTTGAGGTGGATTCAGTGTGTGGAAAAATTAAACGAATCCTTCTGGTATTTGGCTTGTTAATGTAAAGGCTTAATTTTCACAAGGAGCTATGTATACTCTGGCTCCTTTCATCTTTATTATGATAAATGATAAAGAAGTCATTAAAATGAAGACTGTGTGAATATAAGTATTAATACTGGTTTTACATTAATTATTTACTGCTTAAGGTTATTTTATGATAGTTTCTCACCTTAGAACAGAGATGCAAAGGGGCCTTTCTGATCGTCATCTTTCTTAACAAACATGCTAATCAGCCAATGATAAAGTAAGAGCTGCTCCTATGTTTCTCCCAGAACTCAAAAGAGTCTGTTCTGGACCTCAACAGTTATTTACCTAAATTGCAGCACTACCATGGTAAAGAAACTTGGATAAAAGTAATGACAAGTAGGCATTTTACAGTGGTTTCTCCTTGTCATGAAAATACAGAAGATTCATTTTTGTATTTGAGGCAGCAATAATTTTGAGAAGAGGGGAAAGGAAAAGAAATTTAGTTCTAACATTATGTGCAATGAAGGTGAGTGATTAATTCAAATTAACACACTCTTGCTTACGAGGCAAATCTTAAAGCCTTTGGGAGATGATTTGAAATACATGATGTTCTTCCTTAATTGCATGCAATTTGAACCATTATGTGTGGAATGCTTCAGATGCCCTTATGTGGAATGGAGTACCAGTGAAGAGGTCTTCACTATTTTGGATGTAAGAAAACATCAGATTAGGAAAACCTGGCTCTTTACAGCTGTGCCAAAGCCTTCTTTAATGTTATTGAAAGATATGAACACGGGCCAACTCAGAAGCTAAGAAGCAGTGCTGGGACCTGTGGAATCAGACCACATTTGACTCTCAGATCAGATTTTTTCCTTCCTAAACCAGGAGTGGCCTGGAGTGCCATTCACTGGAGCCTCCAAAGGGAAGTAGGTAGAGGTTTCCTGTTGTTTAGCTGATTTACCTAATTAGGATGAGGATTAAACAGTTCAGTATCAACTCTCCAGGTCACCAGGTGGTTATGCTAACTGAAAGAGGAGAAAATAGAGTTTGTAATAAGAAAGTGTTGGTCTTGCACTCTGTATGAGACAAACTCAAGTAAGACTAATAGGCCCTGAAGAGAATAATGATTGAGTATCAGAGTTTCAGTGGGTGCTAACTTAAACTCACTCTAAATTAGTGGAGAGTTCTTTGGAGTGCTATCAGAAATGCCAAAGTAGAAAGGACTGCAAGTGAAAAGTAGTTGGTTTTGCATTCCCCGTGTGCAAATGTATTGGAAGCTAATTGCATAAGTTGGGGGCAGATCATGAATTTTACCCATGCCAGATTGAGGGAAATGTCACTTCTCCCTTTTCCACCAATAGTGAGACTAAAATTATTACAGAAAGATAGTTACTGTGCAGAGCAATTAGACCCCTTCCCTCCTAGCTTACTAGATTTTTAAATTTCCATCTTTGTAGTTTCTTAGGTTTCCTATCCATTTTTTAAATGTCCCTGCATTCTCTCGAATTTTGACATTGATAGACTATCAGTTATTTCTCAGAGTATGTGCACAGAGCTGAGAAATTCATATGAAAATTTGTGTCTCAATAAATGCTAAAGTAACATGTAGGGTATTTCAATAAATCATATATACAGTATGAAAGTTAATGAGTTTGTTGACTAATAGTTAAATGATAGATACATGTTTGAAAGGTGGGTGGAGAAAAAAGAGCCATGAGACTTATTTCATATGATGGAATCACTGTCTTTGGATACAGAAAGATTATTTTGTCTTGCTTATTTAATATAAGAAAAGTGATAAGAATTTTGAAATTTGAGAATCATAGCCAATGTTTAGTTGAAATAAATTCAAGTGATTTCTCTTAGTGAAAGGAAGGTATTACTGAGATAAATATTTTATACACATGAGTAACATATTAAATAATTATCACATGTAACTATAGAAGGCTGTAAGTGTTCGATGAAGAAATTTTCAAATAGTCACATATTTCAAAGATATGCCACATTAAGAGGAAGGTAGAAACATACGTTCTTTATTTTTTAGTCTAAATTTTATCACAAAAATGCATAGAAACTATAAGGAAAATCTTTCAATAGTTACTTACCTGTTTGTATGTGCTGTTATCATTGATTGTGTACTTTTCATTGCAGGTAAGTTAATCGGTTTCTAGAGTGCATACACATATTAAAATGAACTGTGAGTTCTCCTTATCCCTAACAGATAAGTGATGTGAGAGCATCTTTCATAAACAGGCAAATGGAACTAATGAAAAGAATGAGAAGCACTTCAAAGAGCTTTTAGTGGGGTGGCTTTCTTTATTTTAATTTTTGATGCTTGTTAGTACAAATAATTCACAAATGGAAAATTCTGTAACACAAAGTTGGTCAGCACTCTGTTCTAGTTTTATAATAACAGCTTTTTACATTTGAAAACACATAGATGTCGCAAATATATGTAGATAGGGATGGAATGGTGATCCCAGATGGCTTATCGATAATGCAAATTTCTTTATTCAACAAATATTTAATGAACACTCACTGTATACCAGGTAGTGTTACAAGACACTAGAGTGAATAATAGTGAACAAAAGAGCCAGTCTCCTCCCCCTGCCCAAAAAGAGCCAAAGTCCCTGTTTCATGAGCTTGCAGTGTAGAGTGACTGCAGTCTGATTATCACTCAAATAAATATCTTAGATGGTGTTATTTTTACAGTAAATAGATAGTAAAGCAAAGAATGGGAGTGTTTGGAGAAGTGGCACAGAGAAGGAATTTATTTTAAATATGGCAGTGAGGGAAGCTCTTACTTTCCAGTTGACATCTGAGCAGTTGACGCTGACCTACAAGAAGTAAATAAGGGAGCTATCCAAGAATAGAGCATGCCAGACAGAGGAATAGCAAGTGCAAGGGCCCTGAGGTGGAAGGTACTTGGCATATTCAAGAGAAAGAAAACAGATGGATGTGGCTCTAATGGAATGATAAGGGGCAAAGCAGGATGCGATGAGTTTAGGGAGTTAAAAGAGTACTGATCATGGGGGCACCTGGGTGGCTCAGTGGGTTAAAGCCTCTGCCTTCAGCTCAGGTCATGATCCCAGGGTCCTGGGATCGAGCCCAGCATCGGGCTCTCTTCTCAGCAGGGAGCCTGCTTCCCCCTCTTTCTCTGCCTGCCTCTCTGCCTACTTGTGATCTCTTGTCTATCAGATAAATAAATAAAATCTTTAAAAAAAAAAGAGTACTGATCATGTAAGGCCTTTTATTATAATTGATTCAATTTTTACTTCTCTGGCAGTCAGTGATGTTGAGAATCTTTCCATGTGTTTACTTGCCATCTGTATATCTTCTTTTGTGAATTATCTGTTCAAATCTTTTGTCCATTTTTTAAAAATCTGGGTTGTCTTATTATCGACAACAAGAATTCCTTAAATATTCTGATACAAGCCCATTATTCAGATATATGTTTTGCAAAATTTTCGCCAGGTTTATGGTTTGCCTTTTTATTTTCTTGACTTGTCTCTCAAAGTTGAATGCTTTTAATCTTGAAGAGGTCAATTTTATTAATTTTTTCTTTCATAGTATATGCTTTTTTTTTTTTTAAGATTTTATTTATTTATTTGGTGCAGAGAGAGAGAGACAGAGATCACAAGTAGTCAGAGAGACAGGCAGAGAGAGGGGGGAAGCAGGCTCCCTGCCGAGCAGAGAGACCGATGTGGGGCTCAATCCCAGGACCCCGAGATCATGACCTGAGTTGAAGGCAGAGGCTTTAGCCCACTGACCCACTCAGGCGCCCCCATAGTATATGCTTTTTATGCCTTATTTATGATATCTATGCTAAATTCAATAACACAAAGTTTTTCTTATACATTTTTGACCAGAGACTGATAATTTTAGCTCTTTTATATAGTCCGTGACCCATGGTTAGTTTTTGTGACTGATGTAAGGTAGGGGTTATTTTTAGCTGTTTTCATTGCAGATACATTGCAGCGCCACTTGGTAAAAAGACTTCATTTTCCTCTGACTTTCCATAGAAGTTTTGTCAAAAATCAGTTGACTGTGTAAGTTATACATCTATTTTTTGGACTCTGTAACCTGTTCCATTGATTTATAAGTCTATTGCTATGCCAATACCATACTATCTTATTATTATAGCTTTAAAATAAGTCTTTTAGGATTTTGGTTGAGATTACTTTAAGAATATAAATCAATTTGGAGAGAATTACCATCCTGATAGCCATGTCTGTGGCTTAGCTCCTCATTTGTTCAGGTCTTTTAAAGTTTTCCTTTGCTATGCTTTGTAGTTTGCAGTGTGCAGATCTTACACATCTCTTAGTAAATTTATTCCTGCATATTTTATCTGTTAGTTATTATAAATAAAGTTGTTTTTTAAATTTTGCGCTGGAGTTGTTAGTTGCATAATTATATATACACCACACATCATGGATTGATGAACTGTGGCCCACGTGCCGGGCACTAGCTTTTGTGAATGAGCGCTCATTGGAACATAGCCAGGCCCATTTACTTATATATCGTCTATGGTTTCTTTTCCATTACAAAGGTAGAGTTATATTTTTGCGACAGAGACTGTGTAGCTTGCAAGCCTGAAATATTTACCGTCTGACCCTTTAAGGAAGAGAATGTCAACCCTTCATACTTAGAAATATCCTTGAGTTTTCTATATTCACCTTATGCCTGCAACCTTGCCAAATTTGCTTATTATTTCTTACAGTTTTTAAATAGTTTCTAGGGTTTTCCACAAGCATCATAATGTCTTTTAAAAATAACAGTAGTGTTACTTCTTCCTTTCCAATATTTATACATTTTATTTCCCTATCTTCATAAAATAGTTTTGAAATGCTCTCTACTATATGATTGTATGGCAATGTATATCATAATTAACTTAAACATATTTATATTATTGGAAATTTAGGATGTTTTCAAATTCTCACTTATGAATAACTCTAAAGAAAATTTTTGTGCGTGCAGTTTCTATTACTTATTTGTTGTTTACAAATATATATTTTTAGAACTTTGATTATTGAGTCCATGATTGTAAACATGATGAATAGCAGTGAAACACATGGTCAAGTTGTCGACTAAAGATGGGCACATTTCCCTCAAGAAGAATAGAGTGTTTTCTAGTGTGGCTGTCTTAAAATCGATATTATTTATTTTACTTTTTATAGTATTCTATTCTCTAGACCAAAATAAGCTTAAGGAATACTTATTTTGTAAAAAGTAAATTGTTCCTTCTTCCCTAGTGTTTAGTTTATGAAATTATAGTGGTTAAGATCATTAACTCTAGATTTAAGATGAATATTAGTCCTAGCTTCAACAAAAATGTAACTCTGAACAAGTTACTGTCTTCTTAATTTCACCAACTACAAAGTGTAGATAAATGGGTACCTAGATTAGAGTTTTATTTTGAGTATGAAATGAGATTATATAATAAATATTTTGTATAGTCCTGGGCCCAGTAAGTGCTTAATCAATATTTTCTGTTATTACATGACCCTTCCATGACAGATCAGCATCTGTCATGACATTCAGGGGACATAAGATATTGAGCTGAGACTTTAGACTAGAAAAGTAGTTAATTCAGGATATTCCCATTTTCCCTTAGTTTCACCTCAGTTTAAAACATATTGTTAAGGACTGATTTTATTGGAAATATATACCTATATACCCAAGTAAAAAATGTGTCCCAAGTTTAATTCAAGTCCATTCTGATGAAGTTTTCAACTCTGTTTTCATTCCACTTTATCTTTCTCTATAACATACTCTTCCTTAGCTTTCTTTGGGTAACTAATACCATTATAATCTAGAATCCTCCTTCCAATATACACCATATGGTCTTAAGTCTGAAGGTTGCATATTAATATTAAATTAAGTCACTTTGATAATTAAATGGATAAAGGACATACAAAGAATTGTGGATAAATGTAGCTTCATGACGTTGAAAGCAAGTAATTTGTTAAAAACAACCTTCACGTATAAAACACACTTTTTTATAGTTAGAAATGCATGTATTTCATTTGTTCATTAAGTGAATGTTTATGAGGAACCTACTATGCTGGTATATTATATTAAACATATGAACTATAAAATTTAATAGGATCTCCTCAAATGCCTTAGAATTTAGAGAGAGACTATAATCTCACAATTATCTAGTGTAAGATTTTATCTAATGTAATACATTGGTCTAAAATATTTAAAGTTTTTCTAATATAAATGTTAGGTGTTTTAAGAGCACATCTAAACACTTTTAAAGCAGTGATCACTTCTGGATGATATGCTCACAGTCTCCTACTTCTTCATGGAAGAAGTAGCAATTGAGAACTTAGGGTGATCTTTGAAAAACATGTGAAAGAAGGAAACAAGGAACATCACACAAATGATGACATGATACCTGCATCCAGGATTATCTGGTAATAGATCTCAAGCATTTTTTTAAAAAACAAATTATGATATATTCTTTTTTTTTAGACTTTATTTATTTTTACATTTTCTTTTATTATGTTATGTTAGTCACCATACAGTATATTATTAGATTTTGATCTAGTATTCCATGATTCATTGTTTGGGTGTAACACCCAGTGCTCCATGCAGTGTGTGCTCTCCTTAATACCCACCACCGGACTAACCCACCACTGGGCTAACCAACCCCCCCTGCTCCCCTCCGCTCTGAAACCCTCAGTTTGTTTAAAACTGTAATTCTAGAGTAGTTAACATACAGTACTGTATTAATCAGGTATGCAATACAGTGAGTTAACAGTTCCAAATACTACTCAGTTCTCATCAAGTATACTCTTAACTCCCTTCACCTATTCACCCATCTTCCTACCTACCTTCGCTCTGGTAACCATGTCTTCGTTCTCTATATTTAGGAGTCTGTTTCTGGTTTATCTTGTTCTTTTTTTTTTTTTTCTCTTTCTTTCTTAAATTCCACATAAGAGTGAAATCATATAGTATTTTTCTCTCTCTGATTAACATTATACTCTCTAGATCTATCCATGTTGCAAATGACAAGATTTCATTCCTTTTATGGTTGATATAGATAGATGTTAGATATAGATATAGATAGGTATAGATATAGACATAGATAGATACTAATTCCTCTTTATGCTTTCAACTATCGCTGGACACTTGGACTGCTTGTTTTCATACTTTGGCATTTGTAAATGATGCTGCAATAAACATAAGGGTGCATATATCCCCATAAATTAGTGTTTTCATATTTTTAGGGTCAATACCAAGTATAGTAGGGTAGTTCTATTTTGAACTTCTGGTGGAACCTCCATACTGTTTTCCATGGTGGCTGCACCAGCCTGCATTCCCACCAACAGTGCATGAGGTTTCCTTTTTCTCCACATCTTCACCAACACTTGTTGTTTCTTGAGTTTTTTTATTTTACCCATTCTGACAGGTGTGAGGTGATATCTCACTGTGGTTTTGATTTGCATTTCCCTGATGATGAACAATGTTAAGCACCTTTCATGTGTCTCTTGGCCATCTGTGTATTTAAAGAAATATCTGTTCATGTGTTAGGCCCATTTTTATTTTATTTATTTATTTATTTATTTTCAGCATAACAGTATTCATTGTTTTTGCACCACACCCAGTGCTCCATGCAATACATGCCCTCCTTAATAACCACCACCTGGCTCCCCCAACCTCCCACCCCCCACCCCTTCAAAACCCTCAGGTTGTTTTTCAAAGTCCATAGTCTCTCATGGTTCACCTCCCCTTCCGATTTCCCTCCACTCCCTTCTCCTCTCCATCTCCCCATGTCCTCCATGTTATTTGTTCTGCTCCACAAATAAGTGAAACCATATGATAATTGACTCTCTCTGCTTGACTTATTTCACTCAGCATAATCTCTTCCAGTCCCGTCCATGTTGCTACAAAAGTTGGGTATTCATCCTTTCTGATGGAGGCAAAATAGTCCATAGTGTATATGGACCACATCTTCCTTATCCATTCATCCGTTGAAGGGCATTGTGGTTCTTTCCACAGTTTGGTGACCGTGCCCATTGCTGCTATAAACATTGGGGTACAGATGGCCCTTCTTTTCACTCCATCTGTATCTTTGGGCTAAATACCCAGTAGTGCAATTGCAGGGTCATAGGGAAGCTCTATTTTTAATTTCCTGAGGAATCTCCACACTGTTCTCCAAAGGGGCTGCGCCAACTTGCATTCCCACCAACAGTGTAAGAGGGTTCCCCTTTCTCCACATCCTCTCCAACACACGTTGTTTCCTGTCTTGCTAATTTGGCCATACTAACTGGTGTAAGGTGGTATCTCAATGTGGTTTTAATTTGAATCTCCCTGATGGCTAGTGACAATGAACATTTTTTCATGTATCTGATAGCCATGTCTTCATTGGAGAAGTGTCTGTTCATATCTTCTGCTCATTTTTGATATGATTATCTGTTTTGTGTGTGTTGAGTTTGAGAAATCCTTTATAGATCCTGGATATCAAACTTTTTTTCTGTACTGTCATTTGCAAATATCTTCTCCCATTCTGTGGGTTGCCTCTTTGTTTTGTTGACTGTTTCCTTTGCTGTGCAGAAGCTTTTGATCTTGATGAAGTCCCAAAAGTTCATTTTCGCTTTTGTTTCCTTTGCCTTTGGAGACATGTCTTGAAAGAAGTTGCTGTGGCTGTTATCGAAGAGGTTACTGCCTATGTTCTCCTCTAGGATTCTGATGGATTCCTGTCTCACATTGAGGTCTTTTATCCATTTCGAGTTTATCTTAGTGTATGGTGTAAGAGAATGGTCGAGTATTATCGTTCGACATATAGCTGTCCAATTTTCCCAGCACCATTTATTGAAGAGACTGTCATTTTTCCACTGTGTATTTTTTCCTGCTTTGTTGAAGATTATTTGACCATAGAGTTGAGGGTCCATATCTGGGCTCTCTACTCTGTTCCACTGGTCCATTTGTCTGTTTTTATGCCAGTACCATGCTGTCTTGGTGATCAGAGCTTTGTAGTAAAGCTTGAGATCAGATAACATGATGCCTCCAGTTTTATTTTTGTTTTTCAACATTTCCTTAGCAATTCGGGGTCTCTTCTGTTTCCATACAAATTTTAGGATTATTTGCTCCAGCTCTTTGAAAAATACTGGTGGAATTTTGATCGGAATGGCATTAAAAGTATAGATTGCTCTAAGCAGTATAGACATTTTAACAATGTTTATTCTTCTGATCCAAGAGCATGGAATGGTCTTCCATCTTTTTGTGTCTTCTTCAATTTCTTTCATAAGTGTTCTGTAGTTCCTTGAGTACAGATCCTTTACCTCTTTGGTTGGGTTTATTCCCAGGTATCTTATGGTTCTTGGTGCTATAGTAAATGGAATCGATTCTCTAATTTCCCTTTCTGTATTTTCATTGTTAGTGTATAAGAAAGCCACTGATTTCTGTACACTGACATTGTATCCTGCCACGTTACTGAATTGCTGTATGAGTTCTAGTAGTTTGGGAGTGGAGTCTTTTGGGTTTTCCATATAAAGAATCATGCCATCTGCGAAGAGAGAGAGTTTGACTTCTTCATTGTCAATTTGGATACCTTTTATTTCTCTTTGTTGTCTGATTGCTGTTGCTAGGACTTCTAATACTATGTTGAACAAGAGTGGTGAGAGTGGGCATCCTTGTCGTGTTCCTGATCTCTACGGGAAGGCTGTGAGCTTTTTCCCATTGAGGATGATATTTGCTGTGGGTCTTTCATAGATAGATTTTATGAAGTTCAGGAATGTTCCCTCTATCCCTATACTTTAAAGCGTTTTAATCAGGAATGGATGCTGGATTTTGTCAAATGCTTTTTCTGCATCAACTGAGAGGACCATGTGGTTCTTCTCTCTTCTCTTATTGATTTGTTCTATCTCATTGATTGATTTGCGAATGTTGAACCATCCTTGTAACCCAGGGATGAATCCCACCTGGTCATGGTGGATAATCTTTTTAATGTGCTGTTGGATCCTGTTTGCTAGGATCTTGTTGAGATGCTTAGCATCCATATTCATCAGTGATATCTAAAATTCTCCTTTTTGGTGTGGTCTTTGCCTGGTTTGGGGATCAGGGTAATGCTGGCTTCATAAAAAGAGTCTGGAAGTTTTCCTTCTGCTTCAATTTTTTGAAACAACTTCAGGAAAATAGGTGTTATTTCTTCTTTGAAAGTTTGGTAGAATTCCCCAGGGAATCCGTCAGGTCCTGGGCTCTTGTTTTTTGGGAGGGTTTTGATCACTGCTTCAATCTCGTTACTAGATATCGGTCTATTCAGGGTGTCAATTTCTTCCTGGTTCAATTTTAGGATTTTGTAGTTTTCCAGGAATGCATCCATTTCATCTAGGTTGCTTAACTTATTGGCATATAACTGTTGATAATAACTTCTGATGATTGTTTCTACTTCCTTGGTGTTAGTTGTGATCTCTCCCTTTTCATTCATAGTTTTATTAATTTGAGCTTTCTCTCTTTTCTTTTGGATTAGTGTGGCCAGTGGTTTATTGATCTTATTGATTCTTTCAAAAAACCAGCTTCTAGTTTCATTGATAAGTTCTACTGTATCTCTAGTTTCTACCTCATTGATCTCTGCTCTAATCTTGATTATTTCCCTTCTTATGTGTGGAGTTGGTTTGATTTGTTGTTGATTCCCCAGTTCTTTAAGGTGTAGAGACAGCTGGTGTATTCTGGATTTTTCAATTTTTTTGAGGGAGGCTTGGATGGCTATGTATTTCCCCCTTAGGACCGCCTTTGCTGTATCCCATAGGTTTTGGACCGAAGTGTCTTCATTCTCATTGGTTTCCATGAATTGTTTAAGTTCTTCTTTGATCTCCTGGTTGATCCAAGCATTCTTAAGCAAGCTGGTCTTTAGCTTCTAGGTGTTTGAGTTCCTTCCAAACTTTTCCTTGTGATTGAGCTCTAGTTTCAAAGCATTGTGAACTGAGAATATGCAGAGAATAATCTCAGTCTTTTGGTATCGGTTGAGTCCTGATTTGTGACCCAGTATGTGGTCTATTCTGGAGAAGGTTCCATGTGCACTTGAGAAGAATGAGTATTCTGTTGTTTTAGGGTGGAATGTTCTGTATATATCTATGAGGTCCATCTGGTCCAATGTGTCATTCAATGCTCTTGTTTCTTTATTGATTTTCTGCTTGGATGATCTATTACTGTGAGAAGCATGTTAAGATCTCCTACTATTAATGTATTCATATCAATATAACTCTTTATCTTGATTAATAGTTTTCTTATGTAATTGGCTGCTCCTATATTGGGGGCATAGATATTTACAATTGTTAGATCATCTCGGTGGATAGTCCCTTTAAGAATGATGTAGTGTCCTTCTGTATCTCTGACTACAGTCTTTAGTTTAGAATCTAATTTATCTGATATGAGAATCACTACCCTGGCCGCCTTTTGAGGCCCATTGGCATGAAAGATGCTTCTCCATCCCTTCACTTTCAGTCTGGGTGTATCCTTAGGTTCAAAATGGGTCTCTTGTAGACAACATATGGATGGGTCCTATCGTTTTATCCAATCTGCAACCCTATGTCATTTTATGGGCGCATTTAGGCCATTCACATTGAGAGTGTTTATTGATAGATACGTTTTTATTGACATCATGTTACCTTTGAAGTCTTTCTTTCTGTAGATTCTCTCTATATTTCTGTTCAATGCTATTCTTAGTATTTTTCCTCTTTTATAGAACCCCCCTTAATATTTCCTGCAGTGTCGGCTTGGTGGTTGCATATTCTTTTAAGCCTTGCTGGTCTTGGAAACTCTTTATCTCTCCATCTATTTTGAATGTCAGTCTTGCTGGATAAAGTATTCTTGGCTGCATGTTCTCATTTAGTGCCCTGAATATATCTTGCCAGCCCTTTCTGGCTTGCCAGGTTTCTGTGGACAGGTCTGACGTTATTCTGATGGGCTTTCCTCTGTATGTAAGGAAGTTCTTCGTCCTAGCTGCCTTCAAGAGGGCCTGCCTATAATTATAATTCTTCTATTAGGTGTCTTGAGGACTTTTGAGAATCTATAATCTTGGGGGGAACCGTTCTGCCTCTAGTACATGAGTGCTGGTTCCATTCGTGAGATTGGGAAAATTTTCACGGAGAACTTCTTCCACTATATCTTCTAGACTTCTTTCTTTCTCCTCCCCTTCAGGGATTCCAATAATTCTGACATTGGAATGTTTCATGGCATCATTTATTTCCCTGATTCTCTTTTCGTGGCTTCTAAGCTGTTTGTTCCAGGCCTCCTCCTGATCCTTTCTCTCTATCTGTTTGTCCTCCAGATCACTAATTCTATCTTCTGTCTCAGTTACCCTAGCTTTTAGAGAATTTAGATTAGATTGGAACTCATTGAGAGCATTGTGAACATCATCCCTGGTGGCTTTCAGTTCTGCCCTAATCAATTCCTTTTGGTCATCCACGGTTTTCTTCAATCTAGCTATTGCCTGGATAATTGTTAGCCTGAATTCCCTTTCTGACATGTTGTCTATGTCGATAGCCATTAGCTCTGTTGCAGAAGGCCCATCCTGTGTATTTTTTTTTTTTTTTCTGTTGGGCATTCCTCCTCCTAGTCATTTTGGTGAGAGATGGCTAAATGGATGTAGCTGGATGTATTGACCGTGGTGCAGTCAAGGTGCACCCTGGAATGCTTCTGCGCAATCAGGAGTCCCCACCCAAACAAGAGAGAAAAGAAAAGAAAAAGAAAAAAAAGAGAGAGAGAGAGAGAGGAAAAAAAGGGAAGATAAAAGAGAAGTCTCAGCCCAAATGGGCCCCAAGGTAAGATTTATGAAGTATACAAACAAAAACAGGAAAACAAAAAGACTGATAAAAGTATATGACAAGAGGGGAAAAAATATATATATATATATATATATAAAAGCAAAAAAAAAAAAAAAAAGAACCACATCAAAAAGAACCCCAAGTATAAGATTTATACACTATCAGGACAAACACGAATACACAGAAACACTGGCGGAAGAAAAAGATGGGAGAGTGGTTATAAATTCTCAGTGTGGGCGAGGAATATTATTTTGATTCTTCCTGGATGTATCTTGGTATCTTTGTTAAAGGACTCAACTTTCCTAAGATAAAGGGAGATTAAAAATTGGTTTACCTATAGGGATAGCATTGATTGGGAAAAGGGGATTACCTTGAAGTTTAACTCTATATGAATATTAAAAAATAAAAATTAAAAAAAAGGATAAACTAAACTAAAATTTAAACAAAATTTAAAAATAGAAAAGCAAAAGAAAAACACTGGTATATGTATCAAAATCTTCAGGTTAAAAGGTTATTATGGAATTCGATGTACTGGACATCTTACTGTGATGATAAACAGGTGAAAAAATTATCTATATAAAAAAAAATGAACCAGAATAGTGGGAATGAATTAAAAATAAAAGTTGTATCTATGAAGTAGTGGTGGTGGTTCTCTTGTCATTTTTTTTTTCTTTTTTTTCCTGGTTGGTTTTCTGGGGGAGGGGCCTGCCATGTGGGTTTTCAGGCAATCTTCCCTGAATTAAGTCCTCCCACCCCCCTCAAGGGGGTGGGCTTTGAGGAAACCGGTTTTCCAGGCTTTTATTCTCTGGAGGTTTTTTTGTTTGTTTGTTTTCTCTCACCTTGACAGCTTTTGATGGTTTTTGGAGGTTTAGAGGAAAGCAAACTGCACCCAGACCTCCCTCTCAGAGAGAAGCCTCAGTCTGTTCCCCTCTGGGTGCTCCAGAGCACATAAATTCCTACTTGGCCACTGGCAGAGCACGTTCCCAGTCACAGTCCCTGGGGACACAGGAACTCCTGCTTGTACCCAAAACCACGACAGCGGCGGCTGTCTGGGCAGCTCCGGACAGCCAGAGAGGTTCCAAGCAGCGATCGCACACTGAGATTTTCCCGCTGGCCCGGGCTGGGAGTGCCTGGTCTTTCGGGGTCTGAGAGTGCCACGCTGGCGCCTTCATGCACCTCTCTCAGGGGAGGGTGTGGGGCACATTCCTCTCAGGCTCTGATAGCATGGCACGGCACGCGTGTGGAGAGTGCAAAAAGTCTGTGCTTCTGCTGGCTGGCGAGGCTCCCAGCCCCTTTGGGAGCCGGACCCCATGAGTTCTCAGGCATGCTGGTGGCTCAGGGACCAAGACCTGGCTTCTCCTCTGCACTATCTCTGGCTCAGCACCAGGGGTGGCTGTCCTGGGTCCGGGGACTTAAGCCCCTGTCCCTAACTGCCTCAATTCCCACAATTTTCCCCCGCGATCCTTTGCTCTTTTTGAGTGCTTTCAACCAGACTTCAAGTTAATGCTGGTCCCCAGACGCAGGGCACTCTCGTACTGGGGTATTACTTTCCAATGGGTCGCCTCTGGTGGCTCCCTCCCCCTTTTGTTTATCTTCCGATATCAGTCCGATGTTCCCACTCCACTTTACCTGCCCACTGGCATCTTCTGCCCCCATAGAGATCCAGATGTGTATAATTCTGATCTCAGGCTGATTTCAAGGGTGATTGGAGTTCTTTGATAGGTAATCAGCTCACTTTAGGGTACAGGTTGAAATAGCACCTTCTCCTACTTCCCCGCCATCTTGTCTCCCCTGTTAGGCCCATTTGTAATTGAATTATTTGTAGGGTTTTTGGTGTTTTATCAGTTCTTTATATATTTTGGATCCTGACCCTTTATCAGATTCGTCATTTGCAAATATTCTCTCCAATTTGGTATGTTATGTTTCAATTTTGTTGGTTTCCTTATGTTTCAGTTTTGTTGGTTTCCTTCGTTATGCAGAAGCTTTTTATTTTGATGTAGTCTCAATAGTTTATTTTTGGTTTTGTTTCCTTTGCCTCAGGAGACATAGCTGGAAAGATGTAGCCAATGTCAGAGAAATTGCTACCGGTACTCTCTTTTAGGATTTTTATTATTTCAGTTCTCACATTTAGGACTTTAATCCATCTGGAGTTTATTTTTTTGCATGGTGTAGGAAAGAGGTCCAGTTTCATTTTTTTGCATGTTGTTGTCCAGTTTTCCCAACACCTTTTGTTGACGAGACTGTCACTTTCCCATTGCATATCCTGGCTTCTTTTATCAAGGATTAATTGACCATATACATGTAGATTTGTTTCTGGGCTTTCTATTCTGTTCCAATGATCTATGTGTCTATTTTTGTACTAGTACCATACCGTCTTGATTACTAAAAATTTTAAATATAACTTGAAGTCTAGAATTGTATACCTCTTCTGGTTTTGCTTTTCTTTTTCAAGGTTGCTTTGGCTATTCAGGGTCTTCTGTAGTTCCATACAAATTTTAGGGTGGTTGTTCTAGTTTTGTGAAAAATACTGTCAGTAGTTTGATAGGGATTGCATTAAATGTGTATATCACTTTGGTAGTGTAGCTATTTTAACAATATTTCTTCTTCCAGCTCATGAGTGTTAAATGTTTTTTTATTTCTTTGTGTCATTTTCAATTTCTTTCATTAATTTTTATACTTTTAGAGTACAGGTCTTTCACCTCTTTGGTTCAGTTCATTCCTAGGTATTTTATTTTTTTGGTAGAATTATAAATGGGATTGTTTTCTTGATTTCTCTTGCTGCTGCTTCATTATTAGTGTATAGAAATGCAACATATTTCTGTACATTGATTTTGTATCTTTTAACTTTATTGAATTCGTTTATCACTTCTAGTAGTTTTTTTGGTGGAATAGTATCATGCCATTTACAAATAATGAAAGTTTTACATCTGTCTTACCTATTTGGGTGCCTTTTTTTGTTATCTGATTGCTCTGGCTAGGACTTCAGTACTATGTTGAGTAAAAGTGGTGAGAGTGGGCATTCTTGTCTTGTTCCTGACCTTAGGGGAAATGTTCTGTTTTTCCCCATTGAGTATGAAGTTAGCAGTAGGATTTTAATAAAAGGCTTTTATCATGCTCAAGTATATTCCCTCTGAACCTACTTTGTTGAGGGTTTTTGTCATGAATGGATATTGTATTTGTCAAATGCCTTTTCTTCATCTGTTGAAATGATCACATAGTTTTTATCCTTTCTTTTATTAACGTGATGTATCACATTGACTGATTTACAAATATCAAACCACCCTTGCATCCTGGGAATAAATACCATTTGATCATGGTGAATTATGTGTGTGTTTGTGTGTGTGTGTCCGTGTTATTTTGTTTTTGGTTTTTTGTGTGAATGATTTTTTAATATATTGTTGGATTTGGTTTGCTACTATTTTGTTGAGGATTTTTGCATCAGTGTTCATCAGAGATAATGGCCTGTAGTCCTCTTCTTCTGGTTTTTGGTATCAGGGTAATGCTGGCCTCATAGAATGAGTTTGGAAGCTTTCCTTTCTCTTCTATTTTTGGAAAAGTTTGAGAAGAATAGATATTAACTCTTCTTTAAATGTTTGACCGAATTCCTCTTTGAAGCTGTCTGGTCCTGCACTTTTGTTTGTTGGGAAATTTTTGATTACTAATTCAATTTCATTGCTGATAATCAGTCTGTTCAAATTTTTTATTTCTTTCTTCTTCAGTTTTAGTAGGTTATATGTTTCTGGGAATTTATCTATTTCTTCTAGGTTATCCCATTTGTTGGCATATAACTTTTCATAATAATCTTAGGATCCTCTGTATTTTCAATTTGTATGATAAATGTTTCTCCATCTCCTCACTTTCAAACTGTATCTGTCTTTAGGTCTAAAATGAGACTCTTGTAGGCAGCATATACATGGGTCTTGTGTTTTTTATTCATTCTGTCATCCTACATCTTTTAGTTGGAGGCTTTAGTCCATTTACATCCAAATTAATTATTGATAGGTATTTATTTATTGCCAATTTGCTACTTCTTTTGTGGATTTTGTGGTTGTTTTTATAGTTTATTTCTGATCCTTTCTTCTCTTGCTCTCTTCTCTCACAGATTGCTGGTTTTCTTTAGTGATATGCTTGAATTCCTGTCTCTTTATTTTTTGAAAATCTATTACTGATTTTTGATTTGTGCACCATGAGGGTTATGTATAACATCTTCTACATATAGCAGTCTCTATGAAGTTGATAGTTGCTTATATTTGAACACATTTTTACTCCTCCTCCCCACATTTTAGGTATATGGTTTCATACTCTACATCCTTTTATTTTTGAGTCCCTTGGTTGATTTTTTACATATATATTTATTTTTTACTGCTTTTGTGGTTGCTAATTTTCTTATTCTTACTTATGGGCTTTCCTTTCTACTCAGAGTCCTACTTTATGTTTTAGTGGTTATGTACTCCTTTAGCTATTGTTTGTCTGGGAAACTCTTTATCTCTCCTTCTATTCTGAATGATCGTCTTGCTGGTTAGAGTATTCTTGGCTGTAGATTTTTTCCTTTCCATTGAATATATCATGCCACTTTCTTATGGCCTGCAAAGTGTCCTCTAAAAAATTCACTGAAAGCCTTATGGGGTTTCCCTGGTATGTAGCTGTCTTCTTTTTCTTGTTACTTTAAAAATTCTGTTTATCACTACTTTTTGCCATTGTAATTACTAGGTGTCTTGGTCTGGGACTCCTTGGGTTGATTTTGTTGGGATTTGTGGCCTCCTGGATCTAGATAACTATTTTCTTCCCCAGATTAGGGAAGTTGTCAGCTATTATTTCTTTGAATAAATTTTTTGCCCCCCTTTCTTTCTATTCATTTTCTGAGATCTGTATAATGTGAATGTTATTAATTTTTATGGAGCTGTTGAGTTCTCTGAGTCTATTCTCATTTTACATCATTTTTTTTTTTAATCTCAGCTTCTCAGCTTGATTACTTTCCATTGCTGTCCTCCAGATCACTAAGTCTTTTTTCTGCTTCTTTTAACCTATTGATTTCATCTAGTATATTTTTACTTTAATTTATTGTGTTCTTCATCTCAGATTGGTTCTTTTTTATCTCTTTGTTTAGGGTCTCACTGATGTCCTCCACTCTTTTCTCAAGTCCAGTGAGTATTTTTATGATAATTACTTTAAATTCTCTATCAGGCATATTACTTATATCCATTTCACTTAGGTTTATTGCTGTGGTTTTGTTCTATTCTTTCATTTGGGACATATTCCTCTGTCTCCTCATTTTGTATTGCTCTCTCTATTACTGTGTCTTAGGAAGGTCAGATATGTCTCCTGCTCTTGAAAATAATGGCCTTATGAAGAAAAGGTCTGTAGTTCCCTACAGTTCAGTGTCCTCTTCACCAGAACCTGGCACTTAAAGGATATCTCTTATGTATGTTGTGTGCACCATGCTCTCATGTCTTGGTTGCTTTTTCTTTTAGTCCACTCATCTGCAGTGGTTCTCTTTGCCTGTTGTGGGCAGTGTTTTGTCCCTCTGGCAGACTGATTTTAATAAGGTACATTTTGGTCTTTTGTGAAAAGGGGACCACTGCTGCTGCTGCCACCAAGACCAAGACCAAGACCTCACAAACTGTGTGGGGCAGGAGGTGAGGTGTTGGCAAGTTTTGCACCAGTCTTCTGGGGAGGGGGCCTGCAGTGCCAGAACTGAGGGAAGTGTGATCAGAGAGGGCGGATCCTCCAAAGAGCAGTAGTGGGGGCAGTGCTTGGTGTAAACAAGTTTTGGTAGTGAATGTCCATGACTTGATCATTCCTGCAGGTGACCCTGTGTTTATGTTGGGGAGGTGGGGGAGAAAATAGCATCTGACTCCTCCTTTGTTCCTAGAGAAGTACCTCAGGGAACCCTGCCCTTCCTGGACAAGCTCTGATATTAGTAAATAACTCTCCCTCCTATCTGCCCCAGCCATTTTTTAAACTGCTGCTTCTATGGTTATTTCCACAGGCTCTTTTTCCTGCTATATCTTTAAGGGTGGGGACTCAGATTCCTATTGACCTCCAGCTCTCCCAGAACAGAACCTGTGGAGTTTTAAAAGTCCAGTCTTTAAAAGTCCAGTCCTGCTGATTGTAAGAACTCATGAAATTTGGCCCCTCTAGTTTTCAAAGACAAATTTATGAGGATTCTCCTTCCCCACACAGGCTCCCTGGTATGATAGTCTGTTTCCGCTGTCCATGCTGGTGGCTTCCTCACCTCCTCTGAATGGCCCAAGACCTTTTTAGCACACTACCACATCTCTGCCCTTCCCACTCTCTTAGATGTAGTTTCTCTTCTCCCTTTAGTTGTGGAACTTGTTCTGCCAGTTTTGGGGTCATTTTCTGGGTTGTTTACACTGATAAGAATGTTATCTAGTTGTATCCATGGGATGAGGTGAGGTTAGGGTCCTCCTACTCCACCATTTTCCTTGACCTCTCTCCAACTCAAGCTTTTTAGCAGTCAACAGTATTTCAAGATAATCTTCAAAGAGACCTCAAGATAAAGTAACTGTAATAAACACATGTAGAAGAGGAAGGTGGACAGGAAAAGATCAGAATGAGAAATTCAAAATGATAGCATCTTTTTGAAATCAAGGTTTTAAAAAAGGAATTCCTTGCTATTATGAAAATCTCCCAGTTTTGAATTAAGAAGCATGCTCAGACTTCAAATCTCTGGATACATAGAAGATGTCCAAATTTTAGCTTTATCTACTTAGGGTGATCTGTTACAATAGAAAGGCCATTTAAAAATATTTTCTTGGCTAACCAGTTTCAAGTTTTATGTGATTCAGTTTTAAGCCATATTTATCTGAATTAAATCACTAATGAGATAGCAAGATAGGAAAGCAAAAAAAAAAAAAAAGTCTGTCATTCTGGAGAATATAATGTGTCTCTAGTTATACATTGCTATATATGGGAATTTAATGATGATCTGGAAATACAGATTTCTCTCCCCATTAAGCTTCATTGAACTGGAAAGCTTTTGGAATTTCTTATTGTTGGATTCATGCTTAGAATATTATAGTGCATGCATTTCCTTTTTAACTATTAATAATTCTTGTGGTCCTTTTTATATTGTATTTATGAGTCAACAGCAACTTGTGCTTTGATTAGGAAAAGTAAGAGAGGGTTTTATGTGTGAGTGTATTCTACAATATCTATTATAAAAGGCTTTTTCATATATATTCTAAAATAAAAATTATATATTTGGCTTCTTTAAAGCTGCTAATGTGCTCTTTCTCCTAACCTACATGCCATATTTGAGGAGGTAAAAGGGGAAAAAAGACCAAAAAAAACTGGTATAATCTCTTCTTCTTCTTCTTCTTTTTTTTTTTTTGAAATACAGTATTCTCATAAAAACCATTTGCTGCAGAAATTTACTAAGTAATACTTATTTAATTGCCTAAACAAATTTAAGTATACTTAACCAACTCTGTTCTCCACAAATGGATTATGTAATGTACCTAGCATGTGGTGAAAAAAAATCCACTGATTTACACTTAGTAATTACCAGAACTTAACATCAATGATCATATTTTTAAATTTATTTGAAGTCAGCATTGTCTTTATGTACTTTTGATTTCCAAATATACCCACTAAAGTCCTACATTATTTTTCCATATTAGAAAATCCTAAATAAAACATTTCCTTCACATGATAAAGTACAAGGAGTAAGGAAGGTTGCTGTCGATTTTTTCTTTTTAATTCATGAAATGATAATTTCTTTAGGTTTATTTTATATTCTTGGTCAGCAACCTGGATAATCAAATGATACATTCTGAAATTGTATCTTTTGTATACAAACCAAAGTCCAAAGTTCAATATCTCCAAGTGAAGCAGAGAGACCTCTCTATCAACTCTGGAAATCCATGAATTAATAAATTGGTGTCTTTCATACAACCAATTCTCAGTGATGGGGCAAAAATACAAAAACAAAAAAAAACCTTGCCATTCAAGACAGAAAAAAAATGGGAGACATTGAAACCATTGTGAAAGATTCCTGGGGATGAGTAGTTTTTTGGCTAAATTCTGATTTTGTTGTTTGAGCATGACTTCTTGGTCAAGTTTTCTTAGTATTCTTTGGATCTGCCCTTTGGGAAACTTTTCCTTTTCCATCATCTTACATAGGCATATATGAGATGAGTGCTGGGCATTTACCTTCCTTGGGTGCCATACAGCTTTATATCCCACTGTCTGCTTCTAGAAGGTTGTGTACCTAAGGATTCTTTCAAGTCTTAAACAGTTACTCATTCGTTGAGTCCAAGATTATAGCATCTTTGGTAACAGACCTCTCTTAAAAACTTAGTGGGCTTCCTATTTAATGCCAGGCAATTCCATATTGGGGATTATCTTGAATTCATTAATCTTCAACAAGAGAGCCAGACCCTTAGGCTCTTCTCTTGCATTATATTTCTATTTGAAAAAAATTTCCTATTAAGTAGACCTCCTTTGTGACCAAGGTTGTTATCTTTAACAAATAACTCCATGTCAGCTTGGGATTGTCTCCATTTCAGCATGGCAGAAGGGGACAGGGCATGGAGAAACCCATAGTGGGCTTTATATTGTCAGTCTGGAAGACTTGCATCACTTCTGCCTACTTTCCTCTGATAGAAATCAAATTACATGATAAGACCTAATTTTGAAGGAATCAGATAAATGAAGTCAGGTCATGTTCTCAGGATGAGAAAAAAAAGGGATTTGGTCAAGAGCAAGCTGATTACTCCACAGATACCAACTGAATATGCTCCCAGAAATAGAATAGAGTGCTAGTTTAAACACAGCACCCCCAAGACTTTTATTGGTATGGCCATTTTTTTTGTTTGTTTATTCTGCATTGTTTTTTAAGGATATTCTGTTGAAGGAAATGAAATACATATCCATTTCCACCTTAACACCAACTGCCAACAACCAAAAAGAAAGGAAAAAAGAAAGGGAGAAAGGGAGAGAGGGAGGGAGGGAGGAAGGAAGGAAGGGAATAAGAATGACTAACAAATACAATGAATTATGGACCCAAATTCACAATGATTCTTTAAATAGAAGACAGTATTTATAGATATTTATATATCTATAGATTTATAGATATAGATTGTCCTCTGTGGGACACAGAAATCTATAAAAATGGAAGGCAGCTTCTTGGAGGGACTGCCTTATTTAGAATAATAAAATCTTAAGGCATGATGGGTTACATTGCTGAATCTTTCTTCACACGAAGGAAGAGGAAACAAAATCAGGCCTGAAAGAGACAACATGGAAACTCCCAGTTTTTTCAGGAAGCAGGGGACAGAAATGGGGTGGGGGAAGAAATATATATGGCAATTGGCTTGGCAACCATTAATCGAGACAGCTGGAGAGAAACAATTAAATGCTAAATCATCACAATGAGAACCTGGGATGTACAAGGTCGAAGTAAGAATCACACAGCTATACAGCATATTCTGAAATGGGACTATGGCACAGAAATATTCCCCTAAACAGATGGAACTACTGATTTGATTAGAACTAGGTCTGAAATAACAACCCTGATGTAAACTGCTACTGCTCCAACCTATTCACCATGATTGCTCTTAAGCCACAACTTATCAGCAACTATTTTTACTGGATAGGAATTTCCTTTTCAATTATGAGTACTGTTTAAACATAATCCAATCTTAAATCTGTAGGAGTATAGAAAGAATGATAGTTAAGAATCATAATAACAGGGGCACCTGGGTGTCTGAGTTGGTTAAGAGTCTGAGTTCAGCTCAGATTGTGATCTCAGGGTCCTGGGATTGAGCCCCACATCAGGTTCCACGCTCAGTGGGGAGTCTGCTTCTCCTTCCGACCCTCCCCTACTCATGCTCTTTCTCTCTCTCTCAAATAAATAAATAAAATCTTTTAAAAAACAGAATCATAATAACAACAGAAGAACTAGAACATCAAACAAATAATTCAAATATACCCCTCTATGTGATTTCAAAGAATGAAAACAAAGAAATGGGGGATTTTATTGGGTTTGTCTTTTGAGGTGAGAGTTTAAAGAAAACATGCAAAAGAATCCGAAACAGATAAAGCAGCGAAAAGAATGAAGGTGATCTGGCATTACAAGAAAGAAAGCCTTGTGAGAAGCAGTAAACATTGCATAGACACAGGGGGAAGCATCATCAGGGACATGGAGGATAAGCTTGCAATCACTGAGATCAATGAAATGGAAAAAACAATGAAAATCATAATGTAAATAAGACACATCTAGTGTGTTTGTGTGTTGGTGTATGTGTACATGTAAGCATTTAATATTCATGAAAAAGAAGAAAAAATTAAAAAAACTTGAAGACATACAAAGAGTAGCTTTCTCAAAATAAAGATGTGAGTATGTAGATTAAAAGGTACCCTGTGTCTTAGGAAAAAAACACAGAAGAAGTATCTTGATAAATAGCCTGAACTTTCAAAATTAAACACAAGAAAAAGTTACCTAGAAAGTGGGAAATTCAGACTGACTCAGATTTCTATAAGCCCAGAATATTCCAGTAGATAGAATATAAAATCTTTTCTACGGTCAACTTATCCTTTGCCTACGAAAGAATGGTGATGAGGCTTGAATGCACTTGCACATGGAGTCAAGGATAAAGAGGAAAGAGAATTAAGGTTACAAAATAGAAGGCAAATCTTTAAACCAAGAAAATGTAGAAATGATTCAGCAAGTGAAAATCCAGTGGGACCACAGAGTTTAGTAGAAAGTGCTAAGTCTGATGATTTCCTCATCGTTCTTACCAGGAAACAGTGGTACAGATTTAACTATGAATAAATCAATAGGAAAAAAAATTCTTTTTAGATAGCTCACTTTAATTGAGATGAAGTTCTTTTTGAAAAGCTAGAGTAGCAAATGTAAGTTTTTAGAGGGTATTTTAGTCGCATGGAGTGGCAGTTTTCTGCCATCTTTCTCAAACTACAAATTCTTTGAGAGACCTCATCACTTTATCATTTTTCTTGTAAATTTCTGCCTTTTAGTATTAAATACATGATTCTTGTGAAAATTATGATTGTATTAGAATTAGATATTAAATAATAATGATAATGACTTCTACTAAACTGATTCCAGAATTATTTTTCTCATGAAAGTGGTTTTCTTACTAGAGAGAAATTCCTAATTTTTAAAATCTTATATCAATTTCAATAATGTTTTTGAACCACATGTGATCATTTTAGCAAGATATAAAATATTTTAAGCATATAGTTCTTATTAAGAGACAATATTTTATTTTTACACTGATTTTTTAAAAATAATGTAAATTAACTAACACTTTTTTTATTGTTTTGTATTTTCACTGGTGCTTCAACTTTAAAAAATTACTTCCTACAAGTGGTAATGAGGGGTAAATTTTCAGACAGTAAGCAAGGACTGAACTATAGGACTGTTATTAAAATTAATGAGTGTCATTGTTAGAACACAGTAAATCTATACCATTAATGTTCTCTAATTGTTAATCATCATTAAGGAGTTAGAACATCATTATCATTATTTTTTTCCTAAGTTTTATTTGAACATTATCAGCGTTAAGGAAAATCAAGGAAAGGTTAAGGTCTTATATTTCTGAGCTGGGGATCCAGGATTAATTAAATATTTCCATATTAATAGTGTATCTTCAGAATTTTGTGACCCTGGGAGTTGAAGGATAAATGGAGAGGTTGAGAGCTACGGAGCTAGTAGAGAAAGCGACTTCCCTTCCTAACCTCTGCTTCTGGAGGTTTGATGATTTGTCTGCAAGTTAGTGTCCCACAGAAAAGAATTATCTGTTATTTTAATATATAGTTATCGGCCAATCTCAAAAGAAGTTTAACGTATTTTAATTCTAAGAATTGAAAATTTCCTCAAATAAATCCAGAACACCTTGTGGGCACAAATTCTCAACTAAGTTGATCGTATTGTTATAGGGCTAGCATTTATTTTACATGCCCTGGCTAGGCACATGTGTTTATCTTGATCCTTCATTTCCTGACGTTCTCATTAGCCCCCTTATGAAAGAAAAATAAAGTCCCACAAGTTTAACTAACATGCCTGACTCCCTAAATGTGATTTCAAATGGGTACAGCTCTCTTCTTTTTCAAGATACTAATCCTATTTTTATACAATGAATTATATAGTTGAAGTCCTTTTTCTATCTCACTGGTAATAAAAAGTATTTTTACCTTCCACATTTCATCTACAATGCCGCGGAGTGGCTTTTAACTCTAATTTGGAATGGAGTATAATATTCTGAGAGGCAGGAAAATATCACTTTAAATCATAAAGAATTAGATTAGATATTTCATTTCATCCTAAGTAAAGATGAATATTTTACTAAGATTAGAGAAGGAGAAAATGCATGACACACAGACAAGTTGTGTCCTTCTCTCTGCCTTTCTATCATTCACCATTGTTGCCAGAAATCATTTCTTGGACATGCTAAGAGCAGTTGTGATTGAATTTAGGAGAAATATGGGTGATTGTTATCATTACTAAATGAAAAAGACTTTTTCTCCTGCGATTCAATAGAAAAATGTGTAAAGAAAAGCAAACAAAATGCTTGTCACATTTTGTGCAATCTACATAAGACAGATGATGGGACATTTCTCGAACTGATGGCTGAGTAAATCACCTCATTTTCATTGTTTCCACAGTGTTGACCAACGTGCTGCCAGCCGGGCTTCCCACTTGTGATTTAAACACATGAGTCAGAATGACTTTGGAGGGTTGTGATACTCACGGATTTATGGGGCACTTGTATGTGGGATTCTCATCACTGTACAGCAACCCTGTCGTTTCTGTGACAGAGCCTGTTTGACTGGTTTTGGATTTATGATAGAAATAATTCAGAACAGAGTAATAATTTTCCCTTGGCAATTACACTACCATTTGGTACTTTGTCCCTAAGGGGAAAATGAATGCGCTGGGATCTATCCATGAGTTTAGTAGCTCCGTGTAAGGAACAAATCAAGGTCAGAATACAAATGCAGAATATGCGGTTGCCAAATTCTCATTCTGGTTCTTCATCCTGAAGGCTCTCCACATTTCTGTGGACCTTTACAGTTTACAAAATACGCTTCCATTTCTTGTCTCTTAGCTTTCACAGCAACTGCAGGAGGTAAATACCATTTCTCTCGTTTTGTAAGAAAGGAAACGGAGACCAGAAATGTCGCCTTCCTTGAGTTTGTTATTCAGCAAATATTTTTAATTTTTTTTTCAGTTAGTCTCCATTCCCAACGGGGGGCCTAAATGCTTGATCCTGAGACTGAGTTGCCTGCCCTACAGACTGAGCCACCAGACACCCCTTCAGCAAATATTTTTAAACACAGACAATAAGAAGGCTTTCTGATGCACACTGGGGATACACAGATAAATATGACTTAGTCCCTTCTTTTTTTTTTTTTAAACTCTTTATTATGAATAATTTCAAATATACACAAAAGCCAGTAGAAGGGTGTATCCTCAGCTCGGCATCAGCCATGATTAACTCGTGGTCTTACTTCACCCACATCTCCATCCAACCTTTCATACCATTTGTTATTTATTTAAAAATTTTACTTATTTATTTGACACAGAAAGAGATCACAAGTAGGCAGGCAGAGAGAGGTGGGGAAGCAGACTCCCTGCTGAGCAGAGAGCCCCATGCGGGGCTCGATCCCAGGACCCTGAGATCATGACCTGAGCCAAGGGCAGAGGCTTAACCCACTGAGCCACCCAGGTGCCCCCCTTTCATACCATTTTGAAGTGAATTCCAGACATTTCATCATTTCATAAAATAATTTTCACTATATGGCTCTTAAAAATGAACATTATTAAAGATGGTGACCAAAAGTGAACATTTCCTCAATAATATAAAAATCCAGGAAGTATTTAAATTTCAATGGTCTTGTAAGTGGCATGTATCTTTTTTTCTTTTTTTACACTTTGTTTGAATTAGGAGCCAAGTGATATTACTGCTCTATGACTAGTTGATGTTATCTTTTCACTCTCTTTTAAACTGTTGATTTTCCCCTTCGTCTTAAAAAAAAAAAATCCTGGACGCCTGGGTGGCTCAGTGGGTTGGGCCTCTGCCTTCGGCTCAGGTCATGATCTCAGGGTCCGGGGATCGAGCCCCGCATCGGGCTCTCTGCACAGTGGGAGCCTGCTTCCCCCTCTCTCTCTGTCTCTCTGCCTACTTGTGATCTCTCTCTGTTACATAAAGAAATAAAAAATCTTAAAAAAAAAATGTCCAAGTTATTTGGTGAGGAACAAGGTGGTTTGTCCTACACGATTCCCACTGTCTAGATTTTGCTGACTGCCTCCTCACTGTGTACATTTCTATGTTCCTCTGTCCTCTCTCTTGCCTGTAAATTGTTCATCAAATCCAGGGCTTTGATCCATTACAGGTTCAGCTTTTTGGTAGTTTGCTTCACAGTTGACTCTCAATGAACACATAAAAGAAATAGTTGTCTTTTTATGACATTTGCAGCGATTACTGTTCAATGCCTAAATCTGTTGATTTACTAGAGGTTGTAAAATGGTGATTCCCTGGTTCTTCTTCCATTCACAAACAAAATAGTTCTCTCAAGAGAAACTTGCTCTCATGTACTGTTCGGTGACCAAGTGATATAGTTTTTCAGGAAGGGCAGGATAAGTGCTGAATGATTCCCTGTTGTTTTCAGTTTCAAAAATAATGAGTCAATTCTCTAGCATGCTCCGTAGTGACCAATTATTTTGCTTTGTTTTGTTTTTAGTCAAGTACCATTTTGTCCTATGCTTTTGAATATATTTGATAAGTTTAATTCCATGGCAGTTTTTATTCTTATTGGTACTCAAGATGTCCTAACTTTGGCCAGGAGCTTCTTCAAGCTGATTGCAGAGCCCAGATCTAATGGGTTGCTGTCACTTTGTACTTGTTAGATCTCCTTTATGACTTTTGGTGGCTCTTTTAGAACCTTTCCACCTGGGTCGTTATTGTCTTCTGCATGGCTAGATTATACTCTCAGAAGTGTTTTTCTTTTATTTTTTTGAATGCATCCATTTGGGACTGAATCTTCCCGCTTAATTATTTACCTTTGTGTCATTCTAAAATTCAGACCTTAGCTGTGCATTTAGAAAATTATGTACAGAATTATTATGGCCACATATATGTAACGATACCTCTATGAATAGACTGGCAGAGGGACTGGCTTGGTTTTGATAGTTCTCATTGAGGTTTTTAATTGAAGCACACTATCCAGACCCAGGAGTCTGCCCTACAGTCATATCCAGAAAGTGATTTCCCCCCACACTCTGTATGCCAGTGTTCAAGTCTTCATTCTTTCCTGCTCAGTCTGTGTCTAGGAGCCTCACACCACTTTGCATAGCCTCAATTTCTCTTTCTTGCAAGACTTTGAGATGGAAACTACCTTCAGTATTTTGAAATATTTCCTTTTACTTGAATTAAAGATCATAAGTGTAGATGATTACCCCCTCCCTTTCTTTTGTAGACTGCATCCTAGTACTCTGTTGTTTTCCTGCATCGGCAATATCTCTGAAAGCAGCATGTTGCCGTGCATGCTCTTTATGGCAGATATAGTGCCACTAAATGGCGTCAGGCCTTCCAGGCCAGAGTGTGGGCTGAGAGTGTTCTTGTCTTATGGAGATTAGAACCCAGGGAATTAGAATTTAGTGGTGACTAAAGTGGTTTTGCCAGAAGTGGCCCCAAATGACCAAAGTCTAAAAGCTATATCAACAATAAGTCCACTAAACTCTCCATTTCAAAGTTGCAGCCACAGACCATACTACTCTCTCCTTCCCCATAGGTTCTATTATGTTTCCTTATAAGGCCTCCAAAGATTACTCCCACTAGATGTCCCTTATATTCCTCTTCTCCTTTTCTCCTTTCTACTAGAAGATGGGAGAGGGAATACAAGATGACTTGCTGGGCCTTTTTGGTATAGTGATAAAAATATTGGTGTAGGAAGACTGGGTTCAAATACCAGTACCACCCTTATTTGCAGTATGATCCTGGAGAGGTGAGGTAGCATTTTGAGCTTCAATTTTGATCTGTAAAATGGGACTAGTGATATTGCTAAGCTCAGAAGATTGTCACGAGGATTTCATAACGTAACGTGTTATGTTGTATATTATATAACATTATATAATAAAATGTATAATATTATAGATAATATATATAATATGTAATATATAATACATAATATATGCACTTGGCACAGGGTCTGGCATAACAGGGAGTGCTAAATCAGTGTTGGTCACCACAGGGATTGTCTACGTCTTTTTCTTTTACCTAGACCAATTGCTGATTGATGAAGCCTGAGAACGTGAACTTAGATTTGCCAAGAATCACAATGTGCACAAAGATTTTCATAGCTCTGTTATGTGTACCGCAGTTACTCAACAATAGTAAACTCCATCTATCTTTCCAACAGAATGTTGCCAAAGTAATTATGAGGAATCCCTAATAATATGGAAAATTATAAAAAAATTATGTAAACTTAAATGTATAGTATAGTAAAATCTACACAAAAAGCAAAACTTTCGATATATCGGATAAGAGGATATATAACCAGTTGTTATTTTTTGAAGATTTTATTTATTTATTTGACAAACAGAGATCACAAATAGGCAGAGAAGCAGGCAGAGAGAGGGGGGGAAGCAGGCTCCCCCTGGAGCAGAGAGCCTAATGCGGGGCTCGATTCCAGGACCCTGGGATCATGACCTGAACCGAAGGCAGAGGCTTAACCCACTGAGCCACCCAGGTGCCCCTAACCAGTTATTTTTTTAAAGCTTTTTTTTTTTTTAAGGTTTTTATTTATTTAAGTAAACTCTGCACCCAATGTGGGGCTCAAACTCAAAACCCTAAGATCAAGAGTCACATGCTCTTCCAACTAAGACAGCCAGGCGCCCCCTAGTTCTTTTTTAAGTGGTTTGGTTTCAGTGATATTTTTCTTTTTTCTAGTTTCCTATTATTCACACATATCTCTAAAAAGCAGCCAAATAGGAAGTATGAAACACCGTCGATTAGGTTAATGATTTAATATCCTAATGTCAGTAAAATCCTACTGGATTTTTAAATTCTTTTTACTTCTGTGTGACTATGGAGAACATTGGAAAATGTCACTACCTAGTAAGCAAAATTCCATACCAAATTAAGCATTGTATTTTCTTTTTTTTAAATTTAAAAAAAATTTTTTATTAACATATAATGTATTATTAGCCCCAGAGGTAAGCATTGTATTTTCAATGGAAATCATAAGCTATGTGGATTATTTTCCTGGTGGTCTTTCAGGCTGCTTTCATGATTTAAATTCCAGAATAATTCTGTTAATTAACCCAGAGCGGGAATGTGCAGCTTTCTATATATAAAATATATACTCTTTTAAAACGTGTTCATTGCCTAAACAATGTCACAGTCCCATATCATCATTGCTGTTTTTTTATTTTTTGTTTTTGTTTTTGTTTTTAGCAGTTGAGTAACAATAAATAATACATAGATAAGTTTTGGGAATATTTTCTTTTCCTGATACCTGCATAAGCTACTGTTGCTAAAACAAATCTCATGTGAAGCCTACCTCAAAAAATCATTGTCTGGTTTCATGTCAGTAACTTCACTCACTAGGTATGTTTTTCTCATAAGCATAGCCTGTATAGTGGGAGAGGGAGAGAGTCAGCTAGGAGATCAGGCTTCACTCTGTTCTCCTCTGGGTGGACCACATGGCATATTTGGGTTTCCTCTCTACTGCCCCTAGAGTCACCCTTTCAGAGCATAAATCAGATCAAACACTTGCCGTAGAATTCCATCACCCATAGAAAAACAAGCTGAAGCCCTTCTTATTTAAGTGCCTTCTAGCACCACCAACCTCTGCAACCTCCTTATACCTAACCTACTCTTCTGCGGCTCACTCCACGCCAGCCACAAAAACCTCCTTGTGATTCTGCCAATGTACCCAATTTATTCCTGGTCTAGGACTTTGGACCTTGCTGTTTCCCAGGGGGCCTGAATTCCTTCCCCGCCGGATCTGCTCTCTCATGTCATGCAGGCAGGAGTCCTCACTGATGCCTGGCCTAAGCCTCCTCTTTAAATCATTCCCCATAATCCTCTGATCCTTACTATTGCTTGCTTGCCCTGTTAGCACCTGGGCTTTGATTACGTATTTCTTCATGTACTAGACTTAACGTGATGAGAGCTATGATAGTGATGTGTAAACAGATGTTAAAGGAAAGGAGACAGCATTTAACTCTAGTTCAAAGTGGTATTTAGGGAGGCAGTCTCATGTGGTGGAATCAGTGAGAGCTTTCTTGTCAGTCTTGGTTTTCAATTCCAGCTCTCTCACTTATTAGCCAAGTCAGCTTGGCAAGTTGCTTATCTTCTTTAAACTGTAGCTTCTTTATCTTAAAAAAAAAAAAAAAAAAAGTTTGGGGGGCTGCAGAATAGCACTGATTCTGAAGCTTTTAAGGATAGTAAACTAAAACAAACTTAGACCATCATTCCATAACACCATACCATATGGTAAATCCTTAATATACTATAGCTTAAAATAAGTTGATCATTTTCCTTTAAAAAATAATTCATTTCAGCCATAAAGCTAAGGATGTTTTCCTTTTCAGGTGAATAGCTAACATCTATTAACTCTTCCAATTAATAACCAAACATTGATTCTGCTTTTTAACATTACTGAGTACCCAGAGGATCCCTGTATTTAGATGGTGGCTGATTTCTTGAGAAATTATACTTGGAAATAAAGAAGCAAGTGTGTTTGCAGAGAAGAAAAGCTGATTGTGGTGGTGGTAGGGGGGACCATACAAGTTGCAAAAAATTATTTCTGGATGTTTTATTTTTAATCTTCAAATTTTTACTGAAGAAGGGACCCTGGAGATCATGTAGTTCATCCTTGTCCATTTACTGATTAAGAGAAAGAGATTTCCAAACCCACGATCAATTTACTTAAAGACATGGTATAAAATAATGCTGTTGCTTCCAGGAAAGTAGGAAAGTAATTTACTCATCAGGGACAAAACAAAACAAAACAAAACAAAAACAAAAAACAGAGGTGTTTATACAGTGCTTCCGCTTTCTCTCTGGCTATAAAGCTATTTCATTTGGATATAGATTAGCTGAGTCAAAGTTCCTTAGCTAGATAGCAGTGGCCTTCTTATCTTCTATCATGTATATCACTAATAAACAAGATGACTAAAAATAGTATAAATATCACTCTAATAGACTTTCCTCATCCTGTTGGTATCTTTTAACCCTAAAAAATGCTTAATTTAAAAAATACATATGTGTATGTTAAAGTTTATTATGCTTGTAAAGTGCTCCTGTTTTTAAGAACAATGACATTATTGCCATAATGTAATTTAGTGTAAAATAAAACATTTATTGAGTCCCTATTTTGTACTAGAGTCTGCACTGGGCTATGGGGATACAAAGATAGGCAAAGCAGGCTTCATTTCTTTAAGGAGGTAAGTCCAGTGAGTGAGAAAGACCATCTTATGATAAAATTATGATTAATATCATGATAACTACTACAAAGATTACTGTTATCAAGGTATTCTGTGAGCCCAGAAAAGAAGTGCCTAAGTCAGTGTGGAAGGAGTCTTTCCGGAAGAGAAGGAACAGGAAAAGGGGGGCGCTATGAGGATTCTTTGTTGTGCAATTTTTTTGCGGTTCTGATTTCAAGGGGCTGCAAATAAGTAATTTCCTTTCCGTCTCTGCCGACAACATTTCTGCAATGCCTGAATCATAGCTTTCGTTTCATCTATGACCTGACCAAACAGACTGTTGGTTGACAAAGATACCTCCGCTGTGTTTTTCCTTTTTGAGTCTATGGCACTTTGAGGACTACTGGAGTTTCCAGTCTCCGCCATGGGATCTTCCCACAACGAACACATAAAAGCCTTTTACAGTGATTAACAAAAGAGAATAGATAGAAGAGTTAACTTTTTAGTTAAGCATGTCAGCCATTGCTTTAAAAATCTGTGCCCTAAAAGAGAGATATAATGTCTCTTAGACATATTGTGAAAGATGTAGTACGTAATTTATTGGTTTTAAATGAATATTCCACCGGTGAAACCTGGAAGCAGGATGTTCTGAAGAGTCTGATTGTGCTTTTTATTTTTTTCCAAGTATCAAGCACCCAGAAGCCAAATGCTTTTCAAGGAAATTCACATAAAATAAGTTATTTGTGTGCAAGCCACCCATCTCAGTAGATTTAAGAATTAACATTCACAGAATTCAGAGCAGTTTTTAAAAAGTAGTTTTGGATCTTAGGTGAAAACAAAGCCAGCTAGGATCAGTGCATTTCAATACCAGCTAATATTGTCTGGTTTTAATCTTCTTCTTATCTAAAAAAAATACTCTCTTGTATGCCTAAAGATATATTTCATTGCAAGCTCCAGTAAATCAAAGAAGGAGAAGAGGGTATGTGTGTGTTTAAGGAGGGAAAGTGGGAAGAGGGACTATATATATAGGTGCATAAGGGCAACCTTCATCTATTTTTTTTAACTTTCCTCATTTCCCCATCATATTTCCTTTGATTCCTAAATTATTTCTTTTTTTAAAAAGATTTATATATTTATTTAAGAGAGAAACAGTGTGCACCTGGGGGAAGTGGCAGAGGGAGAGGGAGAGAGAGAATCTCCAGCAGACTCCCCGCTGAGTGAGGACACCGACTTGGGGCTCCATCCCATAACCATGAGATCATGACCTGAACCAAAATCATGAGTTAGACACTTAACCGACTGTGCCTCCCAGGTGCCCCCCTAAATTATTTCTTATGCCAACCTATACCCCAGTACAGAAGATAGATATCATCTACAACCTCTACCTAAAATATTAATGAAACATACTTAGTTGTACATGAAATATTCTTTAAATTTGCTCTTTTTCCCCCTATTTTGTCAGCAGCATTTCTCTGTGATGATGCAAATCTAGGGCAACTGCCTTTTGGCATCGGGACCCTAAATGTGCTCCCTACTGGGCTGATTACTTGAAGCTAATGTAGTGTTCCATTCATTGGATTCCACACACTTCCCCCATATTGATTGCATTATCAGTAGTAGTAATCACAGATATCATTACCAGCCAATTACACAAACACATATCTAAACTAGGTAACTTATTCAGCAACATTATCTCTTACAAGTCTTAATTTTGTAATGAAGCTGATCATCTTGTCCAATTGAGTGTAGCTACATATTTTGATCTAGTAGGCTAAATGTGAGTGTATTGAATTATGTAGTAGGTAATTACTTACGTATGTTTGTAACAACGCAAATGAGGGCAATTTGAATGTAATCTGTTTCTTATTCTATTTGAGGGCTGCATTAGAGAAGGTTAACTGCTTTAAAAAAATAGACCCAAGCATGTATTTGGATCAAACACAATAGAAGTGGTTTTTTCCTGCTCACATAACAGAACTGGTGTGAGAACTAGTACATAGGCATGCAGTCATCCAGACACCCGGGTGGGTTTCTGACATATTCAGTTCAAGAGTTCCAAGGTCACCCTGAACGATTCACTTCAGGGAAAGTGAGTATTGAGGAGCTAATGGAAGAGGTCTAACCTTGGCAGTGATGAGCATTCACATGACCACACCTAAATACCAAAAAAAATGGGCATTATAATCTATCCCAGGAAGTAGAGGAAAGCATGGACTTTTGGTGAACAGTTAGCAATTTTTGCCATAAGGACTCAAAACAGAACTTGCTTTCTTTCCCTATTTAATGAATACTTTCCTTGGCTTGTCATTATTTGGAACTTCCGTCATTATTTGGAAGTAGGACTCTGGAGATGGGCGTCCAGATTTGCCACTATGAGCTAGGTGATTCTGGCAAGGTACTCAATCTTGAGACATAGTTCTCTTTATCTAAAGAATGAGCAAAATATTCTCTGTGCTATTTACCTCATAAATTGCTTTGCTTTTATTTTTTTTTTTTTTTACACTCTGTCAGATATCTTCTAAAAAACCTAGATCCAAGCCCTATCTCTTAGACTTACACATATTGAACAACTGAAGGATAGGGAATGAAAGAAATTACAAAGGTTGTGTTTTTTTTTTTTTTTCGAATTTTTGAACAAACAAAGTATGACCGTATTATTGTAATACTTGTTGCAGTTTAAATTGTACGCAAGAAGGTTAGGATAAAATGTTTTGGGGCTGAAAAAGAGGTCTTCCTTTTCAACCTTCTTATTTTGTAGATAAGGAACGTGAAGCTTGGCAAGATGAATTTGCTTAATTCTATGGGAAGCAATAGTAGTTCCCAGCTGTTTCTCAAATCCAAGTCTCTTCCATAATATTATTTGTCATCTTCTTTAGTCATATCTCCTACAAAGCATAAGTCATTGAATTATGCCAGTTTAATGAACTAAAATCATTAGAGTGACACACAACTGTGTTTTAAAAACCTTTAAAGAAAACTGAAGCACCGTCTTCAGAATTGTTTTTCTTATAGACATCTAAACATGGCCACAGGTTTACCATAGAGTAACTTTTGCTTGTCAACAGTGTGTAAGAATTAGATAATCTGGCAAACTTATTTCAGGTGAAGACGAGACAGAGCTTTGCTCCCTGCCTGTCCGCCTCTACCAAGGACAAAGTAAAAGGCCCATCTAATTTTGTGATGTTACAAAAGAACATCAGTGTGAAAGGTAGATAACGGAGATAAGCATGCTTTGGTTGCCTTCATATTTAGCTGGTCCCCATGTTAGAGGTCTGCATTCAGTTGATCATTCTTGTAAAATAAAAAAAAATCCAGCAAAACACATAGTGTCACAATGTGTATGCATCGGGGACATTGAGGCTAAGACAGACTACCTTTTAATGTACTGTGGATTGTCATTTATAATGCTTTGATTTGCAAGGATTTTATATGCAGTTTCCTGGAGAGTAGAGATATACACTTCTTTTTGGATCCTTTTTGGACATACCCTCTTTAAATATGCGCAACGTGTGTTCAGATCATTTTTAAAAAAGCTACAGTTTCATATTCTCCAAGGAATCTGACATTGGTCCCCAAGGTGAACCAGCATCTATTTTGAAAGGAAAATAATAAATGGGAAGAGCCGGTTTTTTCAACTTGTTTGGAATTTGGACTCTATTAAAATCTAACTGAGATTTTCATAGGTGTTTTGGAAACTATTTCTTTTGAGCTGTTCAGATTGTAATATGATACAGATACAGTCAAAACTGTAAGTTGCCTCTTTAGTTTGATTCTTTTGAAAACAATCTGTAGTAAATATTATTACACAGAACTACATGAAGAGCAAAGAGAATGCATTGAGAAACTGAAATTGCATTTCAGTAATCAATTATTTTCAATTACATGTGACCTCAGAAGAGTTTCTGTGAAGGAAAATACCTAGAGAAGATTTTATTCAAATTCCGGAATTCTTTCCTTTTAAAAAAATATGCATTCTGATATTTTTGTGTATGTAAATTTTTAACTCTCTAACTCTGTATGTATTAAGGCACATGGCATCCTAAGTAGGACTATATTTAAAAAGTGAGTAATTTTATTTTTATAGCACTGAGCATGACTTCTTTATACTGTGATGAATCTTGCTTTCTGCCTTTTATTTGCATAAGTAAAATCTTCACTTTTGCATCATCATGTATATTTTCTGCATATAATTAACATGAACTTTTTTGACTGTGCAGAGCCGGCTACTTGCCTCAGCATATCCCCCTGGAGATTATCAGATACCTGTCTGAGGAGAAGGATTTTCTTCCTTGGCATGCTGCCAGCCGAGCTCTTTATCCCCTTGATAAATTACTGGACCGCATGGAGAAATACAATGTCTTCAATGTAAAAAGACCTATTTTCTTCTTCCTCATTTTCAGATGATGAACTGTTTTCTCATTATCCACTTTACGCAACTGATCCCGAGTTATTTGTGTTTCTTCTTCTAATTTCTATTATCATTTTTGTCCTGATTTTCTGTGCAACACTGATGACAATTACTTGAAGAAGAAATGGAATCCGAGCTACTTTTTATTCTGGCCTAAAAGTGTCAATTAAGCTTAAATGCCTCAGAATTTGCGAACAAATATACATGGCAAATCCTTAAAGTTCAAACTTACTTTCTAAGAGTTAAAGGGCTCTGTGTTCACAAAGGACTTAACCTGGGTAGAGGGATCCCAAAGATCTTAACAGAATATAGACAGTTTCAGTAAAGATTCTTAGTCATTATTTTTATCCAAAAGGGCATAGTGAATTCAATTCACTTCCTTAATTAACAAGGATAAGATCAACATTGAGGCGAGAGCCCATTCATAATTGGGTCCAAGGGGATACAGGAGAGCAAACAATAGATAATCCAAATAGACACAAAGACATGACAAACATTCCAAAATGTTACCTGACCAGATTTCCTAAGCTGAAGTCTGGTAAGCCAACACTGCATGGCGGACACCACCTAATCTAATTTAATAACCATTTTGAATAACATTAAGATTAAGTGTGGCTAATGAGCTTCTGATTCCCAAATTTCTTATTGCCAGTGAGGCTTTACATATGAGACTATGTCTCTTTGTCTTCTATCCACCTTTGAGCCCTATTTGGTTCCCCTCAGTTATTTTAGGAGTCTGCCCTGTGTATTATAAAATCCTCCAACGTCTTATGACCCATGGGCTCTGCTAATTAACCTCCACATTTGGAATTACTCGAGACTAGATTGCCATGGCATAAAGTATGTTTCTGGCCCCCTCTACATTGTCTGATGATCATCAGAGTTGCTTCTTGTTTCCTTATTCCAAGTCTGCATGCAAATACCTCCGTTTTCATATATTTTTTTTAAAACTGGAATGATCCTGGCTTGACTGTTCGTTGTCATTAGTTTGGTCTAATCCCTGACAACAGACATGCAAAAAAAATGGGTCGTTATAGTTCTGGTGTAGCTTTTATCGGCTAGAGAAAGACTTACCACACTTCTCTTTTCTCCTTAACAGAGACACTGCCATGTTAAGCTTCTGTAAAAGTAAAATACATTTTTGTATATATTTGTACTTTAGAATAGTATTTCGTGTCAGACACCTCAATTTCAGTAAAAGTTAAGAATTGCTTTTACTGTAATTTCGATGCTTTCATTTCTTTGACAAAATTCAAGGACCACATTAAAGTGAGGAGAGCACATTTTATATTGCTGCTAATATTTAAATATATCATTAGCTCAATGGATTTTGACTTTGAAATGCCATATTTTTTTACTGAAGAGTGTTCTGTGTATGTCAGATTCAACAGTGCTAGGCTAGCGGCTGGGCTTACATCACAGCTTTTCTTTAAATGTGCTCTGTTGACATGAACTGCATAAATGTTAGGTGCTTATTTTCCACAAGCTATGTCTGCATACATTTGTATATTTGTGTGCATGGGTGTCATTGTCACTGTTCCTCAGTGTCCTTGTTTCGCTACCAAAATTGTCATCTAAAATATCGAATATTGCAAATTACTTAATCATTCAATAGGAAGTAAAGAGTAGACTTCTACCATTGCAACTGTATGTTATCCTTATTTTCTATATTCGAAACACTGAGCTGGGTAAAATTAGAGCCTTTACCATGGCCATCTTTTTACTGATATTTTGAAGTCGGTGCATTTAGAAAATATTTTAATTGTATTATGTAACTGTAATTACCATCATGGAGAGGTTTGAAACTGACATCCTCTTTATTTCCCCTAACCCCCATTTAGGAATATATTTTAAAGCAAGTTGCAACCACGTACATCAAGCTTGGATGGCCAAAAAACAATTTTAATGGATCTCTTGTTCAAGCATCCTACCAACATGAGTACTGTTTCAATTTCTTATTTGCCTCTTTTCCCCCAGAGCTGTACAATAACATACAACTAGTACCATTGCGACTTCAGCAGCATGAGATGGTCTTTCTTTCATTCTGCATCTTTCCTTTCCCTTTGCTGGGAGGCCTGCTGATGGATAGCCCAGGTTCCCCTACCTGGTACTGAGAACAAAAGCATATCCTTGCCATGCTTCAATGTAAGATCTGCTGTTACTGGTAAAGGGGAGATTTGAACCCAGCCCCACCTCCCCCACCCCTGCCTGGCTGTATTACTGTCCCAGAGAAGACTTGTGACTTGTATTATCCCGAACTTCTCCTCTGCCTGACCATCTCCTTCTGCACAAAAATAGGATTTCTATATCTGGAAATTATTTTTGTGCTGATTATTTACTTATCTACTGCTTATGCAATGAGGGACCCTTCCTCTCCAGAGAGTAACACTGCTTTTTCATTGTTTTTCCTTTTGATGGTACCTAGAGAACTCCGGAGAGAAGTTATAATGCTGGCGTGCAGTTTTGGCAACAAACACTGTCACCAGCAGGCATCGACACTTATTTCAGATTGGATTTCCAGCAACAGGAACAGGTAAGTGGAACCAAATCCTGTATTTCTGATATGATTTAATACTGCTTTCAGATTCTCAGTTGATGCATTGCATTTATCAACGAGAGGAAAACAAGACAAGGAAAAAACACTGTGAAACTGTGTTTCAGGTTCATCGCTTATGAGGCAACCACATAAAAGCCACAGTAGACTTTCCCCTGGAGTGTTTTGTAGAGTTTTAAATTAACTTTCTTAATCTAGGCTCTTATTCTTCATACATACGGTGCCAGCTTATTTTGAATTTGGGTGGTTTGCTATTCCGTTAGAATAAAATAATTTTATGTAGGCCAGATTCTAAGGTTCTTTATAAAGGTTGTGGTATTTATTTATAAAACAACTGCAAGCGTATGATATAGTAAAAAAGTATAATGTATGTTAATATTAAAAACCAAAAACCAAAAAGGTTATAGAAAAAAATCCTCTCTTTTAGTGACCCTTGACAGAGACCTTAAACTTGTATCTTATCTCAGAATTTCACAGTACAGGATTTTAATACACAATGTGATGTTAAAATTGTTTAATAGAATTACCTTTGATAAAAATATTATACTAAATGTCACTTGTTAATGTTAATGACATTTTAATATTGAATATTAGGCATAAAAAATTGAAGATCATGATCTTTTCACTACAGTTTTTTAAACCTTCTTAGGTATTTTTATATTTCTAAGGACCTTTATGTTCCATTTCTTATTACACTTTGGGCAACTTATAATCACTCCTCCCAGTCTTTGGCCCCTGTGTTAAGGCGAGACTGATGGGAAAGTTGAGGAGCTGGGGGACAGTTTATTCGGATGGTGCTAGTTTGCATGCCTGCATGCCACCGTGGGCTTGTCCCGAGCTGAGTGGCTGGAATGACTCCCGGGAAACAGAGAAAGGGACTTGTTCTAGGCAAATATAGAGAACCACAGAGACTGTAATTTATTCCTACTTAAGGAACAAATTGATTGTTGTCTTGTCAAAAGTTACTTAGGTTTAAATGTAGTAGTTAACTGACTCCAGAGCAAAGCACAGCTATCCTGCTTCACAAATCTGTGAGAGATCGTTCACTGCATTGCTAAGTAATTTGTCACCTTTTTAACCATTGTCCAGTTTGCTCTTTAAGTTAACCATTTCTGGGTTTACCCTGAGCTAAGAAGGAAAATACTCTATCACTATCATCTCTCAGTTGATCCATTATGTACTCAAAGACAGCGGTTAAATTTGTCGTGGGTCTTTTCTAGAACTAAAAGTGTTCTCATTTATTAACTTTTACCAATGATTATCCTTTTTGCTAAGTCTTCTGAGAACTATTACATCAAACTTGAAAATGTTATAATAAAAGCTTTGTTTTCCTTTTTTCTACCGCCTTTGTCAGTTCTACCACATGTATTTAAGGGATGAACACATAAAAATTTACCCAAAACCAATACACCCAAAATTGTACTAGGATACCTGATCATAAATGCATATGAGAAAAAAAGGTAAAATATATTATTTAAAGATCGTGGTCTCTGACATTTTGTTTTTTATTTGATTAGTCTTTTGTGTGTTTGATTCCTCTTGCTACAGACACATGCCTTTTCTCAGACCTGACAGTTGCTTTTTAACCCATAAAAGTACAGCTATTGGGAAAATGCTATTTTTTAAATAATTCATTTATTTAACCAAATTTTACCAAGCAATTCTCAATACCAGCTGGTGGCCAGGAAGCAAAGAGAAGACGGAGAGCTCAAAATTAGAGAATGCATCTCTATAAACAAAGAGTCGTTCTTTGAAGCAAGGGCTCAGCACATGACAGTGTGAAGCAAGAAGGGAGGGATCTGTTTTGGGGGAATCACATTCATCCTCAAGAGGATGAGCAGGACCCTGCTGGGACTAGGAAGGCAGGCGGAGAGACGGGGGCAGGTGCATGAGTACTTAAGTCAGGGGTGGGGAGTGCAGGGGGCGTGGATGGGGTTTCCAGGCAGAGGGAAGGTACACAGATTGATGTTTAGTTGAACGAGTGTAGTAAATTTCGGTCTGTGAATTTGAACAATCCGTCACTTCCAAAATTCCCTTATACGTGAAAGTTTATACATGAGGTATCAGTTCATTTTGGTTTTGATAACTCTGCCACTTATTTATGGCAAAATAACTAAACTTGGGTCTAATACTTGAAGGTTCTTTCATTCTTTCCTTCATCATTTGTATGTTCTCCTCCTTTGCTTTCTTCTGTAACTGGCTAAGTAAGCACGCTAAGTGGAACTAACGCTGTGTTTCTAAGATTTGCCCGACCAGCCATAGGACATGTCCCTGCATACACAAGGGACCTCCTGCAGTTGAGGGTACAGGGTACTCTCTGAGCTACCTCTGTGTGAGGACCAGAGATTTAACCTGTATTTTTTTCAGTGACAGCTTAATAATAAAACAATTGTGTGATCCTGTAGTTGTTGCTGAGATTAAACTTCTTAAATCAAGTCAATAAAGGGGAGGGTAGGGTTTCTTTTTAAATGTGCCTGAAGCAACACACTAGTCAGTTGCATTTGTTTGCTTGTTTTTTGTTTCACAGGACCCTTAAAAATCATCTCTAAGAAAAGCCTCCCAAGGTAATGCAATAGGATACTTACAAAATGTTTTGGGAGATGCTGTGTATGTATGCTAAAAATTTAAAGGACAGTGAGTCATGGAAGTTCGCAGGGATTGCAAATCTGGGGTGCTGTGTTTTTTTTTTTTTTTTAAGGATTTTATTTATTTATTTAGTTGACAGAGAGAGAGAGAGAGAGAGAGAGAACCCAAGCAGGGGGAGTGGGAGAGGGAGAAGCAGGCTTCCCGCTGAGCAGGGAGCCTGATGAGACTCTATCCCAGGACATTTGATGACTGAGCCCCCCAGGTGCCTCTGTGCTATTTTACAGCCAGATCTTGATATGCTGGGGAGATAGGTCCAAGGGCAAGGTGGGATTCAGGAGGATCGAATGGATGTGAAAGTTGGTATAGGGAAAGGTAATGGAACCAAAAAGTGCATTGCAAAGCTAGAGAGAGTAGCAGCAGAGAGAGAAAAACTCAAGAATTCCAGTGAATGATAAATTGAATGAGTCCACATTCTGATCCCTGTTAATATATTCAAATGCTGCAGTGTGTTGAATTGTAATGGTGATGTCATGCATCAAAAGGGATGAGCTACATTCAGGTCTTGTTAGGCTGTGATTTGGGGACTGAGTTCAGCAGAACACCACATCTCAGAAAAGAGACAAATTGCCAAGCATTCAGTAGAGAACAATACAAATGATAAAAAAGATCTTGAAAACACGAGCTGCAAGAGGAGGTTATGAGACCTGAAAATTTCACTCTAAAAAAAAAAGACATAGAGAAGATGATAGCCTTTTGTAAGTATAAAAAATGTAATAAAAGAGACAGAAATTGGTTTCTTTCACTGATTAGCACAAATAAACAAGAAATAATAGGCATAAGCTTCACTGAGTAAAATATAGGGATTATATTATTACTGTAGGTGAATTATTATTTGAAGATTTCATATTAAAACACTATTGAGATTGTACAATTAACTATACAGAGATCACAATATGGTATAATGGTTTTTTTAAATAAGCAATTTATTCTGAAATTAAATATGTGTCAATAGTAACACAGCCTCTTAATTTTGTGATAATGTATTATTTTTCAAATAATGTTAAAAGATATAATCTAAAGCTTTAAGCCAATATGGAATGAAGATTTAAAGTATTTAATTTTTAAAAAGTATCCAGTAGATACTGATATCCATTCCCTAGTAGATTAATTGATAACTGGTATCATTACTCTATTTAAAAAATATCCTGAAACAGTGGGATATCTTCTACATTATGAGAGATCAAAAATGTATATTGAATTGAAATGAATTGGAAATCATCTTGAACATGGAAAAATTAAGGTCCTTCCATACTAAAAATTATAAGTAGAGGAGCATCTCTGGAACTTGGTGACATACATAACACATAAACTCCCCTACTCATGCAATTCATTATAATGTTACTGGTATTATAGTCTTTAATGATGATCATGATGAAAGATATATTTATTGAGTGGTTGGTAGGTTTCAGGCATTGGACCAACTGCTTTTTGTGCATGATCTCATCATTCTTATGTCATTTTTATAGAAGACAAATCCAAAACTCACAAAGGTTATATAACTTGCCGAGAATATGTGACAGCAGGCAGTGGATCTGGGCTTCCTTTCCCAGGCTGCCTGCTCCTCTAACCCGACCACATGTGATGCTGCAGAGGAATATCAAATTACCATATATTGGTAATATATATTTGTTCAGAAATGATTTTAAAAAGAAGAAAGGAAAAAAAAGACACTCACCAGAACTTAAATACTCTCTGCAGGGAGTATAAGCCATAGTTGAATGCAGGTTGTGCTCACGACATAAGCCCGTGGTTCTCACATCTAGTCACATGTAAGAATCACTGCGAGGGCCTGTGAAACAGGTTGCTGTACCCCACCCCCAGAGTTCTCTTTCAGTAGTTGAATGGGGCCCAAGAATTTGTATTCAAGACAAGTTCCCATGTGATGCTGATGCTGTTGGTCTGGGGACCACTTTTTGGGAATCACTGGTGTAGGGAAAGGCTACTGTCATCAAAGACACCAGTGATCAAAATGCAGCCGGGCCACTCACTGACCTGAGGAAAACCACTTGGTTTCATCATCTGAAAAATGGCAGTCATAAGACTAACCAAACAAGTCATAAGAATTAGACAAAAATGCCTATTTATTATTTGGCTTTTATAGGAAATCATAAACTTGAATCATCTTTGGAGCTGACCTTCTACTTGTTTTGACCATACAGGTGGGTGCTGTGAGTCTGGAATGGGGGAGTAGGAATAGGTATAGGCTAGAGCAGTGCAGAACATGTATAGAATGCCTTCATTATCAGACCTTCTCTGTAAGCTTAGGGGTTATAAGCACGTGACCTGTAACGTAGACTATAAACAAACTATTACCATAGAGATTGTCAAACAGGAGCATGGGATGTTTGCCTTTTTCCCCCTGCTTGAAGAAATACTGCCTGGCTTGGCCTCCAGGCGGGTGCTTCTTTTTCCTCCCTCCTCTTCACCGGCTGGTCGTGTCCCTCCATCAGCCATAGCTCATTGTATCTCACAGGTAAAGAGCTCCAGTTCAGCTCCCTTCCTTTGTGTCTCTCTCTGCCCATCAATGTTCACTTTCCTTCTGTGAGAACACAAAGGAGGACAGACAAAGGACTCTTTTTGCTATAGTCTGTATATCTGGTTCAGAAACCTCATGTATTCTTCCCCTAAAAACATGGATCCTAACTTATTATCCATGTTCCCAGGTTATTATGGTCCTATTCCCCTTGTTGTGTACACTGCTTTTTATATTCTTCTTACTATGAGCTGTCCTACTATAAATGTTCACAGGCTGAAGTTATACCAGCCAGACCAGCAGTTTTCATGCTCAGCTTCCGGCATATGCATTTCTCAGACAAGTGGAGCCAGCAGGGAGTCTTTAGGGAGTCAGGGAAAGGACAGGGCTGCCCATACCTCCCTGGGTTGGGGTGAGGAATTAGGTTTGCTCCTCATTGTAATGGTGATGTCATTAGACAGCTGTGGCTTTAGATGAGTCCGTGTTTACTCCAAGTCCCCCACCCCCCGTTTCTAAAGCAAGGGCATTACCCCCAAATATCCAGGGCTTACATTAGATGTAACAGTCCAAAATTTCGTACTCCCTGTCCATGAACATAAATCATACAATTTCCTCATGATTTGTCCACTTTTGGTTCTCTTTCAATATTATGCTACGGTTGGTTGGTTATCATATAGTGTAAAGGGTGTGTTTTCATTTATTCACCTATTCGGTAAGTGTGTATCGAGCAGCTAAGACACGTCAGCGCTGTGCTGGACACTTGGAAGGCAAAGTTCTTTCATTCAACTAGTGCCTGCCCCTGCTACTTACTCGGCATTGAGAATATGTGGTTCATGCCCTGACATACCTTAAAGATTTATGGTGGAAGCAGGGAGAGAGTGTAGGAGGGAAACAGAAATTGTTCAGATAAACACACACCAAAAAATGAAACTCAGAGAAGTGCAACCAAGAAGTCTGGGGTGTTCTGAGAGAAAGTCATGGGAATTGGACTAGATCAGAGAGAGCAGGGGAAAACTTCCAGCCCTGAGAGCTAGTGGTGAAAATGAAGAGGACATATTTGAGCATGACTGAAGAAGGAAGAGTGTGAGGAGTTAATGATCACTTGCATATACATGGTAAAAAAAGGAAGGGATTAATGACAGTCCACTAGTATAATCCAGTAGAGCTCAAACATCTATACATACGAATGGCCAAAGATAACATTTTCTAGTCTCTATCCAAAACTCTTCATCATACATGTAAATAATTGCAAGGTTTTACCTTTCAGCATATTATAAATAGACATTTTTTTAAACAAAATTCTTTCAAACCCCTAAATGTATCCAGTGGAATTGAAACACCCTAGCTACTTATACCCACCATTGGCCATTGAAAAATATGAATTATGTTCTTCCTTAACTCTCCAATTTTATATTATTCTTTTCTCCTCCCCCAAATTATATTCTAATATATTTTTGCTAGAGAATCCTTTTTGGATCACCCTATCATACATTTCTGCAATAGGAAATATATACATACAGACACATTCACATGTCATTTCTTCATGTCATAAAATCTTATGTTAATTTTTTTCAAAATTAAGTTTTCATTACAACGGTTACTTGTATATAGTTGATTAACATAATACATAAATTACACAAATACAACTCTTAACATAAATACAAACTCTGGTAAGTAATTTCCAAACATAAAAATTGTTAAATATAAACTTTTAAAATTGAGATTAGCTTTTTTTCCCCAACCAGTTTATATATTCACAGACAAATATTACTTACAGCTAGAATAAGAAGAGCTTTACCATCAATTCTATTTGATTTTTATGTTAAAGAACTGAGAAACTTTATACATAAAAATAAGTAGACAGGAATGGAAGGTATTTTGTTATAGCAGTGTGACATAGTTCTTTTGTCTTTCCAAGTGTTGTGCCAAAAATTACATAGTAATCTATCACCACACAATTTTTAAATTATCACCTGACAACTTGATTAGGCCCTTCTTCAATTCTGATGGAAGCAAAGAATTTAAAAGAATTGAAAACTCATTTTCTAGATATCAACACCAATATTTAGAATTTTTATTTGATATCGCAGTACAGTGTACTCTCAGAAGATACGAGATGAGTGAATGAGAAATATACCTTTCTCCTGGAAAGTGAGGGAAAATGAGAGACGGGTTTTTATGAAGAGAGAAGTATCCACAGGAAAGCTTAGAATGTGGAATTTGGTTGTTGTCAAAGTACCCTTTAGATATTCTTTAAGAAGTCTTTCCTTACTCCCAGAGATAGAAATGCCTATGTCTGGGGGTAAGGAAGGCCATGACACTAGGGGGTGGGTGGAAATGGAAAGAATGAGTGATGGATTAGATGGTTTAGAGAGAGAGTGTAACAAGGAGAGCAAAAGCAAAGAATTGAGAAATCACAATGTTGAGTTGTTGGGTTTCATCCAGACATGAGTTGTGGCCCTTGAAGCTTAACATTTACAGTGTCTTCTGAAACTTGTTTTATTCCCTCTACCAATGTTCATATTTTTAAATTTATTATTAATCCTTTTCCCTTGAGTACAAAGAATTTTATCTATTTGAAGATAGAGATCTATCTATAGCTATAAATATCTAAAAACAGTGGATAGTCTAAAAATATGTCTGGGCTTTCTTCTTATAAATATGTCCCCAGAAACCTGTACAATTCTTAAAACTTATTTCTCCTTAAAAAATCCCACTATTTCCACTTTATCTTACCTTACAAAATAGGCAGTTTATATCTTAGTTTCAGAATAGTTTTCATGATTTTCTCATACATCTTTAAAAACTTAACTCAAAGCATTATTTTTCTACATTAAACCAAACCTGCTTTTACAAGTCATGTATCTCTTTAACTCCTAACACCTGGGCTATAAACTGTTCTTTTTTTCATCAGAATATCAGAACTTATTTCATTTTTAATTTCTAAGAGTTTAGGAAGGATGCTGTAAAAGGTAGTCCTGTTCTCAGTAGACTATGTTGAGAAACTTAAAACTCGCTGACCTCTACTCTGAGTCATTCACGTTTTTACTTGCATGTGAAATTTACACAGCATCATGTACTGTCACTTTTTGCCTTATTTTTCACTGTCCACAGTTGGGGCCCTGTTAATAGAGAACTTCATGCAATCTCTACCCTGAACATTCTTCATAACAGACCCACTGAGGTGAGGGGGAAAATATAGTGAATTACCTATTGGAATGTTTGTAAGGCTGATTTTTTTTTTTAAGTACTTTCTGCTAGTTTTCCCTGATGCAAATTGGAGCACACATATTTTTTACTTTTATCATATACTTGGAAAATAAACCTTAAGGGGTAGTCACCTCCCTTCCATTATCTTTCTGCCCTAGGAATTGTATATTTCAGTAGTTTCGGCCAGTCACCTGGTTATGAATTGTTGTCTGTGTAACCCTAGCACATGCACTTAAAAGTTGCTCATGAAAATAATTTAAAGTAGCAAGTGGTATGGGAACCTCTGGAATAATTCACAATTGCCATCAAAATCATCACTGTCATTAACATCTTATCAATTTATCCCTCTGTAGTTCTTCAAAGCTAAGACATATTTAATATGCTGCACCCCTCCCTCATTGTGACCCGTGCAGTGTTCCAGGGCTCTGTTCCTCTGTCCACCCTTGGATAATGGCGTATCTGGTTATGAGTCCACTTGGTGTTTAGCTTTCAGCTTTATTTCTAAAATAAAATAGTATTGCACATTTTTCCCATTGTAATATATCTCCTTAATCTAATAAAAATTAATTGAGACTCATACACTACTTGATTCATGTACTAAATACATCTTGAGCCTCTGTCGCATTTCAGGCATCATACTGAAAGACATCAGATATCCAGTGATGAACAAAAGGACACAGTTTCTGCCTTCCTGGAGCTTACAGTCTGGTCACATAGACGGAGACTAATCAGAGGTCATACAAACACTTTAAGATTTTAACTGTATTAAGAAGCCAGAAGGGAGATTTCTAAGAAAAGGACAGTTTGACCGGACAGTGAGATTGACACACCTGCAGAATGACAACTGACCTGAGGCCTATAGGAAAAATACACATTCATCAGGCAGAGCAAGAAAGGAGATTCCCCCCCCCCACCCCACACGAGCCCCCCCCCCCAAAAAAAAACAGTGTGCAAGAATAGCCTTCTTTCTGAACATCATTTCTCAAGATTAAAGTCTTGGTACTTTCCAAAGGCATAACTATTTGGGCAGAATCTATACTAATCCAAGGACATCCTTTGGAAGTCTTGCAATTTTTTTTTCAGCTAATCATGTTTGTTTTGTTTTTATTTGCTGAGAAGAGCAAAAATCCCAGTTAATTGATTATGCACCTTCATCAAAGCTTTAGGGAACCACTCTTCTAAAAGAGTATGCTATCAAACAAAAATATTTTGGAAAATCTATGTAGAAGAAAGATAATATATGAAGTGTAGTAAGTGTGCTTGCTATCTGAATTTATCCTATTGTGAATTCCTTTGTCAAAGTAGAAATCTCCTTCATAACCAGTGATGCTGTGTGATTTGCCATTTGTGGAAGTAGAGGTCATCTGTTAAGGTTACTCAAGTAATGGTTACACCTGTATACGGAAGAGGGTTGTAATAGCTCTCTTTTCCAAAGCTCCTCTGGAATCACACTGAGAAGTCCACTTTTCCTTGCCATTAGGAGAATTCGATACATGCTGGCTTAGTTCAGTCCGTCATGGGATAAATATTTGACTAAATGACCTACTTGAGGCACTAACTAATCCAGATGTATTTTTTAAATTTACTTCTTGGTGTAGCAGAGACTTTGATTGCCTCGAGAGCTAATATAACTTCAGTAAGTGCATATTTCTATTCATTTTCATATAGTCATATTTAGCTTCTAATCTAAATACACTAACGATTTTATATTCTAATTTAAAATGCAGAAATAATCCTACACTTGTTTTCTTTTTCATGACACTTTTGGCTTTTTCCTGACATTTTACTTTAAAAAAAAATTCTATTACAACCATGCATAGAAGCAAATAGTCAATAGTATTTTTTTAAGGTATTTTAATTTTTGCAGAAGCGTGCTTTTGAAGGTGATTTGATTTAATTTAACTGTTTTTCTTTTCAGTGTAATTGGTTTTTCCCCCATTTCTGCCAATAGTAATTTTCCTATCATGTTAGTATTGTTTGCATGATATTATGCCAACTTCAGGCATAACACTATTGAACTTTTGTGTCATCTATCAAAAGATATGCTTATTGATTAGTTATAGAATAGCTCTATTTTAACCGGCTGACTGTTTGTCACAGTACAAGTGCTAAGTGAATATGGATTTCCATGGGCAACACAGGGAGCAATGTTGATTAACTCACAGTAGTGATCACTATTATTTACTAAGCCAGAGCAGGAACACCAATAAAAATATTTGCAGCTTCCAAAACATTCTTACTTACTCACAGATAGTGGATTATAGTAATGGATTCAGATTCAGATTTACGGTAACAGTTACCAACCACTATAAAGAAGAAATTTCCCCCACATTTTCCAAAAATAATATAAGCACTGAGAAGATTTTTTCAGCAACATTAGCAACATAGCCTTTTTGTTTATTTTCCCCTCCAAGATTAAGACTTAGGACTGATTCTGTTACATGTAATTCATTCTAGCTCAAAATGAAAATGAAAATAATTCAGGTTTGTCTTTCTAATGATAGTGTGATAATGTTTACTTAATATTGTGATAACGTTGATGGAGAATGTTCTGCAAGTATCAAATATTGTTTTGTGATATATATACCTATCTTAAATTTTGTGATATCTATCTATCTTAAAATATCTACAAATGATAAAAAGTGTTGATGACTTGTAATCACAGGAAAAATAAAAACACATGGATGTACTGTAGTGGGTTGAATAGTGGCCTCTAAAAGATATGTCTGAATCCTAAATGCAATCTGTTAATATGACCTTATTTGGAAATAGGGTCTTTGCAATGAGCTCATGTGGATTTAGGGTAAACCCTAAATCCCGGGATGATGGTACTCACAACAGACAGAAGAGAAGACGCAGAGAGTCACAGAGGGAAGCTCATGTGACGACAGAGGTAGAAACTGAAGTAATGGGTTTGCAAACCAAGGCATGGCAAGGATTGCTGGAGGCACAGGAACTAGAAGAGAGGCATAGAGCAGATTCTGTAGAGCCTCTGGAAGCAAGCAATCCTGCTGACACCTTGACTTTAGACTTCTGGCCACAGGAACTGGGAAGGAATAAATTTCTGTTGTTTTAAGCCATCAAGTTTGTGGTAATTTGTTATGGCAGCCTAGTACCTCCTATTCAAAATTTGGTTTATAATCAACGTTTTGCTTTTTCTTTCTTTGATGGAATACCAAGGGTCACTACAGATAGCAAGTTCAACTTTTAACTTTCACTCACTTCTTCCTGCTCTTAAGATTTTCATCAAGAATGAGCTACTGAGAAACCAGTTCTTATTCCTCACAACAATTCAACAAAACTACCATCATCAGTGCTCATAAAATTATTTTTGTAAATGTGCAAAAAAAAATATATGGGAGTGCTCATTGCTATGAAAATAGAATAATTATGTAGAGATAGCTCCTAAAATTCACAGCAAAGAACCTATGCTCGCTCATGTTTTAGGATCCCTTCTAAATATTTTGAAAGAGCCTCTTCTTTTCTCTTTTTAATGATTTGGGATTCTTTATATAGTTAAAAAATCAAATAGAAAAAAATTCTCATGACTTCTATTTTATTTTCATATATATACACAAAATAAACATTGCTTGTTGTATTCTGCAGTATAGAATGCAGGCATCCAATATACACTCTACTTTATTCTCTTCATACACGTCAGTGCTATAGCCAGTACCTGCCAGTTACATGTATATATGCATATATACATTTGTTATTTCAGAAAAATCATAAAACTGGTGTTTTTCTTAGATATGTGTTTTTCTTAGATTTATCATCTGCCAATGCAAAATAGGCCTTTTGCCTTATTTTATAATTTTGTCATTTGCACTTGCAATTGCCCTTTCTTCCAGAACCCAGATTGTCAGGGTTTTTTCCTCCCAATAATTTTGTGTTACCTTATATAACAGGAATAAATTATCATTAACTATTTTTAATTATCAGATTTAATTATATCGATCCTTATTCCTTAAAACACACACATATACATATATGAAGTTTCCCGTGGATGTCACTGCTTTTTCACAGGAGGGTCAAAGTGAAACCATAGAACATACAGGATTTGATATAAATAAGAATATTTTTCTATTTTTAGAAAGTACTATATTTTTTTGTGTAGTGAATCTGCCAGTTAAATCTCTGAAAACCTGACAATTACATGTTGGTTAGGGTGTATGTACACACACACACACACACACACAAATAGTAGAATTTACTTTGGCCAAAGTAAAATCTATTTTTAGTTGGGGACCTTGCTAGTGAGAAAAATACTTCACTTACGACCTCCGCATCACAGCTTAGTGGTTATGCCTAAAAAATTAACTGAATTGCTGTAGTTGATTCTTCCCAGGCTGGAGAAACAGCCTTGTTAACCTCAGTGACCTTGACAGTGCATTAGAAATGAAAGTAAACCGCATTTGCACAGGCCCTCCCATTTATAGAAGTAGTATTTTGATAGATACAATAAATCTATGTAATTTTCAACCTTTCTATGAAGAATACAGAAGACAATGAGTGTTGCTATAAATTATGCCTGGGCCATAAGAGTTATTTGTCAAGGTGGAGCCCAATGTCATCCGGTAGGGTTTTTATAAACACTCAGGCCTGGGTCATGATTTGAATGAGAACAGAGCTTATGGATTGGATTGCTGATGTTACCCATGTGTCATTCCCATCATTATCTTGTGTCTTCATAGTCAGTCATAATTAGGCATATTTTGCATTGGCAGATGATAAGTCTAAGCTCCTGTCTTCACGTACTGATTCCTGATCATTGTGATTCGGACATCACCGTCATATGTATGTATGTAAATTTAGCCTTCTTATCCCAGCGGGCCCTTAGCTTTACAGAGCTATGGCCAGAGCCCAATGAAAGAAATGTAAATATCACAGATCAAGACAGAGCAGGTTCCTTGAGAAGCCAAGGATAATGGGCACCTGGTAATCAGGAAACAATTAATCTTATCTCTAACACAGGCATCTATAAATAGGGCAATTTATCATGCATTTCACAACGTCTACTACAACTGTATACCTCTTAAGTTTTAAATGATGCTATGCTCTTAGAACTATTTATACTAGCAGGCTGCTGCCCACTGTTTCAGAGTGAGTCATCGGAGATATCTTAATTTTTCTACTTTTGTTATAAAGCAGTTTGATTTTTTTTGAGCTCTCACGGGTATAATTGATTCTGGATGTCATAAGGGTTCTGAGTTGTGAAATGTTAAATAACAATGTTCTAGCTTTTCAGTGGAGTGGTTACAGTCCAGGACAAAGAAACAGTTTAAACAAGTCAAGTCACGAATTCTCTATTCTCTAATTGTTTGCTTTTTTTTTTTTTTTTCCTTTTACCTTTTTGTAGCTCTTTGTCATTGCCGTCTTTGTCATCATCATGCTAAATGTTTGGGCCTCTCTGTACATTTCTCACTTGTGTTCTTTTTTCTACCTTTTCTTTGATGTCTCCTTCTTTTTATCCTCTTTTGGTAATGTTGTCTGGGCCACCTGGGTTCTTACATTTTTGTGCTTTAGCAATTATATTTTACAGAGTGGTCTTATAGCCTAAATATTTACACTCACCATCTCTCTTCCTTACTACCCAGTAAAAATAATAGCTATTTTATATATGGGACTTAAAAGTTTAAAATGTAATGTCCTGTATATTATTTCAGCTTAAAGAAAGTGAAAGTCTCTTTTAAAGTACAATTATTTTAATTATAAAAGCCATTTAAAAGGAGTGCTGTTATCTTAAAATACAGTCTTTTGATAAACTCCAGATAGTAGCAATTAAGATGAGCCCCCCTTCAGCAATCCTTTTTCCTTTCATATGGAAAGAGCGGCATATGCCTCTTTGCAAATATGCAAAATTCAAACCTAAAGAGGTATTGAACGTCTCAGAACACAACAATTTTAAATGTAGTTGGTCTGTTATCCACCTGGTTTATCCACCTCTATTTTTTGAGGTCCAAAGGGCCACAAAGTCTAGTTTTGAACTGCCTTTTCCTTCATTCCAAGGTTTTAGTATTTCTTTTGTTATGCTCAAGTTTCAGTGGGAATGAGCAGGAGCTGTGTGGTCACAAGTGAGAGAAGCTTCTGGAAACAGAGCAGCCCCAGCTGTTGCCACACAGATGCCTGGCCCACAGCCCTGCGGCCTCGTGTTCTTTCCACCAGTCAACGATGCACCGTGCATGGGGGATTCTTGGCTAGGGGCCTTGTAGAGATACTATAAAACAATACTGCTTCCGGGTGCCAGGTTTTTTTATGAGTTTGGTGGGTGTTTGATTGACAAGCATACCGGTGAAATTAGGTAGGATTATAAAACCGTGTTTTATCATAATGCCTTAATGTATTGTCAGTCATGAATTTTATAATCACTCATTCATTTGTGGTGAGGTTGTCTGAAAACTTTATTTCTGCTTTCTTTTTAGTCCTGTATACTTTTGGGAAAGATTTGTTGCTCCTTCATACTACTAATAACAGTAATAATAAAAATAATGAGGAGGAATGTCATTACAACAAATTGAGACAATTTTCTGTGTACCCAGCACTTGGCTATGTGAGGCATTTAGATAACACCCATACTGAGCTCCAGATATGTACTGGGCACTGCGCTACACCCTTGATAAACATGATTTCACTTAATCATTGAAAAAACCTTGAAAGAATGGTTTTCCGCATTTTTCCAGATGAGGAAACTGATCCTCAGGTGCAAAAAGTCACATGTTCTTCCAAAACAGCTTTGAGTTTTTATTCCACATAGCTTTCTTGGGAGTAGCTAAGGGACAAAGGAATGGAGATAGAATGAAAGATGGCCATAGGGGGTACTATGACCAAGGTCAAACTTTGTAAATGCAGGTTATTTTTCAGTCTGATATTTTATTTTTTTTATTTTATTTTTTTTTTTAAGATTTTATTTATTTATTTGACAGAGAGAGATCACAAGTAGGCAGAGAGGCAGGCAGACAGAGTGAGAGGGAAGCAGGCTCCCTGCCAAGCAGAGAGCCCGATGCGGGACTCGATCCCAGGACCCTGAGATCATGACCTGAGCCGAAGGCAGCGGCTTAAACCACTGAGACACCCAGGCGCCCCTCAGTCTGATATTTTAATGTCAATGATTGCCCTGAAAGAAATAAGAGTACTAATACTTATAAGATCAAACAAGACCTAGAGTATTGATGAAGAAGCCTCAACCAAAGCTGTCTTTTAACTTTTAGACTAGGCAAAGGATCTTTCAAATGAATGAATTAACTGCAAATTAATTAAAATTAATTAAATAGTAGGCCACACACTAAATTAATGTGCAGTGCCACTGAAAGAAACAGGCGCTCTTAGAGAGGCTAGTGATTTGAGAAACTTTTTTCATTGTCTTTGAAAATAATTAAATCTGCATTTCAATGTTAATACAATCGCTAATGAAAAGAATCTTATACTAACAGAACAGGAAGGGACTTTAGAACTCATGTATGTTAGCCCTGTCCAATTAGGATGAAAAATGAAGCCTAAAGCAATGACCTTGACTTGCCTGGTCCTAGAGGCAGTTATTGGCCAAATTAGGTCTACTGAGAACCTGCTTAAAAATAGACCCCTATCATGATTAAGCATCAAAATTTATATTTTAAAATAGTATGATTTTTTTTTCCTTTGGCCTGTATAATTTCCTTTGAGAGATATTTTAACTGAATCATCAGAATTGTTTCTACATATTATTCAATAGCATTTTTCTATATTGGAATATGTTGTACTCTAATAGTAATAGAATTTTGTCTTTATAAATGTAATTATACTTCACTTATCTTACTTCCAAAGTAATTGTCAAATTTATTTAGTGATTAAATTCAAAATATATGCATTACAAAAAGAAAGACTAGTTAACTGTAATCCCTCAACTCAGAGGCAAATGTTAATATTTTCTTGTTTTCTTTCTTTTAGTCTTTCTTTCTAACATAAACATTATTTTTTTCACTTAATATAGTGGTATTATGTATATGTTATATTCATCCTTAATAATATATTTCATATATTAAATAATGTATTTTATCATACCATTAAATATTAATCTATGACATCTCATTCTCTGTTGCTATTTCTATCTTAAACCAGTTCCTGATCGTTATTTTAGATGTGTCCTGGTATTTTACCTTAAAAAACACCTGTAACAAAGAAAACTTTTATAGCAAAATCTTCAGAAATTTGTCTAATTATTTATACGAATTTATCAACCTACTTCACAAATTTCCATTTAAAAACTAAAATATCAATTTACTGAGATTCAAGATACTAGTCCCATTCCACCATCATTATTTAACTCAGTAAAAAAAAAAAAATTTTTTTTCTAAATTTTTCTAAATTTTAAAAAATTCCTCTATTTTTCCACCTACTAAATGTTTTTAACCTCTACCCCAAAGTATTTCATTGTCATGCATCTGCTTTTGGTAGAGTAAAAAAGGTTCAACATATCACCAAAATACAAAATAAATTATTTCAAGATGATATTGCAATGCTTTCAAAACTTTTTTGCTTTCAAAACTTTCACCAAACAAATCAACTTTGTCATGGTCCTGTTTGACATGAGAATAGAGTAAAAGCTATAATACAAGTTACACTAATTAGGTATAATTTTCTGCAGTGTTAGACCCTCGAGAAGATAAAGACACTTCCTTTTGGCTAAGCGCTCCTCCAGTCATCTCCTATGAAGGCAGCTGGGAGAGACTAGCTTCCTCGTCCTGTATATGGATACTACACATGGAGAAATATAAGCACATTTCCTTCTCAGATAATAAAATTCCATTAAAATATTTATTTCTGAGGCAGAAGTGTAAAAGAAATGACCGTGGGATATTCATATTCTTATAAACAATTTCCATGTCCATGAGAAGGGACCCATCTCCCTGTTACCCTGATATCAAGAATCTCACAAAACTCATTTGTACTGCTCATAACTATGGGTTCCGTGGGGTTTTCAGCCCATGCTTTCCCAACAAATGAGCTTTTTCATTTGTTCCTAATGACTTTGGTTTATACAAAGAGATCTTAAACAGTCCCCAGAGCAATCATTTTGCTAAAATGTTATTAGAACATCTTTACAAATTTAGCAACAAAAGGGGCTTCATTAACAATGGAAATCATCGGGAACCAAGGCCCTTAGCAAATTCAGTGCTCACCAGCCTTGTTTTATTTTCAGCAACGAGTACAATAAAGTAGCGAACTATCCACTGACTCCTTAGCTGGTGGGTGGGTAAGGAAGTTGAGGAGTGGATGCCATGGGAAGAGATGCTCGAAAAATCAGGACGGTATTCTCCCGTTAATCGGCTCTGTCCCTGCTCTTGGAAGGAGACCTGTAAACCGGAAGCAGCGCGTACTCATGGCATCTGCTAATAGAGTCATTTCTTTCCTGAGAGTTTGGGGATTTGCAGATGAGACTGAGGGCTGTTTTTCAATGGACCATCCACAGGATTGAGATTAAATATGTAAACATGTGTGTGTCTCATTTTTCTAGTAACCAAATTTGATTCATTTGCTCTGTACAGAGGGCCAGCTGCTGAAAAGCCTGAAAGTTGACCTGCAGCTTTTGGCAGAGCAAATCCAAATTATGGGGTTTTTCTCTGGGTTTGACACTGCAGCTTGAGATCCAGAATCAGCCCCTATTGTGGGCAGCTTTGAGTTTAAAGGCCTCCTTTGCCCAGGATAACTTCTGCTAGTTTCCTCCAGGGTGGTCTCTCTGTCATTTTATCCAGCACTTTATTGCTGAGTGCTCTTTTAAGATTTTTTTTCTTCTTGCTGTGTGTATGGCCAGATTGCCATAGAGCAGTTCCTTCAATACACCGCTAGCCTCTGTCCTTATGCTGGCCCAGAGGCGGCATTTTAACAAGTATCACTGCAGTGCTGGGAAGCACTGAGGATACTTATTGTTGGAAATCTGGTCTCACCAACATTACATATTTCTCAAAGACGACTGATTAAACTGTGTATTAGAAAATTAACTTTAAAAAAAAAAAAAAGTTTAGCGGCGACCCTGTGACCAGTTCAGCACTGAGAAAATGATAGGTTGGATGCGTCCATATTACTCTGACGACTGCTACTAATAAAAACCAATGTATCAGGGGCACCTGGATGACTCAGTGGGTTAAGCCTCTGCCTCTGGCTCAGGTCATGATCCCAGGGTCCTGGGATTGAGCCCTGCATCAGGCTCTCTGCTCAGCAGGGGGCCTGCTCCCCCTCCCCCCCCACCCCCCCCGCCTGCCTGCCTACTTGTGATCTCTGTCAAATAGATAAGTAAAATCTTACCAAAAAAACCCAAAACAAAACAGAAAAACCAACCAACGTATCATACTTTCGTTGTCATTAGCCATCTCTAAGCTGATAAAAATGGGAAAGACTGTCTTGTACAGATCATCTTGGATCTCAGTTTACTATATCGTGGCGATAGAGCAAAATATCCTTTCTCAGAACAGAGTTCCCTCTCTTGCAAAAAAAAATGTATAAGGCAGACATCATGATATTATTATATAGACTAAATACAATGTGTAACCTGAAACATGGTATTGCCCAGAGGTGTTATTTTCTACCTCCTGGGCTCCTCCAGCCAGTGCCTAGGGCTTTGGAGGGACAGTCCATTTATTCATTTGTATGTGCCTCTTACACGGTTCTGCATCAGCCAACAGCATCTACTGAATAATGAAATATGGACTATTGCTAGTGACTCTGATATATGGCAGTCAAGTTATTTCTAAGGAATATAGTTTAATATCTGGTGGGTTTCCTTTTTCTTTTCTTTCTTTCTTTTTTCTTTTTTCTTTTTTTTTTTTTTTTGCAGTTTCCTTATTTCTGTATGCTTTTTCTACTGGCAACCATTGATATTGGAGATGCATTTCATAGGCAGTAACAAACTTAATTCAATGGACTCTATCCCTATATTCTCTTTAATACATTAATAACTTCATGACTCTCTATTAGAGCTAACGTTAAGAAAATGTACATGGAGAAAAAAAGGAAAATATACATTGATTAATGAGCTGATGATTTCAGTAGACATTTTATTGTTTTTTCTTGCAAATTTTTTTGTTGATTGCTTGGCTAAAGTCGTAACAATTATACAGTGTTTGGCTCTGTAGCCTATAATATTTGAAAGAAAAGACTCATCCTCCTTTCTAGCTGTTGATTTAGAGAAAGACTAAGTTTCTTAATTTTCTTATCATCGTTAGTAAAGATAGAGGTGTATTTGTAATCCTGTATTGCATCTACCATGATTAAATGTGGCAGCAATGTTTTCTGAAGCTCTGGGCTGGTTTTCTGAAGCTCTGGGCTGATGTCTGTGTTCTTTTGTTTAAAACAAAACAAGCAGAGCGCTTGCCTTCTAATACCGCAAAGACAAAAGGCTTTAGTCCCCAAGGTTAAACTAACTTTTGTCCAAACACTGCAGATCACTTACTATTAGGAAGAGACAGAATAATATAGTTTTAGGCATTTCTGGGAACAATTAATTTTGTACGATTCTTCTAGCAAATCTCAGCACGTGGTATCCTGAAGCCCAATGCTCCATATTCTGAGTGTCCTACATCCTCTGTAGCTGCTTAGCAGAGCCAGATGAAGCATCTTCCTGGTGGTCATTCAGACACTTCCTCCTGTCTTCTAAATACCCCTTCAACCATAGCAGTGTTTTAACCATCAGTCAAGGTCCTAAATCTTTAGAAGAGAGGGTTTTATCTTGCTATCCAGAAAAAAAACACCTCTTATCAGCCACATTCAAATTACAAGTAAGAAAGTTAAATAGTGGATCACTGAATATGACACAAAGCAGAATGTATTTTTTTGACTTTTTGTAAGTATTCTAGTGTTCTTTCAGAGAAGTCAGTTTTTTGAAATGTGGGATATATACTGAGACTTGAGAGGACAATATTCAGTAGAAAATTGCTATGGTGAGTAAACATGAGCATTTATAACTTATAACTTATAATAACTTATAAATAGTCAAAAGTAATTAAATCCACTCACACTTTCCCACCCTAATATTTATTTTGGAGTCCAAGACTATTTTTATAGTCACTTTTGTAAATGTAGGGAAAAAGATATTTTTTTTCAAAATTTATTACTTTATTACTTTATGTTTTATCTGTTTATTATCCCTATCAGTAATCTTCTAGGTTCTGCAATGTGAAGGCCTATTTGAGAAAATAATTTTAGGGACACCTGTCCATGATTTTAGGAGAAATGTTTGTTTTATTCAAATTAGTCTCTTCAACCTGTGCTTTCTTGCCATTCTTGGGTCTACCAATTATGAGAGCAAAACCTTTGATAAGTGTATTAATGTTGGCGGAACTATAAGCATCCTGCTTGCATTGTTTCTTTAAGCCTTTGCATTCTGACTCTTTTTAAGGTTTTATTTATTTATTTGACAGAGAGAGAGAGAGATCACAAGCAGGGGGAGTGGCAGAGGGAAAGGGAGAAGCAGGCTCCCCTCTGAGCAGGGAGCCTGAGGCCAGGCTGGATCCTAGGACCTGAGACCATGACCTAAGCCTAAGGCAGACACTCAGCCCATTGAGCCACCAGGCACCTGTGACTTTGGTTTAAATATAGTTTCAAGAATAGAAACAAAACTTGCATTCAAAATACATTATTTTGCATCGTTCAATTGCCAATTTTTAAAGTCTTGTTACTATATAGTATTATTCTCTTTCAGGTAAAATCTGATTAACAAAATCATCTTTTTAAAAACTGACTGTAGTAAAGCAACATCTGTCTTTAGTTTCAATGCTATGAAGCATTTAATTAACAGAAAACCACCATGGGTTGCTTCTTTAGAATACCACTAAATGTTAGAGACATCGTCTACTGTACAGGAGTTTCACTACTAGATGAGGATGTCTGGGAATTCATATGGATGAAATTCCACTCCACTACAGCGGTTTCTGAGAAGAAAATATTATTGGAAGCCTTAACTTGCAGTGATGACAGGAACTTATTAAATAGGTGAGTCAATTAATTTTCTAAATTTATTTGTGTAATGAGAGTACTCTCAGTTAATCAAAGTACACTGAACTTGATGTTATTTCCTTGAATATAAGCTAGTTACATTAGGATATATTTTCTACAGCTAAAGAAAACTGCCGTGTTGACATGACTAACGCTAATTGAATTGAAAGAAATACCTTTGTTTCTCACTATAAAGATTTTTTAAGTGAGTTGATAGCACCAGAACAAACTTGTGATTTCTTCACTCACAAGATTTTTTTAAAAATTTAATTAATGAGCTAATTAAAATGCTATGAATTTGCTCTTCCCCTTTTTAAAAACAGAAAATTGTTCTGTTGATAAGTTGTATTGGTAGTTTACACAGGACTATTCTTCTAAAGAATATGACAAATTAATGCATGTAATTTTTGTAATTTTATAAAAATTTTTAAGTCATTGAGCTAAAAGCTTTTCTACAATTCTATCCTTAAAGGCTTCTGAATCTATCACTGAATTCTGAGGTGGTGTTAGATCAAGATGCAATTGATGTGATAATCCATGTCGCTCGAAATCCGCATGGCCGAGACCTTGCCTGGAAGTTTTTCAGAGATAAATGGAAGATATTAAATACCAGGTAGAATAAGAGTTCAATCATTCAAACCTGAGTGAGTAAATTAAAGGTGACATAGTAGAGATAAAGACCCAACTTTTTGTGTTAAAACTAAGGTCCAGATAATGAATTAGATTTTAAAATAGTCAGCCAAGTTGAGTGTTGCCACTCCTGTGAAACTCAGAATTATTTTAACGATTCTATAATATTATTCATGTAATAAAGATTAAAGACTGTGATTATATATGGAAATGTGGGTGTAAAAATGTTTAGCAGTACAATGTTTGTGGAAAAATCTATTAAGTTGTCTAAGGTTGAAGAAATACCATACAACTGTATTCTGAATGTGTTATAGAATAAAATGATTTATAAATCAGATATAACTATTATATTACATAACAAGAAAATTTAATCTCTGCAAGAATTGTTTTTACATTTTCTTTATATGTAAAAATCATAAAACACCTGAAATAAAACCAAGATATAGAGAAGGAACATTTGAATCATTGTATGATCCTAGTTTCAATAGAATTCGTTCCTGAGACATCTTGTTTCATGGTAAGACTTTTTCAGCCTCAATTTAAGAAAATGTTTCATTATGTATTTAAATATATTATAATAAATGTTGATTTATTATTCTGATAATCTCTATGGCATTTTAAAATTAAATTTATTATAGAGCATGTAGATGCTACGTGTTCTCAAACTTAAATGTCCCCAAAAAGTGAGCAGACCTCTTGTTCTGTCTATTAAAAATTGGTGTGCGAACTTCATGTTTTTAAGGTACATACACCTTTCTCAGTTGCCCTTGTATAAAGAGTTCCATTTGAATGGATGTGTCCTGTTAAAACACAGTTTTATCTACAAATATTTCATCAGAAAGCGCTGATATTCCTAGAAGACACATTAGCTTTCTTGTATTTGCAGCTCAGAAATTGGAATGATTGGAAGATTAGAACTTGCTTTGCTCTCATGTACCATAATATAGTGAATAGTCAGATACAAGGTGAAATTAATATATAGGAGCATTTCACTTTAAAAAGTGTCAAATATCTGCCAATACACAGTCTGTGTAGGGAGTGGTTTTATCTTTCAGGGTTCAGCATAGTGGGCATGTATAGTTCAATCCCAACCAAAAAATATTTGGTTCCTGGTATGCTTATTTTGTATCACTTGAGAGTCCCTGGTCTCTAACCGAAAGCTAAAAAGGTTGAGATTTGGAAGTGTTTAAAATCTTGACAAATAGAACTGTCTTCTTCATCAGCTCCTACTGCTCTAGCAATCCTTAAACACTGGAGTTCATGAAGTGCTGTCCAAGGTACTCTATCTTCTGCAGATTCTCCCTGCTTTTAATTGCCACCTATTCCAATGGTTTCAATTGCTCCCAAATCTAGGTCTCTTACTCAAACATTTTGTCTCAGCTTCACTCTATGAGGGACAATTGCCTGTTTGGACCCCCTTACTGAGGTATACCTGCAAAGCTAAACCTATCATTATCCTCTTGTCTTCCTTTCCTCAGTAAATATTATGGCCATCCACCAATTGCTCAAGCCAGACACTTGGAAAACTACAGATACCCCCTGGTCATGTATGACAATTAGGCTTGAGATATTGTCAATTTAACAAGTCCTAAAAGAAAGGTGCCACAATGCTGTAAAGGGAAGCATTAGAAAACCTCTTATAATGGGGGCCGAGCCTTTGCTTCCAAAACCTCAGAATCTTTTTTATCTTAATTCTGAGAGTATGGTAGTCTGTTATAGGTATCCTTAGCACAACAGAGATAAGTCAATAAAATGAGAAACCTTTCCAACTCACCGATACAAACTGCTCCTTACTGTGGGTCACGAGTCAAGAATTTATGTCTGTGGCACAAGGATTATGCAGTCCAGGTGAACAACTAAATACTTGAATTTTTTTTTTAAAGATTTTCTTTATTTATTTGACAGAGATCACAAGTAGAGAGGCAGAGAGAGAAAGAAGGGGAAGCAGTCTCCCCGCGGAGCAGAGAGCCCCACGTGGGGCTCGATCCCAGGACCCTGAGATCACGACCTGAGCCAAAGGCAGAGGCTTAACCCACTGAGCCACCGAGGCGCCCCAAATACTTCAATTTAATGTCTACATGAAAACATACTAATATTTGGGGAGCATTTCAAAGAAATTTGGCTCAGTTTCTAAGCATGAAAAAGGAGAATGTCAATGTCAGTTGTGACTGACCAGACCAAAGGATCTGTGTGACGTACTGTTAACGCCCAAGTTTGTCTTATACTCCTCTTTCTTTTGTTGGGATTTCCTTTTTTTTTTTTTTTTCCTTATAGTGAACTAGGTTGCTTTAAAGGTGAAAATTTTAAAATATTTCTTCCTCAGGCCTTAGACTGAAAATATAACAATAATTCCTAAATCTAATTTTAGAGGATTCTTTTTTTTTTTTTTTTTTTTTTTTAATGTACTACAACATAGACCTCCCTGAAACATTTGAGCCAAATCAGGTAGCATCTGATGTTATTCTGCAGTCACAGCTCTTTGCACTTCCCTGGCTCCCTGGAGAAATGACCTTGAAATGGTCTGAGATCTTAATGGCAACAAGATAATGTTGGTCAAATAGAGCTCTTGAAAAGGATTCTTAAAAAAAAAAAAAAAAAATCTGAAGAGTAGGATTTCTTAAATTATTGCTTATATAACATCAAGACTTTTTTTTTTAAATCTTTCTAGGTATGGAGAAGCATTATTTATGAATTCCAAACTCATTAGTGGAGTTACAGAATTTCTTAATACCGAAGGTGAACTCAAAGAGGTAAATATTTTAATATAGGAGTTCTAATGATTTTCTTTTATAAATACATGAAATTATACATTTATTTTAACCACTTTTTTTCCAACAGACTCATATCCATTTCTTTAAAAAACACACGTTCATGCTAAAGACTTCACTTAATTCATTATTTGCAAAGGTATTTCTATTATATTAAACATGAAATGCCTTGGGGGGGCACCTGGGTGGCTCAATTGGTTGGGAATCTGACTCTTGGTTTGGGCTTGGGTCATGATCTCAGAGTCTTGAGATCCCCTCTTGGGACTCCATGCACTCAGTGAAGAGTCTACTTGTTCCTCTCCCTCCCCCTCTGCCCATCCCTCTGTGCCCCTGCACGTCTGAATGCTGGCTTTCTCTTTATCAATAAGTAAATAAAATCTAAGAACAGACAGACATAAAATGCCTTTGAGAGGAGTTTGAATATAATGATTCTCAAACTCCAGGACTCCAAATCCACTCCCAGTATCTTTGATCCAATCCGCTGCTCCTGGGCTGATGATGTAAACCCAGGTTGGGATCCTAGAAATAACAGAACCATCCTGTCACAATGACTCAGCATTTGGGTACAAAGGATCAAGGATTGTGTTAAGATATAGAACTTGAGTCTCCCTGCTTCATGTTCAGGCAGATACAGGGTGTGGATCACCAGGTGTTATTATAAAGCTTCGTGCTATCTAGTCTGTTCAGTGGAATGAATTCAATGTATGAAAGAGGATGTGTCTGGCAATATAGATTGAGATTAACAGTTTGTTGAAAATTCTGCTTGATATAATCACATATGAATTTCATTAAAGAAAATAAACAATTCTTTAAGGACTAGTGTCCAGTTTAGAGTATATCTAATGTTTCCTTTTCTTTATTTCCTGGTTTATTTCTCTGGAAATTTAAACCAGCTTTTTTTTTTTTTTTTTTTTTTCCTAACCTTTAACTCACATTTGTAGAAGAGGGGGTGTGAAATGGGGAGGGGTTAAGTATGTAGGAGGGAGGAAAAAACATACAGATACTTTAAAAAAAAATTTTTTTTAAAGATTTTATTTGGGCGCCTGGGTGGCTCAGTGGGTTGGGCCGCTGTCTTCGGCTCAGGTCGTGATCTCAGAGTCCTGGGATCAAGTCCCGCATCGGGCTCTCTGCTCGGCAGGGAGCCTGCTTCCCTCTCTCTCTCTCTGCCTCTGCCTGCCTCTGTCTACTGGGATCTCTCTCTGTCAAATAAATAATAAATAAAATCTTTGAGGGAAAAAAAAAGATTTTATTTATTTATTTGAGAGAGAGAGAATGAGAGAGAGAGAGAGAGAGCGAGCATTAGAAGTGGGAGGGTCAGAGGGAGAAGCAAACTCCCTGCTGAGCAGGGAGCCCAATTCGGGACTCTATCTCGGGACTCCAGGATCATGACCTGAGCTGAAGGCAGTCGTTTAGCCAACTGAGCCACCCAGGCATCCCGATACTTTTTTTTTTTTTTAAGATTTTATTTTTTTATTTGACAGAGATCACAAATAGGCAGAGAGGGAGACAGAGAGAGAGGGGAAAGCAGGCTCCCCGCTGAGCAGAGAGCCCGATGTGGGGCTCCATCCCAGGACCCTGGGATCATGACCTGAGCGGAAGGCAGAGACTTTAACCCACTGAGCCACCCAGGTGGCCCTAGATCCTTTTAAATGATTCAGATGAGCTGGGCTTCAACCATCTACTTTTTTTCTGCTGCTTCACTCCATTACAAAGGATAGCTGAGATTTGGCCTTGACAATCATGGCTTCCTCGGCTCTCACTCACAGGATATCTGGGGTGTGACCCGGAGTTAAACATATCCAGCAGCATTTCCCCAGAAGCATCACGCTGGCACCATCCTTAACATCTTCTAATAGTGCCCGGTGTTGTATGATCATCTCGCAGGCACTGACTTAGATTCTGGCACGTGACGAGCTAAACTAAGCTAAGTCTCTGATTGTGATGATTTGAAATTCAATTTTTATCCCTGCTGTGTGTTCCCAACCCTAAAGTATTTGGTTCTGAAAGCCCCAGCCCATGTTTTACTGAATTTTTTTAATAAAGGAAGCTAAATGAGAAGGACTCCTTTCATATCCATATGAAACAATGAAAGAACAATTAAATGAATGATTGTTTCCAATTTTCTCTGTATTTAAATGAAGTACTTTTAATTTCTTGATTCTACATTCAATAATCAGTGAGTAAAAGACTCATTTAGTCACAACCTATGAAGCCATTGAAGTGAACACAGAAGTGAAAAATCTCCTCCACCCTTCCCTCCCCTCCTCCTCCTCTCTTGTAGCACCCTTCCTTCTCCTGTCTGCTCCCCAGTATTCTCTGCCTTGGCCTCCTTTCCTGCTCCCTCACTTCTGTTCCCGCTTTCTTTTCTTCATCCTCAAACTCTTGTCAGTCTTTCCTACTTTCCTTGTTTCAGGTATACGAAGGCCCTGGGAAAACATCTTTTAAATGGATATTTATTCGACTTTATTGTATGCTGACCATTTTGTTTTACTTACTTCACACATATTTTTAATATTTTTCCACTTGATTTAATTGTCATTTGAAATGTCCCTGTAATGAAAAGTGCAGTTTCAAAGCTGAAACTAAACTGGGGTTTTTATTCCATTATCTACGCAGCAGCTAACCTCACACCATCTGGCTGTGTCATGAGCTGGGAATCGCTTCCTGACATGGCTGCTTGTGCTGACTTTCTAGTTTGACAATTGCCCTCTGAGGCTTTTCCATACTTTCATTACCTCATCATTGTCTTTAAGATTGGGGACCACTGTTGTAGAGTAGGATGGGAGTTTGCTTTGTATTGCTAATAACTCCCTCCTCCCACCCCCATTAGTATAAAGCAGGTGAGGAAATTCCAGACTCATCCTCTTATACCCAATGAGCCTCACAAGCAGAAAACTCAAGGCCCTCCCTTTGGATGTGGGAATATTCTTATTTTCAAGAGTATATATAGATCAAAAGGGAATCGGTATCTTTATAAATTCTGAAAACTCAGCTGAGATGTTAATGACCCCATCAGCCCCAGGGGCATTCAGTAGAGAAATAGGAGTAGTTGCAAGGTCCCTTCCCCAAAACTGCATTCCAGTACCTGAAACCGGCAACTTCCTTCTAATTACGAGGCTCTAGCAATTTGAACACTATTTCTCCATGAAACAGTGTGTTATTTCCTTAATTTTAAACTAATGGAAGTACAACCTGAGGGAGCGACAGAAGCCCTTTGCCAGTGTTTCATACTGATGTCTGTTGAGCAATTCTCCCCGGAGCACTCCTTTTTCTGCTTCTTTTTTTGGGGGGGGGGGAGAGGGGGAAGCAGGCTCCCCACTGAGCAGGCAGCCTGATGCGGGGCTCTATTCCAGAACCCTGGGATCATGACCTGAGCCGAAGGCAGACACTTATCTGACTGAGCCACCCAGGCGCCCCCCTTTTTCTGCTTCTTGAACCTCATCTGCAGCCCTTTTGTGGAGGAACATAGATCCTGGGCATCCCAGACATCCCATTTACAGTTTTAATGTTGAAAAAATAAACCTCATAATAGGGCAATAGCTAATTCAATTCATTTATATGGTTACTGAGAGTATATTATGTTTTGCAATTTACTCTACAAATAATTTATTTTGTGATGTTTAGGGTCTCGGGTACCCTAAAATCAGAGTTTCTTTTTAAATGTGAAAATGCCTTCTAATGGAGGAATTAACAAACATGTCTAGAAATTTTATGCTAAGAACAGGAAGCACAAACAACTCTGACATCTTACTAAATGCTATTTTATAAAAATGTCTAAACTTGCAACATTTTCAAATAAAAGCAGAAGATGGCATAAATATTTAGGAAACACAATAATAAAAGCTAATAACAGCAGAAAATCTACCAAAGAACTGCAAAAATAAGCAAACCGGAATGCCTAGTGTCTTCCGTCTACCCCGTGTCCTCTAAAGTCAGGTGCTCTGATCACACACCCCGGGACCTGTTAGACGGCTGCTCTGACCACATGTTTGCCAGAAGAGCTGCAGAGGAATCTGGGCATAAAATCAATTTGTGCCAACCACGGAAAGTGGGCCATATGTGTTCTGATGAATAAGCTACTCCCAAGATTCATTCAAGTCACCTCAGGCTCTCTGAGCTCATGAGGCTAGTACTTAGTGCACTTAAATAGTGATTTAAGAAATGAATCCCTGGGGACCCACCACTTACATTTTTTATTGATGGTTCTCTTGCAAGATAATCTGACCTACTGTCTTTGTGTCAATAACACATTCATATTCAAGCCCATAGTTTGCCTTTGAGGAGGACTTAAGTGTTTTACTTCCAGTGTTCAGGCTGGCTTGTTCTCTCTCCCATCAAGGGGCCAAGAACATGCTGTACAGAGTCAAAGTTGCCAGTGGGTCATTTATCACTATCTGGCATATTTAGTACTGCCAAGGAAAGCCTGTAATAATGCAGAATGCATTTTGAGAGCAGCAAATATAATTTTTTCCTGATTGACATATATTATGTAAAGAATACCACTGTAATGAACATATGTGATATATACATGTATGCTGTGATATCCATATTTGTGTAATAAAACAATTCAAGACATAGATCGTGATGTATTACTTGTTGCTATAGGAATATAGACTGAATGAATCCAAACATATAAACACAAATGAATTATTGGATTAATCAGTTAAAGTTTAAAAATATGATTCAGTGTTTCCATTAAACTTCCTTTTAATATATGTGTGCCTGTTACAGGCATATGTGTGTGGCACGGTGCCTAGAATATTGAAGACATTCAATAAATTCCCATGTCTTCCCTTCTTCCTCTTAGCATGTGTAAATTTGGTCAAATGTCAAACCAATTTTCAGGGTAGCATCAATAAATCTTTGCTCTATGTTGGATATTTTACATGTTTGTTATCAAAGCATAGGGATTTTGAAGTCTTATAAAGGATATAGCTCTGAGATATAGTCATCCATTGCTAATGCTGTGTGGGGTCATGGGGCTTTGTAGGAAAGTGGAGGTAAAACTTTGAGAAAACCTATGGATGTCATGTAATCAAAATAACACTGTCATAAACAAACCAAGCTACCAACGAACCACTTTCTAGATTAACTCAGAAAGGTATTAAGAAGTCCATTTTAAATGCCCTTCCCCCGTCCCTGAGTCAGTCTTGCTGCACTACATTTCCCTCCTGGCATGTCCTCCATGTGGCACCCACCATATGATGAATCACACCCACACTAATTACACCACTAATGTTTCTGTGTTGCAAGCTGATTTTTCACATTTGCCTATTAGCATTGAGATTGTTGGTTGGTTGCCAGTTTCTTAACATATCAAACAGAAAGAAAGACTGCTAGTATTTACTCTTGAAACAAAATCCCTGAGCATTGCCAGAATATGTGAACTCTCTAGAGAAAATCTTATGTCCAGAAAAATAATAGCAAAATACCTTAAAATGGTAACTTATTTTAATTAAGTGCTCAAAGTCTCTAGCTAAATGAGTCCACATTTAACTATCCTTCATTCTTTCTAAGCTGAGTCACTTGGGCAACTGAAATGTCATTAATCATCCAGTTTTCACAGCTTCTTTACTTTCTTCCCACCACCCAATATCTGGTAATCCTTTGCTGCTAAATATAGCGTCAACCCCTTATGCTACTTATTTGGGGATGATGAAGAAGATTTGGATCTCTACCAACAAAGAGTGAACTTTAATCCTTATCTTCAGTTTTTGAGGCTATTTGGACATTGGATGCACTTCATAATTAGAACTAGCCTTGGCCACAGTCCCATCAACCTATTACAAAAAGATAAATATGTTTGTTTTAATATTTACTTAGGAAACAAGAAGCTGAATTTGGAGCTCTTGAAACTGTAATGTCCACTCCTTTTTCCTTCTGGTTCCAAAAGATACTATACCACACTTAATGGGCACAATTTGTTACATTGTATTTCGTTAGTGAGCTTTCTTCCTGTATTAAATATGCCTTCTGTAGTGACTGTGGCGCTTCGTTTCTCATACAGTCTTGTTTACATACGTTAGACCAGAGTTTGAGGCATGCATATTTACCATTCAAAACTGTTTCTTTCCAGCTGAAGAACTTCATGAAGAACTATGACGGAGTAGCTGCTGCCTCTTTCTTGAGAGCTGTGGAAACAGTGGAAGCCAACGTGCGCTGGAAAATGCTTTATCAAGATGAGCTTTTCCAATGGTTAGGAAAAGCTCTGAGACACTAAACTCTCTCTTATAAACAACCCAACTCCGAATTTTGGGAGAAGACCTGCTTTCTATGGAATGAGGAAAATATGCTATGTGGAAAATGGCCAGATTTTCAGCATTAACGTGTGGGAGGAAATTTTTATTTATTTATTTTTTTGGTTTTGGGGGATTTTTTTGGTTTGTTTCATTCATTCTGTTTCGTTTCTCTACTGGGTGTTCTTCTCTAAAGAAACTCTTACAAGTGACACTAGCCATGATGGCCTCAGCTGTACATTCCTCTTTGTACAGGACCAAATATGATAGCGGTGCATGCTGATGTTGCCGTCAGTTCGGAAAAACATATTCAGAATATTTTGTGCATGGTTGTATGGTCCTGCCTGTGTTCAGCATGCTTACTTAAACTGTCCGATGTCGTATGTGTATATATGTTACATCCAGGATGGGCATTATACAAAAGCACAAAGATTATCTATGACAATCATTGTTGCAATGAAAGAAAAACTGAAAAGGAATTCTCTTCTTAGTCCTGGGCAATGTGGGAGGTGAAATAGCCCTTTAAGTGATCATTATCACTTCTTTCAGCAATTGGCTTGTCTTGCAATGATGACTGTGTAGCTAACTCATTTTCTTCGAGTTAAAGCCGTGTATACGTTTAAAAAGGCGTATGAATAGTGTATGCATATGTATATGTACAGAGGGAAGCCCTATATGTATATAGTATGTTGTACACTGCACTTCTGCAAAGAATCTCTTCCGATCAAAGAAACTTTATCTCTTTTTATAAACTTGTGCAAACTTTGAAAAGGCTGAAAAGAATTTATCTCACCACTCTCCTTCCTGACCATTTCCTAACTAAATTTCTCGACTCTTACAGATTTTTTTCCCTTCTATTTCCTGAACAACAGTCTATTCTACTACATGAAAGTGAATTCAAGCAAAATTTATGTATAAACACTCTTCTAATTCTCCAAAGTGGCAGAAACATATCCTAAATACAGATTCTGTCATCATTCTGGTCAAACTTCCTGTTGCATAAAACAACTGTGCACGTTTAATAGTTATCAGTGCTGAGAAAACGTTTCTTTCCCATCTTGTTTGTTTTTCCATCTCATGTTGTGTGGTCCAGAGGGTTAAAAACTTTCTGTGTGTGTGTGTTGGTCTTTGTGTCTGTGTCAGTCGAATCCTCCATTAAGTGACGGGACCTCAAGTAGGTCTGATACCATGTAACGACGCTTGGATCCCAGTCTTGCCATCCATTCAGAGAATAGTTATTTTCCTTGAGCAAAGCTTTTTCTTTGGCATTGACAGCTCTCTTCTACCTAGGAATTTTCAATAGCCCTTGCCATGGCTGTTATATAACACAAGTGCTTTTAAATGGTATTCTCACCCAGTAGGCCAGCTCTCCAAACATTGCTTAGATGATCCAAAATGAACATATTTTAAATTTGCCATTATAAAATACCAACACAACCACTGGACCCAAGCCAAAAGTTTGTGGACCACTTTTTATTGTCCTGAGGTTTTCCACTCCTCCAAATCTTCTCTCGCAAATTATTGAGAGAAATAGATTCTAGTAGTCACTGAGCACTGGGGGGAAAATAGATATTTTAGAAACCAGAGCCATAGATTTATTTTGAGTCTGTAGTAAAAAGGAGCAATTTCCTAATCCATCAAACAAGTATCACCTACAACTGAATTTTATCTTTTCAGCAATTAATAACTATTACTCATACCTAACATTTTCAGCACTTCATTCAATTAAAACACATGAATTTTAAGGACACTGTGTGGTATTAGTAAGACATAGTAATAGTAGAAAATCTAAAAGTCATTCTGCTGATCAGAAGTCGTGAAATTTAACTAGTACTTATCGCATATAAAATCCTTTAGGGACAAGTTCTGAGACATCACAATAATAAATATCACTCTGCAGTGCAGGTCCAAAACATGTACCGTATGACCCTTGGATTCATGGAATTGAGGTAAATAGATTAAAAAATTAGAGGTGGATGTCTTATTTTGTGTCATGAATTATTGAAAATTCTTCGTAGTTGTGACATTCTTTTTGAGTGAAATCACCATTTCCAGATTTGAGTTAGAAAGCCTTTAAGACTTCTTTTTTTCCTCCCCACTGTTAATAATCTTAATCCTCTTTCAGTATTTTAGTGGCCTTGAACAACGGTTTAGCTACAATGTCGAATCCTAAATGTGTAATTATGTGCAATGTTTGATACCTCATAGAATATCTGTTCAACGGTATAGTAGTATCAATGGCATCGAGATGGAATTTCTGTTCTACATATTTTTCAATAATTTATCCTTTCCAATGTTGAAGATTATATCAGGCTTTGACGTTTTTTAGTTGTTTAAATAAGTAATATTTTCAAAATAATAAAATGACCAATGATATCTCTTGGAATATTCTGTAAAATGTAGTTATAAAAGTCTATTTTCTACATAGAGTTTTTATCTTTTTTCTCTTCTTTGTATGTTTTACAAGTCCTATATATGCATGAAATAACAAACTGTTGAAATTGTTCAATATCTAGGCTTAAATCTTTACTCTGCCAATATATATGTACAACACAAAACTTGGTTTCAATTAGACAGGACTAAATTGTTTACCATACCGAATATTAAATAACACCAGGTAACTTATCAATAAAACTTTTTCCCCATTTTCACACATTTTCCCTTAAACTTTTCTTAAAATCTTCATGTTTTTAAAAAATAGTCGAGTATGACCTCTAAGGTTAATTTCTACAATGGGAGGTTGATTCCTGAGTTTCAATAATCCAGATTTTAATTGGAGCTTTTTTAAATTGGAGCTTAGCTGACTTTGATTTATATTATTTCTAAGATACTTTATATCGTAAGACTGAGATTTTTGTGGCAGTGCTATTTACAAACATAACTGTAATATCTTACAAGGTTAAGATTATAACGTACTTATAAATTGCATTCCATTTGTGAAAAACTTCTACAAATGCTGTTTTATTGTTTATTATGTTTAGCATAATAAATTATATTAGCCCTGATAGTCTGACGAGAAAACTGAGGCTCGGAGTAGCAACAGGAACCTTGAAAATTACATAGTTGTTATCTGGGAAACAGGCACAATAACCTTAGCTTTTCAATAGAACCTTCCTACGACAAAACTAGAAAGACATTTTGAAATGCCTCTATCCATTGCACAAGTTGGAGATTTTCCAAATACCAGAAATAGCATCAAAACGCGTGATGAAATAGGTCTACACTAATTATATTATTTTGTAAAGTCTGTGTTTCTAATGGGCATAGTGTCAAACAACTGCATGGAATGTTCACCAGCAATTCACTTCAGTCAGGATAAGCAGCCCGATATTGTGACAAAACATATAGTTCATTGATTATAGTTTCCTTTTTTGATCTTTTGGTGAACACTGTTTAAATAGGACTTTAACATGGTGATGATATGCTTTATTTTTATACATATTTCTCTGGTAAACTCTAACTGTAGTAACAGATGGTCAGACCACAGATAAAATGGTTTCCATCTAAATCAGTGAAAATAATATTCAGTAAAATGTTATGCAGATTAAATTGTGAAAAAGCAATGTTTATGCAGCTGCAGTATAGGAATTCCTGAAGAAGCTTACAATGATGTATTTAATTAAAATCCACTGGCTGTTAAAATTTTAAGGAACTTTTTTTTTTCCCCTGAGGAATTGAAGACCTAAAATAGCTCAGTTATTCTCAGGATGACCAAGAGGTAACCACATATACCTCTTAAAGACATAGTGAAAGTTTATATAATGAGATATTAAGATTCCTAAACATTTTTTCCTCCCTTTACCAGAGATCATAGCTGGATTATTATCATTTGACACTGCTAATTATATAGGGCAAAATTCAATTTAATTAAACAAATATTTATAGAGCACATTTTATTTCACAAAGCACTCTGTGAAGGGAAAGGAAGGAGGAGCAGAAAAAGGCCTGGAGGAATTCACATCATGGTAAATGCAACAAACATAAATCATGAGCCAATCAGAGTGAGGGTGACATGAAAAATAATTACCTGCTACATAAGAGAAACTAAATTTTTAGGTATAGATAATATTGTGCATTATTTTTGTACACTCGTTTTCAAAACTTATATGGTACTTGAGGATAATTCTCAATGTTTGGTATCACAGCACTTAATTGTGTTTCACAAAAATGTGTAACATTTAGAAAGTATAATAAAACCACATGGTTTAAGCTTTATAATTGGAATATAAATTGGGATAGAATTTATCTTCAAGAAAAGCTATTTGAGCAATTTAATAATATCAGTAAGGTGCAGGAAAAATGTTTAACCTACTTAGGTAAAAGTAGTTCAAGTTTTCTAAAATGGGTTTAGCATACTATTTGTATATTCACAATGTGTTAATTTTAAGTTAATCATATATTCTTTAAAGCAGGTTCAACAATTCTTATCCTAGGCAATAATGTATTTGTTCAAATTAGTACATGTGAACTTTTGAGTAAAAAAAAGGTACTTATAAAATATTCTAAAATTTCAAATTTTAGCTATATAAGGGTAACCTTGAGATCAATCGCTATGTATTAATAAGGAATTATTTTATTAGAATATTTTGCTTAATGTGGTTTCTCTTAAGGAAAATGCTAACAAAAGGGAACTCTAGTAGCTTGTATTTTCAATTTTATTTTATGAAATTTTATTTCAAAGTTTAGAAAAGTTTAGAGTCTTAAGTATTAAAAATAAGCAGTTGGTGAAAAATATATGTTCTAATTTTAAGTATACTTTTATGTATAAGTATATGTATTATATTTTTTAAATAAGTTTTTCACAAAAGGTCCTATTAATAGACAGTATGGTTTTATTCAGATTTTGAACACATAGCACCTTAAGGAACTTTATTTTGAATATTAAGTACTTTAAGGATAGTACACTGAAAATGTCTCTTTTTTACATTCCCAGTTCATGTACTAATGCACTAAGAAAAAAGAAAAATAATGACCAGTTCCTCATTTTTATCTGAATTAATTTTTTGTGTGCTGTATTAATGTTAAATGAGATAAAATATAGGAAAAGAATGAACCTTTGAGAATCTACTAAATGTCAGGCATTTTTTAAATTCTTTTTAAAGATTTTATTTATTACTTGACAGACAGAGATCACAAGTAGGCAGAAAGGCAGGCAGAGAGAGAGGAGGAAGCAGGCTCCCTGCCGAGCAGACAGTCCAGTGCAGGACTGGATCCCAGGACCCTGAGATCATGACCTGAGCTGAGGGCAGAAGCTTAACCCACTGAACCACCCAGGTGCCCCTAATGTCAGGCATTTTATAGACATCATCTCATTTAATAACTGAAACACCATCAGTTTCAATTTATCAACGGGGAGGCTGAGGTTAAGAGTTGGGATCCTTTTACATGACTGTTGATAGGTAGTAGCTGGGATTCAAAACGGTGCAAAACAAGACTTACGGGGCTCAAGTCAGTCATCAATCTGCCTCCCATGTGCCCGGAAGCCTAATGATTATCTGTACAGACCAGTCTCTATAGAGGATTTGGATACTTAGCTTACTTTTTCGTTGTCACTGACTCATTTGAGAAAAAAATGCTACTTAGTGCTTTTTGGCTTGACACTCGGTTCTTAACAGTTACTTCACATGGCCTATTGACAGTTTTCACCCAAATGTTTTATTTTAGTGTGTTGTGTAGTGGGTTTTAAGCTACAACAGATAATGAACAGATACTCCAGACAATCAACCCTGAAAAATAAGTAAAAAGAGAGGATGGATTACAAAACTCTTCACCGGTGGACCAAAAGATAGGTTAAACCTCTGTCCTACGTGCAGAGGAGATCTATTCGTGTAGCCAGAACTTTCCTTTTGTTTAGCCATGAGGTCAGAGAGCTCTTCCTTTCTGCTTGGAGCTGTATAGATGGACTGCTGCTGCTGAATTTACTCCAAGTTACCTTTTCCATTGGCCTGCTGTACGTAGTGGATGCGGTTTAAGATAACTGCTTTGACCTAGCGTGGCGCAGGTCAACTTACTTCTAATCGCACTCTTTTTTCTATGTCATGTAAGTAAATGAGAGAGTGAAATGTTTTATAGCAAATATTACCATAAAGCACATCTGCCTTGAATGTGCAGTGGATTTATCTTCCAAGTTAATCATTCAGTCGCTATCCTTTTAACCCCTACTAGGTTCACAATATTACTACGCTTGTTCTTGGACAGTATCCTGTTCCCACCTTCATACACCCTAGGACCTAGTGGGTGAGAACATTTGCTATTAATTTTGTGTTATTCGGTTTTATTTAAAATAGGTTTCTTATCCATCACTTCTCAAGTATGTAACATTTTTCAAATGAATTTCTCCTCAAATGTTGTTTCTACCTTCTAAACTATGGTATAATAGTAATCTCATATTACCTTTTTAAATGCTCCCTGTACCTCGTCTCATATGAATATACTTGCCACTTTCCTTTGCTATATTTTGGTCCCTTTATGTTTTGATAGTCTTTGAAGACAAATTCACACTATAAAATAAAACACATTAGTTCTGTGAAGCTTATGCACTGTCCAGTTACTTGGGGTGAGATGAGACGTTCTGTCCTTGAACTTTCAAAAGCGGCTTTCTGCACACCACTGAATTCATCAGATAATCTTTTAAAATATTATGTGGACTATTTTTAATGAACTTGAATTAATTCAGCAACAAACTTTATTTTCCTAAAGCCATTTCCCAAATGGACAGACTTATTTAAGATGTGCCTAATGGAAGCAATTTTTTTCTTTTTAATGTTTTATGATTTAGAAACAAAATAATAACTATTCTTTTAGTAAATACAAGTTGCTAAAGAATTTACCAAATCAATGGCTTTATGTTAGTTTAGAAGATAAATGTTTTCTATGGTATGCCTTTAAAATTATTCAGTGAAAATTGAATCAGTATGTATTCAACATGAAATTTTTATTCCATTACAATCAAGCACTAACAAAGTGGATTTTTCTAAATGAGAAAATTTCTCTTCTGTATTTTAAGCAGAACAAATTTGAATTTTGCCTCTGACAATAAAATTTTGTACAGTAATTCATCACTGTCTTAATTTTCTGACATGTACAGATAAGGCCAAGATAAACAATACCTTCTGCTTTTTCATTCTTCTGTTTTCACTTGAGAACCCATTTTTAATTCTGAGTATCCATACTGTAGAGGTCCATGACAAGAAAAAAAAGTCGCTTGCTTTTCTGACATGAGCCTTTCCCAAGCTATACACATATTGAAGCTAGAATAAAGAAGTATGTATTTATGCAATATTGTAAAAATAAAAAAATCCAAGGCAGTCTTTTCTTCCAATTGTATGCCCTTAGAATAAATTAAATGATCTTCACTTCAGTAAAAGTGATTTCACCTGCAATGCGTTTCAGATTGCTTTTTAATAGGTTTTCCACATTGGACAGACTGTCAGGATCCCTGAATTTCAAGAATCATCTTCAATAACAACAGAACTATAAAATATATATAATCAGGACTCATAAGTATTACTCAAAATAAATTTTTTGATGTCTTTGGGTTTTTCTCTTTCTAAGGGTTATTCAGAGGACATTAAATTTGGCTGTGTATAGCCACCCATTTGAGATTTTACCCCTGAAACTTTATATACAGCCGTAGGAAGTCCTCTGTCGTGAACATGAAAATAAGAAATGGAAGCCTTTTTTTTTTTTTTTTTTAAGAAGTGTAAGTCCTTTAAAGCTGGAATCAAGACAATTCCTATTTGTATTATAGCCAGTGTCTCTGTGTATGTACTGGAGAAATATAGATGTATGTATCTATTTCACATAGATAGAAATATATGGTATCTATCCAAATCTATATCATCTATACATACACATATAGTTTCATTTCTGTACTGAAATGAAAATTGTGCTGTGGAATAATCACAGAGGTCAGAAAACGGTTATTATAAAATATTAGTTGGGGGAGTAGGGCATGGGTACCATTTTTACCTGAAGAAACTGTCAAATGGGTCATTAAGTTACAGAAGCATGACCACAAGAATTTTCTCTTAAGAATCACGCAGGAACTTATGAAGAAGCAACTCTGATGAGATCAGGCACATTCAGGGTGGTCTGACTATAAACAACAACAACAACTACAAATCCATTCTATCTGGTCCCCAACCTTAGAGATTCTATTTCAGTAGGTGATGGGTGGGATGTGGTCTTCTGCATTTTGAACAAGACTGTAGGTGATTCCAGTGGAGGCAATCCGTCTAGACTGTGGTTTAAGGAATATTGGCTAGGCTCAGTTGTTCTCTCCCTGACTTGATAGAAGATTCCCCCAGACAGTGTTTAAACCTTCCTGATGTCTGGGCTGTACTTCGATCCAATTAAAAAGAATCTCTGGCATCGGGCATCCACATCAGCATTTTTAAAAGACTCCCGATGATTCTAGTACACAGTCCAGGTTAAGAACTCTGGGTAACAGATACCAAATGGAACAATAAGCCCTTAAGGAATAGTTATGGAATGTTACCCAAGTACCTATTTTTAGAAATCCAAGAGGTTCTTATTATTGTTTGACTTTCTCCACTAAATACAGAAGCAAAAGCTGTGTTATCAATTAGCTGAAGAGTGAGAAGCAAATAAGAAGCTTGGACAACAGCTCTCCGTGGTATATAACTGGCCCTGTACAGAAAGCGGAGTGGTCCCAGACCATCCACGTAGATGCCTCTGTTTCCCTGTGTTCTGACACTGACTTTCTCCATCACCTGCTTTGTCTTACATCCTTTCCTCTACAGTCTTAATGAGTATGACTATATCCACATCTACTATCAGCAATAATAATTTTTCAACTTTTACTTTGCTTGGAGATAAAAGGGAAGGCCATTGGCAGGACGTTCCATCAAATGACTGCACCTTTGCCCTTCCCACCAGAACAATTGTTTTCTGTGCCTCATCTGGCAAGTGCCTGAAATTGTTTTCTGTGCCTCATCTGGCAAGTGGCTGACACATGGGATAACATGGTCACATCAGGGACATAAACTAACCATACACTATTATTATAAATGGTTATCATCTGGAATATTCTTTTTTCTAGTTCTTTTCTAGTTTCTTTTACTCTCACTTCTCTTTCTTTCTCTCTCTCTCTCTCTCACTGCGACCTGCCCATTGAGCACTGAGACTTCTTCAGCAACAGACACTATATTTTCACTTGACATCGCAAAAAGAATAGTGGAAGTTTTGAGCTGTTACCATATCTGTGTGCATAATAGAAAGTGACATGTGTTCTTGGGATCGTCAAACAAGGCCCAAAGGGCATCGGGCACATTGAAACTGCCTGGTTGTGCTCTTGATTCTGAGCTCATTCATCAGTTCTTTAGTTCTTGGCCTCCTTTGGGTTGTTAAATTTTGCTTGCTTTTCCTAAAATCTCTGGCTAATTAGAGATTTCAGAATACAAACGAATTCATTTTTTTTTCCACAGGAAAGGAAACTAGAAACATTGCCACCTCTGGAACATTTTAGCAAACTAGTAGAGAGTGAATTGGAGAACTCTTGAGCCATATCTGACAAAAAAAAAAAAAAAAAAAGAAGGTGCCCTAATCCCCTCTATACCTAGTCCTGCCGTTTTTTTTTCCTTCTCCATCTTTCACCCTATATGTAATGGTCTTGATATGATTTAACAGTGAGCCAATTTGCATGCAGAAGGAAAATTTTGCTTAGAGTAAGACCTTCCAAATTAGTAGCTTTTTATTAAGTTGTCAAAATTTGTACAAAGACTAACTTCACAGAGACATTTTTTGACAAATTCAGGTCTACTCAAGAATTCCAACAACTGGCTGCCAGGTAGAGTAAGGAGGGAACTGCTTAATGAGCAAGGAATTGTGTAGAAGTCCTAAAGCTAAAATCTTAATAGGAATGGTTTCCATCCAACATTGCTAGGTAGACATACATCAAAATTTAGCACAAAAAGGGGTTGGGGAGGTAGGCTTGCCATATTTAAGATGGTGGTGGACTTTAGCCCACAGAGATATTGCAAAAATGCAACAAGTGTGTAGAGGACTACAGACAGTTTAAGTATAGCACCAACATACTATACAAGTAAATTGTTCTATGCTTGGATGACCTCAACATTTTTCAGTGATATTTGACTGAAAATAATTGACTGAGATAAATGGAATGTTTCATGTAATAAACACAAATTTAGATGTTTTAAGTGTGTGTGTGTGTGTGTGTGTGTGTGTGTGTGTGTGTGTGTGTGTGAGATGTATGTGTGTGTCATAGATGGAGGGGGAGAGGAGGAGATTTAAGAGCAGAGGAAGGAACCTTAAACCAGGCATGTTTTCACACGGAAAAAAGCGAAATTAGAGTCCCACATTACACATTAAAATCATTTTACAATCTTTTAGACTCAATTTATTCAATTTGCTAGTTTGAAAATTCTCATCTTGTTGCATATGAAAAAAAATACCTGGTGATTTAGAAGAGAGATTTAGACTGAAATGTGATATTATTAGTTTTGGTTCAATAGAAAGTGACATGAGTTTCTAGAACTGTCAAGTAAGATTCTGGACACATAGAAACTAGATATTCTTTTGAGTGCAAAAAGAAATACCAAAACCTAACTTTGGGTAAATGAAACTGGAAAAAAATCAGGTTACCTTTTCTGGTTAGTAACAAAACATTGGAACTCCAGGATTAGAAATGTAAATGAGTATCTGCTCGTTTTGTCAAGTTTATTTTAAAATAAGGGTCCTTATGTGTTAAGTTTCTAGTCATTCTTGTAACTTGAACAATTTGAGTGATGACAAATGCTTTATCTGAATTTTGTGTGTAAAACTTTCATTTGTTTTGATTACAGATTTTTATCTTACTATAGTATTTATCATCACTTGAGAGATTTGATTTTGTCCTACAGACCTTGTACAGATTGGCCAAATTGCAAGAATCAAGCAAAATATGCACATGCCATGCCCCAGGTGTATGTATGTGTGTGTATATATATATACACACACACATATATACACACACACACATATACATATATGTGTGTGTGTGTATATATATATATATCCTATATATACTATATATGTACTATAAATTTGCAGTTTCCTTAAAAGGATCAACTTGTTCCACATAGCTCTTAGTTAATTAAAGGTCCAAAGTTTGAATACCGCTAAACCACATCTCAGTTAAATATTGGCTGTGTTTTGGACCCAAACCAAGAAATTAAAATTTTTTGTTCTTGTTCAGTTTTGTCATACGAGAATTTGGGGATTCTGACCTTGTCAGTACAATGGATAATTTATTTCTATATAAGTAGCATATCTTCATCCCCACTTAAAATCACGAGATGGGAATTTTTTCCCCCAGATATCACTGTGCTAGCCCATCTGTTGCTTGAGAGTAGTTTCTCACTCAATTAGATGTGTACAGCCTGTGGTTAGTCTATGTTTTTGTAGGACATGTTTGGGAAGAACTTCTCTGTTTACAGACTACGCACTACCTCCTTCAGGGGTTCATTAAGGTAGACAGAATATCATGGTAACAGAACACTGCACTATGTTTCTGATAACTTCACTTTCCCTACTTTAGAAATGTTGAAATGACAGCTATCAACATACCACACAGCCAAGAAATTTTTTTATTCTCATATGTTGTCGAAGTTCTTTGAAAAGGAGTAGGGTAGATTTTTGTTCTTTCTCACAGTTCTCAAACTTACCTAAATAAAACCAATTGAAAATCTTATCATCTACATTAGAGATTTTTTTTCACAGTTAAAATTTTTCACAGTTAAAAAAAATTTTTTTTTTTTGGTCAATTTGAAATCTCTCTCCTCTGAATAGATTCTCTTTTCAGTATATATAGTCCTTACTGACTATACTGTCCATTTCACACTTCTTTGATAGTTTATATCAATATGTTTTATTCCCCAACTAGATTATACATTCTTCAAAGGTAGAGATGATATCTTTTTCCATTTCTTGACAGCAACTTCAAATTTAATAAATTTTCAATCACATTCTCCTGATTGAGAACAACCTAAGTGCCGGCATAGAAACCAATGGCTTTTCTAGTATGAGCAAAAACAGCACAGAGCAAGAAATGTTTTTGGGGATTTAGAAGCATAACTAGAATAAAAAGTGTTGATCATTTTAAAATATTGTAAAGCTAAAGCTTTAAAGCTCACTCCATTTCTTTAATTTGTTCAAAAATATCACTTTAGAGTAACACTTGTTATCGACTTTGACCTGCTTGGTGGAGAAAGTAGAAGAAGAAGAGGATAATAAGATGCTATTTCATGACACATCTATTACAGTAATTCATTTATAGTACGGAACCTTTGCCAATGATAAATGCATGTTACTGTGGTGCAATTATGAATGTACCTTGGCTTTTCAACAATAAACCTGCCAAAAGGTTGCAAAATGCACTAGGGAGAAAGAAATTTTAGTTGAAGAACTGAAATAACCAAGAAGTACAAATTTAAAAAAAGTGTCTATATTGTTTCCATAAAGAGATTTTTTCCCCACTTTTAATGAAGATTCTGTGGTAACAAAGCACATTTTCCATTTAATATTCTATCAACTTCACATACACTTGACTTTGTACACATGCTGCCTTCTAAAATTATCTTCATATAGAAAACATTCACAGTATTACATATTACCACAAAACATAAATCTATCCAAGAAAATGATGCCATACAACTTTGGAATTTCCTGCAAGATCATGATTGCACTGGGAAAAGGAACCCCATGGAGGCTGGGGTTAAGACTCTAGGAAAAACAATCCTACGGTGTTTCTCCTTGAATCCTAGCCTCTACCTCTACCGCTTTAGCCATATGTCAATACAGAGAAGGAATGCTAGGTTTCTTTCCTTTTGGAGGAGGTCATGGAGAGGATGTGACCACTGATTGACCTGCAAGCTAAACCCAGGCAATCAGAAGCTCCTCACTCCCTCCTCTGTCCTTGGAATGCATCTCCTCCTCACCATCCCCACACACTAGAAATGGGTCCAAGGATGCGGTCTTGAAAGATAAGGTGTTTTCGAGACCATCTGGACTGAATATGTAACTGAACCCAGTGAAAGGTCTGTATAAACTTGGAAGATTCTGGCTGGCTGGTGTAGAGATCTACTTGTCTTCCAGTTGCCCAGGACTAGCTGTGGAAGTAAGTTCCCTGGAATGGTTATTCTGGAGTAATCTGCTTCATCCTTCTGTCTCTCCTTGCCCTCCATGTCGGGGAGCAGGATGGGGAGGGGGGGTGGGCAGTTTCAGAACTCCCCAGGGTGTGAACCAACATTTTCTCCAGCAGAATGTCATGTGAGGGCATATAAGATGTAATGTAGGGACATGAGTGAAAGTAAAATGTGAATAAAGGAATCTGAGCTTATGTCAAAAGACACAGGACACAGGAAACTCCCAGTCACTTGCAGTAGGCCGAGGGAGTAGCATAGTGGATTTCCCCATCCCCTCCCTGCCGAGACTGTCATTAGCACATGTTTATGAATACTGTCCAGTGATTGCAGGGATAAATTGAGTCAGCCTGGCACCAGAAAGACAGACCAGTTACTCAGAGCACACCCACAGAAAAGCAGTATCCCCATGTTGTTCCAAAAAAGGGATCATAACTTCACTGACCATCAATGTGAGTGCTCTATGATGCTTTTCCTTCAAGAGATCTGTCACTGTTTCAGTGAGCTCGCTCACCTAACCAGGTGAGGATCTCTTACTGATAACTTCACAAACTCTTCATCAATTACTCTTCATCAATTTTTGGGTAATTTAGGGATATTTTGGGGTGGTGGTATTGAATCTGTTCTGTTGTGAAATTCCAAGTCCTCCATATTGGAGAACTGCTCCTCAGAAACCATTGTTATTTTAATAGGCTAACAGGAGTGAGAGAAGGAATTTTAACCCCCCAAAAGAGATCAGATGGTACATCAAACCTTTCCATCTCTTGATTTATCCTATCGTTCTTTTAATCTGAATACTTTCTCTGTTCATCATGGTCTTCTCAATGCTATTTATCTTTTAAGGCTCCAACCATGTGTTCTCAAAGCACACTGTTTGGGTCATTTCTGTCGCAGTCACCTGGGGTGTTGGCTAGAAATGCAGACCCACTGCATAAATCAGAATCTCTAGGGATGGTCCAGAAATCTAAATTTTAACAAGCTCCCCAGGCATCTTTCATGCATGCAGAAGTTTGCAAAACACCATTCTACTCAAATTCTGTGACGTCGTTTTCATTCCCCCAGAAAACCAACATACTTTATCTGTCTTTGAAATTTCTAAAAAAAGTTTGCTTTTGTATCCTTCCTGTAACATTTATAATATAAATATATAAATATTATAATATTATAATTTTTCATAACAAAATGATCGGTGCACTTGTTTTATTCCCTCTATAATAGGGATAAGCTTCTTGCAAACTAGGCCTGTGTATCTCAGAGCATCTGGCATGGAGCTTTGCTTCAAGCAGGTGCTCAATTCTTATCTCTAAGAATGCATGAAATTTTACCTCCAGGCCTTTCCCCTCCTCTTCTGTCAGTGCACTGTGAACATAAGCTACAGTATAACTCCAAAATGCTTGTACCATATTAAAATAAATGAACTGCTTAGAAAACCTCTTGCTTGAACTAAGCTTAGTTCACAGAATTTGGTCCCAGATAAATAGTTGACTCAGGCTTTTTTGTTCTCTGTAAATCGCCTTATCAGCAGAAGGTTTATTTTTGAAACGCATGGCTCACTATAGTGGAAAGTAGTCACTTGAATCAAGAACTGAAGAACGATTCATGGCTCAGGTCATAAAAATTACCTATATGTCTGTCACCGGTGAATCATTTATGATGTCCTCAAGTACAGTTAGAATTTTCCAAAGGTTAACTTTGGATGCCCATTTTTAGAGTGTGTGTGTTTGTTTAGGATATGTCAAGCTACAAAAAAGGGCATTTTCTTCAAATGCCACTGTTTAATTTCTACAAAATCCAAGTGGATGAAGGAAGCATTCTCAAATTGAAGATCGTAAGCATGGCTTCAACTTCAGTTGTTCAGGGCAATTATGAGGTGTGTTCCCTGGTACCTGGTTTTTCTGAAATCAGGATATCACCTAACCCCTTTAAACATGTGTTGCTATAGAATTAAATGACTTGAGTGATTTATTTTGCTTTCTAATATTGGTAAGGCATGATGCTTTTCCTTCTCTTTTGCAAGTCAGATAAAATTCAGTAGAACACATACACACAAAATATAACTGAAGTACCGATTTGAAAAAAAAAACTCCCATAAATAACCTTATTGTGGTAACCATTTTGCAATAAAAATGTGTATCACATCATCAAGTTGTACACCTTAAACTTACACAATGTTGTTTATCAATTATATTTCAGTAAAGCTGAGAAATAAAGCTTAGCAGAGAGAGGATAGATTTCTCTAAGCCTGTTATAAATATTGTAGGAACCTTAATTATCATTCAATACTGCATTTAAATAAGGCATTAAATAAGTATTAGTGCAATTATATTAATAAATTACACTAGAGCTGACATTAAAATCACATCCATCATAGAAAGGATATCACAAATTTTTACTTTTACAGGGGTGGAGTAGATACACTTTTGCAGGGATGGAGAAGATACCCTTGAATATTTTATAGATGTATGCCTTTCTCAAATGATAGGGAAGGAAAACATTTTAGGGAGAAAACCTGTTAGGCACGAAAACTACAAAAGTCCCAGGCTCAAATAAAAGGTGAACACAGTATTTTGAATACAAAAGAAAAGTCACTTATTAACATGCTGTCAGAAAGTAATAGACATGCAGAAAAATAAACTGTCAAATGTTAGCATGTGCACATTTTAAAATATAAAGACTCTCACAATCAGATACCCTCTGAAGAATTCCAAGAAAGCTGACTCTCCCCTAATCAACTCAATTGGCTATTTTCTCTAACCCGACAGTGTTCACCATCCAACCTTACCTGGGTCATTTGCGTGACCCAGGCCTAAATGGGGCAGAATTCCTACAGAACATTTCTAAGTGTGTCTCCTGGCTTCCTGTCTTCTCCCTGCCTCCCCTCCAACTCTAAGATTCCATCCTACACACCTCTGCTAAAATGATTCTTTTCAAACTGTTTTCATCAAGTCACTCCTCTGCTTGAACATTTAGAGTAATTTTCCATAAGTTGTTATATAAAATCCCAACCTGTCTTGCAATAACATCTTTCACCAACCGGACTGCCCCTTCCTCTAACCAAACAAATATTCATCACTCTCAGAAACATGTGAGCCTCTGCACCTTGCATAACTTGCTTCCTAATTTTAGAAAAATTCTGAAAGATTTTCCAGAAGGATCACCAGATGCCCTTTCAAAGGAATGCTGGATGCTATCTAGGCTACTCTTCAGGGATTATTTTATTTTGTGGGGTGTTACCTTTGATTGTCTTCAGCTGGCGTATTTTGCGCTTTTATGGAGATAAAGATGGACATTTAGAGGGCAGATGGCAATGCATGGATGAGAAGTCATGGTATTTCCTGTCCACAGCAATGCAAACAAGTCTTGCTCACGGCAGTGTAGAGAGTTGGATGTTGTTAAAAGATCATTAATGAGGGACCTAGTAGGATATGATAAGATGTTCAAAGGAGCTCAAAGAACTACACATACCTAACGCCATCAGGAATGCTGATATGAATTTCTTAGATGAAAAACTGCCAAGCTGGTCAATATCTACCAGCAGTAATCAACCAGGTCTCCAGCAAAACAACTTACATTTCTATGGACAAGTATCTTGCTTTACTTTCAAATATTCTATAATTTGTTGGAAACTGTTCTAGGCACTAGAGATATAGGAATAAAGAAAACAAAATGTCTGCTTCCTTGGAGCTTATATTCTACCTTGTATGTGTGTGGTTAGAATCAGATATTAAATATGTAAATATATAATATGGCCTTTAGAGACATGTGCTTTATCAATGAAGAAATCCAAACCAGGATAATAATGCTAAGTAATGTAGAGTATTAATTTCTATGGAGTTATCAGGAATGGTCTCTGCTAAGGTGATATTTCAGCAGAAATCTGAAGGAAGAAAGGGAGTATATCATAAGGCTATGGGCTGTATATATGTATTTTTCTCTCCCTTCAATTCCCATAGCCTCATAATACATGTGGAATCATGTTATACGATATATATATAGAATACTAAGTGCAAAGGCCCTGAGGCAGGAGTTGGAATAGAATGAGTCCCAGGAAGAGAAGTCCTGAGGAGTGACCCAGAGTGAGGGTAGGCAGGCAGGTATGGGAAGACCAAGATAAAACTTTTTGTCCTTTTTCAGGACGATTTTTTTTTTTTTCTTCAAGAGAAATGGAGAATCACTGGAGAGTTTGAGCAAAGGTGGAACATGATCTGACATGGGAAACATTCTGGCTGTGATGAGGTAAATAGTTTAAAGGAGTCACGGGTAAAACAGGGAGATAACACAGGAAGTGTTATGGGTTGCACTGTGTCCCCACAAAGGATATGTTGAAGTTCTTACCAGCCCCTCACTCAGATACCTGTAAATATGACTTACTTTGTAAATAGAGTCTTTGCAGATTTCATCAAGTTAGCATACGGTCATACTGGATCAGGGTGGTCTAATCCAATGCCTGGTGTACTTCCAAGAAGGAAATTGGGGCATATATAGAGAGAAGGCCATATGATAACAGATGGATATTGGACTTATGTTGCCTAATTCAAGGAATGCCAGCAACCACCACAAGCTAGGAAGAGACAAGATTCTAGATCCTCTCCTGAAATATTCAGACAGAACACAGCCCTAATAACACTGATTTTAGACTTTAAGCCTATATAAATGAGAAAGTGAATTTCTCTTGTTTTCAATGACTCAGTTTGTGGCACTGGTTTTTATGGAAGCCCTAGGAAACGTGTACAGAAGGTCATGGTCATTAATTCATGTGAGAGATGATGGCATTGGCCAGCTTGGTACTAGTGGTAGTCATTATGATGTCAGCACACAGGGTCTGAGGACCCAGACAGGGTCCTGCAGGACCAGCCAAAAGGGTCCTTGGCTTCATACAGGATAGAAATCAAACATGAGCCCGCAGGAGGAGAGAGCAGAGTTTATTGAAGATGGAGCAGGTACAGACAGACTGAGTGTCTTGGAGACTGAGAAAGGAAAGGAGGGGGTCTCATCTTTGTTTGGGGTCTGTGGGCTTTTATTGGCAATTGTAGTCTGGTGCACATGTCCTCTCAAGCGTTCGGGAATTAGTCAGATCAAGGACAGGGTCCAGGGGTCCGTCACAAGTCACTTATTCCCTGAAGCCAGGGGTCTTGGTGTTGAGATGTCTACTGCTGGTGGTCTGGATATATGTATGATGGCTTCATCTGATCAATCTCACCTGGTCCTTCTTTAGATGTTGCCTATTCTAGAGAAATCATTAAACTCTTGTCCCTTACAAGGAGGACATGCTCTGTTTGCATTCTGAGGCATATGTAGAGTGGAGTGGGGTGGGAGTGCAGGTCCTAGCAATGATAGATGCCAGATAAGAAGCAAAGGGGAAAAAAAAAAACCAACCCAGCTTTTTCTCTCATGGGGTCCCTTGAGTTTCCTTGTCTCAATAAGGGGGAAGTGGTTCTATCTTTAAAAAGATAAAATCAACAGGATTTGCTGATGTACATGTGGTCTGATGAAGAAGAATTAGAAGTAATTCAAGAACAAATGCAGCCTATTATTCTTAAGAATTGAACTCAGGAAAAGTTGGTAGCCATATTTCTTAACTATAATGACAGATACCTAGGATAATTATTTTACTGCAAATTTGCAGTGGAGACCAAGCCTAGAAGGGTCACTTATAATGAGCACTATCCATTATTGACCTCATTCTAGGTACTAAGCTTTTAATACACATTGTATCATTTAATCCTCCCAAGACACCTGAATAGTAGGTATTATTACCCTCATTTTACTAATAATTACCTTCATTTCACCCATAGATGTTTTGTGTGCACTCAAGGTAACATTAAAAGAAAGGTTGAAACTCAGATTTTCCTAACATCAGCATCAACTTCTATTAAAAAGTGAACTATAAGGAATAAAACAATGTTTCTGAGAAATTTGGATGCTAAATAGAATGTTTCCTTTTATTTATTGTTTAGCTTAAGATGTTTTTAGTATATTCTTTGAATTCATGGAATACTCCTACTCTTATTGTTTTTGTATCTTTATGGAACCTAATTTGCTAGTAGTTCTCTAGGTACACATACACACTCAAAAGAATACCCACCGGATTTAAACAAATTTACGAAGTGGCCCTTGTTGGTATTGAAGACTGAGATTTTTGTAATTTGCATTATTCAATGTGGTGTCACCTGCTTATAAGGTGGCTAAGTCATAGTTCATTACATTTGTATAATACTTTGTAATGTATTCTCACACTTGTCCCAATAACACTGACAAAGTAAAGAATAGTTCTGTTATCTGTGCTGCATATGAAATCACCCTAAAATTCAGCAGCCAAAAGCAATCTAATCACTTTTAATGATCTCTCATGGATCTGGCGGCAAACTGAGGGCAGGTGATTCTCACCTGGGGTGTCTCCTGCAGTTGCAATCATACTTGGCTGTGTCTTCCATGTGCAGAGTTGGTACGGGCTGCAGCCCTACCTGGGCTATTGCCTTAAACACCTATACATAGCCTTTCCCTCACACACGGAGGGTAGACTCCCAGTGAGAGCATCCAAAGAGATAAGTAGAAGGGGAATGTTTTTTAAGGACTAGGCCTGGAAACTGGAACCCTGTCACCCCTCTTGAATTCTGTTGGTCAATTGCAGAGCTTAGTTGTAGGAGGAACATAAACCCTACCTCTCCACGAAAGAGTGTGAGTTCTAGAATCACACTGAAAACTGCCACCAGAGGAAAAACTTAATTGCATTTTATAATGAAAAAAGTGAGAGTTGAAAAATTAGGAATCTTGCCTAAGATCCCAAAGTGAAATAGTGTTGTAGTCGAGACTGGAACCAAATTTTCCTAGTTGTTGCGCTCTCTCTCGTAAAAAAGAGTGGAATAGAGTTTTGGAGAAGTATGTATCTGGAGTCAGACTGAGTATGAATTTTAGGTCTTTCTAGCTCTGCCTTGAGAAAGTAACTTGACCTCTCTTGCCTTAGTGTTGTCATCTGTGAAATGACTTAATAATAGTAACTAACATAGGAAATTGAGAAGATTAACTGAGCATATATACATTAAAAACCCACAATGATGCCTGGAATAGAGTAAGCCCTCAACAAAAACTACTGTTTTTATACTTTTCACATCTGCCTGGGAGTATTTATGGAGTAATTTGGTAATTTTGTGGTCTAAGTTTAGCACGCATGGGTGAAATGTATGACAAATGGCAGGAATGTACCGGTTTAAAATGTGATGTGATGGGTGTTATTCCAAGTGGTTAGTTACCTTTGTTCTGTGCTTTCATTTCACTGAATCATACCTTGATTATTATATTTCCTGCATTGCATAGAAATAATCCCTCTATCGTTTGTCTCCCTACTAGCATGTCAGCACATGGAGGGCAAGACTATTTTTGCTCATCTTTGAGTCTTTGTGACTTGCCCAGAATCTGGTATATACTAGGAGTTCAATACATTTGTTAAATAGATACACAGAAGGGCAATATACTGAGCTGAAAAACAGAAGTAAGGGAAGGCCATTACTTTCTGTAAGGATTTTCCTTCGTGGGACTTTCAGGGTTACCACATTCTGGAAATATCAGAGTAAGGACAAGAGAAGGAAGTACAGATTGGAATAATAACTAAACAATCCAATTACTTCAACACTCATTCATTTATTCCTTCACCAAAGACATTAATTTCTTTTTTATCTCCTTACAAACGTATTAATTTTCAATTACCATTATTTTAGCGATAATTCATTATAAATTATATTGTCCAGCCACTCTGGTTCTGGTTCAGGACTCAGAAGAATGCTTATACTCGAGAAAAAAGAAATGCCTTACCTTTTGAACTCATTATCAGGTCTGGTAAATGTTAAATCTGCAGTCACCCCAAGAGAACAAAAGAACTGTCCTGCTCTATGTATTTAGGAATTTAAATGTATTTTAAAATTTGTATTTTGTTTTAATTTATAATAGCATTTATCTTTCCCATGATGTCAGTAATCCCCTGAGAAATAACAGAATGATTCAGAATTCCAATCCCTGGAGTCACTAGGAGAAAAAAAAAAAAAAAAAATATATATATATATATAAATTACAATAAGACTCTAAAATCCCCCAGATTGGTAACTGAATGAATGAGATTTTGATGCAAAGGTAAGTCTGTTGACACATTTCAGTGCTGCCCTTTTTGAAATGTATGGGAGAGTCCTGCCTTGTTGCATATTACATAAGGTGGCCATTAAACACAGATTATTTTTCAAAAGAGAGACAGAGATTAATGAGTAAAACCATAGTAAGGCATTAAATGAGTCTGGTGAGAGAGCTCACGTAAAGAAACAACAAAAATATTCATGAAATAAGAATAATTGCAAAGTGATTATTGAATGATAAATTTGAGAAGAAGGACCTTATCTAAAACCAGATATTATTGTAGTGAACATTTTTTTTTAATAATACTTTAAGCAATTTTTTGACAATTTGGTTTGGGATGTAAACACGAAAAATGTTTGCGTGGGTGTTTTCTTAATATTTTTTGAGTTTCCATCAACTTTTCTGTCTGTAGTCAGCAAGTTCTAGATCATAGTTAAGAGGAAAAAAAATGAAGAAAATATCTTCACTTCTGGCTCTCTTACATTGTCTCCTTTTTTCCATCCTGCACACTGAAAATATAGGGAAAGCTTGATGCTCAGGGAATATTCTTCTTGGATTAGTTCAATATAAGTATTTTTCCTTCTATGAGTAAATACTTGGTTCTCTAGGGATTTAAAAATCTCTCATAAGAAAAATTACTCAATTACCCCCTGAATCAGTTACTGTTATTAGAAGGGCACTGACCAGCTGTTCTCCCCGGGGGGCAGAATTGGAAGAAAGAAATTTACAGAGGAAATGGGACGTTATGAGGAAGGAAACCTTCCTGATGACAAAGTTGATAGAAGCCTCAGGGATTCAAGATTTCTCCCTAGAGTAAAAATGGCCCAGTAGATGAAAGCTAGGCTGGAACCTCACCTTGTTTCCTGACTCTGCACCTCCCTAGCCAAGTCTGTATCCTTGGACAACATGAGAGTTCTTGGCTTCTGTTAAATCAGCTAGAAAGGTGGGATAATAATACTTAGTTCTGAGGGTTATAGTGTGTATTTTAAAATAATGTGTATAAAAGTATTGGCATAGAATGGACAGCCAATAAATGGTAGCTGCAATTGTCATTACTATCACAGATCGAGAGCATGTAACGTCATGTCAGTTCAAAGTGGGTTTCCCCAGGTTTCATTTGGAGGAAAGGAAGCTTGGCAACTAATATACTTGTGGTTCTAAAAAATATATATTGATAATGATGATTTGTCATTTAATTATAAGAGAGAGGGCTCTCAATATCTACTGGAGGTGGAAATGCGCATTTCTTTAATGGCATCTCATAATGTGCTGCTGCCCATATCCTTGCCATTCTAATTTACAGTAATATTATGTTAATTTTATGCTTGTAATCTTAGATTGAAGTAAGTGCCAGATTTTAGAGAAATAAATGACAAAATACATTTCTTTCAGGGTATGTTTACATAGAAACATACTTAAATACTTCAAATGATTATATTTGGCATGTACCTCTATAAACCCCAATCGTATTTTTCTCAGCTTGATCTTCTTTCATGCACTTTTGCTGGTAATATATGGATGTATAAGAGAAGTATTTTCTGGGGCGGCTGGGTGGCTCACTCAGTTAGGCATTGAACTCTTGGTTTCAGCTCAGGTCTCATCTCAGGGTCCTCAGGTTGGACCCAGCCTCCGACTCCCCACTCAGCAGGGAGTCTGCTTTAGTTTACTCTCCCTCTCCCTCTGTCCCTCCCCCCTGCTCTCGCTCTCTCAAACAAATAATTAAATATTAAAACAAGAGAAAGTATTTTGTTTTTTAAAACAATATTATGAGTTTTTTAGAAGAGCTATAAAGAACACCAAGTCTTTTTAAAATTTACATTGTGATTAAAATAGTTTTATTCTTTAAGTTTTACTATAATTTTTCTGCAATTAGAATATAGAAATTATATCAACATTTATTGTGTGAAGAGCCCAGAACTACATACTTTGAAATCCATATAAATGCAAACAATATGCATTTCCAAGGCATGGCAAAGTAAAAATACTAAATTAGATTAATCTATAAAAGGATCTAATGATAACCGGCTTTTGCTAGAAGATGAAAACAGTTATGGTTTTCTTATCACAGAAATATTCTTCCTTAAACTGGGTAATCAGTATTTTTTTTTTTTTTTGAAGATATTAAGGAAGGAGATAAATCCTCCATCTTCTGGGTAGAAGTTGGTTTTTATTTGTCCCTTTTTCTTTTCTGTGGCACTCTCCAGCTTTTCTATCAGAGAAGTTAAATGGAGTGTGTTTTAGATTGCCCTTGCTGACAATATTTAATCAATTAAGAAGTATTTACAATGTGCTCTGTACTGTGATAAGTACTCAAGAGACTAATCCAGAAAGAAAAGACATGACACTTGTCAATGCCACAGTTATTGAAATAGTTCTTGGGAGGGCAAGATTTATTCATAAGAAGTTACTTCTATGCAACGATTTTTTAATCTCTCTTCATATATTCCATTCCTTTAATCATCCTTACACGAAAAATTTATTGAAACATACAATGTGCTAGAAATGTGGTATGTTTAGAAGTCACAATAAATAAAATAAATGGCTCCTGCCCTTGAAGATAATGTGGCAATGATTATGAAGGCGTTATATACAAAGAATTCTACAGAGAATAGAACTCGAATGTTCTTTCATACACACATGAAAGGTAAATGGGTGAGGTGATGGATGTGTGAACTCCATGCGGGGAATCCTTTCCTAATGGACGTATATATCAAATATATCAAATATTTCACAATTTTCTCAGTTACACCTCAGTAAAGCTGAAGAAAAGAAAGAAAGAAAATGATTACAAAGTTGCTGGCACAAAACTAGGTTCATACATTCCTGGTCCCCTCCCAAGCTTTGGGGGTATACTGTATTGTGAAGCTTCCCAAAGTATAAGCTCAGTTAGCTTTGTGGAAAATCAACCTCTGGCTAAGGTCTAAATGCTACAAAGTTATATTATCTCTGTCAGTTACATTCCCACCTCTCCACAAGCATTCAGATCTATTGTCCTATGGCTGTTCTCTCCTCCCCAACTGTGATTAGTTCCTGAAAGATCAGTTTACTTTGACATCCTCCAGGAAGACTGAGGTCCTAGCAAGAAGCCAGTACATTTTTTAAATCTTTTTTTTTTCTTTTTTAGATTTTATTTATTTGAGAAAGAGAGAGAGCAGGGGCCAGGGAAGGGGCAGAGGGACAAGCAGACTCCTGGCTGAGCATGGAGCCCATTGCGGAGCTCAATTGCAGGACCCTGAAATCATAACCTGATCTAAAATCAGATACTTAATCAACTGAGCCTCCCAGGTGCCCCCCATTTTTAAAGTCTTAAACACAAAATTCAAGAACAAAATCTTAATGTTTCACAAATATATCACCCAGACTTTAAAAAAATCATAGTTATAAAAACAAGATGTTTTAATAATAAAAATAATAATCAATATTTATTGAATAACTACTGGATATCACATAATCTTCTGTTTGATCCTCATGAAAAGAAGAGAAGCACAGAGGAGTTAAATAACTTCTCCAAGTTGGAAAGCTGGAAGCAGCTGGTAAATGGTAGGGCTGAGGCTTGGATCTCGGCACCTTGGCTCCAAAACCTATGCTCTTTTTTTTTTTTTTTTAATCTTATTTATTTGACAGAGAGAGATCAGACGTAGGCAGAGCAGCAGGCAGAGAGAGAGGGAAGCAGGCTCCTTGCCGAGCCGAGAGCCCGATGCGGGGCTCGATCCCAGGACCCTGGGATCATGACCTGAGCCAAAGGCAGAGGCTTAGCCCACTGAGCCACCCAGGTGCCCCAAAACCTATGCTCTTAACCATTGGGTCACTGTACTGCTTCTTGTGAAATTATTCATGTTATGAATTTGTCAAAGTGATCGATGCCAAGCACACAGATGTGCCTTTGTAGACGTTTTACTGAACAGTTAAGGAATGAGTTTATGAAAAGAGAGACCGGTTAGTGGACTAGTCACCAATTCCTGAGCCTCTGCTATATACTAGTATATCTGTGTTCAGCAGACATTTTCCTTTCTGTTTTTTTTTTAAAGGTTCTTTTTTTTTTTTTTAAGATTTTATTTAGTTGGCAGACAGAGATCACAAGGAGGCAGAGAGGCAGGCAGAGAGAGAGGGGGAAGCAGGCTCCCTGCTGAGCAGAGAACCTGATGCGGGGCTCGATCCCAGGACCCTGAGATCATGACCTGAGCCGAAGGCAGAGGCTTTAATCCACTGAGCCACCCAGGTGTCCCCCTTTCTGTCTTTCTTGACATGCTCCCAATTCCTTTCTTGAGGAGAAGAGTATCTGAGGAATTGATGATTGAACCCCTGAAGATAGGAGCCATCTTTTGGTTGGTTGATCTGGAAAATAGCATACAAAGGATGGTCTACCAGCACCCTTCAGATCCTCATAGGATGGGATGGCTGGAATTATGACACTCTGTCTTCCCCTGACCAAATACATGCTTGAGTCCCATATACTCCACTTTGATCCTCTTCCTTTGCCTCCTGTGGATCTCACTTCAAGGTAGACTTTGCAAGCACAGATGTTCTCAGAGGCAATGGATGTAAGACCATTGCCTGAATGAGGTGGAGTCAGACCATGGGGAATGCTGGGGAATATGGAACTCTGAAGTATACACATGGTGATCCTAGAGACATTAAAATTCAATTTAAAAACCAGACAAACAGCAAACACCATGCTAAACAGACAGAACCCCCAAACAGACTCAGCTTCTTTATATCCAGTCAATCACAGTTTGAAAGTCAGTTTTAATCACGTCTCTCTTCTTCTCCCATAGCAGAACCATTTCCGTTAGCTCCCAGAGTGAAAGCAGATTATCTAGAAACCAGAACCAGAAACTAGATTATCTAGGTAGGCTCAATCTAATCATGGGAACTTTAGGAGCACAGAATTTCCTCCATCTGGAAGAAACAGAAGGAAAGTCAGAGTCATTCAAAGGTAAGAAGTAATTGATACCCACTGCTGGTGTGGAGTTGGAAAGGATGACGAAAGGAGAAATGCACGTGGTCTGCGGGAACTGAGAGATGCTCCAGGCTCATCAGCAAGGAAACAGAAACCTCATATTTACAACCACAGGGAAATAACCAAATAATTTTTTTCCAAATAATTATTATTTCCACAAGAGAATAATCTAATAACCTGGATGAGCTTGGGGTAACTCTTTCCCATCACCTTGACTTCCTCCTCATGAAGCTAAGCAGAGAACTCCCCCCTCCCCACCCCTGCCCGGAACTGCATTGTGCTTGGATTTCTGCCCCACAGGAAATATGGATAACAAATGGGTGTTGTTTGAAGCAGCTCAATTGTTGGCAGTTTGTTGTGACAGCAATATAACATTAATCCACAAGTCCCATTTCCACTTCTCCTTCTGTCTTACAAAATGACAACTCAGACTTCAGCATTATATTAAAGGAATTATTTAATTTCTGCTGGTCCCATAGGGCAAGTGGGAAGTGGGGAGCTCTGGTTTTGTGGCTGGGTGGAAGTCTCAGGCAATCGATGGGAAACCTCAAGTTTTCTCTCTCTGCACTGGCGATGGCCATGGCCAGTTTTTCCTTTCAATTATATCAAATAAAAACTTCTCACCAAGGATATAATTCATTTTATTTTTAAGACTGCATAGTTCATTTTGAGCTACACATTTTTTTCCCATTTCTCATTTAATCCTTTATTGTTGACAAGTATTATTTTTTACCATTTTTTCACAGATGGTGACACTTGCAGAAGAGCCCAGCAACCGGTAGTGTAGTGGGATTCAAATCCAAGTCTCACGGATTCTACAGATGGTGGGAAGAAGATGGGCTTCTTCATTACAAAATATTAGACAGTTGGGGTGAAGTAGAACTGCCTCTCAACTCAGGTGTGATAGCTCCCCGCCCTTCAATATAACCATTTTTCCATTTTCATAAGAGAATGTTCCCCCTCTAGTGTCTGTAACTAGATTTTTTCCTGTCAGCTGAAATTTGGAGCATCGGAACCCTTATCTAATTTCTACGGGGCATTTGTTATTTTATTAAAGTGTCTATAAATTCAAAAGGCATGCACTAATCTTGTATAGAATACAGTGTCTTTATGTGCTTCCACAAAACATCACCTATGACTGCAAAGAAGCTGGGCAGCCTGCCTCCGCACATCCCCTTCCTCCCAGCCAGTTTCCATTGTTCCATTCTTTTCATTCTTCTGGACTGGAAAGCCCATCTCAGGGGGATTGCTGATTTTTCTCCCACTGGATTATAAACTCCATGAAAGCAAAAGCCATAGCATCTTCCAGAATACCCCCCTGGAACATATACAGTAGGAACCCAATACCTATTTGTAGAAGAAGTTAAATGATGCAATCCCATCATTTAAAAAAAATAGAGGAGTAAATATGGTATTGTTTCATTGGCATGGGGTTTTGCTCTAACATTACGCACCTGGTGATTTATTTTTATTTTTTTATTTTTTTTTATTGTGTGGGAAAGCAGCTACTGAAAATCCCCAGCCATATTCAGGCTGGTATCCACTCTTTGCTCTGCATCCTTTGATTTATCCTCTAACTTTTACCTCATTTCTTTTGTTGTTGCTGTTTTTGCTTGCTCGTCTATGGTTTTGGTGTGTATTTTTATGCACTTGCTATTTGACTGAGGAAGGACAAACTCTTCTAGGTTAGGGAGTGGGATGTGTCTAAAAGTCATAATGCAGCTAAGTGAATGCTTGCCTACCTGATCTGAGCTCAGCCCCACCAGCCTATACAGAGCCTTTGGGTAAATGAGACCTGAAGGGGTCACCCCCACTTGCATCCTCTGTTATTTTTATGCACTGCACCATCTGACAAACCACACACAGTGATTCCTCCTGGGCAGATGTCACAGATAGTAGACTGACACCTGTTTTAGACAATTGCCTAAGAACACTTCTGGCCTCTTGTCCAGTTTTCTTTTTCTTGAACTCATGTCCTAGCTCTAGACTTTTCTCTCTCCATACCTCTACTCTGGAATCTGCCTCTGATAGCCTCAGATTTTTTGGGCCTCTGAATTACCTCCTGCCATTTTGGTTTCAGGCATGTTTGCAGGTTTTGGGCTTTTTGTTTTGTTTTGTTTTGTTTTGTTTTTCTTGTTTTCTCCTTTAGCCTCCACGACCCTGATAGCTAAGAGTAGAACTCGAAACTCTGATCTCAGCCCAGCAGAAGGCGCAACCCCACTCAGCAGCAAGCCTATCGTGTCTGTCTATGGGAAGAGTGGGGATTCAACCAACACCATGCTCTAAAATGACTTAAATATCTCAAAGAACAACTTGAAATGCATCCATGTGATCAGAAGCATCAGGCAAAGGTAATGTCTGAATGATGTCCTAAATGGCCACAGGGACCTAAGTGCATAAACTATATGGCACATTTAATCACTTTTGAAGAAAAATAATGCATTGAGCCAGCTGAAAAGTAAAAATTAGCACATCATAAAAAGTTTCATTATGTGGGAATGGAAATCTTACCTTATGTTCAAAACATAACTCATGAATGCGTATCATACTAAAAGTGGTCATTATTCCTCTTTGGTTGTGCAAAGTGGCTACAGGTGAGCAGATGCATCAGGACATCTGCCACACTTAAATAATCATACTCATTAAAGTGCTCTAGAGAAGGAATTATTATTAATAAAGCCTTCCCCTTTTAATATTTATCCCCAGGGCTATCATTTCTAAAGGTATTGTGATTAAAAAAGAATAAAAAAATTTGGACAAAGACTAAGACTCTCTTCCAACTCTGCCCAGAGTTGGCAGAGCCTCTTTAAATAATGCAAATACCTGTGCTGAAACATCACTGTCTCCAGAAATTCTCTTTCCACCATCCATCACCGTCATGATGTTTTCATCAGCTGCTTCTAATGATTTTGTTGCTGCTTCTGACTTGAAATTTTAAGGAGATGGATGAATTGATAAATGGATGAATGAATGCATGCTAAGTTAGAACTGTCTTGTTCTCAGTGGATGGAAGTCACTCAGATAGCACTGATGGGATATGTGAGGAAGGAGAGTGCTCTTCTTTGCCCAGACTAATGCAACTCTGTAGTGTTATAACTCAGTGATTCCAACTGATGGGAGACAGACGGCTGCAGTGAACACTGAGGAATTTAAAATAGTTCACAGTTTAAGTTACATGGCTAGAAAATGTAGTTAGGAGTATTTGGCTTTCTAGCCTTATGAATTTATTTTCCCTGTAAGTGTAACTTTAAAATTTATGTGAACAAAAGTAGTGAATCAAAATCATTAAAAAAATCTGAAAAGTTGAAATATTTCTTTTCCTAATCCAAACTTCTGATAAGCAATTTCACTCATTGATGATAACCATTATGAAAATCTTTTATGTATCTTTCTAAAAATACATATAAGCATAAAGAAGTTTATTCTGATTAGTTTGTGTGTGTGTGAATCCTTTCTTATTTACACTAATGGGATTCCATTAAATAAACTATTATGTATTTCACTTTTATCAGTTAATACCATGGTTTTTTTAAAAGATTTTATTTATTCATTTGCCAGAGAGAGAGATGGAGAGCACAAGCAGGAGGAGCTGCAGGCAGAGGGAGAAGCAGGCTCCCTGCTGAGCAAGGAACCCAATGCAGGACTCGATCCCAGGACCCTGGGACCATGACCTGAGCCAAAGGCAAACACTTAGCTGACTGAGCTTCCCAGGCATCCCAAGAACATGTTTTTAAAGTTATATTTATTTTAGGGGGAGAGAAAGAGAGAGAGAGCATGCATGTAGGTGCTCACATGAGTGTGGGGAGAGGGAGAGAATCCTCAAGCAGAATCCCCACTGGGCACAGAGCCTCATGTGGGTCTTGATTCCACAATACTAAGATCATGACCTGAACGAAAATCAAGACTCAGACGCTTAACCAACTGGGATACCCAGGTGCCCCAATAACATATTTAGAAATTATTTTATCAACCAATCAAAATGTACTTCATTTTTTATATTTTCAAAATGTATTTCAATTATATTTAAAGCAACAGTAAAAATTAAAATTTCCCCTCCTCTCTCCACATGCATATCTAAAAATCAGCAATTTTAAAAAATGTTTTGTTTGCTTTAAATTCCTTTGGTGGTTACTTTCAAGTCACTAAATTATATGAGTGAACTTCTATTATTACCTTTAAATAATCACTATCAACTCCCTTTCATGAAATGAGTATTTGGATGATTTATATTGATTCTCTTCCTTCTCCTTTTTTTTCTTTTAATTGTTTACAGTTGAAATGTGCCTTATGTCTTTTCGACTTTATTAAGATATAATTGACCTATAACATCATGTAAGTTTAAAATGTACAAAATACTTGGGATTTAGGATATGTATATATTGAAATATGATTATTACAATAATTTTAGCTAATACCTCCATCATATCACATAATCACCATTCCCTTTTTGTGGTGAAAAAATTTAAAATCCACTTTCTTGTAATTTTCAAGTATACAATACAGCACTGTTAACTATAATCAGTATAAATGTTAACTATAATCACAATGTTGTGTGTTAGATCCCCAGAATTTATTCATCTTTTAGTTGGAAGTTTGTACTCTTTGACCAACATCTCCTCATTTCAGCTCCTGGTAACCACTGTTCCACTCTCTGGCTTTTGTAGATTCCACATATAAGTTATCTCACACAGTATTTGTCTTTTTCTGCCTGATTCATCACACTTAGCATAATCCCTTCAGGGTCCATCCTTGTAGTTTCAACTGACAAGATTTCCTTCTTTCTCATGGCTGAATAATATTCCATTGTAGGTAGACACCACATCTTCTTTATCCATTCATCAGTTGACAGACCGATTATTGCCATAGCTTGGCTATTATGAATAACACTACTATGAACATGGAAGTACAGATATACTTTTGATATCTTGTTTTCATTTTCTTTGGATATACATCCAAGTGGGACTGTAAAAAATTTAAAAAAAAAGAAGAGGAAAAGAAAAACAATCAACAAAGGAAAAAACATCTTATGGATGGGAGAAAATATTTGCAAATCATGTATCTGAGAAATGGTTAATATCCAAAATACATTTTAAAAACTGATCGAACTCAATAACATAAAAAAAATCTGATTGAAAAATGGGCAAAAGAACTGAAAATAATTTTTCCAAAGAGGACATACAGATGGCTAGCTGGGACAAGAAAAGGTGCTCAGCATGGATTACAACATCAATTGTCAGGGAAATACAAATCAAAACCACAATGAGGTATCACCTGACACATCAGAATGGCTAGAATAAAAAAAAAAAAACAAGGAAAACAAGTGCTGGCAAAGATGCGGAGAAAAGGAAACCTTCATGAACTATTGGTGGGAATGTAAATTGGTGCAGCCACTGTGGAAAACAGTATGGAGTTTCCTCAAAAAATTAATAATAGAACTAACATATAATTCTCATTTTTCTCCTAATTTTTGATACTTATATTGATCATTTTTGCAACTTTGATTAATATATTTATGACTATTTCTTGTTCTCATGAACTTTAATCAGTATCCAAAATCCCCTCTAGTGTTCTTCCTTTTGAGAGAGAAACAGACCTACAATCTATCCTCCTTTACTTTCATAACTTTCAAAAGTTTTGTTAGAATGTGACTTTACAGCTATGAACATCAATTGCCAGATAGCTTGGTTGGTAAGTGCTATCATGTGACAAAAATTTTGCTAATATTACATAAGTGGAAATAATGTCTGTTAGCTTCAATATCCTTACTTATGAGAAAATCTCTGCCATCTATCCTCTTCCTCTTTCCCTGGCCTAAAAGGTGATTTCCGTGCGGACTTGGAAACTACATATTGAACATTGCAGAACTGTCATAGCTTTGGTTTCTGAATGACTACATGGAAAATAACCACTTAGTGGCATGTGAGGAAAATAAGCTATCTCTTTAAAGCCATGGAATGTGAAGGTGTCTATGCAATAATATCTTAGCTTTTTATTCTAAGAAATAAAATCTTTCCTGTGCCCATAATTTGCTCACCTTCCCTCAGCTACACCGTATAGAGCATATATAATTGATGCCATGCCCATATCTGCTTGCCCCTCACTGTGCCCGTACATACCACAGCACCCTACTGCATGTTCCTGCCACTTTAAATCTCAGGGCTTCTTCATTTACATTCGGGACCTCTGGAAGTACCAGGGAGAAGTACCATCCCAGGAGCAGTCCCTGCTCAGTGATGGATTGGAGTTCAAAGCTAAATACTTCAGCTTTCCTCCCCTTTGGGAAGGATGAATCAGAGGCATGTTTTACATCATCTCCAAAAGTTCTCCAGTGAGATTGCATTTTAGTTGCCCATCACAGTAACCAACTTGATAACACACTTGTTGGCTTCCTTTCCTTATTTCCATTTCCCCTGCCAGTCCTTTTTGGGCACAACTCTCAAATAAGCTGCTTATCCTCAGATCCTTTCCTTAGGGTATGTAAGGTTTGCTACTGAGAAACTCAACATAGTACCAGAAGTTGACCCCTTGATGTGAGATTCTGGAATTGGAGAGCTTATCAGTCAGAAGGTAGTAAGAACTCTCTCACCAATTCTCCATAAGCTCACAGTGATGGCCTCTTGGGGTGTTCCTTAGGCCTAGTTAGTGGAGCAGTAAAAACCTGGGCCTGGGTCAGGGATGGTTTGCTTGATATATTGGCATGAGTGGAAAAAGAACTGTTGCTACCCTACTATCATTGAGAGAGAGCTCTGCAGGACAGCAGTGAGGGGAAGGGCCTCCTAACAGGCATAGTTTCATTCAGTACTCCTGGTCATAAACCTTACGGAAGGAAGAAAATGATCCGGGGGTAAGCGAACTCCTGGGAAGTGCTTCATAGCTTGGTAATAGACGGAGGCCTAGCATCACAATTACTAAAGCTCTTCCCTGTGACAAATTGTGATAAGGCACAGGTGGAAGGGGACACACTGGCTTATGTTACAGCTCTAGCCCTTGTGAGACATGAGGAAAAGAATTATTATATGAATCCTGGAGTTGGTTTGCTATTGCTAGCTTCCACAGACATCCTGAAGGAAGAATAGACAAGGCTCGGGTCAGCAACCATATAACAATGGAATTGTACAAAAGCCAGAAGGTCTCCGTGGTGAGAATGAAGAGAATCTCAAATCTTGCGGGTGAGGGGAAAGGATCTCCTGAAAAATAGGACCAATATCTAAGTTTCAGAGTGGCAGTGTCACATAGGAGGTTGAATTTCCTGTCTTCTTACAGCAAAGTCAAGTCCTGAGAGGGAAGGAGTGGGACCCTTAGAGCTGGATGAATATTTGAGTACGTAGACTGGAGAAGCTTGGTTTCCCATATTTCCCTGGATGTTCTAGGTAAACAGGAGTTCCACGTCCCCCTCTGCGAGAGGAGAAAGCCTCTCCTTGTTTGAAGGTTTGTCTTCCTCGGGATCGTCCCTTGCCTCCTGTCACTGCCTTTAGACCAGTAAATAGGCTTATCTCAGCTTGGCTCCAGAAAATGAAGAACAGATCTTCCACAGTATGTTTATGTCCCCATAAACCCATCATAAGTTGAAAATACCATAAGTTGAAAAGACATTCAATACACCTAACCTGCCGATCTTCATAGCTTAGCCTGACCATCTTAAAAGCTTAAAAGTTAGAACACTAACATTAACCTGCCATTGGGCAAAATCATCTCATACTAAGCCTATTTTATAATAAAATGTTGAATATCTCATGTAATTTAATACTGTACTGAAGAACAGGATGGTTGTACTGGTACAGAAGGGTTGTGTGATGGTTCTTGACCCATATGATCATGTGGTCAAGACTGGGAGCTGTGGCTCATTGCCTCTGCCCAGCATCATGTGAGAGTATCCCATGGTATATCCTTACCTGGGAGAAGACCAAAATTCAAGGAGGGCCCAGGTGGCTCAGTAGGTTAAAGCCTCTGCCTTTGGCTCAGGTCATGATCCCGATCTGCCCCAGAGAGCCCCAGAGAGCCCCACATCGGGCTCTCTGCTCAGCAGGGATCCTGCTTCCCCTCCTTCTCTCTCTGCCTGCCTCTCTGCCTACTTGTGATCTCTGTCTGTCAAATAAACAAATGAAAATCTTAAAAAAAAAAAGACCAAAATTCAAAATTTGAAGTACAGTTTTTATTTCTTCTGTTGCTTTTGCACCATTATAAAGTTAACAAATTGTAAGTTGAACTATCAGAAGTCTGGGACCATTGAACTATAGCCAACCAGGAGGAAAGGGATAATTTACCAAAAGATCAGTAGGATCTGGTTAAATTATACTACCAGAAAGTGGGATAAAGAAAAAATGAAAAGATGGGATTGGGAGGGAGACAAACCATAAAAGACTCAATCTCAAGAAACAGACTGAGGGTTGCGGGGGGGAAGGGGGATGGGAGAGGGTGGTGGGGAAATGGACATTGGGGAGGGTATGTGCTATGATGAGTGCTGTGAAATGTGTAAACCAGACGATTCACAGACCTGTACCCCTGGGGATAAAAATACATTATATGTTTATTAAAATAAAAAAATTAAAAAAAAAAAAAAAAAAAAAAAAAGAAAGTGGGATAACATGACTCAGAATGAGTCTTAGAATGCTGTACCAAGGGTACAGGTTTAGGAAGGTGGAGCATAAGACTGGGTAATGGACATGATGATATAGAGGTAGTCTATCATAACTCAGGATTTAACAGTATAGAAATAGGGTTATGAGCTAGTCCTACCATTTTATTGGAATGACTCTTTGAAGCTTGGAATGATAGCCTACAGTAAATAAAGGAAACTTGCTAGAACTGTCTTAGCAAAGTATTGCACAAGGTAAAAGATTCAGAGAAATGAGCATGTTAGAATGAACTTATTTTGCAAGTCTAGAAGAAGTACCATCTGACTATGCTTTCATGAAGGACTCAGATGACATTTTCTTTTTCTTTTTTCCTTTTCTTTCTTTCTTTTTTTTAATGAAAGTGGTAAGGAATTCACTATTAAAGGTCATCAGCATGGATGAGAAATGTAATGGTGATTGTCACTTCAGGTTTCTGTTGATTAAAAAACAAAACAAAACAAAACACTTGCATGGAATTCATTTTTTGGGGGTCAGTATGGATAATAAAATTATAGTATATTTGATATATGGTGCCAGCACTTAACCATCAGCAGCAAAGTAGATATAATTATTATGATGGACATCAAGGTCGGAATGGTATACAGAGGACTACTTTTGGGGATCCACCTTAGTTAATAGACCATAGATCTCTTATGGATGAGATGGATGGGCAGCCAGGAATGACCCTGTGTTGGGATGTGGATCAAAGCCAGTCATTTGCCCGGAACATAGCCACGTCCATTTGTTTACCTATGGTTTATGGCCACTTTGTGCCACTGTGGCAAAGTCAAGTAGGTGCAACAGAGACTGATGGCCTGCAAAGCCATAAAATATTTACTATGTGGCCATTTAACAGAAAAAGTTTGCTGACCCTGACCTACATAATCAAAGCAAGTCAAGAACAAGTGAGAAGACTGATCCCAGCCTTTGCGAGGGAAATCACAGTTCTTGGCTTTAGACCTGAGACAGTTTTTAGGATCTGGGTTATTGACTGAAAGGATGGACAAAGGAATATGCTTTAAGGCACATTCAATAACCTTTCTCTCATTCCCTTCCCTTTAATAGAATAGCATACACAGGGGAAACGAGGAATATCCAGATCTTTTGAGAGCACTTAGATACATGTTCTGAGCTAACACTCAGACCAGAAGACCCAGACATCAACTGGCCACTTTGTGGAGGGGGATATAGTGAGGCCAGGTTCCATGTCCTAGTCCTTGTCCTATGTCCTAGTCCATGCCCACTTTACACAACAGCAGTGTAGTCATTTCTCTGGTCCTGGAGGAAATATTCATGTTGGATAGACTTGTTAGATGGTTAAGACCTCACACAATGTTTATCAAGAGTAAGAGGAAAGGTTAACAGGGGAGGAAGGAAGAATTTATACTTTCCAATTGACTTGATAAGGACAGAATAATCTTGTTATAAGAATCTGACAAAGATATTAAAAAGAGAAATGGTACAGGACAAGGTCTTTCTCAAAAGTAAAAAAAAAAATTTCTAAACACAATATTAACCAATCAAATGTCATTATATACAAACAGAATCCTATACCAAAACCAATTTTTTATTTTTCTCAGAATATAAGGTTTGCTTAAATTTAAAAAAGCAAATGAATGTAATGCATGACCTTAACACAATAAAGAAAAAATAATCTTAATAGATGCAAAAAAAATGATAAAGTTGAATACCCATTAATGATAAAAATACTTAACAATCTAAGAATAAAAGGGAACTTCTTTAAATGAAAAAGAGCACCTACAAAAAAGTGTATTTTAAACATGGTAAAATATTAACTCCTTTTGCTAGAAATTCAGACTAAGACAAGGCTGCCTTTACAAGCTATTATTACTTCTATTTATCATACTAGTGCTTCTAGCTAATACAATAAAACAGAAAAAAGAAATAAAAAGAATAAGGATTGAAAATAATAAAAATTGACCTTATTCTCAGATGACATGATCATATGCTTATAAAAATTTATATACACATACATACATATGTTAGAGAGATGATAGAAAGATAGGTGAATAGACGATAGATTAGGGAAAGAAAGAGAGGTAATAGCATTTGGATACATATAAAATTTTAAAAGGATAGAATTAGCAATGTGGGGGGTGCTGGCATCTGAATGCTAAAAATGTGAAGTAAATAAAAATGCATAGCATTTTAAGAAATTGATGCAGTGTGAGAAAAGAATTAATTCAACTTTCAGCTTTTTCTTTCAAGTGGCTCAGCAGGCTTATCACTGGACATATGGAGAAGAAAACATGATCCATGTTGTTGTGTAGCAAACAATATATAACTAGTCATAATAATTGGAACTCTATTTTGTGTTCTTTGGTTTTTAAAATCAATCTAAAGGCAAATCCTTTAAGACTGATTATAATGACAAAACAGAATGCAAACTATACACCAGTAACAAGGTGTCTTGTTTAAGTTGGATTTACCTAGAATGAGACCCTGAGGATACAGATTTGGGTGCAAGTCCTTTACTGGGGGGATAATCCCAGGAGATATCAGCAGGGGAATGAGGAAATGAGACAGGGAAAGGAAGGAAATCAATAATAGGAACATTATTGAACACATTACTTTTATGGACATCTGAGCCTGAGTCCCACTGAACACTAGGAGGTTAAACCAGCCTCAGAGACAAGGCACCTGGGATCCTTCAAATTCCCCCTGCTATTTGCTAAGGCCTTGTGACTTGCCCTGAGGAAGGGTAAAGGGAAAGCCCTTAGGCAGAGTTCCCGGTGTTTACAGGACACACCATCATGCATGAGGATGGGAGGGCAAATGGGTTATGAGAGTATTGTCAATAGCTTCTGCTAACGTCCACCTCTTCCGCTGCTCGGATCCACTGATCCACCCATGCCCTAAGATAACATCACTATGTGCCACGTCTCTTCTTCAAGTTAACAGTTAGTCAAAATTTCTTTAGAAAAGAAGACTTACAAGGCTCAATGGAATAAACTACTATCCTGGGCATTCATCTTTTTCCTCCTCTAGCATTCGGTCTAGATTCCTCTCATCTTTAGACAGCCTTCTGTTCTAGGTTACTTACTTGGTGGATCTCCCACACCTTCAGTATGAGATGTCTGAGCCCCTAGTCACCTTGTCCTTCTCAGGCCTTGGTCCCTGAAACAGCTCATTCAAATTATCAGTGGACATGGAAACAGTGAGAAGCAACTTGCTGAATGCCCTGAGTCCTGACAAGGCCCTTACTGCCCCAGGGTCTACATAAGATTAAGGTCAATTACTCCTGCCAAGGTAGCCACACCTTTATCTGCCTGCTGGTCTGCTGGCGTGAGGAGCCCAAAATGACTGTGTAGCAGCTTCAGGTTTAAATTCAACTGAACATTTACTGTGTCCTTGCTTGGAGTTTCCACCCCACTCCACATCCTACTCAGGTACCAACATATTTAGTCTATTGAAGACTACACTGCAGGGACAGAAAACACAAATTCTCTAAGTGGGTAAATAGGAGTCATGATGAGTTGAAGACATTCTACTTCCACCATTTGTTTCATAAACCTGTATCTTTTAGCTGCTTACCTTAAAGTCTCATTGATTTGAAGTATACAGTACTGCAACTTGTACGACCATGCTCTAATACCATGGAATGTCTTCTCCAAGCTGACACCCTATGTGCACTTTTGAGAGGTCCTTCCAACATTCTATAAGATCCCTGATCTGTCGATTCCATGGCCAAGTGTCCCTTGTTATACCTCCTTAATCCCAGAGTGAGTCCTTAGTCCTAGGTAATAGTATGTAGGGATCCTCTGACACTAACTCAGACACTCTGTGAGCCCCTTGACAATTCTGCTAGCTGAGGCGCTATTGGCAGTGATACATATCAATCTCAGGAAAGATGAATTACTGTCAGTATAATCAAATAGCCACAAAGTGACTGGTTGCATTCTTTAAAGGATGGTAATATATTGAGAGTTTAGTGTTAAGTTCTGCGGCTGACTGGTCAGACTTTCAGCAGTAGATTACCCTTGCTGAAAAAGAATTCATGCTAGTAGTTCCACTGATAGTCATTATTCCTGCCAGCATAGCTTAAGAAAATCTTTTAAGAATATTCCTCACACCAGTCAGAATGGCTAAAATTAACAAGACAGGAAACAACAAATGTTGGTGAGGATGCAGAGAAAGACGGACCCTCTTACACTGTTGGTGGGGATGCAAGCTGGTTCAGCCACTCTGGAAAACAGTATAGAGGTTCCTCAAGAAGTTAAAAACAGAGCTACCCTAAAATTCAGCAATTGCACTACTAGGTATTTACTCCAAAGATACAGAGTAGTGAAAGGAGGGGACACCTGCACCCAAATGTTCATAGCAGTTATGTCCACATTAACCAAACTGTGAAAGAGCCAAGTTGTCCATCGACAGATAAATGGATAAAGAAGATGTGATATATATACACACACACACACACACACACACACACACACACACACAATGGAATATTACTCAGCCATCAACAAGTTTGAATATTTATAATTTACATTGACATGGATGGAACTGGAAGGTATTATGATGAGTGAAATAAGTCTCAGAGAAAGACAATTATCATATGGTTTTACTCATATGTGGAGTATAAGGAGCAGGATGGAGGACCACAGGAGAAGGGAGGGAAAACATCAGAGAATGAGAAAAACCATGAGAGCCTCTTAACTATGGGAAACAAACTGAAGGTTGCTGGAGTGGAGGGGGGTAGGGAGGTGGGATAATTGGGTGATGGGTATTAAGGAGAGCACGTGATGTGATGAGCACTGGGGCTTATATGCAACTTATAATTTATTGAACACTACCTCTGAAACTAATGATGTACTATAAGTTGGCTAATTGAATTTAAACCAAAAAAAGTGTCAATCTTATCTAAATATTCACATTTTTGGTATGGTGATTTTATAATATCTTTTTAATATTTGTGTAATCTGTAATGATACAATTATGAATTCCTGATTTCATTATTTTTTATTTTTAAATGGATTTTTACAAGTTTTTATGAAATTTTTTAAATCTTTATTTTTAAATGCAATTTCTTCAATTACATTCATTTTTGCTATTATCTTTTTTTTAACTTTTTGAGAAAAATACCTAAGTCATTGTTTTGAGCCCTTCTTTTTCATGTATGAATTTAAGGCAAAGTTTTTTTTGAGCATGATTTTTCTATTTTTTCCAAGTTTTGATGTATTTCCATTATTATTCATTTCAAAATGATTAAAAATTCCCTAGTGATGTTCTCCTGGACCCATAGATCATTTAGATGTATATTGTTTTATGTCTAAATATTTGGCTTCTAGGTATCTTTTTTAAATTGAATTTTAACAGTTCATAATGGTCACATAATTTGCATGATTTTAATCCTTTGAACTGTATTATATAGTCCAGTTTATGATCAATTTTGGTAAATGTGCAGTTGAAAATAAAGTGTTTTCTTCAGTTGCTGGATATAGTGACCCAGATATGATGCTTAGGTAATTTCTTAATTGCACTGTTCAAATGATCTATATCTCACCTGTTTTTTTTTATTTTTGTTTTGCTTTGTTTTGTTTGATCAGTTTGTCAGTTTCTGAGAGAGGTGTATTAAAATTTCCCAGTCCAATTATGGATTATTCTTTTACTTTTCATTTTTGCTCTATATTTTTCAGACTATATTATTACTTGCAAACAAATTATTATATCTTCCTGATGAATTGCCTGTTAACATTATGAAAATCCCCTCTTTTATCTATCAATATTTTTTGTCTTTTTTTTTTTAAGATTCATTTATTTATTGCAGAGAGAAAGAGGGAGGGAGAGTGGGCAAGTGCGGGAAGGGGCAGAGGGAGAAGAAGAGAATCTGAGGTGGGCTCCCTCTGAGTGTGGAGCCTATATAGGGCTCCGTCTCACAACCCTGAGATCATGACCTGCATCGAAATCATGTATCAGACCCTCAATTGACTGAGCCACCCAGGCATCCCATTAATACTTTTTGTCTTTATGTCTATTTTGTATGATACTGATATCACTACCCTCATTTCCTTCTGGTAATGTTTTCATCCTCTTAATTTTCACATCTTTTTACTTTGAACTTTTATGCATTTTTATATTTGATTTTATCTCTTACAAAGCATGTAGTTTGCATATTTTTAAAAATCAAGTCTAACAATCTCTTTTAATTTTTTAGTCAAATTTACTTAAACTCTTGATTGCTATATTTGGAACAAAATTTAGCAACATACAATTTGTTTGCTATTTGTCCCATTTTGTCTATATCATTTTCTCTTGCTTTTCTGGATTAAATGTTTTGTTAAATGTTCTACATTCTACCCTTATTTGATTGTTATATAGTCTTTTAAGATTCTTATAGTGATTAACCTGAAGATAACATCATGAATTCTTTATTAAAATATAAATTATTACTGTGACTATTTCCCAGATAATGTGATGATCTTAGAAATCATTAACTATGTTTTTCTCTCTCATCTTACTATTTTTGTGCATTTTAATTCTGGGTATAAGTTAGTTCTCATAAGATAGTATCATTATAATTTTGTGCAGCCAATATTTTTTAGATAATCTTCATAATCACCTTTTCTAGTGTTCTTCATCCCTTTCTGCCTCTCTATGCTTCTGTCTGAGATCAACTTTCCTAAAGATCTCCCTTTGGGATTTCTTTGGTGTAGGTCTATGGGAATGAACGCTTGTACTGTTTGTTCTTAAAAATATTTTTATCTCACGTTCACTTTCCAGTGATGTGTGCATGTATGTGTACAATACAATGTTAGCAGTCATTTTCTTTTAGCAATCTGAATATTTTCCAGTGTTTTCTGCCTTCTGTTGTTTTTGTTATCACTTTCACTTTTGTTCTTAGGACAGTTATTCATATATTTTTTGCTCTATATTCTTTTTTATTTATTTTATGCAATATTAGAATTTTAAATAAAATTTACATAAGTATTTTATTTTGTATTTTTAAAATGTATCATATTTGATACTTGTAAAACTTTTGAGTACCTGGCTGGATGCCTGTAGTCATTAGTGTACCAAATATTGATTCTTCCCATTTTCTCTTTCATCTCCTTCTGTAATTTTTGTCACCACTTCTATGTATATCTCATATAATTTTCCAAGTTTTCCATATTTTTTATTTGCTTATGTATCAATTTTTTTCCAAACCTCTTTTCCATTTCATGAATTCTCTCTTCTACCATGTCTGGTAAGCAACTGAAATAAATATTTATAGAGTTCTTATTCAATGCTGTAATTTTCAATTTTGTCTTGGAATAATTTAACACTTCTTCTTGGCTGGAAGTGGGGAAAATGTTAGTTTAAAACAAGGCACTATGCTAGTAAAGAAATGAAAAAAATTTAATGAATTTTCAGTATCTATTGAAATAATATTTCAATATCATTTAATTGTAAATTTAAATCTTTTAATATTTGTGGAAGGATTTTTGCAATTGTGAAATTAATTTGATTTAATAATAGTATACTGTTGTTTAATTCATTGTTAAATTCCCTTGGTTATTAATTTTAAGGTTTACACCCAAGCACAAAAGTACAATTTTTAGTTCTGTGTACTATCATTTTTAGGTTTGGGTTAGTGTCTTTATTCTGGTTTTGTAAGATAAATTTCTAAGATTTCCTTTTTTAATCTTTATTCTTTTGGAAAGTGTGCATAATAATGAAGACCAAATAATTTTGTTCATTGTTAAAGGTAAGAACAGGGAGCTGTGTTTCTCTGTAAGAGGCAATGTCCCCTAGCATGGGATGTTTACCAGTATCTGGAGAACTATTTGATTGTCAAAACTGGAGGCCAGGTTGTTTTTGGAATTGAGTGTGTAGAGCTGAGGATGTGGCTAAACACCTTACACTGTACAAAACAGCCTCCCAACAAAGAATTACCCTTGTTTAAATATCAATAGTGCTGAAGTTAGTAAATCCTGGTCTAGAGATAGAACACTCGGCCCAAATTGTATGTATGTAGTGTGTGTATGTGTGTGTGTGTGTGTGTGTGTGTGTGTGTGCATGTCTTGGGAAGGGTGAATCATGGAAACTTTCCACTTGAGTATAAAAGTAGAGAAAGTGAAACAAATGAGGAGACATACCAGAAATAGTATTCTTTGTGAGCAGCCTGTGCCGAGATAAGAAAGGATACAATAGTGCACTTGAGAAATTACATAGCTTGATAGATTTTTTTTACTATTAAAATACTATTAAGATACTAAAATACTAAAATACTAGGGTATTGGTATAGAAGTTGATACTGACAAGAGGTTAGCTGGAGTCAGATTATGAAAAATCTTGTATCCAATGACTGAGAATTTGGCATTGAGAAAGTCCATGTAAAATATTTAAAGGCTTGTAAGCTGGACAGTGACACAATGAGAAGACTTTTTTTTTTCCCTTTTCTTTTTTGATGTATAATTGGTTTTCAATATCCTACTAGTTTCAGGTGGATATCATGTCATTCACCATGCTTACACATTACAAAATGATCCCCATGCTAAGCCCAATTATCAACTGTTACCATACAGAATTATTACAAGCAACAAAAGCTAAAATAAACAGATGGAATTACAATAAACTAAAAAGTTTTACATAATGAAGGAAACCATCAACAAAACAAAATGGCAACCTACTGGATGACAATTACCAAAAGTAAAGGGCAGAGACTATATTGGTGGTAAGCAAGATCAAAATCAACAAAAAAAGGAAAAGAAGCTGCTGAAGTAATTTGAGAAAAACAAGGTAAGAGAGGTGGTAAAGGGAGAGGGGATTGAAACTTTTACACATACTAAAATTGTAGAATTGATATATATTCTTTTTTGGGGCATGGTGGGTGTTGGAAGTGAGGGTGGATTTTGGACTAAGAAAACTACATGAATAGTCATGACATTGGATAAGATACAGAACACAAGGGAGCCAGCAGATTGTTCAGCTACATGATCCCTTTCTTGTTTTGCTTATATGGAGGCTCAAGTGGAATTATCCAATGTGCCGTATGATTAAAAGATCTAGAGTTTACCAGAGAAGTCAAGACCCGAAATATGATTTTTGAAATGGCAATTTAGAATTGTTAAGATCACAAAAAGAATTGTAGGGGAGAGTTGAGAAGTAGATCTCATTGAACACCAACACTGAGCATTGACAAAGAAAGAGGGAGAAGCTTCAAGAGATTTTGTGAAGAAGCAATCAGAGGGGAGGGAAGAAAACCAGAGAAGAATGTTAAAACAGAGCTCCAAGGAGGAAAATTTTAAAGGGAAGTTAATGGTTAATGGTATTGAACGTTTTAGAGAGGTTGAATTAGGTAAGAACTGTCAAGTACTCCGTAAATTTGTAGCACCTAGAAATTCTGGGAGAACCACCCCCATGGTTGACAAATTCAAATTTTAGTGGATTGACTGGAGGTGAGAAAGTGCTCTGGAGAGGAAAGGGTAGTAGTTCCATTAAAGGATGTGGGAATCACCAGGGGACATAAAAATTGAGCAGAAACAATTGCAAATCTTTGCTACATACATTAACTTTTTATAACAAAACAATTTTCGGGTAAAATGTTACCTCCTGTCAAGATCTAAGAGAAAAATATCTTATTTCTTTAAGTCACTTGTTTTTTGAATTCTCATCGTTAAATTGTGTGTAAAATTTGGCCTTTTGATTGTATTTCTTCTTGGGCTCTGCTAGAAAAATGTGCTTGGAAATAGGTGTTGCTGATTTAAATGCTGCATTTTCAGTTCAGAGATAACCCATTGTTTTTAATCCATTACACATTGAGAAAAGGAGTAAAAAGGTGGAACATATAAACTGATGTGTTTTTCTACAGCTTTAAAAAAAACCACAAAGCCTGGTTCGATAGCACTTAATTGTAGTATCTCCACAGTAGAATTCAAAAGTTCAAATTTATGTTTTGTGTGGTTTTTTTTTCTTAAGCTCATAAGAGTGATTATGAGCATGAAGAAAATTCCAGTGGGAGATTTATCATCAATATACATTTAACACAAAATGAATACTGCTATGATAAACCAAAAGTAGAAAAATGCAGTCTTCTCTCAATTATCTATGTGTATATTGGTTTGTGGGTTATTGTCACAAATGTGCATTTCCAGCATCATCGTGCTCTTGCCTTCATTGCTTTTCATTGCTTGGAATGTGCAGCTGGGCAAAAAAGTGCATTATAATATTAATATAAGAAACTTAATTAGCAAGATAAATCAGTTCAGCATATATGTTCTAAAGGCAGTTGTGAGTATATTTTAAATTATTGATAAAATTTTTTTCCTCCGTGTGTGTATGTGTGTGTCCTATATGTTTAATATGTTTGATGCCAGCAGCTTTTACCGGGAGATATAGCTACTGGGAAAGATCATGCGCTGTGAAATTAGGTCATTATTTGTTTTTGTCTGTACCCCTTACTAAATTGTGTGACTTGGGAAAAGTAAACTTAACTTCTCTGGGTATCATTATTCTCAGTTGTAAAATTGAGACCGTGAATAACGTTGGGGGGTTTTGTGAACTGAAAATTAGATAATGCATTCATACAAAGTGCTTACCATAGTTCCTAGAACTTAATAAAATAACAATAAATTAAATTTCATCTGCTGTACGTTTTCCTAATTTTACAGTATGTCTGCTCTTCCCCCACGTAGAGGTAAGAAACACAGCTTGTCTTCAGAATACTACAGTGGGTTACGCTACAGAGCCACAGGAATTTTTTGAAAGTTCTGCCTCCTTTCCTTCTTTCTGAGACTTTTCTCTATCCCTTGGTGGCTAGTTCTTGTCCTGATGCCTGGTTCCTGTTTTCTGCCTCACTACCTAGTTTAATGAAATTGATGCTTGAGTTTTAATACCAACTTGGCTTAATTCCTGCTCTATCCTTGGTTGCCATTATTTAGATCTGCCTCAGTTTATGCTCTGTGACTCTCATGTCAAGCCCACCATCTCTGCCAGAATTAATTCCTGAGATTCCAGCCTTAGGACAGCACCGTATCTCACTTTTCCAGGAAGGGGGTTTGAATACGAATATTAGTGAAATTCTGAAAAGCAACTTTTACTGGTAAGAAGAGAGTCTCCCTGTAATGGTTTGCTTTGTATGAGTTTTCAGGAATATTTGTATCTTCTCATTATATAAATCTCAGAACACCACCTCCATTGCCATTTACGTGCTGTGCCTCTCTGTATTATTCAGCATCTCATGAACAGGTGCTGATTAATAGGAGAAACTTTGAGGAGGACATATTCATTTTGCCTTCTCAATAAATATTTATTGTGCAATTTATATGATGCCAAGGGCACTAGATAGTTGTTTATTGGTTCTTAGCTTCACACTTGTTCATTTATTCTCTTCTCTGTGCTACTAAAACTTGAAGGCTGCAAACATTTTCTAGACTTCCTCGGCAGCTTAGCTCTGGTAAATTTTTGCCAATGGATGCACTGGCCAGATAGTAGATGGCAGAAAGAAGAGATGTAACATTTTGGTTTTGGCTCCAGCAGGAACATACTGGTCTTATTTGAAGAGTTAAAGAAGTCTGGTATAGCCGGGGTAGAGACTGACTGAGGGGAAGAGGTTTGGAAAGACTTATTTTTAAGCAGGCACCAAATCAAGTACTCAGGGCCATGAGGGTGTTGGTAATGACTTTGGATTTTATTCAAAGTATAATGGGAAGGCATTAGAAGCTTTGGAACAGAAGACCGAGAAGGTATTTTATGCATTAAAAGAGCAATTGGCAGCTTGGTTAAAAAATAGTCTACAGGGATGTGGAAGCAAGAGCTTATCAAGGAGATCAATTTGGAGATTATATTATTCAGGCTAGATAATGACACATGCAAAGTATGCTGTGGTTTGAGGCAACTCTCCATGTAGTATTATAGGTTCCTTTAATTTTATGGCACCTCCACATCAATAAGTATTCTACAGTTGATAAAGGAAGAAAAATGAGATCTAGAGAGTCAGCGATAACAAAGAAGTGACTTCATCTCAAAATGAAACAAATCATAATCTGAATATAAGTCTCTTGCCAGGCGTATCACAGCAGGTATTGTGAGAACAAGGTATTAGCTAACACCTGTTTTCCATAGGGGGTATTTGAGTAATCTAGAGGAAAGATAATGATAGTGACAGTAGAAATGGTGGCAAATGGTCAGACTTGAGATATATTTGGAATGCATTCTGGTGGCAGAATTGAAAGATATCCTAATGAATGAGAGGTAGGATGTTAGAGAAATAGAATAGTCAAAAATGACTATGAAGTTTTAGACAGGTATAATGAATGAACAGAGGTGCCTTTCACTGTGACAGGGAACCTTGGGGGAATTGCAAGTTTGGGTATGTCAAATTTAAAGTAATGATTAGGCATTCCAAGTAGTGATGTCATGAGTCTAGAACTCTTGGGAGAGAATCAGGCTTGAAAAAGAAACTTGTGAATCAACAGCAGTCCAGGGCATTTAAACAAATAGACAAGAGGACGGCTACTACAGGACCACACAAGTAATTGGATTTGAGAGGTGAGTGAAAAGGAAAGATGTGGAAAATGATAGGTTTTTTTTTTTTTTTTTTTTTTTAGCCACCAAGTAAGATGATAATGGCTTCAATTATAACAGTGAAAAAAGTAGGAAGAACCAATGTAGAGTTAAGAAAATGTATTCCTATTTGAACAGAGTCAGAATGAAGCCTCTCTGGATGTTGAGATCATTGAAGGAGAGAGAGAAAGGACCAAGAGTGAAAACAGAATGTTGGAAAAAATATACACTTAGAGAGGAAGAAGACAATTTAGAGAAATGCTCAGTGAGGCAGAAAAACCAGTCACAAGTTGTCATAGAATCAAGAGAGCTGAGAGCTTCATGAAGGAGGAGGCGGTTAACAGTGTCAAATGCAGCAAAGTTTGAAGTCTATAACAAAAATATAGAGTTTGGCTTATCTGATAACTCACGGTTTTGAATTATCTCTATTTCCTTGTCCCTAACTCAGCTGACTAGTCACCACAAGTCAAGATGGTTTCATTGTCTTCTGAAGATTTCTATTTCTATTTTAATGGAATTTCTTAGTTATTCAGAGATTGAGAAGGAAAAGGACAGAGCTGACTTTTTGCTGCTATTATGGAAAATAATTTTACTGAATAAATAATAATAATAATATTTACTGAGGTCATACATGCCAGGTCCTATTCTATTTACCTTATATGTATTATCTCATTTAATATTTATAACTATCTCTGAATTAAAAAAAATTACTTGATCACACATCCTTCTCTGGCCATTATCCTTTTTCTTTCGTTCCTTTGTAGCAAAATTTCCTGAAAATCTTGATTAAGAACTATTGTCTCTTGTTCCTCCTTTTCCATTTTCTCAGGAACCTGTTCCAACAGGGCTTTTGTCCCCACCATTTTACCAAATTTCTCTTGCACAGGTCAACAGTCATCTCTTTGTTATCAAATTCGGTGGTTATTCCCCATTACTCATCTACTGATAGCATTTGAAACATTTTATTCCCTAATCCTCTGGAGTTCTGTAAGTGCTCCTCCTTATTTATTAGCCATTTCTTCTTAGTATCTTTGGTGGTTTCTATGAGTTTCTCTAACTTCAGATGTTGGGAATGCTTTGGAGCTCAGTTCTCAGACCCATTATCTATCAACACAACTATCCAAAGAATGTTATTCAGTGTCATGACCTCGGATAATAGCCGTATACTTATTGATTCCAAATTTACATTCCTTTGTGATAGACTTGAGACTTCTGCAGGAAAATACCTACCAACGGGCATCTTTAATATATCATGTCCTTAATATATGATACAATTATATATTAAAAATAATATAATTAGTATATTATATATTAAGGTTATATATGAAAGACATTTATATAAAGACAGTATAAATTATGTCCCTTAACTTCTCCACCAATGATGCTCCCCCTTTAATTGTCATCATTTCAGTAGATGACAATTTCTTCCCTCCAGATGCTAAGGCAAAATACCTTCTCTTTCGCTCCTATCTCACAGTCAATATGTTAGTAAATTCATTTAGGTCTTCTTTCTAATTATATCTAGATTGTGATCATTTCTCAGCATGTCCACTGAACTACTGAATTAGTTGGAGCTATAATTATTTCATTTCTTAATCTCCCTTGTGTTTCTATTCTTTCTTTCCTATAGTCCTTTGCAACACATAAGCCATGGCTAGTCTATAAAATGAATAAATTTATGTCATCGCTTTAGAGGACATACACCAACGGCTTCTCATCTCACTTTTAGACGACACCTTCTTAGTGACATCTTCTTTGCCCACCTTTTCTAAAATATTGACAAACTCCCCAACCTCCTGTACTTTCATTTTATTTTTCTATCGTATATTACTTCTGTTTTATCACACCTTGCCTAATTATATCTTTATGTATTTATTATCCCTTCCCCACATGAGTTCTATGAGCTCGTAAATTATGCTTTGTTATTCTTACATTGCTGGTGCCAACAGCAGTCCATGGCACCTAATATTAGCTTCATTTACTGATTAGGCTCAGAAAGATTAAGGGCATTGCCCAATTTGTTAAGTGGTGGATCTGAAACTCAAGTCTAGAAAGCTTGGGTCTGGAGTTCATGCTTTCATTAAGTATGTTGAACATTCACAGATACTTCTAACTTTCACCCAGCTCTCTGAATCTACCCACTGCATTTCTAGTCATTTGTATTACCTTTCACAGGTATTTTTAGCCTGGTTTTAGTCTGACTTTATTTATACACATGAATTCAGGGCAACAAGACACACAAAGAAATCACCTCCTGTCCCCAGAAGCCACTCCAATCATCCCTGAGCAGTAGTCAACTGTCCATAGGGAATGCTTTGCTACCAACACAAATAATTAAGATCTGACAAATTTACAATGGAACACAGGGAAGATAGCCTTATCAGTTTGGCTTGTAAAAATGAAAAGTAATTAGATAATTTGGGAACAACTATGATGAACCTTAGCATTAGAGGCCTCAAGAAAAATGAATAGAATAAAGTGAATAAAAACTAGGAAAACTGATATAAACCATCTTGGCACTGTAGTTATGTGGATTCTGGAAGAAAAAAAAGGGTCATAAAAGAATTGCAAATAGACACATTTATCTCTTTAATCTTAGCTGAGGGACACCTAGGTGGCTCCGTTGGTTAGACATCTGCCTGGGGCTCAGGTCATGACCCCAGGGTCCTGGAATCATGCTCTGCATCCTCAGGCTCCCTGTTCAGCAGGGAGTCTATTTCTCCATTTCCCTCTGCCCCTGCCCCTGCTCGTGCTCTCTCTCTCTCTCTCTCTCAAATAAATAAATAAATTCCTTAGAAAACATAATTTTAGCTGTAAATTTGCTTAACCAGATTTTTAAAAAGGATTTTATTTATTTATTTAACAGATAGAGATCACAAGTAGGCAGAGAGGCAGGCAGAGAGAGAGGAGGAAGCAGGCTTCCTGCTGAGCAGAGAACCCGATGTGGGGCTCAATCCCAGGACCCTGGGATCATGACCTGAGCCAAAGGCAGAGGCTTTAACCCACTGAGCCACACAGGTGCCCCCAGATTTTTTTTTTCAACAAAATCATTTTAAGAGACATATTCATTGTTGGGGTGCCTGGGTGGCTCAGTCGTTAAGCATCTGCCTTTGACTCAGGTCATGATCCCAAGACCCTAGGATCCAGTCCCGCATCAGGCTCCCTGCTCAGCGGGAAGCCTGTTTCTCCCTCTCCTACTCCCTCTGTTTGTGTTTCCTCTCTCACTGTGTCTCTCTCTGTCAAATAAATAAATAAAATCTTAAAATGCTTACAAAAAAAAAAAGAGAGACACATTCATGGGATACTTGACTACTTAATACTGTATATCAGCTTTCTTGGCAAACTGAAAAATTATATGGGAAAATGCCAATGTAATATGCTTTAATTAAAAAACAAACCCTACCTTTTCATATATGTACACAAACAAATAACAAAGTAAGCATATCCAAGTCACTATATATATCCAAGAAACTATATTATTCTGGAGAAAAATCACATAAATTTTATGTCTCTGTCTACATAACTAAAACTAAGCTGTAGTTGAATTGCACACTTAGAATAAACTAAAAGACCATTTTGTTGGATTTTATATAAATTCCATGAGTAGATAACAGAATTAGGACAATATAAATCAATATGAGAAAGAAAATGTTTATACCTTTCATGGCCAACTAACCCTCTTGTCCTGTAACTTCAACAAATATTTTCAAAATGCCCTCCATTAAAAAAAAAAGTAAACCATTGCCATCATTCTAATGTATGTTTTCAGCCACAGGAAGTCTTCAAAAGATTGCTTGGATCTCCAAAAGAAAACAGAAGGGAACACATATTTGCAGTACATATTCTTTGCATATAATAGTTCTTTTGCCTTAGAAAATAAAATGATGGACCAAAATAAATTCAGTTTACAGAACAGAGGGAAAACACTTCAAATAGATTTACCAAAAAGGCATTCAGGGGGTGCCTCGGTGGCTTAGTTGGTTAAGTGTCTGCCTTCAGGTTAGGTCATGATCTCAGGGTTCTGGGATCGAGCCCCATATCAGGCTCCCTGACCAGCAGGGAACCTGCTTCTCCCTCTCTCTCTGCCTGCTGCTCCTCCTGCTTGTACTGTCTCTCTCTCTGTCAAATAAATAAATAAAATCTTTAAACAAAATTTTAAAAAACGCATTCAAAATATATTCTTGCCATTAAAACTGAGAAAAAAAATCTTTACAATTTTTTTTTTATTTTTTACTGGTTAATATGTTTTGAATTTATTGTAAATCTGGAGTTTACCACTGAAAAAATTCCCACCTATTAATTTGCAAAGGAATTTCTAAGGACAAGAATGTCAGGTCTATCTTCACCTATGTGTATGCGTATATAAAGATGCAGAGATAATCTGCTCCAATAACAAGAAAAGTTAGTCTTGAATATCATTGGACCATTAGCAGTGTGATGTTGCAATATCATTTAAAGAATTTTCTCTATTTGGAACAATATAATTGCACAGTCAGGATACTATGGTCAGCCAGGAGATATAAGATACTTGAAAACTTGTACTTTTAAAAATATTTCTATCTTGTTCATTGAAGTCTGCATCCCTTAGAAGGTTAGTCACAAAATACATACTACCTGCTATTAAGAAGCATAAACTCTCTTGCTGTGCTATTCTATGACAAATAGATAAGCAAAAAAAAAAAGAAAAAAAGAAAGGCAAAATAGGCCAATTATGAAAAGCAGATTAAATGAGTACATAACATAAAGGAAATTCAAAACATCGGTGAAAGTGAATGTGAATATTCTTTTTACCACAGTTTAGAAGAGGAGAAAACTTTTTCATATTCAAATACAAATTACTAAGAGAATCCAGAAAATTCGACAAGAAGAAAATTTTTTTTACCGTTCCCAGCATTATGGTTAGAGAAAAACAGATTTTTTTTTTTAACAAAACTATTAAGTGTTTTTTTGGCTAAACAATCCAAATATAATTCAAGTAAAAAGTAAAAAGCCAAGTAACCAAGTAAAAAGTCAAACAGTATTACTTAATAACATAAATTTCTTTTCAATTAATTTTCTCTTACTATTTTTAAGGCTGTATTAAAGAACAGCAGGTTGAGGTGAAATTACATTTCTAATGCCCCTAAATCCTTTTTTGGGGAACAATGTGGGTATTAATCAAAGAAACAATGTACTTCTTGCCTTTTATAAAAATCTTTTTGGCCTTTACAAAGTAATTTAATAATAACTCAGTTTGTAAACATTTTATTTTCATATCACGGTTTCCATTTTTATCTATAAGTAGCTTCCAGTAAGAAAGCATGGTAAGATGCATTATGAGTAAGTCACAAAAACAAACTAGGGATCTGCCTTTGTTACTCAGGGGGAGTATACTGAAAGGATTTTCCTAAGGCTAGGTAGAGCTGGAAGCATTATTACCCAAGTGAGGCTATAAGCATGTAGTTAAGTCAAAGCAGGGGTAGATTGGAGGGAGGAGGACACTCAGCGGTCCAGAAAGGAATGAGGGTAAATGTCAGAACATTCTGAGTGTAAGTCTTGGGTTCATCTCTCACAAGCTGTGAGACCTTCTAGGCTCTAGTCCTCAGTTTTCTTCTTGGTAAAATGGGCTTAAAATTGTATTCAAGCCACAGAATTGTTGAATTAATTCCATGAGATAATATGTGTTCAGCAACTATGACCATGCTTGGTACAGTGGATGCATACTTGCGGTGGTCATTGTTATATCGTCATCGTGACCTTCATCATCATCATCATCATCGAGTGAGAAGCGAAGCAAAGAAGCAGAGGAACGAGGTGTAGCAGCACCAAGTGAGAGCAGTTCAGGAAAGGAAGTTGGTGAGCTCTGGGCGGGCAGTGGGTGTTTCTGTCAAGCGGATGTCAGCAGGAGCTTCCAGAGTTGGACATTTCCTTAAAGGCACTGCTCCAGGCTAAAAGTGTACCAGGAGGAGCGCACACAGTCCTAAATTGTCATCCACACTACCCAGCTAAAACTGATCATTACATACAAACCTTTTCCGGGCATGTGCTAACCATTCCGTGTCAGAAAATCTTGTGCGATTTAGACACTCACCCAAAATGGGACATCGAAACATTGTATTAAATTGGAAAGCACAGGAAAGAATGATGAGGGCAGCAGTTAATTTTGTTTCTCTGCAGCAATCCAGCCTACCTTCTTCTATTGCTTTTGCACTAAAACAGCTTAGTCAGCTTCCCCAGAAGTAGGGGCATGATAAACTAAGAAGACCCTCCATCAATGTGGTTGGAAATGTAGCAAGTACTAAAGCTATATGGGTTGATTTAAAACTTTTCTAAAAAGTAGGGTGTCGAGAGCAAGACAAGTAACAACAGGTTAACTAAACTTCATTCACCTGAGAGACCATATGGGCACACCGCTAGTAGGGTACATAGAGAAAGGAGGGGAAAAGTCGTTTCCGAGGAATAGCTCCTCATAGTATGCCATGGCTGGCTATTAGTTGCTGGGGCCAAAGCCACAGGGAACAGAGTAAATTAAATTATGTCACTTTTCTACTCCGAAGCTTTCAAAGTCTTCCTCTTTCACTTAAAAATAAAAGTCTGCTCCTTACAGTGGCTTGAATGGTGTTAAATAAACCAACTAGGTTTACTTTTCTAACCTCATCCTTTATAGATTATTTCATGGCTGGTCCGTTTCAGTCTTTGGGTCTTGACTCAGATTCCACCATTTTGAGTTCTCTCCCTGCCAACCAATCTTCATCACTCTGGCCGGTAACTACGTCATACTTGTTGTTAAATATTTTGAATATCACACTTACTATGTCATATATATTAAACAAGTACTTCACAGAGTACTTAAGTCACAGAGGTATTGGATGGATTGAGTAAGACAATGTATGTTAAGCAACCATCACCATACCTGGTGCAAAAAAAAACAGTAGATCCATACTTTTGATGGTTATTATCATCAGATTATTATGTTATGCATTTTAGTTACATATTATATAATTATATTATATTCTAATCATGTAAGGACATAATAATAATCATTGTAATCATCATCATCATCATCATCATGATAAAATGAGAAAAGCAGCCAAAATGACAGCTGTGACAAAAGCCAGTTCACAAAATTAAGTCAGTCAAGTGGGCATGAAGAATCTGTTTCTGCCATGTAGACCCTTTAAGTTTCCTTTATAGTATTTATCATTGTCAAAAATCTTTTTTTAAAAAATTTTATTTATTTATTTGACAGCGAGAGAGGGAACACAAACAGAGGGAGTGGGGGAGGAGAGGCAGGCTTCCTGCCAAGCAGGGAGCCCAACGTGGGGCTCAATCCCTGGACCCTGTGATCATAACCTGAGCAGAAGGCAGATGTTTAACTGGTGAGCCACCCAGATGCCCTATCATTGTCAAAATCTTATTTGTTAACTTGATTTTCTTTTTTTTCCTCTCTCTTCCCTAGCTCACAGGTAATCTCCATCAACGTAGGGACTTCTATTGTTCTATATCCTACACTCTCTACAACTCTTTGAAGTACCTTTTACATATACAATATAGTAATATATATTAAAAATATAATGTAGAATTAAATAAACTATAATGTATTAAGTGTTATATTAAAAATATTTAACAATCAGTATGGCCTGATCACTGGCCAATCAGAAGGGAAACTACGACATTGAGGAAACAGGGTGGTGGAGTTGCTGAATTGTGGGAATGTCCATTCATCTAAGAACAATGATAGCTTGGATGACTGAATGGTGGTGGTAGGATTATTAGGAGCTTGAGGAGACATTATTTCCAGACTGGTAGAAGTATTTAATATTTTACTAACCAATATAGTTGTATTACTTATCAATTGCTGCATAAAAAAATACCAAAACTTTTTGGTTTGAAATAACATTTATTATCTCACAGTATCTGTAAGTCAGACATCCAGGCATGACATAATTGGGCCCTCTGTTCAGAGTCTCACAAAGCAAATCTATAGCCTAATCAAAGTTTTGGTTAGACTAAATTCTGTTCGGAGCTCATGTATGTACTGGAAAAGCTTAATTCCTTTTGGGTGTACAAGGAGGTTCCTATTTTCTTGTGTCATCTGTCACCCTCAGCAACCTGAAGACTCTCACAGTTCCTAGTAATGTGGTCCTTTCCCAAGTCCTTTATAAGCCTTCCCACAACATAGCAGTTTACTTCTAGGACAAATGAATCTTTCTTTTCTCAGGAAAAACATAAACCCTCTTGTAAAGGGTTCACCTGATTAGGTCAGGCCCACCTGGAATAATCTCTCATTGGACTAACTCAAAAAATCAAACTGATTAGTAATTTAATTACATTTGCAAAACTCCCTTACCACTGCATGTAATGAAAATTAATCACAGGAGTGAAACCAACCATATTTACAAAACCTGTCCATACTCAAGGGGAAAGTCTTATACTGGGCGTGTACACCAGGGATATGAATCTTGGAGGCCATCTTAGAATTATGCTTACCACAGTAACCTTACCAGTAAAAACTAGCTTATTATAAGCCATGAGCCTTATCATTCAGTACAATTATTTTGGCTCTCAGTTATAACTTAGAGAAGTGTTGTATTTGCTTAGTTGCTCTCTTTGGGCTAAGGAATCTAACAGCCAAAGAGACAGTGAGCTTGGCTCTGAGGTCAAGAAATATAAATGTAGTAAAATGGAAAATGCTTTCTGATGATGAATTTAGAGTTTTTTTTTTTTTTGGTTTTTTTTTTTTGCCGTTAGTCTTAATAGCTTCTCTGTGAAAACTTCATAGTCATTCAGTTAGCTTTTCTTTCTTTCTTCCTTCCTTCCTTCCTTTCTTCCTTTTTCCTTTCTTTCTTTCTTCTTTCTGTTTCTTATTTCTAGAATTGAAGAACAACAAAAAATGCAAACTAACATTTGTAAAGGATTTTTATATGCTACAGGTCTAAACATAATCCTAAAATATATAACACATCTTTGCTACAGGTGTATGAAAATATTTGTATAAAGTTGCATTGGACATTAAGTCACTTCAAACAATTGACCAGCTATGTATTTACGCACCAATGTAGAAAACTTGTTTTTCAAATGGAAACAAGAGGGCACTTTACATAAATACAAAGGTTAGCGAAATTCTAATAAATTGTTTTTGGGCACATAGCCTTTGACATCCATGATAAAATAAGCATTTTAAATTATGTAACGTTTTAGGAATCCCACTCCTGTCTGCCAAGGAAAGAAGATGGTATTTGGCCTCCTACCATTAACAACCAAAAAGCAGGGGGAAAAGACATTTGAAGCAACTATCTTCCTTTACTTAGACAATAAGCAAAGGAAGCTGGTGATCCCCGAGAGATGGAAACCAATGATGTGAATCCCACTATGCCTCTGGCTATCTCCTAAGACTGGTTTCCAAACAACAATGGAGGAAAGTGAGATCCAGACAGCGACATGTCTCATTAAGTTGAAGAGTCAGAGATAGGATTTCAAGGAGGCAAAGACAGTTAAATTTTGTAAATCAGACTACTGGAGAGAAGGGAGACACATCTATAAAGAACTTTAGAAATTTGTATAGGGGTTCCCTCGGGTCTTTGGCTAAGGATTAATTTGTGTACATATAGGGTAGAACTTTACATGATCAGGGAGAAAATACCATGTGCTGTGACTTTTCCGCTCACAGAACTGCCAGGAAGTTGGGAGAAGTTCAAGTTTCGCCAATCAGTGTGGTTCGTGGGTGGTTTTCTTCCACTTCAGGGACTTGGATGCTGCCAGTCTATGGCTACATCACCTGATTCAGATTAGATCTCTGTCTAATCAGTAGGAAGGAGATGAAAAGGACGTATGTAGAGAAAGTTTTAATTAGCCAACCATACAGTGACATTTCTTAGTTCACTCACTCATTTAGCTAGAATTTACTGACATGACCTACAAAGTTGTCTTATGAGTATAGTTCAGCTGCTTGCCCCAGGAAAAGAGAAAAGAGAGTTGGGTGAACATTTAATAGCCTCTCATACCAGAGTGCCTATTCTATGTTTAAGAAAAAGGGTCAGTGCATGTACACCTTTAAAAATGTCATTCACTTACACTACAACAAGGATATTCAAGAACAACAAAAGAAAAGTAGTTTCTATTTTGAGTCAATGACTTGGACTTCTTTCTGAACACCCACCTTTGGAGAGTAGAAAGTAAATGAATAAATGTCTGATTTTGTTTGGAGCTTAGCCATATCTAATTATTCAGATAGACACTTATGGTAGAGTTCAGGATTTCTCAAACAGCATTTTTCAGTGTCTCAGATTCTGAGATTCCCTCTTGCCCTGCTTCTCTCCTTCAGGTGAGGTCTAGTGTATGAGTGGAGGTGTGTGGGGCTTATGTGGCCTTGAGTTGGAAGAAGAGGCTCCTTTTTTTCATTAGATCTAGTGTTGTCTGACTGCCGAGGCTAACTTTGCAACTGGGTACTTGGAGCCCTAATATCCTCTGATGCTTAGGCTTGTAACTGGTGAACTTGCTATTATAATTATTTTGACTCTGATAATGCCCTGTGTGGCACTCTTTTGCCTTGATTTCTGCTGATTGCTGACTGGGCATCTGCCTGATTTAGTATGTGTCATACTAGCCTGGAGATCCTCCCAGACTCTGGCCAGGGGAGGGGACACCTTCCTTGTCCATAATCCATACATTTTGGATCCATTGACTCTCAATGCACCCACGAGACATATTGAACCATGTGTGGTTTGGGAATGTTGCAACCTGGAACCCTCTGTGCCACCGGTTACCTTGACCTATCAACACCTCAGATGGCTATAGGCATTTGGTGAGATAGTCTTCTTCCTGAACTGTAATCAGAGAGGGGATATTCTGTCCTCCTCCTTGGTTGTGTAACTGGGCTAATGGGAGTCGGCTCCTTGATGAGTTGAAAATAGAGACTATACCAGGTGGAGTCATCACAGAAAAGTAATTTTTATTTGTAGCAAATAAGGAGATCATGAAGAATAATATCCAAAGCCCTGACTCTCAGAGCAAGGATAAGCAGGTTCTTGGTATTTAGGATTTAGGGTAAATATTTAGAAAAGGAAGCTTTGCCATCACATGTAAAGGTGGGCTGAAGGTTGCACAGATATACTAGAAACATGTCGATACATGTGTCATGTGTTATGTTAATGAAGCTTGTGCTCTGTCTAGGGTGGAGACTTAACCATTATCATAAAGTAGAGGTAACCGATGAATACTTCTCAGCTCATCTGCAGAGGCATTGACTTGGTGGCTGAGCTCAAGCTGGTATAGGCTGGCTTCTAAGACCATTCTGGGCTGAGGAATGCAGAACCTTGCTTGTTTATAGGGCTGGAACATATCGGTTGACCTTAAATCCAGGCTTCTATGGAGGCAGGTAGTATATTTGTTAGTGAGGTCTGAAAAAAAAAAAAAAAAGAAGTTGATTAGGGGAAAACAGTCCTCTGAAAAACAAGCTTTAAATTTTCTGCTAATTTTAACCTCATTAACCCTGTGGGGCACAATTTCAGCAGTAGCTAGAAATAAGACATACACTTGTCTCTCTTCTATATCCCACTTTTCTTCTCTCTCCAATGCCCTAGGGCAAGAAGAGAAATTCTCTTGAATTTCTTGAATCATTTCTATGCTAGAGGTGAACTCTGAATTCTACGTCTTTGAGTCTCTGTTTCAGTGAAATATATGGGAACAACGCAATCTCATGATTCCTCTCTCAAGAATATAGAGGCTCACTGGAAAAATAGTCATCTCAAGGTGTAATATTGATAATGGCAAAACTATTGTCCCAGTAGCCCTGCGTTACATATATGAAGCCAAACATCACACTGTTTCTTCACCAAGAACCCCTTCTACTGCACACCCCAAACTTTTTACTTCTCCCCAAAGAACTGCTCATTGGCCATGCCCCAGGTAGATGGATGCTTTGAGTAAACTGATGAAAAGTCTTGTGTTCAGAAAGCCAAAAAAGACAACTCATGAATACTATTCAAAATATTATTCCTAATATTACACATGTCTTCATATTCTTCTGAATAGAATATTTATAGCACAAATTATCTTTTCTCTTGCAAAGAGGTGACCAACTATCCTGGTTTTCCTGATTCAGTTTTCTTGTGAGACTTGCAGTGCTAAAGCTGGGATGGTATTGGGTAAATGGAGGCAGTTTTTACACACACACACACACACACACACACACACACGCACACACGCACACCAGTCTGCAAATGTTGAGCAACTGAGAGGGTAATATTATTCTATTAATATGCTGAAAAAGTCTCTGTGACTTTACTCAGCCTGAAAAAAACCCTGTTCCTGCAAGAGGTGAGAGATTAGAGAAGAGACATGAGAAGGGGGACAGGGTGGCTGAGTCATGCCATAGTTTACTGGTGTCTTACTGCTAAATGTTTGAATCACCTTTCTTCTGGCCAATACCACAATGGCTAATTTCTTTGGAGCTGTTCGAGGCAGCAGCCCATACTCTATTCAGCCAGTAAACTGCCTTATTTTGTCCACCACATGGCAGGTTAGGTTCTTAAATTTGTTTTAAAACAGTTGCTGTATACTCATTTAGTCAACTCATATTTCCTCTTGTGATTTACTTGCAAAATAATTACTATTACAACGGATTTCTATATTGAAGTAATGCTTGCACTCCACAATTGTTCTAATAACTTCTGTATTACTTTCACAATGGTGGATTTATGGTTGTAATTGCCTGGACAACAATAGATAAATTTCGAGGGCAATCCAATTGTTTAAACTTAACTATATTTTCCTAAACATTGCATGCGAGTATCTTTTTCCTTAAAGAGTGACTATAATACTACTACCTAATAACTATTTTGTGTATACGTAATCATTTTAGTACTTGGTCATATACTTTAGTCTTTCTGTCGCCTCTCTCTCTCCTTTTTACCCGTGACCAGCATTGCTAAGATGGTTTAACCAGGATCAAAACAAACTAGACTCCATATAAAAGCTTCAGATTCCTGGAGTCCCAGGATAGCTCAGTCAGTGAAGCTTCTGCCTTCATTTCAGGTCATGATCTCAGGGTCCTGGAATCAAGCCCTGCATCAGGCTCCCTGCTCAGTGGAGAGCCCTCTCTCTCTCCCTCTGCCCTCCCCCCTGCTTATGAGCACTCTCTCTCTTTCTCTAAAAATAAAAAATTTTAAAAAAGCTTCAGATTCCTGCACTCCACCAAAGACCTAGGGGATGAGAATTTCTGAGGTACAGGGCATTTTCAATAAGCCCCTTCTGTACCTTCATGTTTGAGAACCACGTCACTACTGGACAAATAGCTAGGACCCACCATATACCTGGTGGCAGTTACCGTAACTGTGATCACAGGGTCTGGTTGTATGGGAGACTAATAACATAAGCTCTCTGATATGGTATGTTCTTTTGCTATATGGTAATGAAACCTAACCTCAACAGTCAGAGAGAGCTGCATATGTAGTTCACACAATATTTTCACAGGCTACCAATCCAAGTGTATGAGAAAGTAATTTTATTTTCTCATAACTGAACTTAATTTCTATTTTGATCCACAATTATATCCAGGATCAGGAAATGCAAGCAATACATCCTAGGGAAACCTAGACATTTTGCAATTATTTTGAGCTAAAAATCAAATATAGAATTGTTTCTCCTTACTCTTTTTTTTTTTTTTTAAATATTTTATTTATTTATTTGACAGACAGAGATCACAGGTAGGCAGAGAGGCAGCCAGAGAGAGAGGAAGGGAAAGGGAAGCAGGTTCCCCGCTGAGCAGAGAACCCAATGCCGGGCTCGATCCCAGGACCCTGGGATCGTGACCTGAGCCGAAGGCAGAGGCTTTAACCCACTGAGCCACCCAGGCATCTCCTCCTTACTCTTTTTATCCCTGGAATTGATTCTAAGATTCAGGGCTTATTAAAAACAACAACAACAACAACAACAACAACAACAACAAAACTGTGTTATTGGTAAATAGAGAACTCCACTTCTTGGTCTCGATCTGTCCTGTGCTGGTATCCAAGGAGACACAAAATTGTTTGGCTTCTACTTCCACCGGCCGTTGTTTCAACGTTCTGCCGCACATTGCAAGCTACTCTATGTGAAAGCATACCTCCATTAAAGATAAAGATAAAGTTAAAGATCAGTTAATTTTATGTCATTCTTCCAACTTCAGGTAAGATTTGATGATTTTTCTTAACCTCGCTGAGACTGAGGGAAACTGAGTTCTCAGCAGATATTCTATGCCACTGAAATCCCAGGCAGTCCTTGTCATTTAGCTGGCTGCTACATCACTGTGACCCGGGGCACACCTGCAGGCCTCTTAGAGCTCAGATGGAAAGTGGGCCTCAGATACCTCTACTTTTGTTTTTCCAGATTTAAAGGTGCATCAGCAGCCAGGCAGCCAAGCTCTGTATTTCTTTACCATTTTCCATAATTCTTCCCCCATCCCTGAGTTTAATTGTGATTTAATTGATGTATGTCACCATATAAGCATGATGGTTTGCTTTACATATATTGTGAAATGATTACCATAATAAGCTCAGGTAACATCCATCTTCTCATATAGATACTGTTAAGAGAAAAGAAAGATGAGAATAAAAAAGGGAAAAAAAAAACCATTCTCTTTGTGATGAGAACTCCTAGAGTTTACTCCCTTCACAACTCTCCTATCATAGGGCAGTGTTGGCTGTAGTCACCGTGTTGTACGTTAACCCCCAAGTGCTTCCTTATCTTCTAACTGGAAATTTGTCCTTCTGATCACCTTCCTCCAATTCTCCCTCCAAGATTCTTTTTTTTAATCTCCTCCCCACCTCAGAAGCAGAAGTGAAGTTTTGAGGGGTGGTGACAGTGCCAGAAAAAATTAAAAGTGTTTTTATGTTTTTTTTTTTAAACCAACTTTTACCTAGATTGGGAATTTTCAGACTCTAAAAGGCAGTAACTGGTCATTAGTTCTCCACATCTTCCACTGATAATCCTTGCTTGGAGCAAGAGTAGTCTCATTTCTTGCCTCCAAATTGAGGAAAGTCTTGGGTTAATATTAAGTACAGGTTGAAGGGGGATTGCACAGAGAAATTAAAATGTTTTACAGCATCTTTCTGAACACGTAAAGTAGTTAGCAGAGAACTCACTACTAATAACTACTTGGTAGTTTATAATAGTTACAATCATATTTCTGGCTAAATTACTGAGTGTCTTTATGCCTGAGGCTCTATGCAAAACTCATTATATTTGTGATCTCATTTAAACACTCACCACATCTCTGTGAGATAGAAATTACTATTTCCATTTTACTGATGAGGAAACAGCTTAGGGAAATTAAACCATTTGCTCAAGGACACACAGACAGCAAGAGGTAGAGCTGATTCTTAACTCCAAGTCTGTTTCACAGTCCAGCCTCTGTCTCCACCATGTCACCATCCCATGACCATCTCTCCTGCTGCATCTGACTTCGTGGGCCCAAAGTTTCCCATGACAGGGAGTAAGAGAGGATGTTTGTGTGACAGTGATGCTAGCCATATACAAAAGTGGAGTTTTTATGAAAAAATATTTAAATGAGAATTGAGAGTAAAATAAAAATTATATGCAAATGCAAAACCTTGTTAGTATGATTATTAGAAGTACGCATGCTGAAAATTTAACTATGTATCTTTAACATTCCTAGTGCTGCTGGATTTTCCTTAGGAAATGCTTTCTCAGCAGATGTGGTTTCATATTTTCCTTAAGTCAAGATTGCCAATGAATTTGTTGCTCTTGGCCTCCTTTTTATATTAAATGTCTTAAACAGAAAGCCCGTATCTTGACCAATGTACATTTCACTGAAGCATTAGTTCAACCATCCTGTGTCTTGGAATTAATCAATTTGAGTTTTAAGAATATTAGGCCTTTTCCTGGCTACTTATAAGTGTGGGAAAGCTAATTTTATCTCTAAGCTCTAATTTATTTTGTCTTATTTTAACTTTGTTAAATGCCTCAGTATTATTTAGTGAATGATCAGTGAGAGTCTGAGTTGAATAATAAAAGAGCGTGTATGAGGGCATAACCGTGTGGAGAATCTTCTTCCTAAACTAGAGTTACATCTGACTCCAGAGACCATTTTAGTTAGGTATGGATTTAAAAACATTAAAAATAACTCTCTAAGTTGTTTTTTTTGGGGGGGTGGAATCTAATAACAAATACAAGGAAAATAAACTAAATGAAGTTTTTGTTAAAATTTCCAAAACTTATGGAATGATACTGTAGTTAAAATGTTAAAATGTACATTTTTATTCACATAATGTTGACATCATGTTAAATTTGTTGATTATTAAAATAAAATGAACAAAGTACAGTACATTAAATTTACTGAACCCAGTGATATTATGTGGAAGTTCAATGGTTATTAGGATTGGAGCCAAATTTTCCATGATTAATCACGCTGATATTGTAGAAGAATGACTCATGTTCAGCTATATCTCAGCATAGTTTTAAACATTTTGGGTACTTTCCTCCCCCAATAAAGAGGGCCACGATATTTATGAGGTCTCAAAGTCTCCAGGCGATTGGCAATTGGCATTTCTAGATAATTTTCACAAACTGGTGAAAGTTCAAACCTAGTCTACTTAGTATTACTGGATCAGAATCCATTTCATGTCCAGGAGACGCCCTGGTCCTTTCAGTGGCAAGATGAGGAAACTAAGGGTCGATACATATTAGTCTTTCTGACACTGCTTAGGTGGCTTTTCCCTTTCTCAAAACAAGCTATTTAACAAATAAAACAATGTGACATGAGGATTCATCTTGGACCCTTGCAGGATGGTGGCAACCTTGAAAACTTATTTTGGCTTGGCAGCTGGTTCCAGTTTGAAGTCCTACATGTAGTACCACTCAGTGCAGCGTGACTTTTAGCAAAGATCTTCTTGGAGCATGGTAGAGGGATGAGACAGAAACAAGCTTCAGCTTTTGAGTCAGGTCCATTCATTCCACTATTGTTTAACGGGTGTTCATTATGTGCTGGTCACAGAATCTGATCATGGGTCCCTCCTCTAGTGAGTTTGCACTATAATTGATATAGTTTTGATTCTTGTTTCTATGAACTTTGGCAGCTTTAGAAATATCATTCAGTACATTTGATCTGGGGGTCCTCAGCTGTAAAATGCAAATAGTATACCATTGCCACAAGCTTTTGTTTTTTATTTTATTTTATGTATTTATTTCTTTTTAAAGATTTATTTATTCCTTTGACACAGAGAGATCACAAGTAGGCAGAGAGGCAGGCAGAGAGAGAGAAGGAAGCAAGATCCCTGCTGAGCAGAGAGCCTGATGAGGGGTTCGATCCCAGGACCTTGAGACCAAGACCTGAGCTGAAGGCAGAGGCTTCACCCTCTGAGCCACCCAGGTGCCCCGAGTTTTTGTTTTCTGATTGAGTGAAATATTGCATGTAAATTCCTAGCTTTGTGCACCATTAAGTGGTCAATACACATATTATAGGTATTTGGCATTATAGGTATTTGGAGATAAATAGTCGGGTTTAAATTCTAGATTTTCCTCTTATGGTCTACAGAACCTGGGCCATGTTGCATAGGAAGCAATTTGTTTCTTCATTTGTTACCAGTTTTTTGAGTCATAGGTTGTATATAACTGAGTTTTCAATGTAAGGACTGTGTCAAGCTGTCCTTTTACAGACATAATTTCCTTAATCTTTATGAGTCATGTAACAACTGTTCTCTATCATTTACAAATAAGGAAACGTAATCAGAGAAGTGGCCCTCCAGAAGCAGAGATTCTTATCATTACACCATTGTAATGATTGAGTGAACTGGACCTCACCTGGCATGATGCTTGGAATAAAATGGGAGCTGGAAACATATCCCCAACTCTGTCTAGTAATAGACTCTCAGAATGTTTTTCATCCACAAGAGTTTGGTGTGTGCCCAGAAAAGCAATAAATACAGAAGAGGCTTGCATGACATTTGGTTTCAAATAATAAAATCTATGACCAAAAAAAAAAAAAAAAAAAAAAAAAACAAAAACCCAAAAAACCCACAAAACCCCAAAAAACCACTTTTACTTTACTGTATTATTTAAATATGTGCATTCTTTTCATGGATCAATCTTCCAAACCCTTCTCTAATGTTATATTCCTAGGAGCTTATAGATGTGTATCCTTTGTGTCAGATACAAAGTAAAATGGCAAAATTTATTACAAAATATATTTCAACTACATTTTCCACTAGAACAAAGTTGTAGGTAATTACACAGTTCTACTTTCTCCAGGCAGTAGGTCTGTAAGCAAGAGTTTTTTAGAGCAACCAGAAACAAAAATCATATTTTAGCGGCGTTTCAAGTTAACGTCCCCCCTTCCGAACACTGTAACAAAGGACTATAACTTAAAGGAGAAATTTTAAGTGCCACTGGAGACTTTTGAAATAGGGAAAACCATATGAAGAGTGCTTTACCATAGAGTCTTTAAACACAGGTCTTCAATGGTGACCGCAGTATATAAATGGAGAGATAGAGAATTAATTCACCGTACAGTGGAGCAGAAAACTCACATCTGTTCTTTCTACAACCCAGTACACCCCATTTATTAATGCTGTTCTCTGCACTGTCAGGTCCAAGCAATTAACTTGCGCAGACTGGCTTCTGTGGGGATGGATAGATAGTGTGTTTATCAGGGGAATATACTAGTTTTGGCTCTTTTAACATCAGAGAAAATGGAATACAATATCCTCTGTTCTCTATGTAGACTAAGACACTAAGTTTTAGCATGAAGAGAATATTCAAAAATTCTTAGAAGATCTTATTTATTTCTCAGAGAGATAGAGGGAGAGAGAGCGAGCGAGCAGGGGGAATGGCAGGCAGAGGGAGAAGCAGACTCCCCGCTGAGCAGGGAGCTCAATGTGGGACTTGATCCCAGGACCCTGGGGTCATGACCCGAGCTGAAGGCAGAGACTTAACTGACTGAGTCACCCAGGCATCTCAATATTCAAAATTTTAAGTAATAGCTAAAAGTTCAACATTTTCCCCCTTTAATCAGCTAAGAATAGCACAGTCAGAAATGAGTCCAATACAGTTATTTTAGTTTCTTAGTGAGAATGATTCATTTCTAAATATATTGATGATTACCCACATCACTGATAATCTAGAAATGGAAAAAGAAAGGAGAATGATTCTGTAATTGTCACTAAACATAGCAACTAATGCAGATACATATATTCATGTGTATTGTTCATCTGAGGTGCTGTTATTTTATGAGCTCTGATAACCTGATGCATAAGAAGATGGGGGTTTCTGGGTGGATTCCAGGTGTTATGGCATGGAAATAAGATGTGTAACACTGTATTTTTCATGAATTTTCTATTTTCACTTCAACTTAATCCTCTAGCTCTTCCACAGATAAAATGTGCTTATTCATTCTTACTCATATTGATTTTGATTGAAATAAGATGAGAGAAAGCATTAAGAAGCAAATGCACAGAGCTAATCACTTCCTCTTTCTCCTGAAACACGTTTGTTCTTAGGCTTCCAGGGGACTACATGCTCTTTTTCATCCTACTTCGGTTGACACTCTTTCATCTGTGTGATGGAGTAGTCCAGGCTACCCCAAATAGACTAACCCCAAGCTTCAACCTCAGATCTCTCTTTTCTATCCATTCTCATGGTTTTAAGTACTATTTATATGCTGGTGACTCCCAAATCTGTCTTTATGGCTTTGGCATCTATTCCTGAATTCCAGAATTCCACAAACTGCCTGATCAGCATCTCCTTTAGGTAAGCATATCACTTTTTTAAAAAAAATTTTTAAAGATTTTATTTATTTATTTGACAGACAGAGATCCCAAGTAGGCAGAGAGGCAGGCAGAGAGAGGGGGGAAGCAGGTTCCCTGCTGAGCAGAGAGACCGATGCGGGGCTCCATCTCAGGACCCTGAGATCATGACCTGAGCCAAAGGCAGAGGCTTAACCCACTGAGCCACCCAGGTGCCCCAAGCATATCATTTTTGATATATTGAGTTCTGTAACTGGCCCAAGCATTCATTCACCCAGCACTGACTGGGAAACTCTGGAGACATAGACATTTCCTTCTATCACACATCTGATCCATTAACAAAAGCTCTTCAAAAAAGATCCGAAATCATTCTATTTCTCATTTATTATACTTACAGCCTGTCCTAGGCCATCACCCTCCCTCACAGGATCTTGCCGTGTCTCCCTACCTGGTTTCTCTGCTTCCCCTTTTGTGTCTACATCCATATAGTCTGTTTTCTTTTCCACTCAGCAGCCCAAGAGATCCTTTCAAAACATCAAATGACTGCCTGATCAAATAACTCCCCTGCTCAAATTCTCCAGTGACTTTCTGTCACACTTGTAATACAGCGAAAAAGGTACTGAGTAATCTGACCCTCCCATTTACCTTTAGGTACCTTGGAGCTCACCTCCTAGTCCTTGCCTCTTATTACTTTCTTTTCGTGAGGCACACTGGCCTCCTTGGCTGGCTCTTGTCTCAAGGACTCTGTACCACCTATTCTTCTCGCCTAGGATCAATTTTTTTCCTTGGATAACTGCCTTGCTTACTCCCTTATGTTACTGATACCCTTATTGAAATGCCACCTGCTCAGAGGAACTTTTCCTGACCATTTTTCAAAAAGTATATCGTCATCATTTTTAACCCTTTAGCACATAACGCTGACATATGTTCATCGGCTTATAGACTATACTTACGTGAGAATGTAAAATAAGTCCCATCTAGTTTAATTTATTTTTCTACCCCAGTTTCCAGAATTGTGCTTTGTACATAATGAGTGCTCAATAAATATTTGTTAGATAAATCGATATACAATAAGATTATTCTATCTGCATAAACTTTATTCTGGGCAAGGCCTTGCATAAATCTACTTTGGTCATATAACATCATTTGGTTATTATTTGATTACTAGGATTATTATCAATTAACAAATGTGAATTAGAACATATTCCAAATTTGGTTATTATTTGGTTACTAGGATTATTATCAATTAACAAATGTGAATTAGAACATATTCCAAATCAAATTCTCTTATTTGGTAACCAAAAATAATTAGAGCATCATGAAATCTTTGCTTCTTTTTGCTGCTGTGTAGACATAGCCTGGGACTGATATTTACCAAGTGTTATGAAGTTTTACTGCTGGAGCAGATGGTGAACCAACCTCCTGGGAATAAATTTGGCCAGGTTGCCTTTGAAGCTTTTCAAACAATAAATAAAATACTGTTTGGCAGAGAGGGATCTATGCTGAAAAAAAAAAAAGAGAGAGAGATTATTTGTAAAGGTTGGAAATATTAACCCAGAAATCCTCAATTCCTTTCTTCAGTGTTTTCTACTGTCTCAGATTTGAGAAGATAATTTATGTACAGCTTTTCTCTATGCAAGTGTTGTTTCCAGCCATCTCCTCTATGCCATGGTTATGAAGAGTGAAGTCGGTTTATGCATGGAGAATTCCTGTATGAAGCATGCCTAAGAAGGAAATGCATCGAGAGGTATCTTAAAAAATTTCACAACTACTCTCTCTGCTCCCTGTTTTGTACCATTCATAACTCGGGGGGGGGGGTGTTTATTTGTTAAATGAATTGCATCCTGACAATTAAAATGCATTTCTCTTTGGATGATTTGATAGAATATTGAACTAGAAATTATTTTAAAACTCCTGCCAAATAAGTCCCATTTCTGTCTCATCATTTTCTGCTTCTTTTGTCTCAATCTTGATTGAATTAATTAAGAAAACAAAAACAACCCTAAATGTAAGTGCACCTAATAACATCTTTGAAATACGTGAAACAAAAACTGACTGGACTGCAAAGAGAAGTGGAAAATTCCACAGCGACAAAAGGATATAACTTTAGTAATTGACAGAGCAAGTCAGTGGAGTTATAGAAGCCAAACAACATTATCAAATAAACTGACATAACTCACATTAATAGAACATGCTATCTAACAATGGCAGAAAACATTTCTTTCAAATGTACAAGGGACAGTCACTGAGATACAATATATTCTGGAATACAAAACAAATTTCAACAGATTTAAAAGAACTAGAATCATGTAAAGCATGTTCTCTGACCACATTAGAATTGAACAAGAATCAGTAACAGGGTGATATCCGGAAAAAAAAAAAAAACACGCAAATATTTAGAAAATCTCTAGTACACTTCCTTAGTCACCTATAGATCAAAAAAGAAATTGTAGGTAAATTGTTATTTTTCAAAGATTTATTTATTTATTTTAGAGAGGGAGAGAGAGAGAGAGAGTGTGTGTGAGCAGGGAGAGGGATGCGGGGAGGAACGACAAGTAGAGTTCATGCTGAGTGCAGAGCTCAACTCAGGGCTTGGCTCCACTACCCTGAGATCATGGCCTTAGCAAAAATCAAAATTCAGATGTCTAACTGCCTAACCGACTGAGCTACCCAGATGACCCTACAGGTAAGTTAGAAGACAAACAAACGCTTTGTGACCAAATAAAAATTAAAGGGACAGTGCTTACAGAGCTTATAGCCTTTTATGCTTATATAAGAAAATGAGAAAGAAAATCAATAAGTTTCCAGCTTGACAAACCACAAAAAAAGAGGAGGAAATTAAAGCCAAGGTAAGGATAAAGAATAGAAAGCAATTACATGGAAAAACAAAACAATAAAGAATATTAATAAAGTAAAAAGCCAGTTTTTTGAAAAGAATAAAATTGATACAACTCTAGCCAGACTGATCAAGAAAAAGAGATTATAAAAATTATCAGTATCAGGAATGAAAGAAGTAATACCACTACAGATCCTATAATTTTAAGAAGGATAATAAAGAGATATTATTAAGAGTTTTATGCCAATACTGTTGATAAATTATATGAAATGGGTAAATTCCTTAGAGGGGAAAAACTACTAAACTATTTAGGAAGAATTATCTCCACTTCTATCAAAGAACTTGAAGTTTTAGAAAAAACTCTTCTCATAAAGAAAACTCCAGGCCCATATAGCTTTTACTGAATTCTATTAAACATTCAAAGGAGAAACCAATTCTACACAAAGTGTTCTAGAAAATAGATTATAAGTAATCATTTTCCTACTCATTCCATTAAGCCAAACCAGACATTACTAAAAGAAACCCTTCAGATCTGTACCTTTCATGGGCATAGACACAAAAACCCTTGACAAAAGATGACAAAATATTAGCAATATGATCCTACCTATATATAAAATAATAATGTATCATGACCACATGCAGTTTATCCAGGAATGCAAGGTTGTTTTTTCAATGAAAAACAATCATACAATTCATCACATTAACAGATTAAAAGAAAAAAATTAAATCATAACATGATTTCGGTAGATGAAGAAAAAGCATATAACAAAATTCAATGTCTAGAACTCACTGAACTTAATAAGAGGTATCCAATAAAAAGCTAGTATATTATTTAATGGCAAAAGTTGAAATAATTTTTTTCTAAGATTGATAATGAGGCATGGTTGTCTGAATTTACTATATCTTTTCAGTTTTTTACTAGAGCTCTTAGGCAGTAATATAATACAAAACAATTTAAATTAAAATAAGATAAAATGCATATATATTGCAAAGGACAAAATAAAAGTCGTTACAGATTATATCCTTAAGGAATCTATGAAGAAGCTATTAGAACTAAAAAGTGATTTTATCAAGTTTCTAGGATTTTATCAAGTTTCTGGTAAATATTTTTTAAAAACAACTCTTTTCTACCTATTAATAACATATATTAATGAGAGTGTATATATTCAAAAGTACTAATAGCTAGAGTAAGTACTTGTACATCCAGTATTTTTATCATCATATCTGCTGTGTTCTGATGCTGTGCCATGGAATTAGAAGAGATTCGCGACTGCAGGGAAGAGACTTAATTTAGGTGTGGTCAATAGCTTGTGTGGGATGGACATTCATTTTTATCTTTGTTTTAATTTCAGTCTTCAGGGCAAAAATCATGTTTATATTGCTAAACAACAAATAAAACTTATAATTCATTATCCATGTTTTATTTTCCTATTGCTACTGTAATAAATTATCACAAATTTAGTGGCTTAAAATAACATAAATTTAGGGGCGCCTGGGTGGCTCAGTGGGTTAAAGCCTCTGCCTTCGGCTCAGGTCATGATCCCAGGGTCCTGGGATCAAGCCCCGCATCGGGCTCTCTGCTCATTGGGGAGCCTGCTTCCTCCTCTCTCTCTCTCTGCCTACTTGTGATCTCTGTCTGTCAAATAGATAAATAAAATCTTTTAAAAAATAACATAAATTTATTATCTGATAGTTCTAGAGGTTCGAAATCCAAAATCAGTTTCACTAGGCTAAAAATGAAGTCATTGGCAAGCCTGTATTTTTTCTGGGATCTCTAAGGAAGAATCTGTTTCCTTGCCTTTTCCAGCTTCTGGGGGCTGCCTGCATTCCTTGGCTCATGTCCCCTTCCTCCAAATTCAAAGTCAGAAGTGTAGCATCTTTTCTTTTTTCTATTATACCTCCTCTTTTGGCCTCTGATCCTCCTTCCTCTCTCTTCTGATTCTTATGATCACAATGGGTCCACCCAGATAATCCAAGATAATCCTCCTATCTCAAGACCCTCACTTAATCAAATCTCCAAAGACCCTTCTGTCACATAAGGTAACATTTTCACAACACCCAGGAACTAGAATGGGGACATCTTTAAAAGTCATTATTCAGCCTACTAGAGTGCACTCTCTGAGCTCCAAAGGTTCAAATCCATCCAACATGAAAATAGGTTCACCCCATCCCAAGGTCTCAAAAATCTCAACACATTCAACAACAGCTCAGGTACAAAATCTCATCTAAGCCTCATCAGCTCAGAAGTCCCAAATCTCATCATCTAAATCAGGTATGTATGAGATGCTTGGAGTAACCCATTCTGGGGCACAATTCCTCTCTATCTTTAAACCTATGAAACAAGTTGTCTGTTTCCGAAATACAATGGCTGGGTAGGATATGATTATAGTTGTAGACATTCCCATTCAGAAAAAGAAGGGAAAGAAAAGAAGGGAAAGGAAAGGATAGGAAAAGAAAAGAAAAGATCTGTACCTTCTTTAAGAGCAGGTAAAATTAACCTGCTCTAATAATAATAATAATAATTTTTAATTAAAAAATGGTTACTAGTTCCAAGGCATTTTGAAATCCCAGGAGATGGACTCTATTATTTTACAAGGACTGGGTATAATCTTCTGTGGCTTATGGCTCCATCATTTGGGCTACAGTTCATCTCTTGGAGTCATCCTACCTTTTAAATGAAGAGTAATACATGTTTACAAGTTAGTAGTTTTACAATCTTGTTTCCTGCCTGTAGCTTTTTAGAAGGTTGGCAGTCTTCTTCCATTTTGTCTTCTCTTTGTTCCTTTCAGTACCAATGATCAGTGTTTCTGCTCGTATAACATTTCCAGAAACTCATGAGTCTCAAGTATCTGTCATAGGAATTCCTTCTATTAGACAAGAGGCTCCTCCTGGAAAACTATACCTACCATTTTAGCTTCTGCTAAGAAGACTAAGGAGATCTGAGTCACATGCCTAATCATTTCAAAGAACCTTCTGTGTGAGTCGATACTCAGAGCTCTTGCTATTTCCAAGGTGCTAGCAAAGGGCTGTCCAGCTACACTTGGTTTTCACTCCAGAGCTTCTTTTTGTGACAGTGAATTTCCTAATGTTAACTTCTTTGCAATCTGGATAAGCTGAGAATTTCCCACATCATCAAGTCTTCATTCTCTCTCTTTCTCTGTCTTTTTTCTTTTAAGAGAAAAGAGAAACCCATCTTTCTTCTATCTCTTTCATGTAGCATTTTGGAATAAGCAGCAAGAAGAAACCAGATCACACCTTCAACACTCTAGAAATCTCAGCTTGGTATCCAAATTCATTATTTTCCAGCTCTGCATTCCACACAACTGAAAGCCACAAATCAGCTACATTTTCTGCTATTGTATAGCAAGGAAGTATTTTTCTTCAACTTGCAATAATCTATTCCTCATTTCCCTCTGAGCACTCACCAGCAGTGCCTTTAACATATATGTTTATATCAACTTTCTTGTTACAGTAATATATTTATTCTCTAAGAAAATAGAAGCTCCTTCTTTTGGTTTCTCCCTTTTTTCTAAGGCCTCACCTGCAGCATCTACCAAAAGTCTATTCCAAGCAACAGAAGCAGATACCAGACAGGAGAGGAGATGCTGCATTGCCGGCTTTGAAGGTAGAAGAAGGGGCCACAAACCAAGGAATGAAGGTAGCCTCTAGAAGCTGGAAAATGCAAGGAAATGGATTTGTCCCTAGAATGTCCAGAAGGACTATAGCCCTGTTGACACCTTGATTTTAGCCCAGTGAAATGGATTTCAGATATACGACCTCCATAAATCTAAGGTAGTAAATTCATATTGTTGTAAGTCTCTAATTCTGTGATTCATTATAATAGTAATAAGCAACTAATATAGTCCATGCATTGTTCTATAATGTATGTGTTCTATGTGTTCTATGGTGTATTATATTCTAACATAGGTTTTGCCTCTGCTAAGCCACCTAACTCTATAAATGGTTCTGGGAGTCCCCTTGTAGGATTTGAAGGGAGGGTATGGAAAGAGAAAGAAAAGAGTCATTAATACAATAATAGCATAGGCTCAAGGAGCAGACTGCCTGTGTTTGAATTTCACAGGCATTTCATCTTACCCATGTGGCAACATTCTGTTACTTAGTTTTTCTATGCTTTAGTTGTCAGAGAGGTAAAATGGCAATAATAATTATTCTTACCTCATGAGTTTTGTTTAAACGAGATAATCTCTGTAGAGTATTTAGCACAGATTAGATACACAGTAAGCACTCAAGAAGTTGAGGTAATTTATTCTTCCACCTATTACTGTTTTTTATTTAAACACGTATTTAACAGAAAGTTACTATATAACATGCACTCCTGCACCAAACTAGAGATAAAGGGAAAAAAACTTGCAATCCAAACGGATATGAGAGAAGATTGATTGGTATAACTATTTCCATAGATATATAAACTTTAGTACAAAAATGTAGTAGGTGGAGGAGTCTGGAAAAGAGGAAGCATCTCAGCATCCAAAGGTAGGGGAAGGCATGGAGCTCAGATAGAGAAAAGCATCTCAGGGAGATTTAAATGATGAAAATAAATTTGAAAGATTTCCTAGACCTATTCCATCCTTGTTTTGTTCAAAAACACAGAGCAAAGTTATTTCACTTGTAAAACTGGGCTCCAAATTTGTAAGTATGTTTATAACATATCACAATAGTATAGGAATAAATGTAACAAGTCATCCTATATGAATGCTAAGAGAAAGAGTGAACATTTATTAAATTCCAGCTACTTATTTATTTTTTAAGATTTTATTTTTAAGTAATCTCTACACCCAACATGGGGCTTGAACCCACAACCCTGAGATCAAGAGTCACACGCTCCACCGACTGAGCAGGCCAGGCACCCCTGTTATGTTTCAGGTACTTTAAATTTGATATTCTGTTGGTCACTCTATCTTCCTGAAATAAGAATTATTGTTACAATTGAGGAAATGAAGGTGCTAAAGTGTAGATTTGAATGCAGATCTATGAGTTTCCATGGTACCACAGTATTATCTGTCATCTTTTTGCAGCATCAGGATTTCCTTTGAGGAATTCTTTATCATTCTAAATAGCAGATATCTAGCTGTAGACATCACTAAACACAATAAAGGACTTGACATTCAATTTGTGTCAAGAACAGTGCTCCTTAAAATCTTCAGATTTTCAGTTAGGATTTATTTACTTAATTATAAAGAGAATGGATTATGAAGCACTTGCATTTAAAAAAAATAATCCAGACAGGAAGAAATTAGAATCATATAAGTAGAGACACAGTGGCTGTAAGCCTGGTTGTTCTTGAGTTCACGGAAGGACTCTCAGCCCATTTAAACCTCTTAACATTGACGGACTACTAACCAGAAAAGAAAAATCAGAGTAAGGAGTTTATTTCAAATGGAGGATAGATAATTAGCTATATTTTTTGATGAGGGAAACTCAGACATTATCAATGAAATGGAGAAGATTTATTTTTAAGTAGAAACTGGAGTTGCCCCTGGCATGGAGGTGAAAGACAAAAATATGAGAAGTAAACGAGATGCAGGAACTGTCCCTGAGTGAAGATGGTGCTTATGGTAAAAACACCTTTTAAATTATGCAATAAATAACCCCTGATGGGGGCACCTGGGTGGCTCAGTGGGTTAAGCCTCTGCTTTCGGCTTGGGTAATGATCTCAGGGTCCTGGGATCCAGCCCCGCATCGGGCTCTCTGCTCAGTGGGGAGCCTGCTTCCTCCCTCTCTCTCTGCCTGCCTCTTTGCCTGCTTCTGATCTCTGTCTATCAAATAAGTAAATAAAATCTAAAAAAAAACCCCTTATGAATGTTATCATGATTTTTGTCCTTTGCATGCCATGTACCATCTCTAGGTGTATGAGTCCTCAGTCTTGACTTTCATGCTGAAGCTGTCTCCAAACCATGTCAAATGTTAAGTCTCAGGGGTCCTATTAACTAAAGTTTTTATGATTTCATGTTATTTATTTATCAAAGAATCTAATTTTCATGGGGGTATAAATAAAAAGTGGTTTCAGTTGTTTCTACAATCACTTTATTTAACCGTAATTTGCTGTTCCTCCTATTCCTGTTACTAAATATTTTATATAGATTTTCCAGCTCTTGTGCTCTGTTAGGTTCTAAAAAGCACAGTTCAATTTAGTCCAGGCTACAGCTTTGATTTCAAAGCCACTTTAAAGCTCCCCCCCCACTCTTTTTTACTAGCTCTAGATGGTGTTATCATCCTTTTTTAGTTGTTATCCGTTGTAGGGTGTCCATGCTTATTGTCTAGTGGAGGACATGAGTGGGCGGATTCCTAGGGATCCCTTGAACAAGGTGTCTCTGCTGCACTGGCACCAGATTAAGGAGGAGGACTTTGAGTTAACCTGTTCTGGCACTCCTCATCATCGGCTCAGTCTTTTTTTTTGCCAAGACCATCTTGCATGAAAGCTTTCTTGAGTACAAGCTCTGCTACCTTCTGTAGATACCCCTTTACCTATGCCACTCTACCACTGTTCTGTACTGCATCCTTATACTAAATAGTCAGAGCAGATCAACAAATCTGCTGCCTGAGGAGGCATCCACCACTGGTGGGTGGGGAACCAGACGCCAGTGTCTGTCCTTGCAGCAATCTCCTATCTTTATAAATGGTTCCTCAAGAAGGACCAACCCTTGACTTGGACTTGTGATAAAGGCAGAAGCTCTTTCTCTTCAAGGGTGGGAGTTGGGTAGTCAACAATGGTAGGCAAGTACCAGGAGAAAACCACAGAAAATTGAAATTTAGGAGAAGCATGATATGGGAAGATCTGCTTTGGAGCCAAATAGACCTGGATTGAAATTCTTGGTCCTTCCCCCTCTGTGTGAGGGTGATCAGGTCATGCCTCCTCCGGAAGCCTTTACCTCTCCATGTGTCCAACGGGACTTCCTGCCTCAGAAAGAGTCGCCCGGAGTCTTCAAGGTAGTAACACCCACGAAAAGGCGGAGGGTCATTCCTGTCAACGCGAATGAGCTTCCTTCTTTTAGGAGTAGCCTCAGCCTTTTTTCACAGTCTGTATGTGTCCTCAGACTGCTCTCTCTCCAGATGTCCCAAAGGAGCTATTCTATATCTTGTTCACTTTCCTAAATCTTCTATTCTTCTCCCTAAACCATCTGAGCGGAGAGAAGAGCTTATCAGGCATTTAACTCTCAACGTCCCATCTTTCACATAAAAAAAGCATCTAATGTACATTTTTTACAACTCATGTTTCTTCTTTTTCAAAAGCCAATCCTACCCCCAACCCTCTCACTGCCTGTATATTTAATTTCTCCTTTTTTCCCCAAACCTATAAAAAGGCTGAAGCTCTTCCCATCTTAAAAACAAAAGCAAGAAAACACTGAAACAGCAAACACTTTTTTTTTTTTCAGTCTTTCACTCTCCTCTGGCTACATCCTACAACTTTCATTTCTTTTCAGACAAGCATCATAAAAGAGTTATTTGCACAAGATGTCTCTGCTTAATTTCCACTCTTGCGTCAATTTATAGTTTGACTTCTACTTCTCCTATGTCGTTCAAATGCAGCATTATTGGAGACACGGAAACTTAACATTTCCAAAACTCTACTAATTCTCAACAGTTCCTCTCACTCCCCTCAAACACAAAAAGAAGAAATCAATTACCCTGTAATGGTCTTCAGTGCATTGTGCTCCATCAACCCAGGTGTCTATGCTCAAACCCTTGGTATCCTTTAGTTCCTCTTCTCCATTCATTGGCCTTCATCCAATCTATCAACCATTTATCTCTGAATAACTCTTCAATCTAGTTGCTACTCTCTGTTTTCTCTCATGTAACTATTTTTATTTTTTGTGTGTGAGGGAGAGAGAGCATGAGCATGTGAGAGGAGGGAGGGGGAAGGACAGGGGGAGAAAACGGGAATCCCAAGCGGGTTCCACACACAGCGTGGAGCCTGATGTGGGGCTCCATCTCACGACCCTGAGATCATGACCTGAGCTGAAATCAACAGTCCGGTACATAACCGACTGAGTCACCCAGGTGCCCCTCTCACTTAACTATTTTAACTGCTTCCTATCAATATGTCTGTACTTCTAGTTCTCAGCCTTGTCCCTGCTGCTGTCTTCTTGTAGACTATATTTCTTTTTATTTTTTTTTTTAGATTTTATTTATTTATTTGATATAGAGAGAGAGATCACAAGTAGGCAGAGAGGCAGGCAGAGAGAGAGGGGGAAGCAGGCTCCCTGCCAAGCAGAGAGCCTGATGCGGGGCTCGATTCTAGGACCCTGAGATCATGACCTGAGCCGAAGGCAGAGGCTTAACCCACTGAGCCCCCCAGGTGCCCCTAGACTATATTTCTTATAGGCTAAAACCTAGCCATATGAGCCTGCTATCTCCTCCTCAGTCAGTGCTCACTTCAGCTACTCCACTAGAAACTAAGTTTCAGCCGCTGAACAGCACTCTCCTTCAGGCCAGCATGACTTAACACTTACATAATCCTCTGTCCTTTGCCCTTCCAATGTAATTTTTGCAGCCACATACAGGTGGAGTTTATTTTCTCTCTTCTTAAATCTAGAAAAGACTGTGTCTTGCTTTAGCTAATGGAATGTGACAGAAGTAATGGTTTATCTTCTACACCTAGGCCGTGAGATCTTGCGCACTTCAGCTCTCTCTAGTACCACTGTTAACATCCATGAATAAACTTGGCCTAGCCTGCTGGACGGTGAGAGGCCCCATGGAACACAGACTACTAATCCCAACTGATGCTCTCCTGGGCCAGTCAAATGATTGATCAGCTGAAGACAGGCGCATGGGGGCTTTCATCAGATCAACAGAAATGATCAGCTGACCCCAAAACTTTCAGAGCTACAGGAATACTTCTTGTTTTTAACCACTAAATTTTGCAGTGGTTAGTTATGCCAGAATAGCTGACTGATATACCTTGTCAAATTCACACTGGTGTTGAAAAATATCTAACTGAAGGGTATATATTCCATATAAGAAATATCTTTTATTTAACTTTTGCATACTACTGATATTTTCTCTTTTTTAAAAACTATTTTATTTAGATATGATTGATATATAATAATCTGTACATATTTAATGTGTACCACTTAAGGAGTTTGGAGAGAAGTATACATTGTAACTACCATCACAATCCATGACATAAAAATGGACCCATCGTGTCCAAAATTTTCCTCAAGACCTCTTTATTTCTTTTTATTATTATTAGTGATAACAGCACTCAACATAAGATTTAATGTTATAGGAAGCTTACACACACACACACACACACACACACACACACACATGCACGTGCAGTATTATTTCCTATAGGCCTTATTATATTTTCCTGACAAATGTTTTCCACTGCTGAAATCTTACTATTTTTTTTATCTCTTCAGAATATAACTTTTGGGTTGTTATTACCTTCTATTTTCATTCAGATCATTGTAGAATCCTGTTAACTATTTCTTCTTTTTGTCCTACAGTTAAAACCATTTGTTCAATGCTAGGATAAATTTCATCCTGGCATATATAATGTTTTACCTCTTTGATTTTAATCCTCTCTTTTCTGTTGTAAAGACTCTCCTTGTCCTCCTCTCCTGGCCACTTATGCTTTGCTAAGCCTCTCCAGTGTGTTCAAATTCTTGCCTTGTATGTCTTATCTGGTCTACTTCAGAGATCTTATTTCTATTTATTTTTCTTTGCCGATGTCATAGTAAATAATATCATAAGTCTATTCCGTCTTTCCCTTTCCTAGATCCCTTCCTCTATGTTTTAACACACATTATCCATTTCTCTCTGGATCCTTCTGCTAAGAGATGAGATCTTTTTCTAATGCTTTTTGAAAAATGTGTCTTCAATGAATATATTTATCCTATACAGAATGCCTGAGATCTGATTTGTATCTTTTAGCTATATTAGTTCTCTTGTGTATTTTGTATGAATTGCATTATCTGAGTACTTACTTGCAGCTACATAACTCAGATTCTATTTCCCCATACATTTCATGATTCTGCTTTAAGGCTCATGATCAATCACTGAAAAGAAAAGCTACATTGCACAGCTACAACTTGTACATGCAGAGTCAGGTTCATAAGAATTAAAGAGCTCTGTGGAATATAAAGTAGGGAAAACACGTGTGGGGCATAATGGTCCGTGTTGTCATTCCCTATTAAACTTTGTTCATATTTTCCCCCTGCTGAAGTTAACATTAGATACAGTGTGAGTCATATTTATTAACTAGCACACACCAAAAATTGCTAAGGACTCATAAGCTATGATCTTTACAGTATCCAGAAAGATGAGACAGGACAATTAGATAATTCTACATGTAATACTATGCTAAGAGATTGGACACCCAAGAGGACTATCGGATGCTACAAAATGTATAGGGACCTAGAGAAGAATACTGAAAAGAACAAAGGTTCTGGGGACAATTACTGTTGCCAAGGAGATCCTAGGGATAATTGTTAGTGTAACATCTTTTTAACAGGGGAAATTACGTCAGCGAGTTTTGGATCTCAGAGGCTGAGGAGGAGATAACTCTTGCTTCTGATTACCAGGACATTATGATGGAAGGTACTATAGGGATTTGGGATGAAAAATGACTAGCAGAGGTTCTGATTCTTTTTAGCTGATGGGAATCTCAACAAATGTCTTGCAAGTCTGGCTTTCACTTGTACTCTAGAGAGTGGATTAGGGGTGAGGGTAAAAGGAAATAGATGAGTGCTAGAATGGACTCCCTGGTTTGCAGATAAGAAATGCTCTTACAATTTATAGTTTTTATATTAAGTTATTGTACACAAAGTGATTTATTTTGAGAAAGCAGTATGGTTGGACAATATCTTTGACTTATACTTACCTGCTTCTTACTGGTACCTAAGAACGTAAAGGAAATTTTTATTAAACTGAGGAAGTTAAAATTTCACAGAAAAATAATAAATTTAAATCAAATTTATGTAAATAAAAACAATTATTATTTTATTTTCATGAAAAAAACTTAAGTCAAATTCTAGGTGAAGGGGAAGTGATAGGAAATAATAAAGAATTTATTTGGTTGATATCAGGGTTGAAAATATCATTAACGTCAGTATTGGTTTGTAGGCAAAAAGGAGGCTTTTATTAAGTTTTAAATCATAGTGCATTTGCCCAAATTCTCAAATTAAAATAACTCTGCAGTAGATGAGCTGAGATTTAACACTATCACTAACAGTGAAAAGATGAAGCCCATGTTATCACAGTAATCTAAAACTGAGTAAACAAAATTAGGAATAAAGATTCTATTGCTCTAAGTGATAATTAGGGTTTCTGCATTTTGATTACTCAGTGAAAAATTGAAAAGAAGGGGTAGCACAGCTTTGGAAGGACCTAAAAAATTACAAATAATGAAAATGCTTCTGGTAGGACAGCAAATTATGTTTTCCAGTTCTTGTTCCTCTTTTTTTTTTTTTAAGGTTTTATTTATTTATTTGACAGACAGAGATCACAAGTAGGCAAAGAGGCAGGCAGAGAGAGAGGAGGAAGCAGGCTCCCCGCGGAGCAGAGAGCCCGATGCGGGGCTTGATCCCAGGACCCTGGGATCATGACCCGAGCCGAAGGCAGAGGCTTTAACCCACTGAGCCACCCAGGTGCCCAGAGTTCTTGTTCCTCTTGACCTCAGAGTTCCTTAGGTCTTCATTCTCCTTCCTGCTCACTTCATACCTGGATCCTTCCATTCCCTAAATCTTACCAGTCTCTTGCTCTACTTCCTTCCAGTCAGAGCAGAATAGTCTTGACTTTTGCATATTCCCTTTCCTCTTCCTTGGCTAATGGATGGGAGAGAGTTCATCTATTTCTCCGACTAAGGGAATACATTCCAATTTTAGCAAGGGCTTTCCAATGAGAAAATTTTTTAACTAAAAAAAAAAAAAAAAAAAAAGACAAGTGTGACAAGTGTGATGATGGGAAAAGAGGGTTTTCAGGAGTGTCGTGCAAGTCAGTGATTTTTTTTTTTTTCTTGTCATTGGTGAAAAGTGAGGCTTTGGGATGTCTCTCAATTTAGACCTCCTGGAAGCAGTTGCTGCTCTGTAACCTGTAAGCCTGGCTTCTACCATGTCTCTAGTGAACTTCTCTGAGAGGTACAACAGAAGTCTGTGGACTTCAGATAATGTCAGGGTAGAATGATCATCTAGAATTTAGTATAGACCATGATGTCATTTAAAACCTAACAAAAATAACTCTGTAAAGAGCGTATTCAAGCTGACGGCATCTTTTGGAAACACAGAAAGTGACTCAATGGGATGAATTAGACCAGGGAAGAGGTCTTTTCTAAGCCTGAAGTAATAAGATATGATTTGTGCTGCCTAAACTTTATAAAGTTTATAAACTTTAAAAACTTTATAAAGTGACCTTATATGCAACAAAGCAGTTTGATGTAGGGACTGGTCTTTGACAGAATGACTTTTTAAAGTACTAGGATAAGCTGTTGTGTTAACAGTAGTTCACTTGCAAGAGTCTGAAGACATCACTGCTTCTTGAATGGTCTAGTCTGTTTCTTCTGGCTTCCATTTTTGGTATTTTAAAAACACTTTAATCTATCATTTATTTTCACTTTTGTAGAGGCAGACAAGGTAGTGAAACTTGACAATAATACCCAAATTCTAGCAAAGAGCTAAATTTCAGTATCCTAATTTATATAGGCATAGGATTCACATTAACGCAGATTCATAATTTTTACTTCAATCTACAATTATCCTTACTTTGACAAATGAATTAAATATTGTCTCCTCTCTCTCTTCCTTCTAACAGATCTACATGTTCAAAGGCCATGTTAAATCCCCAGGAAAGATCAATGCTTAAGAGTTTGTAGGTGTTGGTACTGGTGTTAAAACAGGACCCCAAGAAATTAACTATATTATTAAAATGCCTCAGTGATTAAAGCAAACATCTAAGTGAAAGTATTTATAGGTCCTGCTGATGAGTTTAGCAGTGTTTCAAATATTTATGTTTAATACCTGTAATGTTAAGTAAAGTTTACTAAATAAAAGTCTTACAAAATAATTCTCAATCACTGTGATCTAAACTAAGTCTTCATCTTGTGTCAATTAAAACATCCTCATACCTTATATCATAATTATTTTGATATATTCTGCTTCAAGAAAGCTAATATAAACATATATATATATTTCAGGATAATTGTCCACATTTCTAAAAGCTATTTCATAAAAAGACTCATGATCACATTCTTTGAAATAACATGCTCTCTCAGCACACCTAAGTGCTGGTTTACACATCATTAACTACTTGACAGAGAGGAAAAGGTTGGGAACAGAAGAGAGAAATTTAGAACTAATGTAATGGAGTCACCAATAATTGAATATAAAAACAAACCCTAGCTGAAATTTATAAAGTAAGTCAATGAGAAAATATGTTTTTAGTAGCTGGACAATTTTAGAACCACATCAATGATATGAAGCAAAATAGGCTTTCAATTTATCTTATTAAACTAATTTGAGGTAGATAGGTTTTGAAATTTTTCTTAGATATCCTCAAGTCAGCACAAAAGCTGACTGTAATTTTTTCATAGCGTAATTGTCAGCAACATTAAATTCAGAGGTATGAGTTGTTATAGATGCCTATGGCAACTTAATACTCCTACAATCACAGGGCTGGGAAACACAGATCGATAGCACACACTGGCTATAATCAACATGCAGACTAATGAACAGGGCCATATCCACCAGGGAACACTAGAACAAAGACCAGTTGAGCATTTTAATTGCTAAGTTGCTGCTAAGTCTCAATTCTCCATCAATCTCCATCCATTATGACCACTGATGCATAGCAGACATTAAGAGAAAAACAATAACATAATGATTCATAAGTGCTAGGGTGCAAACGAATGGTTAGCTTTGGGAAAATCTTGGCTGTGATTATTTCGTGGCTCAAAAGATCTGACACATTATTTCTAATTTTCTTTGTTCCCTGGACCTGACCTGCCCATATTTAATAAGTTGGTTTTAATGGAACTAATAGCACAGCAAAGGGTAGTTGAACAGGCTTTTCCCTAGCTACCTCAACATAGGTTTGAATCGTTCCTTTAACTAACTTACTTAGAAAAAAGTCACAGACAGAAAATTAAAAATGAAGAAGGACTTATGAAATCATCTAACATATTGTCATTTTGTGAGGGCAAGATTTTCTCACAGTATGATCATGTATCACTTGTAGAATTATAACTAGGTACATTCAATGCCCGTTGTCTTTATTTTCATTAACGTTGACAGCTCAGTTCAATCTTGGGATTTGAAATAAATCTCTAGAAGTTGACCTGTATGCAATCCATAAGAGCGCTTCCATAGCTGGGAGGAAATTTCCCATAGCTGTTTTATTTTATTTTATTTTTTTATTTTTTTTAATGTTTTTTTTAAGTGTTTTTTTGTTGTTGTTTGTTTGTTTTGTTTTGACAGAGATCACAAGTAGGCAGAGAGGTAAGCAGAGAGAGAGGAAGAAACAAGCTCCCTGCTGAGCTGAGAGCCCAATGCGGGGCTCGATCCCAGGACGCTGGGATCGTGACCTGAGCCGAAGGCAGAGGCTTTAACCCACTGAGCCACCCAGGCGCCCCCCCATAGCTGTTTTATAAAGTAAAAAAGTAATTATGATGTAGGTGCAGCCCTGTATTGGAAAATGTGCATGGACTCCTCTAATCCTTACAACAACTTTTTGACATTGATAATATTCTCATTCCTTTTATAAGGGAAACAGCTAGAGCTTGGTGACTTTCCCAAGTCACATTGTCCTTGAACAGTGAAGCTAGGGTACACACACAGATCATTCTGATTCTAAAATTAAGCCATTTTCTCTACATCTTACTAGAACCTAGACATTCAGTTTGGCCTGACTTCTCTGGGACAGTCTCATTCATCCATTAGGTTAGAAATCTTTAGTATTCTTACAGATTATACACACGGAATGTCAATCTACTATCTTCTGAGTGATGTTACATGTAGGAAACTTTCACTCCAGCGAAGCCGTCTCCCTCTCTCTTTCTCATGAGGGAGTGTGGAGTAGCAGAGGGAGAAGAAAAGAGAGAATCTTAAGCAGGCTCCGTGCTCAGTGCAGAGCCTGATGCAGGGCTCAGTCTCACAACACTGAGATCATGACCTGAGCCAAACCAAGAGTCCGATCTTTAACGTATTGAGCCACCCAGGTGCCTCAGAGGAGCTCTCTCTTTAGCTTTGTTTTAATCTACTTCTCCTGACTATCCATCCTTTCATTGGACAGACTTTCTAAACAAGCTACAGCAGTTGTATGGCCTTAGTTGAATGGACCCTGCTTAAAAGTTAAAGCATGTAATGAAGTCAGGACTCAGGCAAATTATATCTTAATTTACATGAGTTTTCTCTCTTACAGAATCCTTCCTATAATTTTTTTAATTTGATCCTAACCTAACTTATTAAATGGTCAATACAGGTATCAACCTTAATTGATAATTACAGTTAATTAATTTTATTGGGATTTAATTTTCAAATTTTGAAGCTGAATATCACAATACTAAAATAAATTTTCAAGGTTCTAAAGAAAATTCTTCTGATTCCTGGTATGATGCTCTTTGCCGCTATTCACAAGTCAGATTAGAAACCATCACTAAATGGTCTACAGAGGAGAAATGATACCACAACCAACTGTTCTTGAATTCATCTGACATTGGTCCTCTCTCTGCTTCCTTTATTCCCCCAAACAGTTGGGGAATTTTAACTTTCTACTAAAGCTTTCTTACCAGGAACCCCCATTATTAGGATAAGGATATTTTCACACCCCCGATATTGTATTTAGGTTGGACGTGGCAATGGTGCAGGGAGCCAGTACAGAAATGAGTAGTGAGGAGACTTAAACATTATTTCTGGTTCTTAGATTTTTGCTTTAGGAGCCTGAACTACTGCCTTAAACTTTCATGGTGTCATATTGTTCACCTGTAAATTGAGAGTATTTTTAAAGTTCATGTGATCTCACCCTTGCAAGGTTGTTGTTTGTTTGTTTGTTTGTTTTTGCAAATTTGACTTAATTATGAGGTTACACATATGTTTTTATTTTTACAAGTCATTTTTTTCAGTTATCTCTTCTTCCTACTTTTTAAAATGTGGCTGTCTATATTTATTCTAACTAGAGATTTGCATGTCTTTTAAGGAGCTACTTGCATCTCTGTGTGCTGTGTGATGTCCTTCTATGCGCCTCTTTCCTACACTGGATTGCAGGATACTGAAAATGGATAATCGTGTTATCATATCCTGTACTCCCATCTTCATCCTGAGAATTACTGAACTATGAACACCATCTCGAGAATCTTCAAACCATGGGGTCTGGTTTTTAGATTGTTTTCCAGCCTGGGTATATACATTTTCTATACTCCTGTTTTTAACCTCAGAGTCTCTGTCCGCAGCTGGCAGGTGTTACACCTTTCAATTAAGCAACAGCTGTGATTTAATTAATGTGCTGTTGGCTCCCACCCTTTTCCAGGTCATTGATGAGGAGGGTAAAGTAGATCAGAGTAGGCTTTATCTCAAGTTTCAGGCGGGCATTTTGAAGAAACATTCCCCATAGTCTTTCCATTCATTTGCATTGCTTTAGGGAATTCATGATGTATGCTACGGGTATGTATTTTGGATTATGGCATTTGAGAGGTTAAAGAAATATCTGATAAGATCCCATGCTTGTAGTTATGTCGTATTTTTTAGATATCTCTCCTCTGACAGGAATTGTAATCTAAAGCTCCACGGAATATGTATTTTGGAAGAAGTCAATGGGTTGTCATGTGGTGTAGGTAGGATATGCAGCCGGTGTTATCACCCCCAACATTCTACAAAACATTAGTTCTGTGGAATGTTGAAGAGTCTGAGATATTCACCATGAATGTGTGGGAGGCAGGAAGGAGCTCTGGCGATAAGCATGTCTAATAAGCAGTGAACCATTAATGTTCAAGTATATGCTATTAGAATTGCTATGTTAGCTGCACAGGAACTTTATAAGATCAAGAATTTGTTTATGGTACTTATGTTATGTTTAATAACACATGTACACAGACACACACATATAAATGCTGACCAAGACTGACAAGGAGGAGAGAAATTAGTGAATATATCAACTATCTTCTTAGTTTGCAAGAGCAAAATAAAGTATTGTAAAGAAGACATGACTGTAAGTGTGGGTTTATAACTCCTTTCCTTCCTAAACACAACTGAAGACTTTAAAATGGGGGAAAATTCTTTAACCGCAAAATTAAAGAATTTTTTTTCCTTCTGCTTTCTGCTAAATACACTATAATTTGCAACAAAATGAAGGTGGAATCCAGGACATATTATGGACCTTTCCATAAACACGATTGCCTACACAGACAACATACAGAATACATTTTTCAAAAGAGCACTGTGTTGTTTCAGCAACTGAATGAAGGATGAGCTGGGAGTAGGGCATGGCAGTCAAGGGAAAGTAGGGAATACTCTGGAAACTGCTTTCCTGAGGGCATATTAATGTCATGCTGACATTTCAATGCAAGGACTTCAAAAGAATACATGTGACCAGAGGTTTTTCATTGGTTTTCCTTCTGCTTTCACTCTCTAATAATGACAGTGTTCATTCAAATCAAAGAGAGAATTGCCCCCTTTCCTGGAAGGGTGATATCTAGCATCAAAGTCTGCCACAACAAATTACCACAAATTGGATGGCTTAAGACCAACAGAAACTTACTCTGTCACAGTTTCTGGAGGCAAGAAATCTGAAAACAAGATATTAGCTGGTAGAGTGCTGCTCCCTCTGAGAGCTCTACAGGACAATCCTCCCTTGCCTCTTGTAGTTACTGGTGTTCAGCAATTGTAATTGTCTACAGTCCAATCTTTGCCTCTTTCCTCACATGACCTTTTTCTTCCCTCTCTCTGTGTGTCCCTTATCAAGATATTTGTCATTGGATTTAGGCTCCATCCGGAAAATTGCATCTCAAGGATGATCTCATCTCAAGATTCTTAAACTTAGTTACTTATGCAAAGATCTTCCTTCCAAATAAGGTGACATTCTTAGGTTCACGGACTTACTATTTTGGGGTCACCATTCAACCCACTACAAGGGCACAAAGCAGGAGAATGATAAAGAACTTCCTAAAGCCATTTTTAAGACTAAAGACCAACAGCAACAAACGGCCAGGGCAAAGCTGCACATCCACACTAAATTAAAAGAATCCAGAGCTCCTGGATGGCTCAGTTAGTTAAGTGTCTGCCTTGAGATCAGGTCATGATCCCAGGATCCTGGGGTCAAGCCCCATGTCTGTCTCCCTGCTCAACAGGGAGCCTGCTTCTCCTTCCCCTGCTCCCCTTGCTTCTGCATGCTCTCTCTCTCTCTCTCTCTCTCTCTCTGTCAAACAAATGAATAAATAAATAAAATCTTAAAAAATAAAAGAATTCACATCTTTCAAAATGAACTTATCACTGACATGATGTTTGTCCCAAGATAGGAATCATATTTATAAGGTACTTTAATTGGATAACATATGCTCACAGCTCAACAGGCAAAGCAGGACACTTGGGCAGAATTTTAAGAAACATAGAGGGGAAAAAATGCAGATATAAAATTCCCTAACTATGGCTGCCAGCTGTCTTTGCTTTCTCTGCTCCTCTTTCAAGTTACAGAACAGGTGAAACCTTAGGAGCCAGGACTCCAGCTCAGAGTTGAAGGGGAAGAGGCGGATGATATTCAGGTAGAACAGGCCATGGAAGTAAGTGGAATATATCTACTCTATTTTGAGTTAGAACAGATGTTTATAAATTTGCCCCACATTCAGAGATATGTAAATGAAGATAAATTCACCCCAAGATAGCATCTATTAAAAACTTACAACAAAGAAGGAAAGCAATATAACTCACAAAAGAAATATGCAAAGCTCACATTAGAAGAGCACGTACCTCTGGAAATCTTTAAGACTTTAAACTCATTCAATTCAACAAAAATGGATTGGGCACCTCATGTGTAACAGGCAGGCCACAGTGATTGGTATGAGAGCAGTGAACAAACACAGACAAAGAATCCTACTAAATTCGAATAGGAAAATTAGATAATAAATAAGAATAGAGGAGGTTTGGCAGAGATAAGTGCTAAGAAGAAAAATAAAACAGAATAAGGAGAAAGAGAGTGACAGGGTATAATTTGAGATGGCACCATTGAGGAAGATAACAGGTGGCTCACACTCTCAATGGATTGAAGGAAAGAAGAAATGAAAGTTTGGGGAAAGTAAGAAACAAAGAGACTTAAGAGGACTAAGGAAAAACTTAAAAAGACAAATAAAATATGACATTATATTATTTAAAATACAACTATGCAGAGGAATCTGCTAAGTCAGTATTGTGAACAACTGAATAAGAAAACTAGGGGAGAGATTTAAAAAATAAGCCAGAATGAAGAGGAAAAAACAAGAGTGGAAAAGTAAAAGAGAAGGGCACAAACAGTGAGCATGTGCAGTGCGGTTCCAACAAGTGGAAACTAACAGACGTGAAATGTTAATTTTTAAGGTTGCTTCCAACTTTAATGCTCCTCATGGCAATGAAGATTTGGACCAGTGTCCTGGCCAGGGAAATACTGGGACCAAAGTGAACGTGAGCACAAAAAACACACTATCCTTAACACTTACATGCATGTTTATATATACATGCAACCTTCACGCTCAACTCCATCCCTAACTGGAACAAGTCTCTTGCAAGACACGGTAAAGATTCATTTAAAAGTTTGGCACTAGTTGAAGGCAAGATTAGGGTCTTCCTTATCTTTATCCCCAGGACAGACATGGATGGGAATGTTAGAATAAGTACTGAATGAGTTAGAGCTATCAAGTATATCAAGTAATGGATGAAGAAGATAATACTTTGATATTTATTGCAAAGTGTACTCTCATACACAACTTCATTTTGAAGGATAACATATGTATCAAATGCCTCACCTCTGCAGTGAGAAAATTGCCTTCAACCCCCAACCCACCCCATACTAGATGTTTAATTTAAGGCAAATGAATTTGCCAACCTGTTTCTCAGTTTCTTTATCTGTAAATTGATTGTTCATGAGGAATGTGGCACATTGTAAATAATAATCCTGACAACAACCATCTATTATTTCTGTCTTCAGCTGAGAAAGCAGAAAGGTTGAGTGACCTGCTAAATGTCATTCAGCAAATAGGTTACAGAGTAAGGACTGGACTCTAGGGACTCATATGTCTATTTTAGCTTTCTTTACACATAGGGTGGGGGGAGGTAAGGAAGAAGAAGGAATCAACAGCAACCTTACTATTTCATAAGTGCATGAAGGACAGGATTTTGATTTTTAAATGTCACAGAGGCATTAGGAGGTATAAAAGCTTTCAGGGGGATGGGATGGGGAAAATAATGAGCTCAGTTTCAGGAAAGCTGAATTTAAAATATTGCCAGAAGATGATAATGAAGGTGACCATGTCATGCTCAATGGCTTTTCATCTCACTGACATTAAAATCAGAAACTCTCCCAATAGCCTACAAAATCTTCAGTAATAACTGTGTTATGTTTGTGTATATTGTGTTATATGTTCCTTGATCCCTGTTCTATACATCTCCATCTTTTGTGCAATTCTATGACTATGTCAAGCCTTTTTGTTTGTCTGTTTGTTTGTTTTTGCTTTTGGTTACAGTTTGTGATCTGGCTACTCTCTCTCTCTAGAATTTTCTTTCCTCAATCTATGTATGGTCTTTCACTCATCTTGTGGATTCTCTTCAAAGACTATTTCATCAGAGATGCTTTCTATTATAACCTCTCTGTGATAACTGCCACCACCCCGTCCCCATCACTACCTATCCCCTTACCTTGTTTTGTCTTCAAAGTAGTTAGCACTAATTGAACCATACACTAGTCTGTGCTTGTGTGTGTGTGTGCACACACAGGCATGCATGTGTCTGTCTTCTCCATTAGGCTCAAAACTCTACGAGGACAAGGGCTTTGTCTTGGCATTACCACCTTCCCATACCTCTAATGTCTGATATATACTGTGACCAATAACTAATCATGGAATATATAAAGAAAGAAGTGAGTGACACAGCTCTTTAGACTAATAACCTACGTTTAGTTTTAGTGTCGGTGACTGGGATGTCTTATTTATGGATTGCATTTTTGCTTCTCAGTTGCTTGCTTAACTCATATAAGGAAAATGGACACCTTTTCTTATCTTACTGATTTTCGAAAGTATTCAGATTTGGACCCCATGTAGGAAGGAAACAGAGTAGCATAACATCACACACAAAAAGCTAACAATTCAATTCCTTTTTTTTGTTTCCTGTGCGTGTGTGTGTTTGTATGTGTGCACATGCATGTATGCACGCATGCGTGCACCTCTGTTAAAAAAGTCAGGCCACTTTCATGCTAAAAATAAATAGGAAATATTTTAAGTGAGATGGGGTTAAAAGTCTGTTTGTGAATGTGAACTTGCATATTGTGCTTTGTCTGCTCTCTTTAAACAGGACTCAGCTCAATTAGGTTATCAAACACTAAAGCCTCCCCAAGGTACCTAAATATAAGCTGCAGCACTTCCTGCATACTTAATTCCTAAAAATAACTCAATGATAGTCATGGCATTCACACTCTCTAATCTACTGTGTGCTGGAAATCTTGCCATCAATGATAAGGCAATAGAAAAAGAAAGTACTCTTGACTTCCAGACGTGTTTCAACATTTGCAAAATATATTGCCTAGATTTTCATTTTCCTTCTTTCACTCTGGGCTTGCATATTTTCATAATATAGGTATTTGTTTTAAGAAAAAAAATGTTCAAGATATTCCAAGAGGGCAAGTACAGCATCTGTCTTGTTCAGGATTTATCAAAAGATCTGGCATAAAATGTATCTTAATGAATGCATACCTGACGAATAAATGAGTAAATAAATGTACAACACACGAAAGAATAAAAAATTTCAAAGATTAAAAATCATTTTTTAACATTTTCAATGTTGTTATTGTCCCCTTTTAAACCTCTTTTTTAAAAGAGGTTTTAAAAGGTCTTTTTTTAAAAGGTCTTTTTTAAAAGGTCTTTTAAACCTCTTTTCTTTTCTTTTCTTTTTTTTTTAAGATTTTATTTATTTGACGGACAGAGATCACAAGTAGGCAGAGAGGCAGGCAGAGAGAGAGAGGAGGAAGCAGGCTCCCCGCTGAGCAGAGAGCCCGATGCGGGGCTCTATCCCAGGTTCCTGAGATCATGACCTGAGCCAAAGGCAGAGGCTTTAACCCACTGAGCCACTCAGGTGCCCCCAAAACTCCTTTCTTTTATTTTCATTCTTTTAACCACAGATTTAAAATTTTACTGCACCTGTGTTCTTACTGTACCACATCACAAATTTTTTAGATGTAAATAAGTTATACCTCAACCAAATCTTTCCGTTTTCTGCCTCCACCCATCTTTCTACGTTTTTAATTATTTTGGTTATACTTAGTATCCTGTACTTTTTAGTACTTTAATGGGATCAAATTTAAAATTAGCCTATTGCACAGTTTTTATCCTTTAAGCCTAATCACATTTTGATTTAATTTTCTAGCAACTTTTTCATTGCTCTTACATGTTGTTACAACTAATTATAAATAAATATTTCAATAAGCATGATAGTTCTCAAGTATTATCTTGAAGTATTCAAAGTGATGAGTTCAAATCTCTTATCTGTGGGGTGGAGAAGGCCATTTTTCCTCCTTAATTCTATTATTATTTCCACCTAAACCACCTAAGGAGTATTTGGCTCTGAAATACAGATCAGGAGTGATTGGTATTCTTTTGTATTAAATATTTTTGAAAGTGGCAATAATTTCTGACTTCAAAAAAGAGTTTCCTCAGGCGTGTGAAAAGCAATTAAAAAACCACATAGTTGAATGATCCAACATGACTTAAAATTCATGATAGAAATTGTTAGGTTGGGGAAATATTGAAATTTCAACATAATGTATATTTGGAGATGTTTGTCATGTCAATTGTAAAAACATGCCTTTAAGAAACTCAAAATGAAATCTCTTTCAGTGTCTATGCTCAAGCTGTGTGTGCTTAGATTTTTAGTCTCCCTTAGCTGCCACCCCTCTTCCACACCCATGAGCAATGGCAGCTGTGGGGGTGACAGTGGCATTCTGTCCCTTTGACCATATTTCATATTACCCGAGAAGACAACTGACCGAAGAATGGCCAGTTAATTCCCCAGGAATCTGGGCCCCAAGGGCATCTGTGTTTTCTACCATGACGGACACAGAGAAGTACAGAGAAGCAGCTAATAGAAATGAAGAAGATGCTTAGATAGAGTTATGCTCCTTGGTTGTTTTTTCTTTATATTAATTTCCTATTAGAGTATAATAAATTACTCTCAAACATAACAACTTGATAAAATAAACATTTACTATCATATAGTTTTTATGTATTTGGAATCCAAATAAGACTTACCTGAAAAAAAAAAAAAAAAAAACCCAACGAAACAAAAAACCACGACTTACCTTGTTGCCTGTGAGGATCTCTCACAAAATAGCAATCCAGGTGTGGGCTGTGATTACAGTCATCTCAAGACCTGACTGTTGGAAGATCCACTTCCCAGGTCACTGCTATGGCTATTCACAGGCCCAAGGTCCTCTCTGGATGTGGCCTGGGATCCAATTCCTTGCCACATGGACCTCTCTATGAGGCTACTTGCTTTCTTCAATGCTGCTTTCCCAGAGTTAGGGTTTGGGAGGAGAGAGAGAAATGGGGGGAACCAGGCATAAGTCACAGTTCTTTGTTACCTAATCTTGAAATTTATATCCCAGCTCACATTGGCAAAGAGGGGGTTACTCAAGGGTATAAACACCAGGAAGTGAAGATCAATGAAGGCTATTTTGGCGGCTACTCACTAGAGCCTACCCTTGAGCCCCCAATGATTCATGTCCCTACCAGCCTCTCCTAAGGTCCCCTAAAGTCTCATTTTATTACAACAACACTCAAAGCCCAGAAGCACCTTACATAAATCAGGTTCGGTTGCAAATGAGGATCCTCAGATAGTTTCTTTCTTTCTTTCTTTTTTTTTTTAAAGATTTTATTTATTTATTTGACATTGAGAGAGAGAGAGATCACAAGTAGTCAGAGAGGCAGGCAGAGAGAGAGAGGGGGAAGCAGGCTCCCCGCTGAGCAGAGAGCCCGATGTGGGGCTCAATCCCAGGACCCCGAGATCATGACCCAAGCCGAAGGCAGAGGCCTAACCCACTGAGCCACCCAGGTGCCCCCTCAGATAGTTTCTTAAGTATAGTTCCTTGGATACAGTTCCTTTTATCCACCGATCTGTGAAACTAAGGAAACAAGTCATCGACCTCCATACATCAAACTTAGAACTACTTATATCCCCCAGAGCAAAAGTTTGGAGAGAGAGAAAGAGAGGGAGAGAGGGTGATCAAGACAGGAGTCACAGTATTTTTGTAACCTAATATTGGGGATGACATTTTGTCACTTTTGTCATATTTTATTCATTAGAAATGAGTCACTAGGTCTAGCCTACACTCAAAAGGATAGGATTAAAAAGGGCGTGAATACTGGGAGGCAAGGATCAGGGGGAAGCATTTGGAGGCTGCCTACTCTATCCTGTAGAGGTCTTGCAACATTTCTGTCCTGGATGAGGCTGAGACACTTCAGTCTTTTAAAAGTTTCCATTTTGTTTTTAAGTTACCTAAAGTTGATTCCCTCTGCTTGAAACAGAAAAGGTATTTAAGTCCAATTCCTCTGCTTTTAAACTGCATTTCTAAAAGTCCAACTTCTTGGAGCATCCAGCATAGGCTGAATGTTCTCACTGTCAGGAACGTTCTATCCCCAAATTTTCTTCTTTTCACAGTTGTAAGTCACCTCCTTGCTGTTAAACTCTACCGGAGAGATTCAGAATTTTAACTGACATCGCCTCAGTATTTGATACTGTCAGCAGCTTGGCATTCTTTTGTTTGTTTGTTTAAAAAGAGAAACTGATTAGGGATGCCTGGGTGCCTCAGTTGTTAAGTGTCTGCCTTCGGCTCAGGTCATGACACTAGGGTCCTGGGACCGAGCCCTGCATGGGGTTCCCTGCTAGGTGGGAAGTCTGCTTCTCCCTCTCCCACTCCCCCTGCTTGTGTTCCCTCTCTCGCTGTGTGTTTCTCTGTCAAATAAAAAAAATAAAATCTTAAAAAAAGAGAGAGAGAATTGATTTTATTTTGATACTACTGCCAAGAATAGGAAAGAGAGCAAAGACCAACCCTAGATACTCAGTTCCAACCTGCAAAAAATAGGAGAACTTTTAAAAGAGAGAGGGCAAGTGATTGTTAGGCAACCTGCTTTGCAGTCGGCTTTACCCAAAGGAAAAGTAAACTTTCTCCTATCTCCACAATAGGAGGTGATTGTACAACTTGGATCATCAAAGCTAGGCTCCTAACTTCCCACAGAAACTGAGATAGGGGCACTTCTATGATCATTACATTGTAACGAGCTGGTTCCCAGATCCTTGAGAAAGTCTTGGCAAAAGGCTTTTTAAAAAAAAATTGCAAACTCAAAGGGATAGGATAAGAATTTAATAATTAAAAAAAAAAAAAAGGAAGTTAGAAGCCTAGAATCAGGAAGAAGCTTGTGTAATGTTTTGTCCAGTTGAGGGGAAAGTTGAGGCTATCCTGGTCATACTCTTCACTAGAGTTTCTGTCCCTCTTCCAGTGATTAGCCACCACCCCCCCACCCCTGCCACCACCTCTTACTTATTTCCCTGGAGGTCACATTTTCAGTCTATTTTGGTGAAGCCATGTCCTTCCTGACTATGTGCTTTTCCACCCCGAGATAGGAAGGCTAGAGAGGGGTAACACGTGGAGGATTCCATTTCCTAAGTCGAGCCAGTAGTCCCTCCCTTGGAGAGTGAATCTTTGTATTGGAGAAAAACCAAGATGCTTTCCATGGCTACTCTTCCCTTCCTGGTGCCAGAGCCTCAAGGGGATCTTTTTTGGATCCTGACTGTGAGAAGTTAGTGGGTTCCCGGAGGGAAAGCCCTCAAAAGTTTTCAGATCTCTAAAGGCTGCGGCTCCAAATATTTCAGTCTCATATTTAGTCCATATTGAGCCTCTGGCAATTCATCAGACCTGCCATTTAAGTGTTCCTGCCATTCTGTGACTTCCTGCAACTTCTGTTTGGGGCAATCAGGTCTTTGTTTCTGAATCTCCACTTCATCGTTCTTGAAACACTTGATTCCTCTGGCTTCTATGCCATCACATTCTCCTGGATTAACTCTTGCTTTTACTGTTTTTTTTTTTTTTTTTTTAATGAGACACTCCCTTTCGATGTCTCTTTAATTTCCACATACATTGGGATTCCATTCTTTGTCCTCTTCTCTCACTCCAGTCTTTGAATGAGTGTGCCCTACCTGGCTTTAATCATCCTACAGTGAAGACTCGAATTTAAATCTCCACTGCACTGCCATCCACACCAATAGTTACAAATCCCTGTTCAACCTCTCCATTTGATATGTCACAAGCATTTACAGTAAAATGTGTCTTATAGCATTTTATTCCCATCCTCAAAATCTTTCTTTTGTACTTGCTCATTTGCCCAAGGTAGAGACTCGGATGCCATCCAGGATTTTATATTCCTTATCCCCATAGCACACATCTAACCCTATTCCCAATCTTGTCCATTTTCCCTCCTTAACTTCCCTTTTTCCGTAAAACTTTCCTCCAGTATAATACTTTTTACCCCTTTTCAAATAAATCACTATCATCTTTCTTGTGATGTAGAATATAAGGAAGAGATTAAGAGTATAGGATCTGGATAGAGACTAAGTGGTTTTGAATCTTGGTTTTGCTTCTTACCCTTTTACCAACTATGTGACCTTGAGCAGGTTGCTTAACTTTTCTGAAATTCAGAAAAAGATTTTCACATCTGTAAAAGGTGTAAAATAATGTTACCTACCTCACAGGGTTTTTGACAAGATTAAATGAAATAATGCAAGTAAAACATTTAGAATAGGGTTCGGCTTACAATAAGCATAAAATGAATATTAGTTATTATGAGACTGAGCTGATGACTGCAGAGACCTTCTAAGTAGAACCTCTGTCTTAACTCGTAGTCATCAGTCTAAACCGTTTTAACACTGCAGTGGAATGCAGATAATCACATCCTTCTTCACACTCATCTTTCCATGGTTATGGATTGTTCTCTGATCTAAAATACTTAAGCAACCTCACAACCACCATCACGATCTTGCTCCCTTCTAGCATATATCTCATCAGTCTTTCTGATTCTCACCATCTGAGATCATTCATTCGTACTGAATAGTTACTGTGTCTCAGGTAACTACTAGGTATGGGGGATGCAGTGACACCCTTTCACCTCATAGCACTTATGCTCTTCATGGAGCCATCTGTGTTGTCTGACTTTCAGTTCTCCAGACTGATCTCTCTTTCAGTTCCAAGCCTTTACAAATGCTGTTCTCTCTGCCTCCCTTTTCTTCCTGCCACTTGATGGTATAATTCCTCCCATGCCTTGGGTTTGAAATTAGACATGTTTTTCCCCAGGAAATTCTTCCCTGACCACTGATACTAGTCTATTTACTCTCATTGGCCTCCTATAGCATGTCAGAGGCAATCTTAAAACAATTTTCTTACTTATATTTCAGTTTTTCCCACAGATTTTAAACTTCTGAAGGGCCAAGGCTCTGTTCTCGTTCATCACTGCATCTCCAGTACCCAATATCATGCCCGGTATAGAATGGGCCTTCAGGGTGCCTGCGTGGCTCAGTGGGTTAAAGCCTCTGCCTTCGGCTCAGGTCATGATCCCAGGGTCCTGGGATCGAGCCCCGCATTGGGCTCTCTGCTCAGCGGGAGCCTGCTTCCCTTCCTCTCTCTCTGCCTGCCTCTCTGCCTACTTGTGATCTCTGTCTGTCAAATAAATAATAAATAAAATCTTTAAAAAAAAAAAAAGAATGGGCCTTCAACACACATCAACTGATTGCATTTCCAGGCATCTTCCACTGGAGGGTTGATGGGACAGGGATCTAGGAATACCGGGCACTGCGGACTCACCTGGGAGAGAATGTGTTCTATTGTGAGGTTGAAGATATTGGGTTTAAAGGCAATGGAGAGAAGGGACCACTTTGAGAGTAAAGTTAGTGACAAAGTCATCTGGCCCAGTATCACAAACCAAAGCAAAAGAAGGAAATAGAGAGAAAGACAGAAGGAGACGTGGGGGAAAGGGGTGATCAGGAAAATGAGCTGTTTACTATAATTTCTGAGGGACATAACAGAATAAGGGCTCGACAGAATTGGTGACAGAAGTTTAGTTAACAATCGACACTTTAGCAGGGACGCAGACCTTGCCGTTTTGCAGACGTCGGCTCCCTAGCTCTCTGGCATCAGAAGCCTCAGCACAAACTCCAGGAGAGACCGACGGCAGTGCCAGGGCCTCTGGTGTGCACTAGCTATGGAAATAATCTTTCTTACATTGGCAGACATGGGAGACATCTGTGCAGCAAGCTGAGCCAGAAAAGAGGAAAGTGGTCGTTGCTGCAAGATAACCAACAAGACTAATCTTGCATCTCCCTTGATATGTCCCAAAGGGATTTCCTGGAAATGTCTAGAAGGGATCTGTGCACGAAGATCAAGAGGATGAAGAGTAGCTGGGGGCAGAGGAAAATCCATTTTTATTTTTGATTATTAATATGAATTTAATCTTATCTCCAATGTGCAATAACCTATGATCATATATAACATACACAGTACCAGCTCTTCTATATGTGTCTCTTTTTTGGACCCTTATGTGGATTTTCCTTCAATTAGTGAAAATCTCTTGTCTAAATCCCGTATGTATACACATTGTTTGAATGCTTTGTATTAGTGTGCACGAGGTCATGCTGTAATAACAAACAACCACAAAGCTTTCTGGCTTAAGGCAAAAAAGGCTTATTTCTCATTCATGTGTCTGTTGTGGGTTATCTTGGACTTTATTCTACATGTCATCTTCCTTCTAGGATCCAGACTGAAGAATAAGCCCCTGTGGGGGATATATCGTCCTTGTGACAGAGCAAAAGGAAAAGATGCCAAACCTAGCAAGGATTCCTAAATTTTCTGCAATAAACTTCACCTGTTCATATTCCATTGACACATCTGACATTTGTAGTAAGGGACATGTGGCAATGTGTAGAGAAGATTAGTCTTCTCATCGCACTTGCAGGAAATAACTGATATTGGTAATCCAATAATCTATGTGCTGCTTAACTATACAAAAGCAAAATACGTTTTAATTTCCCAGGAGTTATTTTCCCCTTCCTATACATCTCGGTTGAGTAGGTGTCCTTTAGTACTAACACTATCATGTTTGGCTTCCTATTTAGTATATATTTTTAAATTTTTCTATCTTATTTTAATGTTCACTTAAGTATAATGGCAAATGTGTAACCATCAGTCTTATGTTAGAATGTGGTGTCTTCGGTTTTTCTTGATACCTTGAGAACTTCATGACCAAAAAATACATTTTTAATGGATTTCTTATGTTTTAAATAAGATAAGCATCAGGGTCTACAGCAGACAAACTATGGAAAGGGCCCAGATGTCCATGGACAGATGAATGGATAAGGAAGATGTGGGGTAGATACACACATTGGAATATCATGCAGCCATCAAAAATGAAATCTTGCCATTGGCAATGACGTGAATCGAACTAGAGGCCTTTTTTCATATTACTGTGGATGCCGTCTCTGCTTCTAGCAAAGGTCAGCTTTTATATTGGTGCACTCACCCACGCTCTCTTACCTTCTGAAGATCATCCTTCTAGAAATCTTCCCTCTCTTTCCTGTACCTTTTTATTTTCTTCCTATAAGCATATGATAATGTTATTTTTTCCTCAATGAAAAAATTATATTAATCTTACTTACTCTGGTGGCTTCTATCTCTGCTTCTCTTTGTGGAAAAACTCCTCAAAATTATTGTCTGTCTTCACCGTTTCCAACCTTTCTCCTCTCATTTTCTCTTGAACTTATCTCAGCCAGGCCTTGCCCTTCTCTACCGCAGTTGTTCTTGTCAAGAGAACCAGGAACATACAACCCTATTGTCAAACACAAAGGTTAATTCTCCTTCTTCACTCTGCTTGGCTGATCACCACTTTGGCATAGTAACCTTTAATTATTTTCTTTCCTTGGCTTTTACATGCTTTTGGTTTCTTCTTAGTGACGGCTCCTTCCTTGTTGCTTTCCTTGGTTCCTCCTTACCTCCCCGACTTCTAAAATTTGGAAAGCTCCGGAGCTCAGGCTTCAAAATCTTCTCTACTCTATAAACTCTCAAAACTCCAGATGTTTATCTCCAGTTTAAACGAGCTCCCTGAATTCCAGGCATATGTTGCAAACTGCCTGTTCAGCATCCTCACGTGGGTAGGATTTAGGTTACGGAAGAGGTTTACTGAATGGAGCTGAGGAATGAAATTAAGATAAATGATGTGTCCCCACAAAGCTTGAGTAGAGCTAAAAAAAAAAAAAAAAAAAACCCTCAATACGTGTGATGTGATTGGATATTCTCTGGAAACTGAAGAACTAGCTATATTTTAAATCAGAGTTGGTTTGGGGAAGAACCAGATAACCTGTATTGTTTAGGGGTATCTGACACCTGGGCCTTAGAGAATTTTCTGAGATGCTTTATCTACAGAGGGCATCTAGATGCCTATCAGATTAAAATGTCACTCTTAATAGAGCCCTCATGGCCTGCTCCTCATGGCTAATGGTGCAGGGAGTGGAGATTGATGTACTAGGAGCCAGGCTGCTCTTTGGCAAAGAAACGGAAAGGCAGAGGGATGCGGCAGAAAAACCTTTGGAACAAGGTATGACTGGATATTGAGTGTTTCTCTTGGAGACTCACACGCCCAGTGTTTTGTGAGCTTATTAGAATAGATCAAAGAAACTCCTTGATGAGGTATCCAGCTGTACATTTGTGTTTAAACCAACCTTGACATCATTTTTTAGAAAACTGGAATGTGTGAAGGCAGAAAAAGGGGACATATCACACATATGCTTGAGCTAATTAAGGGACCCAACTGACTTTATTAGCTGTACTGGACTGCTATTGGAAACCGTATTAGGGCCAGTGTTTGAGGTCTTGGTTGAGAGCTTATGCTGCCCAGGCCTGGGAGACCTGGGTAGGGGTAGGGAGGTGAGGGAGTCCAATGCCAAGAACTTGAGAAGACGATTTTTGAATTGTGGCTGGAACAGGCCATTGAAATGTTGGCGGGGTGCGAAGCGTCTGAAGTAAAGATACAACCGAGATTAATAGAAAATGTGTAGAGTCTGGCACTAAGAATTACACATGCTTTCAAAAACTACAAATGCCTCCATTTCTATAGCAGAATGTCTGACATCAGTCGAAAAGTTACTCAGTATTGCAGGTAGATGTGGGGACGTATATGTCAAATTTGTAGACGCATATCATTGAATGTACCTTAACAAATATGTCAAGGCTTGAGGGACTTTTGCAAAGTGGCGCCAATGAGCACAGGGTCAAAAATTGTGTCCGGTTAAAGTGCGAGGGGTTGAAGCAGCTATGTACAATGAAGAGGACTGCAGGCTCCCGGACAGACCACAAAGTCCCTCAATCTCTCACCGCTAGTAAAATTACAGTAGAGAAGGGAAAGAGGCCCAGCAACACTCCTGAAGAAACAATGATGATGATAGCAGGAATGGAGGGGCTAGATGGGATTGCAACTGAAGGCACATTTCAGATGGACGGAGCTGACACTCATGGGGCGGCGACGACGCTGAGTCTAATCACACAGGGGCAGACTCCCAGGGAGTGGGGGCCACAGTGCATCCACCTCCGGCCAGGAAGTTCCTCCAAAGATACCAAGGGCATCTAGTCAGAGGTGATGCGAGTAAGTCGGACTCCCAGTTAGCACAACTGGCGGGCTAACTACTAGCACAAACGGAGCCGTTGCAAATCGTTCTTAGCTTGCAGGGATCCCACGCTGAATATGAACATAGATTCAGAGAGAACAAAACCGAGTTCCTAGAATTCCATTAAGTAGGAAAGAGGGGGTTGACACAAGAGTGGGACTGTCAGGAGGGAATGCACCTGTAAAGAGAACTCTGATCTACTGGTTTGGTCCTGAAATTGGAAAGACGGGTTGGAGCAACGAACAATTCTAGTACATGAAAGAGAACCACTACACAGTGCTGAAGAGTAAGAGGTGGCTTTTTAGAATACGGAACTCCTGGAGTAAGATACTGGAATGGGCAGCATGTATACATAGGAATGAACCTTTCTCCTGAGAGGAGAGGAAGTAGGGCAAAGGACCCAGGCTGCGGATGTGGTATCTTTCCTCATTGCCTACAGTGCTTTCTAGGTAAGAAGCAATGAAGACAGAACCTCCCCTTGGGGAAGTTATAGAGGCAAAGAGAATAAATTGCGTGGGTTGGGAGATGGGTCCCAGGTGGAGAGAGGAAAACCTTTCATGCATATAAGAGACTGAGAAGCCAGCAAGACTTCCTTTGAACACAATTGCAGGCTCCCTAAACACAAAGGAGTGAGGCAGGTCTAAGAACCCTAGGTAGTAGTTGTACATTCATATCTCCCAGGGGCGAAAGGATTTCACTATAAGGAATATACTGGAAGTAAACTTTTTAAGGAATATGTAGCATCATTATGAAACGTTAATCTTTATAACAGCAGACATGAAAATCCCTGAGAAAAGTGATCCGCTTGTTAAAGAGATACTTTATCTGTCATCTATGGAGCAGAAGACAACTCATGCTGGCACTAGGCTTTCCTTTGGAGAAAGGTGGGAGAAGGAAGAGAGGAGCTGATCTTCCTACCCCAGCCGAAAAAGCCAAGGGAGAGATGTGATGTGGTGTCTGGGCCTCACGGGAAAAGCTGGGCATCCAAGGCAAGCCTGATGATTGTGAGAGGTCATGCCGTGTGCAACAGCAACCCATCCTATAATCCCTCCAGTATTTAGCAAGCTACATGCTTTGTGTTTGGCTTTCCTCAGAAAGCTGGTGTTATGGCTGGTTTTGGGTCAAGTTTAAGTTCCAGTAGACACAGACGGTTACATGGAAATTGTGAATGTCTAACAGCTGAGTTACATATCATTTGCATTTATGAATAACATTTGTTTTTACCTCTGGAGCATTCTTAAAGATTTCATAATAGTTCTTATAGCCAGTGTATCTTGAGAAGCATACATATAGAAACTTGGTGATGAAACATCCCATATAAATATTGAAAATGTTTTTATATAGATAAATGATAAGTGAAAGTTAAGTAAAAGTGAAAGTTAAATGAAATCAAAATTATCAGGCATTCAGTGGCTTATTAATTAGCAACTGATTTGATAGCTTTATTGGAAGCAAAATTTAACAGTTAATGCTCACATTTATATATAGAATATTCAATAAACTAAATCCTCTGTTTTCTTTGCTACCAGAGAAGCAAAAAAGGATTAAGGTACCTACTCTATTTTTATTTAAATTAATGATATTTTGCTCACCAGTTTGATATTTTGCTCATTATAATTTGGGTATTCACTTAGATTTTGACAAATATTTGGTATTATTTATCTTCATTGCTGAATTATTTGGCACCCTCTTAAATTCTGTGCCTCAGGCAAGTGCCTGTGTCCTAATCCAAGCCTCCATCCTGGGAGGCAGCAACATTACCTATTCGAACTGGGTGCTGAGACGGGCAGTGATTGCAAGAAGTCTGCAGCATCGGTACCTATAGTTAGATGAATTGCGTAAGATATTCTGGATATTTTCTTAATTATTTCAGATAAGCTCCACTTTTTGATGTGACCAGTTCTAATGAAAGTTAGAGCTCCCCAAGGGAAGGCCTGATGTACATCTGAAAGAGAGAAGCTTTTAAATCATTGTAAGGCTTCACATTCCTTTGTAAAAAAATAACAGGATATTCATTTAGCGAGTTTAGAAAGTAAATTCCTGATCTAAGCATGGGAAAGGGGAAGTACAAACAATGGAGAAGAGAGACCATGGACAGGCCCCCAATAAAACAAACTCCTACTGGAGTGAGACAGAGGGTAAGGGTTTCAGTTTTGCACAGAGGGGAAAAATAGGGAGTTTTTGGAAATTCATGCTTTCCCCTTGAGCTCTTTTACTCCTTTCATCTTTTAGAATTAAGCTTCCTCTAGCTCCGACCCTTGAGCCCAACCAACATTTTTCTATTTTGACTTTTTTTATGTTTTTATACCCTCCCTCTTTCCCACACAGTTCCATGGAGGCCCAGGTGCACACAATTTCTGAGTTAACCATAGAATCAGTAAGATATGCCATCCCTGCCTTTCCTTAACTCCCTCTACCCAGTCTGGTTGGCTTTGGGTGAAGTCCTGCACCTGAGATCCGAGCCATCCACATTCTGTGAAGCTTATCTTCCCTTGTTCCTTCAGCTGCCAACAAAATAGTGGGTCAAGGGCGTGAGACATAAACCCCCATGCTCGGCTGGTCACTAAGTTTAGCGCCACCATGCTCCCCATTATAAGTCCTTAGGACTGCGGCTTTCCTTACTTTGGATGGATTCATTCTATTTCACCAATTCCTGCCCCTCGGATCAAAGCGTCAGTGTAAACTGCATCTCTCACTTGAGCCTCACGTCTGTCTTTGATCTTATTCTTATTGGTTTTTCCAGGAGTTTGATCCCACCTCATCTCTCAGGTATTGAAAATGTTTCTGACATATGCCCAAATCTCTAGGAACAACAGCTGTCATATCTTTGTTCGTTTGGGTCCCAAGAATTGGGCTAAAACCTGTCTTCCCCAGTTGATTGGTTGCCTTGGAACTTATTGCTAAGGGAATAACACAGCTAGTGTTATGATCTCTCAGACAAAAGTGATTTTCTTATAGGTCCAGTGAACCAAATTTAAAAATATAAATATCTGTTGAATGAATGAAGAAAATGAGTGATCCGGCCTCCACTGGTTTTCACACGATAGAGAGGATATAAATAAAAAATAAAGTTAACTGAGCAATATATTTTGCTAGCTTATTTTCAGGGGAAAAAATAGATGATTTTGTAAATTCATAGTATGCTTTGCTTGCAAGATTTGTAAACAGGCTCGGGAGGCAATGCTAAGGAAAGAAATTCAATCCTGTTTTGATATGACACCAAATGCTATCAGGGCTTAACCTTGCAAGCTGAAAATCTGGAAAGACATTGCTTGTTTTTAAGTACTAGTACATTAATTTAAAAAATATTTTAAGTGCTTTACGATCATACTTCACAGAGCTTTATGTTAAATTATCAAATGTAATAAAAGTTTGTGTTTGTATTCAGAAAGTGAAAAATGAAGGAAAGGTGATCAGGTCACTGATAGGCACCAACATTTGAATCAGAAAGACTTCATTTGTATACTTAGATTTTCAAAAGGTACAAAAACATATTTAGCATTGCAAATGATAAATCAGCACTCTATGAGCCAAATACGTTATAAAATTCAAATTGTATTAAGCCTCTAGTGAATCTTTACTCTTCTCTTTCTGTTATACACCGTACTAATCTGGGATAATTTTTTTTTTATTGCTGTTGTAACATATCATGACAAACTGCTTAAACAACACAAACTTGTTATCTTGTCGGTCTGAAGTCTGGTGTGGATCTCACTGGTTGTAGATCCATCAAGGTGTAGACCTTGTGTTTCTCTCTGGAGGCTCTTGAAGAAAATCTTGTTTCTTTGTCCTTTCCTGCTTCTAGAGAGTGCCCTTACCTTGGCGTCTGGCCCAGTTCCTCCATCTTGAAAGCCAGCCAAGTTGCATCTCTCTGTGCCCTGCTTCAGTACTCACATCTTCCTCTGACTTACTCTTCTGTTTTCCTCTCCCATTTCTTCCCTCCCTCCCTCCCTCCTTCCTTCTTTTCTTTCTTTCTTTCGTTTGTTCGTTCGTTCGTTTTGAAGGTTCTAACAGGGAACTACAGCTACACTATCAAGGGACCATTGACCACTTTGACTAAGGGCTTAGCTTTGGGAGGGATGCACATGGAGTGGTAAGGGAGGAAGAGGACACCTGCCTAGCCAGTCAGATCAGCTGACTCAATCCTGGTGATCAACGGGATGACAGATGTCACAGCCATACTGTCTTCACATCCTCCTCTTTCACTTTTTTTTTTTAAGATTTTATTTATTTATTTGACAGAGAGAGATCACAAATAGGCAGAGAGGAAGGCAGAGGGTGGGGGGAAGCAGGCTCCCCACTGAGCAGAGAGCCTGATGTGGGGCTCGATCCCAGGACTTTGAGATCATGACCTGAGCCGAAGGCAGAGGCTTTAACCCACTGAGCCACCCAGGCACCCCCACATCCTCCTTTTTCAGTTCTAAGGAACTTTTTTGATTACATGTGCCCACCCAGATAGTCCAAGATAATCTCCCTATATTAAGGTCAGCTCAGCTCGCTAGCAACCTTAATTCATCTGCAACCATAATTTCTCTTTGCCATGTAACTTAATATATTCACAGGTTATTGGGCTTAGACATACACACTCTGGGAGGCCATTATGGTGCTTTCCACATAGCAAATTGATACCAGTAGCGAAACCTGTTTATTCTCTTTTCAAATACATCGGATTCCCACCACCTCACATCCCACCACTGCTATCCTTGCGGCCCAGCAGCATCCCCGCTTGCTTGGATTACTGGGTTAGCTTTCTAACCAGTCTGCCTTCCTGGCTAGACTGCAGATTATTCTCCACACAGCAGCCTGATCCATCTCTTAAAATATGTGTCAGATTTACATCACTTTTGGACCTAATCGCCCCTCCCCCCATGCCTTCCAGCTAACACAGAATAAAATCCAGAGTGTTTAGAGTAGTTTCAGGCCCTCCAAAATCTGCCAGTGTTATCTCCCCCCCCCCCAGCTCATCAATGCCATGGTCTCCTTTACTCACACTCACCCTGTTCCAGCCACACTGTCCTCTTGATGTTCTGCCAGTAGGATCAAGCTCATTCCCTGTCAGGGCCTTTGCACTTACTGTTCCCTTTATTCAAATATATCTAGACTAGCACCTTTTCCAAGTCCCAAACTCTTCTCCTTACTTTGATTTTGTCCTCCTCAGCACTTCTCACCATCTGACATACAACATCTTCTCTGTTTCCTTCCAATGGAATTTTGTTCATCGTTGTGTTCTCAGCACCAGGAAGAGTGCTTGGCACAAAGTATGTGTTCATTAAATATTTGTCAAATGAATGGAATTACTGCACACACAAAAAAGGATTATATGAAAACTTCTTTCTGTGACTCATCTTGAAGGTTTTTGAACAAGTTTTGACTAGCCACTTCCAGATATATATTTGCTCTTACATTTTTAGAATTTTTTTTCCAAATAATATTTTATCTAGTCACCAAGGGACTGATCTAATATCTTCACCTTTTTATCTAGGTCGTGTATGCCATAGTTTGCATTCTTCTTTTTTTGATGGAAAAAAATGTCCAGTAGATAAATTTGAATTCATGTACAGAAATGTGTTATTGTATTTGTATTACACTGTAATCTAACTAATCCTGACATATTTAACATCATTGACCTGAATCACTGAACTAAGTTAAGATTGTTCTCGTGATTACAAAGGCATTTATTTCTTTTCCCCTTTGGTATGAGATAATTTTGGCTGATTTATTTTGAGACTACTATTGAGGTAAGCATGGGTATATTTGCAAATCAACATTTAGAAATGAATGATTCAAGAAAATTCTCCCACAACTCAAATAACACATTTAAAACAAAACTTGGGATCAAAATTCCAATTTGTTTTTTTAACACTTCTGGTGTGCTAAACATTCTGGAAGCCTATTAATAATCTATAAGACTGTTATACATATTTAATACTAAAGGATTTCTTAAAAGGCTATACCTTTATAGGTAATAAGCTACTTACAAAAACACTTTTATGAATTTTTTATATTTATTTGGAACAACAAAAATCTTCTGTCATTTTAGAAGGTCAGATATGACAAGCAACTATTAATAAAACAGTGTTTGGTCTTGATTTGGATGGCTGACTATTTAATTTTCAATCAAGTTGGAAGAATAGTTATCTGCTATAATTTAACCCACAAAGACTTTATTCTTCATGAGATAAATTTAATGACTAAAGGAAAAAAAATGCTTTTAAAAGGATCTGTCCCTAAAGAAAGGCAATATGAAATAGCTGACAGCCCATTGAACTCAATGTGTAATTTGCTAACCATCTTGGACAAGTGAGGTAAACCAGCTTTTGACAGCCTTTGAACCTTAGTTTCTTCATTTGTCAGATGAGGCAATTGGACCAGTCTCTCAAGTTCCTTTTACATCTATAATTTCTCAGTTTGGTTTATTAGTGTTATTATTTTGCAGAAGATATATATTTTTTTCTTTGTACCTTGTGTTTCCCAGACATCCCTACAAAAATGTAATGATGAAAAGGAGTAAATAGTAATAAACACAATGTTAATAAATTCTCAAGATACTTCAAAAAGTAATTGTTTTCTTAAAACATAATCAAATAATTCAAAAGTTGAGAGAATCACAAAAATAAAACAATGTCTTTTATTGTTTTATCTTTTGATATGAAATATCTGAAGGCTTCTTATTGTCATAGAGAAAACTTTGGTTGCCTTAGTTTATTTTACAGGAAACAGTGTTGAAATAACTTCATGTTTTCTCTTTGTAATGGAAGGCTGGGAGAAGCCAGATTAAAGAAGAAATGACAAATAAAGGATGATTGCTTTATAGCAACAAACATGTTCGTGATTTTCCTTCTCTTTATCTGCCCACAGGCCTAAAAATCACAGCGTCTTTGTTGGGATTTTATCAGATTAATTAATGTTTTAAGTTTTTGTAATGAGTATTCCATGCCAACATTTTAAAGATTGTAATTATTTATTTATTTATTTGTTTGAGGTGAGGGAGGGGCAGGGAAGGAGGAGCAGAGGGACATGCAGACTCTGTGTTGAGTGCAGAGCCATCCTCAGGGCTGGGTCTCACCACCCAGAGATCCTGACTTGAACTGAAATCAAAAGTCCAAGGCTCAACGGACTGAGACACCCTGGCTTCCCTATTACATGCCAATATTAACTCCGCTTGTATTTCCACAAATGTTAAATTTCTAGTCTTGCTGTCTTGCTACGAACGGAGTGAAGCTTAGCCACAGATGAAGTTATAACAGATTGTGAAATGACAGTTTTGAAGGCATCAGCCTAACTTCTCTTACATCTTTTTCTTTTATCAGAAATGGTGTAGGAGCCCTTCCCAGCATCAGAGTGAGTCTACTGAGTTTTAACCCGGTATAGCAGCTTTTATGTTATTCATACATATTCTTTCTCTTTCTGTTAGCACTCACAGATTGTTCCAGAGACATTTGAAGAGATCACCTCCTGTGTCTCATTTCAGCGTTCTATTGTGGTGGTATAGATTACATATATGGAAGTGCTTTGAGGTTTTCTTTTCTGAGAAAAGGTGAAGCCAATTACAAGATGTACAAAATCTCTGTGTGGTTAAGAGCTCTATTTCTTAGTCATAGTGACATGAACAATCAAAAAAAAAATTACCTGCGGATGAAGTACTCTTAAGAAAAAACCTTTAGAGCTCTAGGCCACTTACTAATTTCTTAAGTAGATCTGAACAAACATTACAATACTGCGACTTCTTATTAAGAACAGTTCGCCTGTTACTATAGTTTATACTATCAAGCTCATTGATAATTTCCATGGCAGAGAATGTTACCAAAAAACCTATCCAGAATTCTTCAGGGTATTCAAATGAATTTGTGTAATACATTTTTAAGTAGCCAAGTTTAGAAGCTTCACAATTGTATAAAGTAGACCTCTATTGTTTCCAGAAATTAGAATACTTATTTCAATTTGTGGATTGTCAGTGATCTGTATTCATGTCGGTTTATATCACTGAGCTATTTATTTATTTATTTATTTGTCTGTGCTTTTTAATAGTGAACAGCTTTTCTATAGTGTTCCCTTGTTATTGTCACAGGTGGCGGGAATGACTTATGACATGTACCTCGCTATTTATTCCCATCCAGAGCACTGCTCCTTCTCAGTCAATCCTCTATTCCAAATTCTCTTTTCTATTTAATCATCTGAAAATACTGCCTTGTCCTTTGATAGGTAAATTTGAGACACAAATTTGAGACACAACTCTGAAGATACCCAGTAGCATCTACAAACTGAAATAAATGAGGTAGCCCGAGCTTGAGAGTTAGTCTGAATTCAAATCCTAGTCCTCTGTCATTTTCCCTGGTGAAGTTTCCCCATGCAAGCAAAAGCAACATCGCAAGCACTCAGGTCCATTACATTTTCTGAACTCCATGATGGAAAACACATAACCCCCAGCAATACTCTCATAACTATTTTTTCCCTCTAGTTCCTTGCCTTCCCATGCAGGAGCTGCTCCTCAAACTCTTTCCTCAGTGACCCCTCCTCGCTCAGCTGCATTAAAAAAAGACCCTCTTTGAGCCCCGAATCCTAGGCATTTGTGTTGTCCTTTTTCCTTTCCTCCTGAGTTCTCCCCACAAATACCTCTACTAGTTAACATCAAGGTCAGAAGATGACTGAAACACTCAAGCTGAAAACCTCAAAATCCTCTCGGTAACTACCTTATGACCATCTGTTTTAAAGATTAAGTGAGATAATGACTATGAAAACACCTGACAAATACTTAAGGTCTTTATAAAGGGTGTCTTAATCAGTGGGACCGCTGAGACAGAATACCATAGACGGGGTGGCTTAAACCACAGACATGTATTTCTTACGGGACTGGAGGCTAGGAGGTCCAGGATCAAGGTGACTGCAAAGTCAACGACTAGTGATCATCAGTTTCCTGCTTCACAGCCGGCCACCTCAAAGTGCCATTCCTTGGAGTACACACACCCACACGCACGTGCAGGTAAGCACGCGCCCACGGAGCCGGTTCTTCCTCTTAGAAGGCTACTCAAGACAGCCCCGCCGTCAGGATCTAATCTAGCTCTAATTACTTCCCAAAGGCCCCTGCTTCCACATACAACGGCACTGGGGGTTAGGGCTTTCCCTTATGAATTCCGGTGGGGGGGGAGGCCCAAGTGTGTGTGTGTGTGTGTGTGTGTGTGTGTGTGTACCAAATTGCCATGTCAAGTGTATTTCAACCACAGGTGATGATCAAAAAGGTTTCAAATCACTGGATCACTGGTATTAGCAATTCACATCCTGTGTTCTTGGAATATCAAGCTTGTTCTGTCCTGGGATATTTTCCATTTCTTCAGAAACCTCTTAATGGAATAGTCCTCATTTTGTTCTCTAGATGATGCCTCAACCTCTTACCACATTCTCACTCTTGCCCTCCACCTCTGGCTTCTTCACCATAGTACACAGCCCCCTCCAATGGGTTCTTTCTATCTACACTGGGCCCACGGGACACACTCACACTTGCCCAGCCGGCAGCGGAAATGCAGGCTGCCTCCATAGCACCTTCTTCATCCAGCCTTCCATCCTCATACCTCTCTGGATGAAAACCAGAAATTAGTCTCTTTAGTGCCCAAACTCCAGGAGACTCAAGTTAGACTCTTCTCTCACACTCTGTCTCAGCACTAGGAGAACCCACAAGGTTCAAAAGGTCCATAATCACCCAGCTAGAAAGTCAGATCACAGCCTTTCTTACCGATTGTCAAATCTTATCTCTGTGATGGTGTTTGTGGGTACCTCTTGGCTCCTTATCTGGGGAAGCAAGGGAAGGGAGGGAAAGCCTGTATCTCTTTTTAAAACTAATAATTCTTTTTAAAGGATTTACTTTGTCTATTTCATTTCAGCAAATGTTTTAGGAACTCTTGTATAGATTGAAGATAGAATTAGTTGGAATCACAGGACTGGATTTGACCACCTCTTTGCAAGTTCTGTGGAGATGTGTCTGGAAAGATGATGAGTAAATTATTGATCACCAGTGGTCCTCATTTATGGGGCCTCAGTGAAACTCTGAGACAATAAGAAAATACCATTCCCTATTTGTTGAATTTAATATTGTATTTCTGAATTGCCTGCTGTCTAGGATTCTTCCATCCTCTACTGTGCTGATGACCAGAATATCCTCTCGGTGGGCACTTGGGGATTCCAAATAGGTTTTTACACACACACACACACACACACACACACACACACACACACACTTCCCCCCCTAGTTCCCTTTAGATCATGGAGACTATCTCCAACAGTACAAGGCTCTTGATTAATCCAAATGTGGGCATTTAATTTACATTGGATCAATGAGTCCCTTTCCTGGGATTTTTCTTTAAAACATAGATTAAGAAAATGTGTCTCTAAATTAGTTTCCCTCCAATGAGAGAGTGTGCAAGATTTTTATCAAAACGAGAGTTATTAGTGGTTATTGCTGGGCGATGGCTGCACCGTGGTGCCCTAATGACCTTTACATATTCATGCAGACTACACAGGAAAATAAATGCTTGACCTACAGCTAACCTGAGCTTGGCGGAATGCCTTGTGATCCTCCCAGGGTAGGGAAGGATGAGAGGCTTGTAAGGAGTTGCTACGAGGTGATCTCCCTCCTCCTTTTCTGACTCCTGGAATGCTGTCATGAGACAGTTTCTCATCTCCTCCTGGGCTCTGATGAAGCATGGGACTTTCTGCCTCCCCCCACCGCCCCGGCCCCAGGAACACAGCAGCAGAATGTAAAAAACACTTAATGCCAATTGAGAATTGGATCCTCGGGGACACGGTATCCCACCACTCATGCTGAGGTTATTTGGTCCCCTTTGTTTCAGGGTCCTGCTTTTTGGTTCGTGATACAAAACTCCTGGGGAGCCGCACCTTTGGTTCACTCTTCTTTTCAATTTCCATGTAAGTGTCAAGAATCAAAGAGTGGCTCATTGTATCTTTACTTGTCAGATCAGTCAGGACTTAGCCTTGGTCTTGATTTTCCCTGTGTGCGTGTGAGAGTTCTGCCTCTCTTTCCCTCAGGAGGGAAATAAGCCTCTGTAATAAGAAAGGATGACACGGAGGCTAGAGAAGAGAGTATGAATCCAGGTAGCTGCTGTGTTTTACTTGTTTAAATAAGTCTTACTCTTTTAAGCCTTTCCTGGACTCCACAAATAATTAGTGTTGGATTTCTGTTTCTTAAAACCAGATAAATCTTGATTATATACTTGAGAGTCTCACCTCAACTCGGATGTCCCGTGCCAGTGTTCTCAGAATGATTTCGATTTAACGGTATTAAACTCTGAGTTTATATTCTATTCACTCAAACTATTCAGTGACTCAGTTCCTCCCATTCCTACTATAGAACACGCACTGTTTTAGTCAATGAGTGATTATCGTGTGCCTGTTCACAGCGAGTTCTGGGGAATCGTGGAACAGCAATGGACGGATTCGTCTAGGTCTGATCTCAGATGCTATTTTCAGTAGGATGTAGGTCCTAGGTTCCAACTCAGAACAGATTAACCATTTCACAGGGAATGGTGTATGGACAAATCCAAGTTAAAAATAAGAGGCTTAATTCTCCGTGTTGCAAATAAGGGAAGAGATTTCCTTCAACTCTTTTTTCTTAGAGCATTTACTTTAGAAAACTTGTTATTAATTCTTCCGCTATTTTTGAAATATATGTAAATCCTTTAAATAGCTAAGTAAGACTTTTGCCGGTTTTACAACCCAGGACTGTCTTTCTCAAGGACTTGTGAGCCATCCCTTTGAAATGTAAACACCAAGGAGGATAATGTCCCCATCTCCCAGTCTCTATGGGAGGGTAGAAAAACAACTCCCTTGGGCTTCTTGCTCCAAGTTACAAAATTACCTCCTGTCATAAAGGTAGGAGAAATATGTTTTTCCTTTGCATAAAGCCAATTAACTAACAAAGATAGTCACTTCAATGGCCAGGTAAATTTAGGATGAACTATGTGTGACAAAGAGTGCTGTCAAGTCCCCTTTCTTGAGGACTAGTTATTGTTTATTTTGAGAACCCACATGTAATGAGTTGTAGCTGCTTGGCTCTATAAAAGGCTGATACTTCTTTTGTCTCTGCATTTCCTTAGAGGATTGCCTGAGATGCCCATTATATTCTGGCTTAAAGTTTATTCAACAACAAACTTGTTTTCTTTCTCTACTATGTTTGTAGAGAGTCTTTCTGGGTTAGAAGAGTTTGTTTTTAATTATATTTTTTCCAACAATAGTGTCTGAGCAATTATTTTTTAAAACTTCACAGGTATTATGTTTTTATGTACCTCTGGTTAAAAATAACGTTCATGTGTCCTATACAGGAGTGTTTGAGGCTCTGTATCTCCAAGGGACCGGGTCTAAATACAACTTGTCAGGGAACAGTACCGTCCATGTCAGAAAGCAAAACTGAGGGTTTTATACCCAATGATTGGAAGGACAGTATTAAGAAAGGATAAGGAGTGGCGCCTGGATAGCTCAGTGGGTTAAAGCCTCTGCCTTCCGCTCAGGTTATGATCCCAGAGTCCTGGGATCCAGGACACCCCTCTCCCTCCTGTGTTTGGGCTCTCTGCTCAGCAGGGAGCCTGCTTCCTCCTCTCTCTCTCTCTCTCTCTGCCTGCCTCTCTGCCTACTTCTGATCTTTGTCTCTTTGTCTGTCAAATAAATAAATAAAATCTTTCTAAAGAAAGAAAGAAAGAGAAAAAATAAGGAAAATTGACATTTATCAAATGCTCACTGTGTAACCAACCCCAAATCTCAGAAAGCAGCATGGTAAAGAAAGTGAGGGTGTAGACTTCGCCGGTCTGTCTGAACAGGGCTTTTGTTCTCCTTTCTCCACTTACTGTGTGACCTTGGGCATGTCACTTAACCGCAGTCAACACCAGTCTCTTCACTTAGAAAATTGGCTTTAATTGTGCCTATCTCATAGGTGTACTATGACAATGAACTGTGATAATAAATAAAAAAGTGTTTAGTTCAGAGACTGATGCATATTTAGTACTTAACATAATTGTCACAATTACTCTTGTACCCATGGGTTACTAGCTTCTTTCTAATTACACAGTTAGAACTTCAATTTTTTTGTCTTAAAGGCCACTCATTCATTAAGCACCATTCATTAAGATGCAAATACCCTGTGGGTAAACTTACCTTTTAAACTAATTTTAACAGCTCCTAAGTAATACTTTCTAATGGAGCAGTTATCTAAAAGTGAAGTGTCTCGAGCAAAAAGACCAAGGGATGGATAGATAGCTTGGTTGGTGTGACTATTGTGAAGGCTGGGGAACCTATAGGGTCTGTGAGCTGCAGGGGTGAAGCCAGTCTTACCATGCCCAACAGTACAGTAGTCCCCAAAGAACAGGCTCCTTGACAGCATTAATGAAGGTAACATACCATTCTAGGTATTTTTTTTAATGCACTGTCTTAAGGATTTCTCACAAATCTGCAATACATGTAACTATGCCCAGAATCTGGATGAGGAAACTGAGACTCAGTGTATTAGGACAGTTAATGAGACCTGCTGTATCCAAACTACCCCCAAATATCAGTAGTCTATACATTAATCATAAAACTTTATTTCTTACTTTGTTTAGGTCTGAAGTACATCAGGAGTCTCTCCTAGGCAGATTTCTTCTCTGCAGAGACTGGGATATAAACATCTATCTTACGGTGAATCTGGGCCAGTTCTGTCTTCGCTTCCTGAAGAGGAAGAGAGAACTGACTACCCCTGGAGATTTGATGAGCCCAATGAGGAAAAGATAGACCTAATGTCCACTCTTGTTTCACTGGTATCTTGACCCAAACCTAGATGCAAAGGTGGTTGGGAAATGTAATCTCTGTGTATACCCAGGACGAGGAAATGTATCTGTGAGGATCTGGTTTTGCCACCATCGGGAAAGTAGGGGTGTCGATCTGGAGTCTCTATTAAAGCAACAGGAATGTTGTAATATTCATGAAAATAGGACTGAGTATAGGATCATACAGGAAAGCCTCAAGAGGACAAAACCAAACTTCTGTTAATAATGAAGAGAACAGTAACATTTTTGTAAAGAGTGTGTAGATTGTTAGATTTCCTATTTCCCTGGTTGTTCATGTTGTAAGCCTGGGTTAAGCCCATGAAACAGCAATGAACTGTGGTTCTGAGTAATTTCTCCAGGAGAAAATAATATCCTTTATCTAGAAAAACAAAGTTCGCCATGTTGTTGTAGCTGTGACTCTGCAATTTTGTCAGCCCTCTGTAAACATAATTTGTGAGTGCATTACGGGGTGTGAGAGAGGCCAGACTGGGTACCCGACTGGGTCAATGTGTCTCTTGGACTAGAGAGAAAGAAGGGTTGCTCACCAGCTGCAGTACCCCTGAGGGAAATAAAGACTGATTTCTTTACCTAGTGCTTGAGTGTAAATCAGCCTGAGTCCACGCTCCCCCAGTAATTATAGATTACTTTGATTCTGAAAGTAAAAGTATCTATTAGGACATCTGAAGCAAATCCTAAATGACCGTCATTTGCGAGCTTTGAGGAATGGCGTATCACATGACCGTGAACCAGCTGGTGGCAAACTCCAGCCTCATCCTGTTCTGAGTCACTGGTGCTAATTTTGCAGTGAGATCAGTTTCTGGAAAGCTTAGTATGGGAGTCAGGAACACATAGCAGATAGCTGCTAACAGATAGATGAGATTAGAGCATATCCATTTCCCTCATTCCTGAGATTTTAAATTAGTCCATTTACCTCAAATCAAAAAGGTCGCCAAAGAGCAGTTTGTCATTTTGAAATGAAGGCCATCGTGCTTTGACTGGGGGAATGGGTAAATGTAATAGAGATTACTGATTATCATAGTCTTTCAATAATAATAATGGTCTTGTTTAATGTTAAATTGTTTCTTATTTCAAAATAATAGGTTTATCATCAAAATTTAATAAGTGCAAATAAACAAAAATAATATAAGCATTACTTATAATTCCATCCCAGATACAACCACTTTTTGAAATCGAGTCCATGTAAATTTAAGAGGTAGAACGTGCTGATTTGCTACCTTTATATACTGAAACACGCTTACCACCTTAGCATTAGCTTATACTGCTGCCAAGTCACATAGTTATCATTTCTCTTTTGCGGTAAGAACAATTACAGTCTAGCCTTTAAGCAACTTTGAAGTTTATAATATAGCATGGCTGACCATAATCTCTCTGCTGTGCATCAGATCTCCAGAATTTATCTACTAGTTGCAAGTTTCTGCCCTAAAAAACATACCCTCAGTTCTCTTCCCCTCTCCCAGCCATGACGCCTGGTAACCACCATCTACTGTTTGTTTCTAGGAATCAGCTTTTTTAGATGTCATCTATAAGTGATGTTAAAGTAGTATCTGTCCTTCTCTGTCTGAATTATCTCACTTAGCATAATGCCCTCAAGGTCTATCCATGCTGTTGCAAATAGCAGGATTTCCTTGTTTCTCATGGCTGAATAATATTCCATTGTATAAAAATCACACATCTTTATCCATTCACCCAAAGATGGACATTTGTGTTGTTTCTATATCTTGACAATGTGAATAATGCCGCAATAAACACAAGAGTGCAGATATCTCTCTGAGATCCTGTTTATACTTCCTTTGGTTATACACCCAGAAGTGAGATTGCTGGATCATATGGTAGTTCTATTTTTAATTTTTTTTGAGTAACCTCCATAGTGTTTTCTGCACACTACAATCCTACCAATGGTGTACAGGGTTCCTTTTTTTCCACATCATTGCCAATATTTGTTATCTCTAGTCTTCTTGAAGATAGCTATGCTGACAGGTGTGAGGGGACATCTCATTGTGGTTTTAATTTGTGTTTCCCTTATGATTAGTGATGTTGAGCACATTTTCACGTACCTGTTAGCCATTTGGATATCTTCTCTAGAAAAATGTTTATTCTAAGTTTCTAAATGTTTGCTCCAAAGCTCTATGCCCATTTTTGAATCAGATTTTTGTTGTTGTTGTTATTGAGTTGTATAAGTTCCTTGTATATTTTGGATGTTAGCCTCTTATATAACATATTGTTTGCAAATATTTTCTCCCATTCAGAAGGTCACTTTTTCACTTTGTTGGTTGTTTTTATTTTATTTTTTCTGTGAAGAGCTTTTTAGTTTGATATAGTCCCACTAAAGCAGTGTTTGTCTATTCTCTCAATTATTTTTCTGTTTCTGCATGCCCCTCTTTCTCCAAGAAATGCATCCTACTAAATATATTTTGATGTTTGAGACATTATTTTAAACAGAAAATTTTATTTTGATCATTTTTTGGGTTAATCTTCCATGATTTTTTTAATGACTGAATGAATATCATAGATAATGATATTATTATTATTTCTCCTTCCTGAAATGTTCTTCAGCCTGGTTTTATGGAGTTATTTCCTTTCGTGTTATTAATGTTTCAGCAAATGTCAACATGTAGAGAGAGACCTAGACTATCCAGTCTAAAGCAGTGATCTTGCCATTCTCTATGCCATCACCCTTTAAATTATCTCTACACCCTGCCATCATTGCCTGAATCTTCTTTCCTCCCTCCTTCCCTTTTCTCTCCTTCCTTCCCCCTTCTTTCCTTCCTTCCTTCTCTCCTTTCATTCTTTCCTTCTTTATTTTTTGCTTCCCCCTTTCCCCCAACTCAAATATGAGGTCCTTTCTTCATTCTAGAATGGCTTACTGTAATTTGTTTTCACATCCGTCACCTTAGTTTTCTGTTGCTTCTTTGGTGTTTGGTCCCTGGAGATTCCCCTCACTTTCTTACATTTTTTTTTTCTTTCTCACAAATTCAGTTGTGTATTTTAAAAGATATTAGTTATAAACATATATATGTGTGTGTGTGTGTGTGTGTGTGTGTGTGTATTTTTTAAGAGGGAGGGTGAAAAGAAGGGAGAGGGAAAGGGAAAGAGAGAATCTTAAGCAGGCTTTAAGCACAGTGTGGAGCCCTGTATGGCGGTCGATCTCAAGACCCTGAGATCTTGACCTGAGCTGAAATCAAGAGTCAGATACGTAACTGACTAAGCCATGCAGGTGGCTTAATAACCAGAATTTTCAGATATTTCATATCAATAAAGATTTTTTTGGGTGGGGGGAGGACTTTGTGATCTATCATTTTATTGGAAGCTGAAAATTACCCCCACCTTATTCTCTAAATGCTGTAGAATACCTCTAGACAAATGTCTGTTAGAAGTTAGAAGAAAATACACTTTAGTAGATGTTATAAACCTATGTGCTTTTATAATATGGAGAGTATTCTTTATAAATTCTATTTAGTTTTTACCTTACTGCCTGAGAGAGTTTCCCATTTTCCCTACAGGTTGTGCTCTAAAAGTTAAACAGAAGTTGAGAAAATGTACACGCACCTCAGAAATTGCTAGTAGGTTGTCTAATGCTTGTAATAGCTTAAATTTCCCTGTAACTCATTAAATGAAATGTATTTAATATAGGTAAAACATGGACTTCTTTTTAAAACTTGAATATTTAATGTTTCTCTATAACATTACTAAAGAATAACAAGTTTTGAGAAAATGGTTGTTGAATTAGGCAATGAGAAGTGTATTAAGAAGTTTTTATTTTAGTGATGAATAATTTAATATCTGACTAGTTTATCTTGGACAATCATGTTGGCCTCTTTGGATGTTATTTCTTTCATTTGGAAAGTGATGAAGATAAACAAGATACTTGCCAGCATAATTTACAAATCAAAGTGACAGTGTTGTCTGCAATCAAATATATTCAAAACGTTATGGCTTCATCATGACTTGGGTCTGATTGTACATTTTCTATTATATAACATTTTTGTATGCTTGAAATATGTGTTTTAACTATTAGTCATTAGTATTAGTTTCTTTGAGGTTCTACAAATTTCCTTATCTCAGTTTTCTTGATTAAACAGTGTATTGAAAATATTCCTGGAGAAACCTTGCTTTCATGAGAACAGAGAAAAATAAGACTCAAACGTAAATTTCTAAACTTTCAGTTTTGTCTGACCTTCTAAAAGACATCCTTGCAGAAAAGAGGTGTTTGTCCCTCCCAAGTACTTATTTGTAGGATGACTAGAGAATACCTTGATATATTGGGGAAAAAAGTAAGCAAGAAATCTCTTTAAAAATTCAGGACTCCAGAAATTTTATATACATTGTTCAAAATAAACATGTTTTTGGCTATTCTTTAAGGACAAATAAAATCTAGAAGAAAGGTTTGATAAATTACATTCAGTAGAAAGTGAGCATTTCTATTTTTATTTTTTTAACTGATTTGAGAGATTGAAACACATGAATATTCTCTGTCAATTCTACAGCCAGCGTGTTTCTGGTTTGTCACCAGAAAAATTAGGTGGAATGCTAGGGGCTGGAGGAGGGGAGCATAGTCTTTCCCAACTATATTTTCCATCAGTTCCTCAAAAGACAATCCGAGGAATCATTTCCTCTAAACAAATCAGTAGTGCAGTTTCAAAACAATTTCCAGGCCTTTTCTGTCTTCCCTTCCTCTTTTCAACCAGCTTCTACCCCTAAATCACTATCATAAGGAAATCTGGGAGCCTGATATTGATTTTAAGATTTTAAGTAAATCTCAAAAGTACAAAAATAAGCTTATCAGCTCATAGGATAAATATGTACGTAGGAATACTGTTAAGCTGTTAATTTTCTTACAGTGAAAAAGGTCAGTGGGCACAAATAGGAACAAAAAGAATGAAATATATGTAGGTTAAAAGGTATAATGAATGAGCTTATTGGTAGCAGTGTGTGTGTATGGGTGTGTGTGTGTGTATTTACTTATTTTCTAATGTCAATTAGAAAAACCTAATGCTTATCTATTAAAGTGTCAAGTATGCCAGAATTATTCTTCAGTGTATAAGAAGGGTATGTATTACTTCTATGATATTTTTATTTTCCTAACTCACTGTTTTACAATCACCCTTTTGATTATGTTAGTGTGCCAGCTATAATTACAATTGGAACAGTTATAAATAATGTCAATAGCCCTTGGAAAATCAGTCATTAAATCTTTATGAAGGGTCATGTTATTAAATTTTATAAATTTAAAAATACAGAAATATCTCTGTAAGCTATGACAGTGTCTCTGTGAAAATCAGTAGGCTTAGTGAGAAATTAGCCTATCTGGTGAGAAGCCTTTGAAGAAACTATTGCTCTGAGTGAACTTTCTCTGAACTTACAACTTCCCTCTCATGATTTACTCACATCTGAACATTGACATTTTGGTCTCTGAAGAGGACATAAAGAATGTTTTTCAATTATGATGTTTTCTATCTCTTTTCAATCAATCAGCTAACAAATACCTGTTTCCTCACTAATGGTGTGCAAAGCATTTGGTTGGGTTCTTAGGGAATACAGAGTAGTAAAATGCTGGAGTTAAGCAACACTTTAATGCTGTTGGAGGGCAATGGTGTCTCTAAACTGAGAAGATGAATAATACTAAAGAGAAATTATGCTGGATGGCCTGTCGTTGAAATCCTATCACTGGTGCAAGTTCAAATTGTACTGAGGTCAGGGGAGGGTGAATTTCTTTTTTTTAGAGGTATTGGACAGACTTCTTAGACATGCAAAAATTTGGAGGGATCTTGAAAACTGGGAAGAAAGTTTTATCTTCTTAGAAGCAAGCCACCAGCTCTGTAGCAGATGGAATTGACTGGGGACATAAGATGATATAAATTTATCCTCTAGGGAAATGAGAATCTATCATTTTCACTTCTTACATCTCAGAATCTGTGCTAATAATAATAACAGTAGCAGTGGTAGTAATAATAACAGTGAGAAAACCAATGATGTGTTTTTGCTGGAGAATTTACCATGTGCTAGACATGGTGGTGAGCAGTGTGTATATAATCTCGGTGGAGCCACACATTGGATTAGTAGGAGGAGAAGAATGACTAAAGCAATAAGATATAAAACATGGACTTTGGTGTCAAATAGACCTAACTTTTACTCATAACTCTTCCATTTACTGCCTACATGACTTTGGGAAAGTTACTTACTCCTCTAATTTTTTGTTTCCTTACACCTGAAACAAGAATAATATTAACACCTACCTTATGGTATTAATTTTACATGAGATAATGCATGTAAAAGCAATTAGCTCAATGCAAGCCCAATGTACTTACTTAATGTTAGCTATTGATTTTTTTAATAACCATATGAGGTAAGAATTATTATCTCCTTAGTTAGGATGAGGAAACTAGGAGAGAAATAAACTGCCCAGGATCATACAACTAGTAAGGGAAAAATCAGATTTGAAATGTAGGGTTTTCTGATTCTAGAAGTTGTTCTCTCAAACACTATGTTATCCTGTGTCCATTTCTTTTCATTTATTTAATAACCAATTTTTGTGGTGTTGCTTGTGTGCCTTGTTCAGGGCTTCAAGCTAGAAATGCAAGAGTGAGAAAATAAAAATTCTCTCTGTTCTATCTAATGAAGGCTAAAAATGAAAGGTTAAGTCATGAGTAAATATTTAGTTAAAAAATGAGATAAGTACTGGAAAGGAAATATAATACCATAAGAGATTAAAAAAAACGAACGCCAAAAAAATTTCACTTAGATTGTGAGATTTAAAAATATTTACCTGGGAAAGGGTAAGACTAAATACAATGACAAGAGCCAGATCATATAGGGCTTATAGGCAATATGAAGGACCTTAGAATTTTTCCTAAGAAAAATTCAAAGTCATTGAAGAGTTTTAAGAAGAAAGTTACATGATCAGATTTCTTATTAGGACAATTACTGCCTAGTCTGGAGAACTAATATAGATAAAGCAAAAGCAGTCAATGGGCTAAATAATAATAATAATGATTATGATAATAATAATATATATATTCTAATTTATTATAAACATTGTCTATGAAAAAGAAGAGAGTAGCTTGGACAATGGTTAATTGAAAAAGAGATGGCGTTGAGTAGATTTGAAATACATTTGGATGATCAATTTAAAGGATTTAATGATCAATTAAGTATGGGGGGATGAGAGAAGGGAGGTAATAAGAATGATTCCCAGGCTTCTGGTTTATGCTTCCAGAAGATAAGATGCTGTACCCTAAGAGTAGGAGAGTGTCAAGATTTTGAAGGAACATAATGTGTTCAATCACAGATATGAAGAGTTTAAAATATTTTTGACATCCAAGTAAAAATGCTGAGCAGGCAGCTGGATGTATGGTATGGCCCAGAGGAAGGGTCTAAACTGGACCGACAAAGATGGAAACGTGGAAGTCATCAGCACGGAGATGATTATTAAGGACATGGATCTAATTATTTAAAGTCAAGAGAAGATACTTGGGCCTTGAGAAATTGCAACATTAAAATAGTCAGGATTAGAAAAATGAACATAAATCTGGTTAAAAAGAAAACAGAAATATAGTTAGAAAACTAAGAGATGGTGATACCTCAGCCAAGAAGAAAAAAAGAAAATATCAGAGACAATAGAAATGCTGTGGAAACATCAGATATGATGAGAATAGAAAACTATCCATTGAATTCTGTGACATGAGGGTCAGTGGTAATATCAGTGAGTTTTCATTATAGAAAAAAGAGAGAAAGCTGGTCTGGAGTGGATTCAGGAGTGATGAGCTGAAGTAGAGATGAAACTATGAACAATTTTTCTATAAGAGTACGTGATAAGCTGGAGGCAAATACGGAGTCAAAGGATGACACTGTGTAATTTCATATTAGAAAGAGGGATCTGGTTGAGAGAAACTGGTCTTATAAATAGGAATTAGAAGCAATAATTAATAATACAAGCATCCTCAGAATAGAAAAGTGAATAGATCTCAAAGCATAAATTAAAGGCTGTATTTAAAAGAGACGTGGCATCTCTTCTAATCTTAACAGGAGGGAAAGGATACTATACCTGCTTGAATAGGTCTGTAAGTTTTGTGTTTTTTAAAAGCAAACTGAGCGAGTTCCTGTTGGATGGTTTTTATTTTCTCTATTCACTATTGTTTCTCTGAAAATCAGCTAGTTTGCCCTTTAAGACTTACAGTAAAATTACTTTTTTGGTTACCTAATGCTCATAAAGCTACTATCTGTGGTATTTAAACTATTTTAATGATTGAACAATTTACTTATACAAACTTAACCTGAAGCCTTAGGGGTAAAGGTTGTATGCTAAAATCAATAATAAAGGCCAGCTCTAGGTCTAGTTTAATGGAAAGGATCAATACTTTGTAAAAGAGCTTTTGAAAGTAGAATTTTTACATTGGCAAAGATCTTGTTTTTAGCAAACAAATAATGACAACTATTATTTTTAGTTTTTTAAGTTAAATGTTATGTGTGTATATACAATATATATATGCACATTATATATATATATATGTATATGAAGGCACACTTTTCATAGGTTTTTTGTTCTACCTATTTTCTAAAATCTCATCTTCCACTAGACTCCCCAACCTTTACATATTTATTCCCCATGGCCTGTGCCATAAACATAATTATATGTATTCTTCTATATTTCTCTCCATTATCCTGTTATAGGAAAAATTATAGACATTTCTATTTCAGTGAGTCATTATTTATCAGAAATATGTACTTTTTCATGAATTTAGACTTTTCCCCACTTAACTATACTTTATGGAAATCTCTCCAAATCAATTGAAATAGGTCTAATTTATTCTCTTTAGTATTTCAGAGTGAGGTTTGTATCATAAATTATTCAGTTATTCCTCTATTGATGGTGATTTAAATTTTTACTGATTTTTTTTCTTCTTAGTTCCTTTGAACCGATACTGCTAGGATATCCTTGTTATAAAACATTTTATGCTAGTGTCATTTTATATTGATATGATGATTCTTAAGAAAGGGGTCACCAAAGTGTGTATGTAATTTTTGTTTTAATAGATTTTGTCAGTTATAAACAAACCTGGTTGTAACAATTAACATTTTTATCAGCAATGCATGAGATTCCTTTTATCTTTGCACCACCACCAAATCAAGATGAAATTTTTCAAAGGAAATATTAAGAAAGGTTATCATCTTTAAAGTTGATTATTTAAAATTCTTCAAAGAGTAGAGATTGGTAGAGGATTTTTTTGTGTAAGGGAAACTGAGAGATTCCTTTGACTCCTCTCCAAGTAGAGAGTTGGGGGAGTCCCCTTGTCACCTTAGGTCAAGAAAGTGACATCAGCACGGCTACTAGGAGAGAGCATCCAGATAAAATACAAGATTCCCCAGTTAAAACTGAATTGCAATAGCAGATAAACCATAAATAACCCTTCAGTAAAAAGCAGGTCTAAAATATTGCATGGGATGTACTTATACCAAAAATATCTGTTGAGATCTAAAATTCAAATTTAATAGAACATTTGTACTTTAATTTGTTAAATCTGACAGCCCTAACCAGAAGAGCTTGGTATCCTGAATTAAGGCAAATTGACCAGTGCCTCACATATGCCTGGGAAATCTAGAGGGTAAGAGATGGGCCATCAGCCTGCTTAGGCTGAGATAAGCCTGAACTCTCATTTGTCTGAGCAAAAGATGGTTTCCCACATTGCCCAAATGTAGAACATGGGCAAGGAAGCCACATTCCTAGATGGGAGACCTGGACCCAGCAGAGAAGCCAGAAGTAGAGAACTGATTTCTAGAAGCTGAAGAGAGAGTAATCAAGCACAAAATATAGTGTATTTGTGTGAGTCAAGGGAACTTCATATACAAGAGTGTAATAAGTGAGATTTCAAGGAATTCATAGGATTGTAGCAAAGAGTGGGCAAGTCAGCACAGAGACCACCACACCAAAAGTGTGTGAGCCCTCCTTCTGAGAGTAAGCAAGATGTTTTTCCCATTCTACTACTTCTGCTCTGTTCTGAGTTGAGTGGATTCAGAAACCTTAGTTCTCAAAATCAGAGAATGAATGAAGGACAGAAGGAGAGAAGAAAAACTATCCCCCGCCTCATTTGTTTACATTCTGCTTTCAGTCATTTCCACATGACATGTGAGGGAGATGATTCAACTTGAATTCAGGTTCACAGTGTTAATTACATGTGGCACTGGATGTTTTTATTAATGAATTTGAGACGTTTTATGACAAAGTGATGTTGTGATTTTTTTTAATTACCTAAAGATGAATGGGAAAGCATGGAATCATCTCACTTCTCACGCAAGGCACATTAGAATACTCTTATCCCAAAAAGGTACTTTTGAATTGACAGTGGGGGAGAGATGTTTGCTCAATATAAAGGTTATATATGTTTTGGCCTTTTATGTTTTATGACTTCAAAGAGCTTTAAATATTAATTTTTGGAATAGTTTAAAAACTAATTGAGTTTTGAGAGAAGAATAACAAACTAAATGATAAAATCTCAGGGGCTGGGGTGGAAGCCATAATCTTAAATGTGTTCACAACCTTACTTCTGAATTCTAAAGGCTCTCTATAATCTTGATTTGTATTTGTTTCTTTTTATTTTGGTGATAGGTCTTTCCAAATTGTCTTTAAGCCTCTCAGAGGCAGCAGGTATCGTATCTTGTTTCTTTGAACTCCCACCACTAAGCATACTGCCCCCTGCACAGTACGTTGGATGTATATTATAACTGATTATTGTTTGCTGCTAGCCTGTGAAGTATGAGAGAGTGTAGAAGGTCCAGGTGGATGAATCAGATCCTAAGAACTCATGAATTCAGAAGAAGAGATGTTCTTAGGACAGTTGACAATCTTAGGGAAGAACAGAGTCAGGATATGAGTTTTGGAGGAAGAAGAGGCCTTGGGGAGGTTTTCCTTACAGAGGCTTTTTAGGCAGAGTGTGGACTGAGCAAATGGAGGTGTGACTATGTGTTTTGTATTCAGGAAATGAAGAGTAACTGTCTTTGGATGAAGCTGAAAGGAAGGATCTTATGGACTACTATTGAGGAAGAAAGAGAACATATCACAATACATTTTAGTAATAGAACATTTAGGAAGTTTGACATGTATATGGTTATCCTTTAAGCTATTTGACGAAGGGGATGATTCGCACAATGAAGATTTTAAAAACATGCCCCAGTGTATTCTGAACTAGAAGAAGATAAAGGACAAGGGGTTGGAAGCATCTGGAGTAATGGTCACTTAAAATTCTAGAAGAAGTGAGTAAGGATTTAGATAGAGAGGTAAAGTGAAAGAGAAGAAATTCCTATGGGAAACTCTCCAAACAAAGGAAGAGGAGACCAATAAAGAGGCAGGAAGAGAGGGAAATGAAGGCTGGAACAATGGTTCAGAGCTGGGGAAAATGAGGACCTCACTACAGAAATAAGAAAAATCCAGAAAGAGGAGATTTAAAGGTTCACATGTACATTTAGTTAAATAAAAGCATAAATAAAATATATAGACTTAGAAAATCCTTCTTTACTTCCTGCATAAGTATTTGGCAAATAAATTTGAATTTATGCCTATGAAAATTTTAAACTCTTCCAAATTTGCTTTAAAAAGTAGAGATTATTTACTTTACTAAAGTTAAATACAGATGTCTTTTCCTTCTGTTCTTTTGTAATAATTCTGCTGTTTTTTAAAAAGTTCTCATTCAAGCAGTCAAAGCAAGACCTTCAGTTACATGGAGATTCTCTAAGAGGTTGGATTTTGCTGAAAACATTTTTTTAAAGATTTTAATTTATTTATTTGACAGCGATTGAGAGCACAAGTAGGCAGAGTGGCAGAGGGAGAAGGAGAAACAGGCTTTCTGTTGAGCAGGGAGCAGATGCGGGGCTGGATTCCAGGACCCCGGGATCATGACCCAAGCCAAAGGCAGATGCTCAACCCACTGAGTCACCCAGGCACCCTGAAAAATATTTTTTTGAAAAAAAATTTATCTTAAGTCTTGTATTAGAATATTAATCCAAACACTTTGAGCGATCAATTAACAGTGACTTAACATGATGGAAGATTTATGTTTCTTTCGCATAAAATTCTAAGATGGTGCATAATCAGATTGGGAAGAGTTGCTTTTCCATCGTGAGCATAATTCCGTCCGTGGATCCAGGTGATCACTCCAGTGGTTGCTACTTCCTAGGCCTGGGAAAGTGGAAACAAGTGAGTGGAGATAAGTAGCTCCTTTTAAGAATGTGACCTGAAAGTTGCTCCTATCCCATGGGCTAATGCTTGGCCCTCTGCTTTGGGAAATGTTATATTTAGGAGGACATCTTAACCACAGTTTAGGGCAGGAGGGATTTGTTTCTAAAATGAAGGATAGTCCTGTGTAGGAAAACTCAAGTTGGCTTATATTTCATGTAGTACACTGTCCTGTTGATATATATTTATTGTTTATGCTTTTCTTTTTCATTCTTTCTTTTTGAGTTGTAGATTTTCTTATAAAAATTAATTTCTTATTATGTGTAACAGTATTAAAAGATAAACTGAGGTATATTAACATTTTTTTTTAAGATTTTATTTATTTAACAGACAGAGATCACAGAGAAGCAGGCAGAGAGAGAGATGGAAGCACGCTCTCCCTGCTGAGCAGAGCCCCATGCGGGGCTCGATCCCAGGACGCTGGGATCATGCCCTGAGCCAAAAGCAGAGGTTTTAACCCACTGAGCCACTCAGGCGCCCCGCATATTAACATTTTTAAGAGTTTTGGCAAAAATCAGTTCAAAACAAGCAGCATCCAATCTAGCAGAAAGAAAGGAAGCTCAAGGGGGCTGTACAAAATGAAAGCATTTTCTAGGCAGAGGGAGGAAAAACGAGGGAGTTATACTGGGCAAAAAGGAGACTGGTTACCTGGTGACTCTCCTTTAGAGGATGGCAGGGATCTCTCAGGCGGTTTCCCTAAATAGTACTGATCAGGAGATTCCTGATCAGCTGGTTTAAGATTCCATTTCTCAGCTGAAACTGTAGTTGGTTAAGTCTCCGTTTGGTTACATGGAGCTTAGTAGAAGCAATTCCGTTTTGGGCCTGTGTTCTTGTTTTTCACAACACAAAGATGTCAGGACACTTGAAGATAATATTCTCTACGGTAATTTTTTGAGCAGAAAGTAGTATGTAGCTATGCCACTTGTCAAAATAAGAGGGTCTGTAGATTTATTCCAAATTATCACTTTCTATCGGATAGCCTAGACATAATATGTTAATTATAAAAGATAATTTCTGCTGGGCTGAAGTATCCTTTACCCCACGTATTATTTATATGAATTAATAATATGCAAGAGAGTTTCTTTTTTTTTTTTTTTTGGCTGACGTATGTATGCAGCACACAGTTCTCTGGGGGTTGATTTTTTTTAGGAAAAAAAGAAAAAGCTGTGAGCACAATAAAGATGAAAGAAAGAGATGGCTGTCATTCCAATCACCGTTGACTACACTTGGTCTCTAGACTGACTGTTCCTGAGCCATTTGAAACGTGTTGTTCCAATGGAAAGCTGCAGGAGTTGTGTATGTGAGTCAACGTGTTTGATTCTGGGCATAAACAATGATGCTTAGAGGACCAGATGGTCAGTTGTGACATTGCGTAAGGGACAGGCTGGGCTAGGTGTGTGTGGGAGGGTGGATGGGATGCTACCTAAGTGATCAGGCTCACAAAAATTCAAAAATGTGGAGATGAAAGAAAACTAGAGATAAGGAAACAACTCAGACCCTCCTGTCCTAGGTGACAAAGGTGGGGTCTTGTTATGACAGCTACTTGTGACCAACCAAGAATTACCAGACTCTAAAAAGGAAGTAAGCCACTGAAGGTGTTATCACTAGTCCTTACTCGATGATGCTACCAATAGAGATGTTAAAAACATTTAAGTTTCCTGGTTAGCTTTCTGTAAAAGATGAACCCTAAAAGCCCTCAGTGGCAACCCGGTCAGGACCCCTCTCACTCCTGAGAGCTTTTTCTGTATCCTCATTTCATAAAACTCTTATCACTACTCGCTCTCCTTTGTCTGAGAGATTCATTCTCTGACACTGTGAGACAAGAATCTCGCTCTCACGCTTCAGCACGATTTCCATAGAGGTGCATTCTTCCCAATTCTGGCACAGATAATAGGATGTATCTGTTATCCTAAGGGTTACCAGAGGCAGGAAAGAGAAGTCACAGTGTCTGGAGATCACAGCAGGAGAAGAAGAGAGAGATGTGTTAGAGTTGGGGGAGGACAAGTGTATTTATTACATTCTTGCACAGAAGTCCCAGAAATGAGTGGGTGATGGTGGTGGGAAATTTGAAGGAAAGTATTATAATTCCTAAATGAGTAAATGTAGGCTTAGAGCAGTTAACAGCCATCAATTATTTCTAGTGCAACCTAATGTATGTGCAAAGACAGGATGAAGTGTAGGACAGTGCTTCTCAAACTTTCATGTACGTGTGAATCATCAAGAGTCCTTGTTAAAAGGTAAATTCTGGTTCACTACCTTGGATGGGTCTGATATTGTGCATTTCTAATAAATTCCCAGGTGATGCTGATGGTGCTGTTCCAAAGATAAGACAATTTCCAGCAGCAAGGGTTTCATATTATTGAATTAATCAAAAATTCATCCTACTCATTTCCCAATTCCCATCTCTTTCTCTCCTGGAGTCAGAAATGCCTGGATTTCAAAACTGGCTTTGCCACTAACAAGTGTCATTGAGGAGTTATTTAACCTGCCCGAGGCTTAGTTTCAGTACTCAAATAAGTTTTCGTGAGCATTGCAGTATTCACGACTTCTGTCAAACAAATATTTCTGGTTTTCTTCTTACAGACAGGGCTCGATTGCATACTTCTTATGTACATGGTTGGATGGCATACTTCTGCTCTTTTGAAGTTAGGCATGATCATATATCTGCTTTGGCTAGTAACATAGAGGCAAAAGTGTTATATGTTACCTGTGTGATCTGCTGCCTTATCTTTTCTCTCTGCCTTGATTACGAGCAATGTTCTAGACGTTTCATCATGGGGAATACACAGAGCAGAAACCCTGGCCAACTTAGAGAGGACATGGACATGAGAACAGTTTCTCATTGCTTTAAGCCACTGAGACTGTGGCTGTGTTTGTTATATTGACAAAGCTGGCTTACAGGGGCTGACACAAGTATCAAATGGAAAAAGTCATGTATTTGGTTAATTCACAGATACTCAGATATGCTTCCCCTACTCTTCTCTTCCCAACTCCTACAATCTAGCTTTTGTCATTTCTCTGTATTTATATTACAAGAGTAATAAGGTAATTTAAGAAATGGTGAAAACTATATTTATCCTTTTTTCAAAACCTTTTTGGTTCTTATTAAGTTCAGATTCCAAAATTCAGAACCTGCAGATAAATGAAGCTTGGGATCTGTCCAGAAGCTCCTTTCTCCCCATTATCATGACTAATTTTAAGTCAACTGGAACTGTTCCGCTCACTTCTAATCTGTTGGGTGATATTTAACACTATAACTGATTGAGAAACACAACAACCGATGAAGCAGGCCCACAGAATGGATGCTTAGTCACACTGATGGCCGCTTTCTATTTGTATTATTAGGTTTCATTTCAGAATTTTTTGCTTGCCAGAAGGATGGCATTTTTATTGTTCCTCTGGGCACCAATCTGAATTTGGAACCAACGTGGCAAAGACTTCTTTCTGTTTTTGAGCTCTTAGTTCTTTTAATATTTCATCAACCTTAAAAAGCAAAGTGTTAACCAGCATTTCTTTGACCTTTTTGCTGGGTTATAATTTAAATGTCTGGTATTTCTTTTCCCCCTCACCTTTCTTCTGGCTCTGTAATCCATGTGACAGAATAAGAATTACCAGCTAATCAAAATAGAGACGATTTACAAGTAATGTTTAAACCATTCTTCCTTTGAACTTTCACTGTAATTATTCTCCATCATTTCTGCAGTTCTTTCTTTTTTTCCACTTAAATCCTTATTCTATTTTCTGAGAGCAAGATTTTTTTTCCTTATCTCTCATCATACTTATGTTGTTTTTAAAAAATGTATCACATCTTAAAAATACATTAATATATAAGAATTCCTCTTTTCATGAGTCCTTTTACTCTACATGAAATCTGTGATACGTAGACACAATACCTGGTAGCCATTCAGTCATTCATTCATTCAACAAATATTCATTGTTGCACTCTATTTTGTTCTGGGTGCATAGCATTAAAAAAATATAAAACCCTACCCTTTCTAGAGCATATATTCTAATAGGTAGAGATGGATAGTAGAAAAATAAAGAAGTATGCAAGAAAACAATGCTATAGGAGAAAACTGAATCAGGAAAGGGGGCACAGAGAATCCTCAAAAATGGCTGCCACTTTATGTATTTTTTCTTTTATTTTTTAAAGATTTTATTTATTTGAGAAAGAGTGAGCGAGAGAAAACTAGAGGATGAGCGGTGGGCAGGGGAGGGAGAGGGATAAGCAGACTCCCCACTGAGCAGGAAGCATGACTGATCCTAGGACCCCTGGATCGTGATCTGAGTAGATGCTTAACCGACTGAACTACCCAGCCCCCCGGTGGCTGCTACTTTAAATAGGATGGACTGGAAAGATCTTATTGATAAAGTGGCATTTAAGCAGAAAACTGACTGAGGTAGTGGCAAAAGGCATGGAATATCTTGAGAAGAGTTTTCAGGCAAAGGGAAAATGTCCACACTGTCAACAGGGATTCAGACTGATGAAGGATTTGTCGATTTGTCATGTGACTTCCAATGTTACTCTGGAATTCCATAATGATGGCTGATGCAAGAAAAAATAGGGTGGAAGAATGTATGGAAGGTTTAGTCAGTTAGTCCTGCATGTGGTGAACCTTACTTTTCCTCACTTCATTGACCAGAATTGAGGCACATGACCACATCTGAATACATCGGAGACTGAGAAATACAACTTAGCTTGGCACCCAGGAAGGAAGGGATAGAGATTCGGTGAGTAGAGAAATAGGTGCTGGATTAGCATAAACTATGCTGTATTTAGATCTTTACACTATTTATAGTTTGCTATCCATTAGCTCCAGAACATTGGAAACACTTAATCAGTGAAATTCTCATAAAATAATATCCCTATAACCATTCATTTAAAATCACGTTATTGAAATAAGCGAAGAGTACTTTGCTCTAATGAGCAGCGTATTACTAGGGTATGGTTCCCTGGATTGCAAATTATCCATCACTGGTATCAGGGCACTCAAGTCTGGTTATACCTGGCGTGTGATTCGCATAACTCGGCTTTGCCTGTACCTTAGTGGTAAAGAAAACCTCTTGCAGTTACTTCTTTTCTCCCATGGTTGGAAACAGGGCATTCCAATTTACTGTTCCACCAGGACCACTCTTTAACTTGAAAGGGGTAATTTTTCAAAATAAATAAAACTACTAGGAGAAAGACTAAATGAATGATGAAGAATGCAGAATGACAAATCTTCATGAGTGTGGGAATATGTATGTGTGTGCATGTATTACAGTTTTGTGTTTATGTACATATAATACAATATGCAATATATATTATACAAACAAGTAGTATATCATGTCATATATGATATGATAAGTGTGAATATATAGATCCCATAATTGAGTCACATAATGGAAAATAGAACAACATTCTTATTTAATTCAGCCAGAGTTTATTTAATGTATAAAAACACATTCTCTAGAAAAGCATTATTGACTAAAAACCAAAGAAAAAAAAATTGGCATGATTACATTATTTTTTCAATTACTGTGCTCTTTGGCAATTAAGGTATAAAGACCTCAGAGAGGTTATTAAATAGGTCAGGCCCAAGTCCAAATAAACAACCTTCCATTATATGTTAATCTGGTGGGTATATTGACCTCCATAATTACTTTCACTACCTTCTTGAATGTTTAGCAGAGTTAAAAGGTAGAGGGAAGATTAAGAACATAGCTTCTGGAACCAGACTTCCTGGCTTTGAACCCTGGTTTCACTATGTACTAGCTGGGTGATCCTTTACAAAATACTAAACCTTTCCCTCAGTTTCCTTATCTATAAAATGGGGATGAAAACAGTGTCATCTCATAGGGCTTTTGTGAGGATTACGTAAGTCAATAGGTTGAATACTAGGAATGACATCTGGAGCATAGAAAGCTCTGTGTAAGTGTTAGCTGTTGCTATTAATGCTTGATTTCTCTAATCTCTACAACTCCTCTAAATTGCCAGTGAGAGTATAATTGGAATAGCCTTAATGGGGAAAAAATTACATTGACTTATACAATCGACCACATACTGCCCTACCAATTCGACTTTCAGTCGTGTATCTAAGAAAACTTGCACCTATGAAAGAGGCACAAAGACAAAAGCCTTCATAATAATACTATTGCTAAAAAAAGATAACCCAGAAACTGAATGTCTGTCAACAGGATAATGGGTAAGTAAACTGTGGTATATTTGAAATAACGAAGAAGAGTATGGTACATTTCAGCAGTAATGATTCCTCATTTTGTTTATTCTTCCCTAAATTTGTGTCCTTAATTAGTACCTTTGCATGCTGACTCTGGGCTTGGCCATATGCTTTGGACAGTGAGACAATGGCCAATGTGATGCAAGCAGAAAATTTAAAAGTGTTTTTTCATTGGAGTCTGTTGCTCATGGAAACATTGAAGCTGCCCCTATATGCCCTTATATGCCCCCATATGCCCCCATATGAAGCTGCCCAGGTCTATCTGTTGGAGATAAGTGTTCCAGTTAACTCCATCACCTGAGCTGATAGCCAGCACCTACCATCAGACACATAAAGGATGCCATCCTAGAACGACCAGTCTCCAAATAAAGCTATGAGCTGATCACCGCTACATGTGTGCACACAGGGAAACCAACATAAATACTGTCCACTTGAGCTCAGCCTAAGCTGTTAACCCATGGAATTATGAGCTAAATGTGATTGCTTCCCCGCTAAGCAGAGAGCCCAATGCGGAGCTCGAGCCCAGAACCCTGAGATCATGACCTGAGCCAAAGGCAAAAGCTTAACCCACTGAGCCACCTAGGCACCCCAAAATGTGATTGCTCTTTAAGCTACTAAGTTTGGGATGGTTTGTTATACAGCAGAAACCAACTGGTGTGCTCAGTAAAAAAAAGACGAAGTCCAGTTACATAAAATGACATGGTTGAACCATAGCAACATTGTTAATTTTTCAAATAGCAACTCACAGAGATCTACATGGTTTAAAAACCTATTTGTAAAGATTACAAAGGTAAATAATTATTGCCTAATCATTTATATATATGTTAATAATAAGCACAAATTAACCAGAATTTAGAACATAAAAATAACCTTTAACAATTTGGCATTTCTGACTATTTTTTTGTTTTTTGATGCATATAGATATATGAAACAAAATACTTATATATTGTATTTCTTACTTAAGATGTCATTAAGTTCTCTAAGAATGTAATTAAAGATGACTCCATCGTATCAGAAAACACATTTAATCAGTGTTCTGTTTTTTGATATATAGGTTATTTATAACTTTTTATTATTAACAGTTACAATGAACAACTTTGTATGTAATTATATATGTCTGGGATACTCCTTATAGAATAACTTCTTAAAAGTGGACTTAATCAAAATATTATAAATATACTTAAAGGCCGGTAATACATATTTACTAACTGCATTCTAGAATAGGTAAAATTTTACATTCCACCAGAAATGTATGAGACATGTTAAATATTTGCAAACATTTGGTATTATTGTATGCATAATCTTTGATAATTTAATAAGTAAAAATGATATCTCATTATTATTTTGTTAAGTTGTTAGTTGAACTTGCAACTTTGTTCATTCCATTTGTATTTTCACACCTCTGAATTACCTTTATTTTTCTTTGGATACTTTCTTTCTTTTGACAATTTATATACAGTTGATTGGGTTCCACCATTCTTAATCACAATCACAGTCTTGTACTGGCTGTCGGGGATTATGGCTTCGTCACCTTGATCATACTACAGTGTTTCTATAGTTCTCAGCCACACATTTAGAAGTAATATTTTACTGATGATTAACCCTCTTTTTAGGAGTATGTGATAATTCATGTGTTTGTGTAATGAATTTTATCCCTTAGAAATCTAAGACCAACTTGAAATGGCTCGTTTTGACTTCTTTCTTAATAGTTACACAGGGCATAATTATTTCCACAATCAAAGGGTGCCTTACAGTATTTGTTCCTGTACGTTATGTTTATGTCCTACACAAGTATGCAAAGTTGGCAGGGAAATTCAGAAGAAATGATTTTGAAAAGAAATTTATTTTTTTCTACCTCAATTCTTTCACTTGACCTAAGGGTTTGTCAATTGTGGAAACAAATCAGGGTAATCACAGAAGATAGGCTATTTAAAACTTTAAGTGAATGACCTATGGTTTCAAGATGGTAGACTAATCACAAAATCAAGCTAAAATGGTATCAAGAAATTATATGGATAACTAAACTCAAATATAATCTGCCATCTATCTTCAAGTTAAAGAAAATAAGAAATGTAAAATAGCAAGCGGTCCAATTCAAAGATCTTTTTGTTAGGTTACTTGTCCTGTTTTGTTTTCCACCAAGCCTTGCTAAATTTTGTGATTGTTTGGGGTGGGGAAGATTGCTTTCCATGCTGGGGTAAGAGAGAGATCAAGGATATATTTAGTCAGAAGTAAAAGATGTATTAGAAAAGGAACTAATGAAAAATGAAAATAATACCAAAAGGTAAAAATTCAAGGACATTATATTTTGAGGCTACTGAACTGCAAAGATAGAATACAAGAAGGTCAAAATGTTCCAGTGAACTGTTAGCTATGTGCCACGTAGCCATAATTTCTCAACTGAGTTTATTCCGAAATCTAACTTTTAAAAATCACTTTTGTTTTCTCTTCTGGGTAAAACTTTTTGGATGTATTCATATTTTTCTCTGTTAACATCGTAAAGGTACAGTGAGCACACACGATGAAATGTACGTACAAGTGCTCAGGTAAGAGGCCTCAAGCTCTTGGCTACAGCAAGTCATTCATTAGGCTGGGGATGCCATAACAAATATACTTGACACAGTACATTTTTCATAATATGTATATGTTTCCTTTGCAAAACGGAGTTTAAAGCTGTAGGCAATTGAGAGTGTGTGAACACAAAAAGATTTTCATTTTTAGAAAGGCCATCAAGTTAATGTTAAAAGATCCCCCCCCTTCCCTATAGGCATACATATTTCAAAACATTATCCCTAAAGGTTTTATTTAAGACAATATTTTGACTTCCTAAACTACCATTATGTCATTATTCCCAGAGTACTGATACGTAGAAATAGTATTAAAATGGATGTAGCTAATCAGGAAATGGACTCTACACATTAAAGTAGTTCTTAAAGATATTAAAGATATTAACTTGACATGTGAAAAACTGTTACAGGAACGCTGCACAGTAGCATAATTAAATACAATTTAGATTTGTCCTGAATCTGCCTATCAAAACTATTTGTTTGAAAATCAGGTCCTTTATCTCTCTCTGAATATGCAGCAAGTTCTTTTCAATCAGTAATACAATGGATGATTATTGTACTACTCACAGAAACCTTTACTACTCATTAGGATTTCATTATAGAGTTAAGGAGGAAATAGCGAAAAGGAATTGCCTTTTGTCAAAAGAATTTACCATGTAGTTTGCTTCAGGAGACTGATTGCTACAGAGAGAAGGGAAAGATAATGTGATTTGTTAATGATCATCAAACAATATCGTGGACAACCTTGTCATTAGTATCTTTCATTAGATCGTCATTATTCAATGCTAAGAATACTTCATATTTCCGCTGTTATGTTATCAGGGTCTTACACTTTTCATTCCTACAGCCCCTCCACCTTTAAATTGAAACAACTACTTATTGGGAATAAGAAGTTGCAATTAAAGTAAATTGCCAGAAATAAATATTTGCTCAAACACACACAGGTACATACAGAAGTCTTCCCTCTGAAAACCTGTAGCACTCTGAGACAGCTGTTTGGTAATTGCTAGTTTGATCTGGTTGGTGAGTGTGGAAGTTAACATCCGTCATGTTCCATTCTGAAAGATTTATAATCTGCACGTTATTGTTTCTGTTGGCAAAGGCTTACTCATGAATCTATGAATATCATTTAGATAGCAAATTAAGTTGCCTCAAAAGAAATGCTTCATAAAATATAATCTGTGATTTTTTTAGTTTGTTTGGAGTTTGAGCCTAGAACAGTAAATCCCAAAGCCATGTGATCTTAAGAACAATCTGTAGAGATTAAAAAAAAAATACATGAAATATATGAAATAAAGTCTATTACTCTCTTACGAGGGTCCCACACACCATGGCAAAGAGAGAAACTGTTTCCACAGTGTTTTACATGAATTTTTGACCAACAGTTGCTGTTTTGCCTCACTAATTTTAGGAGTGGTTTGTTATTCAGCAATAGATAGCAAAATGTTAATTCACTTATATGTAACACTGAGCATATTTTTTCAATTGAAATATATTTTGTTTCTTCTAAAAATTACGTTTGAAAACACTCAACTAGCCATGAACACAGCAAAAATACACCAGTATATACTCCAGGCAGTCAGCTTAGATTCTAATACAAGGTTCAAGATACTGATTATTTTTAATAGCCAAAAAAATTATAAAAATAAATGGAAAGTAAAAAGTAAGCACCAGTACCAACAGAAAAAAAAAAAAAGAAATAGCAATATCTGTATAAATCACAAGGTCTTGACAATTACTCCTTACTATGCACCTAATAAGGATATTCATTATCTTTACCTTGGCATTACGTTTCTTCAATAATCCTTTTTCCCAACAATGTGTGTTTAATATGCTGTTTTCAATCTAGATATGATTAATATAAAATCCTCTGGGTTGAAAGTGTTCATATAAGTTAAAATCTTAAACTGTTCAAGTCAACTAAAATAGTTTCAGAAAATGCAGTTCTCAGAAAGATAATTTAAAATTTAACTTCAATTTTGGGGAACAAAAGCAAAAATAAACTATTGGGACTACGTCAAAATAAAAAACTTCAGCACAGTGAAGGGTTTCCTTCAACAAAGCTAAAAAATGGCCTACTGCATGGTAAAAGATATTTGCAAATGACCATCTAATAAAGGGTTGGTATCCAAAATACATAAATAACTGATACAACTCAATACCAAAAATACAAATAATCCAGGTATAAAATAGGCAGAAGACAAGAACAGACATTTTTCCAAAGAAGTCATGCAGATGGCAAAAAGACAGATGAAAAGAGGCTCAACATTACTCCTGGTCAAGGAAATGTAAATCAAAACCACGACGAGATATCATCTCCCACCTGTCAGAATAGTTAAAATAAAAAATTTCAAGAAACAGCAAGTGTTGACCAGGATGTGGAGAAAAGAGAACCCTCATGCAGTGTTGGTGGCAATGCAAACTGGTGCAGCCACTATGAAAAACAGTATGGCAGTTCCTCAAAAACTTAAAAACAGAACTATGCTATGATCCAGTAATTGCATTACTGGGTATTTACCCAAAGAGTATGAAGATACTAATTTGAAGGGATATATGCACACTTATGTTTACTGAAGCACTATTTACAATAGCCAAATTATGGAAGCAGCTTGAGTGTCAATAAACAGATGAATGGATAAAGAAAAAAAAATATATGTATATATATAATCGAATGTTATTCAGCCATAAAAAAGAACGAAATCTTGCCATTTGCAAGAACATGAATTGAGAGAGTAAAATGCTAAGCCAAAGAAGCCCGTCAGAGAAAGACAAATGCCACAACAATGCAAATGAACAAAGGGAAAGGAGAGAGAAACAATAACACAGACCTTTGGATATAGAGAACAAAAAGAGGATTACCAGAGGGGAGGAGGATGGGGGAATAGGTGATATAGGTTAAGGAGATTAAGAGTACACTTATCTTGATGAACACTGAGTAGTACATGGAAGTGTTGAATCACTGTACTGTACACCTGAAACTAATACAGCACTGTATGTCAACTAGACCATGATTAAAATGTATTTAATTAAATAAATAAATAATGGAATTTTATTTGTTTATTTGAGAGGCAGAGATCACAAGTAGGCAGAGAGGCAGGCAGAGAGAGAGGAAGGGAAGAAGGCTCCCCACTGAGCAGAGAGCCTGATGTGGGGCTTGACCCCAGGACCCCGAGATCATGACCCGAGCTGAAGGCAGAGGCCTAACCCACTGAGCCACCCAGGCGCCCCTAATTTAAATTTTGAAATGGTAAGTTTTATAAAGTAATACAATGAAATTCTTCCGGTTTTGCTTATGTGTGGGTATGTGTTCTGTGTGTGTGTGTGTGTGTGTGTGTGTGTAAGATGGGGAAAAGAACTATAAGTAATGACTCTTAAGTTATTCTTTACCTTAGTAAATGCCAAAAAGCAACATGGGGCCATGCTCTGTTTCTATCATTTATCACTTCATAGCTATATTAATATTTACTCTGAGCTTTAGGTTAGGCTTTGCATTCCAATTTGGCTGAATGAAATTTCTACAAAGTGGTATATTTGGATTGGTTGGGCATTTTATTGAGTGGCATAAGAATATATTATAATATTAGTTTCTTTGTGGATATTTAACTTCAAAAAAAAAAAAAAAAACCTGCCCTTGGTAATTGCTCTAAGCATTTGGAAAAATGTTACCACAAGGTAAATCATCGTGCTTTCTGTATAGTGAATGTATATTCAGATTAAAATAAAGAATAACTACTTATAAGTGTTCTAATTAACAATGCATTACTCAAACCATATTATGAGATTTATATTGAATTTACTTGAAACAAAGGCAATTATAGTGTGTATTTTTATATTGTGAAACTCTAAAATGCTACAAATGGTACTTGAGGGAAAGAGGTCATTCCCAATGACACAGATTTGTTTTTCATCTTGTCTAATAAAAGATATTCTCTTTATAGAAACTCTTCCAAATTATTAGCTATAAGTTTGGCCTTTTTATCAGAACAAAACTTAAATTTTGATTTTTTTATGAAACATATTGTCTATAGATAAAATTCGTCAAGCTTAAATATGTTTCAGAAGGCAATAGGTATAGTTATTACTGAAATAAAATCCTAATAATCTATGTTGTTAATAACAGCATTAGTGATATTTTAGAATTGTTTGAGAATTTATTAAAATTTTGTGAAAATAAAATATGCCAAATGAATTTTTTTAACCAGTGTGACTAGACATGCCTGTAACTTATGTTCTTTTTAAATAAAATTAAAATAGTAGAGCAAAGGTACTTATAAAAATAAATTCAGGTATTTTATATACTTAAAAATTTCAAAAAGCTGAATGCCTTTATCATTGTATTTTGATGTGAATATTTTATAAAAGTAATATAGTCACTAGAAAAGAATTTGAGAAGCAATCAAAGTACCAAATAATATCCATAATGCCACTGCTATGGTATTTTGGTATATTTCCACTTAGATTTTTTTTTTCTGCATATACGGTATTATTTAAATGATTTCAATTCTTTTTTTTTTTTTTTAAAGATTATTTACTTATTTATTTATTTGACAGACGGAGATCACAAGTAAGCAGAGAAGCAGGCAGAGAGAGAGGAAGGGAAGCAGGCTCCCCGCTGAACAGAGAGTCCTATGTGGGGCTTGATCCCAGGACCCGGGATCATGACCTGAGCCAAAGGCAGAGGCTTTAACCCATTTAGCCACCCAGGTGCCCCTAAATGATTTCAATTCTTTAATTGGAATTATACTGTCTGAATATTTAACTTTATGATTATTTTTTTCTTTCATCTAGGCATTCTATCTTACGCATTTTTCTGTGTCACTGCAGTCTTTATAATCACTTTTAAAGGCTGGATTTGTGGTTAGGCTTTGGTTTCTGATTCCTACCCCTCACCTTGCTGCCCCTTCTGTATCCCCTACAAAGCCAACAAACACAAAATGATCACTTAAATAATGTGGAAAAGTACTGATTATATTAAGAGACAGTGGATACCAACTTCAAGGCAGTGCATAAAGTTGTTGAAGAGCTTTTTGCCTAAGAAACATAAGAGCTCTGTTACTTCTAATTCTTTATCTGTCAAGTTTTAGAAAGGAAAAGAGAGTTCATGCCGGGTATTTTAATAGGTGGAAATTAATATGGAGAACTAGTTCCAAAATGTTAAGAGACCTTAAAAGCCAAACAGTGAATGGCGTATCAATTCAGAGATTAGCAATGGTAGGAAAACCCCCATAAACCTATCAAGATAGAGCAACAAAGAGTATCATTGTAATTTGAGAACAGATATTGCTTAGTGGGAACTGGACCCCATGGAAAAGACAGAACAACTTCCAGAGAACCACCAGAAACAGAGAGGTCTGGGAGACATACATTGGCTTCTTCCTTCTTCTTACTACTCAGTCTTCTACACGAACTTCCAGTTTTGAATATAGTAAGACTGCCAGTTTATCTTGATGGGAAGGGGTGTGTTCTTTACCTGGAAGTGGAACCCTGAACCCTGAGTCTTCGGTACTCCTGCCTTTATCTAACTTCTGCAGTCTTCCACTGAATTTCCCAAGCAGACTGGAAGTAGTTGAGTTGTCCTGAAGAATATTTTGAATTTCAGACATAATCTTCCTTCTTGTCCCATTGTGTAGCAGCAACCTTATTTCTCCTTTCAAACTGATTTCTCTGAGTAATTCTATTACTCACTGTATTAATTACTCTAACCTCACAATAGTTCAGTTTCCTTTTAGCCTGCTGGTTGTGTGGCAAGAGGAGTCCAAAATGGTTGTCTCAGTTTCCAGTGTAATGTAAACACAGTTATGACCCCCTCATGAAAGCCTTACTCCCACGTGAACTAGGATTTTTGAACCAGCAGAGTTCATGGTCACAGGGATGGGAATCTGGAACACTTGAAGTGAATTAATAGGTCCAACTGTGATAGAAGCCCCTCCTACTTCCGGCCCTCGGTTCAAAGACCTTTGCGCCCTGCCTATGGTAGAAACTGCACCATACAGTTCTTGATGACTCAGAGTGTATTTTGCACCCAATAGGACAGCACTCCAATTCTGCAGTGTTTTCTTTTGGCTGGCACTCTCACAGTTTTGGGAAATGCGCTCCATTTTTATATCAGGTCACTTGTCTTTGGGCAATGAGATAGTAGATAAGATCAGTAAATTCCATGGTCTTAAAACCTTTACCACATTTCTTGTGTAGAAATGATATTAATGTAGTACATTATGATGGTAAATAAAACATTCCATAAATCCATGGGTGATGATGGTGGCAGAAACATGGAAGGCAGTGAAAGCAAATTTGTACCCAGAGTAGGTGTTTTTTCCTGGGGAGGAAATATTACTGCTTCCCCCAGGAAAACAAGTTTTCAAAGTTAGCAAGTGCCCATCAGGTAGTCAGCTGGTCTACCTGGGACATAGGTAGGGAGTGGCAGGTTTTGACCTCTGCTTTTGGCAGGCTACGGACCCAGCGGTGGTAGAAGATGAATCAGCTTTGGTGAGATGTGATTGCTGTTAAACCCATTCACAACAATTTTTCTGCTGCATTTCTATTTGTGTATGGCCCACTGGGTGGAGTGACTGGGAATGGGGCTGACTGACTTCTGATGTCCCTCACTGAAAGCCTACTCAGCAGTAGATATTGCTTAGTTATTGAATGTTTATGAATAAGCATAACACAATTTTGATCATTTTTCTTTCCAGGCAAAAGTTACTTCCAGATTTATACTCAAAATATCTCTGTTGGGGTCAGTGCGGGTTCCCTCTGCTGTTGTTTTTCTGGATCATCCTTGAGTTGGGATGTCAGTCAGTACTATAACACTTTCAGCTGGTGCCATCTTATTTATATGGCAAAGACATTTGTAAACCAAGTTTCTCTCACTGGTCATAGGGACCTGCCATGAGGCCACAGATGTGGGTTGAAAGGTGGCAGCAATGCAGTGAGAGTACATATCACAGGAATCTTGTTGGAGTTAATGTAGAGCATGAAATCAGCCATAATACCTGGCTTGCTAAAATGTAACACAGAGGCCGCTATGGGGGGAGGAAGGTTTTGGAGAAGGGCGTAGGCCTTTGGAATGCCAACGCCTGCGGGATGACTCTGTTGTTGGAATGCCCTGGGGAGTTGCCTTCCCCCAGGCTTTCTTAGCCCAAACAGCTGCCCTGTGATCTAAGAGATGTATCCATTGTCCCTTAGGCTATGTTTAGTAGAACACACAGGTTGGCATATTGTATCTTTCCCAAAACAAGTCCTCCTAGTTTCAGTGAGACCAGTTGTCACACATCACTTGCTTAAGAAACAGTGATAAGGATTTGTGATTATCCTGAAGGGTCAATAAAAGTGGGAGCAAAGGTGAGCAAAGAGTCCTTGCCCCTGAGCGTTGTGACCCCCTTGCCTTCTCCACTCTTTCACAACAAAGTCTGGAGTAAACTTTCATCTGTTGGTATAGGGATTGCTGGCCATTCCCGGAAGAATCTGAGCGACCTACTCAGGCCAATTACTTATCCCTTTCAGACCCATACATCCCATATATACTATTTCTATTTTATTGGACTGTGCCTACACGTGACCAACCTCATGGATTAATGGATCTGACAAGTCCCAGATCAATGTGGACAGCACAGTTTTCTATCAGTTGGTGTTCTAAGGATAAGTATTTGGTCTTTACTAAAGACCCAATACCAACCCAGAAGCTGTTTCTCAAAAGGAATATCCAATTTTGGACTACTAAAATAGGGTTTCTAGAAACATTCTCTTGCATGTCTTTTGGTAAACGCATTTCAATTGAGCACATTTCTAACAGTAGAATTAATGGATCTTTGAATACACATATACACAGCTTTAGTCTTTCTACTGTTTTTAACACTCCAAAAGTAGGACAGATGCCTGTTCCCATTTCCACTTCTCTTGTTGATATTGTTTCAGACTGTAGTTTCCAAAGATGGTCACACCAAGCCATGTGTTTCTACAACATAACTTTGCTACCCTCCCACCAAACAGTGGTAATCTATATCCTTTCCTGTTCAATTTGGGCAGACTTATGACTGTTTCAAAATAAAGAATGGCAAAAACGTAACTATGTGAGCTGTGAAACTAGGTCATAGAAGTCAGTGAAGATTCTGCCTTATCTGCTGGACCACTTGATTTGAAGCTTTGAGCCTCCCTGTAAAAAGTCCAACCACCCTGAGGTTGCCATACTATGAGGAAACCCAGGCCATCTGAAGAAGCCACAACATTGGGGTTAATAGGTCTAAGCCAAGAGCTGGACATGGTTGTAGAGATGTCCAGATAATTCCATCCCCCAGCTAATGAGCCACAGTCTGCTGTTCAGTATTCCCAATGAAGCCCCAAATATTGGGAAGTTTTATGCCTCTAACTTTAGAGGTGATTTGTTATACAGCAATAATAACTAGAATGCTAATTTAATTTAAAATTTGTTAATCCTTTTGTGATTTAATTTTATGTATGAGATAGTTATATAGTCTTTTGTTAAAAAATTAAAAAACAAAAACAAAAACAGGCATCACTTAGGTCAAAGCCCTAAGTCAGTAAACCAAGACTTAATATCTAACCTAAATGCCATTTCAACTCCCCAGAAATATAACTTTTAATCAGTCAAAATGGGAATTTTCTGGTCGGCACCAGAAAATTTACTGATAGACTTCTTCTGTTCCTTTTAGGAGTGTGACCCATGGATTATTTGCTAATGATTTCCTTTTATCCATTCCCTCTGTATCTCTAAAAACCCTTCCTGTTCTGTATCTATTTGAAGCTCCCCTCTACTTGCTATATAGGTACTGACCAATTCATGAATCAATTAATAAAGACAATTAGATCTTTAAAATTCACTGGTTTGAATTATTGTTATCTAACATATTTCATGTAGTTATATCACTCACCTCAATTATTGAAAACAACTTCGTATAATGAATTTCAATTTTTATTTCCTCTTTTCAACTGTATTACACTCTATAAAATCTATTTCTGTATCTTCTGTACTATTCCATTAATCATTTATCTGTCTATATGTATGTCGGTACCATAATATAAAATTATTTAACCTTTATTATAGGTTTTAAGCTAAAAAATTTCACCCTTCATTATTTCTTTATCTTATTTTTAGCTGTTTTCCTTGGTAGCTGTACGTGTTCATTCATCCACATGAATATGATACCTTATTTTTGAACAATAAATTTTGATTTCCAGAATATCAGAAATATTTTGTTTACTTTAATAAAGGGTTAGAACTTTTATGGTGAACTTTAAAGATAATTTTTTAATAAGTCATGAATCTAAGAATAATATGATATATTCTGTTATTCTAAGGAGTGCAATATTCTGCCTATTTTACTTTATTGTATAGAATTGAAGAATTGCTGTTAGTAGGTGACCTCTCAGGTTCTTTGCAACTATAAAATCTTAAATTGATATAAAGTGAATTTTTTTGCCACAAATAACAGCTTCACATTCACACTGGAAAATTATAAGATGGGAATAAGGTCACTCTACATTTGCAAGTGGCTGAAAGATCCTTAGTCCTGGGCTTTGCTTCTAATAGTGCTCATTCTATTATGCTTTATTTCACCCTTGTGACTTTCAAAATTTTGTAAAAACAAGACTAAGGGAGATACTAGGCAATTAACTCAGAGAGTGGAGGGTCCCTTTCAATGACATTTTTTGCTTTTAGCTTTAATCTCTATACTGCTATAAAACATGCATATATTTATTCTTTTAACTGGTTGATGATCTGATTATTCCAGCCAAATATTTGATTTTGTATTTCTTTTAATTTCTGGAATACGTATTCACAACTTAGTAATCAAACATACAAATTCACATGGATGTGAAGGAGAAGCACCCCTACAATGATCTATGAATTCTCCACTCCTATGTCTGCAGTTAATTTATGTCATGGAAATCGTGGATTTTTCAGTTCACTGTCTATTTACACCCAGGGTGAAAGCATAAAGGTCAGCAAGGAATAGTTAATGACCAGAAAAGCTGCAAACTAAGGGGATTTAGGAAGTATCAAATTGTACATTTTCATCTTGCCTGGGAAAATTTATATTCTGTTAAGTCTGATATTTAAAAAACATATCAACTTTTGGCAAAATGCTCAAATTTCCCAATCAATACATAAAATGTGACATGCTCCCAAGTAGACTTTGGCCTAGCATTTTTTTCTAGGTATAAAGAAACATATAATTCACAGGAATCAGCCAAGACAGTACAACATTGGATGATAGAGAGCTTTTGAATATATAAAGTTCAGCATTTCCCCAATTGGGTTTAAACAGGCTTCCCTTAGGAACAGTTTCTGCCACAGAGTATTTATTACCTTGAATAATGTGACAGAAAGAAATGGAACAAAGGAAATTATTTTTACTAAATAAAAGCAGCCATCAACTCTCAAAAGATAAACTATCCAGATTTTAAGAAGAATACAGTTCCGTAGAAAATCCTGGTGTCTTAATGATAATTTGGAGAAGCTGCTCTGATTTGCACTGTTCAAAGCGTGCACATTCAGTTTTACAGCTCGAGCATTCACAGCTAGATGTCTAAAAATTGTCAAAATCTACAAAATGGTCTTACTTTTGTTAGTTCTGCCCGAACAAGCAGGGAGGCCAAACTCCCCAAGTGCAAGTGCTTGGTACAGAAAGGAACAGTTCATAGGAGTGGCTCATTGAGAAACCAAGGCAGAGATGAAAGCTCTGTGGACCCAGGGGGCCTGGAGGGAGCTGTCAGGATTCACGGTGCTCTCATAATGGGGGAAGCCTACAGTACCATCCTTGTGCTTCCAGAAAAATCAGTGGCCAGCTTTTTCCTTGGGAAGGGTCATTGGTTTCACCCTGACCCTTACATCTGTAAGTGGCTAAAGATCACTCTTCTCTGGAGGAAAAGCAGGTAACAAAAAAAGAAAGCTTTTTTTTTTTTTTTTTTTTTTAGAAGCTAAAGTAGAAAATAAGAAACCTTGTTGAAAACTATTGCCCTGTCTCTAACCCATTTTTTCTCCTAATGGAAATTATGTTCTCTTTGCTGACCCAGAATGGATTTATTAGATTTGTTCTCAAGAAAAATTTGAAAGCTTGTTGTGTAAGGTGGAGAGCAAATATAAATGCAAAATAAAATTAAGAAAATGAAGGCCAATAGATTTAAGGACTCCTCTCCGCTATTTCTCGCTTGTCTAAAATATCAAATATAACCCCTTCCTATGCGCCAAAGTCATCCTGAAGACATTAAGTTCTCTCCTACTTTAAGACGTTCCTTATTGTTAAAAACAAAATAAGAGAATTACCACAGAGTTATACTAGGTGGCCTTTGAGGTTCTTATGTCATACTTTATGTATGTATAATATAACATATATATTGTTACATTATATTATCACTTGGCAAAACTAACTTTTCTTGTTAAGTTCTCACTTGCCCAAGGCATGGAGAGAACTATGACTTTGTGATCAGGCGTCTCTTCGGCTGATTCTGAGGGCCCATGACGTCGTTGATTGTAAAATCAGTGTTTAAATAGGCTGACTCTCCACTGTTCAGCTGTCACTGGTTTTATGGCTTCTGTGTATATTATATTGCTTATAGAAATGGAATGTTCAAAGGCAACAAGAGAGAATGTATTAGAAGCCATGTAAATCAGCATATGTGTATCAATTTCCAATGTGATTTCAGATTATTGCTGTGAAACCCAATGCAATTTCTCATAATAGGTATCTTTGGAAGTCAACATTCATATAATAAATAATTCAGGAATGCTAAAAATTATTATGCACTTAGACAAATAACCAGTAAAATTCCAGACACCAGAGAAAGCAATAGTAATCAGTGTCGCTTATGACATCATCTCCCTCATGGAGATATTCACTGCTTCTCGGTTCATTGAATAAACTCTTTGGGGTTTAGCTTCATTAACATAAGTTGTCATAAGAACACTTATCTCAACCTAAATTGGAAAAATGGAAATGCTCAAATTAAACTCATATTTAACATATGAAACTTCCAGACAACACTCCCTTGACAGTGAATATAATTCAAATATATTATATTTTTTTATGTTTAGAAGAGCTTTCAGCTATCTGTCCTACACACTTGAAAATGAATCATTTTATTTTTGCCCCGCAATTTAAGTGATGCAGTGAAGAGTAAACCTTAAGTTTTCTGTTTCTTGGTAAAATGCAATTTCATTTATTGGTCAAGAGGCTCATTAGAATACTCCTTTCAAAGAGCTTCATTTTGTTGTGGAAGAAAAATAAATTACGTAATTTAACATTTATTTTTTGGGTTTAATGTTTGTTTTTTACCAATAAATCATCCTTTAACTTGCATTTCCCTATTTTGAAATGCACAATTTCATGTCAACAGTGTGTGACTCCCAACTCCATGAGCTCCCACCCTCATTTCCTAGGTTAAGAACTGGGCAGGAATCACATTGACTGGGGCAAGGTTGCCTCCCGGGAGCTGGCGCTCCCAGGACTATTGCCATCTTCCTGTTTGCCTGCCTTTCTTCATACCTTCTACTTTTTGATTCTTCCTGTGTCATCCTCACAGGCAGTGTCAATAGGAAACTCCTTTGATTCCAGGTGCAGTGTTAGTCACTAAAGAAACTATTTTCAAAGGGAAACTTCTTATCTCCATGGGGTTATAACAGACACCCTGAGCAACATTTCTTCTTAGATCAATAAATCTGTGCAGAGCCCAATGTCTTCAGGTCCCTACAGCTGTATTAGTTGTGATTCTAGGACAATGAAAATCCTGAGGAAAACATTTGAAAGCTGCATAATTCGAATAATCTCCCTGTTGTTATTATATGCACGTTGTCTTTCTATGTATAATTGCCAGGGTCCATGCATGTCCAGAGGATCGGCCTCCTAATAGCATGATGCTGTTATTTCCACAGATGCTCCTCATGATACCATTTTTGTGAAAAAAGATGCAATGTAAGGGATTAATTTGTTTGTATCGGCTATACTGAAAAGACATCTTTATAGTGAACAGTTTGTTAGAATGATATATTTACCAAAAGATAATGTTAATATTAAAAATTAGCGGGCAAAAAACCCTCCTCATTTGATTTAGTTTATTAAATATAATGATATACTGGAGTCATAAGATATTAGGACAATAAAACATCAACTATAAAGGTCAAACCATTAATAAGTGTCTAAATGGGGGAGAATACCAAAGATGTTCATGAGTGATGATTCTATTCATGCTTTTTGTTACTGATGCAAACCATTTATTTTCATTAAAACACACCAATTTGATCAAGTTCACTAGTAGCTCGAAAAATGTTTCTGATCCATGCAGATGTTTTAGACTTTGACGACCTTGCATTCCACTGAAGAAAGCTTATTTTGCCACTATGTCCACACCCTGAACTTCGTAATGAACACATACGTTATACTCTCACAAAGATTTATTTAAAAAATAGACATGTAGATTGAACCCCGACTAATAAATTTGCTAATTGTTTTACCCTAGTGCAGCCATTAATCAGGATTAAATATTTAGCAGCTCCATCGTTTTAAAGACTCTTTCCTAATGCTTCTATAGGGACATCAGTGATGGCATGGATTGCTTTTGGTAAGGAAGGAGCTCACTGAGTCACTCAGGGTTCTATTCTATACAGTGGGAGGTGGAGATGGTTAGGGAAAGACATTAGCTCTTTCAGAGAATGAAGGGTGGGAAGTAGAATGCTTGCTCTCTTAGGGAAAATACTGCAGCAAGTTTAAAGGAAAGTAGCTATTGGAATAAGAGTGTATAAAGTAAACACATTTCTGTCTGTTGTCCTGAAATAAATGATTTTTGTATAATAAAGTACAAAAACTTCACTAGCTATCTATAAATAGCAGGTGGGATCAAATAAAATTCTAACATAGATTAAACTCCATGTCTCATTTAGTTAACCGTGATGGCAAGATCATAGAACATTGCAGATGGCATGCTTTCATATGAAGCACGTTTCTGGAAACAGCTCCCCACCGTCCAATCAAAGTGTATGTTTGTTTTAAAAGAACCACGTAAAGTGTAAATTTTATATGGATATTATAAAACTGTGGAGTCATTCAAAATATCTGATGTCTGATTCTTGCAAGCTCTTTTCTAATAGAAACAAAATTTACAATGGTCTCTACCTGTTTTGTTCTGAGAACAATGTTTAAGTTTTCCTTGTTATTTAAGAAGAGAAGAAAAATATTTCATCTTTCTGTCAAATGACAAAATTGGGAATATGCTACTTGTATTCTCTGAAAAGTGATAGCAGTTTCTAAGGCTCTGTGTTTCCTTTAGAGATGCATCAAAGACTGACTTAACACACAATTTGCAAGTATCTCTTAATGCACTACAGGGACAGTTTTAATTCCTATTCAGTGCTTACATAGATGTAAGGATGTAAGGTTAAACACAGGAAGTCTGTGTTGGTGATTTCACCAATGTGCATTTTCCCAGAGAAAGATTCGGGCAAACTGGCTAATGCATTTGAGTTATTTGGTTTGCATTGTGTCGTGTTCTATTTTGCAACTTTAAATGGATAATTGATAGAGAGCAAGCTGAGTCACAACTATCACAGATGTAAGCTTTATGAATTCCCATCATACTTGAGACTCAGAGATCTTAAAGACCTTTCACCCCTCTTAGAGACCTGTGAGAATAAAGTAATTGTTCCTGGAATTTCGGAGGCTATTGATTGAAAGCTCTGTGGTATCTCTCAGATGCACGGAGACTGAAAAGGCACACGGAGTGAGCTTGAGCCTTATCTATTTGCTTTGCAAAATGACTCAGAATTGGGAAAGCAGGCATTGTTTTCATGGTTTAGGTTGACTGAGATTTTCAATTTTTGACTACTTTTGAGATTTTTACCAAATGAGGATGTTTGGAGAGTGCTGATCTCTAGAAAAGTAAAAAATGGCATTATTTTCTTCTGGGAATTAAATGGAAGCACCTTAAAACAACTTGCTAATTCAAATACATATAATATGATGAATCCTCTTTGATTAAAAAAAAAAAAAATCTTCCTTAGTTCCAAACAAAAGGATGGACTCATTATTTGATTCAGTCCTTTGATGCTATCTCAGATCATCTAGAGTAGAAAATCAGTGAATGGCTATGGTTTTCCATATGGAAACTCTACAGTCTTGTAAGTTGTTATTGTAAAACTATTGTTATTTTTAAAAAATATATTGTAATAAATGGGCTACACAATTTCCTTTGATTAACTTCAGGGGAAAAAGTTCTAATAAACATTCTTTGAGATGGCTGCTAAGGAGGTAAGATAGCAAAGTGGTAAAGCAGCACCAGTGAGAAATAATATAAGGGAACACTAAACACAGTTGACCCTTGAACATGGGCTTGATCTGCACTGGTCCATTTACGTACAGATTGTTTCATGGTTTAGTGCTGTAAATGCATTTGTCTTGATACCATCCTTTCTTCTCTAGCTCACTTTTATTGCAAGAATACTGTATATAACACGTAGGACACAAAAAATATGTGCTAATGGACTGTTTACGTTATTGCGAAGGCATTCAGTCAACAGTAGGCTATTAGTACTCAAGTTTTGGGGGAGTTGAAAGTTAGACCTGGATTTTTGACTGCATGGGGGTTGGTACCCCTAATCCCCGCATTTTCAAGGGTCAACTGTGGGACGTGTCCACTTAAAAGAACAGAATTTTCTAAGCTCAAATCAGATGTAGAATTAAACTATTCTAAATTTGTTCTCACTTAATACTTGAAAACCTCTGACAAAAGCAGAAATGTAGGTGGATCTCATTCTGACATGCACAACCGTGGATAAACCTTGCTGATAAAGTGTACACATTTTCTGTGGACTACAAATACTTAAAGAAGTTTATACTTAGTATCTACAATTTAGGCTCTCTACATCTGATAAAAAACTGAAGCATTTGCCAATTCAGCACTATTTGTGGTGAAATTCGGAATGTTTGATGCCTGGCAGTTAAACCTATTGGCAACAATCCAATACCCTCAGAGATTGAAAGAAATCTTCAAAAGTGGGTTTAAGTGCTTAGAAAATGTTTGTTGAATTGTTTGCTAAAGTGTAACTATCCAAGCATCAGTACCAATCCCTTTAGCTTCTTTATGGAAAGAGTGACTGATTTTTACAAGTAGGATGGCTACATGTTGTTTACTTTTAATCTGTGAATTCCCAAAGCAAGAGAAGCAGAGAAAAAAAAAAAAAAAAAAAAATGGCAAGCCCAGGAAAGCATATCCTGTGGCTCTTCCTCCTTGACACATAATTTGTAGGTCTTGATGTGGTTGCATTGATAAACAGTTGGTATGTAATAAGTGAAAATGAAGGCCATCTTACTGCCTGACTCTCAAACAAGCTTAGATTGGCTGCATGTTCACAAATCAATGATTTTCTCATGGAAAGATAATACATTTTGGTAATGCTGGAGAAGTTAGATGCTAGAGAGGTCACTGTAGGGGGCTAAGGAAAGCTATATCAGTTGTCAGAACAGCAATTACTCCTAGGCGAACTGGTTTGATAGAAGGAGCAACAGTCTTGCTGGGCTCCAATTGCTTTTCTGTTTGATTATGCTTATCAGTAATTAGAAAAAAGTGTTGGGGGCAAGCAAAGGTTGGGGAGAGAGTTCTGAGGCTGTCATTCTATGACAATAAAATATCCAAGTCAAAAATCATCAGGCAGTTTTGTCCACAGGGTGCCAGATAAGCTATTTCAAGGTTATGCAAAGACAAAACCTGATTGTTCATGAATGCTTACCATGAACCTGTGCACATCCACAAGTCAATTTGAGAAATAATCATTTAATCAAAAATTAGTTACCTTAAGAAAAAGCTATGAAATACAATCAGTACATTAGTAACTAAATCCTTTTGGGAAATTACTTCCTTCACTATCTGGGTCTGTAGACACAGAAAATCCCAGATATACCTCAAATTTTCTCATCTGTAGCTAGTTAAAAATAATCACATAATACATTTTCAATTAATGGTAAGTAGAAAGCAAGATAGAGGTTTGCTCATTCCCTGGACGAAGATAGCCTGTTTCTAGACTGTTAGGAAGATGTTTCTTTTCTTCTTCTTCTTTTTAATATTAAGTTGTATTTCATGCATAAAAATCTCCATCTTCCTGATCACACTTTTATACAACCGCTTTTCTCACTTGCTTTTATCCCACTACATCTATTCTTCCAACCCATGGTGAATCACAGAGCATCATCTCTCAACTTCTCTGTTATCAGCCACACCCCTGGACCCAGCCCTTCCTTTCCAATATACACTATAGTACAGTCCATCACCCCAACTACTCTTTGCCTCTAAGTTTCTAAACATAATTACTCCGCTGTTCTACTATCCAGCCACAGCTGTAGAACCCCACTGCAGACAAGTCCAATCATCTCTTCTCTGTATTCAGGAGTAGTATTTACTGATGAAGAAAATTTTATAATCATATGGATGGTTGCTGTTATAATTTTGTGTTCTCTAATTTTTAAAAAGAATTTATTTATTTATTTTATAAGAGCGTGGGAGCGCACACAGTGGGAGGGGCAGAGGGAGAGGAAGTCAAGCAGACCTCAGACCTTGCTGAGAACGGAGCCCCATGCAGGGCCTGATCTCACAACCCTGAGATCACGACCTGAGCTGAATCCAAGAGTTGAGACTTAACCAACTGAGTCATCCGGGCACCCCTGTGTTCTCCAATTTTAACTGGCCTCTCAACCATACCTAGAAATTTAACTTTCATTTCTCAATAGATTTTTCAAGATTCTCTTTCAGGACTCATTTTTTTTTACACTACTCATTTCTCTAAAGTTCTCATTATTCTTTTTAGATATCTTTACCTCGTATGTCTTAGAGAAAGGGAAATCTTCAACTTCCTGTGGCAGCTTAGAACAGAATAACACCAACACCAGCACTTCGCTTTCTAATTGGCAGGAAGTGTGTGTGGAGGGGGCGGCTCTCATCTTATAACCCTTTCTATTAGCACTGAAATACCTTAAAATGAACAATAAGCAATACTACCACTGACAACGATGACTGTTTTTAAAATCCTCAACAAGCCCACATCGTCCAGCAGCTACTGATTTCTTTTTCCCCTTCATAGAAAACATTTGAAAGAGATTATGTCCACTCTTTTTTCATTTTCTCACCATTCCCTCACCCCTTCCCCTGCTGTGAAGTGGCTCCCAAGGCTTCTCTGATGCCTTTTCCAAGGTCATCAGAGAACTACTAATTGATATATTTAAATGGCAGGTTTGACTTTTCTTTTTTGAGCTGTCTGCATCACTTGACCTTCTCCAATTCATACTAATACTCTTGTTTTTGGACCCAGCAGTGCCAAATCTAACTATCTTTCTCTTACATCTCTGTTTCTTTTTAATAATATTTTTCCTTTAGGATCCCCTTCCTTAATATTAGTTTCTATGTGATTCTGCCTTAGGTCCTCTTCTTATCTTTCTCTGTAACTCTGGGTCAAGTCATCTACTGGTGAGGCCTCAATCTTTATTTCTTTCTATGATCTATACCAGTCAGGGATAATTCCCTTACAAACACCTTGGCTACAATGACTTGAATAAAAGGAGCATATTATTGCTGATATTGCTATTATTATTACGTATTATAAAGCCTAGGAGGGCAGGGCTGATGAACCTTCTCAACATTTCTTTTTTGTTCTGTTTTGCCATCCTCAGCTTCTGGTAAGTTGTCCTTAAGTCCACATTTCCGTGTCCGAGCTTTAGGTTCAAGCTTTGGATTATAAAGGAGGTAAGGGAAGAAGAGGTACACTGCATTTTTGCTGATGCCTTACTAACAGTAACTGTGAAAAGTGCTCATTGATATCTCTGTTGGAGGGCAAGAAATCAAGTTTTACCTTGAACAGCTTCTGTAGAAGAGGTTGATGAGGGAGAACAGAATTCAATGGGCTGCCATTTGGTTCCACAACTCTACAATGTCTGTTACTCTTCTAGATCTATCTCTTGACAAATCACTCTCTTAAATTCCAGATTTCATATATACATATGAAATTTCACATATGCACACATATATATGTATATACATATATATATGTGAGTGTGTGTATGTATGTGTGTATGTATACATACACATCTACATTTTGCTGTCCCTTCTGCACCTCAAATGCAACATGTGCCACAGGAACTAATGGACTGCTATCTTTCAATTCCAAGCACCTGCTCTTGTGTTACTTTTCTTAATGATGACGACCCCACCCATAACCCAGGCTTGGCACTATAGTTACATCTCTGTCCTCTAAACATGTTGAATCCTGCCAATCCTATTTCTAACAAATCTTTTATTTTAGTCTGAACGACATTTATCTGCCACAAAAGATCTTTCTGCTTCCAGTCTTTTTTCTTTTCAAAGTATATTGTACATCACAATGACAGTGATCTTTCTATAGTAAAAATAGATTATGGATGAGTGGGTGTGTATTTTCCTGTCTTTCTCTGTCTTACCAGCAATAAGATCCATTTTCTCTGCCTCTGGTAGGGTATTTTCTCTGTGTATCTAGTTCTATGCAACTGGTTCTAAAGTCTATACTTGCAACAGGTGGGGTAAATGTCTAGGGAGTGAAAATTTGGGTAAGCAGACAAAAAAAAATTTTTTTTTCCCTGCAAGACAGCCACTTTTCCTAGGGGGTCTATACTTTTGGAGTTACTATGTACTATACTACACTATTCCATAAAGAAGAGTAAAGTGGGGGAAGAAAGGACACCCAATGTAAGGGTTGCTAAAAAACAAAATTCAACCTAGTAAATTTGAAGATCTGATTGGGTTTATTAAATGATTCATGAATTGGGCAACATCTCATCTAGCAAATAGAGGGAGCTCCACTGAGCTCAACAAAAGAAAGTTTTTAAAAGTCAGTGATTGGGAAGGAGAAAAAAGAAAAAAGAAAACAAAAAGGAAGAAAGGAACAGATTAGCAAGGAATTCATTGTTTAGGCAAGGTTGCCCTCCTAAGGAGAGTGGAAGGAGTCTATCAGTATATTTCCTAGTATTGACCAGGAAATTCCATGTTGACTGTTGAAACTTTATATTCATAGGGTGTTGAAATGGCAGTTAGGTTAGGTATTGAGTCTTGATTTGCTGACTTAATCTAAGTGATGCTATTTTGGGCCCATATTTTCTCTTTTACAGAGTGAAAGCTAACTACCATTTAGTACCAAGAGCAACTGTCTTCGTAACTTCATGGATTTCAGAGGCTGTATGAACTAGGGATTTCAGGCCATTCTTCTAGGGAAATAAAGGGAGGAGAATTTGTACTCCCCCTTCTGTATTCCATTGGTCAAAGTTTGTCCCAGAACTGCTCTTAGTTGCAGCATAAGAGGCCCTTTTCTGGGCCCTGAGTTTTATAGGGACCACATCATTTGCATCCTTCCCTGGTTACACCTTCACCAAAAGTTGAGAAGTCTACAGTATTTAGGCACTTGTCCACCCAGAATACTTGCCCATGCAGAATACATGACTATCTTTTTAGACTACATTTCAGGTACTTGGGTCCCTAGAATTCTTGCCCCAGTAGCTCCAAGAATCCTTCTAAGGCTTGTAGAAGTCTCTTATCCTAGTCTGTCCTGGAATTAGGGATATTGTCTAGATAGCATCTTTACCTCTAAGCAAGAGAATTGGCCAAGAAGCAACTGTTGGTAGGATGTGTGGACCAAGATTCAGTGTGTGACTTGGGTGTTCATATAGGTACATATGACATCATTTGTGCTATAGGACCAAGCCAATTATAGAGAAAGAATGGGAAGGACTCATGACCATGGGCAAGGTCTCCCTGTTTTTATGTTATGGTGGTTCAAAATTCAAAAGGTACACAAATTTTTTGGTACTTTTGCATTCTTTAAATCAATAGAATGGGGTAGAAGTGATGGTGTGTGGGTTCTAAGATCAATACATAAAATACATTGTAGCTTCCTCCCTACTTCTTTACTTGGATCATTTGCTCTGGGAGAAGCCACTGCCATACTATAAGAACACTCAAGTAAGTGTGGTAAGGAATTGATTGAGTCCTCTTGCCAAAACCCAGCAAGGAATCTAAGACTTCTACTAACAGCCATGAGAGGGCAGCTTCTTACCAATATACCCTCCAGCCCCAGTCAAGCCTTCAGACTACAGCTCTGACTGACACCTTGACTGCAACTTCATGACAGCCCCTGAGCCAGAACCACTTGGCTAAGCTGCCTCTAAATTTCTCATCCATAGTGAGAGGTAATAAATAAATAAATAAAGCTAAGTTTGGGGGAATTTGTTAAGAAAGTAAAAGATAACTGATACATAAGCTACAAAGATCCTGAAAATTTTAATTTCAAACTGATTTTTTAGATTGTTATCAAGCTAGAATGATGGAACAAAACAGCTCACTAGGTTGATTTTTCAATTCTTCATATTTAGCATATTAAGATATACGCAACAACACACCCCTTTGTACTCTTGTCCTTGAGGGGTGGGCCTAAGCTTACCCACATTTCTGGGTTGCACATGCAGAGGACCAAGCAGATTCTGTGAATTGACCTCATGCTTCTACTGCTCCTGACATATGAGTCTAGAAGCACCCAGTGAAGGCTTGAAACTGAGCGTGTTTGTGTGCGCCTGCATACAGCTCTTCTGAGCCCATGCAGAGTTGGTCTCTGGAGTAGCAGCTCGGTTGGAAAAAAAAAAAAAAAGGCTAGGGGTCCAAGAGAGATATCTGTCCAAATGGATCTACAGGGGTGCATAAGAAGTGTCTAATGCAAAACCCTCAGTATAAAATTTGGATCCTTTAAGATATGGGTCCATCTTAATTGTGCAACCTCATCTAATGGCACTTTTGTATCATGCTCTAGACTCCAGCGAACCTGAACTACTTATGATCCCTCAAATAGCCATGCTCCTCTCTCCTTTTGTGCCTTTGTATATGTCCTTCCCTGTGTCAGGAATATTCTTCACTCTCTTCTTCACAAGCTCACTCCTATCAATAAACCTTCTCAGAAGGCCTCTGTGATCAATGCACAACTCTTTCTGATGTTCCCATTCATTCCGTAACACACTGTACTTACTTACTGTCATTATCACTTTATGAAATAACTACACGGTTACTCATCTGTACTTACAGCCAAAGAGACTATAAGCTCTTTGAGGACATGGCTCAGGTTTTATTAATTTCTGGCTTTTTTTGTGGCATATATAGAACTTGGTACATACCAGCAGCAAAAAATGTTTAGAATATAAAATTTTAGAGGGTCTATCAAATGATTCTGTTGAAGGATTTGGATTATTAAAACTCTGGGGGAAAAAATAGCTGCATTTTGTTTAAAAAAAAAAAAAGGAATACCTTGTGAAAAGTAATATACAACAAAAACAGTAATGGCCCAATGCCTTATTAGTGTATAGTCATGCTTTAAAAAGAACATCTTTCAGAGTTACTAGAAATACTGTAAACTGTAATGTTGCAATTACTATCTTAACTACAATACATGGTGTAAATCAATTGTGGCATAAATCTTGTCTAAATGACCAAAGCATGAGCTAAAATTCCCTGTGTAGCATGCATTTCTCTTTAGTTGGTTGCACTCCCTTTAGTCTTAGGGCATGTGAACAGAGTCTTTTAATGGCAGGAAAATCAGGGATCATTTTATTTCAGTCTTCTAAAAACAATATCCCTAGGAAGGCCTATAGTCTAGAACTAAATACCTAGTGCTTACAAATATATTTGCAATGGAAAGCAAGAGTCTATTGGAGTGATAAGTAGAAAAGAATTAGTTTTTTATCCTTGGCACAGAATTTTTTAAATGTCTTGACATAGTAAAACAGTAAACCCTAATCTTGGTTTTGTGATTCTTCAGATGCCTTAAAAAATTCCAATTATTCAAAACAAAAATGTTCGATGATGGGCCGGCTGGGAAACCAGGGCTCCAAAATGGCGGATCTTCCCGCCAACCCTCTCCAAGATGGCGGACTTTCCCGCCACCCTCACTGCGGCCTCTGTGTCACCGTCAGGAGAATGAAACTCTCCACCCAGGAGCTTCCAAATTGGGAACTGCCCATCACGGACCGCCCTCACCCCATACCTTCCGATCACCAAATATGGATGTGAGCCCATGCCCTGCCTTGGCCGGAGAAAAGACCCCCGCCAACTCCCTCCCAGTGCGACTTCCCCCATTCCCCTTTCCGGAGTTGAGGAACCTCGCCCGAGGGTGCCCACCTGCGCAACTTTCCTGGCTCCCCTTCTCCTGAGCCCTGAAACTTCGCTGGAGATGCCTTCAATAAATCTCGCCTTGCGCCTACCTTGCCTGGTATTGTGTTTACCTCGCCTGCGAAACCTTACATTTAGTGCCCCAAACCCGGGAGGAGACTGAGCCCCCACCCCGTGAGGTGGCTCTCTCCTCTCCCTAGCCGGACCTGGACCTTTCTGAACGCCACTTCTGAAGCCCTGGTGAGTTTCCCCCAATTCCGCGCCTCTGTCTGGAAAGCCCTGCCCTAATCGCTGCCGTGTCTGGGCGGACCCCGCCGGTCACCAGGTAACCTCAGTGACTCCGAGAGGCTGGGAGACGTCCTAACCTCTATGGCAGTCGACACAGTCGAGACAGTTTTTCCGCAACCCAGTGGTGGACGAGGGGATGCCTTCCTCCAGCCCTCGGGTTCCCCGGCAAGGAATCATGGGGACCTCCCAATCCAAATTCCACCCTAAAACATCCCTGGGGTGTTTTAGGCCTGTTGGCCAATCTTAAATCAGTCCCAATGGCCTCCAGGATTCTCACGGACCTAAATAACCTCAGCAGACACCAAGGCAGATGGGCCAAGGTCCCTTATGTTTAGGATGTCTGAACCAGCGCCCTCCTCTACCCCTCCCTCTCCCCACTCCTATCTGAACTCCTGACAAAGTTATCCGCAGTAAATGTGAAACTTCAATCAAAGTTTACTGAAGGTCAAATAAGCTCCTGTTATTTATCAAAATTTGTTAGCAAAGAAATTACTAAACTGATGGTTAATTGTCTGTCTCAAAGTTTTAATGGGTAATTGCTGAGATAGCTTACATTTAGGTCTTTTCTAAAGAGGATAAAATGCCAAGTCATTGATTACTGAACATAGGTTTGTGCTTTTGACTTCTCACAGCAAAGAAAATAAGAATATTTAAATCTGTTAGTAAGCATGGTTTGCGCTTAACTGATTCATAAATTGGCATCTGAAGAATTCTGTTATAACCGTTCACAATTGATTAATAACTGACTAGAGGTTAATAACTAAAGGTGTTTCTAAGAGTACAAAATTCTGCTAACTGTAAGACTGATGGAAATAAAGGAAACAACTCTGTATGTAGGAAAGTTGTAGAAGGTTTATGAAGGGAAATCATTCAGGAACCCAATGAAAACTCAGCCATGTTTCTTAACCAACTTTCTGAGGTGCTGACTCAATACACTCGCCTAGACCCGGCCTCTCTGGCAGCGGCGACTGTTTTAGTTACCCACTTTATTTCTCAGTCAGCCGCCGACATTCGGAAAAAATTAAAGAAAGCGGAGGAGGGCCCTCAAACTCCCATTTCTGATCTGGTGAAAATGGCATTTAAAGTCTTTAACTCCCGAGAAGAGGCAGCAGAACTTAAGCGCCAAGCCAGACTCCCAACAGAAGGTCCAAATGCAGACCCAAGCCCTAGTAGAAGCCCTGAGACTGGCAGGTTCTGGGGGTCAACAGAAGGGAGCACCTAACTGCATCCCTCCGGGGGCCTGTTTCAAGTGCAGAGCCAAGGGACACTGGGCCCATCAATGCCCCAATCCAAAAGTGCCTACTAGGCCGTGCCCTCAATGCCGCATGATGGGCCACTGGAAATCAGACTGCCCCAGCCTCAGGGGATTCCCGGCACCTCCACGTTGGGAAGACCCTGAGACGGTAAGTCCTGCCTTCCAATTTCTCTGATTGGAGGATGACTGATGGAGCCCAGACTCGGACACCCTTCTCACCCACGCCGAGCCCAGGGTCATGCTCCAGGTAACGGGTAAGTCCATTTCCTTTCTGTTGGACATGGGGGCTACCTATTCTGTCCTGCCTTCCTACTCGGGTCCTACTCGTCCCTCCTCAGTTGCAGTTATGGGAATTGATGTTACTTCCTCCACTCCAAAGGCCAGCCCACCCCTTACGTGCAGCGTGGGTGGGTTTCCCTTCTCACACTCCTTCCTCATTATCCCTGCCCTGTTCCCCTACTAGGCAGGGACATCCTCCACAAACTTAAGGTCACCATTCATCTCTCTCCCTCTCCCTCGACTTCAGCCCCACCCCAGGATGGCTGGACTTCCCAAACCCTGGGGCCCACACAGTTGCGGATTTCCCACACCACTTCTCCTCACCTTCCACCGAACTGCTCACCCTAACCCTCCTAAATTCCAGCTACCACCTCTGGAAAAATGTCTCTTGGGGGGGGGGGGCGCGTAAGACTGCTGGATCTGTTTTCCTTTTTCCTCCCTCACTAACATTATTGGGATACCGATTTCTAACCCCTGGCCTATACCCAGTTCCTCCACTAAGACAGTCCACATTGGACCCATTGGCACCCCCATACCAATCTTGAACCTCACCTCCTCCACACCTCACACCACCCACAACATCTCCACTCTCCCCTACTGCACCCCCTCAGGAATCTTTCTCTCCTGCCCAAAAGGGATCTATTGCTGCCTAACCGCCAATGATTCCTTGGATTGTACTCTCATCCTTCTGTCTCTAACCACCAGCATCTATTCATCTGAACAACTCTTATCTCAGCTGTTCCCCACCTCTCAGAAGAGGAGGGATGCCTTCCTCCCCTTCTTAATAGGGGCAGGACTAACAACTGGGGTGGCAACTGGGGTGGCAGGGCTGGGAACCTCCATTAACTTCTATTGTAAGCTCAATGAGGACATGGACCCAGGCACTCAATGAGGACATGGAACGAATAGCAGACTCTCTCACCACCCTACAGACTCAAATCACCAGCTTAGCCACTGTCACCCTGCAAAACTAACGTGCCCTGGATCTCCTCACCACCGAGAAAGGGGGAACGTGCCTCTACTTGAACGAGGAGTGCTGCTATTTTGTCAACCAGTTGGGCATAGTCACCTCCAGAGTCAAGGAACTCCAGGACCGGATCCGAGCAAGGCGTCAAGATGACTCTAGTTGGGGCTTAAACCCCCAAGCCTGGGTAACCTGGCTCCTCCCTTTGGCAGGGCCCTTCTGTATACTCCTCGTGTTAATCTCTATCGCTCCCTGCCTTATACGCTGCCTACAGGAGCGCCTGCAGGAAATGACCAGGGTATCCGTCAACCAACTCCTCCTACAGCCCTATTCCCGCCTGCCCACATCCGATGGCCTCTATGACGACGTCCCACTGCCAGCAGGAAGCAGCCAGAGCAAAGTCGACGCCCCCTGACACCAATATAAATATAAAGAGGTCTGAATGATGGACCAGCTGGGAAACCGGGGCTCCAAAATGGCGGATCTTCCCGCCACCCTCACTGTGGCCTCTGTGTCACCATCAGGAGACTGAAACTCCACCCAGGAGCTTCCAAATTGGGAACTGCCCATCACGGACCGCCCTCACCCCACACCTTCCGATCACCAAATATGGATGTGAGCCCATGCCCTGCCTTGGCCCGAGAAAAGACCCCCGCCAACTGCCTCCCAGTGAGACTTCCCCCACTCCCCTTTCTGGAGTAGAAGAACCTCGCCCGAGGGTGCCCACCTGCACGACTTTCCTGGCTCCCCTTCCTGAGCCCTGAAACTTCGCTGGAGATGCCTTCAATAAATCTTGCCTTGCACCTACCTTGCCTGGTGTTGTGTTTACCTCGCCTGCAAAACCTTACATTCAACTCTCTAAGAACTTCTAATAGGCTTTAAAAATGATTATTTTTAGAAAAAGATAAAAAACAATGATAGAATTCAATTCCAAAAAATTTAGGAAGCTTTGGTAAAAAACAGGATTGCTGCCCTCTGGGCCCAAAAAGTTGAGTTAAATATTGGGGGAAAAAAAAAAAAAAGTGATAGCTCTCTTTCTCTCTTTGCTTGACCAAATAATTGCACCTCTCACCTTTATGAAGGTGTTCCAAATAAACTTCAACTATAAGTTTGAATTCTATGACTGTAATTCTATTTCTTTTTCTCTAGTGGCATTTCCAAAGGACATCCCACTTGATCTTCCCTGTGGAGGAGAAAAGGAGGTGACATTAAATGCTCATTTTGGTTGAGGGCCTTCTGTGATAGGCTTTGCGTTGGACACTGGGATATACACTTTTGGTGTCTCTAAAAGTATTGAAAATAAGATTTAAATAGAAGTAACTGAATTATCAATACGACATATCCCGTTTCCCATTTAGTCCAACTCCCATGCAGTCTCCTTTCATATAAGAAAGTAAGATTTGATTAGGTCACTTATGTCTCCTATGGCCACATAGACATTTCTGTTGCTATCATTTCCTTTTCCTTCTTATGTTTTCTAGTCTCATGTGACATTTTTGTTTTAGTGTTTTGCTCTTCTCTTATTTACCATTATGAAAAACAAATGAAATTATCAAACTTTGGAAATTCACTTCTTCTATTTTCTTTAGTATATCTACTTTTGTTCATATTTATCTTAAACTTATTAGTCACCCATTTCAAAGGAAATTCAGTGAAAATAGTTTTCGCTAATTTGAATAACGGAGCAATGAAGAATTCCAGGCATAACAACATCTATTGATATTCAGTTGTAGTGAAAATATTAAAGTAAAGTATAAGAATCTGAACTGAGGCCAAATTTAAGCTTATATTCTCAGTAAACCACAGAAGTAGATGAACCAGTGGAATCCAGTGATATGACTAATTTAGTTTCTGTAGTTTCCACAGGCTCATTTATTATAAGAATGCTTTTACAATCTGTCTTGATTATCCAAAGTCAAGAATCCTAAAATATTTCTTTAATGAATCTTGCATCCTAGGAAGGGGAGAGAGGAAATCTTCAAATGCTAGCACCAACAGGCATTAATGCTGTTATTCTTTGTAGTGGAGTGAATCATGTTCTTTTACGCGCTCAGCATTCCACCAGTAAATAATCAATGTAAGTCACTCTCTCCCTGGGATATAACTAAAAGCCTGCTACCAAGAGACAAGGCTGCTTTATGCACAGATATGGAAGTATATGTTCTCTAAGGAATAATGATCCTCTTTCTTCCCTCTCCCTACTGCCATAAGAGGGTCCTAACCTGATTTTAATTGCATTAGTATACTTGCTGCAAGAAATGACATTTTAATGCATAGGATACTAAAGACTTTCTTAGGTTGGTTTGAAACAAGTGCAATTAATTTGTTATCATTTCAATGATCTTGCCCCAAATGCATGTATTTCACTGAAATATCAGTGTGGTGTGGAACAGGAAAACTGTAGTTTCTTGAAATCTCAATGGTATTCAAATGGCTGGTGTAGGTTCATTAGGAAAATTTTTAAAAACGAGACAGGCAATTTTCCAGATCATATTCTGAGAAATACGTTGAGGTGAGCTGACTGCCCTCCTTTTCCCTGCCACTTCACCGCACTCGTGAGGGTGATTTTGTATGATGCAGCACAGTTCCCTTTTAAGATGAGGAGCTAGAAAATCGCTGGGGGAGCTGGGACTGCCAAAGCTCTCAAGACTTCTCCAACATGTCCAGTAAAAACACAGATCAGTGAACCAAGAGATAACAGACAGGAGTGTTCAACACAAACAGACCACCACCGCGGGTTTCATGGTGGCATCTTAAGAGGATAGCACTATTGTAGGGAGGAATTAAAAACTGTACAAGATTATGTACCTCAGAACATATGTAATTTACAAAAGAAGAAATTGAAAATGTGCTTGAAAAATGATACTTTCGGAGTGTTCAGGTAGGTTTGGATTGAATTTCCCTTTGGTTGAGGAGTATTCATTTGATTAATTATTTTGGTTAATGTAGTAATTAGTATATTTTGTTAATGTAGTGATTTCCTGTGAAATAACTCCCAGAGAAAATTATAAAAAATAAGCAGCTGTCAGTGTGCCTGGGATCCTTTGCCCAATATAATTGTTCAGGACCTGTCTTCCCCTGTTCCTCCCACCTCCTCAACTTCCTATACACATAAGCTACATACAGCAGAGCTGTTTCTGTTCATACTTAACATGTATTTGTATTCTTTTGTTAATTCCTGATCTACTTGAATTTCTGCCCCACGTGATCTATTCATTACCTTATTTCCCTATGACCTTAGAATTCTGGGGTATTTATATTAGAAAGAATATTATAAGTCATTTCATCTAACTCCCCAGGAGAATGGAAACCCAAAAAGGGAGGATATTTCAAGATCACATTTCTTTTAGCGGGCAACCTGAGATGAAACTGAGCTTTTCTTATTTTCCATAGTCAAAGGAGTGCGTGTCGAGGAGTTTGAGTATCTGGGCTTAGAAGCCGTGTCTGTCTCTTTATCTCTTCAAATCTCAGTTCTGCATTTATAAAATAGGAGCAGCGACAGCTGTTTTGCGCACTCACAAAAGGATTGGTAAAGGATGCCAAGCGATGACACATATGACAGTATTGAGTAAGGGTAAATGGCAATCAGATATTTGCAACATTCAAACAGAAAAGGAAATGAGATGAATGCTGCCAAGAGTCTCGCTGGCTTTCCTGGAGGCCGCCGCATTGAGCTGAATCACCTGAGGGAATATTCTGTGGTAGAAAATCTGGTGACCTGAATTAGAAACCCGATTTTGCAAGTAAAATGAATGAGAGTAGATGTGTTTCTCAAGGGTAAACTCACATTAATTAGGCTCACAGTGGCAAAGTTGAAAATTTGTCAATTTAGAAAGGGAACTCTGGCTGGTATGTAATGTGGAACACGTCCATTAGTAAAACTGGCATATCTCGCCTGCAGGCGAAACCATGCAGGAAATGAAATTATAATCCGATGGTTTCCAAGAAGTCATGGAGTCAGGGTAAAGGGAGGCCGTTAAACGATTCAAACATTCAGTGATATCAGGCACAGACAGCCCTTTGGCGCCATTTCTATGAAATAAACAAGAACCCACATTTATTAAACACTAATAATGTAGCAAGCATTGTGCTAAGTATGTTGTAAGAATTATCTCATGGAATGTTCACAACCATCGTGGGCAGAGAGCATCTTTTTTATACCTATTATGCAGAAAAGGAAGCAAAACTTAAGGGAGCTGGCTGGCTGTTACCTCTTCAGTTTATCTCCCGTGCCTCTCCTGGATAGTCTCTTACCTCCAGCCGCTCTGCCTTTCTTGTCAGCTTTACAAAACCTCAGACACATTCCCACTGCCAAGCCCTTGCACTGGCTGTTCTGCCTGCTAGGAAAGCCCTTCTCCTAGACGTTCTCATGGGTATTTCGTGCCCCTTCCAGCATTGTCTCATTGAAGTTTTTCCTTGCTTGTGTCTACAATGTCCTATCGGCCCCACCCCAAATTTCCCGTACCCTGAACCTATTTTACTTCTTCTTCTTTTCTTTTTTTAAATTATGGTACCTTTTAGTAGCAAATGTAGTACATAGTTGCCTTATGTGTCATTTTACTGTCTGTCTCTTCTTCTAGAATATGAGTTCCATGAGGATTGTTAGTTTTCCCACAGTGCTCTATCGGCAATAGACTCCTACTTGACTCTGTGAATGTTTGATAAACATTAACTAAATGATTGAATGAAGCCACTGCCCAAGGTGCTGGCTTGAATGGGGAATCCACCCAGCTCAATAAACATTATCTACTCCCTCCGTCAGCAGTAGAAAAGGACCAGCAGTAGTGACTTCGCTTCTGTGACCCTCCTCAGGCTATGATGCTTTCATTACTCACTAATTTGCCACCTAATTAATGCATTTTTTCCTTTACCTCCTTCGGTCTGCTCTTATAATCTAGGAATCAGATTTTCAGGGTACTGTTTTATAGGAAATTTTATCATAAGAAGATAATTTAATGAAGGCAAAGGGCACAAAGTAAAATCATTTAAAAGAGGAAACAAATTTTCAGAGGAAACTGAAAAAAATTAGAATCTTACATCTTGAAATTTTTAATAAATTTATTTAATCTTATATTTAATGAAGTGTCTCTTATAATTGCCCTTATGTGCTACCTTTTAATTATTTATTTATTTTTGTTGTATAATATAAAAATATATTTTTTAAACTTAATTTTTTTTTCAGTGCTCCAAGATTCATTGTTTATGCACCATTCCCAGGCTCACCCAACCCCTGCACCCCCCTCCCTTTTTAAAGAATAAATAACAAATGAGTCAAGTGATGTTTTCTATAAAAATACATGGTAATAGATATTATGGTATCATGGAATCCTTTGCTTTTTTTGGACTTTCTCAGTCTGACTATATCTAGGTTCATTTTTATAAAAGTATTTGGGAATTTAATTGATTTTCCCAAGGTCTTGTTTTAATCCTTTAATACCTTAATACTTCCCCTTAGGAATGCTCTATTCTGTATCATCATGCCTTTGTATTGTTTTGTTTTCCCTTTTTGCCTTTTACTCGCTAACTGCTGGATCCTCATCTCTGATATCATGTTCAAAGATTTTGTGAACTCCTTCATTTTACTTTCATTGTATTATTGTATGTTAACAAAGGACAGAATCAAACAGAGATGAGTAATGAAGGTATAGGTGGGACAGACAAAGATAATGGTAGTAAGAGTTAAGGACTGAGGAAGTGTTAAGCATATTAGTAAATCTTTTGTGTTAAGATTTTAATTTTCCTTTGCAATTTCAAAACTCTGGAAAATTGGTTGCAAAACATTAAAAAAAAATACCATTCCCTTTGTAATTCCTTGTGAAGTTTTTAAAGAGCAACTCATTCTAAAGGGCATCTGAGCTGCTGTTATGTGTCAGGCACTATGCTAAGAGTTATATATGTATGTTACTCCCACAACAATTTAGTAATAGGGAAACTGAATCCCAGTACTCTGCTGCTAAATGATAGACATTGTCTTTCCAACTCTCCACAAGCTCCTGGCTCTTCCAACACAAAGTTAAGCTTTTGAATAGATGAAGCTACCAATGTGGTTCTATTCAAAGAACTCAATATACAAGGTTACTCCATCAAATCATTTCTTCCACTCACTTGCCAAGAATTCTCTTACTGGAGATTCATCACTTGGAATTTATGACTTTAGAATTTTAGTGTGCCTGTGGTTTTATGCCAAAGACATAATTTTTTTTTAACAATTAGTTAAAAATTAGTTTTTAACTATTTTAACAATTAATTTTTAACAATTAGTTAAAACAATTAGTTAAAAATGAAAATAGCAATGAGCATGACCCTTGTGTTCATGTTTGAGGGTTTTAACCTTTGTGAGTCTGTTTTTCCCTCTATAACCTGAGGATAAGAACTTCATGTGAGATTGAATGAAGCTGAGAGAGGCAAAATAAATAAAATCGAATGGCAAATATGTGTGTCATTACACAATAGTTAACTCCAGATAAAACTTCTTAACATACAAATGGCTATCTACTTGAAAATAAAGCTTCCTAGTGTATCTCCCTAGTAAAAGCTGCTTGCTCATTGTTTGGCAACTTGAAGAGTATTAAAGGAATGTAAACAGTAACTTGAATTGTTCAGGATGTTTTCACCTGCAAGCAACAGTAACTGCAAATTCAAAGTATTTAAAAATGAAGGCATTTGGGGGCACCTGGGTGGCTCATTTAGTTGGGCGTCTGCCTTCTCTTCTGGTCATGATCCTGGGGTCCTGGGATCTAATTCCATGATGGGCTCCGTGATCTCGGGAGCCTGTTTCTCCCTCTGCCCCTCCCCCTAGCTCGTGTGCTCTCTCTCTCTCAAATAAATAAATAAAAATCTTCAAAAAAAATAAGGGCATTTGTTAACTTACATAGAAAAAAGAAAGAAGATGGGGAGAGTATGCCACCTCACATTGATCTCAGGCTCTGATCTCTTCTCTCAGGCTTCCCTCTTTAGTCTGGGAACAAGATAGCCACAGCAAATCTAGGCATCACACTTGTCCTCAGACATCAAGCTTCCTCCTGCTTTAGGGCCTCTGTATCTACTATTCCTTTTGCTAGTTATATCCTTTGTTTGTGGTTAATTCCCCCCACTGTATTCAGATCTCTGCTAAAAAATCACTTTAATGAAAAATACAAGTTTTATTTTGCTCACATAGGTACTATTTTTGTACACTAAATATTAGTCAGAGATTTATTTTAGTTTTAAAATAAATGTTCCATTTATTAAAGTTATTGCTCTCTTAACATCACATTTTTTTAAAGATTTATTTATTTATTTATTTATTTGACACAGAGAGAGAGGTCACAAGTAGGCAGAGAGGCAGGCAGAGAGAGAGAGGGGGAAGCAGGCTCTCCGCTGAGCAAAGAGTCCTATGTGGGGCTCGATTCCAGGACCCTGAGATCATGACCTGAGCCAAAGGTAGAGGCTTAACCCACTGAGCCACCCAGGTGCCACAATATCACATTCTTAATAAATCCAACTTACATATTTGATTATTCTGTTTGTAAGACTAGCAATTTTAAAGATTATTTTCAAAAGAACATTGATTAGTATCTGTTCTCTTTTATTACCTTAGTTAAGTTTCTTTAAATATTTAAACTGTATTTATAAATTTTATATATTTATTTTGCTCAAGTACTATGTTTATTTACTTTAAATAACAAATGCTTCCAAAGTAAAGTAATTCTTATAAATACAGTGAGGTTTAAATATTAAAACAAGTCAAAGTGTGGACTTGTCACTCTAATAGGCCAAATTCTCTCCAACATTACTTGTACAACCAAATATTTGCATTACCAAATAAGCATGGATTTCTTAATATAAAATATTAATAGAATGGGTTTTATTTTATTGTTGCAAACATTTTTTTAAAAGATTTTATTTATTTATTTGCCAGATAGAGCGAGAAAGGGCACAAGCAGGGAGAGCAGCAAGCAGAGGGAGAAGTAGACTCCCCACTGAGCAAGGAGACCAATGAGGGGCTTGATCCCAGGATCCTGGGATCATGACTTGAGTCGAAGGCAGACACTTAACCGACTAAGCCACACAGGTGTCCCTGCTACAAACATTTCTAAACTTAATTATAAATCTACTGAGGTTTCAAAGGTGACTATACACAATAAGGAAACATATCATATTATACAATCTTCTGAAATATCATTCTCAATAATTTTTGAAGTCACTCTCTTAGCTTGGAAGCCTGAAGTGACTGAAATTTAATGAAATCTATTCATAGTCCATAGCAAGGCCTTCATGATATAGAGGAAAATGTGGTCATATAGAGACATCCCTTATTTTTTAATAATATCAGCATTAATTTTAAAGTGAGATTAAAGTCTATAACTTCCATCCAAATGGCTATATTATTTGAGTTATTTTCCTTTCCTGCTGTCTCTTGAGATATACAAATATCTTTGTTAGCTATATGTAAAGATCACTGGACATGACAGACTCCAACACTCTCTTTTTAAAAAAGATCTATTTATTATTTATTTTTAAAGATTTATTTATTTATCTGAGAGAGAGCGAGGGAGAGGAAGAGCCCACAAGCCAGGGGAGGGGAAGAAGGAGAAAATCTTTAGGCAGACTCTCCATTGAGTGTGGAGTCCAGCACGGAGCTGTATCTTACCCCTCGCGAGATCACGACCAGAGCCAAGACCAAGGGTCTGATGCTTAACCACTAGCCACCCAGGTACTCCTTTTACTATTTTAGAGGAGGGTGAGGGGCAGGAGGGAGAGGAAGAGAGAGAATCTCAAGCAGACTCCCCACCCAGCATAGAGCCCAATGTGGGGCTTGATCCCATAATCCTGAGATCATGATCTGAGCTGAAATCAAGAGTTGACACTTAACCGACTGAACCACCCAGGTGCCCCATATATGCTTATCTTTTAAGATCACACATTCATTATTGTCATTAAAATGATATCCAATTGTATTCTAATTTCTTTTCCCTGACTTTTCAGTCCCAATTTCTATGTCACTTTACATGGAGGCTTTTGCCAACCACATTTATTGAAAACAGTGTTTTCTTCCCTATATTTCTATCACTTTACCTGATTTTAATTTTCTTCACAGCACTGTTCACTCCCTGAGATATTATTTATTGATTGATTTACGTTTGTCACTTTCCTCTAAAGTCTAAGCTCTGTGGAAAGCAATGATGTTCATCTCCTCTTGTAACTGCCTATGTCCTCAATGCCTTGAAGAGTGGTACACATTCAAAAATGATTGTTGAATAGATGAATGAAAAATGAAGAGGCCAGACACATATCCAATGCCTAGTCATAACCTAATGTATTGGTAGAAAGAATCAGACTGCCATGATTGTCTTACACTAATAGGTACTTCAGAGCTCTATATGATGCCCTTTCCCCACTGTCATGGGTACTAAGGTAGGTCGCTAAATACAATTCTGTAGGTAAACAACTAGAAATGGTCTGCTTAAATGATTCTAATAATCACATTTGGGGAAGAAGAGAAAGGAAGTAGAGACGGTTTTATGGTGACAAAACACAATAAGCCCCCAATTTTGCCTCAAAAATTCCCTTCTAAAATGAGATAAATACTATATTACCCAACACAATATCCGTGTATCACTGGCCTTCAGAGTAGTTGTTAGGAGCTGAGCTCTTCAGTATAGAACAGGATGTGGCTCAGGGAGTTCTACCTAATTCTTTCTTTACTTAGCAGCACAAGGCTCCTCAGCTGTAAGTCAAGTCATCTTAGAATTGACAACGTTAGTGCAGTTATTATCCCTTTATTATGCAGTTAGGGAGATGCCATACAGTCCTAACTTCAGACAAGTAAAGGAAGGGGAATTCAGGAAAAGAGCTTCAAATAATTGAGAGACTTTCTATTGATAATACTTGAAAAGAGACAACATTACATACCAGGCTACAAATTGTCTCTAAAAACAGATGTATATTAAAATGTATTTTAGTGGTGAAAGTTGAAGAAAACGTATCATTTTATATTTAGGGAATCTTAGAGAGTCAAGTAACTGCTTTTGTTATTTGTTATTTTGATAATTCAGGAAACTGAATCCCAGTTAAAGGATTTGGACATAGTTGCATAAGGAGGGACCCTAGCCAGATATATGATGGTCCTGACTCCTCCTCTGGTGCTCTTTCTTCCCTGATGTGCTTGGTAATAGAATGTGGGTAAAAATCCATGCTAAAAATAAAATCTAATGAAAAATAGTACATAGGTGGATATCTCTCCTAGAGAAGGGTTTTCCTTTAATCTGGGTAAGTATAAATCATGTTAATTTATTAATTCAACAAGTACTTACTGAGTGACTGTCATGTATAATAGGTATTATTCTAGGCACTGGGAAAACAGTGAATGAAAAAAATTAGAATCTCTCCCTCTGTTTCTCTTTCTTTAATATATGGTATATAATTAAATAAATAACATATATGATATATAATATACCATATATTAAAGAAAGAGAAACAGAGGGAGAGATTCTTATTTTTTATATTATATTATATTATATTATATATCATATATATAATTTCTTTCTTTCTTTGAAAGAATAAATAATAGTCCATTAAAAAAGTAAAGCTCATATAAGTGTGATAACTAGATAACTACCAGGAAGAAATGTAGTAAATAATAAATATCCAGGCAACTATTATCAATTAACAATTAGATATTCATTATTTATTTTGGCCATAGAATAGATTGTAAAAGGGTTTTATTACTTACCAGTAAAGGATGAACCCCTTGGATTAGGCAGCATTTTGCATACATAAATACAGATAATTAAAGAAAAGATTAATTCTATGACATTTTCAGAGTGAAAGGATTGTAGTAACTAAGAAATCTCATTTATTCAGCTTCACTGGGAAGTAACAACTTCCCCATTTGTGAATTCCCTAGATTAACAGATTCATTCATTCACTTGACAAATATTTGTAGAGTACTTCCTATTTGCCAAGTCTTATTTCAGGAACAGAGATAAAGGGAAATACAAGACAGTCTTGCCCAGATGTAGTCATACAATTAACAAGTGAAATACAGAGATATAAGCAAGACAAGCACCATGAAGAAAATTAAAGAGCATAAGAGTTCAGGGAGGGATTGGAGAGGTGTTATATTAAATAGTATGATCATAAATTGATCCTTATTAGAATCAAGACAAAGTTTATATGAATATTTTACAAATATGTTACAAGCACCCAGAAAAGTTTTTGCAAGGACTGGTTCACCATAAATGCTTCAAAAACCTAGGCGATACTAGTGTTGATCAACAATAAGAAGACAATTTAATAATCACCATTTAAATAACATATGAAGACAAGGAAATGCGTATGTTGTGAACATGGTGATGGTGTTAGATTGAGAGACATATTTCCTATCTTTTCTTTTCCTCAAGAACATACTCCTAAAATCCTAACAATGCTTTTTCTTGTTCCAGAATCTTAACATGGCCTAACACACTTCTAGTTTAGCTCTTGGCCAGCTCTCAGTTTCATATACTTTTCCTCTCCGTGCTGTCTATGTTTACTTAATATCCAGAATAGATCTTACAGATTCTTAAAATTGGAAGGAACAAAACAGGCAGTGTGCATTTTTTATGGGACTGGTAGAAAATAAACACTATCAAATTCATAAACAAGATAACAACGGAGAGTTGTGATGAAGATGTTACGGAGAGAAATCAGTCCGGCTGGGGAAGGCATGGGCAGGCACACCGAGGGGCGGAGGAACCCCGGACGGAAGGGAGGGCAATACGCAAGTCTCTCTGGAGAGCCTCATTGAAGGATAAGCGTGTCAACTGCCCTGAGTCAGAGAGAAGAGTATTCCAGGCACATGTGACACAGAATGCAAACGGCTGGAGTCAGAAGAGTTTGTTATTTTCCACAGACAGAACCGAGACCAGTGTTACTGCATCTTAGTAAGCTCAGTGGTTGACTTTGAGGAATTCGAGAAGAGCAGGTAGGATCACATTCATGAAGCACATTTTAGGCATCACAGGGACTTCGGAATATATTCAGAGTGCATTGAGGAGCCACAGAAGGGTTTTAAGCAGGGGAATGAGGTGGTATGATTTGCATTTTAACCAGTTTTCAACTTACCACGTCAAGAATGGATTCTAAGAGATGAAGACAGGCTGTTGAGGAGCCCGCGGGCAGGTGGTTTTAAGAGTCCAGCTAAGACATGGTCTAGACTTGACACAACACACGGTTGCAAATAGAATTTGTGTCAGCACAAAAGCTTGCGACCTGTTCACGAAACCCCTTTCATCCCAGCCCTAAACAAATATTGACTGAAAAGTAGAACTACAAAAGGAAAGTCCTTTCTTTTCATCTGTGACAGTGGCACTGACAACTATTCTGTCTATTTGCAACTGTGTGTTGTGTCCAAAATCGACATTTTGAAACATCCCTAGTAAGAAATCAAAGATGGTAAACAGTCCATTCTGTTAATAATAAACACACAAGAACCTTCACAAATATTCAAGATGTGCTATGTTCATAGAGTCAATAATCTGAAAATATTAACCCTATATACACATTAATGTGTGGCTGATATTAGAAACTGGTGATTGATGGGTTTTCATTATCAAAAGCTGCATGACTTTGGATTTATATGGAGAAAAATGTAGATGTCCCTTCAGACTAAGGTGGTCATTCATATTGCTGGGAGTGTTGCCTGCCAAGAATTTATAGCTGAGTTCCCCTCCAGGAATTGGCTTGGAACAAAGTAAAAGCCTTCTCCAGGGTCCTTTCTCTTCTCTGGGGGTACCACATCCAATGACTTATCCATGCAAGAGATTGGACTTTGGTTCCTTTTCTTAATTTTAATTTTAATTTTTTTAAAGATTTATTTATTTATTTATTTATTTATTTGACAGACAGAGATCACAACTAGGCAGAGAAGCAGGCAGAGAGAGGGAGAAGCAGGCTCCCTGCTGAGCAGAGAGCCTGATGTGGAGCTCGATCCCAGGACCCTGGGATCATGACCTGAGCTGAAGGCAGAGGCTTTAACCCACTGAGCCACCCAGGTGCCCCCTTTGGTTCCTTTTTGCTTCAACTTGGGGCTCTGAACTACTACCCGTCTCGAGCTCCATAGGATTGGTTGAGGCCCTGTTGTAACCATATCACAATTTTTTCTCTCACATGTCCTGCTTTCTTCACTCCCTCACAGGCATTGTTATGAAGCACACTCTCTAAGAAACCACCTCTATGAGAATATCCAGCTCAGAGTCTGTTTCCTAAAATGAACTACACCTAAGATTAAAAAGAAGGTTATTTCTATCTCAAATGAGTGGGGAAAGGAAAAAAAAAAAAAATCTTGTGGGTCAGGATAATCTGCAAGATTTGTTAGGAAACTACTTTATTTTTTACATTTATAACTTGGACTATACTTGCCATTTTGCGCTACAGAAGGATTCTCCGTAAAATATGGAACTGGTATTTTATGCATGACATTAGCTATTTTACCTCCCTCTCTTTGTCTCTCTTTCTCCGCAAAACTGTTACACTGGCCCAAATAACTTCGATAAAACGTCATGTTTGGAGGCCATTCATCACATTACTGATTCATTGTAATTTTGAGCCACATTGGACAATCGGTCATTACACTTTGTATGAAAGCAGACAAGAGACTTGTAAAAACTTTCTGATGCAAATACCCCTTGGAAGAAAAGGGGTAAGAGATTTGCTGTGGGTGTTTTGCATGTTAGGGAGTCCAGATCCACAGCCCGAAGTTGCAGTTTCTACAATCTTTGTATTCTGGTTGGGTTGTGATTTTTCTCAAAACATTTCAGCACTTCAATCTATGTTTGGAGCTCGCAGCAATTTAGGAGAAAAGTGGTCGGAGGTTCAGGTGTTCACCCACACTTTCTATTACCTCTGCTATGTATGAGAATACAATAAAAATCAATATCATTTGTTCATTATGTAAGATGACTCAGACCTGTAGCCACTAGACCCTCTCCCATTACTGTTTCCCCTATAGTAATTCTTGAACTATCACTGATGACCTTCAGCTAGAAAGGCAATGAATCATATTCTTTTTATGTGAAAAGACCTCACTCTGTGAGTTAAAAATATCAAAAATTACGGATTTAGGAAATAAGCATCATGGCAATATGACCAGTAGTATTGTCTTGGATAAACTTTTTTCCAATTTTCCAATTTTAGACTTTCAAGACATCAGCCAGCTTTTCCAGTTACAAACATTTAGCTTGTAGGGTTGATGCATGCTAGCTTGTAGGATCATTAGCAAGTTTCTCAAAGTAAAATAAATTCTGGGTAAAAAAATGATGTAAGTAGTTGACTTTTCCTCAATTCTGAATGGATTAAAAAAATGCTGACCTATTTAAACTTCAGTTTGGATGTGTCAACTTTCTGAAGGGTTTGATGCAAGACAATGTTTCCATCTTCCTAAAGGAAAGGTTTACTTTAGATGCTAATCTTGTGGTGCTCAAATAAGAAAAGGCATAGGGAACTTCTATTTGTTTTGAGTATCACTATTGGCTTCTCATCCACTTCAAAATTATTGCCAGTATCCATGTTTGTCATACTGCTCAATCCTTCCTTAAGATGCTTTATAGCACAGGCTCAGAATTGAGAATTTAACAAAATTCTTGGAGGCACTGTATTATGGGAACAATGTTTCAGCCATCAAAGAGCTCTTTGGGGGATACAATGCACATACCTTAATCTAGGGTGTGAATGATGACTGTGCTTTGCATTTCATGATTGTTGCTTTGCATCGCTAACATGAAAAATAAAGCTTTCACATTACTTTCCAAAGGTCACAGAAAAGAATTTATTTCCTGCTAAGAGAAACTTTAATAAAGATTTTTTTCAAAATGTGCTCATTCCAGAAAATTTATGGTAAAGAATTTTTGAACAGTCACGAACAGACATTTCAATGAAGATTCATATTTAAGCTGGACACTTATTCTTTGCTGTGCCTCATTCCTTTACTGTATATGGTATAGAAGGGAGAACTGGTACACAGAGTCTTTGAATGCCATCATTGCAAATCACATATACAGCTGTAGGAAATAGACCCTGGGGAATAATATTGCTGCGTGGGGGAGATGCAGCCCAGGCCAAAGTAATTTAATTTATCTAACTTAAATCAAAATTTCAAGACTCACTCATGAAAGAAGCGTATATATTGTTCCTGTTCTTAATTCTTATTTTTCAGGCTAGCCTGGGTCCTCGCCTCCCACCCAAAGCAACGTTAAATACAAGGATCTTCGTCTTGAAATTGTTTATTAAATAATTTAATAGACACTATAATGGGATTTTTTAGTTTTCCAAATGCCACATGTTATTTTTAACAGTACGTCATATTATTCTGCATATATATATGTATAAAATCTATTTGGGAAAATACATAGCATAATCTGGTAGACAGATTATCTTAGGTGACAGTTCATGTTGTCTGAAATCTACTATTACCAACTTACATGGTATTTATTTATTCAGAATGAATAATAATCTTCATTTCTCAAGGGCAATGCACTAGAAAACGTACATAAAATCTTGTTCACTGATTAACCTAACAGATAATAAAAGAATATGAGCATCATAAAATTTTTAAAAGTGTAAATGAGGAGGTAATACGAGAAGTGGGATTTAACAAATCAAAAAAGAGAGACAAAGCTAATTTTAATCTACTTCTATGGTATTTCATTAGAGATAAAAACACAGAATCATTTAAGTTAAGGCAATGATATTGGCTACATTAAATCTTTTTACTTTTATTTTTTTATCTCAAGAGGTGAAAATATAAAAATAGTTAAATGCTTGTAGGAATATTTAGGACTCCATTTAAATTATTTTGAACTTAAATATAAATTTTACTGATACTGTTGAGCAATGAGTATAATTAGGATGATTTCGGCAAGGCTGGATACTTGAATAATTAAAGGCATAAGATTTATTTCAGGAGAAGGATCATTATCTAAAATTAAATATTAGAATCCATATAAAAGACAGGAATAGGGATAAAGGATAGCAAGAACCACATTTTACAATTATTTAGGCTCATTAATAGCATAAATTTCCTTGAAATAATATAAAATTTATTTATATTGAATATAAATTTCAAAGTCTCACAATATTATCAATATCTATTTCTTATAGAAAGCAATAATTGATGCCTCTTGTCTATAATTCTTACATTACAGTTCAACAACAGTTTCTCAAATTACGGTTTTCTTCGTTTTTTTGAATAGGCAATGCATGCAAATTATAAATGCTCACATACACTGAAAAGTAAAATTTTCTCCCATCTTTTTCCCCAAGCCGATTACTTTCCACAGAGCAACTGTTCCCCCCCCGGCCCCCCGGTCTCTGAAGTATCCTGCATATCCTGATATATTTTTGTTTAAATATCTGATGCTTGGGTAGGCTTTTAAGACATGCTGTTTTCTCTTTTCTTTAATCACTCAACACTCCCTTTATTGATTATTCAGTATTAACACAGAAAACTTAAAAGTTGCATAGTATTGGGGCGCCTGGGTGGCTCAGTGGATTAAGCCGCTGCCTTCGGCTCAGGTCATGATCTCAGGGTCCTGGGATCGAGCCCCGCATCGGGCTCTCTGCTCAGCGGGGAACCTGCTTCCCCTTCTCTCTCTGCCTGCCTCTCTGCCTACTTGTGATCTCTCTATCTGTCAAATAAATAAATAAAATCTTTAAAAAAAAAAAAAAAGTTGCATAGTATTCCATAATTTAATCAGTCCCTAGTGATAGATATTTGAGGCTGTTTCCTTTTTTATTTTCTATCACTACAAATAGCACTAAAATGAATATAACTATACATACATCTCTGAACACAACTATGAAATGATTACTATTATGAAGTTTAATTTTTGGTTGAAAGATACATGGATTAATAGCTTAACAGACAGCTATAATCACCCTCCAAGAGGATTGACCAATTTACATTTTCACAAGCAACATGTGAGAGAGCATATTTTTAAAAAAAGTGTCAAAATATAGCATTTTACAATTTTTAATCCTAGCCAATATGAGTGAAAAATGGAGATCAGTGGAGCTTCAGTTTGCATTTATCTGTTTAGTGATGTTGAGATTGTTTTATATTTATTCGTGCTAAAATGCCATTGTATATCCTCTTCTGGAAGCTGTATGTTCACATCCTATATTGATTGTAAAAACTGAAAACTTAAAAATATTTCAGATTTGTGAGTTGGCAAAATTTGTGAATTATTTACAAGCAACTATTTCCCACTAGGTGAACATTTACATTGTTTCACATTCTTAGGTAGGTAGTAGAGTACCCTTGTGTTGCTTATTGAAGTAAATAATGAAATCAATTTTGAGCTTAGAAAGATAACTATGGAAAATATATATTTACTATAGTAGTATCTTATTCCAGGGGCTGAGAGAAAGAACAGTGTATATATAATTACTTATTAAAATTCCAAAAATAGGGAGAAAATATCATTCCAATGACAAAGTAGTATTATACTTCCAGAGCAGAGCACCATAAATATGAGATTATGCTTAAATTTCCAAAAGAACCGGTTTCTATAAATACCTGAATTTTATCATCATTGTGTCTATTGTACATCTTTGTTTAGAACTCATAGAGACTATTAAATTTAATTACTTTCCCCTGAGGCTTGCGTGGTAAAGGTGCATGCAAAGGTGGGGCTTCCAAATGAGAACAGATTCTCATGAATAAGGTTGTCATTTATTTATTATAATTTGGAAAAAGCAGTAGGTCTGAAAGCTGCCTACTTCAAGTTCTGGACAAGAGAAGTGGTATGGGAGAAAAAGTGTATCTAATTTTGAATGATATGCCTGAGGAACTTTTCATCAAGATCTAATCACTGTTTCTTTGATAGGCTCTCTCAGCTTTTATGGACGAGTTTCACAAAGAAAGGTGGGAAGGGGGCTTAAACGCCTGTCCTTAACTGTTGTTCCTCTCTGCTTCCTATCAGGTAGGCCTAGTATTTTTGAAGTGAATTTTTTATATTATTAAACACAGAAAATAAGACAGAGCATACAAAATACATACTTAGGCAATTAATATTTTATATATATTCTGTACATTAGCACATTAATATTACAAGCTACATGTTCATCTCAACTTATATTTTGAAATTTTATATCATTTTTTAAATTTAAATTTTGTATTTTTTTGGTCATGGCTGTTCAATTAAAAAACAAAACAAAAAAGATCACCTGAAATATGTGCTAAGCCATCCTCTTCTTCCTTCAAAACTTTTTCTCCAAAAACATTATTATTATTATTATTTTTTAAAGATTTTATTTATTTATTTGACAGAGAGAGTGGTCACAAGTAGGCAGAGAGGCAGACAGAGAGAGAGAGGGGAAGCAGGCTCTCTGCTGAGCAGAGAGCCCAATGCAGGGCTCGATCCCAGGACCCTGAGATCATGACCTGAGCTGAAGGCAGAGGCTTAACCCACTGAGCCACTCAGGTGCCCCGTCTCCAAAAACATTATTAAAAATATTCTGATTATATGGATGTAGGAGAATTCTAGGTTAAAACAAATGGTTTTGTTTTGTTTATTTTAGACATAAACCACCACCACCAACAACAAAAACACAAGATAGACCCTGTTTGGATTATCTAGTCACATTTATCTGGGGGCACGAAGAAAACCCAGAGTCTCTCCAAGTATGTTACACAGTTCTAGGAGAAGAAGGAAAACAGTGAAATGAAACACGAAGAAATGAAAACCTTGCCCTTGAGAATTACTATTAATATTAAAGATACCTCCTCTATCTAGATTTTGTAATGAAACATCTTTGATTATTTTAGAATTTTTCCCAAGATATTTTATTGTGAGACAATCTATAAAGAAATTTATGCTATGTTTGTCAATTTCCTACTCGACTTTGGGTACTTAGTACAGCGATGTACTTGATAAATATTTGCTGAATAAATGAACATAGAAGTGTATACCGATGCTTTCTAAATTACCAAAGTCAACTAGATGGATAACTAGGTAGATAAACAGAGAAGAGATTCTGTGGGGAAGTCATCTCCTCTCAAATGAGAACCTTTAATAACATATTAAATATCTTTCATGTTACAAAACAACTTGATAATAGGAACAAAGGGACTGCTTGGGGGCATGAGGGACAATGAAGAGTATTTAGAGAAAAGAGGAATACGGGTATAAGATACCGTACTCTGTGGAGACTTAAAGGCTTAGATTTCAGTTTGGGCTGTGCAGCCTTGGACAAGTTCTTTAGTCTCTCTCATGCCCTGTATCTTAATCTTTACAATTTTTATAAAACATCATTTACATTATGGAAAAAACATATTGATCACCAATATTCATGTTCTTCTCCTGCATCAAGTGGGTTGTGTGAGACCATATGACACCAAATGACTAGCCCTGAGTAATGGGCTATGAGTGGAAGTGATGTGTGTCATTTCCATATAGAAAAATTTGACAGTCAATAAGCAACCCTCCTTAAGACTTCCTTCTACTGTGATGTCAGAGGAGAAAGCACATTCCAGAGATAGAACTATATAGATGGACCCCTGGCACCATATGAGATAGTATAGAGTGGAAATCTCTGCTACCTTCCCCTACAAAGGATTCTGTACTCTGTATGAGGATTATGTTTACTTCTTTTTATATTAAGCTTCGAGACTAGAGATTAATATGAAGTTTTTATAAAAATTAAAAAGACGGTGATTATAAAAGCATCATCTCAATAAATGGCATATTATAAGAGCATGATACTTAACTCAGTGTTTGGAAATTTTCTCTGTAAAGGGTCAGAGAGTAAAACAATTTGAGTTTATATACCATACGGTCTTTGCTGCAACTACTCAACACTGTCAGTACAATTCAAGAAATGCCAGCACGTTATATGAAAGCAACCATAGAATATATGTTAAGAAGGAGTGTTGCTATGTTCCAATAAAAGTTTACTGGTTTTGGTGAAAAGAGTCCGTGAATTGGTTTTGGCATAAGGATCATAATTTGATCTATCTCCTATTAACTCAATATTGTTTCTTTATGATGATGAAGAAGATGACAAAAGAAAAAGGGCTTGGTTGAATCAAGTGAAAGTCACGTGTACCTAGAAAGCATATCAATGAATTTGGAACTCTGTTATTTGCTATGGGAAAGAAATGCATGCATACTAAGCATTCTCTATGTGGCAAGCAATCTGTTAGTTTCTTCATATACATAATTGCATTTAACCTTTATAGTTCGGCATTTTGCCGATAAGGATCTTGAGACCCAGAAAGGTTAAGTGAGGAACTCAAGTTTACACTCTTAGTAATTCTCAGATGTAAGATTAGAATCCAGTCCTATTTGACCCCACATACTGAACTCATTCCACCTTCTTGTAACTGTTACATCGAATAAATAAGACCCAGAAGCGCAATCATAAAGACATTTTCTGCTTTTAATTGTCTCTACAAACCCAATCTATGGGCCCTCTCATGCAATAAAATTTGGGCAGATAGCCCAGATAGCTTATCTGTTCATTCTAAGATAATAATAATATTTAAAAAATAATCTTCTTGTCGCTTTAGTCCTTCGAATAGTCTCAGCTCAATATATCCTGTCCAGTGTAATAATAAAACCTCTGAACTTCAAAGAGAAATCTTAGCCTTAACCTTAGTTCAGGCCTGTTTAAGGCAGGCAATGTGCAGTTGGGAAGGGCGCCCCCAGACAGCAGTGGGGAGGAGCTGTGCCAGCTCCTCATCATTATTCATAAAACCTCTTTTGCTAATTCCTCATCTACATCTTCTGACCGGTCCATGTTGGGAGCTGGGGGCCTGGAGAAGAGAGGGGTAGGTGCCGGCCTGTTTTACCCCACTGCCAGAGATCTGGCTATGAAAGGTGTTAGAAGTGACCCTTTCTCTTCAGCTACCACCTGCCACTGGTGAGGATGTGGGGAATGCTGTCATCTACGGTGTCCTTTTCCCCACCCAGGGCATATGCTCCTGCTGGTCCCCTAGCTCCTCTGAGCCTCTTTCTGTCAAGGTGTGCTCCTCTAGGAGTTATGGGCAGGAGCTAAAATAATTCTCCGTCCTCTCTCTCACTCTCTTTGTCTCTTTGTCTGTCTGCCTCTTTCTCTGTCTCTCTTTCTGCCTTTTTCTCTCCTGAACTTCTGGGTTACATCAGAGTTTTTCAAATTCCAGGTGTCTTATTAAAATACTTCTCCTTTCATTTGAGGGGATGGGGAAGTGTCTCCCATACCTCATCTTCACCCATGGTTGGGGGTCCTTACAGCACACCTCAACTCTCTCCAGCCTCCAACTCCTGGCTGCTCCAACTTGTGAATGGCTTCTAAAAATCTGCAAAAACAAACCAAAACAAACAAACAAAAAAACCCAAATAAACAAACAAACAAAAAACCCCAAAAAACAGTATTCAACCACCTCCTCAGCTGTTCCCTCCTGGTTGGTAAAACATTTTTCATTGAAATATGAGAGAAATTAATGTCTTTTCCTACAGCATCTCTAGAAGTCTTTTAACAGTATTATATAAAAGCCTAAATACTTTATTTTTTCTGAAATCACTTGCAATATAGTTGTGCATACAAAACGAATGCTCCAGATGCATATACAAAATTCGTATGGATCTGAAGGGACTTGGAGGTCAATAAGTTCATTCCTTAGCTGACTGATGAATATTTACTCGGTACTCTGTATTTGTAAAATGCTGGGCTAAGGCTTAAGTAAGACTGAAACCAAATGCAGATGTCCTTACGGTACCTGCTTGAGTAGCTATGGTTTGGGAGTATTTACTACCCCTTTGAAAGCTCACTTTCCACAGTTTTTCTAAATCCTGAGTTCTTCCTGTTATTTTAAATGCATATGACTGCATGTAGAGCAGTATCAATCTTTACAGAATAGCCATTTAAGTGTTGAAGACAAGGCTGCCGTTTGCCTTCATCTTTCCTTAGACTTTTTATGATAAGCTGTCCTTCCATGATGTGTCACAGGGGTGCATGTCACCACTCCCCAGTTGCACTCAAGCACAGATGCCGGGGCTCTCTTTTAGAATCAACCCTTACCACTGTGGGCAGAGGATCTACCCTGAAGTTCTGGAAGCTTCCACAGGGTTTGTGCCATCTCTTTATGTGGACTGCATATTTTTGCATGTAACCTGGCCAGGTCTACTTCCTCATATCTGGCTTCCCCTGACTGTAATCACATTACTTCCATTTCTACCAAACACACCCCAAATGGTGGTTTTCAAGTCATTAATATCTTTTTCAGTGAAGAACTGAGCTCGCAAAAGTAAGGGGAATTCCCAGGGCTTTGGGAAGTAGAAGGTGATAAAATGAATGTAAAATAGTGGCTGCTCACCAGGAAAACTTGCCATATCATTGTAGTAACGAGGAAATGCCAAAATTAACATCAACATTATTGCACAGCAACAAGATGGTATGAATTTAAATTTGGCCAAGAGCAAGTACAGCTGAGAATGTGAAGTAAAAAATGCTCTCTAGTCCTGGTAGTAGTGTAAACTGGCAAAGCCACCTTAGTTAGAGCAATTTGACAATATCTGGGCGAAGGCAGAGATGGGCTGACCCTGTTATCCAGCGGCTCCTCTCTTGGGTAAGCATGTAACATAAAAAACATGTGTACATATGTGTACAGAGATCCATAAAATAATATCTTCATGGCATTTTTCGTGGCTGAAAAAAACATCAAATAAGCAACGAAGAACAACAGAACTTGAGACAAGCTTAATGTCTGTGGTAATATGAATTTTAAAATGTGGAGTTGTTTTATACTATACAGCAAAGACAACAAGTAAACAAGACAATAATGAAAATGTGGATGATTCTCATAAATTTAATTTTGAGTATGAAAACCAAATTGCACAAGCATATTTACATAAAGTTGAAAAATAGAATGGTAGAATGGTCTTATAGAGAGACATACACATGTAGGAAATGTATAGGGAAATGTATGGTAGAGTCAAATTCTGGAAAGCCATATTAAAAATAAAATAATGTTGCTTGAGAGGGAATAAAGGAAGTAGAAGGAGCCATGAAAAATGAAGGCAGGGTAGGAATAAATTGTAGTCATATACTACTTACATTTTAATTACGAATCTGTGATTATATTACTAAAGCAGAAAAGGCACGGAAATGATTCTTGACTAAATTCAGGTAGAGGTGATGAAAGAGAATGCGATTGGAGAGAGATACAAGGAGTTATATTCATAACATTTTATTTATTATGTTGAATGCTGGATCCATATTGTTTTATTATTCTTTATACTTTTTGCATGTTTGAAATGTATTTAAAAATAAAGTTTTAAGATTTCAAAACCATTGTTTCTCTTAAGGGCTTGACAATCCTATTTTGAAGGTCAAAAACTAAGTATTGACTTTTAATTCTTTCTGGTAATCTTAGTGTAATAATCTGAATTTATGTCAGAAGTGTGGATGAGTCTGACTAACCATGGTAAAGGCAAATTACCAGGAGTATAGAAGTGTGGAAAAGGAAAAGAAATGACCATTTCGAGATAATGTTTTACCTAGTTTACATAGCCCTCACTCTCCTTGACACTTGACTTTGTTACATTTCTTTCTTTTCTTTTTTTTTTTTTTAGATTTTATTGATTTATTTATGAGAGAGAGAGAGAGAACACACAAGCAGGGAGAAGGGCAGAGGAAGTGCAGAAGCAGTCTCCCGCTGAGCAGGGAGCCCAATGCAGAGCTGGGTCCCAGGACCTTGGGACCATGTCCTGAGCAGAAGGCAGAGGCTTAACGAATTGAGCCATCCAGGTGCGCCCCAATTTTGATAAATTTCTTAAGTTGTTTTTTCAGAATTAAACAAATTTCAGATATTACTTCCCAATGATAGTATTTGTAATCTCTGGGTTAAGCTATCACAAAGATGATGCAATATTCTATTTATATTAATACAGCCTTAATTTTACAGAATACTTCTGAGCAATTCTAATATATTTTACCCTAAAAAAATGAAGCTGAAGTCACAAATCTAAACTTTAGCTTTGATTCCCTTTTTAGGGTTTACTTTTGGCAGGCTAATTTTCTTCTTCAAATGTGGATTTCTTTATCCTTAAAATGGATAGAGGCCTATGCAAAAAAGATGCTGTGGGAAGATACCAAATTCAAATACTAACATTACATTAAGGGAGACAATGTACATAAAACAACTTACTTAGTGTCTGAAACAAATTGCTCAAAAATTAATCAAACACTGAAATAAAATAAAATAAAATTAAATTAAAAAAAATAATTGTTCCACCTTCTCAATAAAAATAAGTATAAATATGTCTACATTTTTAACCATTCTGGATCCAAGGTCTTGGGATCATTATTATCACCCTCCAGTACATTTATATAATGTCTTGAATGCATGAGTGAGCAGAAATTTGGGTATGTACAAGTTATAGACTTATATAGATGTTTTAGTAGTAAAACTTTGAAGTAAACTAACTTTTAAAAACTCTTGTTAATGTTTTCTAAAACTACTTTAGCAAAAAAAAAAAAAAAATCAAAATAAATTAAAAGCCTGTTAACAGTTTCACAGAAATGTATTACAGTGCTTTCATGTAATATAGACACATATATACTTTTCATGACTCATATATATGTAAATTTTCATAGCATATAAATAAACATAAACATGTGCATATATTAAATATATGAAATATCTAAAATAAATGCACATATACAAACATGTTTGTGTAGATGTATACATACATATGCACATATAATGAGAGTCAATCTATCAACAAAAATGTAAATCAGGGAGAGATTCTTTGTTTTATAAGAAAATTCAAAACGTTATTTCTTTAACCCATAATTTCCTTTACAATTATTTTATATACAGTTTCTTAGGACAAGTCTCACATAAAGTGAGTTAAATATCTAATAATGTTTCTCAAGTGCTAAAATTAATGAGTTTTATATATTGTAAAAGGAGTAGAAAGAAAAAAACTTTGGCCTATACATTAAGTGTCCACTTAAAAAATAATTGGCAGAAACTCCATAAGAAACTAAAAAAAGTCAAAATTATTTTTCTCTTGAAACTTTTTTCCTTTTTGAGTGAGTAAATGTTGATTTATTATATTCAATGTATACATACAGAATTAATTCAAATCTCATACTTCAGGGTGAAGTTAAGACTTTCAGTGGTGTTTCTACTGTAACACACCACACATTAAGGAAAAAAAAACAACTTCACTTAGCACCTGCTGAGATTATGTTTTAACCCCATAGCCCATGATGTGTTTCCCCTGTCTTGGCAAACAGGTGGTGGTGCTATTTTGTCTCTAGCACATAGCTTGTTTTGAAATGCGGTATATATTGGCTGTGTTGACCCCCTGCCATAGTGAATTCCACAGGCAGGGGCTCCATGCTATGAAAAGTGGTATTCAGTAGAGGGGTTCATGAAGAAAGTGAAAGCCTCTCAAATTAATTTCTCAAAATGCCCTAAGCCCCAGCCATCTCCCTTCCAATGTTCTTTGCAACTGCTTAGCACTTCCGGACTAGTTGAGCCTGGGTGAGTTGGCTGCCTACCCCTATGGCAGTATTTCCTTTTCAAAGGGCAGTTGCCGTGGTTGTATAATTTTGTGCAGGGAGTGGGAGCCTTTGTGATTGACCAAGCTGTGCTGAAAGATAACAAGCACAAAAACGACAAGTTGAAGCTAGGGAAAACTTTATCAAACTCTCAGTTGAAAGTTGGAAGAAAGAGTGCTTTCCACAATGGAAATGTGTTGCATTTTTAAATCATCTAACTGCAAGGGGCTCACTACACTTAAAAGCTTTTATTAAATTTGGTCAGAACTTTCTGTCTCCTAGTGAGCATGTGGAGAACAGAACTGTAGATGGATAGACTTAGCACAAAATAGAGAGAGGAAGAATCTCTCTTTCACACATTCACTATCACATCTTAGATCATGTTAATGGCTGGTCCTTCCCAGAGCCCCCTTTTGGTCTCGGTTGATGCCCTCATTCACCCTGACATTCTTATTGCTATCCCCTTATCAGGCAATTAGCTCTTTCCATGTATAATTTCCTCTCTTGAAAGACTGCATTTGAACAAATCTCCTGTGATAGTCTTATTAGTAAAATAGAGAAATACAGCTTAGATAAGATAGCACTGGGATAGATCTAAAAATTGCAGAACTGTTCAAAGAATGTTGATCAGCAGTAACACCTATATATACTGAGCTATATACGATATGTCAAGAAGTATAATGGGTGCATTTGCTTACCTTAAGTCAGTTAATCATTTTGACAGGCATGATAGTTGAAAACCAATTTATCTTTTTTTTTTTTTTTTTAACTAAAATAACTCCAGCAATTTTGTTCAAGACTCTACTGTTTCCATCTAAAATTCCAGAATCAGCAAGCTCTGTTGCATCTAGTCATGGTAGTGTGCATAGTTCTGGTCAATGTGGTGATGAGAGTCTCTTAGGGGGAAGTTTCCCTTTCAGAAATTTAACTTTAGGAATAACAAAGGCAAATCCCAGGGAAGATCAACTTTTGCTCTTTGTCTTTAGCTGTTCCCTTACTCATTCTTCCCATCTAGGACAACAGTGTATGCCAGGAGCAGGAGCAGCAGTCATCTTTGATGAAATCACACAATATGGAAGGTAGAGTGGGAAGAGAAACTAGGCCAGAATTGTAGATGATGTTTTGGGCAGTTCCACCAGGCTTGAATTCTACCAGCAATTTTGTTCCATAAAAAATATAATCTTATTTAAGTCATTTTTTTGGTCAAGCTTTCTGCTACTGCCAGTGTAATATAATGCACACATCAAAACAACTCTCTGAGCTATGTAGTAATATCCCACAGCTAGGAAGTAGAAAGGGGAACTAGGATTTGAAGCTCCTTTTGTAACTCTAAATCCTATTCTCCTGAACATTTTTTGTTAGTGACTTAAATACAGAGATAGAAGAGTCAGTCATCAGATTTGCAGTTTCTCAAAGCTTGAGCGATAGCTAACATATCAGTCTGAGGCTGCAACTGTCTTCACATATTGGATTTCCTGTGTCAAGCTTTTTGCCATTGGTTGAATTTATATTCAAGTAATTCATAGTTTGATAAGTCTATCAGACTCTAAGTGGAGATATTGAGTAAGTAGTTGGATATAGTAGTCTGAAATCCAGACAGAAGATCTGCACTGAGAATATAAATTTATTCATCCACGACATATAGATAGTATATTAAACCATGAGACTGGGTGAGATCACAGAAGAAAAGAGAGAAAATAGAAAAGGAAATTGGATTACTGACTGAAGCCTGGACTTCCATAGTAATGTTGTTGATAAGAGCAAAGGATACAGAGAAGAACAGTCAATAACAATCTAGAATATGGTGTCCAGAAAAATAAGAGATGAAACTATATGATCTATGGTGATGAAATATTGCTAATTTGCAAAGTAAGATAAAAGAAATGAGTTGACCATTGGATTTAACATATGAAGACTTGGCAGGGTAACTATCCATCCTCATATGCCTGTGGCACTCCTAATTCCAATTTGTACCTGTTGTCTTGGTTAATTTATAATAATGTTTCTTTTATTCTTAAGTGTCATCATTTCAAAAAATTATGCAATCATCTTAATCATCGGTCATCTTAACAAGGGCAGTTTCAGGGGAATTCTGTGAGCAAAAATCTGATCTGTAAGAACAAAGGAAGAAAGTTTAGTGGCAAGACTCGTTTAGAATGAGTAAGTATTGGAGATCATTCTTCAAAGATCTCTTGCATTTCTTTGTTTTGTGCGTGAGGCATTGATTGCCCTATGTTCTGGACTACTACTTCAAGAACCATTTGGGGACCTGGGGGACTAGAGTGACGTTTCTGATCATCGGGCTATTGCCACTGCAACTTGAAATCAACAGTTTTACATCTGTGATCCAAGAATCCTATGTCTTCTACTACTTTCTAAGAAACATGTGAACCCACTTGTTTGGTTGGAAGTAGGGGAAAATATCAGCCTTTCCTGATTCTTCAAAATCAGATCTTAGATAACCTAAATAATAAATACTACAAATATGTGTCACATTTTTATTGTTTTTCACTATATATAAGACTTAGGCTTTTATGTAATTAAGTCAACCAATCTAATATTTGATAACTTTTGAGTTGTATGGCTTGCTTAGGAAGATTTTATTTGCCCTCTTAAAGATGAGTAAAAGACTATATTTTCTTCTAGTCCTTATCTTTTACAGTTATTTTTTAAGGGTTAGTTATTGAATCCACATGAAATATGTTGTTGTTTTTGCATAAAATAAGATTTTCCCCTCAAATGATAATTATCCCAGTACCATTAAAGACTACCTTAATGGACTTTATTTATTTAAAATGTCTTTTTTTTAAATGTTTTTACCCAATTTTTATTTAATTAATTTATTTATTTTTTGCATTTTTCATCTTTTATTTTTTTTTTTTAATTTCTTTTCAGCATAACAGTATTCATTGTTTTTGCACCACACCCAGTGCTCCATGCAATCCAGGCCCTCCTTAATACCCACCACCTTGCTCCCCCAACCTCCAACCCCCCCACCCCTTCAAAACCCTCAGGTTATTTTTCAGAGTCCATAGTCTCTCATGGTTCACCTCCCCTTCCAATTTCCCTCAACTCCCTTCTCCTCTCCATCTCCCCATGTCCTCCACGTTATTTGTTCTGCTCCACAAATAAGTGAAACCATATGATACTTGACTCTCTCTGCTTGACTTATTTCACTCAGCATAATCTCTTCCAGTCCCATCCACGTTGCTACAAAAGTTGGGTATTCGTCCTTTCTGATGGAGGCATAATACTCCATAGTGTATATGGACCACATCTTCCTTATCCATTTGTCCGTTGAAGGGCATCTTGGTTCTTTCCACAGTTTGGCAACCGTGTCCATTGCTGCTATAAACATTGGGGTACAGATGGCCCTTCTTTTCACTACATCTGTATCTTTGGGGTAAATACCCAGTAGTGCAATTGCAGGGTCATAGGGAAGCTCTATTTTTAATTTCTTGAGGAATCTCCACACTGTTCTCCAAAGTGGCTGCACCAACTTGTATTCCCACCAACAGTGTAAGAGGGTTCCCCTTTCTCCACATCCTCTCCAACACACGTTGTTTCCTGGCTTGCTAATTTTGGCCATTCTAACTGGTGTAAGGTGGTATCTCAATGATTTTAATGGTTTTAATTTGAATCTCCCTAATGGCTAGTGATGATGAACATTTTTTCATGTATCTGATAGCCATTCATATGTCTTCATTGGAGAAGTGTCTGTTCATATCTTCTGCCCATTTTTTGATATGATTATCTGTTTTGTGTGTGTTGAGTTTGAGAAGCCCAGATATGGACCCTCAACTCTATGGTCAAATAGTCTTCGACAAAGCAGGAAAAAATATACAGTAGAAAAAAGACAGTCTCTTCAATAAATGGTGCTGGGAAAATTGGACAGCTATTTCTAGAAGAATGAAACTCGACCATTCTCTTACACCGTACACAAAAATAAACTCGAAATGGATAAAAGACCTCAACGTGAGACAGGAATCCATCAGAATCCTAGAGGAGAACATAGGCAGTAACCTCTTCGATATCAGCCACAGCAACATCTTTCAAGATATGTCTCCAAAGGCAAAGGAAACAAAAGTGAAAATGAACTTTTGGGACTTCATCAAGATCAAAAGCTTCTGCACAGCAAAGGAAACAGTCAACAAAACAAAGAGGCAACCCACGGAATGGGAGAAGATATTTGCAAATGACAGTACAGACAAAAGGTTGATATCCAGGATCTATAAAGAACTTCTCAAACTAAACACACACAAAACAGATAATCATATCAAAAAAATGTCTTTTAATAATATGTTAAATCCCCGTTGTGGAAAGGTTTATGTTATGGACTCTTCATATTTATACATGTATATTTATGTATGTATGTATATGTGAATATATTATTCAATCTTTTTCAACACATATTTAGTTATTGCCTACTTATGTGCTACACACAGTAGTATGAATTATTCCATAGCAGTTATCAAAACAAACCTAGTTTCTATTCCCATGGAAACTGGCACCTAGTTGGGAAAATAAATACAGAAAAGGTAATCAAATACATCATTTAAAAAGTATGGTAAGTCTTAGGAAGGAAATAAAAAAGATGCTTTGCTGGAATATTGACGCAGGGGGGAAACCTACACATGTAGATCTTCTCTGAGGAGGATATCATTTAAGCCTGCACCCAGACTATAAGAATTGAGAATTACAAAGAGTGGGTGGAAGAGTATTCTAAACTGGTGGAACAACATGCCACAGATAAAAGTTGTTTCAGAAAAGGGTCGTGCAATGGTTTTTGCTCACCAACCAACAAAATCTGCCCTCTAGGACTTGATCTTTTGGTAAACTGAATTCAAGTCAACCAGTTACACTGTATAGTGATGGTGTTGATTTATCTTCAAAAGTGTAAGTTCACTTTCTTTTAGCGTTAAGATCAAATCATTTTATGTGTAGGAGTGGTCACTGGGATTAGCTCTCCAACAGCTACTCTATTTGAAACAATCAATCTAATCCACTCTTCTTAGTAGAAATTGGTTTTAAGGATGGGTTTAAATCATCCTTAAAATCAGATGTGAAGAGGAGAGTTCTGATTGACTTTTGTAAAAAAAAAAAAAAAAAAAAAAAAAAAATCCCAACTTTTAGGAAAGAGTCACAGAAATAGAAACATGAACTATACTTAGGAGTCTGAATGCAACTTTTGTCCTTATGCAGGTGCTTTCTCTCAGCTTGAGAATAAGTCAATATGTGTGAGAGCAGAGCAAGGAGAATCAGAGAACAGCAGCCCCGGAGCCCTGACATATTGTGCCTGGAACCTGCCAAACTTCTGGGCTTATTTTTCAGTGCGGTAATGCTTTTCCTTTTAGTTGACTCATTTATAATTGAGGTTTTCTGTTTTTGCAACCAGAAGCATTCTGATATTCATAACATTAAAAAAAAATATTTTTACTGATTTATTTGTCAGAGAGAGCAAGCGAGAGCGAGAGCACAAGCAGAGAAAACGGCCGGCAGAGGGAGTGGGAGAAGCAGCCAGAGGGAGAGGAAGAAGCAGGCTCCCTGCATCCCAGGACCCTGGGCCAAAGGCCGATGCTTAACAGACTGAGCCACCCAGGCGCCCCTACCTGCAACATTTTAAACTTAAGTCTGAGGCCCAGAAAGGGGTAAGGATTCTCAAAGCAGAGTGGCTGATAGCTTCAAAACTCTCCAGCCCTCCTGGCTCCAACCAAACATGTTTATGTAACATTTCTTGAAATTACTCATTAACAATGGTAGAATGGCAATGTTTTTTGTCTACCACGTCTTGTTAGCCTTTATGATATGATGGAGTTTTATTCCTTATTTCTGCTTCTCCTTAAATACGCAGGGCCAAGTCTGTGGGTTTCCCCGTAGAACTGGGACTTAGGAGTGGAGGCAGAGATCAAACTACGCTGCATGTATTGATTCCTTCCTTTCTTGTGCTCTTGCTTCGTACCTGTACCTCCCCAGGTTCTGCCCTCTCCCTGTGTTCGCGGCTGAGTTACGGTTACGTCATACAGTTGTGTATTTTGGTAACCAGGTCCATGAGCATAGTTGTGCGGACCATCTCTGGAACATGGAAGGACGTTTTTAATACTTATTTACAGTGATAAAATTTTACTTCTTCTACAACCTTAGGGAAAGAGACTGGGTTTAAAAAAAAAAAAAGTGGGGTAGAAACAACTGTATTTTTTATGTGGAACACATTCACCCCTCAGGGCCCAAGCCTTATTAGAGCCTCTCTTTGAACTTTTTTTTTTTTTTTTTTTTTTCCGGGCCATGCATATTGTGATTCACTCCAAACCAGCTGCACCTTTAAAAAAGTTCGGTATTCCTGATTCCGTTTTCCATTCCTCACTGATGAACATTTAAAATCTTAACTCTGAAGCTACAATGAAACCTTTTTATCAGCTATCCTGCATAGCCTTTTCGAATTTGAATTATCTAAAAAAAAAACCTTCCGCGTTGCTTTCATCGCCATTGTTAATTTCTTGGCCTCTCACACATTCTAACATTGCTTTTACTTCCATGTTAGTTGCTGCCTTTAAGCTACGATTTTTTTTTAGACCTGGTATTGAGCCTTTTTTTTCTAGTGTTACTGTTTACCTGGAGAATAGATGTCTCCTTTTTCATGAGCCCTCTCTTTTTCAATTGTTTTTCTGCCCTGCAGAGTGATAGGGGTGTAGCAAGACCGCCTATTGTTAGAATGCATACTATCAAGTAGATTTATATTTTCTTGTACTCAGAAGATGTACTGCTGGCATAATTTTAATCCATAGGTGTTCTTTGGTGAAAATAATTGCTCGAGTAAAATTATAACAACTTTTTTGACCTGTATACTCACATTTTTACATGGACTTAAGTTTTAAATCAATTAACTAAAAACATAAATTCACCATCAATAGAAATTCCTACACACAGGAACAACAACAAAAATAATCCCACAATTTATTTTGTTGCTTTCTAAGACATTTCCAGATATTAAATATCACAGAGAGCTGATTGACCAAATCAACTTTTTGATATATCACTGTCTTTATATTATAGAATTCTAAGTTGAAGGTATAAAAGTGGTTAAAGGAGCATTCAACTTGTCACTAACATGATTCACTGAAGTATTTTTTACCCAAGGAATTTAATTAGTGTGTCTGAAAGCTAAGGGGAATGAAAATAATTGGTGGTTGGCAGAAGATACCTTTAATGTGGTGATTATTAATAGCTGTTAAGAATACATGGGATAGAGGTAGTAAACAACTAAATATTAATCTTTCTTCACTTAAATCATTATATTTTGGTGTCTTTAAATTTTAATTCTAAAATTTTTAGCAATTAAGAAACTATTTTTACAAATGGAGAAAGACCCAGAGAGAAAAACATTTTCTCCTGGTAAGTGATCAGAATAAAAAGTAATATTGATTTTTCTCTTCATTACAAATGTGCTAATGGACAAAAAGCATAAAATCAAAGTCATTTTAAAAAATGAAGTAAAAGAATTTAAAAGTTAAAAAAGTCATCATTCCTTTCCTGGAATTTCTCTTCATCCTCTTCGAAATGGAATAATGACATATGAATAATGAGACTAATGATAGATCCCAAAATGTCGCAGCCCCAGGTAACAAAATTTGGGCAGGCTATTGTTTAAATTATGTGATATTTGAATTATACATCTCCCTTTTGCAGTTGATTTTGCTTTGGAAAAGGAAATTGAAAAGCCTTAAAAATCATCTGCTATGGGCGACTGAGTGACTCAGTTGGTTAAGCGACTGCCTTCGGCTCAGGTCCTGATCCTGAAGTCCCAGGATCGAGTCCTGCATCAGGCTCCCTGCTTGGCAGGAAGCCTGCTTCTCCCTCTGACCCTCCCCCTTCTCATGCTCTCTCTCATTCTCTCTCTTTCTCAAATAAATAAATAAAATCTTAAAAAAAAATCATCTGCTAGCATCTTAAATTGATATATTAAAGTCAGTATAATAATTGGCCTTGAACTGCACCCAAATATATTAATTTCATTCATAAATCAGTTTAATCCCTTTCTGTATATTCCAGGAAGAGAAATTAAAATCTTCCCCCAGCTATTTTGTAATTTTTCCATTACTGGATATACAAGCTGTTAGGTCAAATAGATTATTTTCTCGAAACAAGTTATTGATGATCATTTAAAAATAGTCGTGTATATGGATGGTGCTTTAACATCCTACTTCTGGAAATGCAGAGGCAAACTGTGGTGGTTGTTAAATGGCCCGGAGGACACAGTTTTGAGTGCTGTCTAAGCAAGATTCTCAGAGAAAAAGACACATGGAAGAACAGGAAAGTAAGAACGTAATGTTTTAAACATGTGGCACTTAAATCATTAATTTATGAGTTGAGTATAGTGTTCCTAGGATGAAAATGCTAAAAAGCAATCTAAATATCCTCTCAGGAAGACATCATGGAACAGAGTGTCTGTCTCTATGTTTCTCTTATGTGTCCTACTTCAAGTCAAGATGAGGCTTGCTGTGCTTGCTAATTGTCTATGCTTCTCCTTTTATATGTTTATGAGCCTTTTGTGATTTCTTAACTGAATTTCCCACTCATATCCTTTATTCATTTTAATGGGTTGTTGGGCTGATCCTTTTCTTCTTTACTGAAACATCATTAGAATTTTTTATATGTATATATCCATATAAGCATTAAAATCATGCTGTCTAGTATTTAAAAAGAAAGAAAGAAAGAAAGAAAGAAAGAAAGAAAGATTAGGATTTCTATTTCCAGAAAAAATGGTGGGCTATATTACTGGGAAGAGTCATGCTGAAAATATCAAAATATTAAGCATTTTAAATCATCTTAACCATAAAAGATTTAGCAAGACAATAAATTCATTTAAGGGAATTAGGAACCAGGAGAGGTAAGTAGACTCCTGAAGTCACTTTTGCCCTAAAGGTATTTACCAATCATTGGCCAGGCAAAAAATCCTTTTTAATGGCCCTGAGTGTCAGAGAGAACAAAAGTCAATGTCTTCGGTCTTGCAAAGTGGGGACTCCAAAAGGATACACTCCATAGTAAACCAGTAAGCTGAGATTCCTAAAGATAAACCTTCAGAGTAAAGGATACAAAATTACTACCACCAGGAATTATCCAGGAGCTTTTCAGAGCTTGACAGAGGAAGAGAAAATAGCTTCTAAGCAATTAAAATGAAAAACTGGTCTGTCAATTTACAGTTCCAAGCATATATATATATGCCATTGATACATGACAGGGGTGAGACAGCAGATCAGTGGAGAAAGTGTACACAATTCTGAGCTGGAATTGGTCCATTCCAACTTTTATATTTTTCATAAGATTTGGATAAAAAAAAAAATGAAGCATCAGTCCTATCCTTTTGTACTAAAGAGGATAGAGGCACTGTTGTAACTCACCTATTGTTGTTGGTTTATTTGCTATCTTACTTGTTCAGTGTCAAGAAGGAGCCAGGTACGCAGGTAGAATTATGTCCCCCAGAGAGAGATCTGTGAATTGACCTATTTGAAAATAGGGTCGTTGCAGATAAAATCAAATCTGACCTGGACATACTGGATTAGAGTGGGTTCTATTCAATAATAGTGATGTCCTTATAAGACCTGAGGACAGAAAGACATGAAAACACAAGCACAGGTTGTTGTGAGACAGCTTCAAGCCAAGGAACACCAGGGAAGCCAGAAGAAACAAGAGAAGTCGACTCTGCTACAGCCTCTCGAAAGAGTATGTCCCTGCTGACATCTTGATTTTGAACTCTTAGCCTCCAGAACTGGGAGACAATAAATCTCTGTTGTTTTAAGCCACCTGGTTTGTGGTCCTTTGTTAAAGCAGTTCTAGAATACAAAAACAACAGGCCTACCAAGCTGGCCAGATGATCTCTTTTGGCTTCTCCCTTTCTCCGTCAATGGGTAGGTTTATCTGAGAGGAAAGGCTCTGGCTTCTCCTGCAGAATAGCCCATCATCAACACCTTCAAAACACAGACTTCAAAGCAGTCAGAGACAGAAGAGGTTTTCAGTCTAACCTTGTGTATCCTGTTCAGCCTCACAGGTTCCGGGTTGCCCCTACTTTTGTCATTGTCCCCATTTTCCATTTTCTTTTCCTAACTGCATACCTTGTAGACATCAAACTTGAGCACCAGGCAGAGAAAGAATAGCCATCTATTGTCTCCCAGTGGTTCTGCTGCTCTAATTGAACCCTGACTGGTAATACCCAAATCAATTATGTTTCCATGAACTCATTTTGGTTAACTATGCAAAAAATTATCCCATATTATTTCCCAACAAGAGTTTGGTATTTTGTCTTTTTACATCATTTTTACGTTATTATCTTTAATCTTATATTGTAAAAGTATACAGTGAATATTATATTATAATATCCTTTTTGTTTTTAAATATATGCCTTGAAAACCCAAATGGTTGCACCTGTGGATAAACAATGGATAAAAATGTCTTGCCAGTGTAACAATTAGAGCATTAGCACATGCAATGGACATGAATCGGAACTTGTTCTACTACTGAAAAATAGAGATATTGCTTATTTTTATCTAAAACCTTAACTATTTACAGTCAGCACCAGCTTTTACACATAGAATGAGTCTATCGGATACCAAAGTATTTACTAAATTAGTTAGTTTTTTAATGAAATGGATTATTTCTATAAAACAAACCAACAAACACTGTTTTTATGTGAACAGATGATTTAGTTGTCAAAAATAAACTGACAATCCTGTTTTTAAATACTTTTTTAGTATGGTATCCTGTTAACATCTCCAGGTACTTTAATCGATGGAGCACACCTCACACCTATGGAGTCTAAAAGCCTAACTTAGTATTTTCACACACACACATAAACATGCACCTCCACACACAAACACATTCATGGAAGTTTATCATATACATAAATATTGGAAAGGGGAATAGTACTATGAAAACTTTCTTTTGCTTCTTCTTTTTCAGAAATGGAGCCTGAACTAAGAAGAGGATCTAGGAAATGTTCTGATTAGAAATGTTCAAAAAAGAAAGCATAAATCAGAGGATATATTCAGACTACTAGGATCCAATTATAAGTAGCAACTTCTGCTTTAAAAACCACAACTCTATATTTTACTAAAAGATAAAACATGAACCACAGTAAAATGTAAACTGATTTATGCATTCCGTCTATATGTAAGTCAGTGAGTATATTATTACTTAGGAGATATTTGAATCTGATATTACTCCTGAGTGCTAAATGTAACTAACAGTGATATTAAGTGATTTTTATTGAATTTTATTACATCCTAGTCACTCATATGCTGGGGATTTTGTGTGCATTAATTTGTACAATCTATACACTATATAACCAGGAAGATCCTGGTGTTCTTTGAAGTCTATGCATGAATTCTGGATCTTCATATGTTTAGGTAACTCTCCCAAGCATTTGGGGCATCAGCATTCACATTTAGTTACTCATCCTTACTCTAGAGTCTGTGTTTATTACCTGCAGTACATGCTGCACTCCCTCTTTACTGGTCAAATAGTAGATCGGTTGTTCTGGATGATGATAGAGTAAGGGGAAATACCAGTTACCTACTAAACTGTCCATAAATGCATATGTAAGGGAATTCTTTAAAATAATATGTGTAACCAATAACGGTTAATAGTGATGAGGCAAGCATGCTCTAAAGGGAGCTGGTAAATGGGATTTTAAAGCCCACTGGCGAGATGGAGCCTGCATCGGGCTCCTTGCCAGGAGGGGAGCCTGCTTAAAATTTTCTCCCTCTCCCTGTGCCCCTCCCCCCACCTCTCTTTAAAAACAAAAAACAAGGTGTGCCTGGGTGGCTCAATCATTACCCATCTGCCTTAGGCTCAGGTCCTGATCCCAGAGTCCTGTGATCTAGCCCTGCATCCGGTTCCCTGCTCAGTGGTTAGCCTGCTTCTCCCTCTCTCACTCCCCCTGCTTGTATTCCCTCTCTCTGTGTGTCATATAAATAAATAAAATCTTTAAAAACAACAACAACAAAAAGAACCCACTAGTGATCGTGATTTCTGATATCCAGAACAGGAAGACAGTGTGGACAAATTGGACAACTGTGTGGGTTGTTGAACTATAGGTAAAACAAAAATGTCATTGGACTCAATATAAAATCCTATAGTAAGATTTCCACTTTCACTTCCTGAGGGAACAGGTAAAATGATTGTTGATCACACTTTGGGAAACTAGACACCACTTAATTATAAATAGATTAAATAAATAAATAAATAAATAAATAGAAAGATGAACAAAAATTTTTACCAGATTGATTTCAAAAATTACATGCAGTCAAGTAAAAATAATATAATAGCCGTATAGTAAATTATTTATTTTATACTTCAAAAATTGATATCAATTGGCATTTGTGTATGGAAGTAGTACAATTTGTCCTCAGTGGCTGGTACTGAATATTTATTATTAATAAGTCTTATTTTTTAGTTTGGTCCAACATTGTCAGCTGTGCAAGTTTCGCTTTTTTAAGTGCATTAACTTTCAGTGGCAATATATATGATCAACTTTTATAATTAGGCAATGGAGGCTTGCAAACATATCATCAATTTTGTAAAAAAATCAAAGTTTAATAAATATCCATGAAAGCATTTTATAAGTCATTATCTCAAATACTTTATATTCTATTATTTAACCAACTTGATCTCTTAGGTCCTGCAAAGTCTATCAATATAAACATTTCTGTCACCTTCTGCTCATATTTCAAACATTTTTCTCTTATGTATTTGGTTCTTTTTTGGAGACTATCTTTTACAACAGTTAAAATATGTATAATAACACCATGAAATAAATTTACCCACAGTGTTTTGTTTACTATTTCTAATTCAAATTCTCTTTTGAGATTAATATTAATAACCTTTCTTTCTTTTTCTTAGCTAGCATATCTAAGAAATCTTTGACCTTTATACTTTTCTGTTGAATTTCTATTTAAACGTGTTTCATTTTGGTGATACATATTGTAACTTCTGTCTCAAGATAGTGAGCTGAACACATACTTCATTCTTACCCTGTTGTATCAAATCTCTAGAAACAATATAACACTTAAATAACAAGAAAATAAACTTACCCAACAGATAGAGGCTCTCTCACTGGACCAGAAGTTGTGACTAATTCCTGAAAGTTAGACCACAAATAAAACTGAAGAGGTAAACCTCACCTAGGACACAAATATGAAATTACTACCATGAATGATGCCTTGAGCTAGTAAGAGACTGTGGAGTGATTAAACCTCAATTTTTCTGAAACCTCCTACATTCTACTTTCACATGATGTATGCTAGGTATTAAGTGATGGGTTGTTTGCCTCAGCAGATCCTCAAAACAAAACAAACAAATGTAAAAATTCTTTTTAAACTGGTATGATACAATATTTACCAAAATTGGCTATGTTTAAGAGGAGACTCAGAAACATTTAAAAAGTTGATAATATACAAGTCAAACTTAGTGATCATAAAGCATGAATTTAAAAAATGGATAAAATATCTCTCAATTATGAAAAAAATCGATTTATACTTTGAAGTAACTGGGCTTATAGATAAAATACAGATCATTAACTATTTAGATCTATATGACCATGTCAACATTAGAAATAATACTTACTATTTATTGTGTGCTTGCAGTATATAGATGCTATTCTAAATGTGTCATGTACACTCAGATATTTAACCGCCTCCAAACCCTCTAAGATTAGTACTATTATTAATTCCACGTAGAGACACAGGGAGTTTAAGTAATGTATGAATTTTCACGTATGTAATGTGTAGCAGAGCTAGGATGTAAAATCAAGCAGCTTAGCTCCAGGGTCCAAGATTGGAATCACTATGCTTTACTTTCTCCACATTCTATGGGAGATACTATCTATGAAACTAAGAATCAAAGTGACAGAGGAAAACATAGCTTTAAATATAATTATTAGAAAACAAGAAGAGTAGAAACAAATAAACTAAACCCTCAATTCAAAAAGATAGTGAAAGAACGACAAAATACATTTCTAAACAGTGGAAGAAAAGGAAAAAATTCTATAACTAGAAATTTAATGAAATAGCAAACAAGAAAATAAAAACAGCAGAACTGACCAATAAAGAGAAAAGTTGGTTATTTGAAAAGATCAATAAGATAGGCCTTTGGCAAATATGGTTAAGAGTTAACTAAAGAGAGGCAGCACAAAGGCGGGAAAATATGTGGAATGAGAAAAAGAGGTCAGGATTGCAGGTTCAGAGAAGATTAAAATAACATTTCCAGAGAACCCTGTATATAACTTTATATAAAAAAATGTTTAAACTGAAACAATTTTGAAGAAAACTATAGATTGCCAAAATCGACCCTGGAAAAAATAAGAAATCTGACTAGAACAAAAACCTTAGAAAAAATAAAAATGGTTGTTGAAGATTTGTCCTTAGGAAAGGTATAAGCCCCATGGTATTTTATGGGAAATTTCAAACAATATTTCGAATGATAGATAATTCCAATCTCAGAGAAAGTATTTGAGAATTTAGAAAAAGACAGGAAGTTACACACTTTTATAATGATCATGTATGACATGATGACATAATTGGCTGAACACAGAATAAAGGAGAAAACCAATTAACAGCCAATTTTACTCCTGAACAACATTGCAAAAACTTAAATTATTAGCAAACCCAAATATTCCCATTTTGGCTGTGTGTGTGTGCACGTGTCTGTGTGTGTGTGTGTTTGTGTTTAATGTCTCAGGAGAATATGCATTCCCTAAGCTATGTCTAGATGCTCATTTCCTATGATAACATGGCCAAATATTCAGACTCCTGAAGATCTATTGATCTGAAATCATGGGCGATATCAGCTTGGAAGAGTATTTCTCCATCATAGATTAGATTACTGGTTTTAATCTTTAAATACACCAATTATCTTCTGTTCAAGTTGCCATTTTCTATTTTTATTTCTGATGCTGCTTTCATGTCTGTATTCTTTATGCACTTTAGGTTTATCTCTATTTTTTCCTCCACATTAATGATTCCATTTTTTACAGCATCATTTATTATATTTTATGCTTTTTTTGCACATATTTCTTTGTTAACTTTTGCATTTACCTATTTCTTTCCTTGTTTTATGTAGTTTTTAAATAACACTGTAAATTAGGTACATATCTTTTTTATTTTAGTTGAATTGCCTTTATCATGTCAGCTTTCATATACCCATTTATGGTGTTCTTAACTTTTAAGTCTACAAAGGAAACAACTAGATGCTTTCTAAAATGTATACCTTTTTGGGGCGCCTGGGTGGCTCAGTGGGTTAAGCCTCTGCCTTCGGATCAGGTCATGATCTCAAGGTCCTGGGATCGAGGCCTGCATCAGGCTCCCTGCTTGGCAGGGAGCCTGCTTCCCCCTCTCTCTCTGCCTGCCTCTATGCCTACTTGTGATCTCTCTCTCTCTGTGTCAAATAAATAAATAAAATCTTAAAAAAAATAAAATAAAATGTATACTTTTTAATTTAATGGATATATGTATTATTTTAAATAAAAATAGGAGAAATATTTTTCTTTTTTAAAAAATATTTTATTTATTTACTTGTCAGAGAGAGAGGGACAGGGAGAGAGAGAGCACAAGAGGGAGAAGCAGGGTCTCAGGGAGCCTGATGCAGGACTCAATCCCAGGACCTTGGGATCATGACCAGAGCCGGAGGCTGATGCTTAATCACCTATGCCACCCAGACGTCCTTGAGAAATATTTTTCTTAAATCTTGCATATAACAACACAAATATAACTACTGATCTTAAAATTTCCAAGTTCATAAGACATATATTGGGCAACAAGGGACTACATAATAGTCAAGAAAATATTAAAAGTGTGAAATTTATTGCTGTCTTTGTTATTAAACTCCCTCACAAACCAAAAACAAATATAAAACAAGACATATTTTTGTAGTGATCAGATAATACAGTGTGTGCATCCATAAAGTGTTTAACTGAAGAAATTGTTTCATATAGATTATGCTTGAATACAAATGTAGCCCTTTTATAGAACTAAATTGAAATAAACCCACAAATGAAACACATTTTCCAGCTCAACATACTCTTCTGGTCTATACAAGGTCTAGATGAATCTGTAGCAAGTATGCAAAACTGCCAAGTACATATTGCATTGTTTTCTCTCACGTCAAAAAAAAAAAAAAAGGTACACGCCCCGTTTGACTTTGACCACTGGAGATTCCAATATTAGATTGCAGTTTGTGAGCAAGCAGACTAATAGATTTTATGAACATTTAGACCATACCTTACAGACACACATGCGTAAAGTCACATTAATTAAATTGTGGAAATCAAAAATAGAAGTGCCTTCAGGTTAACATGAACTTTAGAATAGAAGAGCATGCCTAAAACTGAAAGGTAAACAGGAAAGAAACTTGAAGATAAATAATGTATCCAAGTGTCAAGTAAATAAACGTTTTAGGAGATATGCAGGAACCGTGATTAGTATAGCCATGGAATGGTTTATGCGGCAGAGCACTCCCCCATGAGCCGCTGAGTCTCTCTTGGGGACTTGGTAAGTGGAAGGTTTCTAGATAGAAACAATGGTTGCTTCAGTACACAGGCCTTGCAATAGTAATCGCCATGTTTAGGATTTACTTTCTTTATCATAATCTCTATTAGGTGCTCTGAAATGTCAGTATTTGTGTCAGGGATTTTATACCTCAGCTCTTCTGAGTATTCTGTCCAAATACTATCCTCTTCATCCCTCTCTTCCTCCTCCCAGTCTTCCTTCCACCCTTCCTCCTCCTGTATTTTGGGTATATGTGCAAACATGTGTCAAGTACACTTTCTCTTAGTTGGCTATTATGGAATGCATTTGGGATCAATTAGGGCAATACACATTTTCACATTATTATATCTCTTGTTTGCTTTCCTTAAATGCTTCATAACAATGCAAATAAATATTTTTAAAATCTATAAAAGCAACTTTACATATGTACCCTTTCAAAAAAGTTTAACTTTATCATGTAAACTATCCACACAATCTTCCTCCATCAAAATAATAAGCAATTTGTTTCTATTTTCTTAGAGTCATTGCACAAAAACTGACAAATCAGTTGAAAGCCTTCTTTCCTATGATTCCAAATATCATAAACTCTGACATATGAAAACATATTTATACACACATTTAAACTAGATAGTCAAATTTTTACATAAATAGATTCTGTTCCATATATTCTGGACTAAATGTAACCTAGTTATTTAGATTTTATAAGTCATATAGCTGCATCACACATTTGAAACAATTAAGAATTAATGTTTAATGTTTATTACATGAATTTTAAACCTTCTTTTCTGAATTAATGTACTCCAGGGTATGAATGTATCAGTGCTACTGTTCTAGATTATAAAACTACCTCTATTGCCTTTTTATTATTGCAATTTCCAGATCCCCACAGACAACTTCACCAGTTCATAATATTTGGCTGTGAAACCTGCTTGAAGCTGAAGAAAACAGCGTCTGTTATTAAAGCTTGTTTCTGTTTTGGAACATCAGGAAGCTGATATCTTTTTCTAGAGGAAATTGAGAGGATCGATGTTATCGTGAACAATGTCATCTTGTGACATTAGCCTTTGTTTTTATGACTTTGGTTCTCATTTAAAAACCAAGTGAAGGCAAATTTTTTAAATCCTCAGGCTCTCTGGTGAATGGGACATTTCCTCATTCTCTGGAGGCTTTTTTTTTTTTTCACAGCAGCCCATTATCACTAAATTTGTAAATTAGAAAATTAGGTGTCGACAGTATTTCTTCTAAACAATCATAATAATCAGATTTCAGACCATTAGGTCTACGTTTTGTCTACAAAGTCCTGTGGACAGTCACTTGCTCTAATCTCCGGATGATATGGTTCTCTCTTCATTTGCCTTACCATCACCTGTTCAGTTTTTGAACAAATAACAGCAAATCCTTCCTCTTTAGGTTTATAGGTTAAATGTTTACATCACTGTGTGAGAAACCCTGGGATTCTGGGAAGTCATCTTCGATTTTAATTATTTCAATGATAATTCCCTTTTTTTCCCCCCTCTCCACGTGGACCTCAAGATTCTTCAAGTACATTTCTTATAGGTGACTTCTGGAGAAATTTTCCTATCCAGGTCAGTTCATACCTAATCAAGGCATCCTTCTTTATGAAAAACTGTAACAGTGGAATCATGAAGACCTTTGAATCTTTTATAAAAATCCCTTGTTTTTGAATCAAATCTGTGGCATATCGCAGGTATTTTCAAAGTTATTCCCCCTTGTGCATCATCACTCATCTCAAGGGTATGGCTGATCATGTTGACCAACTTCCTTTGGTTTTTAGCAGTTCTTTCACTTTCTTCAAGTCCATATTATGGCAATTGCTTATTCCCACATTCAGATACCAGATGTCAACAGCATACAGTACCTTTTCTCTATGCTTTCGTGAAGCCAGGGACCTAAGTCAAGTGGCACAAGATTGCCCACACCTTTCGATTCCCATAGTACTAAACTGAGGTGTATGTAACAATATTTAATTCAACAATATTTAATTGAGGTTCCTAGGTCCTTCAATTTTATTTCTACCAAGAAGTATTTCCAAGCATGTAGGTAACTTAGAAGTACACTGTTATCAATTTAACTAAGACATTGATTTAGAACTCCAGCACTTACAACCCAGGCCCCCAAAACCTCTCGTAACCTTCCAATTTGAATGGACTTGTTGGCCATGCCCACCTATCTCAGGACTTTCTAACATCTCTTTTGTCTGCCTTTACAGAAGCACTGGAGAGCTCCAGTGGCGCAATCGGTTAGCACGCGGTACTTATACAGAAGCACTGGATATTATCACCACATTGTTGAAGGAGGGCATATAAAAGCAAAGTATATTATCCCGAGTAATCTTGATAACACTTCTGAAACAGATTTAGGAATTTAAGGGACTGCAGACTTTTCCTCTCTTTTCCCCTGACATGGCCTCAACCTTCTTACAAAGCTTTGTTTCCAACTATTAACCCAAAGCTTTTGGCCCCAACTTGTTATCCAGAGTTATTCTGCTTTCCTCAGATAGCATCACAGATAATTTCTCTATCATGATGCAAGAGACAGAAAGTGACATGAGCCTCTTTGCCCATGTATTGCAGGAGTTGTATTTCTTTACCTTTTTGCTTCATGCTCTGGGACAGAGGCTCAAACATGTGCCACCCAATACCAGACACTGTGCACAAAGCTCTGAGACACGAGCTCAGGAATACTGGCAGTGATAAAGGCATAAATGATGGCCCACTCTATTTCTCATAACCACCCCTTCTCTCCCTGCCCCCAACCTGAGTGAAAACATCCCTCCTCCTTCTCCACTTCTGTCTCTTTTTCTTGACCTAGCTAGAGGTCACACCAGGGATAATCTGTTCAGACTACATTTTGGCATTTTTTTTGCTAACATTTTGAAGGCAAGCTCTTATCATAGGATTCAACTTCCTTTATCTTTTTTCCTCTTTTGTTATTATTTATTCGTCTGCACACAAGAGATATTTACTTGGTCTATTAGTAACCAATCAACAAGATCAGTGGATTCTCATTAACAGCCTGCCAGCCCCACTCCGTTGACCTCCACAACTGTCATCTGCCTGGATGCTGTTGAAAGCCTGTATGATTTTAATCAGGAGAGAATTGTTGATGTGCATAGACCTTAAGCAAATTTCTCAGGTCTAGGTCATTTATCAGATTTTTCTCTGCTGGGCAAAGAGGAAAACTTTTGCTCTCAGAAACGATTTGCTCAGCAGTGTGGCAGAAAATGACCCTTTTCCAGTGTGGAGTGGTTTGAACTGCTTGCCACATCAGACAGAGGATAGATGACCATAACCCCTGTCGCTCCTTTGGCTTTGGTATTGCTACCCTTCCTACTGCTGAGATCACAGCACTGTTTATAACGCACCATCATCTGGTAATTTTTGCCTTTAGCCATGTTTCCCTATTGGGAAGTGTAACCGAAGGAGCAAAGAGGAAAAGTTAGTCATAAACTAATGGCTTTGTGTAGCTAGTTTTGAAAAGAGCAACACAGATATTGTGCTACAGAGTTAGAAGGATCTTCTAAGTGAAGTACGTGGGTTTTTAAAACAGCAGAGTTCAGTGGGGGTTAGTGTAATAACTTCTCAAGTCTCATTGTCCTGCTGTTTTATGTCAGTCCATAACATATTTTTGCTATTGGAAATTCCTCTTGGGTTTTGGTGGATTTGACAAATATTGCTAGTTTCAAATTCTGTCACCACTTCACATGTTTTCTGAAATTCTTCTCTTTTCAACACCTGTAGAATTTATTTCTCTCCGTGCTTTTATATCAATTATGGAATCACCTGTATAGCACTTACCAGATAGTGTTATGTTTTTTCTTAAATATTGTGAGGAGAAAAAAAATGCTTGTGTGGTAATACTTGCTTGATTCAGAAGCATATGGATTTACTGAATCTAATTATGCATCCAGAAAAGCTAGGGGTTTTCCACCTTGTGACCAGCCCATCATGTTTTTTTTAACACTATTAATTGCTCTGACTGAGCACTAATGGACCTAGCATGTCATCCTGGTCAACGTCTGTGTCTTTCACATTCATTACACAATTGTAAATCGTAAATATAAGAATTGGTCATTACTGTGGAGGGGCTTAATTACAATAAAAAGATCATAAAGCAGAAGGTTATATGTACTAACGTGAGGTGTCTCTTTTATAACAGTCTGGGGACTCCTTGTTGTCATAAATTGTATCTTAGTTACCCTCTTATTAGCAGACAGTACTAAAGATTGTGACCCAAGGAAAGTAATTTTTAAGCATTTAATTAATGGAAATTGAAATATTAAGTACAAATATTTTGTCAAGAAATAGAGTTTAACACTGAGCGATATACCTGAATGATTGTGGAATCCTCTTTAATTTATAAATTTATCTATTCAATAAAAATATTTGTATCTGCTATATTCCAGGCAAGGGGATTTTTTTTTTTTTTCCAAAAAGCCTATTTCACACTTTGAAGATTAAAAAATTACTGGATAGAATTTTTGAATGCTACCAAGAAAATGGTTAAAAAATATGGAAGTCATCAAAGTAAACGAATTGAAAACTAAAATAATTAATTTGTCCGGGCATCAACAGAATTTTGTTCTTTCTCGTGCCAAGCAATATGCATAAGTTAGACATGAACTAGTTCTGTTATTTCACTGAACTCATGATTTACTTTGTAATCCATTAAAACCTAGATATATTGAGAAAAATTGAGAACAATGATAAGTATTATGAAAGTTAGGGTCCTTCTTATGAACTCTACTTAAGGTGTCTTGTTACTTTGCCAGTATTATTTTTCTGTTTATATATTTGCCATTCTTTCTCATCGCAGAGTCTGGCTGACCAGGCAGCAGAGTGTTTAGGCACTGGGCATTGAAGAGCACTTTGAGGTGCCCCACATTATTCTCACATGCCCTTGAGGGGCAATCTTCCATGGAAGGGTGAGAGAGGTTTATGCATTCCTTCTGCCAATTCTGAGGGTTTAACTATGGATTAAGAGAGATTATAACCATAGTCTTCTTATCTTTGTAATCTCAGTAAACTCTGAAAGGAAGATGTTGAGGCGCAGAGTGAATTTTAATTGGAAATAGGGCTTTTCCAACTCATTTAAAATATCTAAGTTAAAGATAGAAATAAATAATAAAAGCATAGTTGTCAATAACACTGGCCACAGACAGAAAGTAAAAGTGTAATTCCTGCTAAACTTATTTCATGGGCTGCTGTTTACCATCAAGATAATGTGGTTATCAGCATTCATTAAAATGGGAAGTTTTCTCTTTGATCCAACTAGATTTCCACAGGGAAATGACTCAAATGGAAAAATACATATTGACGGATTCCTTCCCATCCCAGTATTCAGGCTCCTAAAGCTATTATGTCAAATAGGAGGAGGCATTTTAGTAGATATAAAGTTCATAAGGCTGTCAAATTGGTTCACCACATCTGAGAAATCTGTATGCATTTTAATAGAAAGTTAATATATTAAGACATTCCAATTTGTTCTTTCCAGGAAGTTGGATTAAAAGAAGGAAGGAATACATTATTTTTAATATATCAGGTAGCTCAGAAATTAAACCTTTGATGTTACAGAAAAATGTTATAAAGTTTTATACCAAGAGGAGTATCTGAATATGAGAATATATAATAATTCAGAATTTATTTCACCAATGGAATCATTGTGCAGCATATCTCTGTATTGGTTTATGTATAATGTATAAAGCAAGCTTTGATTTTTTTTTAAGGTAGAAAATACTGAAATACTAAAATTTTGTCCGCAGCTTTATTGGACTCTTAGATAGTAGATATTGGTCATGAAGTTCTAAACTGCCTTTTCGTTTTTCTTTAAACATATATACTGAAAGATACATTTGAATGTATGCCCTTTGGCATAGCCAGCATGGTAATTAACACATGTTTTTCAGAACTGTTTCCATTTATCAAAACTTTTGTTTTGAAATTGCTATCTGATATTTTGAGTAACATAAGATTGTCAGTGCCCTGGTTTATTTACCTAAGTTGATACTAAATGATATTTGGCCAATTTTTAAAAAGCCTTTGCTAAAAGAGTAGATTTTAGTTGCTTTCACCACACACACACACACACACACACACACACACAATGACCACTATGAAGAAGCAGTCTACAGGAATCTAAATGCCTAAATCAGAATTTTTATGACATCTGGTAGAGTTTGGGAATTAAAGAGGTTTCTAGTCTGTAATGAGTATATTGATGTTTCTTACCTTACTCTCCATTTTTCCCATATGCCTAAAATATTCCATAAATAACAAGTGATAAAGATAAAAATAAAAAGAAATCTATTCTATAAAGAGAAACTAGGAGTTTGAGGATATGCAAAACAATACACTTTATTCTGAAAGAGTTTCAAAAGGGTTTTGACCAAAAACATTATTGTAAGAATTTCCCTTCTGATTTAACAATTTCTAACATTAAACTGTATAGGGTTTCAGGCTTATGTGCTAAAACATCATTGATATTTCTTTACAGTCAAATCACGTGGGTTTGCTTTTTGTTGTTGTGTGGGAATTCTTGAACTAAAGCTAGTATTGCATTAATTTTACATTAATTTTTTTCTGTATTTCAGACACACACACAATAGTTACAACACGATATACTGAGGACTTTGAGTTCAGTTGCTCCATGAGCGTACTTTGCTTCAGCTTATAGTCCTCTCTCCCACAATCAGTCAGGCGTCGGGTCTTCTTTTTTATTGTATCACATCTGATGAATGATAGTCCCATGTATAGGACAGCCCCACGACATCTTATGTAACTCCACCTTCCCTCCCATTTGAGAAAGGAAACTTATAACACTTTATTCATGAACGTATACCACATGTAAGAACCTCGCACACCGTGGACCCATTGAGTTCACTGTTGCAAACAAGTTGAGTTAAGGACTGGGAGTCCAGGATATCTAAATACGTCTCGGAAGGATTATACATCAGTGGCGTCTCTTCCACGCCAAAATGCAGACAGAGATGGAGAATGTCCTTAAAGTCTTAGTTCATTAATAGGCCCAACTGTGTGTAGAGTTGTTCATCTGTAGCTTAGTTCACTTTCATCTGTGTCCTGAAGTGAGTCTCTAAACATTTTTTTTTTCCTACGTGATTTTGTGGGCCTATAGCTGAGAGAGTTGCCCATTTGATAGAAGTCTCTAGAGCCCTTCAAATTCTTCATGCCTTTGGCTGCCTTACTTTCCTTTTCCATATATTAGGGTGAGGAGTGGTTCTTGATCCCTTTTCATACTCCTCCTCTTATAAAGTTCTCTGATAGATACAGCCTCACCTGGAAATAAGATTGACTCCCCTATATGCTATATCCGCTGCTAGCTAATTTTGGCATCTGGAACTCAGGTAAATGACATTCATTCTGAAGAAAAAAGAGGAAGAAGTGGAGGAGGAGGAGGAGGAAAATGGGAGAGGAAGAAGAGAAGAAGATAGGTTAAAATATTTACAAATTCTAAAAAAAAAATAGAAAATGGACACCTATAAAGACATATTTGCTGGATTTCTTTTTTTGGATTTAGATTTAGATTTATTTTTCAAAAAATGAATGTTATGCACATTTCTATGCATGTTACTCCTGCATCTGTTTACCTTCTTTTCTAGAGGAAACAGCTATCAAAGGTAGTGTGTATCTTTTCTTTGCCATTTAAAAATACTTTTATTACATATGTTTGCACCCGTACAGAAAATACAATATTGTTTGTTAATACTTTATCATATTGTACTACTTTAAAAAAATTGGCTACTTTTTAAGCTAATATTATATTTCGAGAAATCATTATCTTGATACTTAGTGATTTAGATTACTTACTTTCATAATCATATAGTGATACAATCTTCCCTGTAAAAGTCCAGGACAAAACCACTTGTAGAGACACTCTGATTTTGGGATCTGATGTATGCTATCTATTGTGATAGCCTGAGTAACCTCTATCTCTTTACATGTTCTGTTTTGTTTTGTTTTGTTTTGTTTTGTTCTTGACAGTTGTCTCAAGATCTCATGACACCACAGACATTCTGAAAAAAATGGAAAAATATGTTTTAATTTATAAAATATTGTTTAAGGGGGCGCCTGAGTGGCTCAGTGAGTTGAAGCCTCTGCCTTCGGCTCGGGTCATGGTCCCGGGGTCCTGGGATCGAGCCCCGCATCGGGCTCTCTGCTCCACAGTGAGCCTGCTTCCTCCTCTTTCTCTGCCTTCCTCTCTGCCTACTTGTGGTCTCTGTCTGTCAAATAAATAAATAAAATCTTAAAAAAAAATATTGTTTAAGAAGGTATACAAGTAATGCCTTGTATGTTAAGAAGGTATACAAGTAATGCTCAAATAAAATTTGAGACATACGTGTCTGTGTATTAACATTTTAAGAACTAAATATTCAGATTTCTGGTTTCCATTTGGAATTAAGAAAACTGGAATTACTATTGCTTCCACCCTTAAAACAACAATGAAAAGTTGGTCAAACTACAAATTCACAACTTTCTTTAAACCATCAGGAAGTTGAAATTGCAGAGTAACCAACTCACTTGAAACCCGAGGAAAGATAAGCACTTTCAAGGACATTTCTCGCTTCCTTGGAATGTGGCAGCTGGACAGCAGGAAGAAGAATTCAACTGACATCGTTAACAATGTTTGAAACTTTAAGAATGTTTGAAAAGACCAAGTATGGAAAAGGAAAACAATAAAGCTCCTGGGGGGTGCAGATGTAAGAATTGATTCATTTGCTTTTCTCCACAAACCTCACAGCGTGTGCACAAACAAAAGTTACCAAGAGTCCTAACAAGATGCCTCTCATGGTACAGGACTGAGGTAGGGGATGAGGCAGTGTGGGGGAAGGTACATAACTCCACTTTCTCTACAGAACAAAAACTTTAAATTAGGGAGAGGAGGAGAGTCAACAAACAGTTTCTTTGGGCATTGCTGAAAAAGCCTTTGTGTCTAAAAGAAGGCAGAAATAAAGACCTCTACTTTGGGGGAGGGACAGGAATATTTGCTGGTCTCAGAACCACCACGGGGAGAGAAGTAGGACCTCTGAGAAGGCTACACCATTCAAACCCAGAGATGCAGCTTCTGCTTAAAGCTTAGGCTTAATTACTACAACAGAACCATCACAACCCCCCAAATACTCTTGCCACACACAGCATCAATGTTGAGTAAATAGTTGCCTTGTAATACTGCTAAAAGAATTATAAGACCATAGGGAGATCTTCTCTAAGGTATAGTGCAAAAGGATGATTTGGGTTGAGGACAGAACAGATACTCAGAAAGACCTCTCTGTGAAACAGTCCCCACCCTAAACAGATGATACCAATAGAGCAATTTTAAGCCTGTGGTGCACTGAGGGTAAAAATAGCAATGACAAACCCTAATGTGGGACTCCATCCCGGGACTCCAGGATCATGACCTGAGCTGAAGGCAGTCGCCCAACCAACTGAGCCACCCAAGTGCCCTTTTCTATCTGGAGAATAAATCACCATTTGTTGAAACTCGCAGAACTGTATATCACAAAGAATGACTTTTACTGAATGAAAATTAAAAACAAAGTTTTTGGAAGTATCTATAAGGAGAAATGTGATTATATTATTTTATAATAAAATATGTATAAATGATTCATCTCTAGTTAATATAATACACCAAAAAACATTTTGTATTATCATTTAATGTGGTAAATAAAATGTTGCAATATGATCCTTAGACAGCTTATACTTCTTTTATGCCTCAAAGATTTTTAGAGACTTTTTTTTACACTATTAGCGTTTTAGTATTTCCATCAACTGCATACATAATATAGCAGAAATTATAATTGGTTCTTAAAGGTACAAATTTGTCAGCAATATAAATTAATATAATTTAAAACAGTTCTTTTATCTTAGTGGTAATTTTATGAGGTATAATTATTTAAACTATTTTACTTTATTCCGTATCTTATCTGAGTCAGACTCCTGAATTTTTTTAAAGATTTATTTATTTATTTGAGAGAGAGAGAGGGAATATGAGCAGGGGGAGGGGCAGAGGGAGAGGGAAGAGAGAAGCTGACTCCCTGCTGAGTGCGAGCCCAACACCGGGCCTGAGGCAGGGCTCCGTGATCATGACCTGAGCCGAAACCAATAGTCAGACACTTAATCAGCTGAGCCACCCAGGGGCCCCAGACTCCCTTTTTCTTTTTTTTTTAATTGACATCCCTTTAGAAAATCAGCGCATTTTCTGTGGCTACACTTAATTACAATATCGAGAATAGCTTTACGAATCTAATGTTAATAATCTATTGTCCTTAGATTCTAAAACAGATTCATATTTTCTAGTATTTTATTAATTTGATCATAAGCACGGTTTGAACACATAGATTGTAAGATTGCCATTATTCTGTTTCACTGTGGGGATCTGTCTGAATTTAAAATACCCTTAGAAGTTAATGAACAGATGAGATTCTGTCATTTGTAACTTGACCATTTTTATTTAAAGTCATAGCAGCATCGCATGGTTGGAAATACCTATAGACTTAAGTGAGATGTTGTTGGCCACCTCCATGGTTGAAATTCTCAAACCGAGAAGCAAAAGCACAGTGCAGAGAAGACTCCAAGGGGAAGCTAGAACTGAGCAATAGAAAACATTAAATTCAAGCAGTGACAAGTAAATAATTCAAAGTCGATGAGACTATTCCAGATCCAAACTGGTGGGTAATACAAGAGCAGAGCATAGGACTTTGGGTAAGCATTTGGGCAGTGGAGATGAATGAATTCATGCGGAGAAAATATGGTTATAGTGGGGCTTTTTCTACAAGTGTTACATTCTGATTCTAAGCAGGCTGCATGGAACTTATAAAGGTCTTGTTCTGACTATACTCCCCATATCCTCTCCTCATGCCACCAATTAGCACATTCTGTGACAGTACTGATGTGATGTGACCCTTCTCTAACAAAATGAACTGAAGGCATGCATATTCCTGGAAACCAGAACTGTGGTGAATGTTAGGGTACGGAGTCGACCACCCCTCAATCAGACAGAGAACACTCTCGATAATGCAAGTCACACAGCGAGGTTTATTTCCAGCTAGCTGGGGTCCAAGTATCTGCCTGGTGCAGCGGGTTTCAACAAGGACCCTGAGCACTCAAAGCCAAGGGTTTATATAGCATTTTTTTTTTTTTTTTTAAACATCCAACTCACAGTAATTTTCCATCACTTCAGGGACCATACATACTTTTGGCTTGCGCCCCCCTGGTGGTTTAGCAAGATAAGCTCTCTGCAACATCTGGTCCCTGTGCTGCAACCGCCTAGCTGTCCTGGTGGTTCAAGCTGATTAGCTGCAGCTGGGGTGTTGCAGGGTGGGATACTTTCTTGGAACTAAAGCAGGGAGGGGGTCCCTAGAACTAAAGTAAAGTAGGGGAAAGTTCAGCCCTTGGGCCCGAGATGGCTGCCCAAGCTAAGATGGCTATACTTATGCTAACCCACTCTTAACAGTGAAAATGTTCTCACAAAATAGCTCAGGTGGCTCCTCTGTTGTGAGAGTTTTATCCTGCTTGCTACCTAAGAGGTAGCCTGTCACAGTTGCATTGTTTCTAGCAGAACATATGAGACTCCTTGATCACACACAAAGCATTTTGTTACTCATGGCTCAGTAGGCAGTGAAAACTGTGTGTTTGCATCATTTTCCCTTGTCCTCTATGTCCCCTGAGAACAATGTGAGGTGGCCTTGAGGAAGCGGGGCACGCAGTACATTTGCAACTTAGCTAAGGAGCCCTGAGCTCAGGAAGCTCCTGGTCTTTGCAAGGGACTACGGGCAAAGCTGTTCAATCTCTCCCCTGTAAGGAGACGTTATCTTTACTACATGGGACGAGAAACCAATCTGCTCTCTGAACCAGGAGACACTATCTCTATCATCCAAAGCTACTTGGTATAAAAATGTGCTTGTGAAAGGAGACCTAAGCACTGAGCAAAAGTTGTCATGGTCTCTGCTGACAAGATGTTCAGGAACGTAAGAGTCCAGTGAAGAATACATTCACGGCAAGGATAATATCTCATTATTTATCAGTGAACAATAAAGCAGCACATTTTAGTCTTTGCATTGTTTCCACACTGTTTCATCCCCCACTTTGCTAGTCATCCACTGTTATTCTGCCTCCACAGATTCCGTAGGCATCATTCCACAGATCCTGGACCTCAGCCAGCATAACAGTTTGGGAAGTCATGCTTCCAACCCTCCTTTTCTAAGTCACCAGTGTACTAGTAACTCTGAGAAGTTCTCAGCTAGGTTTTGAGGGCTCCTACTATAGCTACAGGCTACAGATAACATGTCCTCTACCCACTAAGTTTCCATGGAATTTTCATGTAATGTCATCATATCCCAGTGTATCTGCATTCACAGCAAATTTCTGTAGAGGCTGTTTTTAGGCAAACAGACTTGAGTGATGGGATGTAGAAGGGGCCCACAGCCTACTCCTGGCTGAATACAGACAGGTCCATCAGATGACTCACCTCAAAATCGCCAGAGGTCCTCACTGACCAATAGGCTACTTACAACCAGGCACAGTTACCCGAAAAGGGAGAATTCCATAGGTCCCCATACCTCCTCACCTTCCCCCTTTAAATATGGCCCCCACCCACTTCCTTGTGGTCAACAGCCTCTCCTCTGCTGTCTTCGCTGTGGCTCCCTTGCAGTGTATTCAATACACTTCTATCACCTTCGTCCCCCGTCAGGTGAATCCTTTCACCGCCCCCGCCACTGGATTCCAGCCATCATTGTTCTACATTTGAATGCCCTCACCCGATTCGGAGAGACACCACAATTTCCATCCTTGGTATTATTCATAAGTTATAGAATTTCCAGCACTGCTTTATCTCAGCTAATAAGTAAGGGAGACAATGTCTGGATATCCAAGTAATGGCATACAGATATATTAACCAGTGTTTGGAAGTATATCCACACAGGAACTATTATTAAAGTCTTCTATTGATGAGCAAGTGTCAAGACCAGAAATTGGAGAAGAGCAACCTTGAAGTCTAGCCTACCTTCCTATACTTCTATCCTGTGTACTAGACCCTTTAAATAAGTCCAGCTTACCCACACTGGCAGAAGTAATGAGAAAAGTTCAAACTCTTCATCACTCCTACTGTGAAAGAATATAAAATTCTCTAATTTTTTTTTTCCTTTATCTGTCCTTGTCACCAGATCCAGAGAGTTATTTCTAAGTTGCAACTTGTAAACTCAGATCATATCACTCTCTGGCTTAAAATATTTTGACATCCAGCCTCATATACCACCACTTTCCTATATGCCTCCTTTCCCCCTAAACTATTTGCAGTTCTGAAGTGTAAAATATCATAGGCACCCATGTTTTAGTCTTTGTCTAGCCTAACCTGGATGCATGCCCCACGTCCCTTCCTCTCTTCTCACTCACTCTTCAAGTTTAGTGTAGAAAGGAACATCATAAAAATGCAAGCCCCCAAACAGTGATGAGTATCTCTTACTCACTGTTAATCCCCACTGTCTAGCAAATTACAGGTGATCGGTATGTATTGTTAAATGAGTTGCAAGCATGTGTCTATCAATTTTCAGATATTCAAATGAAGGGCTGTCATATTTCAGAAATATATTTCAAACCACTTCTTAAAATCAATATAGATACCTCTTTATAAACTGCAATGTGAAATTTCAATAGGAATCTGGTTGTTCGGTTACATGTAACACTCTGCTGTATATAACTAGCGGCTGATAATTCTTTCCTCCTGCATAACCTGAAGAGTTAATTTAAATTCAAGGCTACAGATCTTTCTACGGATGCCATGAGGGTGTCAGAACACTTCAACTGAACTTTATCAAACTGAGTGGCAGATTGGTTTATCTAAATTGAAGGGGTTTTTTTCCCTCTACCTTTTAATTGTGGATCATTCTTAAGGTGTTTTATTATAATTGTTCACAGCTTGTGCTGCTTTATTGATTAAACTGCTGTGAAGCTCTTGGTGCAAGTACAGCATAAACCATGTGATATAAGCCTTTTAAGGTTATTGTTATGCTTGTAGTCAGATGGCTGCAGAGTGATGGCTGTGATTGAAAAACAAATGAAATGTTTTTAGGAAACTGTAATCACATTAGTCTTGACATTTCACTACTTCCCCCTGGGTAACTAATAGATTCTTTCCATTTCTAAAAGGAAACTCCTAATTAAATATTATTTTTCTTCTTTTTTTTTTTTTTAAGGAAATAATTCTGAGTCTATAAAGACCTGAGAGCTTATATGAACTTTCATCTCTCATATTTGAGTTCCTACTATGCTTGATACCAAACACACGCACACGCACACACACACACACACACATACATATATTCTTGGTGTCTCACAGTGAGGAAATATACATAAATGCATATATTTCAAGAAGTTTAGGTATATTTCTTGACTGTGAGACACAAAGAATATGTACCTGTGAGTAATTAGATTTTCTTGGGAAATACATAGAAAACTAAAATGGACTCAGCATAGATTTCTCCTTGGTGAATTAAAATTACCAGCTTGGGGGCACCTCGGTGGTTCAGTAAGTTGTGTCTGACTTCTTGATTTTGGCTCAGGTCATGATGTCAGTGTCAGAGATCAAGTCCCCTATCAGTCTCTGTGTTGGGTGTGGAGCCTGCTTGGGATTCTCTCTCCCTCTCCTTCTGCCTTTCCTTCACCCCACCTCCCCATGCTCTAAATAAATAAATAATAAAATTATAAACGTCTCTAAGTGTGAGTGAAAAACCAACAAGAGATGGACTGTGGGTTCCTTAGAGGTCATAGTACCCTTAAGGTATCCTACACTTACTAAGCCAGAACAGCAAAAACCTTAAGCTGGTTTGAGGGTCATTTTGCTGGGATCTGAATTTAGGCGTTATCGCTCACTGACTCTGTGCTCTTGGGCAAATTATTTAACCTTTTATGTCTCTGTTTCATCCTCTATAAAAGGAGGATAATAATAACACCTAAGCAGTATGATTGCTGTGAGGATTTAATAAACTACTTCAAGTATTTAGCACAGTTCAATTGCTCAGTAAATGTTTTATTTTCCACATTCGTCTCTTCATTCAACTAAACTCTTCCTGAATTGATAGAACACCTACCTATAAGAAGCACTATGAGACACAGGATGAAAAGAGAGACTCTCCATCCATTAGAGTGTTCAGGTACCCATTGGATACATAACGCTGTCTTGAATACAAACTTGATAGAAAGAGAATATTAGCATCATTTCCCTTGGTGGGGGGGGGGGGATGGGACTGGAAACATTACCAAGTCAATAGATGGTAACTGTGTTGCATATGAATAGTGTTTATGTTTAAAGAAACATTCATACTGAGTCCCTAATGCTGATAAATAATCCAGGCTCTGGCTGGTCAGTATTTTCTTCAGAATTGATGTTACTATTTGTTTTGTGTTCAGAGATTATGTGTAAGTAACACTGAATTACTCTTTGCAGCTCATTACCTGTGCAAGTACACACACATAGTCAACTAAAAAAGAAATATTTAATATTCTCTGCTTGACAAAGTCTCAGGATATACCCATTATGGATGAATCTGACCAGCATTAATTATTTGGGCATTATAACATCAATATTCAATTTGCCAATGTTAGGACCCTACTCAGAAGTAAAATAGCCATGATTTATCTCTCTAAATTAAAAAGGTTGAATGGTATTAACTCATATACATAACTCATTTTAATTAAATGCTTATTCTTGAATAGCTTCTTAATGGCTATCCAATGCCTCATTAATCTTAAATGTACAACCTGAGATCCTTTGGGAGGTCATGTGATAACTCAAAATTCACAAACATAATGTGGAATGCCCAAATAGAAAGTCTGTGAGACAATCTATGCAGGTTGAGTATATACCAGCCCTGAAATTCATTTTTTTAAATCATCAGCTCAGGCAAATACTAAAGAGATAAAAGACATGGATTCAAAAGAGTTGGATATTCTACCATTACCGCTTTCAAAAATTTGTGTCAAATAACACTGGGATATTCTTGATATTTTAATTTCTCTTCTGTGAGGAGAGTTTATGAAAGAGTTTAATATATACTAGGCCAACCCAAAGCAAAGCAGGTTCCTTTTATGGAATAGGAGTTCCTGTGCACATTCGATTACAACTTTCCATAAACAGAAGTTTCCGTCTTTTTTTGCTTGTTTGTTTGTTTTCTGAGCCATCAGAATCTAAAAAGTCCCCTGACATACAGGGATTCAGTAAAAATTTCATGAGTGACGAATGATATTTGAATACCTTAGAGTGCACTGCGGCAGCCCGAGAGTCAGATATGTCAGCATTGACCTACTTGATTTTGGCATCCTTTTTTACACCTTTTGATACACTAGTGTTCAAACGGAGGTAATTGGAGCAACATTCCCCCAGTCCACAGTTACGTGTTCTACCACAATCTCTGGTAGAATTCATGCCAATCCTGGGACATCAAACGGACGAATATGATGGAGAAGTGCATAAACCTAAGGAAGAACAAATGTGGCCCGCCAAAATAAAACAACAGAATTCTTATTCTATGAACTCTCAAATATAGATGAATTAATCATTGAATGTCTAAGACATACATCTTACATATTCCTTTCTTTAATTTTTTTTTTTTACAGTGCCTGTAAGATATATAAACACAATCTACAGTCTCTCATTATTTTGGCAGTTTCTTTTTATATCCTAGCTCCTTTACAAAGAAGATACTTCTGAAAGAAGCAAAATAAGTCTCTGGAAGTTTCTTGGTCCATCAGTTAATATGAGGGAAAGAAGAAAAGTGAACTAGGATGCACAAATACACACATTTCCAGAAGGCTACAGAGGATCCGAACATAGCCAGTCACAAACACATTGCTTTTTACTAACCATAAAACCACTTTCTTGTAAAGTTTGAGAATTGCATGGGGCACTCTGCTTTTTGAAGCAATTTTACCTCATTAATTAGGCAATGCTCACAGCAACTTAGTGAGCAGAATCAGAAGCATGATCCCCAATTTATAGATAATGAAATTGTGACACCATGAAGTAGGAGTAATTTGTTCAAGGTCATTTGAATAGTAAATTGCAAAGATAGGATAAAAAATTGTAGTCTCTAAATATGTACACTGCTATGACTGTGAATAAAACAGAGAAGAGGGCTGTGGCAGGGAAGGGACAGAACTGAATGGGGGAGTAGAGATTGATATAGAAAACTGGTGATATGTCACTGATCTTTTGAGTCCTGAGAATTCTACAGAGGAAGTTACACTGAAAATAGTATCTCATAGCTAATCACACACAAAGAATACAGTGAGACTCAGAGGAATGTTTTCTTAAATGAAATGACTCAAAGAACATTCTTTTAAGCAAACTATCTTTCAGTTTACTTAAATACAATACAAATAACCCCACTTTGTAAATTAGAAGGTTGAGGCAAAAAAAGATTAATTAACTTGTTCAAAGTCATGTAGCTGAAACTTGAATCCAGGCAGTTTATTTGCAGAAACAGTATTGTTACGATTATATTCCTCCGCCTCTAAATGACTGAGTTACTCTCTTTTCTCATCATCTTGGATTAGGAATTTGATTGAATTGGGCAATTTTAGGGGTTAAATGCTAGGAGTTGAAGGTTGACCCTCCTGAGTGTCGATGCTAGGCCTGAAATGTATTGTTTTTTTTATGATTTTATTTATTTATCTTAGAGAGAGATAGCACAAGCAGGGTTTGGGGGAAGAGGAGAGACAGAGGAAGAGGGAAAGAGTGAAGACAAGTAGACTCCATGCTGAGCTTGGAGACTGACTCAGGGCTGGATCCCAGGACTCTGAGATCATGACCTAAGCTGAAATCAAGAGTCAGACCCTCAACTGACTGAGCCACCCAGGCACCCCCTGAAATGTATTTTTGTGTGTGTGATTTTGACACACAGTTTTTCTTCTTTGTTGAGTTGGAATAATAAATAGTAGTATATAAAGATAAGAAGAATTAAATGAAAGAATAAATACAAAAACATTTAGCAAAATGCCTGACATTTAGTAAGGAGTAATTTGATGTTAAAATATTATTATTCACTGAATTAACCAGTTGTTTTAATATCAGAAAGTTTCAACCATGTAGAGAAAGAAAAGGTACAATAGGCAAAATTCATACAAGTACTTTTGTTATAGCTACAGCCACTTGGTTAGGTGTCCTTAGTCAGGGCTCTATACTGCTCAGAGAGTTTAAAAGGGCATTTTAAAGTGTTTGTATAAAAAATGGTTCATCTAAAAATTGTCAGATTATTAAGATCCAAGGACAAAAAATATCTCGACATAGCTCTAAAATGCAATAAAGATATTTTCGAAGTACATTCATTGAAGTTAGAACCATTGAATTGAACAAAAAAATTAACGCTTCAAGAGGCATCCTCAATGAATTAAGACTAATTAGGAATTAAAATAGGATGAATCAGAGTCTTTAGACAAAGTAAAACTTTGGTTAAGGGTTTTACTCTTTAAGAAAAAAATAGAAAGTTAATTTTTTAATATATGGAAGTATATTTTATATATACAATAAAATAAACATATGTCGGGTGTTTGGTTTGATGAATTTTGACAATTGTATAGAGCTGTGTAATCACCAAACAGATCAAGATAAAGAATGCTTCCATCTCTCCAGGCAGTTCCTTTAGCACCCCTTTCAATTCAATCTCCACCCTCAACTCTTATTTCACCTTGCAGACGCAATCACATTCTGAATTGTCTTACACCTCATACAGCGTGTATGTCATGCTTCTCTAATTCTCCATAATAGGTTTTGAGAATTCACGAATTTTCTTACATTTTCAGTTTTTATATTTTTATATTTTTGTTGTTGTTATTGTTGTTGTGAGGTATTGTCACACTGTGTACAATATATCTTGATTCACTTGTTGCTGGAAAATTTACCATTTTCAGGTTTTGGCTATTACAATTAAGCTACTGGGAACATCCTTGAACAAGTCTTACATACATTTATTTTCATTTCTCTTGAGTACCTAAGAGTAAATTGATGAATCATATGTCTAACTATGAAAATGAAATGGACAGTCTCCAAATTTGTATAATTATACATTGCAGATAGCAAAACATCATGGTTCTAAAAAAAGGACTATTTACATTTTCTATATCTTCTTGTGCACTTCTGATAATAGTACTTTTCAAGGAGCCTGTCCATTCCATCTAAGTTGTCAAGTTTCTCAGCATTGATTTATCCACAATACCTACTTTGATGTCTATAGAATGTTTGGTAATATTCTCTTTAAATCCTGCTACTGGGAATTTGTGTTTCTCTTTCTCTTTCACCTCCTTTTTTCAGTACAAATTATTGATCAGTCTTCTTCACTGTTGATCAATTTTCTTAATTTTTTTCAAGAAACCAACTTTTGACATTGATTATTTTCCACTACTATTTTATTTGTTTTGTTGTTATTTAATTTTCTTTCTTTTCGTTTCTTTTTTCTTCTTTTCTTTCTTTCTACGATCATTTTGGGATGGCCATTTCTTTTAACTTCTTAAAGTAGAAATTTTAAATATTGATTTAGACTTTTTTCTTTTCAAATATAGCCATAACTAATATATTTCTAGTTGTATATATTTTTTTCTATGTAATTGTATTATGGTTGACTGTCAAAAATGAGATTAACTCTCCACCCAAAATTGGTTCAGATGTTGAAACTGATGACATCACAAACACCAAAAGATTTTCAAAAGGTTTATTATGCACATAGTGGGACTTTCTGGGGAAAGTATGACAGGCTTAAGTCAGTATAGGTGGCTTCAGTGCAGCAGAAGGAGTGGGTTTGATTTTTATTATGACTAAAAGGTAGGCCTTACAAGATTTCATGCATGTGCAGAAGGGTTTGAGTTCAGAAGGTTTGAACATCTTGACAAGCATCTGGGGAAAATGCCTGCCCAGAGTTGGGACAGTGTAGGCTTATAAGCTGTCAGGAATCAAACACTGAAAACAGTCTTTTTCTTTACTATGTCAGTGTCTATCTCCATCCACTAATTTTATGTTGTATTTCACTATCATCCACTTAAAAATATTTTCTAATTTCCCATGTGATTTCTTCTTTGACCTATGAATTAGTTAAAGGTGAGTATCTTAATTTCCAAATATTTGGGGATTTTCTTGATATCTTATTCTTGATGATTTCTAATTTAATTAGAAATTTAACTTAATACCATTGTAGTCAGAAAACAAAGCTTTCTATGTTTCAGTTCTTTGAAATTTATTGAGATGTGTTTTATGGCCCAACATATGATATATACGACTTGAAAAGAATATGCATTCTTATGCTGATAAGTGTTGTCTTCTATAAACATCAACTAGGTCCAGGATGTTGACATTGTTTCTCAAATATTCTCTCTCCTAAACCATAGTTGTTTCATTATTCTCTCAGTTACTGAGGAGAGCATGTTAAAACTTCCAATATGATTATGAATACGTGTGTTTCTTTCTTTTTACTTCATGAATTTGAATCTCTATTTTAGTTATATGTACTTTTAGAATTAATATGCCTTTCCAGTTAATTGACTTTTTTATCACTATGAAATGTTTATCTCTGGTGATACTGTAATTTATCTTTTATATTGAATTTGTATCTCAGTTTCTAAATTGGTCTTGTTTTCTGCAGTTTGAATAGGGTTTGCCTGTGTGCATCCACATATTTGTTTTTTCAGGTTTTGCTGGGGGTGTGAGGAGGGTAGGAATATTTATTTTGCTTTCAGTTTCCTGAATCTCTGGTTTGATATCTGTTGCTAATTTTAGAAAAAATCTTTGTCATTACTTCAAATATATATATTTTTTCTGCTCTGTTTTTTTCTTTCTTCTCTTTCTGTATTAAAATTTTGTATATGATACACCTTTTGATATTTTTCACCGTTCTTGGATGTTTGTTTATTTATTTGCTTTGCATTTCAGCTTGGCATATTTCCCTTATCCTATCTTCAAACATACTTATTTTTTCCTTGTTCATGTCCAGTTTTCTAATGAGTCCACCAATTATTTCTGTTACTGTGGTTTTTATTTCTACACACTTCCTCTTGACTCTTTCTGAGAGTTTCCATCTCTCTGCTTACATTGCTCATCTGATCTTGGCTATTACATACTTGAGCCATTAGAGGGCTTAACAAATTAATCATAGTCATTTTAAATCCCCTGTCTGATATTTCCAACATCTCTTTCTTATCTGAGTGTGGTTCTGATGATGTTTCATTTCTTCAGAATGTATTTTTACTTGCCTTTTGGCATGATTTTAAGTTTTCGTTGAAAGCCAGATACGTTGATTAGGTAACAGGAACTTAGCGTGAGGATTTCTGTTTACCTGATAGGAGTTAAGCTATGTTTAATATTTGCTATAACTCTAGATACCAAGGACTTCTAATTATTGTATTCTGTCGTAAGTTCTATATAACTGCTCTCTCTGATATTCCCTGTGTATTCCTGCTCAGAGAAAGTCTGTCTTGTAGTTCTTCAGCAACAATGCACTATCATTATACTGGTGCTGGCTGGTGTAGTTGGAATTGGGGAATAATCTGAGTAATCTACTCGTTCAATGGTCCTGTTTCTCAGGGGCAAGACCTTCATAAGCATTCCTCAAGTGCCATAGCTTTGGCTTTTTTCCACTACTCCCTTGTCTAAAGGGTTTCCAGTCTATTTCCTGAAAGTTCTGTATAAAGAAGAATCCTCTTAAAGTTTCGGATTCGTGCTCTGGCCAAATATTTTCCCAGGGGAGATCAAGCCTTTGTCATGGAGAAGACTCTTAAGTGTATTTCACAAAGGCTACTCTAGCCTTTTGCTCTCAGAGCCACCAGGGGAATCCCTTGCAAAAACTGGGTGGGGTTTCTGGAGTGAAAGTCCAAGAAAGTGTGTCTTGTCCCATCCATGACTGCAGCTCCCAGGAGTTTCTCACTTTTTTGGTTGCTCTGGATTCTTTACTCTGAATTTATTTTAAGATATTGTTCAGTAACTTGTTCAGTTTATTTTCATTTTTATGGTTGGATCAACATTATTACATTTTAAACCCTAACTGGAAGTTAAAGTCTTCTTATTGTTTAAAACATCTTTCTCCTCTGTGGCCAGTGCCATCACATTTGTAGAATACCTATTTAATATGCAAATAAAACATTTCTACATCTACTCTTATCTTTATACACATTTATGCAGTATAATTCTGTTTAGGGTCTGGATGAAGAACCAGTGCTATAGGAAGACCTTACCAATTTAATTCAAAACTCCTGCTGGGGTGCTATGCAGGGTTCATCACAGGTCATGCAAGTTATTCAGCTTGACTAGTGAAGCATACCACTTTTTTCACTGTGTCAATCATAGGTCCTAAGGCTTCCAGTGTCATCAGCCTCAAGGAGAATTATATGAACACTGGACTGTGAGCAGTGGGAGAGAAGTGAAAGCATGAGTTTCTGCAGAGATGTGAACAGGAATAAAGGTCGGAGCAGTAGCTGTTTAGCAATCTGTTTAGAATTTCTAATTGTCTAGCTCCTTCTGTGGTGCCCACTACCCAGGAAGAGGTAAGGAAAATGACAGTCCCTAATAATGAAGAGTTTCTAGTCTTAAAAATGCAGTGTGACTACGGCCTCTCAACCCCGTCATTGAACTACTCTTTGGATAATTACCTTTCATTTGGATGTTGCTTTCATATCCCTTCTCCTCAAATGCCTCTCTTTCCTAAAACTTAGGAGCTCTCTCTAGGCCCCAAGCCACACAAAATAATGTGTGAGAGTATGTATTTTTGAGGGGGGTTCTAAATGGACTTTATCTTTAGAAATTTTAGAGTTACATAAAAATTGTAAATAAGTACAGTGTTTCCATATACCCTAAACCCTACTATTAACATCTTATGTTATTATGATATTTATTAGAATGAGAAACATATAATTAAATCCACACTGTATTCAGATTTCCTCAGTTTTTACCTAATGTAAAAATTCTGTTCCAGGATCTCCATCTTAGGATACCACATTCTGCTCATTTGTCTTGCCTCTTTAAGGTTTCTATTGGCTATGACAATTTCTCAGACTTTCCTAATTTTTGATAACTTTGGCAGTTTTGAGGACTATTGGTCAGGTATATTTTTGAATATCTTTATTGGAATTTGTTCAATTTTTCTCCACGATTAGACTGGGATTATAGGTCTGGAGGAGGAAGGCCACAATGTTAAAGTGATCTTCTTATTTCATCAAACCAAGGACACGTATTATCAACTTGATTTATCATGACTGTTGTTGACTTGTATTACCTGGATAAGGTAGTGTTTGTCAGGTTTCCCTACTATAAAGTTTTCTTCCTTTTTCTCCTTTATATTCTGTACTCTTTAGAGGGAAGTTACTATGTACCACCGACATTCAAGGTGTTGAGAATTATGATTTTCTTCTTGAGATTTGTCCCTTATCCCTCATTTGTTTATTTACTCAATCATTTTTTAAGATCTGGAGATATTTATCAAAACTTTATTTAATACATGGAGATATTTATTAAAATTTTAGGTTATAATCGAATACTATTTTATATATTTTGTTGCTTAAATTGTTCCAAATTTGGTTATTTGAAGTTTTTCACTTGGTTTCTCTGTTCCTTTGACTTATGTCCATCATTATAGTTTTTAATATTGTTTATAGTTTTTTATACTTCCTTACTTTCTGGCACTGAAAGATGCTCAAACCTCACATTGTATATTTCCTGCCCTGTTCCTAATCAGTAATTTTTGCCGAGGATCCCTGGTTCCTTTTAATGAAGAATGGTATTAAAAACCTGTAAACCAAAATCTAGGTAGATTGTTCATTGCCAGTGGTGTGTTTTATCTACTAGGTACTCTCAGGTGACAGCGCAAGGAATATATAAGTATGTACTATAGATATATTTTTTATATTTTATATGCAAATGTTGCATCTTTATTAAGCTAAACATAAGTTCATATTAATGTCTCCAACTGTAGTCTGTTAACATATGAATAATTCTTGCTTTGTCCTTTTTCTTATCTATAAAATTCCATTCTAACAGTGAGAAAACTGGGTCCCACCATCCACTACACTATAACTGATCAACTCTAGTACACACGTATAATAGTATTAGAATTGCTAAGACATACCTGTACATATATACTATATGGTATGTCATAAAAAACTCAATGCATTTTAAAATATTGAAAAATACAAAGGTTTGTTCTCTGACTACAATGCTATGAAATAGAAATCAATACGATAATGAGAAAAATGCCAAAATATTTGGAAATTAAGCAACTCTGAATTACTCATAGGTCAAAGGAGAAATCACACAGGAAAGTAGAAAATATTTTTAACTGAAGCATAGTGAAAACGAAAGAAAGAAAGAAAGAAAGAAAGAAAGAAAGAAAGAAAGAAAGAGGAAAGAGGGGTGCCTGGGTGGCTCAGTCAGTTAAGCATCTGCCTTCAACTCAGGGTCCTGGGTTTGAGCCCTACATCAGACAAATCTCCCTGAGAGGAGTATGCTTCTCTCTCTCCCTCTGTTCCTCCTCTACCCAAGGTCATGGTCTCTTTTTCTTCTCTCCAAGAAGTCAATAAAATCTTAAAAAAAAAAAAAAAAAGATAGAAAGAAAGGAGGGTAGGAGGGTGAGAGGGAGGGAGGGAAGGAGGGAAGGAAGGAAGGAAAGAAGGAAGAAAGGGAGGAAGGAAGACAGAAAAACTTCCATGCTTTCGGATTGGCTTTGTGTTGGGGATGCTCTTTCAGCACTAACTCCAGCAGGCTATTTACTCTGCTTTAGCCTTCACTTCTTCCTGCTCCAAGACTACAGATCAGACCAGGGTGAAAATTTAGGGTATTTCCAGGTCTTTTCTGAGCATGCATCCTGCCCTGGAAAGCACATGTACTTGGCTTTACAAATAACCCAGCCCTTTTGAATGCCCTAATTTCCCGAAGAAATTCTCTCCCCAACTTCTCCTACCAGGGTTTCAAAACTGCTTTGTTTGCCTCCACTGTAATATTTTGCCAGACATGGCAGCAAATTGTTTGCTTGTTTTAGAATATTTTTGAGGAATGATGAGTGAGTCTCCCATGAGTACATTCTGAGTTAAGAGTAATAAAAACATGTATTTTGTGTCAGTCCTTTGGGCAGCTTTCAAGCATGTCAAAGCAGAGAAATGCAATTCTTTCAAAGCAGGTTCTGTTCTATCTCTCTGGAATGAAGGAATAGTGACCTACAATGGGGTGCAGGCTGCCATGTCTAAGACTGCCACTGAACTGGAAAGGAGAGCGTGGCGAGGGCAAGAAGAAAATGTTCCAACGCTTTCTTATAATTTTAAAATTGCCTTGGTCTGGTTTCAGCATTTGCTTGCTTGCTGTAAACATCTGACAATTTTCTATTATTCTGACAATGTTGATTCTGACAGTTTTTGCTTGATTTTTCCATGTTTCTTTGGAGTGATGGTACTATGAAGTTGCCTCTTCCATCATTTTTGCTGACACCACTCTTGTAGATCTTTTTTTAGTAAGATGGCTATTCAAATCTTTTGCTCATTTTTTAAATTGGATTATTTGTTTTCTTACTCTTGAGTGTTAAGAGTTCTTTGTTTATTTTGGACACCAGTCCTTTATCAGATACATATTTTGCAACTATTTTCTTCTGGTATTTAGCTTATCCCTTTATTCCCTAAAGATGTCTTTCACAGAAAAGAAATTTTAATTTTAATGAAGTTGAACTTATAAATTTTTCTTTAATGGTTCATGCTTTTGGCCTTGAATCTAAATATTCAACACCAAACCAAGATTGGTGATTTTTTTTTTTCTTATGTTATCTTCTAGGATTTGTATAGCTTTTCATTTTACAATTAGGACTATGGTTCATTTAGAGCTAAGTTTTTGAAAAGTGTGAGGTCTTTGTTCAGGTCTACTTTTCTGCATGTTGATGTCCAGTTGTTTCGGTATTATTTGTTGAAAAGAATATTCTTTCTCATTGAATTGTCTCTTCGTTTAAGGCCAATGACTGTATTTTTTATGGGCCTATTTCTGGGGGTCTCTATTTTTTCCATTAATCAGTGCATCTATTCTTTCATCAATAACACAGTCTCTTGATTATTCTAACTTTATAGCAAGTCCAGAATTCAGATAATGTGAGTTCTCTAACTTTGATCTTATTATTGTGTTGAATCTTCTAGATCTTTTGCCTCTCCATATCAATTTTACAACTAGTTTTTTTTTGTCAAATCTATAAATAATTTTCCTGAAGTCTTACTGGGATTGTGGTTAATCTATGATTCAAGATACAAAGATTTGATACCTTAATAATATTGAGTCTTCCAAACTATGAATATGAAATATCTCTATATTTATTTAAAATTTTTATTTCATCTGGATTTTATAGTTTTCCATATATAAATTCTGTACATATCTTATTATATTTCATTTTGGGTTGTGATACTGTAAGTAATGTTTTATTTAAATCTCAAATTCCAAATGCTCATTGCTGGTATATAGGAAAACAATTGAATTTATATATTAAACTTGTATCCTGTGACCATGGTATACTCACTTATTATTTCTGGGAGTCTTGTGTTGATTTTTAAAATTTTCTTCATGAACAATCAAGTTTTATGCTAATAAGAACAGTTTTTTTTTCCTTCCTCTGTATAGCTGTCATATCTTTTTGTTATCTTATTGTACTAGTTCCCAGTATGAAATTGAATAGGAGTGGTGAGAAATTACATATTTACATTTTTCGTATTCTTTGGGGAAAAACATCTAGATTCTCACACTCATGATAAATATGACATTAGTTGTAGAGTTTCTGTAGATGTTCTGTATAAAGTTCAGAAAGTTCTCCTTTATTCTTATTTAGCTGTAAACTTTTACGATGAATGGTATCCTACATCAATTGATATGATCAGTCTAGCTAAAAGCTTATCAATTTTTTTATTTCATTGTTTTTCCTATTTGTGTTTCAATATGAGATATTTCTAGTGGCCTATGTTAATGCTTACTGATCTTTTATTTGGTCATGTCCAGTCTGCAAATGAGCCTATCAAAGGAATTCTTCATTTCTGTTACTGGGTTTTTAGATTGATAGAATTTCCTTTTGATTTTTTTCATAGAATTTTCAACTATCTCTCTTTATTACCAATTCATTCTTGCATACTGTCTACTTTTTTCAGTAGAGACTTTAACCCATTCATCATGATTATTTACATACTCTGTCTGATAATCCCAAACCTGTATTATATCTGAGTCTGGTTAATATGTTGCCTTAGCTTTTCAGAGTGTGTTTTGTTTTGAGTTTTAACATGCCTTGAAATTTTTGTGTTGAAAATTGGACATGATTTATTGGGTAATATGAACCTACATAAATAGAACTTCAGTGTGAGTTTATATGTTAATCTGGCTAGAATTGGTACTGTGTTTAATATTTCTGTATTTGTGTATTTCTTTGGATGCCAAGGACTTCAAATCCTCTTTTCTTTCTTTTTCTTCCTTCTTTTTTTAGTTTTTAATTCTTTTTTTCCTTCTCTTTTTTCTTCTTTCCTTCCTCCTTCTTTCCCTCTCCCCTCCCTCCCTCACTTCCTTCCTTCCTTTTTTCTTTTCATCCATCCTTCCTTCCTTCCTTCCTTCATTCCTTCTTTCCTCTTTCTTTCTCTTTTATTTTCTCTCCTTTTTCTCCTGTTGTCTTTTGACAATTCCTTAAGAATTGCTCCCTACATAAACTTTCTATCTTTTAGTTCATTCAGCTATTATTAAATGTTAATATATTGGAGTCCTCTTGGTATGATGATAAGGTGTGAGGAAGGGTGAGTGTTATATACTCTTCTGTTTAAATATATATATATATATATATATATATATATATATATGTATATATATATATATAAATTTTTAGTGGGCCTGTGTTCCTGGGCTGTGACCTTCACAAGTGATTCTTAGCTTTTATTTTCTTCTCTTTTTAGGTGAGACCAGAAGGCTAGAGAGAAATAGATTCTAGAAAATGACCTTCCTCCAGGTGAAAAAGGCTCGGGTAAAGTCTTTTCCTTGGAAAGTAGGCTTTTGTATGGAGAGTACTCTGGCCATATTTCACAATGATTACTCTCTCCCACTGCCCCCTTTCCCAAAGCCATGAGGGATCTCTCTTGGCTCTTCCCTTTGAGACACAATGTTTCTTCGGGTAAACCTGTGGAACTGCGTGGATCTTCCCTAAAATATCCTTCAGGTGTTCTCATTCTCATGCTAATTCATAATCAGCCAGTAGAAATTCATCAAAGTTACCCTGTATGTGTTCCCAGAAGTATATGTTTTCAGTTGCTTCTGATTAGGTAAGCAGATCTAGCCGTAACTCAGTATTTGCCTATTTTGCTCCAGATTTTGGAGTGGCTATTTGCCCTGCGACCTCAGTTTTCTCCTAAGTTCAAGAAAAGCAGTTGATTTTCAGTTTGTTCAACTTTTTTCTGATTGTAAGGATGGGAGTGATTACTTCAAGCTCTTCAAATGCTTGAGCTAAAACTGGAAGTTAGTATATGTGTTTTTGAGAGATAAGAATAGGACATGCTTTTTGTAGGTTTTTTTTTTTTTTTTTTTTGCTATGGAGTGAGGTTTTAAACAGTCTACATCAGGGAAAGGGTAAAATGATTAGAAATAGTGGTCTACATGGACCAGGGTCTGGAGAAAGACTCCTATTATTTCAGTAGAGATTCATACTTACTAGCTTTCTTTCAATAGTTCGGCAATCTACATTGAATTTATACATCTTCTAACTGCACTACTGAAAAAATTTCTCAGTAAATATCATAAACCTAGAGTTAAGTCAACAATAATCAGAAAGTATACAGTTTTGTTAACTTTCTTGGTTTAAACACATAACTTACCTTTCTAAATCATCTACCTCTCAAAGACAAACAGCCTACAGTATGTTTTCCTTATACTCATTTTAATTTCATGACTATGAGTGCCAAAACATAGAATAAAGATTTTTATTACTGAAAGTGATATATCAGTGAACATAAAGGGAAATGAGTAAGTGGGTTTATTCTAAATTTGGCCTAGTTCTCCCTTGCCCTAAGTGGTCCTTGCTCCAACAACATTACATACTATAAAGGGACCCATAAGAATAGGAGGCTTGCACTTTCCTCATAGCCCATCATGTCATGTTGGGATCCTTCATTTTTCACAGAAGCAAAAGCTGTTTGGGGATTTCTATGGTAATGTTATAAAGATACTCAAAATCTGAATATGCATTTAAGTGCTATGTGGGTGTTCTCCAGGATAGCAGTAGAGTAATGCTCTGCCTATATTCAAATCTTCCTAGCAATGGCAACGTGTGGAGAGGGGAAGAATGTGTGTGTGGGTGGGTGTGCATGTGGGGTCAAGTTCCCAAAGAAAGAAGCTCATATGTTAGAAACTGAGTAAAATGATGTATAAACATATAGGTAAACAAAGAGTTATACCTAATAAATTTATGCTTAATTTAAGGTTTTACATTAAAAATACAAATTTATTTGTTTGCAGAACCTGAAGACTGGTGTGAATCAAATTTGAAAAATGTGTTCACATAATTTTTCACTTAAGTTTTTAGGAAACAAAACTTTAAAAAAATTTTAACCCTCTTTAAAGGCATATCCTAAAGAGAAATTAAAATATATGAAATATATATATATGTATATAAATATATATATGTGTATTTACATATATATACACATATATACATATATATAGTGCATGCACAAATTGATTATATACATACTTTGGTACATATGAATTTAATGATTGGATAATTGAAATTTCCATTCTCATCTTGCTGGCTGTTAGTACACAGGTGAACCTAAATATACTCAAGGTAAAGCATTTCTGATTTTCAAAGAGTGGGAGGGAGTATCGTTAAGCATTGTTAGATGAGTTTTACTAGCTTAGATGGGCAACGTTTTGAACAGTGGAAAAACCTGTGTCATAGGAGAGACATCAAATTATATCTTGATATTCTTTTGATCAATGAATATCAGCTGAAATAAAAAGTTATTTTAAATATAAAATGAGAAGAAATTGATAAAGACATTACAGAATACATAAAAGGTTAGAGGCTTCTAAAAAGGCAAATTATGCATATGACATAATCTGATAAGGGGCTACATATATCCAATATATATAAAAAAGATTTACAACTCAACACCAGAAAAACCTCAAAAAATCCAGTGAAAAAATGGGCAGAGGACCTGAACAGATATTTTCCCAAGGAAGACATACAGATGACCAATAGACATATGAAAGGATGCTCAATATCACTTATCATCAGGGAAAAGCAAATCAAAACCACGGTGAGATATCACCTCACATCAGTCAGAATAGCTAGTATCAAAAAGATAAGAAAAAGCTAGTGTTTGCAAGGATGTGGATAAAAGGGAACCCTTTTGCACTGTTGGTGGGAATGTAAATTTGTGCAGCCACTGTGGAAAGCATTATGGAGGTTCCTCAAAAAATTAGAACTATCATAAGATCCAGTAATTCCACTCCTGGGTATTTACCCCCCAGAAATGAAAATACTAGTTTAAAAAGATACATGCAGGGATGCTTGGGTGGCTCAGTGGGTTAAAGCCTCTGCTTTCAGCTCAGGTCATGGTCCCAGGGTCCTGGGATTGAGCCCCACATCGGACTCTCTGCTCAGCGGGGAGCCTGCTTCCCCCTCTCTCTCTGCCTGTCTCTCTGCTTGCTTGTGATCTCTGTTTGTCAAATAAATAAATAAATAAAATCTTAAAAATAAAAAAGATTGTTTCTGCTAAAAAATAAATAAAATAAAAAGATACATGCACCTGTATGTTTATTGCAGCATTATTTACAATAGCCAAGATACAGAAGCAACTTAAGTGTCCATTGAGAGATGAATAAAGAAGATATATTATATAAATGTATGTACACATATATAGTATATTGTATATACAATATATACATTGTGTATGTATGAGTATACACACACACACACACACACACACACACACACAATGGGATATTACTCAGCCTTAAAAAATGATGAAATCTTACTATTTGCAGCAATGTAGAAGGACCTAGATGGTATTATGCTAAGTGAAATAAGTCAGTCACACACAAATACCATATGATTTCACTTATATGTAGACTCTAAAACACAGTATATATGGACACTCTCTTAAATACAGAGAACAAACTGTCAGTTGCCAGAGGAGAGGTGAGTGGCATATGTGGTAAAATAGGGGATGAAGAGGTACAAACTTCCAGTTTTAGAATAAATAAGTCATGGAGATGAGAAGTACAGCATAGGAAATATAGTAAATAATATTGTAATAATGTTGTGTGGTGAAAAATGGTGATTATAGTAGTGGTAGTGATTGTTGAGAAATGTATAGAATTGTTGAAACACTAAGATGTGCACCTGAAGCTACCATAACATTGTATGTCAATTATACTTCAAAGATAAAAATACACAAATACATAAATATAAAAAAGTCAAATTAATTTCAACATGAAGGCAAAGGTGGCAGCTTTTTAAAAGTACTGATAGTTAAAGAGTACATAGAATAAAAATAGGAAGCAAAGATAACTTCAAAAATATTTTTAATATCCCAAGTATGTGAAAGGATCCTAGAAAGTAGGAGAGAATTTTGATAATTCAGCATATGTTCTTGAGAATTTTAAATATGACAGAAGTTGAAGGAGAGTCTTCCTTTCCTGTCTTGGGTTATTAACCCTAGATCATCTTAACATATTTTTGTTGGAGAAATACATTTAAACAAAGTTTTGCCTACATGCCATATGTTTTAGTCTGGGATTTTGTTTTGTTTTGTTTTGGGTTTTTTGTTTGTTTGTTTTTTTTATAGCTTATTAAGCATGGCCTCAATTGTTAAGTCTTCCCACTTCCATTTTTGTCTCTTTGAGCCTGATCTTAGTAGTGAAATACAACGTGCTTTAATGCAGTATATTAACACAGAGCTTCTGAAATACAGAGTTGCTCAAAAAAACTAAGAGCAGCTTGCTCAAATCAAAACAAAATGTCAAAGGAATCTATCTTGTAAGATTCAAAGCTATTTCTCCATTTCAGACAAGAGCATATTTTCTAATTTTCTTTTGGTTATAGGAGATCATGACTTCATTTTTCACCCAATAATTTTTACTTATTGAAAGGGGAAACGGGGGTGGCATTGGGAGGGGTAATACTGAGGGCAAATGAGAAACTCTAAATAAAATAATGAGGAATTCTATGAAATTTGACCAAATAAAAATCTGTGATTCCACATAGATGGACACTATATATCTTACACCTTCATTTTTCTACCATGCGTGAATAGAACACTCTGATCAATTCCACATTACTTTACCTTTTATAACATCAAGGTGTTGATATCTTATAATATCAAAGGTGTTGATGTCTACTGAAAAAACGTCTATTGAAAACACAAGAATAGTTTTTTTAGCTTGAATATTTTTTTGAAGCTTAAAAGTAGATTAAGACTGGGATGGCAGATATTGAAACCAATGCTACTGACTAGTTTCAACCTTCTCCAACCTTGCTATGCAACCCAAGATTCTTTGAGAGAGAAAGTGGAGACAATTCTTTGCAAAATCTTCAAAATGGACTCACATAATTTGTCCTTTCAAAGTGACAAAAAGGAAAAATTACAGATTGATGATACTTAATCTTTTTAACTCTTTAAAACCATTGGAGCTGGTTTACTGACAACAAAAAGGTTTGGTGTTACTGTTTTTATAGATTCTTATTTCCTCCCTAAAATGAAATAGTTTATTTTTATAGGGCTAAAGTGATTAATTTGATTTAAGAAAATTTTATTTGAATTTTGATGATTTATATTAATATATTTCCTATGATACTAATTTCTAAGTCTAGGCTTTGTTCTTGTTTTTTGAACGATGATTTCAGCAGCTGCCTTTAATGATTTATATAATTGTTCACTAACAATTTTATTTTTTTTTAAGATTTTATTTATTTATTTGACAGAGAGATCACAAGTAGGCAGAGAGGCAGGCAGAGAGAGAGGAGGAAGCAGGCTCCCCACTGAGCAGAGAGTCCTGATGCCCGGCTGGATCCCAGGACTCTGGGATCATGACCTGAGCCGAAGGCAGAGGCTTTAACCCACTGAGCCACCCACGCGCCCCAACAATTTTATTTCTAAGCTGTGATAATGGTTTTCTCTTTGAGCTGAGTTCTTTACCGATCATCTGACTTAAAGTACAATTACTGGAACATTTTAAAAAAAGGATCAAAGGGTATACTTTCTTCACTATAGTGTCTAAATGTTTTTCTTTAGCAGCTTTAATACTTTTAGCATTTTTATAGTTATTGCATTAGCAAACATTTATAGAGTTTCAGCTTTGTGCAGTCATTTTTTTCCCTAGAACTTAGTGTTTTGATAAAAATGAATATAACTTAATTCCTGCCTAGAAGGATTTTGGAATTCTGTGGGCAAAACTGAACTATAGTACTATTAGAGAGTGAATATTATGAGCATTTGTGTGCAAACTAGATTTCTAAATCTGGACAGTAGCATAAGAGTGGTTTATTTATGTGTTTATTGTTCATATTTTATTTTGAGCCGCTGTTTCAAAATTTTCTAATCCTTATGGAAGTTGCAAAGATTGTATTTTGGACATCTGTATATCTTACTTAGGTGCACCAATATAAAATTTTGCCCATTTTGTTTGCTTTATTTCTTCTCTCTCTCTACCCATCTGCCACTTCTGAAGCATTTAAGAATAAATTGGAGAAAGACAAAATAATTCACATAAATAATTCAGCATTTATCTCCTAGAAACATGATCATTCTCCTCATAACCACAACACAATTATCATGCTCAGGGAATTTGACATTGATATAAAATTGTTATCTAATATATAGTCATATTCAACTATCCCTATTTTCTGAATGCTCTTTTTAGCTATTTTTTAATCCAAGATCTAATCAGCAATCACACACTGCATTTCATTGTCACCTCTCTTTAAACCCCTCTGGTCCAGAATAGTACATCAGCCTTTTATTTATCTGTTCAACACTGGCATTTTTGTTGAGTTCAGGCTAGTCATTTCGCTGACCCACTCTTACTTTGGATTTGTCTGATTTCAATTCAGGTTAACCATTTTGAAAGATAATGATATTGTTGTGCTCTCAGTGTGTCACATTTGGGAGTATTATGCATGACTGAAATGCTGTGGTGGGTGTGAATTGTTTAGTGGACAATGTACATGAGCATCAGGAGACCAGAGAGTAAGTAGATTGAAGGGTCATGTTTGATTCAAGAGACAGAATGATGCACATTACTGAGTTATTTGGACCTGTGAGTACTTGGATGTAAAAGATATACTAATGGAACAACAACATTTAAACCAACACTGAAATAGCTAAATGGCTGAAATCCACACAAGCCAAAGTGAAAAGTGTGTTGTAAATTTTATCATCTTTTGAGTTGGGTTAATTTTTTTCTAACTAAACCCATTGAGACAGACTGGACTTTCCTCATCATTGACATCCTAATTCTGGTATTTTGATAAATACAGATACAAGAGTGAGTCAAGACATTTAACACAAATATTTTCTTCTCCTACCTGCTCCCAACATCTCGAAATTGTAGCAAGTTTTTAGATAGAATGGTTCAAACTCAGAACAAACCTGGAAAAAAAAATGGGAATTCTTGTTTTGTACATTTGCTGACCAGAATTTACAAATAATTTGAGAAAATGAAATCCAGTGCTCTAGTAGTGCTCATATTAAAAGCAACATTAATATCAACACAACTAAAAACCAAAGCTAAACCTCTTTGAACTTACAATCCTCTCTACTTCATCCTGATGCCTTTCACACAACTTCTCAGAACAGTTGTCTGTAATTGCTGTCTTCACTCCACTGCCCTACATTCTCTCCTTGCACTACACAGTTCTTTATCCATAGCATTTCTCTAAAACTGTTGTACTTGGAATACTCAGTGACCATCATCAAATGACCAATGGTCATTTCTCTGTCTTCATTTTACCTAACTTTTCAGCAAATGATAGTTGAATATTCCTTCCTATTTGAAATGCATTGTTCTCTTGACTGTTGTGGCGCAATGTTTTATGGTTTTCCTCTTTCCTTATTCACAACTTTTTCCTATACTCCATTTTTGGCTCCTTTCTTTCTGCTTTGGAGTCTGCTACTTCTCTCCACCACTACAGCTATTATTCTACTCCAAACTACCATCATCTCAGCCTTGGATGCCGTGATGGCCTCTTGTGCCAAACATATCCTTTCACTCCCCTAGTTAAATCTCTCAGAAGACAATACATGAAATGTAAAATAAATCCAACCTCCATCAAGAGCTTACCAGATCTAGCACCTTCCACTATACCACCATATTACCACGTATATTCATCAGAGTTCTCCAGAGAAACAACAAACAGAAGGTGATGATGATAGATATAGATAGGTGATAGATAAATAGATACATAGATAATAGATAGGAGATTTATTATAGGAGTTGGCTTATGTGGTCACAGAGGCTGAGAAGTCTCACAGTCTACCATCTGCAAGCTGAAGAACCAGGAAGGTTGGTGGTATTAAGTCACATGCCAAAGGCCTGAGAACAAGGGGAGCTGATAGTGTGAGTCCAGTAATCTGAAGGCCTGAGAAGCAGGAGCTCTGGTATCTGAGGGTAAGAAAGGATGGACATTCCAGCTCAAGAAAAGAAAGAGTGAATCATCCTTTTTGTTTTAAAGGGGGGGTCCTCATTAGATTGGAAGAAGCCTGCTCACATTGATGGAGGCAGTCTTCACTATCTACTGAACCAAATGTTAATTTCTTCTAGAAACACCCTCATAGACACACCTGAGATAATGTTTTACCAGTTATGTGGGTATCTCTTAGGCCAGTCAAGTTGACACATAAAATTAACCATCATGCTAAGCTTACAACACCAATGGCCTTTTTCTTCCCCAACAACTCAAAACTGTTCTAAATCAGAGCCTTCATACAAGCTATTTCTCTGCATCAAATATCCTGCCCAGAGCTTCTCAAAGCCATCTCCTTTTTATAATCCAGGTTTACCTCAACTATTATTTTTTCAGAAAGATCTGCACTGACTACTTAATCTAAAGTACATTTCCGGACCTGTCTTCAATACTTTATATGTAACACTTCATTATATAATAATGAAATAATTATTACAAGTTATTATTATTTATAATATATAACACATATTAGATAATATTATATCTTATATAATATATAATAATATAAATTACTATTATAACAGTAATAAAATAGTTATTAAGATTTTTGTCCCCATCAGGGCAAGTAAGCAGTTTTCCAAAGTGGTAAGATTAGCCAGCAACTGAACTGGGATTCTCTATGAGACAGATTACTGAACACTAACTCCTAACCATTGATAAACTGTTGCTCATAATTGCTATCATCCCCTTTTATTTGTTTATTGTAGCATTTAGACTATCTGAAAAATCTGATGTCTTCCTTATTTATTGTTCACTGCTTATTATTTATTAAATAATCTTCATGACAAATTTTTAAATTTTTTTCAATACCCTACTGTACCACTTAAAATATTCCTGGAACAAAGAAATTGCTAAGAAGGGGACTCATGAGTGCCTGGGTGGCTCAGTGGGTTAAGTCTCTGCCTTTGGCTCAGGTCATGATCTCAGGGTCCTGGGATGGAGCCCTGCATTGGGCTCTCTACTCAGCAGGGAGCCTGCTTCCCCTCTCTCTCTGCCTGCCTTTCTGCCTATTTGTGATCTCTCTGTGTCAAAGAAATAAAATCTTTAAAAAGGGGGGGCACTGGGGAACCTGGGAGACTCAGTGCGTTAAAGCCTCTGCCTTTGGCTCAGGTCATGATCCCAGGGTCCCATGATCCCATGATGGAGGCTTGGGCTCTCTGCTCAGCGGGGAGCCTGCTTCCCTTCCTCTCTCTGCTTGCCTCTCTGCCTACCTGTGATCTCTGTCTGTCAAATAAATAAATAAATCTTAAAAACAACAACAACAACAAAACACTTCCATTAAAAAAAGGGGGGGAGCTGATGAATGGGTCAGAGAATCCATTGACAGGAAGAAACCCCAAATCAAAACATAAAGAAGATCCCTGCTGTCAAGTTTGAAAGTTTCAGGTACGCTGATTGAATGACAAGGACAGGAACCTAGGAGAAACTTTGTGCTTTTGGTTAAAAAAAAAAAAAGTATAATCAGAATGTTTAGCTGGGCCGGCTCCACACTATAACTCAGCTTCATTTCTGCCACAAGAATCTTTCTCCTACTGTAATGCCTGTGAGCATTTGGGCTGACAATTGGGTTAAGTCATTTTCATCTGAAATAGAAAAATGACTTCTAATAATAACACCTTTTATTTGTATAGCATTCTGTATCTTAACATGTTTTTTATATGCAATTTTACTTACTCTTCATAATAACTATCAGAGATAGACTTTATTATCCTCACTTTAGAAATATGAAATGGAGACTTATGCAAATTAAGTCACCTGTTAAACTTGTTGGTATGTGACATATCTGGGACTCGAACTTAGTTCATCTGTTGGCAAGTCCTGTATTTTGTTCTTTTTAATTGTAATAGAACTGCTCCTCTCATGAATAATTTCTTCTTTATTGTTTTTACCTAGGATGTCTCTTCATAATATCATTAGTGAAAGCATGTAGTCAGCTTTTAATTTGTTTTTCTATTTCATTAATTTTGCTCCTGTTCCTAATGAATTTTGGCTAACTTTTTGGTTGCAAAGTCTTGTTAAATGAAATTGATCATATAATAGAATAAATACATTAACTTACATGATTAAAGCATCATTTTAGAGAGTAAATTTGATGGAGCAATCCATTTCTTGAATAATGTACTGAGGCATAATATGGGACTATAAGAAAGTAAAAATTGAATATTTGTTTAAAAAGATAACATGATGTAGTGGATTGCTTGGCAATAAATTTTCTCAAGATATGCATATTTGGGGAACCAAAAATGAAATATTAAAAGCAGAATACTTGGAAAAGCAGGTATAAGATTATATCTTTTGATACAAAAACTGTGATTAATAGAATGCTATTCAAAGCTAAGGAATTAGACAAAGACTTTTAAAGTGGAGCCATACATATTAAAATTTTATGATACAAAGATTTGCTGATTTTCAGTCCCCAGTTTAAATGAAAGACCCTCTTTGCTTGAACAATAGTGATTGCATCAGCAAATGAAATCTGCACATCTTTCTGCATCTTGTCCCAAGGTGACTGTGTCTATACTATGCACCACTTAATTCCGTGTTATGGGCATCATGATAACATAAGAGTAAGTATAGGAGTAGAATATAGAGTTTTAATTCAGGCAAACCTGAGTTAATTTGAAAACCATTTCTGTCTTTCAAGTTCACTGACTCTGAACCAGTTCCTTAACTTCACTGAGCCTGTTTCCATTCATAAAATGGAGATCATAATACCATTTCAAATGATTCCTGTGAGATTGAATTAAATAATGAAAGTGGCATGTACTGTGCTTGGAATAGTAAGTGTTCTATCAAAGAAAACCAAGTCAGCTCTCCTTGTCCACCAACTGCAATATATCACCATAAACTAAGATGGGCTTTCTGGTCAGGAAAGCACTGAATTTAAAAGTTAAAAAAGAGGTTTTCATCTGTCTATTTACCTATCATCTATTGTTCCGTATCTCTGTTACTGTATTTATCATCTCTCTATGTAACTTCTTGTAATAATGGAAACTTCTTTCAAATGAAATTTTAATTAAAATACTAGTATGTAAAAACAGTATAAATACTCTCGTTGACAACTGGTTTTCTCAGAAACTGCTCCACAGACCTGCATGGCACTGTGGGACACAGTTTGAAAATCACTGAGCTAAATAAGCTTTATAGGCCCTGCATCCATCACAAAAGAGCAAACTTTGCAAATTTAGTTTTTCAGATTTCTTCTTGTGGATACTACTGACTTCACAGTATCAACAATGGCTCAAATTTTATTGGCCTAGTCACCCAACATTTTAACAAAGGATCTTGATACTCTCTCCAAATGATTTTTTTGTGGACATCCGGGAATAAATTATATCTGATAATTGCACGGGTATTCTATTTTTTAAATAATAAATCACATTACTATATATATAGTTAACAATACTGCATTATATATTTGAAGGTTGTTAAGAGTAGATCTCTAAAGTTCTCATCACAAGAAACAAAACTGCAACTGTGTGGTGATGGTAAACTCATGTGGTAATCATTTTGCAATATATACATATATCAAATCATAATGTTGTACAACTTAAGGTTACACAGTGTTATATATCAATCATATCTCAATAAGACTGGAAAAATAATAAAATAAGAAATCTATAGAGTTTCATTCCACATAACACCTTAATGTTTCCTAGCTGCTTTAGACTACTCTGCTTCTGTTTAAGAAACATTTTATGGCTTTTGGTGGGGAGGTGAAGATAATGCCTAGAACAAAGACATCATTGCTTTGGTAAAATCTATGTTTTTAAGTCCCCTGAAGCGAAAGTTAGACTTTGTCGAGAGAGAAAAGACTTTTCTTAAAGTTAGGTTTTTCTTAAAGTTAGGTTTGGTATTAATAGCCAGTTCTAAATACATGTATCATAGAGTTATAATGATCAATGAATAGGAAGAACAAGGCTTTAGTCTAGAGGAATTCCCTGGTAGAAAGGATTAGGAAGAGAGAAGAGAGATAGCAATCCTAAAGATATATGTGTAGAAACATTCAGATTAGGTACAGTGTCCCATTTCCATGGATGTATCCTTGGGACGCTACAAACTTTCTAAGGAAATCTGTGTTCATCATGGCTTCATGGCCCCTATGGCATGAAGAGTAGAGAACCCATTTCTAATGGTTTGAATTTCTAACAGGTGAGTCTAGGTGGTATCTCTTGGAAAACTCTGGAACTCCTCAGAATGGTGCAGTGAAGATGGTCCAGAGTTCCTGCACTTTTTTGGTGTTTTAGAAGTGTGAAGAAAGCCAATCAACAAGAAATTTGGGTTTTGGGTCAGGAGGACATCAAGTGAGGGCACTTCCAACTGGAGAAAATGGCAAGGTCCGTGGTTATGAAAATAAGCATAAGTGTGGAATGTTAGGTGAGCCAGGCTATATACCAGAAAATGGAGCACAGACAGACACTGGAGTTTGTGGGCCAAGGGGAATGAAGTATCTCACCTGAAGGTTATCATGGAATCCATGTCCCTTCCTTGACTTTTAGAATGCACAATATCTTGAAGAGAAGGATAATAGCAAGGAATGAAATTAAGGGCAAAAAAGTTTCGAGATGGACTGAATGTTTTCCTCCTAGTTCCTGAACTGTGAGGTAGACAATGTCTTGATTATTTCTGACAAATCACTTGACCATATTGAATATTTTGGAATAGGACAGGGTAAATGATTTGCTGAGGGCAACCTGAAGCTAAGAAGTTGTACCCTTTTCAGGAAGTAGAGAAAGTTATATTTAAAAAAAAAATCTGAGACAAAGTATGTAAAGTTTTGTTACACTGTACTCATGAACTCACCTTCTCATCTTATGCTTTGCTAACACAATGTTCTCCTATTGGGGATCAGCATTGCCTAGATAGAAATCAGTCTCCCACTAGTCACCAATGTGGAACCAACCAACACAGTCACTCACTAAGTGAGAGTCAATCCTAGCATAAAGCTGTTAGGGGGTTCTTTAGCACTGTGGAGAGGAAGAAATACCTTTTTTTCAGGTTACATTTAGATGAAAGGGTCTTATGGTAAGGGTGTTCAAGCACAAAGTATTCATGCACAAAGAATGTATTGAAACTACTCCTTTAAATTTTCTTAATCACAGCCCTATTGTTTTCTCCTTAGGACCTGGGCATGAATCCATTAATCTACAAGATGAATTTAAGCGATGGCCACCACATTCAGTGCTATTATGTCTCTCGAATAACCAAACTTCCTGGATAACATTCATTATGCCTACCTTTTCTTCCCCCAAGATGAGTTTATCCTGAGGGTGTCCTTTAGAGTTCTGAAACCATCTTGCAAGTTAGTTAGACATGGAACCTACTTAGACTCAAGTAGTTCCATTCCATTCAATCTGCATGACAGTGGTATCATGGTATATGAAGAAGAGCCCTGGACATTGAATCCGAGAACCCACACTTCTTCCATGATCTTCTATCTATGAGCAGTGTGACACCTGAAAAATCATCTATCTCTGAGCCTCAGTGCTTTCATATAAAAGGCATAATTACAATGCCCTCCATTCCTTATAGATTTGATGAAATAACATGATCACAAATTACGTGAACACACTTTGCAAAGTGATATACACATAGGAATTTTTTTTTTGTTTTTAATAACTGACCTTAGCTCACGGCATCCATCCCTCATATGTGATCAGAAGTCATGGCCAAAGCAAACAGATGCTCTTCCTAAGGACTGATAGAGTTTACCATATTTTATCAGATCAAAAAATGTGTATGCTTTTAATACAATTCACATCTAATTCAATTTTATAACAGGTGATTTTTTTCTTCTACTTCCCAAATTTTGGTTCTTCCACTTCAACTTCTGTAAACATTCCACAGTAAGTAGGAACAAAAGAAAATATCTTTGTTGTGGCTTCAAACAGATAATTATTCTAAATATGTTTCCCCTGCAATATGAACATTCATGAGAAACAAGACTACTGAAATCCAGCTAAGCATTGTGATAGCTTTTTAAAAGTAATATTACTAGGCAGTATTATAGTGAGTCTTAGTTCTGCTTGGAATACTACATTTGCATGGGGTTTTTCTATTGAAATGGAATGTGTGCACATTACAATTTTTTTCTACATTAAACAACAGAACATTCTGCCTCATTTTCATCTGCTTCACATCCCATCTATACACAGAGATTCTATTGACTTAAGAAAAGAATAACCCATAAGGTACTGCATTAGATGAACTTTGCCAAGATAGGCCTAAACATTAAAAGACACTACTTAAGTGTTTCTTTGCTACTGTGTCTATCCTGTAATGTTTATTAGTAAAGAAAGGGTTTTGGCATAAACCATGAAGTTTTCAACCCATTCCTAAGAAGAGACATTTCCTATCTGTAAACTGGTTAGCTTCATCAATTTCAAGGTGAGTTATAAAATTGCTAGATATAATCAGTTTATTCTGATATTTTGACAACATCATTGCACATACAGAAAGCTCATTTGCTTACATTCAAAATGTCAAAATTGCCACTATTGGGGGTATGGTAGATTAAAAAATAAAAGCCATAGTCATGACTTTCTCTATATGTCCTTAGTCCTGACTTTGTAGCTCCTCTCCTCAAGAGATGGAGACTTTTTCCCCTCCTCTTAAATCTGGACTGGCTTTGTGGCTAACTTTGGCCAGTAATCTGAAGCAGGAATGATGTGCCATTTCCAAGCCTAGTCCTCAAAAGAGATTGAGCATTTCTGCTCACTACCTTGGAGCACTACCCAACTAACATGTGAATAAGTTGTGAATGCTGGAGAATGAGAGGCAATGGGGAGTACAGCTGAGTTAACTTAGCTTAGATCGTGTTGGACCAGCCAGTTCCCAGTTGACCCACGAGCTGACTGATGTTGGATCACTGAGCCTAGCCAAGACCAGTAGACCTGACAAATCAACCAACTCACAGACTCATGAGCTACATAAAGTACTTGTTATAAACCACTGAATTTTGGGATATTTTATTATGCAGCAAAAGATAACTGAATAGAAGGACCAGTACTTTATCTAGGTTAAGTGATTCCTCATAATCCCAAAACCATGACTGAAATTTCATTTTCTATAGGAAAGTTATTAAAGTCGAGAAAAAACTGTGAAGATTTGGCAAATTCAGGTATGAGAAAATAGCAATAAGGATGGTAATTTATTTATTCACTTTGAAACTAGTCAATATTAAAATGGCAATTAAACTGATTTATGTTAGCTTATGAAATAATATGACATGACAGGAAAAGAGCAGGGTGAAAAGCTGACCCGTTTTTGCACAATATTATCTTTGCACACTATATTGTTAAGAGATAGGAATACTCTTAAAATGAATCTTTCATCTTTGATGTAACATGTCCACTTAGAACTTTGGCCTATTGGTTTGGATTAAAATGCAAAATGTCATATTTTACCTAAGCACATGGATGTGCTTTCAAACGCTCATGCCATTAAGTAGGTGGCTCAGATGGCCGATGGAAAATTGCAAATGTTCTGTTCCATGAGTGCTTCCTCCCTTAGTTTGCTGAAGACAAAGTCTCAGTGTACAAGTCTGCGAGTTTATAAAAGGATCAGTGAATTACAATAATTTTTAGAGAAAATTATCTAATAGTCTATAGAATCTGCACTATACATGTCTCTTATCGTCACATGACTATGTATGAACAGATAATGACGTGGTTGTTGATTATGATAACGTTAGTTGATTTTGATAACGATGCCATACATTCTTACACAAGAAGGAATGAAAATTTGGCTGTTAAATTTGACACTAATGAAACCATTGCAGTCATGGTTCACAAATCCTGGTGATTTGAAGGGGGAAAAAAAGTTACTAACAATCCCTTCATTGCCTTGGAACTTTCTTAACATAATTGATCTCCTGTATAAAACTGGCTCTCTGAGGAGCTGATGAAGAGCAATTGCATCTAGTTATATTCTCATGAGCTAGTATCAAGAATTCACTTTTTTTTTTTTTTAAAGTCATTATTGCCTGAAAGCTATTCCTTGAGAGCTTGCACATAATGGCTCATTTGCAATAGGTTTGGGAGAAGGGGGGCTTTGTGAGACTTCTCTTCTCATCAGATATTTGAGTCCATTGTGATCTTTTTTTCTCAGTTGATGGATATTATGAGAGCCTGAGTGAAAGGACTAACAGAACAACCCCTAAAAATACCTTTTGTCTATGAAAAGACATCCTGATGTGAAAACAAGATAGTGAATGCCAAGAATAAAATGTGCTTAAATTAGGCTATCTCTTGATGAAGCAAAGATCATCTGACTGTACAGTATTGTGAAGTGCATCAATGACTAATGAGAATTTAAATATAGTTTCATTTTCCAAAAATATATGGCAGTGGTTCTCAGCAGGGGATGATTTTGCCCTTGCAGAGCACATTTGGAAACATTTGGAAGCAGTTTTCATTGTCATGAGTTGTAGGTGCTACTGGATCTAATGGGTAAAGGCCATTAGATTAAGTGCTGCTCAACACCTGACCATGCAGAGGACAGCCCCTACAACAGTTATGTAGTCCAAAATGCCAATAGTACTACTGTTGAGAAATCCCAGTTTAGAACATACATTCTTGTTCAATGCAAATTCCACATCTTCATTCTAGCCTGATAGACTTCCACATTCTGAGGAGGAAATATTATGCAGTGCTAAGAGTGGGCTCAAGAATCAAGCTTTCTGTTTTCAAACTAGTTATATTAGTTATAATGTGTATGACCTTGGACAGGTTATTTATCCTCTCTACCCCTTAGTTTTCTAATCTGCTATATCTGAATGATAATAATGACTAATGACTATTTCATAGAGGTATTGTGATAATAAAATAATTTTGAGTCAAATGAATAAAAGTGCCTGGTACATAATGACCGCTCAGAAAATAGTCATTGTTATTATTATATTCAAATAATAAAAGTTGGTGAAATGTATAAATAACTCTGCAGTAGATATTTGTATCGTAATTGAACTTATTTCTCTATGAGGGTTCAAAGTGAACTTCAGAAGTAATAATGATGATGAACAATTGTCTATTTATTTTACATATTCAATGGCAAATGTTACTTGAGTTCACTTTTTAAAGATAACTAAATTTTTATTGTTACACAGAAGTATAATTACACAAGCAAACATTGTGAAGATTACTGCAAATCTTTTTTTGGGAGTTAAGAGGGTAACAAAGAAATATGTAACAATAAGTATATGGGTTTGGTTTAATAAGAATTTATTAACTTCTCCATAGGAGACTGGATGCTTTTTGGAAAAGATGGAGGATTTTTCAGTTTCTGGGCTCTTGTCTTTGCTTGAGAGAGCTCTGGCGAAGGCAGAGCTGTGCTTGGAGAGAACCCTTGAGCACAGGCAGTGTTGGGGACATTGAACTGTATGGCTGATGTCTGTGGAGAAATTTCTACAAGAACTGGGTGTTGTTCTAACAAAGCATATACAACATGTGGCATTAGCTTTGGATCCTGATGGTGGCAAAGTAAGTGTTAGAGGAGTCTGTAGAAATGGTGACCCATGTGCGGCAGAACATTTGATAACACTGTTTCCCTGTGATACCATAGAAAACAAGCAATATAGTTAATAAACTTGTGGCTTTAAGTGCAAAGGGTGAGGGATGAATAGTACTTGCTAGAGTGCCTTGGTTGCAGTTGATTGCGTTTAAAAAGAATCTCAATAGACACCTGTGGAATGAATGAATGAGTCCTTACCATTACTCTTTTGTTCAAATTCATAATCTTCATATGAAGTATTGTCTGCTTCCTAGTTAGTCTCTTCACTATTAATCTTATTTCTATTAATAATCTAATTTCCTTTACACTCAGAGAAAATAATCTATGAAATATGCCAATTATTGCTTCATATCAAATGCTTCAGTAAATATTATATATAGTACTCTTTAGAAAGTCATACTATAACTTGGCCTCTGCTTACCTTTCCTATTTTCCACTGTTTTCCCACATGGGATCCACCCTTCAGATATAATAGACTCCTTTGTTTCCACAGCTCCGTGTCTATACATGAGAAATTTCCATAGCTTGAAATTGCCCTCCTCAGTTTTACATAAAAGATAGTAGCTACTCACGCTCCACAAATAAGTGAAACCATAAGAAATAACACGGAGGACATGGGGAGATAGTGAGGAGAAGGGAAGAGATGAACCATGAGAGACTATGGACTCTGAAAAACAATCTGAGGGTTTTGAAGGGGCGGGGGGTGGGAAGGTGGGTGAGCCTGGTGGTGGGTATTATGGAGGGCACGTATTGCATGGAGCACTGGGTGTGGTCCGTAAACAATGAATTCTTGTACACTGAAAAGAAATTTAAAAAATTAAAAATTAAAAAAAGATAGTAGCCACTTAATAAATACTTGGAGACTTAAATAATGACTTAATATATGCAAATAAAGCTCAAAAGAGGAAACTATTATAATCATTAAAAATATCAGTGAAGCCACAGAAAAATTACCATTTAAAATATATTTTATCACTTAGGATCTTGTTAAAATGCAGATGTGTTGTGGTGAGCACTGTGTATTGTGCAACACTGATGAATTACAGACCTGTACTCCTGAAACAAATAATTTATTATATATCAATAATAAAAATAAATAAAATAATAAAAATAAATAAATAAAATTAAAATATTCACACTTTGTAATTCTCTGGTATTTGATTTGTTTTGTTTTGGTTTGGCTGGTCTTAAAATCCTTTAAAAATGTAAAAGTCATTCTAGCTCACAGATTGTAGTTTGTCAACTCTGATATAAACTTCTATTTACTAATTTGGAAAACAGACAAGTAAAAACATTTTGATATGTATTTTAAAAGTGTGTGTAGGGGCGCCCGGGTGGCTCAGTGGGTTAAAGCCTCTGCCTTCGGCTCAGGTCATGATCTCAGGGTCCTGGAATCAAGCCCCGCATCAGGCTCTCTGCTCCGTGGAGAGCCTGCTTTCTCCTCTCTCTCTGCCTGCCTCTCTACCTACTTGTGATCTCTGTCTGTCAAATAAATAAATAAAATTAAAAAAAATAATAAAAGTGTGTGTAGTGTTGCTTTGTTTCCTGGAAGATTGCAAGTGTGTGTTGTTAAAAAAAAAATGCAGATTCTGATTCAGTAGACCTGGAACAGGGATGAGATGAATTTCCAGTTATAAGTCTCAGGGGTTAAGAGCTGTTAGTCCACAGATCACTTTTTGGTTAACAAAGTCTTAACAATAGAACTTCCCATAAAAGTAGGAAGAGAATATAGATAAAGGAGCAACATTAACAAAAGCACTGAGATAGAAAATTATTAGTTGTATTAGCCGTAGTGGGTTATGTCTATTTTGTGGTCACCTAAGATATCTAGAGGGGAATTTTAAACAATGATGCTGGAAGGATAAGACATGGCCATATTATAAAAGATCTTGAAAACCACAGTGAGAAATGTGTTCCTAGTTAAGCTGCAGGGACAAGTAATTAACACTTTTTTCTTCTTTAATGAGTAATGGAACTAGAGCTGTAATGTGTATGTGTGTGTGCGGGAGAAGTTACTTTGGTTATCTGGATTGTGAAGAAAGAAGACAAATAAAGAGAATTTGGGCCTAATCTCAAAGGTAAATTGGACCTAACAGTGCCAGAGGGACGAGTTGCTGAAATTCAGTACTGATGGTTAGTACCGCAAGAGTATTTTCAAGTCACTGCAATGCAATCTGTGAAGCCAATGTCACACTTCCCCTCCCTGTCTGTCATGAATTTGGATTCAATAAAATACCAGTTTGGTTTAAATTTGGTTTTGAAAAATAGCATACATTGTTTTTGTACCTGTTTCATAGAGAAATATCTGGATTTAGTTCCTGCTTGGCCTACTTGGCTGAATTAGAAACAAACAGGCATATAAACAAACAAACCAGCATAAAACCTAATTCAGTTAATGGCCTGGTAAACAGTGTTAACAATTGCTTTGGTTAGGAGTAAAGAGCTCAACAAATCTATTGAGTTTATTTCAGCTTTTAATTTACTTTTTGGTTGAATCATTGAATGCAAATGCTGGATGGAACATCCAGAATGGATTTGGAAGCATTCAAGTACACAATGCTAAACTCCAAAATCTCTGGACTGAGACTGGTTAACTTGTGGGAGCTTATCTAGTGGCTATGGTTCAGCAGGGAAATCCCAGTGGTGTCGTGATTCAATATGTGTATGCCCATCAGGAAAGATGCTCACTAGAATTTGCTTAAGCTGTGTGGGTTGGCAAATGAAGGGAACCTGAGGGGCTGGCATCAAACAGTATCCTACACCCCCCACCTTGTACTGTTTATTTGCAAAGTAAATCAAATTACTTTTCGAATGCAGCTAAAGCCAAACTTATCTATTTGGTGATTCTCTGAAAACTTCTTCAATAGGAAAAACCGACTGTGGAAATCACCTTTACAAGGTTGTTTGCTTTGTTGCAGGAAGACAAAGATTAACAGATTTTATATGTACATGTGGACATTAGTTGGACCTGATACTGAAAACAGAATCAGGATGCATACAGTTGATTGCTATAGACCAAATGTTGATGTCCACTGCAAAAATTATGTGTGGAAGCCTAATATCCAGTGTGATGGTATTTAGAGATGGAGCCTTTGGAAGGTGATTAGCTCATGAGGCTAGAGACCTAATGAATGGGATTAGTGCCATACAAGCAACAGTTTTTTGGCTATGTCTTCCCAGGTAAGAGAAACAAAAGCAAAAATTAGCTATTGTACTATATCAAATTAAAAAAGCTTTTGCACAGTAAAGGAAATCATCAAATGAAAATGAAATGGCAACCTACTAAATAGGAGAAGATATTTGCAAATAGTATCCAATAAGAGGATAATATCCAATATGAAAAGAACCCATACAATACAACACCAAAAAAAATCTAATTAAACAATGAGCAGAGGACCTGAATACGTATTTTTCCAAAGAGGATATACAAATGGCCAACAGACACATGAAAAGAGGCTCAGACTCACTAATCATCAGGGAATTACAAATCAAAACCACAATGAGGTTATCACATCAAACCAGTCAGAATGGGTAGTATCAAAAAGATAAGAGATTACAATTGTTGGTGAGGAAGTAGACGAAAGAGAACCCTCAATGCACTTTGGTGGAAATGTAAATTGGCATAGCCACTGGGAAGCAGTAAGAAAGTCCCTCAAAAAATTAAAGATAGGGGGTGCCTGGGTGGCTTAGTGGGTTAAACATCCTGACTCTTGATTTCAGCTCAGGTCATTATCTCAGAGTGGTGAAATTGAACCCTGCATGGGGCTCTGCTCTGCGGGGAATCTGCTTGAGACTCTCTCTCTCCTCTCCCTCTGCCCCCCTCCATGCTCTCTTGTGCCCTCTCTCTCTTTCTAAAAATAAATAATTTTTTTTTTTAAATTAAAAATAGACATACCATATATCCATTAATTCCACTGCTGGGTATCTATCTTAAGAAAATGAAAATACTAATTTGAAAAGCTATATGTACCCCTGTGTTTATTGCAGCATTATGTACAATAGCCAAGATATGGAAACAACCTAAGTGTTCATCCATAGATGAATGGATGAAGGAGGTGTGGTGTCTGTATACAATAGGATATTATTCAGCTGTGAAAAAAGTGAGATCTGTATATGATTTCTTCATCTGTAAAATGGAAATGATAAAATTTTGTTGAAAGCACCAGAGAGGGAGGATTGGAGATAGAGTTACATAATGTGCTAGTATAGTTCCTGATGCACAGAAGCTATTCAATAAATGTTATCTCTTATTAAGATATAATCCTCAGGAGCGCCTTGGTGGCTCAGTGGATTAAGCCTCTACCTTAGGCTCAGGTCATGATCTCAGGGTCCTGGGATCAAGCCCTGCATCAGCCTCTCTGCTCAGCAGGGAGCCTGCATCCCCCTCTCTGCTTGCTTCTCTGCCTGCTTGTGATCTCTGTCTGTCTAATAAATAAATAAAATCTTTAAAAAAAAAGATATAATCTTTATACCAGCAGTACTCAACATGACTAAGTCACTAATCCATATCCAGAACGGCATTAAAAAAAAACAACAAAAACAAAAACCATTTTGACCTTTCTTTCTTTCTTTCTTTTTTTTTTCTTAGTTTGTTTGAAGATACTGAGAGCTAAGTTGGAGTGGGAAAGTTGAAAGCTATGAAGGGAAGAAGGAATATAAACCTTTGAATCAGGGAGTGTTGTGAGCTCTCAGGAGACAAAAAAATAAATCCTGAAGATGATGGACAAAAATGCTTCCTTCTTGCTGGAGATGAGTAAAAGCATCTCACGTTTTAAATGCCTTTCAGTGGGAAAAACAAAATAAGAAGCAGTAAATATACTACTTAAACCATACCTACAAGTCAGCATAATGACTTTTGAAAGTTTATGCCAAATTTATAGGGGGAAAAAAAAAAAGCATGGCTAAGAGATCCTTTAAGCTTTTCTAAGGTACCAGGACCATCTCCCCATACATACTCTTCTAAATTCTAAGAAGATAAAGCAAAATCTCTTTTAATTGAATGTATGATGCCTCTTCTAGCTAAGTGAATACTTAGTTTTAGATCAAATTTCTGATAAAGTAGTTAGTTATATGTTATACTTCTGTAGGTTTTCTTCTTCTACATTATATAATACTGCATTGATATTTACTTTATATGGTGCTTTATTTTATCTGATGATTTATTTTTAATGATACTCTAGCATCATTTTGATTATTTATGTGATTATAGACTTGTATGGGTTTTTATGTCTTTGCCTTTATGACATGTTTGTTCAGGCTAAGATTTACTCAATGCTGAAATCTCAGTTAGGAACACAATACCCAATTATAATGCTTTTATTTTATGACTTGGTTTCTAGGAGCACATTACAGTGAGAAGCACGAAATGGATTTTCCTGAAACATAAAAGCAAAAAACATAAACAAGCAAACAAACAAAAATCTATGAGAAACAAATGGCATCTGACTTCTACAGAAAGTGACACTTTCATAGGTAATTGCAGTGTAAATTATACAACAAGGTTATTAAAGAGTAAATGTGTGAACTTAGGCTATTTCTTGATCCTGTATTTTCAAGTTTGCTCATAATTTGATATGATCAGTGGTTTCATTTATAACAATCTGTTATTAAAACTGATACTGATTCTTTCTTGTAATCACATTCTAAATTCAATATTAAAATGATGGAATTGAAGTACTTTAATTTTAAATTTGTGATCATGCTTTTTTCTGACATATAAGTTAGAAGAAAAAAACCCAAATATAGAAATCTTTAAATTGTAAAACATGTAAGCATTTGGAAAAATATAATAAAAATGATGAAATCATTCCATCTATATCTTGAGTTTTTAGATTAAATTAAAATTAAATAGATTCAAGATATGTTTAGAAAAGGTATTATGTTATTTGAGAATAATTTAATTAAAGAAGTGCCTGATTTATAAATTGAAATAATCAATGATAACTTAAAAAATATTTCAGACATTTGGAATCTGAAGAGGAATTTTTTTTCCCAAATGTTTTCCCTCATGCTGATTTGACATTAAATTCTGCATCACTTCCAACTGTTCATATCATAGAAAATAGAATATTATGGGCATAAATACTTTTTCAATGTATGAAAAAAGCATTTTTACTTTTTTTTTCAAGTTTCACAAAATAAATCTGTTTTTATCCATAAGACAGAGTTTTACTGGCTTTAGCGTGTCCACAAAGCCTTTGTTCAGGATAAACATACCTGAAAAAGCAAGATATAAATATTTTGATAGAAAAATTAGGAGATTTCTGCACTTGAGATTAGATTTCTGGCAGTATGGCATAGTATATAGCAAAAATAACCCTCTCTGAAAACAACAAGAACACGTTGTTAAAATATATCACTGAATTGAGAAGAGAGTAACTGTAAAGATCTAAAGCACTGTGAAAATAGAGATCTTGAAAGATACATATTTGAATGTCAAAGATCACTTTTCATTGCAAGTTTTCTGTCAAATCTTATGGTTCACAAGCTTCGATTTTAAAACTAGAGGCTATGGAGTTATGATAGGATAGGCTGGACGTAAAGACTAAGAGATCCTCTCATGGAAAGAAGATCTAAAAGGGCCATTCCATCCACAGTAAATGAAAAATGCATCTACTCACCTTTTCATGTGACAACATGGATGAACCCGGTGGGCATTACACTAAGTGAAATGAGTTAGAGAAAGAAAAATCCTGCATGGCATCACTTATATGTGGAATTTAAAAAGAAAGAAAGAAAGAAAGAAAGAAAAGGAAAGAAAGAAAGAAAGAAGGAAAGGAAAGAGAAGAAAAGGAAAAAGGAGAAAAAGAGAAAAGAAAAGGAAAAGAAAAGAAAAAGAAACAGTAGAAAAGTCATTGATAAGGGCTAGGGCTTGAGGAAGGAGGGAGAGGCTGGTAAACAGGCACAAACTTTCAGTGATGAGATAAACTAAGATTGAGAATTTAATATGACATGGTGACTATAGTTAAAAACACTGTATTGTAGAATTAAAATTTGCAAAGAGAGTTAAACTTAAATGTTCTCACTAAAAAAAGAAAATAGGTAAATCATGTAAGGTAATGGATGTGTTAACTAATTTAATAGGGAAAATCCTTTTACAATATATATATGTAAATCAAATCATCATGCTGTGCACTTTAAATATATAATTTTACTTATTAATTATACCTCAGTAAGACTGAAAATAAAATAACATTGCAGTTAATTTCAGATTAACTAATGCTCTGTGTCATAAACATAATTTTTACATCTTTATAAATGAAAATGACCATTTTTACTCTCTTTGGGTAAAGAGGAACATCAGCAATATGAGAGCTTTTTTCCCCCAATGAATGGTGATGAATTTCTGATGCATCCATTTCTTTCAGCTAGAAATCATGTAAAGATGGGATTCTTTTATAGTATGCTATAGTGCTCCATGGTAAAATAAAATTGCCTTCAGTGAAATTAAATCTTGATCTACTTATCCCCTACTCATAAATATTTTGGTTTCCAAATACAATAAATGAAGAAAGGGTATTGGGTCTCTCAAAACACATTCTAATCCTTTTCTTTCTTTTTTTTTCCCCCCAAGAATGCAGAGTTTCTTTGTGGCTAGAGTTCCAGATGTAATTTAGGCCTGGCAAATCAGATATATTAATACAATATGTTGGTTTGGATCTGAGTTATGAAGGAAAAAAACTATGTTTGCGACATCCAATTGTTGGCATGGGTCATGACAGTGAGCCTCTTAGGGGTTCTGTGCTACTGTAGAATTTAAACTCATTTTTGGAAGTCTATCCAAGAGTATTTCTTCAGCTCTCTCAACAATTCTATGAACTGTGTCTATACTTATTTATAGACTTTTGCACCTTCCAAAGAGTGGAATTTCTTGTTTGTAATGTCTTATATAATAGAGATGCATCAAGAGGATATATCTGATTTCTTGAAGCTACAAATTAAACATAAAATTAAATGCAGTAAGAGTTTATTCAAGATGAAAATAAGTTGGTTTCCTAATGATTTAGACATTTCTATTTAATTACATGGACTGGCTTATATATAATTTCATCAAATAAAATAAGTTATTTTAATATAAACAACCTATGTGGAAATCTACTTGCATGGTTACATACTTATGTTACCTGAGAATTGGAGGTGAAGGTTAGTTTCATTAACTTTGGTAATAACTGGGGCACCTGGATGGCTCAGTGGGTTAAGCCTCTGACTTCGGCTCAGGTCATGATCTCAGGGTCCTGGGATTGAGCCCTGCATCGGGCTCAGTGGGGAGCCTGCTTCCTCATCTCTCTCTGCCTGCCTCTCTGCCTACTTGTGATCTCTGTCTGTCAAATAAATAAATAAAATCTTAAAAAAAAAACTTTAGTAATAATTATAAGAAATAAACACTTTTAATGTATTACTGGACCTTGGACTTTTCTCAGTGTGAAATGATTTTTTTTCCTTATGAATGTGAATGGCTAATTCAATATGTTGGTTTATGCTGCCTATTGTCATAATGCTATTCTAAAAATATTCTGCTTAAGTAAGTTCAACTTTTAGTTACTGGCCGCCTTTCTTTGTCTTTGAAAATTTTGATGATTCATCCTATTCGCTGAGCTACAGTGATAGTGTCAGAAAGAAAAAGAGAAATTAATGTTGATAGATGTTTGTGACATTTATACCACACCTAAGATGTAGATGATCACCATGCTAAGTATAGCAAGTTTTTTCTGTTTCTGTATGAGTTGTTTACGTGTATAGGTTTATCTTTTTCTAAGCCATCCCATCATCAATTGCCTGTTATTATCTTCATACAGGGAAGTGTATGTTCACAGCAGGAATGTTATCACAGTTGGACTAAAATATTTATTGTTAGTGATGCAAAGAAATAGAATGTAAGGTAAATTTAGCTCAACAGAATGATGACCTTTTCTCAATGATCTGCATATTCTTGTTTCTTATTGCAACATCCAAACCAGTATGTAATTTCCCAGAAATCTGTGCAGATATCTGAAGAAGTGTACAGCTCAGGATTTCAAGTGTTGTATTAGATTAGCATCCAAAAACTTAGTTTATTTAATTGTGTTTGTGCATTGTACTTATTAGAACAATTAGAATCTTGGCATGTATAAAACGAGGATCAAAAAAAACCCTACATAGGGTGTATTTTGTTAGTAAAAAGGTTGAAAGAATTTATAACTGATCTTCATTTTTTTCTAGAAATGCCCTCATAAACCTATGTGGGTGTTTAGATGTGGGTCCATTCAGGCAGAAAAGGAAAAAATAAAAGAAAATCACTTAACAACCTATTTTGGAAATAACAAAAACTTAGGGTTTGAATGTGTCTCTAAAAGTGAAACAGAATCAGCAAGGGTTCTCATTTTATCTAAAATAGGTTTCTTAAAACTTGGGTACTTCAAGTGTATCAGAGATTCTACCCCTTTCAAAGTTCCTTCTTATTTAATCAGAATCTAAAAGCCAATGTGGAGAAGAGCTCTATAAAGTGTATTCTTGATGGCTTTAATTAAATCCTTATTCTGTGCTTTATATTGATGAATACTTATAAATTCTCCCTTTGTCAAGGAAACACTGAACTCAGAAAAATCCTTATTTTCTGAGAAATTTTTTGTACCTTTTTTCCCTTTGGACAGATGTTAGTAGGTGGAGTATGAAAGACTCTAAAAAGACCTAGTTTAAAATAACTCCTTATAAGCTGTTGGAGAAAGAGAAGAAAAAAGGTGCTTTGTTTCAAATGATAAAGGTTTCTAGCAAGAGAACCAATAAATACATTTACCTATTTTAGAAACTGTTCTAAGTAAAAATGAATTTATTAAGTTATATGTTAAAATTAAATAAATGATAATGTCATAAAGGGAACTAGAGGCACTGATATTGATGGAGAGGTTTCCTTTGGTTTATTAAAAATGATGAATGACACTAACATGGAAAAGGAGCTATTTTTAGCAGGAAATTTTATCTCACCTGCACTCTGTCCAGGGGTTAATGTGTGTCTTTTCAGGTGAAGCTCACTCAGTTCAGCATCACTTTCTTGTTTCCTAGGAAATAGGACAGTGGTCCGTAACCTTGTTAACTTGGAATGCCATCAGTGGGACTACGAAATGGTCTTTGGCATCATTATTTTTATCATAGAAAGGCATAGTTAGAAAAGACAGAATAAAAGAAAGAGAAGCAAAAGTGTTAAATGAGAAGATGGTAGAAAAGAAAGAGTAGAAGGTAAGAAAAATTTAACATTTAGGAATACCAACAACAATTGACCTTGGACCACTTAGATTTTCCAGATCTAATACTAAAACTTATGAGATTTAACTCTGCCAAGTAGTCATTATTTTTGAGTCCCTTGTAGGCAGGTAGAACAATGTTAGGCAGAGACAAAGAAAAGAATGAAGGATAGCATTCTTGTCTCCCAGAAGGTTATATTTTAGTTAGATCCTAAAAAATAACAGATTTTTCATGACGTCTATTCAAACTATGTCAAATTTGGTTAGATTGCAGAATCCATTTAGAAGCTTTTGCAAATCTATAACTAACATTTTTATGGATTACAACTGTTTTCCCTCAGAATCACTTGTGATGGGGCATACATTTAAGACCAACATTAGCTTAACAAAATGGTGCCTACTCTACTGAAGAGATATTGGCCATTTTACTTCAGATCAAAGTTAGAAACAAAATGGCAAAACAGGTCATAATTTCCCTAAACTTTAACCCATGGTTACTTCTCATTCCCTAACAGACTTTAAAGGCTAATTTTGAAGGGAAAGAGGATTCTAGCCTTCTATTATGAGTATTATGAAGGAATAATTGGCGAATTATAAAGCACTCAGAATGGAGACATTAGAACTTCTTCAAGAGATGTATGTTATATGCATTGCCTTATGTATCCACTCTATCAGTTCACAATTCCGTAGTGTGGGCATAACCTGTTGTTGCTTCCTGGTTTGTTTTGGAGTATTTGTAGAGTGGGGGCCTAAATGTGACAGCTATGAAATATCCTGGCTATCAGCACATTTTGGCAGTCTCTTTGGTAATGTTGGTTCCAGTCCTAGCTCTGTTTATATTTTAAAGAACAATGGGAAATAGGATGATTGCTCTTATCACACACAACAGAAGGACACAGAGAGCCGAGCTGCATGTACAATGACATATTGTATTAGAGATGTGTCATATTGTTATAGCTGATTTAATTCAGTTGATCAGTAAGAAGGTCCTGTTAGTTCGCAATTTCCATCTGCTCTCTTCAGATTGATAATCTCTTGGTTTTTGTGTTTGCTTGTTTGTTTGGTTTTGGTTTTTCCTTTGTTCTATAATATTCCCAGTCTGTTTTTCCAAAGTAGAAGTGCACTCATTCTAAATGTTTACTCTAGATTTTTTTGTTCCTTAGGATTTCCTACCCCTTATTTATTTTATTTGTTCCATACCCTTTTTAAAAAAATTATAATTTCTCCACATTTTATAATAAGGCCTTTTTACATTCCTAATGATTCTTCACCCATGTTAGAGATGGCCTGCACACTCATTCATTTAAAATGAGGAAGTGTAACAATTTTACTTTGAAATTCAGTTACTTTCAGGACTTACACATTTCTTACCTGGTAACCTGCAAAGCTTTATCCAGAGGACAAGAAAGGGGCTGGCTACAATTTTCTTTTTGGCATGCAGATGAGTTCAAAGAGTAATTATCATCAACCCAAGACCCATAATTTATCTCATTGAGCACTCCCTGGCAAACTTAATAGTTCCTAGGGGAGGGATCTTTTCACTGTAACATGCGTGTTGGATGTCATTTTGTTGGCAGAGCTGAACTCAAGATTTGTTCTACTGACTCTGTTTTCCATCAGGGTGAGTGGGTGTGTAAGGAATAGAATACCAGGTGTAGCTTCCATGTCCAGGTAGTCTGCTCACAGTGATGGGCCGGTCCTCCACTATCTTTTGTGTATTGTTATAATCTGTATTGTTATAATCTCCTATTTCCCAGTTTGGTGTATTCTCCTTGCTCTCCATAAATACCTCTCTAAATTCCCAGGAAGCACTTAAAAAAGTTTCCTCCTAATTATGTGAGAGAATATTACTGTTTGATATATGAACTTTTCAAAGAAGTTACCATTTTTATGTGTAGTTAAATCCCTTAGCCTTAATGCACACCTGCTGAATTTGTATCTATGTCTGATATTAACACCTCATCTTATTTTAAGCTTGAGCTGAGCATGAATAGGACATTCCTTAAAACTGATGGACAGGGGCGCCTGGGTGGCTCAGTGAGTTAAGGCCTCTGCCTTCGGTTCAGGTCATGATCCCAGGGTTTTGGGATCAAGCCCCACATGGGGCTCTCTGCTTGGCAGGGAGCCTGCTTCCCTTCCTCTCTCTCTGCCTGCCTCTCTCCTTACTTGTGATCTCTATCTGTCAAATAAATAAATTAAAAAAAAAAAAACAAAACTGATGGACAGAGTAAACTTAACTAGTGTTTTACTATACAGCAATTTTGTGCCATATATTTTTACACATATAATTTCATTTAATTCTGCAAACAACACTGTGAGAAAGGCATTTCTATTCTTGGGATTATACACAAGGAAACCAATGTCAAGGAGTAAGTGATGGAATCAGACTTAAAAATCTCTATTTATATGATCAGAAAGCTCATGATTTTTTCACTAAAAGTGCTTTCTCATTGTTACAAACAAACAAACAAAACCAAAAACCAAAAACAAAACGAACCAACCAAACAAACAAAAAACCCAAAAAACAGGAAGCAGAAATCTCCTGTTAGCCTGAGTCTAAGAAGACTGAGTGAATACTCTTTTGTTAGGAAATAATCTCAAACCATCACTTAGCAGATTACCCTGGTTGGTAAGGCCACTCATCCTAAAACTGTGCTAACATGTGTCCGTAGAAGACATCATCTCTTACTTTTACCCTAGCCTCATTCTAATAACTTTTATGTTCCTAAGCAGAGATCTATTTTCATGTTGGTTCTGAACAAGCACTAGAACATATTTTCCCTTTAATTGGGTTATGTATGGTTTTAAGTCAAATAGATCACAGTAGGCAATATATCTTGTGTTAAAAATCACAATAAATAATATTTCTAGAGCTTACTGAAACTGTATTATTTAAAAATTAGTCATAATTTCTATGCTATCAATGTAGTTATAATTCCCATTTACTTTGAAAATATATATGCTTGTACGACCCATTTAAAATAATCGTCTGTAAGATGAATAGGTATCCTTCTGATCTGACAAGGATTCAAATATCTTAGAAATTGTTCCAAGTGGGATTATCTTTAGTATTAAGAGCTACTGCTTGTTATTGGGTGTCTGTGCTCATGCCAGGCACTGTCCTAAACAATAAGAACCTTATCTCTAATCCTCATAAAACCCTGCAAGGCAGATGTAAATAACCTCATTTTCTAAATGCAGAAACTGGAGCTTAGACTATTTAAATAACTTGTGTGAGGTCACAAAACTAGTAAGTGGCAGAATCAAAAGTCAAACACAGTTTTGGTTATGAAACTCCATGTAGTAAACCCTCTAAACAGGTCTTTTTAATTGGTTCCATCCTTTTTGTCCAGTGATTCAGTGGGAGTCAGGGACATTGGAGTCCTGAGGCTCAGAGTCAGGGATGGAAATACAAGGTTCTGTTCAATTGTGTGATCCAATTTCATCTGTAGTAAAACACATGATGTTTTTTGATACCTATTTCTTGCCCAATGTTTATCTTTCAGATGATTGTTTCTTCTTCAATTTCTTTCATAAGTGTTCTATAGTTCCTCAAGTATAGATTCTTTACCTCTTTGGTTAGGTTTATTCTCAGGTATCTTATGGTTTTTGGTGCTATAGTAAATGTAATAAATTCTCTAAATTGATTTGTTATATTTTCTATATTTTCATTGTTAGTGTATAAGAAAGCAACTGATTTCTGTATATTGATTTTGTATCCTGCCACATTACTGAGTTGCTATATGAGTTCTAGTAGTTTGGGGGTGGAGTCTTTTGGAGTTTCCATATAAAGTATCATCCATCTGCAAAGAGGGAAGTTTGAATTCTTCATTGCCAATTTGAATGCATTTTATTTCTTTTTGTTGTCTGATTGCTGTTGCTAGGACTTCTAGTACTATGTTGAACAAGAGTGGCGAGAGTGGGCATCCTTGCTGTGTCCCCGATCTCAAAGGGAAAGCTGTCAGCTTTTCCCCACTGAGGATAATGTTCACTGTGGGTTTTTCATAGATAGATTTTATGAAGTTGAGGAATGTTCCCTCTATCCCTATACTTTGAATCGTTTTAATCAGGAACAGATGCTGTATCTTGTCAAATGCTTTTTCTGCATCAATTGAGAAGACCATGTGGTTCTTCTCTCTTCTGTTATTGATGTGTTGTATCACTTTGATTGATTTGTGAATGTTGAACCACCCTTGCATCCCATGGATAAATCCCACCTGGTCATGGTAGATAATCTTTTTAATGTACTGTTGGATCCTGTTAGCTAGGATCTTGTTGAGAATCTTGGCATCTGTATTCATCAGGGATGTTGGTCTGAAATTCTTCTTTATGGGTGGGATCCTTGCCTGGTTTGGGGATCAGGGTAATGCTGGCTTCATAAAAAGTCTGGACGTTTTCCTTCTGTTTCTATTTTTTGAAACAGCTTCAGGACAATAGGTATTATTTCTTCTTTGAAATTCTCTAGGGAATCCATCAGGTCCTGGGCTCTTGTTTTTTGGGAGGTTTTTGATCACTGCTTCAATCTTGTTACTAGATATTGCTCTATTCAGGTTGTCAATTTCTTCCTGATTCAGTTTTGGAAGTTTATAGGTTTCCAGGAATGCATCCATTTCATCTAGGTTACTTAACTTATTTTTCTGATGATTGTTTCTATTTCCTTGCTGTTAGTCGTGATGTCTCCCTTTTCATTGATAATTTTATTAATTTGGGTCCTCTTTTCTTTTGGATTAGTTTGGCCAATGGTTTATTGATCTTACTGGTTCTTTCAAAAAACCAGCTTCTAGTTTCATTGTTGTGTTCTATTGTATTTCTAGTTTCTATCTCATTGATCTCTGCTCTAATCTTGATTATTCCCCTTCTTGTGTGTGGGGTGGGCTTAATTTGTTGTTGATTCTCCAGTTCTTTAAGGTATAAAGAGAGCTGATGTATTCTGGATTTTTCAATTTTTTCGAGGGAGGCTTGGATGGCTATGCATTTCCCCCTTAGGATCGCCTTTGCTGTATCCCATAGGTTTTAGACTGGAGTATCTTCATTCTCATTGGTTTCCATGAAGTGTTTACATTTCTCTTTGATTTTCTGGTTGATTCAAACATTCTTAAGCAAGGTGGTGTTCAGCTTCCAAGTACTTCAATTCCTTCCAAACCTTTTCTTGTGGTTGAGTTTCAAAGCATTGTGGTCTGAGAATATGCTGGGAATAATCTCAATCTTTTGGTATCCATTGAGCCCTGATTTGTGACCCAGTATGTGGTCTGTTCTGGAGAAAATTCCATGTGCACTCAAGAGGAATGAGTACTCTGTTGTTTTAGGGTGGAATGTTCTGTATATATCTATGAGGTCCATTTGGTCCTATGTATCATTCAATGCTCTTGTTTCCTTATTGATTTTCTGCTTGGATGATCTGTCTGTTACTGAGAGTGGCATGTTAAGATCCCCTACTATTTTTTTTTTAAGATTTTATTTATTTATTTGACAGACAGAGATCACAAGTAGGCAGAGAGGCAGGCAGAGAGAGAGAGAGAGAGGAGGAAGCAGACTCCCTGCTTAGCAGAGAGCCCGATGTGGTGTTCGATCCCAGGACCCTGGGATCATGACCTGAGCCGAAGACAGAGGCTTTAACCCCCTGAGCCACCCAGGCGCCACAAGATCCCCTACTATTAATGTATTCATATCAATATGACTCTTTATCTTGATTGACATTTGTCTTATGTAGTTGGCTTCTCCCGTATTGGGGGCACAAATATTTACAATTGTTAGATCTTCTTGGTGGATTGTTGATGGTAAGCAATTAACATTGACAACATTCCATAAACCAAAACCAAAGATTTCTAATTTCAAACTTCTGCCTGTTCCATTACACTGTACTGTTTCTGCAATAAAAATTTTGTTTTCATTTCAGGTGACAAATCTATTTTTCTTATTAGGATATAATTCAATAATACTGAAATGTATAGAATAATATAACAAAAAATTCATATCCCTACCATAGCATTTGTTTTGCTTCTGAGTTTGCAATTTGGTCAGGTCTGTGTGGGGACAGTTCATCTCTGCTCCCCGTAGAAACAGCTGGTACAGCTCAATGTCTGGAATCATGAAGTTTTCTCCCTGCAGATGATGCCAGCTGTTGGCTAGGACTTTACTTGGGCTGTCAACCAGAACACATACATATAGTCTATCTCCATGAGGCTTGGATTTCCTCACAATATAATGGTTCAGTTTTAAAGGTGAGCATTCTGAGAGAGAGAGAGAGAGTCTCCTAGAAGCTCCAATGCTTCTTTTAACCTACTTCAGAAGTCCCATAGCATCTTTTCCACTACATTCTAGTATTCTATCAATTAGAAACAAGTCTTTACATTCAGTGCATGTCTAAGGGGAGGGAAATTAGACTCCATAACATTGTGGGATGAGTATTAAATAGTTTGTGGACATATTTTAAAATTATAGATATAGATACAGGTATACATGTATATGTATAATTATACATAACATGTTATAATTATAAATATAATTGTAGAATAAATATTATAAGTTACTATGTTATAAATATATATGATATTATATAGAGATATAAGTATTCCACTGTGATATTGTTTTTTTGTTCAGCATCATGCTTTTCATTTGTCCTTATTGATTTCTTTTGCAGTGATGTTATTCTAAGACTATCCTATAATATCATTATAAACTTACATTTATTTTAATATATGAACAGATAGATACATAAATAAACATAAATATATGCATATGCTTGCATTAATATACAAACACATATTTCCTAGCTGTCTGCTGAAAGGGCCTACAAGGGCCAATGACATCTCAATAGCAATAAACACACCAAGTGCCCAGATATTGACATGTACATAACATTTTCTGATACAAGGAATCAGAGTTCCTTTGGAGGAATGTCTAATTTTAGGGTTTACACAGGGAAAATGCAAGCATCTTATATACTAGAAAACAAAAGACTGGGGGAATGTCAGAGAGATAGGAAGCAATCCAAAAAAGCTCCCAGTGGCCAAAGCAGGAACAATTAGAGTGAGAAAATAAACAGCAACACATTGGATTATAACCTAAAGTAATAACAAACACAAATATGTCCATACCAAGAAAAATAAATGACTGAATAAACAGAAAAGTGAAGGGAGACTGACAAATTTTCCTTTCAGAGAAATTCTAAATAATGTATGTAGATACTATGTCTTCTAGGAGGAAGTAAAGTTTAACCTCCACCCTCATGCCCCGACTTGACTGTAGGTTGGACTGGATGACTTGCTTCCAAAGAACAGAGTTTGAAAAGGTAATATAACTGACAGTAGAAACCTGGTAAAGGGTACTTTAACCAACAGATAAAGATTAACAGTGATGTTATACTGATATCATTTACCCCTATCTGGTGTGATGAGAGAACACTTCATTGTGATATTTTTCCACAAAATCTACCGTCCCAGTATCACCATGACAAAAAAGTCATTGAGGAACATTCTACAGAATATCTAATCAGAACTCATTCAAATTATTAAGATCATGAAAGATAAAGACAAAAGAAAACACTAGAAAACTATTCAAAATCAGAAGAGACTATAGAGACCAATGACTAGATGCAATGAAGTATTCTGGATTGGATCCTATCATTGCAACAAAAAAAGGCAATAATAGAAAAGCCAGAAAAATCCCAATAAAGTATTTGGTTTCTTTTTACACCAATATTAATCTCCACCATGATTATGTAAGATTTTATCATTGTGGCAAGCTCTGTGAAGGGCCTAAAGGAACTTCTTGGGCTATCTTTGTAACTTCTCTGTAAATCTAAAATTATTCCAAAACAATTTTAAAAACTGAAAAAGAGGAATATTCCACAAGTTGTTTTTCTTACCCCTTTTTTTTCAAAACCAAAACCTATATTCAGCTTTCTTTGCAGCTGAGGGTTGCCAATTATGGAAATGAAATATAAAGAGAATTTTTATAGTGCCATTTTTTCCTCTTTCCTGTTTTACTTCTTAAAATCCAATCAGTGACTCAAGGCAACCTTAAGTTCACTAGGAAAAAAAAATATGTGCTAAATAAGGATGATGGAGGAGAAAATTTAAGAAACACTGATTCCTTAATAGCTTCACTAAATTTCAATACTTCCTTGGACTGTTTAACCTATTCTTGAGGTAAGCTCTTTCATATTTATTTTACTGGTAAGTTTTCTGGTTACATGATAGGTAACTTCATTTTATAACATTCATCCCATTTTTTGTCCTTGTATAGGTCTCTCTGTACATATGTGTGTGGAATTGACATGTAATAAGGCTCTAACTTTTACTAAATAATGTCAAGCTGCTCTACCTGAGCATAAGAACTCAAATTTTCTCACCTCTTCATTACGATTTCAAACTTTCAATATTTTCTTTTATGTATTTTTTAAAATTTTTAAATGTGGCCTTCCATTATCTGAATTGATAATACATTATTTGATTCTGTAATTTTTTAGTATGAGCTTAACTTATTTAGTATTTGCATCTCAGGGATATTTTAGCTTTTATCTTAGAATTTCTCTTATAACCCAAAGTATAAACTTACTTATATTTTCTTTTCTAATTTTTAAACATGTAGGAATTTATGTCATCTGGGATTTATTATTGTCATTGACAAGTTTTAAGATGTGGTTTAACTTGGGGCTCCTGGGTGGCTCAGTCAGTTAAGCATCTGCCTTCAGCTCAGGTCATGATCCCAGGATCTTGGGATTGAGCCCCACATCAGGGCTCACTGCTCATCAAGGAGCCTGCTTCTCCCTCTTCCTTTTGCCCCTCTCCCTGCTCATGCCTCTCCTCACTTCTCTCCTTCTGTGGGTTCTCACTCTCTCAAGTAAATAAAATCTTTCTAAAAATGTGGTTTCACTTTAAAAATTTCCCTAAATTGACAGCTTTAGTTTTTTCTTTAAAAAAAAAATATTTTATTTATTGATTTGACAGATATCACAAGTAGGCAGAGAGGTAGGCAGAGAGAGAGGAAGAGAATCAGACTCCCTGCTGAGCAGAGAGCCTGATGTGGGACTCAATCCCAGGACCCTGGGATCATGACCCAAGCCGAAGGCAGAGGCTTTAACCCACTGAGCAACCCAGGTGCCCCGACAGCTCTAGTCTTAATGCCATTTATTGAATAATCTATCTTTCCTTTTGACTTGAAATATATCACTTACTTAATTCCCATTCAAACAAGTTTTGTTTTACTTCTGTTTGGTTTATTGATTGATTGGTTTATTAGTGCACTGATATATTCTTTAAACTATAACTACTTATAAATAGTAATAATTATAGTTAATTTTAGCTGACTACTGAAAATTTGTCACTTTTCTAAATGATTTACATTACATTATCTCAATTAATCCTTGCAAAAAAATTACAAGGTAGGAACTATGGATGACCACATTTTATGGATGATTAAATTAAATTATAAAAATACTGAGGAAAATTATCAAGATTATAGATTCAGGAGACAGTTTTTGATTTAAGTGTTTTTTTTTTCCTTTTTCTTTTTTTTCTGTTTTTTTTTTCTTTACATTTTAAAAACATTTTTCATTTTTCTTTTCATTTTTTTCATTGTCCAGCTATGTGATTTAAGTGGTTTTTTTTTTTTTACAATTTCTATTTGAAATAAAATATATTTTCTATTATCTTAAAAATATTACAAACTGGAATGTATGCCTATGTAATAAGCTCAAATGGATCTTGAAACTGAAATTTCAGAAACTCTAAAAGATGATTATTGATTAGTATTTGATACTACTTACTGTCAGATTTCAAAAATGTTGCTAAGCTACATTACTTAAGATACTGTGGAATTATTATGAAGATAGAAAAATAAACAAATAGAATTGGAAAAAAAAGAGTTTAGATAGAAGCTTACAGGTAGGTGGTCATTTGACTTTCAATAAGGGTGCCACTTTTCCATACATAGTATTGGTTTCTTTGAGTGTCTATATGAAAAAAAAAAAGATCTTTGATTCTTGCCACTCATCCTAATGAAAAAAAAAAAAAAAAAAAAAACAAGATGGATCATAAGCCCAAATGTGAAAAACAAAATAATAAAGCTTCTAGAAGAAATCTGAGAGAAATATTGTTATTGTTTTATGATAGGAAATGATTTCTTCAACACGGGACAAAAGGCATCAAATATAAAAGAAAATAATCAGTAAATTGGACTCTACTAAAATTGTAAGAGTGGGTTAGCATAAGAATGGCCATCCTGAAGGCTGGGAAACCATTTTAGTGAGTGTCCCTAACCAGCTGACACTGCGTACATACGTGACTTGAGATAAGAGGAACTAGCTAAAACCTGAAAAAACAACTTAATCATATACCACCAGGGCAGTTAGGCGGTGGTGCCACAGGGACCAGATGTTAATGAAAAACAAATATTTAATTTGCAGAGATCACAATCCTGCAAGACAGGAGTCTCCCTTGGTTTATAAATGTCCTAGTGATTTACAACAAAGAAGCTATCTTCTCAATAGCCCAATTTCCAGAGACAAATGGCTCAGTTCCTTGAGGCCTGGTGTCACCCTCCCCACCATAAAACTGAAGGAGGCTGAGGTGGAGGGAAATGTAAATAAAGTTAAATTTCTTCTAAACCTAAATCTCACCTAACCACCAGGATGGCGCCAGGGTGATGCTGGGGTGGCAAAAAGTTAAACAAAGTTAAACCGTCAAAGTGTGACTGTAGCTATGAAAAAGTGCCTTGAAAATGCTATATAAACCCTTGGCTCTGAGAACTCGGGGTCCTTGTTGAAACTCGCTGCGCCGGGCAGATACTTGGACCCCAGCTAACTGGAAATAAACCTCGCTGTGTGACTTGCATTATTGAGAGTGTTCTCTGTCTAATTGAGGGGTGCTCGACTCTGTACCCTAACAAAAATAAATACATCTATTTGTCAAAAGCACCATTGAGAGAATACGAAAGGCAAACTCCAGATGGGGAAGGTGTCTTTATTTTTTTTTTATTTTATTTTTTTTTATTTGACAGACAGAGATCGCAAGTAGGCAGAGAGGCAGGCAGAGAGAGAGGGAAAGCAGGCTCCCTGCTGAGCAGGGAGCCCCACGCGGGGCTCGATCCCAGGACCCTGGGATCATGACCCGAGCTGAAGGCAGAGGCTTTAACCCACTGAGCCACCCAGGTGCCCCAGGGGAAGGTGTCTTTAAAAAAAAGTTTCCAACAAAAGACTTCTATTGGAAATATAAATACTGCTCCTTCAACTCAATAAGAAAAAGGACAGCAAAAGAAATTTTACCCAGTTATGTATAATTCAACCACAGCCAACTCAATCTATTTATAATTGGCTTGTGCAGTCCTAGGGGCTAGCTACGCAAGGTCAAAGTCTATAGGTCATGGAGTCATGGGGAACATCATAAACAAGCAGGCATAGGGTCTGAAGCTTTCCGTTTTCTACAAGAAGAAATTTCTCTCTCCTGTTAGGGAAGGACTTAAACTGTTCTTTTTAAAGGGCCTCATGCCTGATTAGTCAGAATGACCCAAGGTAACATAAAGTCAATGCTTATGGACTTTAATTATACCTCTAAAATCCCTTCACAGGAATACTTAGATTAGTATTTAATCGGATAACTGAGAGAAGGTGTTCATATGCTACAAAATGGCTGCTGTATCCCTTCTGTCCTCTGCCACTTAAGCATATCTATTGCAGGCTTCTTATCTGGAAACAGTAAAAACTGAATTTAAAAGAATGTAATTTAGCCTAGCCATGTGACACCCCATAAAGCTATCAGTCTCTGATGGTGATTGAAAGTCATAAAATTATTTCCTTTTGGGTGGTATTTATTGACCAGGAGGGAGCGGGGGTGCTTTTGGAGAATGACAGAGCTTTTATAGCTTGATCTGGCTAGCAATAAAGCAGATACAAAGAGGTAACAATTTAGAAAACTGTATACTTAAGATTAGTAAACTTTATACTCTTTATTGTATACTTTTTATAACTCAATTTAGAAAAAAATGAAAAAAAATAGTAGGCCTAGAGTAGACAAAGAGATTGTGAGTGCCATATGACAAAGGAAAATATATCTTACGTTATATATTGTAAGGTGTCTTGGAAGTAAGAGAAGTTTCTCTTATATTTAGGGCTTCAGTACAATGAGCATACATTTAGGATCAAGTGAAGGACAGATCACACAATAGGATGTACTCCTGTATAAATGAGAAGAGCCCAGAATTTCAAAAGGCCTTGCAATCCATGTAGAAGAATTCGGAATTTCTCTCAAAGATAATAGAAGGATATCAAAGAAATTTACGTAGGGTAACAACATAATCAAATGGATTTTTATAAACTCATTCTGGCTGCTGTGTGAAGAACTGATTGGTAAGGGGCAAGAATGGAGTGAGGGACTCATTAGGCTTCATAATCCTAGCACTATGATAGTCAGGGTGTCACTTACCCTGTCATGACTCTGTTTTCTCATCTTTAAAAATATATGTTATCAAGTCTGCTTAATTACCTCACTGGATTGCTCGAAGGATTGGGGGGTATTGCTGTTTACAAACTGTATTTTATAAGTATTTGTTGAATGAATGAATGGATGAATGAATGATTTTGCCCAACATGTCTAAATTGTTAATGAAGTTGTAATGTAGCACTGGCTGCATCACCCTGTGTCAGCAACTGCCCATTTCACCCAATATTTTTCTTTTCTTTTCTTTTTTTTTTTTAAATAATAACATGTTTAGCCAGACATATATATGTCTAGAAAAAAAAGATCTTATCACCCAAGCATCTTTTTTTTTTTTTAAAGATTTTATTTATTTGACAGACAGAGATCACAAGTAGGCAGAAAGGCAGGCAGAGAGAGGGAGAAGCAGGCTCCCCGCTGAGCAGAGAGCCCGATGTGGGGCTCAATCCCAGGACCCTGAGATCATGACCTGAGCTGAAGGCAGAGGCTTAACCCACTGAGCCACCCAGGTGTCCCTCACCCAAGCATCTTAAAGGTGGATGACTGAGTTCTGTCCACATGGGACACAAACATCCGTAATCTATAGATAGTATTTTCTAGGAATTTCCTTTAGAAACATCTAGAACAAACCATTCACAATCTGTTCTTTATCCCTTCTTCTATCTTGTTTTCTAGAATGCAAATGGTGCCTTGGAGAATGCATATTAGAGATGACAGAGAGGTCAGCATAAGTATCTGGAGTCCCTTGACCAATTTTCTACTGCTGAACTACAAAGTTTCTGATATTTGTACAGGTGAAAAATAAATTTTCTCTCTTATTTAAAGATACTTTTACTCCAGGTTATGTTACTAGCTGCTAAAAATAATGCTAAGGAATAAAGGATTTGGTACTGGCAATGAGATGCTTAGATTAGTGAAATCTGAACCTTTTTCACTGGCTTAACTGAATTATTCATATGGCAATGACTCAGATGCTGCAAGCTTGAAAAACAACCTTATTCTTTTTTTGCAATGCATTTTCTGATACTATCTCCTGAACTTTCTTAGGAGGCTATGGGTTGATAAAACGATAGTGTTAAGGGAGCTAATAGGAAAAATTTAAAATTTTGTGTGTTTTGGCAACTTTTGTTACTTTCTCAAAATTCTTAAAAAGTGAAATGAACATAAGTATGTGAGTGGAAATGAAGAGACATAGTTACACTACAGAATAGCATGCTCTGCCTGTGGCAAGCAATCCAAGTTGATAAAAATTTTGGTGACTTGGAGACATTCCAACTTGAAAGTACCTCCAAATGAAAGTCTTAACAAGAGATAAGTCAGGTGCCTTGCCATATGAAGGTCAATAGTCAACTGACAGAGATGAGATCAAATGTGTTATTTTCACACTAAGGACCATTGTTATAGATGGCTTTGACTTAGCCATCATTACACTGAAACAGTTGAATGAGCAAAACACAGAGGATAGTAGAAAGGACCAAAGTTTAAACTTAAAGGCTATGTCTAGATTAGATTTGTGGCTGTGATTACTTACACATGAAATTAAGCATAAGCTTACTAAGGTTCTGAGGGAGTCATATTGTCAAAGAAATCAGTGGAGTATGAGGATTATTCAGCTAAGCAACTCTTAAGGCCTGAAGACTAAACCAGCAAGAAGTAGTCTATGAAAATTTGAACTCTCAACAAAGACTCCAATGATAGTCATCAATGTGGTCAAGGAGGACAACAAACAATATATTTCCTTCTAGAGATCAGAATAGGTGTTACCAGATTGGAAAAATCAAAGATATTATTCAACTATCAGAGAATAGAGGCTTCATAATTGCTACTTAGGGGGGATTTCATAATTCCAATGGCCATCTATTTCCCTTTATCTTCTTTCTAAAATGTGAGTTTTAACTATGTTATCCTATTCCCAGTCTGCCATTTTATCCTTGGATAGGCACAGGCAACTTGTCTTTTAATTTATAAGTTAATGTACCATGAGAAGCTATAATATCCTGACATGATAGAACAAAATGTCACCAAGAATTCCTAAACTTTGAACTACATGCAGTAATTGGATGGAACACTGGATTGAATTCCTTGAGGAGAGAGTAAGTGTGTTGCATATCTAGAAAGAAAAGTGTGGACATTTATTTAGATGTCCAAAATGTTGGTCTATGATAGAACTGTTTGAGCAAATGAATGTAAAAACACATGTCCAATGGCAGCTTCTAGAAACTTCCCTTAAAAGACAGTAAACAAGGCATTTGCTTTTATAACTGCTCCCTTCCTCCATTTTGCTACTTGGAATGTAAATGGGAATGCTGCTAAAGTATGAAGAAAATGAGCACCCCTTGGGAATAGGGAAATGGTGATCAGAAAGAAATCTGAATTTTGAAGGCTTTTGAGGGCAAAATTGACATTTTTTCTGGAATGCAAATTTCTATAGTTTTATGTAGCTACAGTTATTTTGGGTTTTTCTATATTTGTAGCCAAACCTAATGAACCAAGATAGCCTTAAAATTTTCCTCAACTTGAGCATTCCACCTTTAAAATAGTTTCCTAGACTTTTACTGGTTTTACAACAAAACAATGTCTTTCTTACGGACCTGGGAGCCATCTCTTTGAAATATAATCAAGAAAGATGATGTACTTATCTCCCAGTTTCTGTGGAGGGTAAGAGGGAGGACTCTAATGTTTATAAATACCAATCAACAAACACAGGTGACTTAATTATACTGACCAATCTCCTCCTACTATCCTTTGATACTTTTCTACATAGCTCATTCCGGTGTTTAAAAACTCTCCTGCTTTTTGTTTCAATAAAGTAAAATTTAATCTCTTTCTCTATTGCAATTATTTTGAATGTATTCTTCTTTTCCTATTTAACTTTGTCCAGTGCAGTTTTTCTTTGATGCTAGTCCTAATTAATATAACTTTTGTAAAAGGAAAAATTCCTGGCAAAACATGTCAAGCTATCTATTTATTATGCCCATACTGGCATATTCAATGATTTTATTATCCTAGAGGATGAAAGAAAACAAAACAAAACAAAACAAAACAGAATAAAAGTGTCAGAGTGGAAGAACAGTTTTGGAAGAAATAATGAGGTGAAAAGATATAAGGAGAAACTGATCAAAATAATAATGGAAGAACTGAAGGAAGTAAAAGAAAATGAAAAAAATAAATAATAGTACACTGGTACATTAACAGAAAAGGTGATTGTTTAATTTCTTTACTCAGACTTTGTGTTTAGGTATTGGCCACAAATGGAAATTAGTGAATTCTTTCCAGGTTTTCAGATAATCAGAATGCATCACGTTATTCTCACAATTAAAAAAAAAGGTAAAATACCCATACAGCTCCATATTGAAGTTAAACACAAATATTATAAGAGATTAGTGGTATGAATACATTTCCAGTAAAATGAGACAATAAAATAAATATGGATATAGTTTAAAGCTCCTGTCTCCCTCAAACTTATATCAGTGTATGCCATTTATGATGGTTGTTTTTGTAACAATTACTATAATGTTACTTAATTATGATTGTTATTATGTAAATTTTATGTAAATTGTGTGATTATTATGGAAATTGAAGGTAAATCTCATTTGTATTCTATTAGCAATTCTTTGGATGAAGATGTAGGTTAATCACAAGAGAGTTATTTGGGATTAGCTTTTAAGAATGGGAGAGGGGATTTTCTATCTGGATATTTAAAAGCATATGTACAAATAATAGTAAACGTATAGACTTCAGTCATTTAATTTTATCCTTTTGATGAAATATGGATTGATCGGTACATATATCAATGTACTTCTTGTGGCTGCACTTTAACATATGAGAGTCTGGAAATTTCTTATTTAGGAAATAGAAATTTTAATGCCTTACTTTATCTTTTATGGGGTTACAACTTCTTAATACAATGTGCATTTTTGCTTTTTGACTTTTAAAATACTAAGTGAATAAAATGGATATCTATCTCTATTGATCTAAATAAATATCTAAATCTATCTAAAATGAATATAGATAATCACTTATCCAATCAAACATAAACCATTTTACACTTTCTTTTTATAAGATTCTACTCTTCAAAATTTTTCTTCAATAAAATTTTATTTTTATAATCAAAACTATAACATCATATGGTAGAACAGATGGCTAGTAATAATACCTTATTTGTATAAACCATAACAGTTTACAAAGCAGTTTCATTTACATTATTTCAATTAAATTCAATGAGATGATTAATGGTGATTTTTGTTTTCAGTAGTCTCTTCAGTATTAAAGCAGGGAAGGGAACAAATTCAATGTTCACTCTCATTTTCAATAGAATTTTTTATTTTTACAAATATGAGATACAATAATTTCATTTAATATTAAACTTAAAAAATCTTGACTAGAGCCTGAAGCTTACTGTATGGAATTAATTAATTAATTAATTGTTCAACATTTAATGAGTATCTGGTATTTTCCACAGATAGGATTACAGAATTCAAAGGTTTAAAAGAGAATTTCTAACATCTAAAATTTTTAGTTACATAACATAGAGAAGGAATCATCAGTTCTGTTCTGAGTCAGGATAATGGACTGGTAATGAAAGCGGTTACAAATATTTATACTAAATTGAAGAGTTTGACTGATAGGAGAAAGGATAAGATGGAAGCATTCTTATTAGGTGGAATATAAGGTGATCTTTGGCTATTTAAACCCTTACAACTTATATTTTTCTTCAGTGATTGGCATCAGATGCAAGGAAAATTTGTGACTGTATCACTGGCTTTCAGATTATCAAAATAATCTAGTCAGTATCTATGAGGATAGGAGCTAGTCAGCAACTATGATGATAGGAAACCCTACCCATTTGGAAGGTACAATTTGGATCCTACATTTATACTCAAGCATAGGAGTCAATTAGAAATTTGAGGAAACAGAGAAGTGCCTTAGCAAAGAAGAACCATGGATAAAAGAAACCTGACCTTCTTTGTTCTCAGTAATAATCTTATTTTTAACATTTTTATTTTTAAGTAATATTTCCACCCAACATGGGGATGAACTAACAATCCTATGATCAATAGTTGCATGCTCTACTGAGCCAGCCAGTTGCCCCTCTCAGCGTAATTTTAAAATTTTCTTTTTATTTCTATTCTTTATAGCACTATTATTACTGGTAGCAATAATGACATCTACATTTTTCCAAATATTTATTGTGTGCTGAGAATGACTATGGGCTCATTATGGTTCTACTCATTGGAATAAACAGTGTTTTCACCCAAATTTTACAGAAAACAAAACCAAGTCTTTGAGAGGTTAAATAACTTGCACAAGTGTTACATTTTTGTAATGGAAAACCAAAAGAGAAAATCATAGCTAGTTTGACTACAAAGCTTTTCTTCATAACCAGTAAGTTTTCCATCCATCCCTCAGTAAGTTATTCTGTCATTCGGTTCCTTTTGAAAGACAGATTGTAAATTAAAACATGAAGCGCTATGGGAATGGGGCTATGGGAGTGAGGTTTCATGTCTGTGACCAGGCAAATAAGTAATTGCTAGATGCATCATGTGGCAAGGGTAGCATTCAGCATCTGAACTAATTTCTGATTTTCATTTGTTTGCTTTTTTGTTTGTTTTGGGGAGCATTCTGTGAACCTAGGAAAGAGGCACTGGTCCAGCTTCTACTATTAAATTATAAAGTGTCATGATTTATTAAATTAATCAGATTTTCCCACATAAAATCACAGAAAATAACCAAGACATTATTCTCAATGATACCAGAGGAATCCAAGCTCTATAGACAGTGGTGCCAAAAACCCAAGGATAACATTTACAGAACAGCAACCCTCAATCATCCATTCCCATTACAAGAAAATATAGTGAGATTACTCTTGTCCAGTGCTTCTTGGTTCCTATCTGGGTTTGAGTCTATTTCAACTTTTTCTCACATCTCTTAGACCAAGGAATCTTCTTATTTTATGATTGCATGGAACTGCAGTATTACTTGGTTTTTAACTGAACTAATATCAAAGAGTCAACATGACCTAATGTCCTTAAAACTAGAAAAACACTCCCCCAAAATTCTGTATTATGATTTATATGAACCTTTCCATTAATTTTTAAAAAATATTGTATTTATTTATTTGACACACACACACAGAGAGAGAAGGCACAAGCAGGGAGAGAGGCAGGCAGAGAGAGATGGAGAAACAAGCTTCCAACTGAGCAGAGAGCCTGATATGGAGCTTCATCCCAGGACCATGGGATCATGACCAGAGCCAAAGGTAGACACTTAATGACTGAGACTTCCAGGCGCACTTTTCTTTTCTATTCTCTTAAAGCTTTTTTATTAATTTTTTATCATTTATTAATTTTTATCATTTTATCATTCATTTAGCCTGACAGGTTTCCAGTAAATTGTTCTTTCTCTTCAAGTTTTACAGAGTCTCTGGCTATTACTTTCCACCAAGAACCCTTGATTGACAAAGTAAAGAAAGAAGGGATTCAACCTCTCATTTTAAAGCATCAGCTATAGGGTGTTCTATCCTCATTTTGTCATTACAATGTTACTATGGGATATTAATCAATGCAGAGTGTCTTAAAGGGTGTTCCCTTGAAAATCATAAGCAGAGTTTTTACTTTACTCTCAATAGTCTATTCCTCAGTTCTTGTTTATGTTAAGGATTCTTTTTCAAGCTTCTATGGATATAGGTGAATATACGTTAAGAATAACAATCAGAAAATTTTCCCATAGTAAGATATACTTTATTTCTCTCCTATTTTTTTTTAACTTGGGTTTTGCAATTTCCTCGTAAATGTAAATTAATTTATGTATTTTGTTAAGAGCTAGATTTTCTCCAGAATAGATTACATGTTAAGCCACAAAACAAATTTCAATAAATTTAAGAAGATTGAAACCATATCAAGCATTTTTTCTAACCAAAGCAGCATTAAAGTAGAAATAAATCACGAAAAAAAGTCTGGAAAACACAAACATGTAGAGGCTAACCAACATGCTACTAAAAAACCAGCAGGCCAACAAAGTAAACAAATTTAAAAAATATGTGGAAACAAATAAAAATGGAAACACAATGGTTCAAAATCTTTGAGATATAGGAAAAGGAGTTCTAAAAGGGAAGTTTATAGTAATGCAGGCCTACCTTAAGAAACAAACAAACAAAATCTCAAAAGAACAATCTAACCCTATGCCTAAAGGAACTAGAATACAAAAAACAAAGCCCAAACTTAGTAAAAGAAGGAGATAAAAAAGGACCAAAATAGAAATAAATAAAGTAGAGACTAAATAAAAAAAGAAAAGAAAAAACAAGAAAACCAAGTACCCGGTCTTTGAAAAGATAAACAAAATTGATAAAACTTTAGCCAGACTCACCAAGGGGGGAAAAAAAAAAAAGACTGAAATAATATCAGAAATGAAAGAGAAGTAACAACCAATATTATAGAGATACAAAGGATTATAAGACACTAATACAGTAATTTATGTGCTAACAAATTATACAATTTAGAAGAAATGGATAAATTTATAGAAACATACAACCTTCCAAAATTGAATCAGGAAGAAATAGAGAATTTTAACAGATCAAGTACTAGTAATAAAATTGAATCAATAATCAAAAAACTCCCAACAAACAAAAGTCCAGGATCAGATGACTTCACAGGTGATTCTACCAAACATTTAAAAGGATAGTTAATACTTATTCTTCTCAAACTATACCAAAAAAATAAAAGAGGAAAGAAGATTTTCAAATTCATTCCACAAGACCAGAATTACACGGACACCCATACTATTCAAAGACACTACAGAAAAAGAAAACTATAGGCCAATATTCCTGATGAGCATAAATATCAAAATCCTCAACAAAATATTAGCAAACCAAATTCAACAATCCCTTAGAATGATCATTCTCCACAATAAAGTAGGATTTATTCCAGCGATGCAATGATGGTTCAATATCTGCAAATCAATCAACATGATATACCATATTAACAAAATGAAAGCTAAAATTCATATGATCACCTCAATAGATGCAGAAAAAGTGTGTGACAAACTTGAACATCTATTCATGATAAAAACTCTCAAAAGTGGGTTTAGAAAGAACAAATCTTGGGGAGCCTGGGTGGCACAGTACATTAAGCATCTGTCTTCAGCTCAGGTCATGATCCCAGAGTCCTGGGATCAAGCCCCGCATCAGGCTCCCTGCTCACAGGGAGCCTGCTCATCCCTCTCCCTCTGCCTGCTGCTCTGCCTGCTTGTATTCTCTCTCTCTCTGTCAAACGAATTAACAAGTAAAAAAAAAAAAAGTCTTAAAAAAAAAACACATCTCAACATAATAAAAGTTGTATATGACAAACCCACAGCTAATATCCAAAATCAATGGTGAAAAGCTGAGAGCTCTTAGGTCAGGAACAAGACAGGGATATTCATTCTTGCCACTTTTATTAAACGTCGTACTGGAAGTCCTAGCCACACAATCAGAAAAAAAAAAGGCACCCAAATTGGTAAGGAAGAAGTAAAACTGTCACTATTTGCAGATAATACTATATGCAGAACACCTCAAACATGCCATTCCAAAATTATAATGTATTAGAACTAATAAATGAACTCAGTAAAGTTGTAGGATACAAAATTAATATACAGAAATATTTTGTATTTCTATACACTAATAACAAAATAGATTAAAAAGACATTTATAATAGCAACAAAAAGAATAAAACACCTAGGAACAAATTAATCAAGGAGGTATAAGACTTGTACTCTGAAAACTAGAACATTGATGGGAAAAAATCGAAGGTAACACAAACAAATGGAAAGATATACAATGCTCATGGATTGGAAGGGTTAACATTGTTAAAATGTCCATACTACCCAAAGCAATCTACAGATTCAATGTAGTTTTATCAAAATACCAAATTTTTCACAGAACTAAAACATATAATCCTAAAATTTGTGTGGAACACAAAGATCCTGAGTAATCAAAGCGATCTTGAGAAACAAGAACAAAACTAGAGGTGTCACAATCCCAGATCAATACTAAAAACTATAGTAACCAAAACAGGATGGTACTGGTACAAAAATAGACATACAAATCAATAGAACAGGATAGAGAACCCAGAAATAAACTCACACTCCTATAGTCGATTAGTCTACAACAAAGGAGACAAGAATATATAAATCTCTTCAATAGATAGTCTGCGAAAACTGAACAGCTACATGCAAAAAAAATAAAATAAAATTGGACAACTTTCCTACCCAATACACAAAAATATATTCACAGTGGATTAAATATCTAAATGTGAGACCTGAAATGATAAAACTCCTAAAAGTCAACAGGCAATAACCTCTTGGAAATTGGCCTTAGCAACTTTTTCCTGAATATTTCTCCTCAGTCAAGAAAAACAAAAGCAAAAATAAACTATTGGGAACTACACCAAAATAAAAAGCTTTAGCATAGCAAAGGACTCTAACAAAACAAAAAGGAAACCTACTGAATAGCAGATGTTTGTAAGTGATATATCCAATAAAGGGTTAACATCTGAAATAGATAATGCATGCAACTCAAAAACACACAAAAACAAATAATCCAACTTAAAAATGGGCAGAGAGCCTAAATAGACATTTTCCCAAAGACATACAGATGGCCAAAAGGCACATGAAAAGATGCTCAACATCACTAATTATCAGAGAAATGTAGATCAAAACCAAAATGAGATATCACCTCACACCTGTGAAAATGGCTAGTATTAAGACAAGAAATAACGAATGTTGGTGAGCATGAGGAGACAAAGGAACCCTCATGCACTGTGGCAATGTAAATTGGTGCAGCCACTATGAAAAACAGTATGGAGGTTCCTCAAAAAATTAAAAATAGAGGGCGCCTGGGTGGCTCAGGGAGTTAAGCCTCTGCCTTCAGCTCAGGTCGTGATCTCAGGGTCCTGGGATAAAGCCCTGCATCAGGCTCTCTGCTTAGTGGGGAGCCTGCTTCCTCCTCTCTCTCTACCTGCCTCTCTGCCTACTTGTGATCTCTCTCTCTGTCAAATAAATAAATAAAATCTTAAAAAAATTAAAAAAAAATAGAAATACCAAATGACCTAGTAATTGAATTGCAGGGTATTTACCCAAAGAAAACAAAAACCCCACTAATACGAAAATATATATGCACCCCTATGTTTGCTGCAGCATTATTTATAACAGCCAAGATATTGAAGCATTCTAAATGTTCATCAATGCATGAATGGATAAAGATGTGATATACATATATATAATGGAATATTATTCAGCCATAGAAAAGAATGAGCTCTTGCCATTTGCATCAAATAAGTCTGATCAAGAAAAACAAATAACATATGATTTCACTTATATGGGGAATCTAAAAAAACAGAACAAATGAATAAAGAAACACAGAAAAAATAGAAACAGATTCCTAAATATAGACAAACTGTTGGTTGCCAGAAGGAAATGGCAGGGTTGGTTGGATTGGTGAAAAGGTGAGAGGGATTAAGAGGTACAAACTTCCAGTTACAAAGTAAGTCATGGGGATGTAATGCACAGCATAAGGAATGTAGTCATAATTGTAATAATTTCATATGGTGACAAATGATAAGTGCATTTACTGTGGTGAATCACTATGTTGCATACCTGAAACTAATGTAATACTGTCTGTCAACTATACTTCAATAAAAAAACAAAGAATTGGAGTTTTTCTGCTTGAAGTGCTCATTTCTATGCTAGTATTATTTGCTTATCAGAATGTTAAGACAGAAATCCCCTTCTTTTTAGTGGAGAGTGCTTAATTGATTTAGTTAGAATATAAACAGACTTCACAATCCACATTATCTGGTTTCAGCTTTTTTTTTTTTTTTTAAAGATTTTATTTATTAGAGAGAGAGAGAGAGCACAGGCAGACAGAGTGGCAGGCAGAGGCAGAGGATGAAGCAGGCTCCCTGCCGAGCAAGGGGCCCGATGTGAGACTTGATCCCAGGACGCTGGGATGATGACCTGAGCCGAAGGCAGCCGCTTAACCAACTGAGCCACCCAGGCGTCCCTCAGCTTTTTTTTTTTTTTTTAAGATTTTATTTATTTATTTGACAGACAGAGATCACAAGTAGGCAGAGAAGCAGGCAGAGAGAGAGGAGGAAGCAGGTTCCCTGCTGAGCAGAGAGCCCAATGCGGGACTGGATCCCAGGACCCTGAGATCATGACCTGAGCTGAAGACAGAGGCTTAACCCACTGAGCCACCCAGGCACCCCTGGTTTCAGCTTTTGATGGCAGCTCCTGGACTGTGCGGCTGCTCCTATTTTACCATCTCATGGAATAGCAGGATTACTTGGTTTGTTTCAGAAAACTATCATCAAAGATGAGAGAGGACCCAATTTCCCTCATGGCTGAAAAAAAAACGTATTATATTTTCTATGAGTGCTGAGGGAAAAAAGAATCCTCATAGATTTTCTATTTCTTTCTTTCTTTCTTTCTTTTTAAGATTTTATTCATTTATTTGACAGACAGATCACAAGTAGGCAGAGAGGCAGGCGGAGAGAGAGAGGAGGAAGCAGGCTCCCTGCTGAGCAGAGAGCCCGATGGGGGGCTCGATCCCAGGACGCTGGGATCATGACCTGAGCCGAAGGCAGCGTCCTTAACCCACTGAGCCACCCAGACACCCCGATTTTCTATTTCTAAGGAAAGAAAATCCCACCATTAGTGACAGTCTTGAATAAAAAGGAAAACAACATTTTTTAGTCTCATTGTTTTGCAATTGTAATTTACAGACCCTGGGGCAGTTCTAAAAAGAGTACATCCTGGGGTTTCCCAAGCAAGCCTGTTAGCTTGGGCTCATAACTTCCAGTGAAAGACCTCTTAAATTATCTATATTTAATTTCTTCCTCTGAATAACTCATAACTAAAATTAAAAAAAAAAAGGGACATTGGAGCTTTACTGTGCAAAGAGAACGTGCTGTACATGAGCTGTGGAAACTAGAGTGAGACAATTGTAGATCAAAATTATTTTATTAGGCATTACATAGCAATTTTATAATTGAGGATAAAACTGGTGAGTATGTTGATTGGAACTAAGAAGGTAGAGCTTTTTAAAAACTTTTTTTTTCTGAATAATAAGTTCTGAATAATAAGTTTCTGATTTTTTTTCATATCTGACTGTAAGAAAAGTCACTGTTAGAAGAGTTTTAAAAACACTATCTCAGTAGTAGCTTAAAATCTTCCCACAGTGATTTTTCATCTTTCCTGCTTCTTTTTCTTTTAATTTTTTATTATGAAAGACTCAAACATATACGCAAAAATAGAACAGTATTATGAACCTCCATGTACCTATCAGTCAATTTCAACATAATCAGTGTGACTGATCTTATTTATTTATACTCCAACCAATTTCTTCCATGATCATCAAATCCCTACCTAATATCAGCCCATCCCTACCTGGTACCATCTCATCCCAAGCTTATTTTGAAGCAAATAACAGACTTTACTTCATTTTTTTCCATAAATCTTTGAATATGTTTCTCCAAAAATTAACCTCCCCCCAAATATCCATAATATCCTCATCACACTGAAAATAAATAATTCAGCATGATCTCAAATACCTAGTAAGTGTTCAACTTACAAAAAATTTTTTGGCTTTTCTTTTGGTCTTTCTTCTCTCTCTCTCTGTCTCCCTCCCTCCTTCTCTCTCTTATTTTCTCTCTCATTCTCTATCTGCCACCTCTCAATTTGTTGATTGAATCAGGATCCGAATAGGTAACATGTATTGTAACTGATGGAAATATATAATATTTTTAAATCTTTTTAAACTCTTTTATTTCCTATTATTATTTTTCCTTTAAAGCTATTTATTGAAGATTTATTTACTCTGCAGAATTTTACACCAATATAGATTTTACTCCCTTTATGCACATGTCTTATAAAATGTGCCCTCTCTCCTATATTCATCTATATTGGATATGACCTAGAGGCTTAATCATAATCTAGGTCACTGTTTAAGATTTTTGTTGTTGATCCTTGGGTTTTTTTTTTTTTTTTTAAGATTTTTAGGAGTGATTGCATGCTTCATTTATAAAGGATCTCTTTGTCTTTTTTTTTCAGGTTTTATTTTATTTATTTTTTTATTTTAATAAACATATAATGTATTTTTATCCCCAGGGGTACAGGTCTGTGAATCGCCAGGTTTATACATTTCACAGCACTCATCATAGCACATACCCTCCCCAATGTCCATTTCCCCACCACCCTCTCCTGTCCCCCCTCCCCCCAGCAACACTCAGTCTGTTTTTTGAGATTGAGTCTTTTATGGTTTGTCTCCCTCCCAATCCCATCTTTTCATTTTTTCTTTTCCTACCTCCCCCCAACCCCCCCGCATTGCATCTCCACTTCCTCATATCAAAGAGATCATATGATAGTTGTCTTTCTCCGATTGACTTATTTCGCTAAGCATGATACCCTCTAGTTCCACCCATGTCGTCGCAAATTGCAAGATTTCATGTCTTTTGATGGCTGCATAGTATTCCATTGTGTATATATACCACTTCTTCTTTATCCATTCATCTGTTGATGGACAACTAGGCTCTTTCCACAGTTTGGCTATTGTGGACATTGCTGCTATAAACATTCGGGTGCACGTGCCCCTTCGGAGTACCACGTTTGTATCTTTAGGATATATACCCAGTAGTGCAATTGCTGGGTCATAAGGTAGCTCTATTTTCAGTTTTTTGAGGAACCTCCACACTGTTTTTCAGAGTGGTTGCACCAGCTTGCATTCCCACCAGCAGGGTAGAAGGGTTCCCCTCTCTCCGCATCCTCGCCAGCATCTGTCATTTCCTGACTTGTTAATTTTAGCCATTCTGACTGGTGTGAGGTGGTATCTCATTGTGGTTTTGATTTGTATTTCCCTGATGCCGAGTGATGTGGAGCATTTTTTCATGTGTCTGTTGGCCATCTGGATGTCTTCTTTGCAGAAATGTCTGTTCATGTCCTCTGCCCATTTCTTGACTGGATTATTTGTTCTTTGGGTATTGAGTTTGATAAGCTCTTCATAGATTTTGGATACTAGCCCTTTATCTGATATGTCGTTTGCAAATATCTTCTCCCATTCTGTCAGTTGTCTTTTGGTTTTGTTAACTGTTTCCTTTGCTGTGCAAAAGCTTTTGCTCTTGATGAAATCCCAATAGTTCATTTTTGCCCTTGCCTCTGTAGCCTTTGGCGATGTTCCTAGGAAGAAGTTGCTGCAGTTGAGGTCAAAGAGGTTGCTGCCTGCATTCTCCTCAAGGATTTTGATAGATTCCTTTCTCACATTGAGGTCCTTCATCCATTTCAAGTCTATTTTCGTGTGTGGTGTAAGGAAATAGTCCAATTTCATTTTTATGCCTGTGGCTGTCCAATTTTCCCAGCACCATTTGTTGAAGAGGCTATCTTTTTTCCATTGGATATTCTTTCTTGCTTTGTTGAAGATTAGTTGACCATAGAGTTGAGGGTCTATTTCTGGGCTATCTCTTCTGTTCCACTGATCTATATGTCTGTTTTTGTGCCAGTACCATACTGTCTTGATGACAGCTTTGTAGTAGAGCTTGAAGTCTGGAATTGTGATGCCACCGACTTTGGCTTTCTTTTTCAATATTCCTTTGGCTATTCGAGGTCTTTTCTGGTTCCATATAAATTTTAGGATTATTTGTTCTATTTCTTTAAAAAAAATGGATGGGATTTTGATAGGGATTGCATTAAATGTGTAGATTGCTTTAGGTAGAATAGACATTTTCACAATATTTGTTCTTCCAATCCATGAGCATGGAATATTTTTCCATTTCTTTGTGTCTTCCTCAATTTCTTTCATGAGGACTTTATAGTTTTCTGAGTATAGATTCTTTGCCTCTTTGGTTAGATTTATTCCTAGGTATCTTATGGTTTTGGGTGTGATTGTAAATGGGACTGACTCCTCAATTTCTCTTTCTTCTGTCTTGTTGTTAGTGTAAAGAAATGCGACTGATTTCTGTGCATTGACTTTATATCCTGACACTACTGAATTCCTGTATAAGTTCTAGCAGTTTTGGAGTGGAGCCTTTTGGGTTTTCCACATATAGTATCATATCATCTGCAAAGAGTGATAGTTTGACTTCTTCTTTGCCAATTTGGATGCCTTTACTTTCTTTTTGTTGTCTGATTGCTGAGGCTAGGACTTCTAGTACTATGTTGAACAGCAGTGGTGATAACGGACATCCCTGCCATGTTCCTGACCTTAGCGGAAAAGCTTTCAGTTTTTCTCCATTGAGAATGATATTTGCGGTGGGTTTTTCATAGATGGCTTTGATAATATTGAGGTATGTGCCTTCTATCCCTACACTTTGAAGAGTTTTAATCAGGAAAGGATGCTGCACTTTGTCAAATGCTTTTTCAGCATCTATTGAGAGTATCATATGGTTCTTACTCTTTCTTTTATTAATGTATTGTGTCACATTGATGGATTTGCGGATGTTGAACCAACCTTGCAGCCCTGGAATAAATCCCACTTGGTCGTGGTGAATAATCCTTTTAATGTACTGTTGGATCCTATTGGCCAGTATTTTGGTGAGAATTTTCGCATCTGTGTTCATTAAGGACATTAGTCTGTAATTCTCTTTTTTGGTGGGATCCTTGTCTGGTTTTGGGATCAAGGTGATGCTGGCCTTATAGAATGAGTTTGGAAGTTTTCCTTCCATTTCTATTTTTTGGAACAGTTTCAGGAGAATAGGAATTAATTCTTCTTTAAATGTTTGGTAGAATTCCCCTGGGAAGCCGTCTGGTCCTGGACTTTTGTTTGTTTGGAGATTTTTGATGACTGTTTCAATCTCCTTACTGGTTATGGGTCTGTTCAGGTTATCTATTTCTTCCTGGTTCAGTTGTGGTAGTATATATGTCTCTAGAAATGTATCCATTTCTTCCAGATTGTCAAATTTGTTGGCATAGAGTTGCTCATAGTATGTTCTTATAATTGTTTGTATTTCTTTGGTGTTGGTTGTGATCTCTCCTCTTTCATTCATGATTTTATTTCTTTGCATCCTTTCTCTTTTCTTTTTGATAAGTCTGGCCAGGGGTTTGTCAATCTTATTAATTCTTTCAAAGAACCAGCTCCTAGTTTTGTTGATTTGTTCTATTGTTTTTTTAGTTTCTATCTCATTGATTTCTGCTCTGATCTTTATGATTTCTCTCCTCCTGCTGGGTTTAGGCTTTCTTTGTTGTTCTCTCTCCAGCTCCTTTAGGTGTAGTGTAGGGTTAGGTTGTATACTTGAGACCTTTCTTGTTTCTTGAGAAAGGCTTGCACCACTATATATTTTCCTCTCAGTACTGCCTTTGTTGTGTCCCACAGATTTTGAACCGTTGTGTTTTCATTATCATTTGTTTCCATGATTTTTTTCAATTCTTCTTTAATTTCCTGGTTGACCCATTCATTTTTTAGAAGGATGCTGTTTAGTCTCCATGTATTTGCGTTCTTTCCAAATTTCCTCTTGTGATTGAGTTCTAGCTTCAGAGCATTGTGGTCTGTAAATATGCAGGGAGTGATCCCAATCTTTTGATACCAGTTGAGACCTGATTTATGACCCAGGATGTGGTCTATTCTGGAGAATGTTCCATGTGCACTAGAGAAGAATGTATATTCTGTTGCTTTGGGATGGAATGTTCTGAATATATCTGTGATGTCCATCTGGTCCAGTGTGTCATTTAAGGCCTTTATTTCCTTGTTGATCTTTTGCTTAGAGGATCTGTCCATTTCAGTGAGGGGAGTGTTAAAGTCCCCTGCTATTATTGTATTACTGTCGATGTATTTCTTTGATTTTGTTATTAATTGTTTTATATAGTTGGCTGCTCCCATGTTAGGGGCATAGATATTTAAGATTGTTAGGTCTTCTTGTTGGACAGACCCTTTGAGTATGATATAGTGTCCTTTGTCATCTCTCATTATAGTGTTTGGCTTAAAATCTAATTGATCTGATATAAGGATTGCCATCCCAGCTTTCTTCTGATGTCCATTAGCATGGTACATTGTTTTCCACCCCCTCACTTTAAATCTGGAGGTGTCTTTGGGTCTAAAATGAGTTTCTTGTAGGCAGCATATTGATGGGTTTTGTTTTTTTATCCATTCTGATACCCTGTGTCTTTTGATTGGGGCATTGAGCCCATTAACATTCAGGGTAACTATTGAGAGATATGAATTTATTGCCATTGTATTGCCTGTAAAGTGACTGTTACTGTATATTGTCTCTGTTTCTTTCTGATTGATTACTTTTAGGGTCTCTCTTTGCTTAGTGGACCCCTTTCAATATTTCCTGTAGAGCTGGTTTGGTGTTTGCAAATTCTTTCAGCTTTTGTTTGTCCTGGAAGTTTTTTATCTCTCCTTCTATTTTCAGTGATAGCCTAGCTGGATATAGTATTCTTGGCTGCATGTTTTTCTCGTTTAGTTCTCTGAATATATCATGCCAGTTCTTTCTGGCCTGCCAGGTATCTGTGGATAGGTCCCCTGCCAATCTAATGTTTTTACCCTTGTATGTTACAGACTTCTTTTCCCGGGCTGCTTTCAGGATTTTCTCTTTGTCGCTAAGACTTGTAAATTTTACTATCAGGTGACGAGGTGTGGACCTATTTTTATTGATTTTGAGGGGCATTCTTAGCATCTCCTGGATTTTGATGTTTGTTCCCTTTGCCATATTAGGGAAATTCTCTCCAATAATTGTCTCCAATATACCTTCTGCTCCCCTCTCTCTTTCTTCTTCTTCTGGAATCCCAATTATTCTAATGTTGTGTCGTCTTATGGTGTCGCTTATCTCTCGAATTCTCTCCTCATGGTCCAGTATTTGTTTGTCTCTCTTTTGCTCAGCTTCTTTATTCTCTGTCATTTGGTCTTCTATGTCACTAATTCTTTCTTCTGCCTCATTTATCCTAGCAGTGAGAGCTTCCATTTTTGATTGCACCTCATTAATAGCTTTTTTGATTTCACCTTGGTTAGATTTTAGTTCTTTTATTTCTCCAGAAAGGGCTTTTATCTCTCCAGAGAGGGTTTCTCTAATATCTTCTATGCCTTTTTCGAGCCCGGCTAGAACCTTGAGAATTGTCATTCTGAACTCTAGATCTGCCATATTACCAATGTCCATATTGATTAGTCCCCAGCCTTCGGTACTGCCTCTTGTTCTTTTTTTTTTTTTTTTGTGGTGAGTTTTTCCGCCTTGTCATTTTGTTCAGATAAGATTTGCTTTCTCCTCCTCTAGAATGCCTTTGTTCTTGGTGAGTGAAGTTGGTCTTGGCTGGGTTTCTTGTTGATCTTCTGGGGGAGGGGCCTGTTGTAATGATTCTCAAGTGTCTTTGCCACAGGCGGAATTGCACCGCCCTTGCCAGGGGCCGGGCTAAGTAATCCGCTGGGGTTTGCTTTCGGGAGCTTTTGTTCCCTGAGCGCTTTCTGTAGAGTTCCAGAGGACGGGAATGAAGATGGCGGTCTCCCAGTCTCTGGCTGGGAGGAGCCGAGAGCTTGGGTTCCTGCTCCTCAGTGCACCCTCAGAGAAAAGCACCTCCCTGACCTCCGGTCGCACCTGGAGTAAAGCAGTCAATTGCTGGCACTTGAAGAAAAGCGCCCATTCACTTCCATCTCCGTGGCCTCCGGCCATGCTCCGAGCCCACCCAGCCTGCAACCGGCACAAGGTAACCCCGGGCTGAGAGCTCACTCCTCTGCTTTGTCGCTGTAGCCGGCTTCCCCACTCTAATACCTGCGAGCTCTGTGGCACACAGACACCTCTGGTCCTTCTGTGACCCCGTGGGACCTGGGGTTATGCTGATCCCGTGTGGGCTTCCCCCCAGTTTAGCCTCTGGAGCGATGTCCCTCCGTGGAGCAGACTTTTAAAAGTCCCGATTTTGTGCTCCGTTGCTCCACCGCTTGCCGGGAGCCGGCCCCTCCCCCCGTGGTCTGTCTTCCCGTCGCTTTGGATTCACTTCTCTGCAGGTCCTACCTTTCAGAAAGTGATCGATTTTCTGTTTCTAGAATTGTTGCTCTTCTTCTCTTTGATTTCCCGTTGGATTTGTAGGTGTTTGCAATGGTTTGATAAACTATCTAGCTGATCTCCTACTACCCGATGTCATCTCAGCCTGTTACTTCTCTGCCATCTTGACTCTTCCCTGGATCTCTTTGTCTTTTTATGATGTAAGCTGCCATTGATTCTCATTAATGCCTAGATGCATTGGTTCATTAGGGATTATAAAATTGTGATGCTCCAATAAAATTCTCCATTTATTCCCTGGAATGTTCTTAAGATGCAAATGTTGCCTCACCTACTATTTTGTTATACAGAGGTACAGTTTGAGAGAAAAGGCAGAATAAATGTCAGATCATTTTCTTTCTTTCTTTCTTTATTTACTTTCAAAAATTGCAAATTAGTTCTCTCTCATGTTTATAAGATAACCAATTATGTTTTCTGCTTGTCTGTTTGGTTTTTGAGTATCACTATGAATCAGTAGATATTTGATGTGTTTGAATCCATGGCAGTTATTATTCTTTTCTTTTTTTTTTTTAAGATTTTATTCATTTATTTGAGGGGGGGCAGAGGGAAAAGGAGAGAAACTCAAGCAGACTCCTCAGTGAGTGTGGAGTCCTACACAGGGCTCGATCTCACAACCCTGAGATCATGACCTGAGCTGAAACCAAGAATCAGACGCTTAACTGACTAAGCCAGTCAGGTGCCCCATGGCAACTATTATTCTTAATGATGTTCAAATTTTTCCAGTTTTGATCATTAGAGCCTATTCAATTGACTCCTATATATTTCTATAGTCTTTGATGACTTCCCTGTTAGTGTAAAAAAAGCTCATCTTACACATTACCTGCTCCAGATCTCAAATCAGCCCATTTCTTCAACAAGTCCTGTTTTGTTTTAAGTACTTGCAGAAATGGGAAACTCACTCATTGTTCTTAGGGCTTTTCAGTGACACAAGCATTTTTTTTTTTTCAAGATAAAATGTTTCCTGGGCTCATAAGAACTCTTCCAATTCTAATTTAGAACTGTAGGGTTTTTTACTTACCCTTGCCAATCTTAGATCTTTATATCTTTTCCCGCTTGCTAAATACCTTGGTTCTTAACAATACCAACATAATTACTTGCTTTTTTTCTTAGCAGAAAAATAGAAACAGTAATTCATAATATGAATACTGAAAATGTTTAAGAATGTTTGCAGTCTGTTGGTCCTTAGGGTATATCCTGTTAAATATATAGCCAAACTACTGTATTTTACAGGTACTTGGAATTTTCTCTTTGTTAGTTTTTTATTGTTACTATGAAACATTACATATTTAGTGCCTCAAAAACAGGACAGTTATTATCTTACAATTCTGTAGGTCAGATGGTCAATACTGGGCTAAAATCAAGTTTGTCGGCAAGGGACGCTTTTCTTTTGGGAAACCCTAGAAGAGAATCCACTTCCCTGCTTTTTGCAGTTTCTAGATGCTGTCTACCCTGGTACCTTTCCATCTTCAAAGCCAATAATATAGCCATCTTCCTGACACTGGTTCAGTCTTCACAGCACTCTCTGAACAAAGATAGGAACCGTTCCTCACTTCTAAGGATGCATGTGATTATATTGAATCTATCCAGATAATCCAAAACAATTTCCACTTCCTAAGATTTCCATCCCAAGGTCACATAAGCAAAACACCTTTTGCCATGTAAGATAACATATTCATAGGTTCTGAGGATTAGGGCCTAGACATCTGTGGGGGAGGGCCATTATTCTGCCTATCACAGTCCCTCTTTGCTGAAGCTATGCCACCAATTACACATTTAGTTTAATTTGTTTTATTTTCAGGGATTATTTATTTACATAAAAAACTTTTTTTAAAGATATTTATAGGATTCCAAAATTAAACATAAAACAAGATATATTCAAAAAAATCTACCTTGTGTTCTGTCTATGCTATTTGCCTTTTCTTCTACAGATAAATACTTTGTTACTTTTATGGTGCATTATTCCATTGGTTTATTATTTAATATAATATATTGTAATGTATATAGTCCTCTCATATTGTTAGATAAACAGCATTATATACTTTACTTCACATTTTTTACTCAACATAGCTTGGTATTGCTTCATCATAGTACACAGTTTTCATTCTTTAATACTGTTGTATAGTACACCACTGTGTGAATACTCATGGTTAATCCAACCAGTACCCTTTTAATGGGAATTTGATTGCTTTTAACCTTGTGCTGATCCAAATAATGCTACAGTGAATTGTGCAGCCATTTAAAACTTTGGCTAGTATATCCCTGGGAAGTGAGTTTGCTAAAAAATATATATAGTAATATTGTTATTAAACATATAATAAAAATGTGTGTGTTTGTGTGTGTAATTTGTCAATTTTACTATTTTATGTCAACTTCCCATTCATATAAGTTGTAACATTTTATATTTCCCAGGTCAATCTGATCAGGATCATAAGACATGAATCTCTGACCTGTGTTTGTGAACAATAGCTCTAAAACTCAACTGTAAACCTCTCCTATAAAGACACAGATAGTAAATATTTTGGGCTTCACTGGTCACATATCCCCTGTTGTAACTATTCAACTTTTCTACTATGATGAAAAATTAGCCATAGATACCATGCAAATAAACAAGTATAACTATGTTTCAATAAAACTTTATTTATAAAAACAGGCAATAAATTGGACTTGGACCACTGACTGTGGCTTGTTGACCTCTTTTCTAAAAGTGTATTTAAAAAGAATAATATCTTAAATTAAAATATCTGAAGATATTCCATTTTTGCAAAATAAACTTCCGTTGAAAACCATAAATTAATGCCATAAGCATTTGAGTAAATTGCTTAATTTCTATTCAGTGAAGAGCAAAACTTCAATATATTTCATAGACTCTTAGAAAAGTGAGAAACTTAATACCTCTAGGATCTGGTCATTGTGAATCTTTCTTTCTCTATAGTCAGATTTACTGATTATTTCAAGCATGTTTATGTAAATATCTCAAATCCGTACTGCAGAGTTTTTGGTATCTATTGTCCAAAGAAAACATAAAAATAACAAGTGTATCTAGAATCCTGTGGCTCTAAATCCTGACTTCCTAATCTATGGGCATTTTAATTTAGATAAAAAAGAAATTCCTGAGAGGCCATTAAAGATATATCTGGTTCAGTATCCAGTTCTTCATGAAACTGTTCAAACAAGGGGTTGTCTGAAATTTTCTTGAATACTTTCAAAGGTGAGCAAGGAAATAAATGATAGTGTAGTGGTAACTTGTGTGGTAACTGTTAGAATGTACTGACCTAGGATTTGTTGAAATCAATTTATTCATAATTTTACCTTAGGCACTAATGTCTGGATTTCACATGATACATACTATTCTTCCTTCTGGCAGTACTTTAAATATAGTGATTTAAACTGATTGAAATCATAAATTACAATTTTTTTACACCCACTAGAGCTTTCTATATTACTCAATTTCTTTAGTTGAATTAAATATTACATGAGACCATATGTTGTTTTCCTAAATCGTTTATTCCATCCAGATTGGCCTCACTGTCCTTAAACACTGTACTCTTATTTGTAATTTCAAGTTTTGTAACTTACTTTACTATCAAGCAAATGTTTCCCATCCAGCTCTAATCCCACCCTCTCTTCCTCACATCTTACTGAGAACTTGTCATGTTTCAGGGATTGTGTTGAGGCCAGAAATTTAATAAGTAGGGTATACTTGCTGCTTTTTAAAAAATCGTTTTAACTGTATTATCTTTATTACACTTCATATCATAGAACTTGTTTCTAAGTATTTTTTTTCTTTTTTGTTTTTTAAAGATTTTATTTATTTATTGGACAGACAGAGATCACAAGTAGGCAGAGAGGCAGGCAGAGAGAGGAGGAAGCAGGATCCCTGCTGAGCAGAGAGCCCAAAGTGGGACTCGATCCCAGGACCCTGAGATCATGACCTGAGCCGAAGGCAGAGGCTTTAACCCACTGAGCTACCCAGGCACCCATGTATTTTGAATAACTCTGTTTACAATCTTAAAACAGTGTGAGGAGTAAGAGATGCAAGAAAAAAAATCAACATGACATGGTAAATGTTAACAGAGTTGTGTGTAAGAAACACAATGAAAGACTGGAAGATTTGACAGTGGAGGTGATGATGTTTGGTCTTGAATAATAAGTATAAATTTGTTGATATTTTGAATGAATAAAGTCATGTAGAACAAAAGAGGAGCAGGATATGATAATGGACTCCAAGATTTTATAGTTCAAGCATTGAAGAATTAAGTTAAAAATTTTGGATTGAAGCCTCTGTTTTACTTCCTAGCTTCTTTTATTTAGATCAGTCATCTAACTACTGTAATACTCTTGAGACACTTATGTGTGTGTACGTGTGTGTGTATGTGTTTTATTCATGAATTATATACAAGTAATACTATATAACCAAGTAGGTTAAACTCAAAGATACCCACATCAAGACCCATTACAAATTGTTGAAAGACAAAGAAAGAATCTTGAAAGTAGCAAGAGAGAAGTGACTCCTCATATCCAAGAGATCCTCAATAAGATTATTAGCATATTTCTCATCAAAAACTTTGGAGGTGATAAGGCAGTGAGTTGATATATTCAGAGTGGTCAAAGAGAAAAAAAAAATCATCAACCAAGAATTCCATATATGACAAAATGTTCTTCAAAAGTGAGGGAGAAATTAAGACATCCTCGGATAAACAAAAGATGAGGAAATTTGTCACTACTAGACACACCCTGCAATAAATGTTAAAGGGAGTTCTGATGATTGAAACCAAAGATAACTAGACAATAACTCAAAACTGTAGGAAGAAATAAAGATGTATGCAAAGGGACATACATAGGCAATTATAAATATTAGTATAAATGTAACAATAGTCTGTTATCTATTTTTTTTCTATCAAGAGACTAGTATATTAAAAAAAGAACACACAAGTATTTGTCTAAAAGCTAGTACTATTAAAACATTGATTTTTTAATTTCAGATTTTGTTTCCTACACAATTTAAGAAACTGATATATTAAAATTAGGTTGGGTTTTCACCCAGTATATAAAGATATAGTTTTGTGACATCTGAAATAATGAAAGGGATGGTGACAGACTTGTAAAGGAGCAGAGTTGGGTTTTTATTTATTTATTTTAGAGAGCAGGGAGGGGCAGGGGGAGAGGGAGACAGGGAATCCTAAGTGGACTCTGCACTGAGCATGGAGTCTGACATGGAACTCCGTCTCACAACCCCAAGATCATGATCTGAGCCAATATCAGGAGTTAGACGCTTAACTGACTGCACTACCCAGGTACTCCAAGGAGCAGAGTTTTTGTATGTTGTTGAAGTTCAGTTGATATAAATCCAAATTAGAGTTTTGGATTCAGCATGTTAAATATAATCTCCATGCTAACAATAAAAATAGCTATTGTATATGGAGAAAAAGGAATTGAAACATTTCACTACAAGATACCAATAAAAAAGGATGGTAGGAAGTGAAGAACAAAAAGTTATTAGGAATATATAAAACAAATAGAAAAATGACAGAAATGAGTCCTTCTTTACTAGTAGTTACTTTAATTTTTTTATCAGTAGTTACTTTAAATGTAAATGTATTAAACTCCCAATAAAATGACAGAGATTGGCAGAATGGATTAGAAAAACATGGTACAACTATATGCTGCCTATAAGAGACTCATTTTAGGTCAAAGTTATAAACAGGTTGAAAGTGAAAAGATAGAAAGGCAGTCCATGCAAATAAGTAAACAAAAGAGAGGAGAGATTGTTATACTGATATCAGACAAATAGACATAATGTCAAAAGTTCATGAGACAAAGACAGACAAATATTAATAAGAAGATCAGCACAGCAAGAACATATAACAGTTATAAACATCAGTGTACCTAACAATAGACCATCAAAATATATAAAGCAAATATTGGCAGAATTGAAGGAAAAATAGACATTATTAAAAAAAAAATACTTGGTAGTTTCAATACCCTATTCTCAGTGAAGGAAAGAACAATCAGACAGAAGGTAAATAAGGAAATAGATGATGAGAAAAACACCATAAATCAACTAGTCCTTAAGACACATACACAATATTTTACCCAGTAACAATAGAACGTGCATTCCCTTAAAATGCACATGGGGCATTTTCCAGGATAGACCACATACTAGATTACAAATTCAGTTGCAATATGTTTAAAAAAAGATATTATATAAGCTTCTTCTCCAACCATAATGAAATAAAGTTAGAAATAAAAGAAACAAGAAAAACAAATGAAAAATTCATATATTTGTGGAAATTAAACTATAAACTCTTATACAACCAATGGGTCAAAAAAATCACAATGGAAATCAGAAAATACTTAGAAATGAATGAAAATGAAAACATAACATACCAAAATTTATAGGACATGGCAAAAACAATTCTAAGAGGGAGATTTATATCTATAAATGCTTTAAAAAGAAGAAAGATCTCAAATCAACAACTTATCTTAGAACTTAAGAAACTAGAAAAATTAAACACAAAGTCAGCAGAAGGAGGGAAATAATAATGATAGGTAAGATTAAATTTAAAAAGAGAATAGAAAAATAATAGAGAAAATTATGAAATCAAAGTTGGTTTGTCAAACAGATAAAATTGAGAAAATTTTGGCTAGATTAAGAAAAAAAGACCTAAATTACTAAAATCAGATATGAAAGCATGGGCCATTAGTACTGGTTCTACAAAAATAAATAGAAGTGTAAGAGACTGTTTGAACAATTATACACCAGCAAATTGATTAATCTAGATGAAATAGAAACATTCTACAGAAACACTGAATCTGTCAAGACTAAATTACAAAGAAACTGAAAATCTGAATGGAAATACCCAGTAAAGAGATTTAATTGGTAATAAAACATCTGCCAGCAACAACAAAAAGCTTGGAGCCTGATGGCTTCACCCATAAATCCCACCAAATATTTAAAGAACTGTCATCAATATTTCACCAACTTTTCCAAAAAGGAAAATGAATAATTAGGAATATTATCTTTTTTTTCTTCTTCTTTTTTTTTTTTAATTTATTTGACAGAGAGAGAGAGAGAAATCATGAGTAAGCAGAGAGGCAGGCAGAGGGAGAGGGGGACGCAGGCTCCCTACTAAGCAGAGAGCTTGATGCAGGGCTTGATCCCAAGACCTGAGATCATAACGTGAGCTGAAGGCAGAGGCTTCACCCACTGAGCCACCCAGGTGCCCCATGAATTGGGAATATTTTCTAACTGAACCCATAAATACAGCATTTCATGATGCCAAAGCTAGATAAAGACACGACAAGAGAAGAAAACTACAAACCATATCCCTATGAACACTGATGAAAAAATACCTTTAAAAATAGCAGCAAACAGAATCCAGCATGTTGAAAGAATTATGCACCATGATCAAATGGAATTATTTTCTGAAATGTAAAAATGATTCAACATATGAAAAACAATCAATGTGATATACCACATTTACAAAATGAAGGGGGGAAAAACTCATGATCATCTCAATTAATGCAGAGAAATCATTTGACAGAATTCAGTATCTCTTTGTGATAAAAACACAATAAACTAGAAATATAGGGAAACTACCTCAACATAATAAAATCCATATCTGAAAATCCACAGTGAACATCATATTCAATGATAAGAGACTGAAAGCTTTTCCTTTAAGATCAGGAACATAGAAAGAATGCCCTCTTTCACCACTGTATTTAACATAATACTGGAAGTCCTAGCCAGAGAGATTAGGCAAGAGAAAGAAATGAAAGATGTCGAAGTTGGAAACACAATATTCAAAACATAAGATTATTATCTCTGTTGGCAGACTATATCATTCCATATGTAGAGAAGCCTAAATATTACACACACACACACAAAAACACACATACACAAATTAAAGCTAATACATAAAGAAAATAGGATACAAAGTCAACACACAAAAGTCAGTTGCTTTTCTATATATTAATATGGAACAATCTGAAAAAGAAATTAAGGAAAAAATTCCATTTCCAGAGCATCAAAAAGAATAAAATACTTAGAAATTATCTTAACCAAGTAGGTGAAATACTTGTACAATGAAAATTATAAAACATTGCTTAAAGAATTAAAAACATAAACTATAAAAAGATAGTCCATGTTCATGGATTAAAAACTTACTATTAAGATGTGAAAACTTCCCAAGGCTACCTGCAGATTTATTGCAATCCCTATCTTTATCCCAATGATATTTTTTGCAGAAATTAAAAAAATCATCTTAAAATCATATGGAGTGAAATAGAACTCCATATAGCCCTAACAGTCTTGAAAAAAGAAAGTTGGACAACTCACACTTCCTGATTTCAAAATTCACTGCAAAACTACAGAAATAAAATTTTGTGGTACTGGGATATAAATAGACATACAGACCAATGAAATAGAATAGAGAGCCCAGAAAGGAACTTACCATATATGGTCAAATGATTTTTGATAAGGATTCTAAAACCATTCAATGCAGAATGATAGTCTTTTCAATAAATGGTGTTTGGAAAACTAGATTTCCACATGAAACTGAATGAAGTTAGATTCTTGCCTAATGCCATGTAAAAATAAATTCAAAATGGATCAAAGATTTGAATGTAAAGAGCTAAAAACTGAAACTCTTTGAATAAAATACAGAACAAAATTCTCACAACTTTACATTTGGCAACTTCTTGGATATGTTACCAAAAGCACAGGCAACAAAAACAAAACTAGACAAGTGGATCTCATAAAGGTTAGAAATTTTGTGTCTCAAAGCATATTATCAACTGAGTTAAAAGGCAACCTACAGAATGGGAGAACTTATTTGAAATTCATATATCTGAAAAAAGATTAATATCTAGGATTTATAGATAACTAAAAACACTGAACAAAAAAATCAACCAACCTGATTCAAAAAATCTTGAATAGACAGTTCTTCTAAGAAAATATATCCCTATCTAAAAAGCACATGAAAAAAGTCTCATTGGCATTAATAATTAGGGAAATGCAAATCAAAACCACAACGAAATATCACTTCATACCCATCAGGATGACTTCTATATAAAAATAAAGAAAAGAACAAGTGTTGATGAAGATGTGGAAAATTGGAACCCTTGTATACTCATGGTGGGATTGTAAAATATTAAATCTGCTGTGGAAAAATGGAAAGCAGTATGGCAATTGCTCAAGAAAAGAAAATAGAATTACTATTATGTTTCAACAATTGTACTTTTGGCTATATAGCCAGAATAAAAGTAGGGTCTTGAAGAGATAGGTGTATACTTATGTTTATAGGGACATTATCTCAGTAGCTAAAATGTGAAAGCAACCCAGGTGTTCATTGATAGGTAAATGAATAAACACAATGTGGTAATACATACAATGGAATATTATTGTCTTAAAAAGGAAGGAAATTTGGACATACTATAATATGGATGAAATTTGAGAACATTATGCTAAGTGAAATAAGCCTGTCACCAAATGAAAATAATGCATATTCCACTTACTTGATATATCCACAGTAATCAAAATAACACAAAATAGAATGGTGGTTGCCAAGGGCCTGGGTAGGAGGAATGGATATAGAATTTTAGATCGAAGATAAAAAGATTTCTAGAGACAGATGGTGGTGAAGGATACAAAATGATATGGATGTACTTAATGCCCCTGAATTAATGTTTAAAATGGCTAAGGCACTAAATTTTATTTTACCATACGTAAAAAAAAAAAAAAAAAAAAAAAAAAAATACTTGTTATATTTGTTTCTTTCTAAAGGAATAAACACTGCATTCCCTTAGACATCAAGACATAAAGTGTATCAAATAACTCAAATTACACTAATTTTGTCATTAGTTTAGAGCATAAATTTCTTGCAACAGCGAAATTTTATTAAAAACTCTACAATCTATAAAAGCAAGAATCTCTTCTCTTCCAACCATTGCTACACACTTTGTCAAAGCATAGGACTTTGAATATAGTAAGTTCGTGATTACATATATATATATATATATGTACATATATTTAACTAAAATTATGAATAGTTAAAGAATCTATATATTTGTTAAGCATTCTTTGGGTTTTACAAAATCTGTAAGTACATTATTATGTTTTTTTTTTTTTTAAGATTTATTTATTTATTTGACAGAGAGAGAAATCACAAGTAGGCAGAAAGGCAGGCAGAGAGAGAGGGAAGCAGACTCCCTGTTGAGCAGAGAGGCTGATGCGGGCCTTGATCCCAGGACCCTGAGATCATGACCTGAGCTGAAGGCAGAGGCTTAACCCACTGAGCCACCCAGGCACCCCCCATTATTATGTTTTTTGGTCCATGCTTACAAATATGTTAATATTTTATATGCTTATATTTCATATTATGCAATGTAAAATCATTTATAGTAATATTTAGTAAGTTTATATACTATTTTTTCTTAAGTCTACCTTACCCCCAAATATTGATTCCCCGTGTACTTTCAAGGCAAGTGATATGGCATTTTGTTTTGTTTCCATTTACTCTACCCAGTTAGCAGTCCTGAGTTTAAAATGAATCCCTTGGAAATATATATTGCTGAATAATATCTCAGGAGTCATGGTCTGTGCCATATTTCCTAAAACTGCCTCCATAGATTAGAAATGTTGACTCTTCTGTTTTTTTTTCTTCAATTTAAAAATGACATTTTATTAAAAATAAAAAAAGGTGGGGGGACCTGGGTGGCACAGTTGGTCGAGCCTCAAATTCTTGGTTTGGATCAGATACTGATCTCAGGGTTGTCAAATTGATCCCTCCTTGGGGCTCTGAGCTCAGCTGGGAGTCTGCTCGCGACTCTCTCCCTCTTCCTCTACCCCTCCCCCCCATGTGCTCTCTCTCTCTCTCACTAAAATAAACAAATAAATTTTTTTTTTTTAAAAAAGGAAGATCTTAGTTTAGTGATCATTATCACAGGGAAACATAAAGAAGTAGAATTTACAGTTTAAATGCTATGGGTTTAGCTAGAGAGCACACTGTTGAATTCCCAAATAACTGAAGAGCTAGAGACTTCCCAGTCATCAGGAACAGGACAGTCTCCAGGGAATTTTGAGTTACATTTCACTCTTTAACATTTAGATAGTACTTTTCTTTGTTAGAGGAGCAAAGAGAAGCACGTTTATGCTAATGTACCTTTGTATCTGGATTACAATTTGAACGAATTTAATTGCTGCATTAGTCAAAACAGAATTTATATTTAAGATTTGACAAAATGAAGAAAAATAATTGGCTTATTAATGCTTTTTTTTAGCCACAACATTTTTACCTCTGACATTACACTCTAAAGATACAGTTGAGTTATTATTAAAACTGATTTTAACAAAGATGTGCTAATGATGAGTTCACTGAAGCTGCGTCAGAGCGAAAATAAGCAATCTGTATCTAACTTTATGCTGATGATACAGTGGGAAATATGTTTGTTTAAAAAACCATCTGTTATTTTCAGACATTTGTATGGAATTTTATGGTGGATAATAAAACTATCTTGACTGTAACCTAAAAAGAGGCATAAGCTGTTAACAAAAGTAAAACCCCCATCTGCCCCTAGATATTTGTTAAAGAGCTGATTTTAGTGAACTATTTATTTCAAATGGCATTGGTTGCCTTCAGTGGCTTATTCATTAATTTGTGTGTGCTTTATTAACGTTTTAGTCTTCCACCATCAAGGTCATTACTTTAAAACCAAACTAAAAGTATAACAAGAGAGTGAAACTGTAGTTATTCTAAAGTCCCCAGGTATATCATAGTAAGTGAATACTTTTCTTTCACTTGGCTTTAATTTACTTTTCATTTGGCTTTCATTTAATTTAATTTATTTTTGGCGTTCTCTCATTTGGCCTAAGACAGGCCACCCCAAGATGAGCCACTTTGTCATGAAGATTATTCTGAGCTAAAAGCAACTGAGATCTTGTGGGCTCCAGAGGAATTTGTGCCCCTCCCTTAACTGTATAGAAGAATCTAAATTGGGGGTGTTCCCCAGAATGGGGGTTATTAGCAGAGATAAATTTGATCTGCGTGACCCATTTACATGGCAGGGCAAACATCTAATTACCAAACATCTGCTCTTCTTATTGTCCCATGAAGTGTATTCCTTTCCTCTGAAGGCCGGGCCCCAGCCCCTTCTTCTTAGTTCAGAGTGACTTATCCACCTCATTTCGTCTCACTGTCTTTGGAATTTTCATGTCCATGTGGATTTCCTGTAGGTACACCATTAAATTTACTTTCTCCTGTTAGTCTGTCTCGTGTCAATTTGAGTCTTAGTCCAGCTAGAAGGACCCTTGTAGGGGATAAGATTTCTTGCTCCTCAACACTGTAAAATGAAAGAGGTCAATTTTAAGGTTTTTTATGAGTCTAAGGTTTTATGATTTTGTTAACCATCCAGAATAGTTACTAAAAAAACATGGTTTATAGAGTTCTCTTGAAGGTTTCTTTTTTTTTTTTTTTCTTTTACAGATTTTATTTATTTATTTGACAGAGAGAAAGATCACAAGTAGGCAGAGAGGCAGACAGAGAGAGAGGGGGAAGCAGGCTCCCTGCTGAGCAAACAGCCCAAAGTGGGACTCGATCCCAGGACCCTGAGATCATGACCTAAGCCGAAGGCAGAGGCTTAACCCACTGAGCCACCCAGGCGTCCCGAAGGTTTCTTAACATTACATACTGTTCATCATTTTAGAAATTCCTTTAGGAGTAACTTGTAAATGGTGACTTACACACACACACACACACACACACACACACACACACACGTCACTGAGAATTTGATAAACAGTTTGTAAATAGACACTCACTATCCTTTCACAGAGTATAGATTACTTTCTAACTTGTGCCCATGGCAGATCAGAGAACTGAATAGGCAGTCTTGATCTTTCTGACTTAGGGCCTTTCTCCTAAGTATCAGGATCTGAACAGAAAACCTACTCAGTTTAGCACCACCCAGTGTTGTAGGAGAAAACCTCTGGCATTGGCGTGTGCTATTTTCCTATGTTATCCTCTTAAGAATGGTGTACACGCAGATTTCCCAGTTTAAAGTAGACCTGACTGGAGACCTCCTCTCCAGTGCTCCCTGGCACTATCCTAGGTCCCCTGCTCCATTACACTGAAGTTTCATAGTAGGGTAAACAAATTATGCTACACTTGGAAGGTTACTGTATAAGACAATTCTATCTGCACATTCTTTCATTTAAGTGTATTTTTCAAAATTACAGATTTCTTCTATCTACTTGTCTCCAACTTTGTCATCAGAATAGAAATTCTCCTTAATAATTGTACAAATATATTAATTTTCTAGAGCATATTTAGTAAAAAGGATTTTTTATTCTTTGACACCAACTCCATGTTTTTATTATTTTCTAAATAGCTCTGCTCTGTAATGAGTTAATAATTGAGCAAAGAAGCCCTTTACTACCCAAAATATCAAAGTTTGGCTAAGAATTTTTGTTCTAAAAATATTTAGTGTAAGTTATCATTTTCCTTGTTGTTTCTATTTGGGGGAGACAAAGTTGCAATTCTTTTATCCAGTCCTAGTGAACAGAGTGAGAGAGAGAGAGAGAAAGAGAGAAAGAGAGAGAGAGATACCTAGAAGGGAAGAAGGGAAACATGCTCTCTGGATATATTTCAGAAGAATCTCACTCCGTCTCTTTCTGTGAATAGGGACATGTTTCTAACAGTCGTTTCCTTTTTTTTTTCCATTTTCAGTTATTGTGCCTATTTGTTTCATCCTCTCATTTTTACCAAATAGTTCAGTCTAGCAAATTTCACAATAATAAAATCCTAGACATTGTCAATTTTAAATCAAACCAGTTATCTAAGACATAAAGATCTTCAACCTTGTAAAAGGCAGGGATCTTCCCCACGCATTTATCTGGCCAGTCTATCAAATAGGAAGCCACTGAGCAAATATATCATATTTGTGCATATGTGAGTTCATATAGACACAAAAGGGAAAGGGTCAGACAGAGAAAAGAACTGAAATGGAAGAGAAATTAATCACTTTAAACATATGTGGGGCTTAAAATATAAAATAATGTGTTACTTTCCCACATTTACTATAAAATCTCAACATTAGAAATATTCTCTTTTTCTAAGCCTTGCAGATACATATATCTATATCTGTATATACATATATATGTAGGTGTATATATATATATCTGTATTTATCTGTATATCTATCCTCTATCTATCCATCATCTATCTTATCTATCCATATCTTTAATTAGAAAAAAGAGATTCTTAAATGAAAATGAAAGTGTCTCTGATTTCTTCAGTTTCATTTTCTACTGAATATTTCTAGGATGGAGACTGAATAACTAAATTTAGGAATGATCTTTCTTTTTCATTGGTTGAATTTTTATATAAAATCATTAAAATGGTTCATTGCTGAAATATGGATATTTTGGTGGGGGGTGTGGAACAGACTGGTAATAGTAAAGGCATTTCAACTGTGTAAGAAGTTAACAACCAATTTTCTTGATGCCTCCAATGATAATGTTCATCAGTTCCAAGTTCATTTTCATGGTATAATAGTGTTATTAGAATTAGCATAAATTTAAAATGATGGGTAATTCATATCTATTAGACGAAAAAGTCATCTTCTATTTACGAAATTCTTGTTACTGTTAAGTAACTTGCAGGCTTTAAATTAAATTTCCTGATTTGCATTAAGTTTAAAACTGTAAATAGCTTTTTAGAATATATAATTGAGTTGATATTGAGTTTGTAGACAAGAGCATCCTATTAAAATACAGAAATTTCTATTAACATTTGGGCTATGATTTCAGAGACACCAAGGGAAGACACAAGACAAGCAATATATTAGTAATATGCACAGTGTTGCTAGGTTCTTTCCAACAAGACTCACCAGAGAATCATAAAGGAAAGGGAATCAAATAATACTACAATTACTGTTCCCCATTGAGCTATATTTTACAGATTACTACAGATGTAATTGGGTGATAGAAAATACAAAGAGGAACAAAAAAATTAATATTGACTGAAGGAAAAGCAAATCAGCATTTTGCTAGTCAAATACAGACATGTTTCCTACTCTTATTTAACACAGTAATTGCAGAGGAAACAAGTCATTTGATCTGCATAGTAAGTTGTATTAACCAATGAAGTACAACAGAGATTGATATTCTGGTGTTTAATAAGAAAAATCTAAGACATTTACATTTTGAAGTTGGGTTGTTAGCAGTTAACACTTGAATACTCTTACCCTATGGGGTTTGTAACAATATTTTTGTGATTCTTCTGATTCTCCAACAACAACCTCACTGCTTTTTTTTTTTTTTTCCAGTTCTCATTCTTAGCCCTCTTCTCTTTTCATCTACTTCCATAACTTCCAACTACCGCTTCTATACAAAAAACCTTAAATTTTCATCTGTACTTGTGAGCCTCTTCTTTAACTCTAACCAGTATTTACTCACAAGAATTTATGGAAATTTGTCCAGTATGCACTCACATCACTTCCAACACAAGATGACAAGCTGAATTTCCTTATCACCTTCCCTCAAATCTTTTTCTTCTTCCTGTATTCTCTCTTTCTATTTATAAACCACTATTATTTTTGTCATGTATTTGGCATTTTGGAAGTCTGGCAGAGTTTTTCACTCTCTTTCCTTTCACGTTTAATAATTTCCAAGGCCTATCATTTGCTATCACTACAACACTCTCCCATCTCATTCCATTTTCTATATTTCTACTATCACATGGCTTTTGATCTTATACCTTTAGTCATCCAGGCACATATGCACCACATACCTGCAAGGTTTCGACGAGGTAGGAAGTCATACATTGCCTTCCTCATTTGTTCCTAACTTGCTCTGGCAAGCCTTAATCTACTGTCAGACTTGTCTTCATTACCCCATACCAAACTTTTGGCTGTGGAAATTGTATCCTATTCCTTTAGCTCTGAAACCAAACTCTTGTTTAAGGGGAGTTGGCTTATAAGTGCTCAATTCAAGTCACTGGGTGATGGATCAAACCCAGCAAATTTGGCTTCTGCAGGAATCTCAGTGTCTGCCCTGTATGTCTCCTAGTATCATTGTATGTTTATATATGTCAGACAAAACAAGCAGGAAAGCTAACATCGTATCTATAAACTTCTGGAGAGGAAGAGACCTGCCATCTGAATGCATTTGCCCTTTGGATCCAGCAGCATTCCACGGGGCCCCCAAAGACATTTTCTTATCATTCCTTACATATCACTCTTCAAACCTGCTCTATTCCTATTCACACTCAACCAAACTGATTTTAGAAATCTAGATACAACAGAAAGGATTCAATATCTAAAGAAGACTTCTTATTTATTCTTATTTAGGTATTCTTATTTATTCTGACTCATTTTCCATAAAGCCTCCTGACCAGGAGCTGACTGTAGGGATATATTGTTTTGTAAAGGTAGTACTAATTGTAGTCCTTTTGGGAAACTCTCTATCATTTATGCCTAATTACCCAACAGTGTAATAACAATCATGCAAATTAGCAAATGTCAGGTTAAATTGGCTATAACTTTTGTTGGACTGCAACATTCAACTTATGTCTACTCAGTTTACTATGTAGTGCTCACTTACTATGGCCATATAGATCCAACTTCAGTCAATCAAGGAAACACTTGGAACAGTAATAACTCAAGAGAGTAGTGGTGACTCAAACAACAAATTTTAGGATTGTTCAAATTCCATTTTTTTTAAAGAACATTAGAATCCACAATAGAATTGCATAACAATGAACAGTCCAAATGCATAGTTCTTGGCATGAGAGATTTTATTGTCAAGGATTCTAGTAGATTATGATGACCACTCATATTTGCTTTCTTAATTCAGAATTCTTCATGGGTCTTAATACAATAATACTATCTAGCTATTGAATATTGGAAAATCTCAAACTTGGTCCTAAGGCTCTGTTTCAATTATGCATAAAGCAAACCATCTCAAAATTTAATAGTCTTAAAATAACAATAATTTATTATTTCTTATGTTTCTGTGGGTTCATTGGATAGTTCTCCTGGTCTCATCTGGGTTCACTCACATGTTTTTATTCATCTGGTAAGCCTGGATCTATAGGGTAAAAGATGACCTCATTCTCATATCCAGAACTCAGCAGAGAGAAGGGGATTTCTGAGACCTCTTTCTCCACATGGTCTCTTGTCATTCAGTAGTTTTGCTTATGTTTCTTTACATAGTATGAAGTCAAATATTATTGGTCGAAACAAATCATAAGACCAGCCGGATCCAAAGAGATACGGAAATCTACTCTACCTCTTTTTTAAAAAAAAATTTATATATATATACACACACACACACACACACACACACACACACAGATATATATGTATATACATATATATCTATATATATGTATATACATATATATCTGTGTGTGTGTGTATATATATACACATATACATATATGTATATGTGTATATATGTATATGTGTATATATATGTATATACATATACATATATGTATATGTGTATATATACATATACATATGTATATATATATTTATATATATAAAATATATATTTATATATATTATATATATTTATATATAATATATATTTTATATATAAATACATATACATATGTATATATGTATATGTACATATATAAAATATATATATATTTATATTTTTTATATAAAAATTTATATATATACACACACGGATATATATGTATATATATACATATATATCCGTGTGTGTGTGTGTGTGTGTGTATGTATAGATATTTTTTAATTTCTTTTCAGCGTAACAGAATTCATTGTTTTTGCACCACACCCAATGCTCCATGTAATACGTGCCCTCCTTAATACCCACCACCCGGCTCCCCCAACCTCCCACCCCCCTGCCCCTTCAAAACCCTCAGATTGTTTTTCAGAGTCCATCGTCTACTCTACCTCTTAACAGGAGGAGTGGTGACATCACAATACCATAGACCATGAATCCTAGAAGTCATGGTTAATTGCAAACCATTATTATCACAATGTACCTTATACCTCATCTTTTCATTCTATATTCTTTCCCGCTGAGTTCTAGATCTATATTTTTTTAATGTGGAAAATATTTATTGAGCATTTACTCCTTTCCAGGTACTAGTCTGGAATCTGAGGAACAGATGTAGCCAAGATTAAAACAAAAAGAAAAATGTCCCTCACTTTGAGTTTACAATCCAGCGGGGTGAAAGTATATAAACAAGTAAAAACCTTTGTAAAATAATTTTAAATAGTAATAATGGCTAAGAGGAAAATAAAATAGGGCTTAGTAATATTAAATTACTATTGAGGGAGGAAAAAACCTCAAGGATCCTCTCTGATGAAGGAATTGTTAAGGTGGAACATAAAACTTGAACTATTCAGAGTTGCAACAATGCTGTTCTGGCCTCCCTCTGTCTTTTTACTCACACCTGTCTTACTCATACCTTCCCAGAGAAATAGGATTGACTTACCTTAGCCTGGCAGAAACAATTCAGCAGTAAAGTTCACATAGAAAAGGAAGGCATTCTTTGCTCTTCCATGCCTTGACATTTTGTAGGATAAGACCATACAGAGAAGCCTATGGTTGTGCACTCTGTCTATATCTGAGTGGGTAAGTTCAATTCTGGGGTGCAGAAGTAGCAAACCGAATTTGTCTTCAGGCTCAAGTCACATTTCCAATTACCTTTAACAGTAAAGAAAGTAAATTTGATTTCCATCTGTCTGACTCTCTAGTCTATGAGTTGATTCTGAATTTGAGAATTGAGGAGATGAGTATCGTTTATTGATATTCTACTATCCTAACAGAGACAATTTAATTAATATCTTCAAATATAAAGAGACTGCCAAGCAAAGGGTATAAAAGTGGCTTTTCAATATGGGTGTACAAAGGGTATCACAATCTCAAGAATAACATAGACAAATTTACAATATCCACATACAGTCTCTAAAAAGTATGGTCCTTTTTCCATATTTTTTATGACAGTTAATGGAAATGCTGTTTATATAGTAATAAAGGCCAGAGCCTAGAATTTGTTAATAATTTTTTTCTTCTTCATGTCTCATTTATTATACTAAAGCCCACTTATCTTCTAAAATCCCTTAAAACTTTTTTCAATTTGAAAATTTTATATTTCAAGTTTTAATTTAAATTCCAGTTAGTTAACGTATAGTGCAATGTTAGTTTCAGGAGTAGAATTTAGTGATTCATTACTTACATGTAACACCCAGTGCTCAACACTAAAAACTCTTGAATCTAATGATCTTTTATTTCCACTTCAACCACCATTTTTCTGTTAACTCTTAACTCAGTTTATTTTTTAAATACACTATTTTCTATAACCAATTTATACCTCATATGTCAAAGTGAGGTATAACTCACCAAACTTTACTGTTTACTATATTTTTTCCTTAAGGATGCTTCCGTTGTTTTATGATAAGCACTTAAACCCATAACATGGTTGAGGTGACAGAAATGTTAACCTGTCCATCAAATTTCATGTTCCTCTTTCCACAGTGTGGACTTGCAAAGCAACCACCCAGCAGGGATTGCATTTCCCAGTTTGTTTTTCCTCCCTCCCCCCACCCCCATTTCTTCCTTCCTTTCCTTCCTTCCTTCTTTCTTTCTTTCCCTCCCTCCCTCCCTCCCTCTCTCTCTTTCCTTTCTTTCTTTCTTTCTTTCTTTCTTTCTTTCTTTCTTTCTTTTTTTTCTTCCTTTCTTTCTTCCCTTTCTCTTTCTCTCTTTTTTCCCTTCCTTTCTTATTTCCCTTCCTTTCTCCTTCCTCTCTTCCTTCCTTCCTTCCTTTTTTCTTAACTAATTCTCACTAATGGTATATGAGTGTAAGGAATAATTGTCCTTTGTCAGTCCAGGTTTTATGTAGTCACTGGAGTTTCTCAATTCTCTTGGCAGATACAGACAACTTGCAAGATGACAGGGAGGGCAGAATCATGAGACAGAAGCAGCTGGGTTATGAATCACGCCATGCAAAAAAACCATTCACTAATCACAGATAGTTATACTGGACTTTGGGCAAATAAAGAATAAACTTTATTATGCTAAACCTCTGACATTTTGGGGTTTTCACATTTGAGTAGCTAGTATTATTCTAGCTTACATAGCCTGCCTAGCTTATGATGGTCTAGCTTATTTCATGTCTGCAGCCTCACTTTGTGCAACTTAGTTTGTCTCAATATGATCTCTCCATTGGACTTCATTCAGTTCCCTGAATGCTTCTATTAGAAGATTTTGGTACATAATATTCCTTCTTTTTTTTTTTTTTTTTAAAGATTTTATTTATCTATTTGACAGAGAGAGAAATCACAAGCAGGCAGAGAGGCAGGCAGAGAGAGAGAGGAGGAAGCAGGCACCCTGCCAAGCAAAGAGCCCAATGCGGGACTTGATCCCAGGACCCTGAGATCATGACCCGAGCCGAAGGCAGAGGCTTAACCCACTGAGCCACCCAGGGGCCCCCATAATATTCCTTCTGTCTAGAATGTTCTCTAATACATTTATAAAGCTTACTTCCAGGTATCAGTAACAGATATTGTCAGTGGTCTCTCCAGATCTCCTAGGATCTCTTTTTATAAATCCTGTCTACTTCAACCTCTTGCACTATGCTTTTGCATCTAAGAGCCCTCGTCTGGTATTTTCTTTGAAGGACTTCCCTCAGTCTATTGGTACTTGTTGCTTGCCCCAAATCACACACTTGTTTGACTTTTACCTCCCTCCTTATCCTGTACTTCCCACACTTAGAGTACCACCTTAATAAATTACTTGCACAAGAATACTCATCTTAATATCTGCACTCTGATATATCTGATCTAGAGCAGCATTTCTCAGATTTTAGTTCAAATGTCATTTATTCAGGGCAGTCTTTCCTGATTTCCCAGAATTGTTCAGATTCCCTATATTATGATGCTTTTATGGCATTGAGAATTTGACTATAGGGAGGTTTTTCTTTTTCTTTTTTTTGCTTTAGCATGGACTTAACTCTTAGTAAATACTCTTAGTAAATACTAAGTAAATACTGAATGAATAAAATGGGGCGAAGAAAGAATCAAAAGAGAAAGGGTAGATATCCCATTAGGGACGACATGAAAGAAAACCTAATCTTATAAGAAAAAAAAAATCATTGTAATAGTTACATTATTTAATCTTTCATCCCAATTGGGGAGTCAAATTGAATTTTAATCAACTCCATAAATTACAGGAAATGATTCTGAAGAGTTATTTTTGCGGGTATTTATCATTTCAAGTATTTTATTAACTACTATCAACCAGTTGACTTTTTTCTTCACTGGATCACATTAGGATTTCTTGTAAGCTATCAACAAATGGCACCCAAAATAATTTCTCTATGAATATTCTTTTTCAGTTAATAAATATTCATTGAGCTCTATTCTCTATTAGGCATCTTGTTAGCCTTGGGATTACAAGGGTGACATAGAAATGTATAGTCCTTTTGTGAGGCCTTAAGTGTAGTAGTTGGAAAATTTATATAAACACCTGATTATAATTGTTCTTGACTATATGGTTATTATGTAAATATTAAACTCCTCGAGAGCACAGTTCCCTTCAATGTTTTTTTGGTCCTGACTGCAGTGATATAAAGGTTTTCTGATGTTCTATTTTGCTATTTTTGAGCTCCCAGCCCTTTCCAGGGCAGCCTCTAAGAATTGCTCACAAGAACGAGAAATGTCTCTGGGTCAGTTTACACTTTCCCAATTCCCTACAGTAGATACTGTGCAGGGAAGTAGGGGTGAGAGGGGATTGGAAACAGATTCATATTTGTGAGCAGTACTCTAGGGAAATGGTTGAGCCTCCTAATGGAAGACAAAGTAGAGGCATGCATTTACCTGTAGACCTGGGAAAGCTACCTGGGAATGAAAAGGCAGTGAAAGACCAGGAGAGGTTGACTGGACCTTGTAAAGCTAAGGTGCGAGGACTGGGCTGCACAAGACCTTGTATAATTAGCAGAAGGTAGGGCAGCCTGACTGAGCAGCAAAAATGCTACGCTGGAGAGCAGAATTTGCCTGAGGAGATATGAAGCAACTGAGCAAGGAAATCTGCTGTGCCTGGAGACTGCAATGTGGGCAATCTACCTGTGAATAATCAATTTTTGGCTGATGACTGCCTATGCCGCTGGGTGTTTTTTAAATACTCATTTTTACTGGGATAGGGTCTGATAATAATTAGTCATTCTATAGTCTAGTACACCACTCAAAAGTTATTTTTATTAAGCAGAATTACACTCTGTTTTAAATCTAGCCATTCAGATGCGCATGTTGCATATTTGCCTTTTTCACCCAGCCAACTCATTATTATATTGCAGTCATTTATATTAATAATGATCACCAGACACAGCTACAAACACTCTTGCAAGGTATTACAGTGTCAACAGCTGCCAATTTTTAGGTGAAATGATTTGGTTCATGGGAATTACTATTCCTTGGGGATTTGCATCTATTTCTTGGTTACATAAGTTAAAGTTGCTGAAGTTATCCAAATAGAGTTTGCAGAAGTTTCCCTTTACATTCATTATGAGTTACTAAAAGTATTCAAACAGGAAAAGATATTTTTATGTGTTCAGAAATGTAGGATATGAAAGGTTTCTTGTTTATTTTAGAACTGCATACAACTCAGTCATGTCACGGTTTGGTACAGGTAAGAACAAGGAAAATCATTCCATTTTAACTTTTAAAAATCAATGCTGAGACTATTTCTACATAGAAAAGGAAAAAAAAATCTGAACTACTCTGATGTATTCAAATGATTTGAGTGAATATAGGACAGTTCAAAGTTGTCCAGACATATGGGTCACTCCTCTTTGTAACTGTATGAGTTTTGATTTAACATACAACTATCAGTAATAAAATAACATTTGAGAGAATAAGGAGGAACAACAAATCTTTATTTAAATCGTTTGATGTAGAAATATATTTCCATATAGTACAGTGTTGTCTTGATTAATCTAAAGGACAGAACAGTTAAATAAAGTAAAATAAGGTCAGATTTTTGCCTAGAATTGATTGAGGAAAATTTTGTCTTCCGTAAGTGGAGCAGTTTATAGAAGAAACTGAAAAGGAGCAGATGAAGGAGCAGTTTGAGTATCTGGAAAATCATCTGAGAAGACTTAAGCAAAAGCTGGAAGATCAAGGGAGCAGAGGGAGAGAGCATCATGAAAGAGGGCCAGTGGAGGGGAATCCATATGCTGGAGCATGGTTTCGTCTCTCTATGGTCTGTCGTCTCCTTCTGTGATGATCTTTCTGACAACAAATGTCTTATTACTACATTTAGTGACTGGCAAAACTTCAGCAAGAATACATAAATTTAAATAGTGTCATATTAATGGACTTTTTAAACAAATAAACTCGTGAATCATAGATAAAAATGACTTCCTCACATAAAAGGTACAGATCTAAGGGATCATGTAACAATTTTTACCGTCTATTTCCTCCTCTTCCGGCTATAGGTAAGGGCAAGAATCTGCATTGAACTTTCTTAAATTACACAGTACTTTTCTATAAATTATCTACTTTGAGTTTCAAATCAATATCATCAAAAATAACTTCTGGGGCGCCTGGGTGGCTCAGTGGGTTAAAGCCTCTGCCTTCGGCTCAGGTCATGATCCTAGGGTCCTGGGATCCAGCCCCACATCAGGTTCTCTGCTCAGGAGGGAGCCTGATTCCAGTCCCCCATCCCCCCGCCTGCCTCTCTGCTTACTTGTGATCTCTGTCTGTCAAATAAATAAATAAAATCTAAAAAAAAAAAAAAAAATTCTTTGACTGGATTTTATAGGTCAAAACATTAAGACTTAACTGTCAAAATATTTTTTTGAGGATCACAAAAGCAGCATTTGTTCAATGCAAGAAGTGTATGTCTGTGTGTGCGTGTGTGTGCATGCATGCATGCTTCTTTCTTCAACTAAGAAATAAATTGAAGTGTTTATAACTTTTGTTTTATTATGAGACATAAGAATTTCAATGACTTTCTTTTTTGCCTTCACTTTTTGTACAGAAAGGAAGAGAGTAAAAATTTCAAATTAATGAAATCCAAACACAATTAAAAGTTCATACTTAAGATTATATACAAGATAATTATCTTGGGAAAGTTTTTACTTCATTGTATAATTGTTACATCTTTTTTTCTAAATCAAAATATACCCTTTTAGCCTGTTATATTTTAAAATCTTTCCTTTAAAGTCTTGAATGTCTACAATAATGCACATGCATACTCATATACATGTGTAGTCTCTGGGATAAAAATTAAGAAACTCAACCACAACAATAGCAGTAATAATAACAATGTTGCAATTTATTGCCCTTTTACAATGTGCCAAACTTTGTGTACTTAAAGAACCTCATTTAATCTTTATAAAATCTACAGGGATAGTGATTGTCTTATGCAATAGCTAGCTAATCTATTGTTTAGAGAGGCTGAGAAACTTGACATAGTTGGGATTTATAAGTCTAGTATACCAATTAAGCCAATAGGATTTTAAAAGAAAGAGGGTAAAATTGTTTATTGATCTCCATACCACCAGAAGCATCGATTAGACAATATGTAGCATATGGTAAACACTGCTGTTTGAAAAGTGATGCTTGTCATATATACAAAAAAATGCTTGTATTTTCCTTTCTTTCTTTCCCAAAGAAGTGCCACAGTGACAGATGACAGCACAGGTAAGGGAGAGAATGTAATATACTGTGTTTTGTGTTTTCAGGCCACTGGCAAATCCTCCAAAGGTCAGATATTGAACACGATGATGATAATTCTAAACCAGCCTTTTGGAGTGATCAGATCACATAAAACTCAGCCACATGGGGGCACCTGGGTGGCTCAGTGGGTTAAAGCCTCTGCCTTTGGCTCAGGTCATGATCCCAGGGTCCTGGGATCGAGCCCCACATCAGGCTCTCTGCTCAGCAGGGAGCCTGCTTCCCCCTCTCTCTCTGCCTACCTCTCTGCCTCCTTGTGATCTCTGTCTGTCAAATAAATAAATTAAAACAAACAAACAAACCAAAAAACTCAGCCACATGAGGGACGCCTGGGTGGCTCGGTGGGTGAGGCGTCAGTGAGTGAAGCGTCTGCCTTCAGCTCAGGTCATGATCCCAGAGTCCTGGGGTGGAGTTCCGCATCCAGCTCCTTGCTGGACAGGGAGCCAGCTTCTCCCTCTGCCTACAGCTCTCTCTCCTTGTGCTCTTTCTTTTTGATAAATAAATAACATCTTGAAAAAAACACAACAAAATAAAACCTCTGCCATATGAAAAAAAGTCTTCAGCTATAAGGGAAACATTTCATTCCCTTATTTCCAAATTCCTACACATATCACACTGTCAAAGTGTAGAACAATTGAGGATTAATAGCTATACCCACTGATAGCTAAGCCTACATCTGTGTCACTAGAAACAGAAGAGACTGACTTTTCCCCCCAAATTACGAAATTTTTGCGGTTTCCTGCTGGTCACTGGAGCCTGCTTTTCCCTCCTCATTCTTTACTTTTACTTTTAATCAACTGTCACTTAGTGACAGTTAACGTTGCTGCTCAGGATTGGATAGCAACTCTGTTATCTTTACCCTTATTTCTGTGTCTTTGGGGACATATTCAATATTCCCATAAGCTTTAGAACTAAGATATCATGATCCACATTTTGACGTAAATTCTTTGTATTGCTACGATAAATTTTCTAACGGCTATTAAGAGGTAATCATTCTCATGGGACTGTGCCATGGTGTCGGCTTTCTAGGGGTGCTTTCAGCCTGTAGATTTACCCAGTGCTTCCTTCTATCAGTATCTTTTTCTTCTCTTTAATTCATTCACAATTTCCTATAAAAATGGAATTTGTATTTTCTTAAATATTATATTTTTTACTTTCTATCTCTTGACAGTTTTAATATATCTTATGTTGTATTTTAGCTCTTATCATTTTAATGGAAACATTTAGTTTTCTTTCTTTTTTAGAATGATTTCAGCACACTGTCCTCATTATTAAAATAGTTTATAACATGATTTGTGGAAAGCTTTTATTTGTAAGGGATGATTTTCCAGCTCCTGCCCTACTCCTGAGGGATCTTAAAGAGCAATCCCTTTATCCCTAAGTATTATTTTTGAGGCATGAGCAAGGCCTATAGAAATTGCTGTTCGACTGCAAGATTAGGTTTGAGAAAGGAGGGAAATAATTTAAGGGCCGAGAGAAGGCAAAGGAACAGAACACGGGTGTAAAATATGGAAAGAAAAATTACTGATGTACAAGGGAAAGAAAGACAATGGAATAAAAGTTGTCCACATGGAACAGTTGGAACACCATATGGAAAAAGTGTTAAAAGATTTTTATCTCAGTTACTTCAAACATTGTACTACCCTGTGCCATAATTTGCATCCTTCTATCACTTCTATTACTTCTACCATGTACCATACATACCTCTAGCTTGTATCTCTGTATTCTGAATTTTGGATTAAGTACTTAGCATGGATCTTGATTTTCCTTTGCCATTTTTCTTGCCCCAATTCTATCCTCATCTCTCTTTGCGTTTGACTGTACTTGATACAAAACACCCCATGCTTCTTAAGACCTTGTTTTATCATTTGTTTCCAGAAACTGATCCTTGGATCCATCAACATGTTAAAAGTCAGCTGCTGAAGACTGGTATGTGGATATTTCTTGTGTCAGTTTTGATCATTGTTGAAAGACATGAACATTATCTCATCCAGTATACTTCCCTTGTAATACGACTCTTCAGAATAATTATGTAATACTGCTATGTTACATCTTATTGAGGAGAACAGAGTGGGATTAAAATGTAAAGTGATTATACTTTTGTAAATTGAAAATATAACACAAAAATTAATAAATGATAAATATGGCATCCAATTACTTTCAGAAAGACTGCAGATGCTCATCAGTTTTAATTATTTGGGAAATTACCTATTACCATTTGGAAATGAAAGCATATGTATGAAAAAATTATTAAAGTCAATTTAGGGTATGTTTCCCTAAATTTGGAAATTAGATTCTTGTACATTTTCAAGACTGTACCTAATACATGTCTAAAATGTGTTTGAAAGTCAAATATCTAAGATTTACATGTCACAATCTGGATTAATGTCCAAAGACCAATAAAATCTTATATAATTTCAATTTTGGTTCTTTAGGTGCTGTCTGCTTATAATTTTCATAATCATCCAAGATCTTCAAGGCAGAAACATGCCAAGGCATCATGATATTGCCTTGAGATCTTGAGATCGCAAGTGGGCTTTTCCTTACACTGGCCTATTGTCCTGTTCTTGTCTTTTTCTTTGGAAAGGATTTAAGGTAGAAGGGTCTGTTGCTCCATCTTTAAGTTTAGGTGCCTAAAGCATTTGTACCTGACACCACAGCATCAATGGGTATGCCCTTAAGGAGACTTCCTTCATAGGAATGCTCCTGTTGTAGTGCTTTCACTGTAAGATGTTGCCCCTTAGATTGTTTTCTCTAGCTAACACAGAGAAGAAACCTAGCCCTTGTTCTTGAAAGATTACAATTCAGTTCCTTTTCAGGTGCTTTAAGCTTCTACTTCTCTAGGTCTTATAATAGAAATAGAATGCTTCCTTCATAATTTGTCAAGTATCAGTGTTAGTAGAGGTGAATAAAATTGATTATAGAACATGTCCAGCAGTACTTTCTTTCTCTAAAGGAGTAGAAACGGACTAGTTAATACTGGTGATTAGCCCATAATGAAAGGTTTCATTACTAGAGAGCAAAATGATATAGGAGAGAATCAATCATCAGCTCTACTGGGATCAGGATCTTTGCTTTTCATCTGAATGATCCAGATTTGTATCACTAGACAAACAACTTTAGAATTCATAATCTCACGGGTGCCCGGGTGGCTCAGTTGGTTAAGCAACTGCCTTCGGCTCAGGTCATGATCCCGGAGCCCTGGGATGGGGTCCCCTGTCCAGCTCCCAGCTCCATGGGGAGTCCGCTTCTCCCTCTGACCTTTTCTCCTCTCATGCTCTCTCTCTCAAATAAATAAATAAAATCTTAAAAAAAAAAGAATTCATAATCCCACAAATTACAGAATTTGTAGTATTTTACCAGTATTTTGCAGTATAGATTAAGAAAGTGGAACCGTTTAACTCAGTAACTATTTAGAAAATGTCTGATTTTAACGGCCATGTGTAATCTGCTTATCCATCAAGTTTGAGACATTTATATATAATTTATGAACCCATTTTTATGAACCAAATGTTTAGAGAAATTCTGGAATTTTTAAAAATATTTTATTTATTTATTTGAGAGACAGAGTGAGAGCGTGAACACAAGCAGGGAGAGAGGCAGAGGGAAAGGGAGAAGCGGATTCCTCTCTGAGCAGGGAGCCCAACTTGGGGCTCCATCCCAGGACCCCAGGATCATGACCTGAGTGGAAGGCAGGCACTTAACCAACTGAGCCACCCAGGTGCCCCATGGAAATTTTTAAGACTATTACTTGAAAGTATCAAGGATGAGGATTTTCTCCTCCCTTGGGGGGAAAAATGCTTTTTAAAGGACCCATACATTTCATAAAAAACAATATTGATCTATAATATTTTTAGTCTGTGAGTATATTATAGGGGAAGAGTCAGCTATAATTCCAAATACTTACTTAATTATCCCCTGGGAATTATGATGGAAATGTACTATGAAGAGAGAGAGATAAGATCAAATCCCAAGGATAAGGAAACACTATTTTTCATATTAAGATAGTTCAGAAGAATCCTTTAGTTTTTAAATAGGAATTGTTCTAAGAAGTTTCCAAAGGAACAGTAATGAATAGAACTGTTAGTGATAAAATTTAAATGTTTTAATCATAATCCGGGTATATGCTAATAAAGAAAAACATTGGCTTAATTTTTATTACTCTTATAACTTAAATTCCCTTTATTGCATTTAACTGGAAAATAGTTTATATTTATTGCATTTTTATATAAATATGAAAATCACATAATAGTGTACATTGTGAACCAACAGTGAAAACAAGTATTATTCTATCAAAACTGCAGTGTAGGTATGTGCTTTATGCCTATGAAAGGTGTATCAGGGGCATAAGGCATTTATTTTAAGAATGGCAGTGTACACCTTTACTAAAATGGAGTGCCGTGTTTTGAAATATAGCCTTTTTATTTCATTGTGGTAGACATGCCCTACACACATTTTATACAGTGTTTTTGCACCCTTGTTGTGAAGTTGCTATTGCTTTGTAGATGGAATCAGTGGTACAGATGGGGACAGACTTCAAATTTTCAGCCTCGGAGTCTGAAGTATATTTTGAAAAAGGTTTCTTCCTAAATATTGTATGCATGTTGAAAGTGCAAAGCATTGAAAATGAGACAGTCTTAAAAACATCACACACACTCACATACATAATGGAAGGAATGGATATTTGCTTCCTAAAAAAAAAAAAATAGTGTGTTTATTTCCAGCTTTTTCATTTCTAAAAGTATATGTTTCTCTCCCCTACCCTGTGTCTTCTTGGGTTCATTTAGTCAGAGAGCATGATTTCTATGCTATTAATGGTGATATACAGTTTGGTAGGTTTTCCCAAAATTAAGCTTGTTTTTGGAAATGCTTATTTACCACATTATTTTATAGAAAATTTTAGTATCATACTGGCTTCAAATATTTATGTATTACAATAACATACTATGGGTTCACAGGTGATAAAACCACACTGTGTGTTGGAGACCTCTGTTTTGGAGAGCTGGATTGTTTGGTGATTAGTGTGCTTCAGTGCCCTGTGTTCATGTAGCCCTTTTCATCTCTGGTCTGGACGATGGAAAGAGAATGGCCTACCTTGACACACCCATGCCCTCTCCATCTACTTCTCTTCAAACACACCAACACGAGGGAATAAAGAGAGGGAGTCATCCTACTTTCCTAGCTGAATGAACTGTGTTATCTTCACCATTTTGAAAAATGTAATGTGTATCTGAATTACCTGGAGATCTTGTTAAATGGCAGATTCTAATTCAGTAGGTGTGGGTGGGATATAACCTGCATTGCTAACAAGCTCTCATGGAGCAAGGAACTGAACAACAAAAATGTTTTACTCTAATTGCTGTGATGACCCTCACCCAGACTGCAATGGTTCTAAGACTGTGGTAGATGCTGCCTGGTGAGTGAAAAGGACAGAGGTATTTTTGAATAGTGGAACACATATTCGCATAGAAAATTAAGAAGTGGAGGAAGAGCCAGGAAGAATGTAGTTAAAAGTGACAGGGCAGAGACTGGAACTGTAGAACTCCTTGGAAAAAACTGGCATCCATGCTTCAGTAGAAAACCTGTAGCTCATCTACTAACACTGCCACCAGTCATATGGCCTGGAGGAGAAGACAGGGATGGCCAGAGGGGAGTAGCAATAAAACCTTAGCAAACTGTAAAGCACAGTATTGGCAAAGAGCATCCTTTTTAATTCCCTCAAATGTCTGGCAGCAGTTGGCTCAATGGTCTGAAGATGTGTGGTTGCAAGCCAGAGCTCCAAATTTAAAATAACTTTAATTTTGTCACATGGGTGTGGTTTAATACCCAAGTAGTTCTTTGTCAGTACGTACACTTTTTCATAATCATTGAGTGTCCAAGGGCTCAGAACATTTCCCCAAAACTGTATGAAAATATTCACCATGTTTGAAGTCAACTAAATCTGCAGTGATCAAATATAAACTAAAGAGACCTAGGAAGACTTTTAAAGTATTCAACTATCAATAAAGACCTTTCCATAATTACGAGAATACCATAAAGTTGCAAGTATTCAATTCTCCAGACAAGAAAACTATTTTTTTTTTAATTAATGAAGCACCTATTTTTTTTCTTTCTTTTAAATGCCCAACTTTCCTCTTGACATTTTAAAAGTGAGTTTGGTGCTTATGATTGATAATAATAACTTTACATTTAGCCATCTTTCATCAGTTTATCGATTTGTCTATTTTCTTACAGGTTTTTTCCTTTGATCTCATTTAGCATTTGGGTGCACATTATTGATTTCACTGTGTGGTCAATTTTGCATTCAAAGTTTGCATTCAGTTCAGGAGAAGCACTTGTAATATTGAGTATTAACGAGGAGGATCAGAGACTAATGTCTGGCGTTACCTGCTAGGGTCGCCTAAAGTAAATCATAGTGGATGAAGAAGAAATTATTCACATGCACTAATTAAAGGTTATTTAAGTAAATATTTTGAAGATAATACTGCTAAAACAAAATTATTTTACAATCCATTTCTAGCCACAGCCCTAGCCACAGAGACCTCTGTGTTTATTCTATAGGGTGGGAGAGAGGCTATAAAGGACATCAGTCTCTGTCTATGTGTATTTCATGCTCTCATTTCCATGATACATTCAGCTGTATTTAAAACTCAACTACAAGTTGTAGAATTTTGTCATTCTTTCCATTTTTCACCTAGTCAAATTAAGTGTATCAAATTCATTTTATTTTTAAGATGTTCATCCAGTTCAATAACTAATATGTATAATCAAAAATGTACATCATGGCGATAGAACAGAATTTCATTTTGCCAAGACAACATCATTTACATTACGGAGTTTCCTGCTAAAACATATCCTGCTGGCCTAAATGTACTTTAATATGGAGTTTTACCTTACACTTCAGTATTATTGTGTTAAAAGATGAGATGGTGTCTTGGAGGGAAATGCATCTGGAGTAGATTTGATCTCTCCCTCTTTCTCTCTCTCTTTCAGAGGTAATTCAGCGACAAGCCCTTTAGAGAGATGATGAATGTAATGTAATGTTTCTGAACATGAAGTTTTGTGTGTGTGTGGGGGGGAACCTAATTAACCAACTTAAACTACTTCTATTCAAACACTCCAGGAAGATAACACCAGTCACAAATGTTAAATATCTGTTTTGCTTTACTTTGCTTACTCATGCATTTATTCAACACTTGCTATGGCAGTTTATCTAAAATTAGGTCCAAAGTAATTTAGGCAGCCATACCCTATGTGAAAGATTCTGCAGAAAGCTTTAAATCATAGTGACAGCCATTAGAACTAGCTTAAAGGAAATGCATTTCTGAATAACTCCAGAGGAAACAATAGGGAAAAGAAGCTAGAAGTATATCCATAAGGTCTCATAAGAAATTACTCAGCATTTAGAAATGTGCTCCTCAGAAACAATGGAATCAGGTGTTGTTTCCTGTTTGTATACACCTACTTAGAATAAAATAATAACATATTTATCGGACATTTATTCTGTGTCAGGTACATGTCTAGGTGCTTAGATGGTATCATGATATTGAATTTTCAAAATGTCTAAATTAAACAAACTATATTGCTACCTTCATTTTACTGATGAGGAAAATAGTAGCACAGAGAGATCAAATGATTTGCCTAAAGTCACATAAATAGTTAGTGGCAGACATGGGCTTTAACTGTCAACAGTGTAATTCCACAGCCAGGTTCCAAACTTCCTGCCATTTTCATTTCAGTGCTATCACTGATTTCTGTGTCAGTATCATAAAGTCCTTTACATCGATTTTTCCAGCTGTCACAAAGGAGCCAAAGTCATTCTAAAATGTTGATGAAGTTCTGGAGTTGGACCTTCAGTAAACTTCTAAATTCAGAAAATACACTAGACAAAGGACCTAATTATCTGGTTATTACTTGAATATTATAAATATGTCCAAAACTATGAAATAATGCACATCTTTAGTATATCTATTTAACAGTGGAATGTTGCTATTTTAAGTTCAAGGATGTCGATAAATTGGTCTACCTAAGAAACGGGGGAAGAAGAAAAAAGAAACAGGGTGACTATTTTATAGTACCATAAAAACAACCTCAATGTTTTATTCTGAAAAATGATATTCAGAAACTCATTTGATTTTGGAAGATATTTACTTTGAAGTTTGTCTTGTCGTAAGACCAAAACAGTATAGTATATGAATATGTCAGTTTTTTAAAATGCTTATTATAAAACTTTCCCCTAATTAGGTGCTTTAAACCTCTGACATAGAAGTTGAAAGAAGAGAAGCTGTGAATAATCTTACAGAAAAAAAAAAAATTTAAAACACTTTCTTAGGGAGTTAAGTGCACATGCAACTTTAAGGATTTTATGGAAAATAGTCTAGACTGACATTATTCAAAGAAAGCATCTGAGATAGCTTAATAAAAAAACTGTTGGACTCTAGAGAAATGGTTGTAAAGTGTTTTCAGCTTTAGAATTTTCCAAAAGCAAAATAAAATTAATCTTAAGACATCTTTGCACTTTGCACATTTATTTATTTCTATTTATAATCATGGAATATGATTTCCCTTTCTTGGGGAAAAAAATTGGACAATGACTCTAACTAATCACTGAGTGAATGGTTAACTTGAGAAACTCAAGGAGAATGGACTCCCTTTACCACCAGGTAATGGGATACAGTCTCAGCTTTTATTTATTCGTTTTATTTTATAGGGCAATTAAAGATGACTATAACTTGCTAGGAAAATTCAAGATTCCTTAGAAGGGCTTCCCTTCATGCACACTCTGCTCTGGCCTCACAAAATTATCTATTATCTTTATTCTAAAATACACATTGATGTCTTGTTGTCTTTGAATATGGTGTGCCTCAGTCCTACTTTTTAAGGTTCAACTAAAAGTCTACCTTTGTTGATGAATTATTTCAGTAGAAATAATTGTCCCATCTCAGAATCTGTAAAGTCAGCTCAATCTTTTTTTATAACACTAATTTCATCTACCTTTGAGAGTTCTTACATTTTATATGTATAAGCCACAGTTTTTAGATGTTTATAAATGGGCCACATTGACGTTAAATTTCCTTCTTATAAAGGTAATAATATGTTTTCTAAATTTTACTGTTAGTAGTTTGAAAAATTACCTATTACAACTCCAGAGTTATCTTTGTTCAATTATCTGCTTTTGTTACCATTTGTGTCCATATTCATAAATTTCTACACAACAAAAATGAGATAAGAGGGATCCACTATTTTCGTCCTTTTTATCACTCAAGATAATTACAAGAGTATATTCCTTTAGCTGTAGATGGCCCGTATTTTTTGACAGCTGTATGAATGTCCATCTCTAGTGTGTTTTATTTAATCAGTCTCTAAAGATTTAACAGATATTTCTATAATTTTTAAATAAAATTAATTTAACATAATTGTACATAAACCTTTACACAGATTCTGTATTTTTTCTAAAGATTATTCCTATGTACAGAAGTTTGTACTTTGAAATGTATTGTTGTTTTGCTGTCTAAAATCTTTATTCTACTCTGGATTCAAAGCATCATTGACTTCAAACCCTCATCAACAATGACAAACAAGCATAATAGTATTTTTTAAAATAATTTTTTATTTATTTTTGAGAGAGCCTGAGCACCCGCATGAGTGGGTGAAGGGACAGAGGGAAAGGTAGAGAGGAGAGAGAGACAGAATCCCCAATCAGACTCCTCTCTGAACACAGAGCCCCACGCAGGGCTCAATCCCAGGACCCTGAGATCATGCACTGAGTGAACTAAGAGTCAGACACTTAACAGACTGAGCCACCCAGGTGCCCCAGTATAATGTTATTTTAAACAATTTACATTTCTTAGTTTGTGGATTTCCTGCTCCTATAATTTAGTCTTTCTTTCTTTCTTTCTCTCTCTCTCTCTTTTTCCCTTCCTTCCTTCTTTCCATCCTTCCTCTTCCTTTCCTTTTTCTTTTCCTTTTCCTTTTTTCTAAATGGGTGTGAAGCCCAATGCAAAGCCCAACATAGGGCTTCAACTCATAACTCTGAGATCAAGACCTGAGCTGATATCAAGAGTTGGACACTTAACCAACTGAGCCACCCAGACACCCCTAATTTAGTAATGTTTTAATTGCTGAGGCTCTAAAAATTGCATTGGCTATTATTTATAAATTAATATTAAATATTTTACTTCTCTTAGAAATTATAAATATTTACTTTCACTTCTTTTAATGAAAAAAAAAGCCCTTTATTTACTTTTCAAGGCAAACAGACTTTTTCACATTCAGTAACAAAGCAAACAAAAATCCCATCAGTTTGGTTGTCTAATATATTTTATGTGAAACAAAATATGCTAGTTCTTGGAAGACCCAGTTCTAATGTGGTTCAATTTTTTATTCACCGTTATCAGTAACATAATAGACAACTAAAACTATTGCTACATGAATAAGCAAAAGAATGAATTACTGAGTGATACTTTTTTTATCTGATACTTGTTTTAAATATACCTCTATATGTAGAAAAATGGAGCTAGAAATTCTTATTGACCAAGATCTTGATTGAAAATGACAGTAACTTTGTTTATTGCATCATCTTCTTTTTTTTTTTTTTTAAGATTTTTATTTATTTGACAGACAGAGACCACAAGTAGGCAGAGAGGCAGGCAGAGAGAGAGGAAGGGAAGCAGGCTTCCTGCTGAGCAGAGAGCCCGATGTGGGGCTCGATCCCAGGACCCTGGGATCATGACCTGAGCCGAAGGCAGAGGCTTTAACCCACTGAGCCACTCAGGTGCCCCTATTGCATCATCTTCTAAATAAAATTTAAAAATCAAAGACAATATTGTTTGGTCTCGTGTTTCAAATAAACAAGGTGATTTTTAAAATTCATTGAAACCTTTACCCTAAAGAAACACTAATCTCATATGAAATACTTTAGATTTTACTTACATAAAATACTATGCTATATACCTAAGAAAACAATTCCCTGAAGTATTTCTACATATCTGATAAAACTGCATTGACAAGTATGATATTTTGTGAATCTAATGTGTTGAAAGGCTTGTTTAAAAATAGTAAGCATATGGGAACTAATATACTAAAAGGAAATGACCAGAAAGATGGTATGCCCTATGCCACTTGATAATTTTAAAACTAGGAGAACATACAGATGGAGAATTCACAAAATTTTTAGTCATTGTTAAATGAAGATATTTCAAAGTCCATGGAGTCCATATAATCAAAAACACATAAGGAAGTTAGAAATATGTGCAAAAAGGATGGAATGGAATTCACCATACAAAAATGCAAATTATCACATCTAGAGAAAAAAAAAAGTTTGAAAATAACATGATTGGATACTGAAGCGAGTTAGAAATTAACAACACTGAGTAAAGTCGAAAAAATTCAAAGTGCAAAACCAAATCTTTGCATATCTTATAGTGTAGTAATGAAACCACAGAGCTATCCATTGTGCTCAGGATACTGTTCAAAAAACTTTAAGGTGGCTTACAAAGTCTAAGCAAACTGCCTCCTGAAAACTTCTATAGCTTATCCTCTCTACTTGCCCCACTTGGAATATCAAGAATGATTCTCTGAAACAGACTCTTAACTATAGAGAACAAACTGATGACTTCCAGAAGGGAGGTGGTGGGGGGGGGTGGGTTAAATAAGTAATGAGGATTAAGAAGCACACCTCTGATGAGCACAGGATTACGTATGGAAGCGTTGAATCACTATATTGTACACCTGAAGATAATATAACACTGTATGCTAACTAACTGGAATTTCAAGAAAAACTTAAAAAAAAAACTAAAATTTTTCAAGACCAGTTTCTGTGACTATAAGGAAGATGAGGCTCTGCCTTGGAAGCACTAGTGTTTTAGTTTTTGTTTTTAGTAATAAACATGCTGATTAGAAACCTATGCAATTTGTTGTAGAGACATATATACAGAACTATCTTTCCATATACGGAAATAGATCATTGACTGTAATGGCAAGGCAGAGAGTTCCGTGCAAGGCGCAAGGCTCTGGGTGGTCTTCATGTTGGGTCAGGTATGCAAGGAGACTCATACATTGTCTTTTACCTGTTCCCTTGATATCTCCATAATGATCCCCTTTTGTAATGTAACTTAAATAGAATTAAAGTTTGTAATTTCCAAGATCCTCCCCCCCAAAAAAAGAAAAGAAGAATGATTTGTTGTGCAATAGGTTAATTTTTTAATCAGGTCAGATGGTAGCGTTAGTCTCTAGATAAGGATCACAGGGATAAGGTATTGTGGATCAGACGTGTTAGGTTTTGTGCATGTTTGGTGTGAATTGGCATCTTGAAAAATCAAATGGTGATACCCAAGAGAAAGTTAAACATAAATGAACCCAGAACCCCTCTGGAAGTGACATAGGCTTTGGAAGTGACATAGCAGAATAAAAGCTGTTATTCAGCTAGTATCTATTTGACCATACTGGCCAACTACAGATGGCCCTTTTTTCTGAACATATGGGATTGTGTCATACCTGTTGTTAATTATTTTGAATATGTTCTTCAAATTGAATATTGTGATTGGATTTTCACAGAAAGAAATTAAGATGCAGATGGAGATAGTCTGGGTCCCAAACCAATCCCAGTCTATATCCTGTTTTGCCTTAATGCACAGGAGTAAATGCAGAGACTCATACAGAAACGGAAGCCTGCTATCCAGACTGCCTGCAGCTTATGTCCTCCTGGAAGGGAAAATCTACCAGCCCTTTGTAGTTCATGTACCTAATATTTTAACTGTAATTTTCCCAAAGTGAAAGAGCTATAAAACTTTTTCAAGAGAATTTTATTCTAAGAAAGTTGTTAAAATTGTTAATAATTCCTTATTCATTCATTAATTGACTGTCAAAATATTTACTTTCTCATTTCTAAACTTGGGGAAGACATTGATCAAGGTGCTTAGTATTTTGCTTTAATTTATTCAGTTTAGATTTGTGTATAATTTAGTAATTTGTGGCAAAGAATTTGGTTTATATGCTCTGGTAGGAGGATCACTTTTACTTCTTTATTTTTTAGATATTACCATGTTGCAATAGGTTTCCTAAAATGATTTTCTTCCTTCCATCTCCTATTGTGTTTAAAAAGGGAGCATAATTTCTAAATGCATTTACCAGAAGCTCTTGGATCTGATATACTCATCTTTTACTAGAAATTAGCCTTCTGAAAAGAAATCATATTCAGCATAAGAGGTCAGAATTATTCTGTATTTTCAGGTCCAATATATGTTTTACTTCAGAACCTGATTTTTCTCACCATGTGGTTTTCATCAGTTTATTCAAAATGTTTATTTTATTCAGAATGTATCCCAAAGATGGAATGATCGTGTTTGGAAGAAACCTCACGGCACTGTCTTGTCTTTCTCTCAATCACTAAGAACTTAAACTATAAGTTCCTAAAGGAATACTTCATTTTTAAAAATAAAATCTTTCACCCACTCACTCTCCAATTTTATTTCTCCCCAATTACATTCATTCTAAAACGTATTTGTTAAAATAGGATGGAATGGAATTCCCCACTTAATACATAGTAAATATATTTCATCATTTTTACCAGCAATCGATCTTTAAGGCAACTTCTATATATATGGATATATCAGGATCTAAATATATAAGGATTCATATCTATAGGGATATCTATAGAGATATCTATACTTATAGCTATATATAGCCTATTTCAGTGTACATATCAAACTTTTTTTTGGGAGTTCCAAAGAAAATATGTAGAAAGAACTTTTTCTTTTTCTTTTTTTGCTCTGGGGTTTTTATTTGGGTACATAGATTTGTTTTGTTGCTTCATTCTAGTTTGAAAAACTCGGACTTCAGGGCCTGGGAGTATCTTTAGAAGGCAACCTAGCAGTCAGCAGAATGATATACTAATTATCTATTATACCCTGGTCCCAAAAGAGGACAGGCAGAGTCATGGACTGGTGTTTTCAAGATCTTTAGCAAATTCTATTTTGTATGTGTAATTTTATTTTATGTATTCTATATATAATGTGGAATATATATATACTATGGATGTATGGACGTATTGTGTATCAGTGTTTCTATATGTATGCATGTATGAAGAGTAAATCCTATCTGCTGCAGAATAGGTACTAGCACCTTCACAAGAATTTCCCTCTTCCCAAGAATGATTCCCTAGGAGGTATCATAGAAGAACTCTGAAGGAGGCATGTCTCTTCAATACCCAAGCAGCTATTTGAAAAGCAGAAGGACCTAGGTCCTATTACCCAGTTGTATCATTTAATTATAATAAAATTAATTGAGCATTTACAATATACAAAGTACATTAACACACATAATACATCTTATTTGCATTTAATCTTCACAACAACCTTGCAATAGGGATTATTATTCCCATTTCCAAGACATTACATCATCCATGTTTAGGGTCAGTCAATGTTAAGAGTCTCCTGCATTTGAATGATATGAATAACTATAAAAAGTACGAAACAGTAGTGGTAGGTAAAAGACCTACCTGTTGTTTCCTAGTAAATGAAATTCTAAATATCTAAATAGAATATTTATTGGATATTGGATAAAATAGCTAATGGAACTCAAATATTTTGGAATTAAAATTTTATGTCATTTATCTAATGTTTATTTCAATAGCCATCTAAGATCTTGACTCTCTAATTATTCTTCGGATTTTAGGGAATATAACGACAGAACCTATGATTTATCTCAGTTCTTCAAAAGGAACATTCATGTAATTCAAAGTGATAATCAGAGTTTATATTCCTGACTTTATTTTGGACTGGCACTAAAACTAACATTAGACTATTTAAGTCTAATATTGTAAAAAATATATCCAATAGTCTAATCTAAAAATTAGAAAAAAAGAAGGCAGATGTTTCTGGTTAGAAATTAGTGCATATGAGATGATCTTTATCTGCCCAAATTATTTTTAATTTAACTATAGTATGTATAGGGAATATTAACTTTCCCTCTCCAAACATTAATTTTTTTTCCTTAAAACTATATTTCCTATTGTTTGAGAAAAATCATAGTATGTTTTTAATAAACAGTAAGTATATGATGTTAGAATTTAAAATAGTATTTGTAATCAACCTTTGGGATTAACTATAATTAATGAGAAAAGCAGACTCAAGATTCTAAACCTTTTGAAAATATCTTTTCATATATCACTTTCATCACAGACATGGTAATAATTATGCTATAATTGTTGGATAACTAAACATTTATGTACATGCAATTATATTGTAATTTTAGTTAAAGATGTTTACACCAAATATGGAAAGGTATTACTGTGCAATTAGATAATTTCTTTACCTCTATATTACATATTTACATAATTAGTAAATTGTCTGCACAGAAATTACCACACAAACTGTATATTTATAAAATATTTTATAGTAAACTATGTAGTTAATATAAAGGATGTTATTATAACAGGATAATTTAGAAAAGTTTTACTTAAAATAATACATACTTTTTCTAAGAAATTCTGCTGTAGGAACAATTTGTGTTCTTGACACCTCTCATTTGCTTACAGAGTACACATCTGCAAATGGAGTAGATCCCAGTCATCTATGAGGTAAATATTCTAAGAATTTTGAGACTCTACAAATATATAAAAAATGCTCCATAACATTTAATTCACCAATAAAATGCAGTGAAATAAATCTGAAAGATGAAAGCAACCTCTGTAGACCCTTAATAATTTTTATAAACACAGGACTGAGGTCATTTATACACTATATAAATATATTCAGAATGAACCCTCACCAAAACCGTTTCTTATATCTTTTAAAATTTTAATAGTTCATATGAATTATTCATACCTGGATGAACCATTGCCAAATTAGATATTCCTATTTTGCTTCATATATTTTATCTATACTTGCTAGCTAAGAACCATCATTTTCTGGGTCTAAATTCAATAAAAATTATAGGTGCTTACTGTGGGCCAGGCACTGTTCTAGGCTCTGTGGATCACTGTGCTTATTTGTCCTCACAGAGCTTACATTCATTTGTTCTTCCTTTCTGCTACAATCATTAGCAGTTTGTTTTGTGTTTTGTTTACAATAAAATTCAAACATCTTGCCATGTCTTATAATATCTTACATATTCTATCCCCAGCTTCATCTTTCCTACTCCCTCTGTGCAATCCTCCCCATCATAGCAGCCTCCTTTCTATCCCCCCAACACAAACAGACACACTTAACGTCTTTTTCACCTCTGGTTCCTCTGCCTAGAGTTTTCTTTCTGAACTTTTTCATGGCTAGGTTCATAATGCCATTCAAGTCTCAACTCAAATGTCACATCTCCATAGAGATCCTATGTGACCATAAAGTTCCTGTCTCTCTTCCCCATTAAATTATCTGCCCTTTACTCAGCGTTTAACACAATTTATGTATCTGTTTCTGTCTCTCGGCCGTGCAAGGATGGAAGCTGGAGAAAATAGGATGTATAGTAAACATTTAAGAAACAATTGTTTGATTCATGAAGAAAAATACAGAAATCAAGTAGGGGGGAAAAAGTTTCCATAATCTTTTTTTTTTTTTTTTTTTGAGAAATGCTGCTCTTTATACCTTGGAAAGCCATAATACAGATTAGCATATTAAAGGTTCTATATATTTTCTCATAAAGAAATCTATTTTATTTGTTTGACCTAGAGTTTCTGAAGCTTTTTGAATCTGAAATCTTTGTTTTGTTATGTATTTATTTATTTATTTTTCAAAGATTTTATCTATCCATTTGACAGACAGAGATCACAAGTAGGCAGAGAGTCAGGCAGAGAGAGAGAGAGGGGGAAGCAGGTTCCCTGCTGAGCAGAGACCCGGATGCGGGGCTCGATCCCAGGACCCTGAGATCATGACCTGGCTGAAGGCAGAGGCTTTAACCCACTGAACCACCCAGGCGCCCCTGTTTTATTTGTTTTTTAAATAGTATCTACTAACATCTCTCTTAACTCAATTGTTCTCTGGAACACTTGATGGCAAAAATTAGTCTTTCCTTATTCCACTGAGATTTTCAAAATTCAGAATATAATTTAAATAAGCATTCTCACAAATATATGAAAAGTTTATAGGATGGAAAGGGTCAGAATTTGTTTTCTGAGTGAACGGAGTTCAGTGCAAAAAGAAAAAGGCATTTTGCCATCAGCTTTCTTGCCAATGGTTGACAGTTGATGGAACAGTGCATGGCGTAATATGTTTCCCTTTTGCTTTCTAAATTTATATTGAGCCCATAGCAGTTCTGCAGCAAATTAATGATGTTGTGGGAAAAATGTCTAATATATAATATTTTATTATAAAAATACCAAAACATTAAGGCTATACTCTATCTGCTTCCATGTTTGACAGCATGGGGAAAAAGTACCACACTTGTAGGGAGGGATGCAGAATGTTTTCAGAAATGAAAGTGAAAACCTGAACTGAATAGACATTCTCCCTAGTGCTAAACTCTGTGAGTTTTTTTTTTTTTTTTTTTTTTTACCGTGTTTTGTGTTTGACAAAACATAGTTTTTCATGTTCAAATTTTGGGCAAGTTTAGCCTGTTCCGGCATCATGGATTAAGTTATAATTTCTCTTGGCATTTCTAAAATAATACATGGAAAGATATTTTTGAAATGGTATGTTGAAATATATTTATGAAAGAGTTTTAAATTTTTAATGAAAGAGTTTCAAATTTTTAATGAAAAGAGATGCAGCTTTCAAGGATTTGAAAGCCTTTTTAAGGGTCATATTTTTATCTACTCTTCCATTTTGCAAGGATTATGTGTCAATAAACTTCCATTAAAAATATTACTCTAAAAATGAATCTTAAGTGAAATAAACTCTGCCTTAGAGTTTACATTTTATAGCATGCTTATCAACTATTTATTTTCAAGACGTTAAAAGAAAAATAATGCCTATCTCTACTGAATCCAGATTAAGATGAACTTCAAGCTACCTGAATTATTATCAGTTTAAAAAAGCAGGTTTACAAACAGATTGTGTCCATTGAGTACATGTCACACAAATAGTGCTCCCTTTCTAAAATGGGGTTTAGGGGATTGCCTGGGTGTCTCAGTCAGTTAGACGTCTGCCTTCGACTCAGGTCATGATCCCAGGGTCCTGGGATCAAGCCCCACATCAGGCTCCTTGTTTCTCCCTCTGCCTGCCTCTCCCCCATGTTGTGCGCTCTCTCGCTCTCTCTATTTCTGACGAATAAATAAATAAAATCTTAAAAAAATACATAAAATAGGTTTTAGGTCAGTCTCAATAAGCCATGTCAGCTGGTAGACTTTCTTTTTTTTTCTTTAACCAGATTATCTGTGCTTTAATTAATCTGGTGGCCTTCTTAAGAAGCATTGAAAAAGGTTAAGGGATTGTCTAAGATTATTTATTTCCAAGCTCAATCCCACAACTATGAATAACATTAAAGTGCATTCACAACGATGGGTTTTATCTAAAACTGCTATGGGGTTCAAGTTGCATATAGGATATAAGAATGTATTGATTATATACCCTTTGTAGATATTCATATTCTTTTCTTGAACTCTTATTTTACATCCAACCCCACTTTAAGCACTTCGTGTATGTTCTGTTTTAATTCTCACAACTCTGATGCAGACACTATACTATTTCTATTTACAGAGTCAGAATTCAAAAGCTGCTCGCAGAGACATAGCTGCTTACTCGCGATGTGTATTGAGGACTGCAGGTGTAGGCTTTGAAATAATATAGAAAGAACTGGTACTTGAAATCAGAAAAATGGGTAAATGCCAAGGAGGGAATTATCAAAGGGAAGGATCAGGAAGCAACTGCAAAACTAAACTTTTTATTTCAGAACACTGGCATTTGATATGAAAGGGTAAGACAAGGATCCTTTTTAGAGACAAAAACAGAAGAAGGGCCTTGCAGAGCAAAGTGATAGAATTTTTAAGGCAGGTGGACAACAGTGTTAAGGGAGGTATTAAGGCCAGAGTTTGCCTAATTGGTCTGTCTGTATTCCTGAGCTAAGCAGCACCTGAGATACAACTAGCTCAGTCACATCATATTCAGCTGAGAAACTGAGACCTAGGGAATAATTGGGTGGCAATCATTTGTTGAAAATTTATTGAGCCCCTACTGTATTCTAAGAAGTTGGTTGGCTGTTTTCTCATAAAGACACTTGCCCCTTCTCTTAGGGGACTCAGTGTTCAGAATGGAAGACAAATGAGTCATTATGTACAACGTGATAGATGTTGTAAGAGGGTTATGTTCAAGAATCAGAGCTAGCTTGTAGGTCAATGCTATTTCAGTGGAACTTAGTAGGGCAAAATCCAGAATTGTTTTTCAGAGAATGTGATAACGGAAATGTGTTCTGAAGACTGAGTAGGAGAAGCAGACCACAGAAGGAAGGAAGAACATTACAGGCTGAGCGATGAAGTATGTGCAAAAGCATGGGATATGAACTAATTCAGTGTCTATGGAAGGCTACATAATATTAGGATGGGCTTCAGAAAAAAAAAATTATTTCCCATGATTTCCTGATTGATTTTTGTGTTTCACATCTATTAGTGTCATGTAGGCATATAAAAAATGTAGCTCTTAATGTAGTATCATCTCTGACATCTCTAGTTTTCTAACAGACAATTAGAGGAGTTTATTAGAACTTAATACATGTTTCTTTCTAGTAGTAAACAGCTTGTGTTATGTCTCTACCTATAGGTGTAACTGATGCATTTTTGTCATACAGTATATAGCAAATCATATTTATCCTTTGTATTTGCTAGTATTTTGATAATTAACTGTAATTCCAAATAGGTTCTCAATCTGTTAAGTTCAAGATGACAAACACAACCATCCATAGTAGCCAAGCAAGCAAATTCTCTCTCTTGGTGAAGATGGCAGGATGCCAAGTGCAGGTGCATCCTATGTGTGGTTGGTGGAGCTGAGGAAACAGGAGGAGACACTGCCTCAAGGGGAGCCTATTGCTACCATGGAGGAAAGTGAAAGTAGTTCAGATTAAAAGCACTTTTATTCTGAAATATCTTTTAAATGCTCTTACTGATCAGTGTAATAAGTCTAATTTAAGTCTAACATTAAGCTGCCTTTCATTCTTGTATTTTTCCATTCAAGTAAGTTATTTTTTTAAAGATTTTATTTATTTGAGAGAGAGAGAGAGAGCATGAGAAGGGGGAGGGTCAGAGGGAGAAGCAGACTCCCTGTCAAGCAGGAAGCCCGATGGGGGACTTGATCCCGGGATCAAGCCAGGATCATGACCTGAGCCAAACGCAGTCATTTAACCAACTGAGCTACCCAGGCACCCCTTGAGTAAATTATTTATGGAAACTTTATGATAGGGAATATTTATGTCTATATTCTATATTTCTATAGAAATTTTCTATTTCTATATTTCTTTTGATATGCTATTTGTGTTGATTTTATTATCTTTTTTAAAGCTACTCTATAATCCCTTGTATATATTAATTTGTTTTGAAAAGAGAATTAAGTGCAAAACATACAGTTCCAATAGTTTTAACTTGAGTAGTCTGTGGTAAGAAAAAGCAGTTTAAATATTCACTGAGGACATCATGGAACAATACAGAACACTGAAACTTTATCTACAAACACAACATCTCTTAGGAGAGACACAAAAACTACGTTTTGTGAAGAGAGTCATACAAAAATCTAGCAAAATAACTGATGTGCAAGGAAACATTTCCACTTTGGCATTAAAAATATTTAAGCATTTTCAAGCCTACCAACTTAAGTTGTAGGAAGGTTATATGAGACAGACATCTCATCCCCACTCCCACAAATCTGGTGACATAGTGATTTATTATCAGGTGGACAAAGAGTTAATGGCAACACAGCTTTAAAACCCTGAGCTAATGCATACAAATTACCTGGTACTCACAATCTGTAGTGCTACTTTAGTTCAGTATGTTATCAGAAAAGCACTTAAGATACATAAAACTATACCAGAAAATAATATAATGCAATTATAATCAATGTATATGCCATTTAGAAGAGAGATTAACCATTTGTCAGTGTGTATGTGTGTGTGTGTGTAGGGGTGGATGTACATACACATTTGTAAATATGAAAATATTCACACTGCCAATATACTAATATATATTCAGGAATAATGAGAACCAAACAATCCTCTAACTAAGGCTTTATGGATCATTCAACCACAGCAATCGCACTGATAGATCTTTCAATCTGGTATCTCTTAGACTTCACTATTGTACTTCTCCATAGCAGTCATGACCTCCTGGGGAAATGACTTTAAATATATTTTTGTTAGAGATTTGATATAATTTTTCCAGGGTAAGGCCATTAATAAATTTTTCTTATTTCCTTTAATATCATATAGCACTTTTCACTATCCAATAGAATCACAGGGAAAAAAGTAGTTTCTGACTCCAATTAATCTCATACAAGCCAAGATAATAATGGTCTTTTTTGTTACGCTTTCACATTTCTTCTCTTTGTCCTGCCTGGTGTATGGTCTGGCTCCCTTGCATCAAATTTAAACAAGAGATATTTCTATTCATTCATGAATTAATCTAGTAAATAAGACTATGTTTTCTAAACATACGTATTTCTTTTTAACAAAAACATTTTGTGTCTCTTCATAATAATAATTTAAAGGTGTAGACTGTGTTCATAACTTATATGTCCATTGTACATTTTGAAAATGCTTCTATCAAAAAATTCCAAACAAATAAAACCAGCCATCAAACAGAATGTCATTCCTTATTTCCTACAACCATCATCAGTGATCTCTGACCTCACATTCACCTTCTTCACTCCTTGTCTCCCCCGCACACCCAGGCTTCCCTTCTGCTTCCCACACCTTGAATATAGTGTTCCCAAAGACTCCAACCTGGCCTGTTTGTCTCCACTTTCTGCATGCCTTCTCTGACAATATTTTCTCTTATTGTGATGTCAGCAATTGTTTCAAATTATGTCTCTTGCCTCACCTTCTCCCCTAGCACTCACCTCAATGGCTTCCTCTTAGAAGTACTTATCTGAAGGTTAAGTTATCAGCTCAGTGTGGCCAGCAAATTCCTTAACCTCTATTCCCAACTCCCTCCTCTGACTGATCTGAATTCTGTCCATGGCATTGTCTGATTCCCAATGGCTCTGCCACAGTTTTCAGTGTGTGTTCTGAGTAAACACAGAGCTCTCAGTGGTGCCTAAGAAATCCAGGATGCTGTTCATTGTGTGGGGCTCTGGCTCCCACCCCCTCCTCTCTCTCAACCAGAGTGGCTGCTTTCATTTCTTTGATACATAGGTTTTCTGGATAAGATTTTGTCTGTCAGTAAATAAGCAGATGAACAAACAAGCAAACCTGCAAACCACTGACATACATGAAAAATCCTGAAGCCTTTCTTAATCATTTATTAACAACACAACTTCCCTCCCATTAACAATCAACATTTCAATGCTTTTAAACCCATTATTTTCTTCTCCTGGGAAATTTGAAGTGTCTCCCAATGCCAGATAATACATTTGCCATACATTAATGGATTCCCTGAATATATTTGGTCTTTGAGGATGGTTGTAACCTGTCTCCAGCCTTAGCTTATCCAAAACCTATCCCTATGCAAATGCTATTCTGTTCTATCTCTCTCTTCAGAAACTTCCACCACCATAAATTACCTCTATCACCCAACTTTCCATGTGATAATTCTATCAATTCTTCAAGTGGTAGCACAAAGAATCCTTCCCTGGAACTCCAGACAAAAATAACATCTTTCCTCTTAGAACTTCTACAGCACTTTTTTCCCTTTCTCTATTTCACAAATTCCATTTTATGCTGAATTATAAATATTGATGAACATGACTTTTGATTTCTGCTACTCTCCTGGGTCAAAGGGATTTATTTATTTATTCATTTTTTGGTAAAAAAAAATAAAAAAAATGTTGAATAAATCAATGTATTTCTTTTAATTCCTTTTTTTTTCAGACAAAAAGCAAAGCACATAAGTGTAATAAGTTTATTTGCTTTGTAAAGTCAGTTGGTTTGAGGAAAGGGAGAACTCATATTTATTAATTCTCCATTCTCATTGTAAGAAATACTCTTAGATATTCCCTGTGATATGTACCTCAATTCTTCACTAATATGTTTCTAACAAATTTAGTGTGAACCAGCCGGCAAGACTCCAAAAGAGGAAATTCCAGCAGGCCATTGGAGTTTTACAATTCAACTTCATAATGGTTTATTTATCGAGTAAGTTTTCATCAGAAACCAGCTATAGATTTAGTCACCAAAAGGTCCTTCCTGCAGAGTTTCTAATAAGGTCATCAAAATCCATCTGTTGAAGAAGAGTGTTTTATCTCCACAATGTCTGTTGAGTTGAGTTGGCTTTATTGAAAATTACACTTTAGTCTCTCCTCGATCTGCAGAAAGCAAGATCTCATCACCAGGCTTACCACAGAAAAGAATATATATTTCTGAAAGTACCCCCTCAACTGAAGTCTCTGACTTGGCTACTGTTTTCAAAATGAACTGTATATATTTAGGATGAGCTTAGGGTTTTTTTCTGTTTTCTAATTTCAATGCCAAATACACTTCCCTACTTGTGCACTGCTCTCACAATTAATATACAAAGTGGATAGCATGAAACAGTGATTGCTAATACAGGTTAATGATCAGATTAACCAAGGTGACTTTTAAAAATACATATTTCAAAGCTCTAAGGCCAGGTCTGCTATATCAGAACTCCCAGAGGATGTAACTTACAAACACACACATTCATATGCTTTATATACGTTTTAAGTTTACGTGTGTGTGTATGTACATATGTATGTGTGTGTATGTGTGTGTATATGTGTATATAGGCTAGGATATTTTCAAAATATATAGATCTTTAAAATGCACCCCCCCCCACCTCCCAGGGTTTCTGAACATAAACTAGATTTAGGAAACATAGATAAGAACTTACTCTGTGCTCCTCTAGAGAACAAAACTAGACAGGTTATTGCATGTTGATAGATTAAGCTTAAACTCTAGAGGAAAAACAGTAAGAAAACTTTCTAGTAGTAAGGTAATGAAGTAGACTCTATTTTCTCTACACTCTGGCAACGTACACCATTAAGATTATCGGAATTGTTGGGGCACCTGGGTGGCTCAGTGGGTTAAAGCTTCTGCCTTCGGCTCAGGTCATGATCCCAGGGTCCTGGGATCAAGCCCTGCATCGGGCTCTCTGCTCAGCAGGGAGCCTGCTTCCTCCTCTCTCTCTCTCTCTGCCTACCTGTGATCTCTGTCAAATAAATAAGCAAAGTCTAAAAAAAAAAAAAAAAAGATTACTGGAATTGTTTAATGAGTGTTTGGAGAACAGTCCTCCAGATCATCTATAGTAAAAAAAAAATCTTAATTATAGGATTCTATGATTTTAATCAAGGTATTATAATTATGGATATTAGCTATCATTGAAAGACTATCAACTAACACTCTATTTTGCAAATCTATTCACTAACATATATTATCAAAAATTTATTTTTCCTCAAATAGATTTTCAGTATAAATTTCTAAAGATTTATGTCCTAAAACATAAAAATTCTAGGGAATGAGATTTTGAAGTAAAAACTGGATACACTATGGAAAATTACTTGTATAAAGTACTATTTTGCTCATTTGTTTACATGGCAAATATTTATTTATTGCTTTTAGATAGCAGACTCTAAGCTGGGCACTGGGAATACAAAGAAAGATAAAATTTTTTTGTGGCTTTAGGGGCCTTCAGATTAACATATTTGTATTCATCTTTTAAATTTTTTCTTCACAATATGGTTTTTTATTTATATGTTAGTAATTTTTTTCAGTTTATCTTATGGTAGCCATATCAAATTCCCAAACTTTTTCCTTTGAAAGAAGGATATGAACTGTAATAAAATGTTTTAGAGGGTTATAGATTACAAAATAAAATACTTAGCATATAAATTTCTATATTTAATTGTTAATTCATTATTTGTGCTACTCAAGCAGACGGTGTGGTAATTTGCCTATAAAAAATATGTTGATCAATTTTGTGAAAAAGCCTGGCATACAATTTGTTCAAATTTTATGACACTATAAACTGACTTCAGATAAAAAAAAATCAGTTGAGGAATAAATGTGATAAGCATGAATAACTCTGACAAAGACCGCCTCCCATCATGTAAGAACAGTAAAAGTCGAAAGAATATCAAGGCTGCTGGAAAGCCCTGCATGAGAGTGGTCTTTAGGAAAATCATTAAGAAAAACACAGTAGTTTTCAGTCTTATTTGGAGTTAAAAAAACAGGGATGGTACATTTCCATGTGGTTGGAGTTGATGGTATAGTATTAACTAATGGAAACCTCAGCCCAACATCTGTGTTCCTAGGGAGTTCCTCATTCAGAGCAACGTCAAATAAACTTTATTACCATTAAGAGAGTTTAGTGTACATTGTTTATATTGAGTAATGGTCAGAATCCAAAATAGCCTGGATGGAATGGAATGGTAGGTGAAAATTAGTGGAACTGGAGAGAGAGTCCTGAAATCTGTTTTAAAAGTCACCTGTGTTGGGGCACCTGAGTGGCTCAGTCATTAAGGGTCTGCCTTTGGCTCAGGTCATGATCCCAGGGTCCTGGAATGGAGTCCCCCATCGGGCTCCCTGCTCAGCGGGGAGCCTGCTTCTCCCTCTCCCACTCCCCCTGCTTGTGTTCCCTTTCTCGCTGTGTCTCTCTCTGTCAAATAAATAAATAAAATCTTAAAAAAAAATTAAACAGAATCACCTGTGAATGCTGGCTCGTATTTAGTTGGCTTGTGTAGACGTGGCTCCACCAGTCATTTATAGCAGGCTGTAGGTTCATGGGTCAGGCGTCTGTTTTGATTGAGCAGTGCCTCTGACTTCCCCAGTGTTTAATGTTTTGACTATCTCCTCTGCAGGGAAGTATAAATGAGAATTGTTAGTTGCTATAAAATTATGGGTTGTCTCTGGAATTAACATACCCCTTTTCTTTTAAGAGCTCTAAAAGCATAGGGTACAAGGAATAAATATACTAGCAGAGCAAATGGAAATGATTTGGGGTATTTTTTTTTCTTCAGATTTGCTGTGACTGACGGTTTGATAACGATTCTAAAAAGGGTCATGTGATTCCAGGGTTTTGTATAGAATTTGGAACAAAGGAGACAATAGTTCAATCATACGTCTATATGTGTTTTCACCAGCTTACATGGAATCTGGAGTATTTTTATAGGTGTCTTCTACTAGCACACTGCTGGGAGGGGCTACTAGCAATGACTTAAGAGTATTCAGGAAGGAGAAACAAGGACTTTTCCCTCTGGGGAAAAGAGTTAGAGAAAGAGGAGAGTTAGAGAAATAAAATTGAAATATATAAGATAAAATCTTCCTCAGTGAAGTGAATGTAAGAAAGGCCTAATATACAATAGAAAGTGTGAAATTTGAGGGGAGAAGTTGAGTTCTTTTTTTTTTTTTTTTTTAATTTTATTTATTTGCTTGACAGAGACAGTGAGAGAGCACAAGCAGGGGGAGCAGCAGAGGGAAAGGGAGAAGCAGGCTCCCTGCCAGGGAGCCCTATGTGGGGCTCGATCCCAGGATCCTGGGATCATGACCTGAGCCAAAGGCAGACGCTCAACCGTCTGAGCCACCCAGGCGCCCAGAAGTTGAGTTCTTAATCACAGATACAATTCAATGGGAACACTAGATGAACAGCAATTGGAGGTGATGAGAAAAAGCTGTGTTAAGAGCTGAACTCACCAGTTATCATTCAAACCTGAGATTATTTTGTTCTCTGGTTAAAGCAGTTGTTCTCAACTGGGGGTAATTTTGCACTTCTAGGGGACATTTGGAAATGTCAGGGTACATTTTTGTTTGTCACAACTAGGGTGGTTTCAGTGATATCTAGTGGATACAGACCAGGGATGCTATTAAACTTCCTACAACTCACAGAATAGTCTTCCACAACAAGGAATTATCCAGTCCCAAATGTCAATATGGCCAGACTGGAAAATACTAGGCTAAATTAATAGAAAACTGTTTGCACTGGGTGAAGTATAACATATTCCATGTTCATGGGATACTTAAGTCTCAGAAATAACTGCATTGGTTAAAAAAAGATACACTCTCAATTTATTATTTTTTAAAAGATTTAGTTATTTATTTTAGAGAGAGAGAAAGAGAGAGAGAGTGCATGCATGCAAGAGTGGGGAGAGGGGCAGTGGGAGAGGGAGCCAGAGAGAATCCCAAGCGGACTCCTGCTGACTGTGGAACCCTACTTGTTGCTGGACCCCACTACAAGAGACCACCACCTGAGACCTTGACTCAAGAACATGACCTCAGCTGAAACCAAGAGTCCAATGTTCAACCAACTGAGCCACCCAGGCGCTTCTCAATTTACTATTTTTTTTTAAAGACTTTATTTATTTATTTGACGGAGAGAGATCACAAGTAGGCAGAGAAGCAGGCGGGGTGGGGGGAAGCAGGCTCCCCACTGAGCAGAAAGCCCGATGTGGGGCTCCATCCCAGAACCCTGGGATCATGACCTGAGCCGAAGGCAGAGGCCTTAACCCACTGAACCACCCAGGAGCCCCTCAATTTACTATTTTTATAAGACAGTATTCTATGTTTTCCACATTTTCAGACAAACTAATTTGTACTCAAGTTTTGGGATTTACTTTGTATCATTTTTCCTCCTTTATACCTTACTTGACATGAATTCCTTTTGTTTCCTGGCTGTCTTGTTTTGTCATTTTGTTTAACTACCATTTCTACAACTGAATTAAGAATTTTCCTATTCTACCTTCTATACTGACAGCAATACTTTGCTTTTCCCAAAATTCTGGCCAAATTCCAATTGAGTAATTATATTTTACCTTTCAGAATTTGTCATGTGGTTTCTGTTTCTGAAATGTGTGTAATTTTCTTGCATGCTTCAAGCATGTAATCTTTAGTTATGGCAACATTTCAGGCAACAGAATGAAAAGGGAAGACCAATGCTTATGTGGTGTATATACTCCTACCATTTTTTTTCTTCTAATTTCTGAATCTTTGGGGGTTCTTGAAAAAGAATGGGTATTGATAGCAGAGATTCACCATTTCTGTATGTGACTCTGTTTTCCTTACTGACCATATTCTGGTGTTATTTAACCAGAAGGAGCAACATCAGCTTAATTTAACAAAGAAATATAGAGATTTTTATGTGACAGACATTGTTACAGGTGTTTAAAAACATTAACTTATTTAATTTGTATAACAACATATGAGGTATGGGTGTTATTGTTATCTCATCTTACCCATGAGGAAATAAAGGCAAAAAGAAACTAAATAGCTTGTTTGAAGCCATTCAACAAATAAATGATGGAGCTAGATTTCAACCGAGGTAGTCTGGTTCCACAATTCACACTTTAAACACTAAGCTGTGCTATTTCTCCCAGTTTTATATTATATATGCTATACTTGTATATATACAGACATGCATACACATATATGCACATTATTGTACATAAAATACTTAAGACAGAGTTCAGACTATGTGCTATAATTCTTTGCTTATTTTATATGCATAGCAGTCTTAGGAGATACATACACTTATTTACCTTTTTGGAGTTGAGCACTTAAATAACTTGCCTCAAATCACACAACTAATCAGAGTGGAAGAAATGTGATGTGGACCCAGGAAATTCGGCTTTAGTCCAAATATGGAAGGCTACAGCTCCCTATTAACAAGCTGTTAAATGACTTTCCCAACCAAGTTATTTTTTTTTAGTATAAACTTTAACTGGATATTGTTCTTAGCCATGGCAAATTGTTTTTTAGCTTGCTATACCATTTCCAATAGTGAGTATGAAAGAGGTATACAGGTGGGTTTCTTAGCCTCATATAATGTATATACCATTCTTATGTTAGCTGTGTGTTTCTTTTCTGGACATTATTCAAACCCCTCTAAATTTCAGGTAAAATTCTAGCAATGCAAATATATCTGAAAAATACATTTAAAATCATCCTGCTGTCTTAGCTGTGGTTTCTTTTTCTTGTTATGTCCTCAGTGTTATCTCACCAACTGCTGCTTATGCAAATAATGAAGGTCTTATTTCTAATAATTAAGAACTGAAATAATGTTTTAACTTTTTCATACAACAATGTTTGCTGTGATGTTCCTTATAATATCTACTGTTGGGAAAATAAAACTCAATGTCAACAAAAAAATGTAATTATTAAGTCAATTATAGTATACCAGTAGGATGGGTTAGACTGCTGCTCTTAACATACTTAGAAAAAAATATGTTGTGTAGTGGGAAACACGTTTATTATATTAACACATAAGAAGATAAGATACAGTATCTACTCTTTAAGCATAGCAGAAAAGATTAAAAGAAAATACATTAAAATATACTTTCTAAATATTTACTGGAAACTAGGTATTTTTCACTTTAAAACTAAATGCTTAGTATTCAGGACTGAAACATTTTCTCTTTAGATGATCAAGTCTTAAAATTAATACTGATTTTTTAAAATTATTAGAAGCCATTTGTTTGACTATTTAGGCATGGAATCTGTTCTGTTTTCCAAAGGTATTCACTTTCATATAAAATAATGAGAAGGGAACATTTCAATTCATTGAAATTTGTTGAGAAATTGATGTATGCGAAGACCCTGTAGGAGATGTTCAAGGTCAAAATAATAGTAAGGTATGGTCTTTGCTCTCTAGGAACTCATAGGCAGGTATAAATGCTTCCAACACTCAATAGATTGTGAGAGTTCTGTGGAAGAGATACACATAAAAACATATGGGAACTTAGGTAAGCATAGTTCTAGGCTGTGGGTATCTGAGGAGCCTTCCATGGAGTATGCCATCCAAGCAGAATTTTGACTGAAGATGAGGATCTCACAAACAGAGAAGGGGATTTTTAAAAGTAGTAAGCTACCTAATTTGTAGTTTCAAAGTTTTGTATACCAAACCCCAAATAGACATTTTTCAATATCAACTCCACATAACTCTTCTAACATCTTGGCACCTTCTTATTTTGCTATACAGATCTGTTTTGAAACATTACTGTCTTTTGTTCCTCTACTTTTCATGTAAGTCTAAGTGACAAGATATGAGCATAAGCTTCATATTCATGAGCTACTCATTCTTCAAGCCTCATTATTTTCTAATCTTGAGTTACTATTTACTACTGAAGGACCCAAAAGCTGAAGGGGTTCCTAAGTAATAATAATTTGTTTTTCATAAAACATCCCATCAGTGTTATTACTAATTTCCGGTGCTCTTCTTTGTTGTAAATCAGTAATCACAAGAAGTGAAGAGTTCATCTTGCTATACCTCCAAATAAGATTAATTTCAAAATTACATTTTAAAAAACATACCACTCATACAGAAGCAAATGATAATAATAAAATGTTTACTGATTGAGTGAAGTAAAGAACTAAAAGGAATGCCTTTTGGATTTGGACTTGAGTTGTATTTTTCAACTGATTCCCTAAACACTCTTCCCTTAGAAATCCTACTTAAGCATTCCCACTTAAATTGGTCTTTGACAGCATGGTTATTGGGAGGAGAACGGTTCTTAATTTTTCTTCCTATAAGTTATGTCTAAAAAAGGTCCCCTTGAAGATGAAATCGGAGAGTGGAATGAACTGCTTAGGTTATTGATACCTGCCATCACCTAAATCTCAGAGCAGCATACCCTAAATCTTCAAAGGCTCCGCTGACATTTTCATGCCATTTTTATTTCACCCAGACCAAATCTGAAAGTATTTCAAGAGCAAATGCAGGCTCGTCATATTCCTATTTCTCTCAAAAAATACCACGGAATTGGAACAGTAATTCACACACCCTCTCTCAAAGTGTTTAAAACTTAAGGATAGTTCACCATCTAAATCACCGGGCAGTTTTTACCAGTTTTTATGGCAGTCATATTCCTTTAAACTTCTTTGCCGGATGTTCATTTTGTTCATATACTTAGTGCCTTGTCATTTTGACTATCCCTGGCTAATGCGCTCAAGCTTAAAAATATGGCTTGAAGGAAATTGGCTTCTGGCTCTTATCATAATAGCACAAATGGCAAGTCTCCAGATGCCCTAAAGTGCCATAACACAGAATATTTGCATACTTCGTCTTACACGGTAGGCAACAGGAGTGCCTGGCATTGTTAGAACACAGCTCAGAAAGTTGACAGAGGAGTTGCCCTTACTGAAGTCTTCCTGACATTGGACTGAAAATTGAGATCTAATATATGGTTGAATTATTGTTTTAGGAAATAGGAAATTTCACTCTAAATTGTGGAAATATTCCACATGTTCACTTAGTGTGCTTATTTAAGGCAAAATTTTTTTCCCTTTGGTGTCATTTACCAATGTTTCTGTTTCTCTTTTCCCCTGCACTATCTGTATGCAATCTATATCATATACCCACACTGAAACAGTTGTTTCTGAAAACACAGAGAAGGTGACAGGAGATAAGAAACTGTGTGAAACACATATGGTTATCAAAATGATCTTTGTGAATAACCATGTAATTAAAATGTGTAGAGTTTGCTGTAAGTATTCTGATTGCTGATATTCTCTATGGCAAAGTCCACTAACGTCAGAAGATGCAAATAAAATTATTATTCTGTGAGGAGAAAAGCCTTAAAATATTTTGTTTCTAAGCTCCAGGCCACTCTACCATTTATAAAACCACAACCTTTTCTGTTTCCAACTTCAGTAGAAAAAAGACAGTAAAAAGAAAGAAAAAAGTCCCCTGATTTCACAGTTATTGTTTTTTTTCTGATTTGATTTGGCTGGTGGTTTTCATACCTATAATTTCAAGAACTACAAGATTTAAAAATTGCAGGCACACATGAGAAATGTAACATTGAACATCAGTAAATGACAGTCTTGTGTTCATACATTTTTGCCATATCACTGGCTACCTGCTACACTGCAGACAATTGTAGAATTTTTAATAAAGTAATAAGTCAATCATAGCTCTTGGACATAGAAATGAAAACACCATGCCTGAGGAATACTTCCAACACTTTCAGTAAGAATTAATATGAATGAGAAATTATGTTATCTATGACACTGATGATTATAGGCTAAATAGTTCATTTAAATGTATTTTGAAAGTGAACTTCCTGAACTTAAAAATAATTTGGAATCTTTTAGTTCATAATAAAATTCTGTCGTTTTATTTAGATAGCTAAAATAAAGAATGGGAGAGTCTACCAAATACCTCAAAACCCTTAACATATAGTTGCTTCCTTTCTCTCGATTATCTTCCTTTAATATAGCCTTTCCCTTTAGATCTGAAATTCAGAGCCTGGAGCTAGAAGGAAATTCACCGTGGTCTTAGTATGGAGACCAAATTTACAGAAACCTTCGGGTACAATTAAGAAGTGAGTCACCGTGCAATGATGATTTCAGTCTAAATAGCATATGTCTTAATTCAGTGTGTTTAGATAAGTCTTACCTTAAAAGGTAAAGAAATCAGGATTGTGAGGGTCGGGCCTCTGGAACAGAGACTAAATGGAGCCTGTTCAGAATCTTCAGGTCTGATTTGTGCTCGAAGCATCTGATGGAAGCAAAAGAACAAGCATTATGGATGAGAGCAGGACTGGAAATTAATGGCTAGAACTAGAAGAACGATTTATCTTGATATTTTAGTGTTTAAATTTTATAGCAATAAATAAAGTACAAACATAAAAAAAGAAAGACCAGGCTTTTTTATTGACTTGAATACCAATCAGGGAAAATAAAATGCCTGTGAGTTTAAAATGAAAGTAGATTTGGTTTTGCTGATCACGGCTGGTAGTAAGCAACCGGCTAGATGTCTCAAATCTCACTTTCAAAAAGCCTATTTTCTATTGGTGATGATAAATTTGCCCCTTGCTTATACTTATCAGTGGGTGTTCAGTTGTTAACAGCAGATTGGAAGTGATTCAGTTCATTTCTGGTGTATTTTCAAAAGCAGGGAAGGATTTCACACTCAGTGGTGTGCTGCTTCACCAAAAGTAAAGAATATTACAGCTTATGGGAGTGATAATTAAAACCAATAATAACCTAGAAGTCTCCCTGGCTCTGCAATGTTGGGGATAATACTTTACCATTGTCTACCTGTCCGGCTGGGAATGTTCTCACTGGCTCTAAATCAGGCTGAAACTATGATTCAAATGGGAAATGCTGAAATCCTATTCCAAAGCTTTCATGTGGAGAGTTAAAATATGCAAATACATGTTACAATGTTGAAGGTGGTGTATAAAACTAATATATTATGCGGGGAAAAAAAGGCTGTTTCAAGGTATGGTATACCATCTTATGTACAAGGGAGAAAAAGGAAACATTTTTAGTCAACAGATGAAATAGGGTAAACTCACAGAAGAAAAGGTCTAGCATGTTCTAAATGTTATAGAAATAATACAATATAACCCATGTCAAATAGTCTCTGACATACATATTTACTCTTGATTTCCTTTATAAATTAGTGAAAGAGTCATGCTTTCATTAAAAAAGCAAACTAAATGAGTTATCCAAATAAGATGCAGAGGAAAGAATAACACCATCCAAATAGTAAGTGGTTAGAGAAGTCATTGTATTGTTTTGGAATGCTTCAATTATAAAAATAAGAGAATCAGCATCCTTCAAGATGTTAACTCTGTACGGACAATTGATAGGTTTCTGTCCCTTGAGGGTTTAATTCCACATTTCACACTTTTGTAAAGAAGTAATCAGAAATGTTTCCAGAAGAAAGTAACTTTATTTTACACGATGCTATGGACTGAAATTACTGTGTATGGGAAGTGGGGTGGGAGGTAGGTAGATAAATTTATAAAACTTGGAGGGTGCCTGGGTAGCTTAGTTGGTTGAGTGTTCAACTCTTGGTTTTGGCTCAAGTCATGATGCCAGGATTGTGTAAGGGAGCCCTGCATCAGACCCATGCTCAGCCCGGAGTTTGCTTGTCCCTCCCTCTCTCTGATCCTCCCCCCAATAGCACTTTCTCTCTCTCTCTCTCTCTAAAATAAACAAGTAAATCTTTAAAACTTTTAGCTGTTTGAAATATAAGAGTTATGTTGACAATTTCTTTGCTTCTGAAAAGGCAGCCCTTGAGAGAGATATACATTGGGATCAATCTAACTTCTATATAAATCTTTTTGTTAAAAACAAATAGCTACTTGGGGCACCTGGGTGGCTCAGTGGGTTAAGCCTCTGCCTTTGGCTTAGGTCATGATCTCCGGGTCTCGGGATCAAGCTTCGCATCGGGCTCTCTGCACAGCGGGGAGCCTGCTTCCCCCTCTCTCTGCCTGCCTCTCTGCCTACTTGGGTTCTCTGTCTGTTGAATAAATAAAGAAAAATCTTAAAAAAAAATAGCTACTTACCCAAATATTGTATGCTGCCTAAATATTATCCTTTGTATGTATTAACATAAATATAGAGGGTACAAATCCAGTATCAACCATAAAGCCTGTTCAAACTTGAGAAAGTCACTTAACTTCTCAGCCTCAATTTCCACATTTGTAAATGGACATCATCATCATCATTTTTAAATCATAGGGTGGCTATGATCAATATATTATTTAATATATAAAAAGTGCTTAAGATAAGGCTTTGCAATGCTGTGTTATACTAAATATTACCTTTATTACATTAGCTCTTATAATTGAATAAGCATTCCTCTTAAATAACTATGCCAATAGATTTCTCACACAGTTCTGACTTAGTATTTTTTCATTTATTTATTAATTTGGAAAAACATGTATTATTTATTCCTTGTGTGCTATCCTAGAGAGTAAGATGAAGAAAATGATATCTCCATCCTTTATTATTTAGCCTAAGCCTAGGCTCTCTTCATACAGGACGCCAACTCCAAGAAGCTTAAAGAAGATGGAAGCTCAATTTCCCTCTTGGGTAACATTCTAAGTCAGCGGACAGATCTGTTCCACGTGGTTATTCAGAAACCCAGATTCTTCTAATCTTCTGTCACCATCCCCGACTACATTGTCACAGTAAGGTAGCCACCACATCTGGGTTGTAGATGCTGGGAAGTAAAAAAAGAGACATGGACGAGGCATGCCCACTCTCTTATGAGGCCTTGAGTGAGGCGCACACTCTGTCTCTGCTTACTTTCCATCTGTGCACATTCAACAAACATGGCAACTCTAATTGCAAGGGAGACTGGAAATGTAATATAGACAGGCAGCCAAGTCTCTCTGGCTATTGCCAAGGAACACGGGGAAAGGGATTTTGTTTGACAACTAGCGGTCTCTAACAAATAGCCTTCTGAAACCCACTTTTTCCTGAAGGGGAACAGTAATTACAAGGCAGTGTAAAACTGCTAATACAATTAGATGCATATAGTCACTTTAAACAAGTCAGAAAAAGCCGCAAGCACCTAAGTATCTTGTTAAATCTCCGTTTCTCTAAATTTGCTTCTTGGCTCAATGTTAGCCTATGATAGAGTTTTCACCTATGTGCTGTGAAGTTGGGAAAATAAGGGTAATATGGTAAGCTCCCACAAATCCAAATTATTTTCATTAAAAAGCTTTTTTTTTTAAATTCTGAATTTATGCTCTTATATTTGGCTGTTAAAATGTCCTTTCTTGAAATGATACAGTCGGAAGGCAAGTTTTATTTGGTTTAGAATGTCTTTAAGTTTCAGCCTCTTCTTTCCATCGATGTTCCCCTTTGCCCAAAGTGTGGTTATGTACTGAGATTCAAACTGTGGGCAGGGAAAATACAATGATCTGTGAGTTTGAAAACCACTTGTCTTTTCTGTATCATTTTATAAAATATTGTATTTTTGACTAACTGGAGGAAAGTACAAAATACTTGAACATAGTATTATTAGAGATAATTTTTTTAAAAAACATAATATGGTTCCCATAGAAATATAAAATAAACACTTTTCAATAGTTTCATTTAGTTCATTGACTAATGAAGAAACCAATAAGATGTTTAAAAAAATTCAAAGGCAAATTCAAAGAACACACATATTTGGGCAACCAGAATGCTGAGTGAATTTAGAAGTAGATGCAAAACTGGTAAGTATCTACAAGGCAATAATCAGTTGCATCTCCACCAGACATGATAAAATTTATTCACATAAGATAAGAATAATTTATATTACCATCATATTTCTATAACTTATATAACTCTAAATAGTTTAAAAAGACAATGGGAATTGGAGATAATTCAGAAGAGCATTCTCAACAGGACACCTAATGATCATTCTTGCCCCTTTTAAGTCACTCACAATTTTTCCGGACAATAATAAAGGGCTTTGATGTCCCCCTCCCCATTTGGCATATCTTCTCTCAAGTCAAAATTTAATAATGTAAATTTATTGTGAAAATATTTGATTCCTATTTTAGGAATAACTACATATTATTTATTACAATATTCAGGATATTGTTGATGCCCATAATTATTATCATTATTTTTAGTCATTGTAAATATGACACATTTTTTTCATTAGAATAAAACTGGACAGTGTGATTCAGTAACTAATCAAGGTAAAACTTATGAAAAAAATAAGGTTCATGAACATAATGAGGACTCTGAATAGGAGAGTAATCTGCTTAAAAAATCCTCATTGTTTGGAATTAAGTGTTCTGCCTGGGTTTTTGCCTCACAGCAATTGTATAAATCTCTACTCTCAAGAATGTTATCTCCAGAAGTTCATCCAATGTCACCAATCATTTGCCTAATACAAGAAAACAAAGCATTCATTGATTCTAGAAACAAAGGAGAAGAGAAAATAAGGAATGAGTGTGTATTCTGTGTACATAAAAGTGATGGGGTCGGGTGAATGTTGAGAGGCGATTGAACTAACTATAGTGTATAGAGGGTTCACTGGGAAGACACATGAAGAACACTAAGCATTTGGCATGTTAAGTCCCACCAACAATAAAAGCTGTGGCAAAAGATGGGAAAAGTCTTTGAATAACTTAAGTTTGTCTTCTTTGTCCAATAGTTTTCAAACTTTCTAATCTCTCTTAATGTTCTAAAAATTATTAGGAACATCGAAAAAGTTTTTTAAAAAAATTGTGAGTTATAGTTAATGAAATTTGTTAGATATAAAAAGAGGGAAAAGTTTAAACTATGCATTAATTCATTTAAAAATAAGAATAATAATATAGTTAAATAATATGTAACTATATGTAACTATATATAATGTAGTTATATATAATGTAGTTATGTGATATATAACAGTATATAATTATATGCTATAAAATATAGTAAGTATAATAAACCCATTATATGTTATTTTCAGTAAACTTTTTAAGAGAAATAACTACATTTTTAAAAACAAATATTTAGTAATGAGTGACCTTATTTTCATTTTTGCAAATATCTTCTTTAATGATTGCCTTAATTAAAGATATTTGGATTCTGTTTCTGCTTCTACATTGTTGCTTGGGTTGGATTATATGAAGAAAATCCCACTACACATTGTTATATAGTTAGAAAAGGGAGGACCTCTGCAACCCTAGAAAAGTCTTGAGAGTGTCCCCATTAGAGTCACTGAAGGTCATTTTTAGAATTGCTACCCTAGTCCACTTATGATCAGCCTCTTCTAGATAATTTTAGCTTCTGCCTTCAACCTCATGTAAAGATCTTCCTTCTTATTTCATTGAGAAAAAAAAAAAAAAAAACAACCCACATCATAATCTCTATCTACATGCACTTGTGCTTATATAATCTTCCAACTTTCCTTTTCCTTCAGACAAACTACCTGTGCTCCTTAATTATGACAGCCTGCATGGGCCATTATTTTCACCTCTGTTAAACTCTGAAGGATATTGTTTTAGCATTTCCTCTCTTTATGTCTACCATCACTTTAATCCATAATTTCCACCAGCATATAATCATAGTGTTTATTTTCCAACATTTAAAATAAAACAAAATAAAATAAAATGAAATGAAATAAGATAGAATAAATCCATCTTGAGTCTACATTCCTGTCTACTTACTATACTGTTTTGGTTACCTTTTAGAGCAATACCCCTGTAGAACTGCTTACATTCACTACCTCTGATTTATCTCCTTTTATTCTCAAATGAACTTTCTCCAATAAATCATTTTCTCTATTTCTTTACAAAATTGCCACGGTGATGGTCAACATACACTTTGCTAAATTTGATGTCGATTTTCAATATTCATATTACTTCACTTAGGAACAGCATTTGATGGTGGCCACTTGCAACTATGTCAATCATTTTTTTTCATTTGGCTTTCCAGACTCCCTCCTGGGTTTTTTCTACCTCATTTGCCTCCCATTGCCACTCCCTTGTTGACTCTCCCATCTCTCCTACTATTATATATTATATTATATATTATATATATATATATATATTATATATTTCCAGCATCTTAAAGTTCAGTCCTCAGATTTCTTCTTTTGTTTATATTCACACCCTTTATAATTCAAATTTGATCTCTTCTGAACCTCATAATCAAATATCCAAATGATAATACATAAATCTACTTGAATGCCTAATGGGTATTTAAAATTTAACATATCAAAAATCTTATTAATGACAATCCCTCCTCCATTTTATTCTTTCTAATTTTCCTCATTTTGATAAATGCCATTCTACCTGTCAATTATTCAGGCCCCAAACTTTAGTCTCATTCTTGGCCTTTCTCTCTTTATCATATCCTATATCCAATTACTCACCTAAATTCCCTTTACCCTCCCTCTCCAAAGTTACTATTCTGTTCTAGTATACCATCAAATATACTAAATAATATTACTGGGGTAATTTTGTGAGTATTCTGATTTTCTATCTTCTCTACTAGTCTCCCTACACACTAGCCTCAGAACAGTAGATTTGAAACTATGATCATGTTTTTTTTCTCTCTGCGAAATCCTCTAATAATTTCCAGTCCCACGGAGATTAAAAACTACAGTCCCTCTTAATCCCCTTTACCTATTTTGCCTGCCTGCCCCAACCCCTCCCTGCTCTGGTAACCAGTTTGTTTCCTGTGTATATGAGTTTATTTCTGTTTTGTTAGTCCATTTGTTTTGTTTTTAGCATAGGAAATAGAGTCAATAATATTATAATAATGTATGGTGAGAGACGGTAACTAGAACTCATGGGAATCATTTCACAATGTATAAAAATATCGAATCATTATGATGTACACCTGAAACTAATAGGATATTTTATGTCAATTATACTTCGATTGAAGAAAGAAAGAGCTCAAGTTCCACCAAAGCCTCAGGGCCCTAAAAGTTCTAATCTTTTCTTAACTTTCTGGCTTCATTTCACACAACTATTATTTTACCTTCCTCTGCTTCAACCACTCCAGCTCCTTGCTGTTCTGAAGCATAACAAGCATGTTTCCAACTGTCTGATAAGCCCTACTCTCAGACCTCCACATGAGATCTTGCCCCTTTCAGATCTTTGTTCAAAGATCACCTCCTCAATAAGACCTCCCCTGGCCTTTCTATTTAAAATTAAAACTCTTTCCACAGTTATCCCTGTTCACTGTGCTCTTTCTCCTATCACTTATTAGCAACTATTATTTTTATGTTTTTTTTTTCTGCCATATCTTCAGCTTAGCATTTGGTTAAAATTCAGTAAATATTTCTGAGAAAAATTAGTCACTCATCATGTCTGCTCCCTTCTCAGTAAGCCAAGGCACTATTAATATATTAACAGAAACCCATTTACTTCAAAGAGAGAAGCTCATTGGGAACCAGTCGCAGTCAGGGCCAGGACTTAGTAAAGTCACGATTTCTGTTCAATTCTAAGATATTTATATTCTAAACTATGCAGGAGCTCAGAAAATATCCTTCTTGAAAATACTGCTTAGAGAATTCTAACCCAATCAGGAAAAAAATTCAAAATTAATAATACAAATAGGAGGAACTCTTACTATAGAGAGATGAGAAATGTGTATATGTATACAGAGAAAGAGAGAGAGAGACATATATACACATAATTAGTTAGGAATAATTGTAACTATAATTACAAAATTGTAATTGTAATCTTGTAAGATTGAAAGAAACTAAGAAAAGTATTTTAGAATTAAAATATAACTAAAGTAAAATACTACAAATATGATAAAAATCTTAGACTATGTTTTCTTTTTTGTTTGTTTTGTTTTGTTTTGTTGGGGGGGGCCTATGCTTTCTTAAAAGGCCAACAAATAGGAGGAAGAAGGAGAAAATTATTAGGAATATATATATTAAAAACAGCAGGGAAAGTGATTTATTATGATAAATCTGAAAAACTAAAACTTATTCTTTACTTTTTACTTTTGATAATTAGGGAATTTTTTGTTAAGGACTTATTTTATAAACTTAAAGAAATCATTTTACATACTTAACAAATCAATTTAGAAGACATATTTCAACTCTGAGTTGACTAGATAATTAGAGAAAAATATAAACAAATAGCATCAAAGCACAAAGATACTAGCTTCTAATTTAAAAAGAATAAGCATAAGTGGTATAATTTCCCTCAAGTTATAAAAGAAGGAAATTCCAATCATATGTTACTTACAAAAGAAACCTCTAAATCTCCACCATGTAGTAAGGTTGCAAATAAAAATCTAGAATATGACCATATCAGAGAAGTTAAAAATGATCTTGCAAAGTTGGTATTTCCTTCTTTGTGCTACCAAATTTTGTGCTAACTTATTTTATATCATTTATCTTTTGGTGATTATTTGCTTGTCTGCTTATATTCTTTCCAGGATGGTCATCTGTTTCAGGGGTAGGGCGGGCTGTTTTTAATTTTTACCCCCCTGCTGCACTTAGCATAATGCCTAATCATTGTAGATGCTCAGTAAAATTTGAATGAAGTCATCTATCTAGGATACAGAGTTAGGAAACCTGTGTTGAGGTCTAGCTTTGTTTCTCCCTTTGCCCCTCACCTTGATCAAAGCACTTGACTTATTATTGCCTTAGATTCCTCTTGGAAAAACTGGATATAATGAGCCTCAAGGTCTCTGAGAACTTGAAAATCTGTGATTTTTTTGTTTTTTTGTTTTTTTTTCTTTTTAATTCTTTTTTTTTTCTTTTCAGCATAACAGAATTCATTGTTTTTGCACCACACCCAGTGCTCCATGCAATACGTGCCCTCCTTAATACCCACCACCTGGCTCCCCCAACCTCCCACCCCCCGCCCCTTCAAAACCCTCAGATTGTTTTCAGAGTCCATAGTCTCTCATGGTTCACCTCCCCTTCCAATTTCCCTCAACTCCCTTCTCCTCTCCATCTCCCCATGTCCTCCATGTTATTTGTTATGCTCCACAAATAAGGGAAACCATATGATAATTGACTCTCTCTGCTTGACTTATTTCACTCAGCATAATCTCTTCCAGTCCCATCCACGTTGCTACAAAAGTTGGGTATTCATCCTTTCTGATGGAGGCATAATACTCCATAGTGTATATGGACCACATCTTCCTTATCCATTCATCCGTTGAAAGGTATCTTGGTTCTTTCCACAGTTTGGAGACCGTGGCCATTGCTGCTACAAACATTGGGGTACAGATGGCCCTTCTTTTCACTACATCTGTATCTTTGGGGTAGATACCCAGTAGTGCAGGGTCATAGGGAAGCTCTATTTTTAATTTCTTGAGGAATCTCCACACTGTTCTCCAAAGTGGCTGCACCAACTTGTATTCCCACCAACAGTGTAAGAGGGTTCTCCTTTCTCCACATCCTCTCCAACACACGTTGTTTCCTGTCTTGCTAATTTTGGCCCTTCTAACTGGTGTAAGGTGGTATCTCAATGTGGTTTTAATTTGAATCTCCCTAATGGCTAGTGATGATGAACATTTTTTCATGTGTCTGATAGCCATTTGTATGTCTTCTTTGGAGAAGTGTCTGTTCATATCTTCTGCCCATTTTTTGATATGATTATCTGTTTTGTGTGTGTTGAGTTTGAGAAGTTCTTTATAGATCCTGGATATCAACCTTTTGTCTGCACTGTCATTTGCAAATATCTTCTCCCATTCTGTGGGTTGCCTCTTTGTTTTGTTGACTGTTTCCTTTGCTGTGCAGAAGCTTTTGATCTTCATGAAGTCCCAAAAGTTCATTTTCACTTTTGTTTCCTTTGCCTTTGGAGACATATATTGAAAGAAGTTGCTGTGGCTGATATCGAAGAGGTTACTGCCGATGTTCTCCTCTAGGATTCTGATGGATTCCTGTCTCACGTTGAGGTCTTTTATCCATTTCAAGTTTATCTTTGTGTACAGTGTAAGAGAATGGTTGAGTTTCATTCTTCTACATATAGCTGTCCAATTTTCCCAGCACCATTTATTGAAGAGACTGTCTTTTTTCCACTGTATATTTTTTTCTGCTTTGTTGAAGATTATTTGACCATAGAGTTGAGGGTCCATATCTGGGCACTCTACTCTGTTCCACTGGTCCATTTGTCTGTTTTTATGCCAGTACCATGCTGTCTTGGTGATCACAGCTTTGTAGTAAAGCTTGAAATCAGGTAACGTGATGCCGCCAGTTTTATTTTTGTTTTTCAACATTTCCTTAGCGATTCAGGGTCTCTTCTGATTCCATACAAATTTTAGGATTATTTGCTCCAGCTCTTTGAAAAATACCAGTGGAATTTTAATTGGAATGGCATTAAAAGTATAGATTGCTCTAGGCAGTATAGACATTTTAACAAGATGGAAGACCATTCCATGCTCTTGGATTGGAAGAATAAACATTGCTAAAATGTCTCTCCTAGCTTCTGATAGCCTCAGGCATTCCATGGCTTGCAAAGTGCTATCTTCTCCCTGTATCTTCACATGGCATCTCCCTGTGCATGCCTGTCTGTATCCAACTTGGTTGTTTTTATAAGGACATTAGTCATACTGAAGTAGGGGTCTATCCTACTCAAGTATGATGTCCTCTTAACCAATTGTATTTGCAATGACTCTATTTCTAAGTAAGGTCACATTCTGAGGCACAGGTGATTAAAACTTCAACAAATGATTTTTTTGGAGGGGGGCACAAATTAACCCCTAACATCACACAAATAGAATTCAAGACAGTCATTATATTAAAGGAGAAAACAAGTTTGTATTCATAACTAATACCCATAATGAATATGTGAGCAATAGTTACGTGTCAAATAATGTAACTGCAAAATAAATAAAACAAAATATCTTGGTGTACAAAGAAAAATTCAAAGAAATATAAATTAATTGGAAGATTTTTAGCAAACATCCCACAGAATACGATGAATCAGGCAATCAAAGTAAATAAAGAAATGCACTTGGAAATATAAAATAAAGTTAATTTATAAATATTTAATCAAAATACTTCACTACATAAGAAATACATTTATTTTATTTTCAGTAGCTACTGAAGATTTTAAAAACATGGATAATATATTAGGTCATAAGGAAAATATTATGTATATAATGTTAGTATGTTCTAGGTTCTGTCAAGTAGTATCTCTGTATATTAATCACATTATGTTATGCAGGACAAGAAATTTATAAAAGTTTAAAATTTAAAAACTGCCATCAGGATATATTTTATAAAACAGGTTGAAGAGAAAATCAAATATGTAATAATAGATTAGCTATGAATTCATAAATGGACTTATATCTTAAAGTTATAATACTTTATTATTCATAAAAAATGACATGATCTAAGCATTAAGCTCAAGAAGTAGGTAATAAGGGTAACTATAAGAAATACATAATACAAATACAAATAATTAACTAGAGAACAAACAATGAATAGAACAAAGGTATAAAGTAAAATGTACTAATGTATGGAAATACGCTTTAAAAGACAAGAAACAGCTAAAATAAATTTGCGAGCAAATAGTGACTATATTTCAATAATTATTTTAAAATTTCTACATTTATTATCTTTCTAATTGAGCTGATTTTGAGTAAATTCAAGTTATCATTTTAGACTTCTTATTATATTACTTCTTTATTGATTTGAAAAATTAAATGTAGTGAAAGCTCTGGAAAATAGAAATAATGAAGATGGACTCTATATTCAATGTAAAGAGTAATCATGGAGAAAATTTACTTCTACAGAAAACCATGGTCCCAGAGAATTCTTTAGGTGAGTTTTTTCACACTTTCCAGCATGATTATTATGCTATGTTTCAGAGAATGAAGAAAATTTAAAAAGACATACAGAGATCCCTTTATTTAGCTATATTAATTTTTATACAAAGTTAAAAAAAAGGCAGAACCAAAAATATCACTGACTAATGTCACTTAATGTAAATGTGGACCTTCTAAATAAATTACTAACAAATTGAAATCAGCATCACATTTAATAAATACATAACTGTCTTGCAATTTTTTTTTAACTTTTCCTATTTTGTATCCCTTACCACTACTTCTGCTAACAATACTCTGCTTCTGTTTTATGAAAAATCTTCCTTGTCATGTGGACTTCTTTTGAAGCTGTCAACTAGCACTCCCTACTGTTTTGTCAAAAGAGTGAGAAAATTAAGAAATCTGGCTTATCAGATGATTTTATTTTTCCTAGTTATATATTTTGTTTATATGTCAATAAATTTCCTCCTCTTTTATGTAACTATCATTGGTATTATGAAATAATTGTATCCTATCATTGAGTCTCTGTTTCATGAAACCAAAGCCAAAAATATAAAACAATTACAATCCATCTCAACCAAATAAAATTAATTCTAAGAATTTAATGGTAGTTTACTCATTAGAAATCTATTATCATATCAATAAGGCAAATGAGAAAATATCACCACAAGAGATTCTGAATGTCATTTAATTATCTTTAAAAATATTGAGAAATTTAAGGAAGACTAAATCAGGAGTATTTCCTTAAACCTGTATAAAATATGTACTTTAAATCAAGAGCCAACATGAAACTTAATGGTGATGCACAAGAAGTCTAACTCATTAAAATCAGGAAGAAAGCAAAAATGTCTATAATTGCTATTATTATTTTATATGATTGTAAATGTTCTGGCCAAAGCATGAATAAATGAGACATACAAGAGAGGAAACTCTTAAAAAGGAAAAGTATAAAATGAGGATTTTCAGATGACACAATTATATGTCGAGGAGTCCTAGAGAATCAACTCAGAACTATTAGATTTAATAAGAAAATTTATTAAATGCTAGATATATAATAAAAAATACTTGAAATAATGTCTCTAATCTCTGCATTGGGGATAGAAGTCTGTGGAAGGCAATAATGTGAATATGTGTGGATAAGTCTTTGCTTTAATCTTCAAGTAATATGGTGTGAGATACCATCATCCATGTTGAAGGGAGTCCACTCCATCACCCCATTATTCCTGAGAATCCCCCAGCAGGGATGTCTTTACGTATTCCACAGAACTATGCTTCTAAAGTGCGTACAGGTAACAATTCTGGTCTTTCGGTGAATAGTTTTCCAGGCTGCTGCAGCTCTTCTTACTCTATTATGTTTCAAATTATATTAATTCCCCAAATCACTGCTAAAATAAGGCTACCTTGTTAAACAAATTTTATCAAATGTTTGAGAACAACATAAAGGAATTACAGCCCATATAATGAAATCTGAAAACCAGATAATCAGGTTTTATTTCTCCTCTAGTCCACTGGCTAGAAACCTCCCCAGAGCTCTTTTTTCTTTGGATCCAGCCTGAGCAGTATTATTTTAAAAAAATCTGTTTCCCTGGATCCATAGATTCTAAGAACTCAGCTTCTAGTATGGTGTTCCTCTTCCTTCCACCTGCACCCCAAAAATGAAAAAAAGAATGAACTGTGTGGCTAATAATCTTATTGGAGATGCCCATGTTCCCCCAGAATCTAATTTATTATTAAACTGAATGCTTAAAATCTCAAACAGAAGCATTGGTCTTTTGATACCATCCCATTTTCAGAACTTTCTCTATCTTGGCATATATAAAAAGTCTTGACAGTATGGTCATTCTAAAGAAAGAAGAAGATGCCTCAAAAACAAAAGCTAGATTTACCTTTAAAGCCATGGAGAAAGAAAGTGCAGGCAATTTCAAAATAGCATTTTGTCTTGGCTACTGTCCAAAATGTACGTTGTTGGTCTGTTGGGCTAATCTCAGAATAATACCCTTCCCAGGAAAATAAAATAAATTCTAGAACGAAATAAATTAAGTGATAATTGTATTTCAGCAATAATCAGAAATGCATAATGTATAAAAAAGTCAAATTACAGCAGCCGCCTCCAAATAAACTGCCACCAAATAGCCATAAAAGGAAACGGGTGGGACCATGTGAATAAAATCATAAACCCTTACAGCAAAATGTAAGAAGAAGTTGAATAATTTAAGATATGACTCATATGACTCACATTTCTATATTTTCTTGTCAGATTTAAATTATAAGATAATTTCAATAAAAATCTCACCCATATTGACATGAGCAAAAAAAAAAAATTAGTTGGAAGAATAAAATTCTATAATTTATTTGATAAGATTCTAGAGACTTTCAAACTCCAGGATATTAGAGTTTAATAAAAATTAGAGTTTAATAAAAAATTAGAGTTTTGTACTGAAAGTACATCTGTGTTTGTAACAGCGAAAGAGTTATATACAAAATAATGGTCCAAAAATAGTAAAACTGAATTAAATTAAAAATGTTAGAAGCATCGGGGTGCCTGGGTGTTTCAGTGGGTTATAAATCCTCTGCCTTCTGCTCAGGTCATGATCCTAGGGTCCTGGGATTGAGCCCCGCATCGGGCTCTCTGCTCAGCAGGGAGACTGCTTCTCTTCCTCTCTCTGCCTACTTGTGATCTCTGTCTGTCAAATAAATAAATAAAATCTTTAAAAAAAATGTTCGAAGCATCTTATTATGGAAATTAAAATATCACTAAAATTATATCCTGAAAAATGCTTAAATAGAATATTGAATTTGAAAAATTTTAAATTTATTACAAAATTGTGATTTTTATATTTTAATAATATGAAAAAATGCATTTAATGAGCTGCAATTGAAACAGAGCCATAAATACAGAGAAAAAACTGATGGTTGCTAGAGGGGAAGGTGTTGGAAGGATGGGCAGGATGAGTGAAGGGGAGTGAGAGATACAGGCTTCTGGGTAGGGAATGAATAAGTCATGGGAATGAAAGGCACAGCATAAGGAATATAGTCAATAGTTTTTTAATAGTGCTGTATGGTAACAACTGGTCACAACACTTCTCCTGAGCATAGCATAATGTATAGAGTTGTGGAATCACTATGTTGTACACCTGAAACTGATATAACATTGTTTGCCAACTATACTTCAATTAAAACAAAAATGGTTGGTAGATAGTAGGAGCCAGATTTCTCAGTGTCAGATTGGAAATTTAATGATACAAAAGGGAAGGAGGCTGAAATGATTTATTTGACAATGGGTTAGAATTGGAGACATTTAAATTTTAAAATTGTCAACTATCACCTTATGTATAGCTTTAATCACATCTCAGATTAAAACTGAAATTCATAAATAAACAATACAAAATAAAATTTAATAAATAATAAATAATTAATAATTAATAAACATCAGTTAACAATGGATGCCCTTCTTTCTTTGTCATTTTTTTCTCATTTCCCCTCTTCATTTTCTTTGTCCTATCCTCTCCTTCTTTATCCTTTACTTCCTAAGTTTTCTACAGTTAGCACAAATTTATTTTGTATTTAGAAAACGTAAAACAAAAACAAGGAGGTTGCACAAAGAAGAGCATAAGGGAAATATAAGATAGGGAGACACATAAGACTTATTAGCTTAGTGACAACATATTACTCATTCCTTCCTAAACAGCTTTCTTCCCCTCATCCCCCCCGCCACACACACACAATCTTTTGCAACACATCTACGTTTTGGTTCCCTTCTTACCACACTGATTGTGCCAACTCAGTCCCCTGTGCTGTCTGTCTTTCATCTTCTCAACCTCTAAACTGTTGTAAATCAAAGATCAGCCTTAGCAATTCCTCTCTACTTTACCCATGCTCACTCCATGGGACATTGTAACCTACTACCCCAGCTCAGTGGTTTAAGCAATAAGCCTCCATTATTACATGTAAGTCTTTGTCTCATCTAGGTCGTTCTTCTGATTTAGGTGGTTCTGTGGATCAAGACTGAACTTGGCTGACCTCAGCTGGGCTCACATATGTATCTGTGGTCAAGTTATATGTTGGTTGGGGCTGGGTGGTCTAGGATGGCCTCACTCACAGGTATAGGGCTGGGTGCACTGTCAGCTGGGACAATGGAGATGATGGGGCCAAGTGTTTCTCATCATCTAGTAAGTTTATTTATGTGGTGATGTCAGGGTATAGGGGGAACATAAACATGCCAAGTCTTTTGAGACCTGGATATGGTATTGGCCAACTGTCACTTTCAGAACATTCTATCTGACAACACAAATGTCAAGGTGGAAAAATTATATTTGTTTATATTTTGATGAAAGGAGCAGCAAAATCACACAGTGAAAGTGTGGAGCCAAAGAGGGTAAAGATTTGCAACCATTTAGCAGTCAGTCTATCGCAGACAACGGATGCCAACTAAGATTTATGGTAGGGATGGCTGTGGAAAGTTATTCCATCCTTTCATATGAAGGGGGTGACAAAATAAGAATTAAGCTTTGAAATTAACATGGGAGCTATGAAAAATGAATTGAAAGTGGGGGATAAACTGAAGGTGAAAAATGCAGTAGTGATATTACCCAACTATACATTAACATGGTAATGAGAGCTAAAATTCAGTTTGTTTTTAAAAGGAATAGAAAAATTGAATTGTAAAGTTAGAACTGATGAAAGTATGGAACTTCCAAATAACAAGAGAAAATAAAACCATTTCTAAATTCTTGCATCTTGGTGTTAGGTAAATTTTCCAAATATGAAAGTGAACAAGAAAGGATATAATTTCAAATAAAATAAAACGAGACTTGATTTGATCATGTGGCATTTGATTTTTTTTTTTTTTTCTTCAGTGTTTGGAAAAAAGTAGAATTCCTGCTGGAAATCACCATAATCAGTTAGCCACATTAACACAAGAAATCCTTTACAGGAGTACAGTCCTTCTACAGACTTATATTAACTCCCATGCCCTTCCCTCTGGTGTTTTTTCTCTGTATGGGGAAATTCATACTTTCTCTTCTTAGCTTTTCAGTAATATTTTTCAGGATATGCTCTGGAAGACTTTCAAAATTAGATTAACCTCTGGAGGGAAATTATAAGTCTATGAATTATAGATTGAAAAAGAGCTAAAATGTTCTCAAAATCTATAGATATTTTCTTCTTAAAGAATTCTCCCATTTCCTTCAATTTATCAATTGTTACTACTAGAATAATGCAACTGGTTGTTTTGCAATCTGTACTCCTTCAGCAAGCGCTGTATCTTATTTTTTATATTTATTGATGTCACAACTAAGAGGACAGAGAAAGTATACTTTCCTTGGGTTAGCTCAGGTTCTTAACATAATTAATGTATTATTTTCTTAAAAAACTCTAAAGTCAGTCTTCAGTCTCTAAATTACTCTTTAGTCATCAACATTTATTAAGAGCTTTCATTACAAGGATATTATTGGTTGAATTGTGAAAGCCCAAATTCATATTTTGCAGTTCCAATCCCCAGTGCTTGAGAAAGCGACCTTATCTAGAAGTAGAGTTGTTGCAGATATAATTAGTTAAGATAAAGTCATTAGAATGGGCCCTAATCCAACATAACTGTAGTTTTAATAAAAAGAAAATTTGGATTCCAGAGATATATACATAGAGAGAACACTATATGAAGGTAAAGGAAGAGGTCTATAAGCTAATGAACAACAAAGACTGCCAGCAAATCACCAGAATTTAGAGTATTGGGACTCAGTCTTCCTCATCATCCTGAGAAGAGATTCTCCTTAAGAATGCAACACAGAAACACTACCTAGATTCCAGCTTGCTGTCCCGAAGAATTCAGACTCAAGACTGCAATATCAACTCACCGGTCTCCAGACTGCTAGCCTGCCTCATGAATTTCATATATGCCAGCCCTGATAATTGTATGAGCTAATTCAAATATCTCTCCTCTCAATAGATAGATAGATAGAGATAGAAAGATGTTGAACTAGACACTGACATGTCTAGATAGATATCAACATATCTATCTCTATAATATATCTATCATCTATCTATCCTCTATCTATCTTTAGAGAGATCATATTCATTCTATTTTTCTGGACAACCCAGAGTAATACAAAGGAATTATTCAATAGCCTAATGAGAAAGTTATAATTGCTCTCATTTTAGTAATTTTGGTAACTTGCCCAAGTTCACACAGCTTGTAGGTGACAAGAAAGATTCATCCTCAAGTCTCTGACTCCATTGCCCATTATTCAAGGCACAGTGATATTCAGTTATATATTAATTCAAGTTGTTCTCTATTTTTTGTGAAACTCGAGGGAAGATATTTCCCTGTTATTCTTTCAGTATATCGAGAAAAACTGTAATTGCACTTTTTACAACACATACTTAAAACTTCGGTAACATAGATGTGGAGATGTAGTGCCTTGAAAGGTACTTCAGTCAAACTGCAAAGATCATTAAAGTTAGTCCTACTGTGAACTCCTACCTGATCGCCACACAGGCAAGGAAATGTTCCTTTAGAATGTAGGAATTAATCACAATCTTACTTCAGAAAATCTTTAGATGAGTCACATCAATCTCAAGGTGAGTCTTCACAAACTTAGTCTCTGTTTCCTGTATTCAATCTGGAAATCTTTCTTTCATATATCTAAAATATACACATGTGTTTTCAACAGCCTTTACTAAAACTTAAGTTACTTCTGTGATACTGTGATTTATAAGAAATATATATATATATATATATATATATATATATATATATATATATTTGGCCATTCAGATGACCAAAATATATTTCTCATATATATTTGGTTTTCATCCCCAATTCCTGGCTCATGCTCCTAAATATCTTGGAATTTACTGAACAATAAGATCAATCAGGACATTTTTGTTATAATATTTGGTCTCTTATCTTTAGTTTCTGAAAAGACACTCAGAGCCATAAAGGTGAAATAGGTGTCTTGTTATTCATAACAAGTTCCTTTCCCCTACAACTTTATGTTTATTTATTTAGGTTAATGCAGGGGGTGCTGCCAGGGGAAACGACCCTGGAATAGAAGGTTGGAAGTTTGCAAAGTCCCACCTCTGAGGGGAAGGGGGCTAATGCTAATCAATCACATCAGTCACAAATGACCAATGACTTAATTGATCATGCCTATGTAATAAAGCTCCCATAAAAACTCCAAAAGAGGGATAGGATCTAGGAGAGCCTCCAGGTTGGGGAATCAGCCAGACCCTAAGTTCCATGAGGACAGAAGCTCCTTTTTTTAGAACTCTAGCCTTTGGATAGAGAGTCCTAGTAAAAATTTGGCAATGAGAACACACATATAGCAGGGGAAAAAGCTGAATTTATACCCTCATGTGATTTAGCCACCCCAAGCCTTGACCAGCTGAAAGCTGTCCCTGCATCAATGCACTGTGTAAGGCCATCGTGGGGATAGCTGCAAAATAACATGAAAGGGTCACCTTGGACATCCATGGTCAATGTATGTAGAAATGCTTAAGAGGCAGGTCTTCTGAGGAAGAAATCATGAAAATTATAAATCATAAGATGACATTACTGACATGAGAGTGAATCACACTGGAGAACTCATAAGGAACAGGCTGGTGCTAATGAAGCGATTTGCAAGAGAGTTTAAAATGAATGTTTGAAATAGTCAAAGATAAAAAGGAAGAACTAAATCCCTAACACAAGAAAAGGGCAGTTTGAAAATGGCTGCTTTGCGAGTAACAACAACAAAACAGATTTTAGATCTGAATAAGTATTATTTAAAATAAAATAATGTACAATAAAAAAATGATTGGATCCTGATGATAATTTTGAGATTTCTCTCTGGTAATAACTGATTAAAAAAAAAAAAAAGCCCCAGAATTTGGAATATGTAGTTGTGTGTGTGTGTGTGTGTGTGTGCGCGTTTATGTGCACATGCCCCCATATGCCTATGTATAAATGGAAAATATACTTTTACTGGCATAGTTTAGTTAAATAATGGTAATCACTTTGAAAACCATTAGTTGCCATTTCCCTCCCTAAAAATGAAGAAAAACACAATTCTGGATTCCAGAAATTGTCTTGGATGTAAATTCTGATTATAAAATTTACTTTTGAGCATCAAAACAGAATCTAAAGAAAATCACAAATTTCTATTTACGGCTTTTTATTTCTTAGATTATGCTTTCCATAAAGAGATACTTTTTGAGGATGCTTGCCAAAACATCATTCACTACTTGGAAGTAGTATCATGTTCTTTTTATAAATGAAATATATGTTTTTCAACCTTAGGCCTATTAGATAAATATCAAGGCCCAGCCTGGCCACTCTCCTCCCTCCTATGGATCTTTGTAGCCTGGAATTAATTCTGATAATCACCTTGTGGTGATTTAGAGCAAACTGCTCAGCCTACCAAATATACATCTTACTTCTTATGTATCTTACGTATCTATCTAGAATAAAGCCTTAAGTTATTTTTTTTCATATTTAATATATGTGTTTCTTATTTAAAATATTTATTGAACATTTAAATATGTTATTATACATGGAAATAAAGAGAAGTCACAGTACCTCTGCTTGATAACTTTTACCGAAATATATTCTTTTAGCATCTAAGAAGAGCATTTGATTACAAAAATGCAGCAACTATTAAATGATTTTTTCCCCTAGATTTATTTTCTGCCTCATCTGACTGATCATATTTCCTTCAGTGATTTTAATTAGGCTTTCCCAAGGTATGTGGCTATGGAATGCTTTGTATAAAATAAAAGAAGTAACATCTATAGAATAGGTTAGCAGAAATGACTTAGACTGCATTGCTGATTCTTTAAGGCTCTAAGGATAACTTCAAGGGAGAATTGCTAATTAACCATATCAGTAGTCCCCTAGTAGAGTGACAGATTGGGTACCCGAGGGCTAAATCAGTGGATGAGAATATAATCACATGATTTTAAATTCTATATAGGACATTTTCTGATACTTAAATGATCTTTGTTGCTTTGGCTCGAAGCTATTTAGATGTATGATGAAGACTATCTCCAAAGAAATAAAAATTATAATTGGAATCTTTACCATGCCTTAGACTGTCATTGCTATCTATACTTTCTTACTCCTTTCCATTTATATTCCCTCCTCCACATAATGGCTTTATTTTAATTCTTAAGTCTACAAATTTCTACCAAGGAAGCTTGCTAAACAAAAATGAATGGATTAGATCTCCGTGCTTCATCTCGATTAATTTGTTCATTTAATGAGGAATTTAATGACAATATGAAAAATCAAGAACACTTTTAGTTCTATTTCCAGCTTTTAAGTTTCATATTTCCAAATAAAACTTAAGAATGTTATTTCTTTAAATACCAGCCATTTCTTGAACATTTAGGTAGAATATAAACTTAATGCCCAACAGCCCAACAGAACTTCTTAGGAGATTGATCTCTCTCTCTTTTTTTTCAATAATTTATTGAATTCTATCCTTAAACTACAGAGGCTAAGTTCTTATAGGAATTTTAGAACATGCTGATGGAACAAGAAAGGCAGCTGGTGATTCCATTATTACTGAGATATAAAGTCACCAAACAGATATCTTCTTTTTAAACTCAATTTGTTTTGGGGTTCTCTATATGAGAAATAAACAAAAAGTATATGTACCATATATCATATATAAATATATAGTGTGTTTATATATTGTACTCTATTTACATATAACTATATAATATATATATATATATAATTATAAGTAACATATTATGTATAATGAGTTTTCTTGGAAATATATATATATAAACCCACAATATAATTTCTGTCATGCACATTTTTGTGGAAAGGGTCAAAATCATCAATGGGTTTCTTCGTCTTTGTCCTCTCTTTGCCCCCTGGAGTTCTAACCTAGTCTGGTTCTCCAGACTTGCATGGCAAGGATTGTGGAAAGGCAAAAGAGTAGAGAGGACGAATGTGATTCATTCAGAAAATGGCCAGAGAAAAGTATGGACTGTTTTCCATTGTAGTATAGCAGAAGGCAGAGCAGTAAGTTAGAGGGAGGGACTGGAAAGAGATGGGAAACTGAATTCAGCTGAAGTAGCATGGTGAGAGCCTCTCAGCAACTTTCAAAGTAGAGACAATAGAAAAAGACAGATTTTTTTTAATTAAATTTTTTATTTATTTTCAGCATAACAGTATTCATTGTTTTTTCACCACACCCAGTGCTCCATGCAATCCATATTTTTAATAAGAATTTCTCTCGACCATATACTTGGATGTCCTCTAACCTTATTGAGATATGATTGCAACGACTGGCATTTATTCAGCTGTAAGTTTGGATCACATGACCCTTGCTTTGATATAGTGACAAATATTAATTCAAGTATAGGGGCTATATTTTAACGGCACCACCACCACTACCCCCAGCACACATACACACACACACACACACACACACACACTTTCCCAAGACCAGTAAGCAGACCTTATGAGGTATGGCAATATACATTAAGATGCAATATTAAATACCACATTGCAATAACTCTTTGCAAAAGAAAAACATGATAGTTCTATAAATATTTTTATTAATTGGTATTGTTTCTTAAGTTTTATTAAGTGGTATTGCTTATGTTTTAGCATTTTCTGGTTCTTCTAAAATAATTCTCGAGACAAGATTAGGGCTATATGCCCCAGGAGGGGATTAATAAGAGCCTATAGCAAAATGTTGGATGTAGAGATGGATTTAAAGCAATTCAGGATATACTGGGTGATTCTTAAATCCCCTTACCTTATAAATTGTACAGTCCAAATACACTGGTTTTCTTTAGGTTTGTTGGGGGCAAAAAAGAACCTAAAATTTTCCTTTGTTATTTATTGAGTAATTTGATGGGAAAGAAGCAGGGAGAATTGTTGGTATTTGTGTGGCAAGGACCACCAAACCAGGCGTGTTAATTTTGCTGATGAAACCACCAGGAAGCTCATTTCTGATGAAACAAAACTTGTTTTTTTGGGTCTAAGTAAACAGTTTCTTCAAATCATTAAAGACCAAAATGTCTGAGTCAGTTTTAATTTATTTCAGACTTCAGATTTAGAATGTTACTGCAGAGGTGACTGCACTTTTATTTAAATGATAATAAGGGCAGATTTTAATTACTGAAAAAAAATTACTTTATATTATTATTGATGTCCTATGCACTGAAAACTCAATTTTCATGTAATAATTGATAGGATAATATTTAATGTATTTTGAATTGTCAACTAAATTCTCTTAAACTTGGAGACATTACTTGTTCACCCCCTTTGGTGAAAGAAATCCAACAGTCTGCGTTAGTCTGATGATTGTGTGGGGAGAATTACCACCGAAGTTCAAGCTGTTCAAACTACTTCTTAACAGCATTCAGGGCAATCATTACTCACATGGTATTGAGATAGATCCTAGTCCTGTAAGGAGTGTTCAAAGCTTATGCCTTGCACTGGAAAGTAGTTCCTGACATATAAATCATAGATACCATAAAAATCACTTGACAGGAGAGGTGAAATTGATAAGCGATTACTACTGAAAGAATGACTGACAGCAAGACAATGCAAAACATCTTTGACTGAGGAAAATGTGGCCCATAGGGGACTGCTTTTTCAATCCCCGAGAAATGGTTTCTACTAGAATAAATAGGAAAATACTCTTTGCCTGGGGATTTCTCCTAAAATGACTGACTATGAGAAAAGGGAGGGAAAAGGTAGAACTTCATATATTGAGGGATAAAGGTGACCTGAATTTTGCCTCCTAAAAGGTAATGATTCTCAGACCTGTGCATACATCACACTGATTAGTGGTGCTTACAAAAAGTGGAGATTCCTCATCCTCACTGCAGACTTGGAGAGTTATAAACTCAAGGGTAGAGCCTTGGTCTCAGGATTTTTAAAAAAGTTCCACAGATGATTGTGATAGCCATGTGTGAGAACCACACTAAGAAATATTTTAAATATTTAGCTTACACCCAACAAAAGGTCTATGTTTATCACCTTCATTTCTTCTATAACGTTGATTTTATATTAATATAAATTCATACTGTAATAACTTGTTTTTTTATATTATCATGATACATGCTTTCTAATCTCTAGGACAGATTGAGCAATATCATTTCCCTTCTCTAGTAATTTCAAATATCATATATTATCTAAAGAACAAGATGCAACCTCCTCTGATCAATTTGGAATATTTGACACTTTTTCTACATTCTTCCTTTAAATACATATTAATTTTATCAGATCCTCAGCATCCCATGATCATGCCAAGCAGTCTCAAATAATGAGGTTGGAATGGCAACAATATTCCTTTCATTATTTTTGTCAATGATTACATCTTAGAACTTGGAGATATATGAAATTATCTGGAAATTTAAACTAGGAACACACATAAGCATGCACATGCACATCAAAGAGTTAAAAGTGAATACTTGGGACAGTATATTAAAATAGGATTAATAGAAAGGATAATAAAATTAAGAAGGGATAATAGGCTGAAATGATTTGGAAGAAATAAAGGAGATAGAGGCCAGATGAGGAAACAATGCAAGTTCAATGAAGAATGGAAACAATTGAAAATATGGGTGGGTAAAAATAGCACAGAGAGATGTTATCAATTTTGTTATAGAAATTTTTTGGATTTGTCCACAACAGGCTTCAATTGGTGAATTGCTGCTGTGGTGGAAATGAAGATTATTGGCTTTGAAATGAAATAGCATCTCTGAGATGAGAATGTGGAATTATTCGTATAACATCTTACGATGATAACAAGAGTTTGGGTAAAACTTAAAACAGTGAACAGGGGATTAAAATACTCTTTAAAGGGAATGTGTGGAAGATTGAAGGATGACTGACAAAAATGCAAGAGGAGATATAAAATGATATGATGTGCATTTTAAATAAGGAGCAGTTTTTGAATGTGGTAGAATGACTCAAATCGAAAGAGGTAATAAAGATAATTCCACCATGTTGTCTTGATCCTAACATGGTATGTGTAGAAAAGGCAATTCCTCATAATCAATAAGTTTTGGCATGTCAACAAATACAAATTAATAGTCTATTATATGTTTAAAACTATGCTACTATAATGATGTAGAAAACCCATTTTTAAGTCCACTTCAGTTACACTGGAGATGATTTTATTCCCAAGGCTGGAAATTGGAAACAAAAGGTATAAATTTATAACTCACATATGTTATTATTTAAACAGAATATTGTACAGTCTTAAGTTAATGTTGGTGGTTAAGTTAGTATTTATCCTGATAGAGATTGAAACATCTTACAGAGTCTACAGCCATACCACCCTGAATGCATCCGGTCTCGTCTGAAACATCTTATGGAAGGACACAAAGAAAGCATAGAGGAAGAGGATGAATTGATTCTCAACTTGACTAATTTACTGTATTAGAAAGAAGCTAAAGAAGAAATTTATTGTTTTTACTTGTTTGGACTTATGCAGAGTAAAAAAATAACTCTGAGTGTATTTATTGAATTTCCTTTATACTGCTTATAATTTGTTTTAATACACATGTAACTGTTTAAAAAAAATTGTAGGTGCTATTGGGTCAGAAAGTTTCAAAATGTAATTAATGGTACCTTTGAAAGTGATTCACATCAGGCTTGGTTCACCTCTTTCATTAATTACTTCATTCAACATTTAAACAGCCTTGATATTATTAAAGTTTAGTGGTAGAAACCAATTACAAAATCACACAAACAAGTGTAGAATAGCAATTGTGTCAAGCTAGTCCTGAAGAAATCATGCTTGAGCTGACATTCTAAAGGATGAGAAGGAACTAAGAAAGAAAGAAGAGATACAACAAGGTGTTAAGTTCCTATGGTGTAAGGAATTATTGGCAAATTCACATCATTTTGGCCATGCTCAAGATATTACTTTATATTTGGAAAAATAAGAAACCACAAATATCAGTTATCAATTGAGTCCATAATTCTGCATAACAAACAAGAACACAAATCCCAGCAGCATACAACGGTAAGACTATTTAGCTCATACAGTTATGTTTTTTGGGGGGATGGGTATGAGAGGGACAGTTCAAAGCTGCTGCCATGTCTTTAATTCTTCTTTGGGCCATGGACTTGCTTGGATGGGTTCTTTTACTAATGGCAGAGGTAAGAGAAGTCAGGTAGAAAATAGCAAGTCTTCTAAAGCCTAGGCTTGGAACTGAATCACATTTACTTCTGGGTTCACCTATTGGCCAACGCAAGTCATATGGCTGGAAACAAAGTCAAGGTGTGGAGAAATATACTACACTCCTCTATTGGGCAAGGAAAATCAGTGAAAAATCCCAAATATATATCTAATTATCACACTATGGGAAAGGTTAAATATGCGTGTGTGTGTGTGTGTGTGTGTGTGTGTGTGTATGAGAGAGAGAAAATAGGGAAAGGGGAAAGAGAGAGAAAAGTAACATTATAACATTACCTTTATAAAAATGTTTGATTTAATATAGAAAAATAAGTTTTATCTACTTACCTACCTAACTTCTATCTAGCTTTCTGGCTAGCTATCAAGGGGCCTCCCACTGTACTCCTTGTAAGAAATAATGGTTCTTTGGACTTGGATGAGAGAGGTAGTGAAAAAGAAAAGTGAATGAATTTGGAAGATATTTAAGAAATACAATCAATAAGACGATGATACCTTGATTACAGAAATAGAACCAGGGGAATTTAGTTTTGATGAAGATAGTGGTAAATTTAGTGGATTGACAAATTGAACATATGATGATACCATTCATTGGAAAGGAAGCAACAGAAAAGGGCCAGATTTAAAGATCTGCATCATGGTAAAAAGTTCTGCTCTGGTAATATATAATTGAAGTTTCTTTTGTCACATCCAAAAAAGATTTATTAATCAGAAGACTGGATATTAAGATTTGAATCTTAAAAGAAGGTCTCTGCTGGAAATTAAAAAAAAAAATTGAGTAGATGAACTTACCTAGGAAGAACACTGAGAAATATTAATGAGCCTGGTATTCATGAAAAGTCAAGGTTGAGGAATGTCAGTTTGCAGAGAAGTCAAAAGAAGAAGTTTCAAAGGTAAAAAGAATACCAAGGAGTGGTAGTATCATTGGAACCAAGTAAAGATTGTGCTTCAAGAAAGAAGCAAGTAAAGAAAAGTCAAGTGTTCCTCTCAGGCCAAATAAAATGAAAACTTAAAGGTTTCTATTCAATATACTGATTTGCTGACATAAGGTAGAGTAAAGAAAAATGTGATTAGGCATAAAATTCAGGTATTGGTCACAGAGCTAGAATAAACAATCCCAAAATTTGTATGAAATTACAAAGGATGCTGAATAGCCAAAGTAATCTTGAAAAAGAAAAACAAAGCTTTCACAATTTTGGACTTCTAGCTGTATTAAAAAGCTACAGTCATTAAGATAGTATGGTATTGGCAAAAGAACAGACATATAGATGAATAGAACAGAATAGAAAACTTGGAAATAGACCCACAACTATATGGTCAACTAATCTTCAACAAAGCAGGAAAGAACATGCAATGGGAAAAAGTCTCTTCAACAAATGGTGTTGGGAAAACTGACACAAACAAGCAAAAAAATGAAATGGGACTATTTTCTTACACCATACGCAAAAATAAATTCAAAATAGATGGAAGAGCTAAATGTGAGACAAGAAACCATCAAAATCCCAGAGGAGAATGCAGGCAGCAACCTCTTTGACATCAGTTGTACTATACATGTCACCAGAGGCAAGGGAAACAATAGTAAAAATGAACTATTGGGACTTCATCATGATAAAGAGCTTCCACACAGTGAAGGAAACAATTGACAATACTAAAAGACATCCTATTGAATAGGAGAAGATATTTGGAAATGACATATCTGATAAAGGGTTAGTATCCAAAATCTATAAGGAATTTATCAAACTCAATACCCTAGAAAAATAAATAATCCAATTAAGAAATGGGTAAAAGACATGAACAGACATTTCTCCAAAGAAGACATCCAGATGGCTAATAAACACATAAAAAGATGCTCAACTCCCTCATCATTCAGGAACATGCAAATCAAAACCATGAGGAGATACCACCTCACAAAAGTCAGAATGGCTAAAATCAACAACATGGAAAACAAGATATCCAATGCAAGGATGTGGAGAATGGGGAACCCTCTTACACTGTTGGTGGGAATGCAAATTGGTGCAGTCACTCTGGAAAACAGTACAGAGGTTCCGCAAAAAGTTAAAAATAGAACTACCCTATGACCCAGAAATTGTACTACTAGGCATTTACCTAAAGGATACAAAAATACATATTTGAATTTATAGTAACATTATAAACAACAGCCAAACTATTAAAAGATCCCAAGTGTTCACTGACTGATGAACACATAAAGAAGATGTGGTGTATACGTGTACAATGGAATATTATTCAGCCATCAAAAAGAATGAAAGCTTGCCATTTGCAACATTGTGGATAGAATTGGAGGATATTACACTAGGCAAAATAAGTCAGGTAGATAATGACAAGTACCATATGATTTCACTCCTATGTGGAATTTAAGGAAAAAAAAAAACAGATGAACATAGGGGAAGGGGGAGAAAAAGAGAGGGAGGCAAACTGTAAGAGACACAACTATAGAGAATAAACTGAGGGTTGCTGGAGGAGAGGTGGGCAGAGGGGATGGGCTAAGTGGATGATAGATACTAAGGAGGGCACTTATTGTGATGAGCACTGGATACTATATGTAAGTGATAAATTGCGAAATTCTCCTCCTGAAACAAATATTACACTATTTGCTAACTAGAATTTAAATAAAAAATTTTTAAAAAATTAAAAAAATAAAGTTAAGATATAGGGTGGTAGCTTTTAGGTAAAAACTATTCTAGCAAGGGTTTGTTCTTGCTTTTACATTCTATTTAATTTAACTGTACAAATCACCAATGCCCCCATCAAAAAAAAAAAAAAAAGTATAGGAAAAAAATGCCAAACCAATCAACAAAGAAACCAGGACTGTGCATCTCATATCACTGGGATTTTGTCCTTCTCTCTTCCCTAATTTCTTGTCATATAAAAGTAAACACTCCATAAACTCTTGCTAGAACTAAAAAATGATTTGTGCACATAAAGAGTACATAGTAGTGTCTTAAGGGAATGTTGTACTCCTTTAAGAGCAATTACAGCAAATACTAGAATGCCAACAGGGGCGACTGAAACCATGTTGCAGATCTGTTTTTGGATGACAGTATATAAGATGTCAGTCATGTGAGTAAAAAAATAATACCCCAATAAAACACTCTAGGCATATGTGAAGTACTAGGCTGAAGTGTTACATGTGTAAAATTCTACATTTTAAGTTCTTAGTATATATTGAGGGTGGGAAGTGCTACACTTAGTTTAGGGGTCAACTTTCTGTTTTTATTTTCATTTTCTAAGACTTTATTTATTTATTTGAGGGTGGGGGGAGAAAGCACGAGCAGGTAGAAGGGCAAAAGGAGAAGCAGGCTCCCCCCACAGCAAGGAGTCCAATGAAGGACTTGATCCCAGGACTTAGGGATACTTACCTGAGCTGAAGGCAGATGCTTAACCAGCTGAGCCACACAGATGCCCAGCTTTCTGTTTTTAAATGCCTCTACATTATGTTTGGAACAAACTGCCCTAAGCTCATGTTTAAAGTAAGAAATACATTAAAATTCAAATGAATCTGAAATCTTTGTTTTTGACTATAGAGAAGCTACCCTGATCCATTTAATACTAATGGTATAAATGGTGACTATGAATACCAGAAATGTTTAGTAGAGTATGTCTTATGTTTTTGCATGATTTGGTTCACAACAGATGTTAGAACAGAGAAACAGGGTGCTAGCCCTTTTCCCAGAAGAAACTATCAAAGTTAACACTACTCAGAAAACGTGCTGACACACACAAATTTTTACGATTCTATTAGAAACTGCTATGTTGAAATGCTCAAAAATTTTGTGTAGTAGAACATCTGGAGCAATTCAAAAAATTTAGTTTAAAACCCCCTACAAAACTGTATTTTTACACCCATGATAATAGCATTGTATATTATAAAATATAAATTAGATTCTTTAAAATGATACCCAATATATAAAAGAGAGCTATGTTTGAGTACCGAAAGACAATTTTTCCACACTATATCCCAAGAACCTGTAACAGTGACTATAATAATGGGTGACCAATAAGCGGCTGCTGAATAAATACATTTCGTAAAATCATGTCCCAACACATAGAAAGTAAAACAGGAGACTTCAGTGTTTCATTCCATATTAATTCTGACCTGCCAGATGGCAGGTAGATAATACTTTAGTCAGAAACACTGATGGGTAATATGTTTAGAGGCTGAAGAGCTCTTTCCACTTAATATAGAGAGACTATAGGCAATGTTTTCAGGTTAATTCTTAATTTTGAATTTTAATCTCTTAAAATGCTTAAACAGTATAAATTTGCTTTAGGAGCTTCTTGAAGAGTTTGAGCCATTTATCATATGATCTGTTGTGATTTTTAAAAAATCTTTGTTATTGTGGTTTCATTTTCACTTATAGGGTAGAAGTGAACTTGGTCACATAATTTTAATTTAACAGATGGGTACAACTGTTCATTTTAACACTAGGTACTTCCTTTAAGGTAATCATGCGGTTCCTTAGTTCAGTAATCAAATCAGGAACCTGAATAAACATTTATAACATTGTTCTACTTATGTCATCTTTGGTCATGTTCTTCCATTCTTTCAAACTGTATGTCATGTATTTGCATCATGGTTATAAATGATAGCTTCAGATTCTTTATTCTCACAACCTAAGAAGTGTTAAAAAATCTGTCATGTAAAACACTAATTCTGATTACACTAAGAGCACCTAAAGTTATTGGTATGTTAATTGAATGTGGTTTGGGGAAAAGTGTCATCTGCCTTACAGCATTCATTTGCATATTAATAACAAAACTTTGTTCAGTAGAGACATTTTCTGATTAAAGCGCTAACATAAGAGCTTGCTTAGAGATTATATGATCTCAAATTATGAACTGAAATGGTCATAATTTCTAAAGAAAAGTCTTCTCAGACAAGCTATTTTCATAAAGGAGCAAAGAAACAGATTGAAACTACTGATACCATATCTGTACATACCAAAGACATTGCTTCTGTACAAGAAAGCAATGTTCAAAGGCAGGTTACTGAATATTTCTGGTTCTTTTCAGGAAAAAAAAAAAAAAATTCTCCCTTAATGATAGGATAGAGATTTATGGTAGCCAGGTGAGGTTTCCAAATGTTCTTGCAAGAAGGGCTCTTATGAGAGCTTTTCCCCAAGAGGTGGCCATAACGTTGGGGATCTTGGAACACGCACACCCACCGTGGCCAGCAATGATGATGAGACTTTCAATTAGTGATATCACTACTCAGAAATATTTAAACCACTTCATATGTCTGGAAACCTTCCCAACCCATATGTCTGGAGCCTACCAACAGACTCTCCTGAAGATTCTATTTCAGAGAGCTCCATTTCTAATTTCCTTGGTCAACTTTGCTCAATTTTGGTTTTTAAATAAATGTATAAAATTATGTAGATTGTACTGATAACTTCTGAAGTTTTCAGAAAGCTATGCTTTCTAAAAAGATTTCCTTTTTTAAGAACCCTCATTATTTAATCCAGCTGCTTCAGACTCTGCTTTGCAATTATGTAGTTTCCTTTGGTTGAATACACACTCATCTTATCTCATGAAGATCATAATTTTGTACAACTACATTGTGGTTTTGTAATTTGTATTATGTAACATTCCTTGTGATTTGATATCCATTCATTTTTTACATTCACTCTTTTTTTAATTTTTATTTTGGGAAAGGGGATAAAGTTTGGATTCAATTTGCAACACTTTATAATTGTAAATATGTGGGCATCAGCCTAAACTATTAACTAGTACCCTGTGGGTTTGCATTAGGTGTCATTATATTTATGGATTAGATTTTTCTTTTCAAGTTAATTTCCCTTCAAAATAGGCATAAGAAACAAAAAAAGTCAAGTTTCCTGCTTTCTCCAGTTGATAATTAGGTTTTAAAAAAGAGGATGATACCAAAAACTGGCAATTACTTATGGCGATATATTTGCATTTAAGCTTTCATTCTCTCTTACCTGTCACTGCTATAAGTCTACCAGTTAAGTGAAAAAGAAAAAAAAAAATCAAAGTGAAACCCTTAACTGGAAACTCACTAAAGCACTGAGCCAAGCAGGGAAATGAATAGGTAATACATGAAGTTTCAGGTCATATTATATTACATTCAGAAAATTCTATGTAACTTCCCGCTGGACATCTCTACTTGAATGTCCCAGAGATATTTACATGCATAAAATTGAGATTTTTCTCTTCCCTCCCCAGACCTGCACATCTTTTCGTTTCTTTCTGTCTTGCTGAATAGCACCATCAGATCCCTAGTTACTTAAGTTAGAAGGCTAAGAATATTCCTTGTTCTTCCCTCTCTTCTCACCGGGCACAAACTCTCTCCACTTTGCTCCTCAGCATTTCTTGAATTCCTCCCCTAGTCTCCATCCTGACTGCAACTGCTTTATTTCAGACCACAATTATTTCCCTGCCAGACTTAACTAGAGGCCACATGATAGGTTCCCATGCCTCTGATCTTATTTTTATCCAATCCAATCTCCTTGTAAGAATGATCTTTATTATGCATAAGTGTGACCATGGGATTTTTTTCTGCTAAGAATCCTTCAGTGGCTTTTTAAATTTCAAGTCGAGGTCTTCAAAAGGTTTATGGCATGTTAAGAATCTTTCGAATCGTAACAACTCCTACCTCTCAAGCCTGATCTCTTGCCCTCACATCTTTAGTCCCCTAATTAGTCCATACTTACCTTCCTACCCTTATCACATCATTCCCTATTTTCCTTCTGAGCCTGTGTACATGATATTCTCTTAGCCTAAACACATCTTCTTTTTCTGTGTAGCTAACACTTATCCCTCCCTCAAACTATTATGATTTTTTGACTCTCTTGTTACCTTTCTGGGTTTCCATGCATTTTGTATGAATTGCCATAATATCCCAAATGTGGTTTTTATTAGCATTAAGTTGAATCATGACTGACTTCCGCCTAAATATCCTGAACCCAGACTATGTCTTTCATATTGTTTCCTCTGATCTCTAGCACAGTACTTAGTACACAATTCAAAATCCAAATGTCTTTGTTGAATGAATGAATGGTTGAATGAAATAAATCAGATTAATTTAAAACTCATTTAATTTGTCTTGGTTTTGTTGTTAGGAGGTTTTTCTAGCAGTGCAAACAAATTCATATGCAGCACAATCAATATATCTGCCTGCCCTATTGACAAAGGAGTTCTACTTGAAGCCATTCTATAAAAACAGATCCCTTCTACATTGTATTCCTTACCATTCACACTGCATCCCAAGCTTAAAACCTGAGAAGTATCTTTGACCCTTTTTCTATTTAATTGTTTAGACATAATATTCAATAAGTCCTTTTGATTCTATCCCCCAAATATCTTTTGGTGGCTTATTGAATATTAGGTCTACTACCTCTTTTCTTAATTCCAACAGCCACTGTATTCGCTCCTGCTCATCATTTCTCATGGAAACTTGTCCCCCTAAAGACTTTCCCTTTCTTAGTTCTCACCCCTGGGTAAACCAAAAAAATATACTTGTGCTCTGTTGTCATAATTGTAAAATAGAAGCGTACTGATATCATTTCCTACTTAAAATAATTCAATAGTCTCCTCATACTTAAAATAATTCAAAAGTTTCCTCTTTCATGCAAGGTAATGTCATAATTTTTAAAATAAGGTATGACAGAGAAAATGCCATAATCATACCAAATCAATTTCATTTTTCTCTTGGGGACAGGGTTAAACTCTCTCTCAGTTTCCATTACTGAGAGACGACAGTTCAACTGTTGTAGAACTTGTATCAATGTATGGGTAAACAATATGACCTCTGGTGAGATTCTAGAGCTGTTCTGTGAAATCATCTAGATTTACTTGCAGTGACTAATACATTTGATAACCACAACATTGTGCTTAAGAACATGAGTTCCTAAATTAGCCGTGAGAGTCACGGCTCTCACCTCACTACATATGGGAATTCAGGCAAATCATTTTCTCACTCTAAATTTAGGTTTCCTCTTCTGGAAAATGGTAACTATTTCATTGGAATATTTCAATTTGAACATATAATTAGAAGTCAGTGAAAACTGGCTATTATTAAGTATAGAACAGAGATAATGGTTCTTACTATGTACAGAGTTGAAGATTAAATAAGATGATTTGTGAAAAAGTATTAAATATAATACTTGGTAAAATTTATGTGCTTAACTAAGTTAATAGACGTGACTATTACTATTATTATTATTATTATCAGTAATATGAATTTCACTATTGAAATTCTTGACAAGGTATTGGATAATACTGACTTTAATCTTATTATAACTTCAAGCAATTCAAAGTCTTAAATCATGGCGGTCCTTCAGCTATCTAACAAAATGCTGCCTATATGAATGTTATTTATTTTTATTTTGGATGGACAGGGAATGCAGAGACAATACTGACCATTTAAATCTTCTTCTCCCCCCCAAATTTGTGAATAATTAACAAAATGCAAATTTCTTTTTGGCTGTGGACCAAGAGGTAGGAGGAAGAGTTAGTCCCAATAATGCACAAACTGACAACTGTTATTTGAATGAATGAAATTTGTTCTGTATGCCATATGTCTCCATTACAGTCGGCAGTGACTTTAAAACCCCAGTTATATTTGGTTTATTTTGAAACTGGTGATTTGATATCATCTCAAAAAGCTATAATCTGAAATATAAATATATATGGAGAAAAAGAAAAAAAAATGGATAATATGCTGTTTAAGTACATATAAGAAGATATTTTAAATCTACTTCAGACTCTGATATTTCTAATTTTATGAGTCAAGAGACTTAAACACTGTCACAAGTACATGATTTTCACTTACAGGTACATTATAGCATACTCAAAACTACAATTGAATTATGAATAATAGTTGTGATTTTAGAAGCTGAGAATGAAAATGAAATAGTATAATATTTACTTTCTCCTTAGAGTATATTTAGTCTAGTTAAAATGCGCTGGTATAGATTTCAGCAGGTAATAATTGACTATATTTTAAGGCTGGAGGCAAAGCCCAAGGTGCCAACTCAAGCAGGTCATTAACACACTGGAAAAAAAGCTCACAGGATATATTATGTCTTATAACTTGTGCATTTTATACATTATATTCATTGTTGAAGATGCTAGAACTACTTGGGCTAAATAATACAATTTGGCATAACTTGATAATTTATTAATATTACCTTATAAGTTGACCATTTTTCTGTCTGTTATTCTTTCATATTTAATTTTTCTCTCTCCTATCCACCTTATTTCTTTCAATAATAATGATTACTATAGAGTTGCTTCCACACCATGATTTTTAGATGCTATAAAGTCTATTAGGCAAAAATACAATATTGTATCTCACAAAAGTTTAGAAATTTGTGTCCACACTTGCTAAATGTGTATTGTTGATTGAATTACAACTCAAGCTTTTAGCATGTTTACCAGGAAGCCAATCTATTAAATATTTTAAGAAATTAAAGAGCTATATTTCTTAAACATGAAAATTTTGTCTATAAAATTAAACTTATTAAATACTTATTGAAAATAAATCTTCCTCCTGCTACTCTCCTTTATATACTACTGACTGGGACCATTTTTTCACTCTCTCTCATCTTTGCTGGAGCATCTTGGAGATTTTAAACTTCTTTCAACTCCCTCTCCTGGGACTTATGATTGTTTCATCTGTTTATGAAATCAAGCCTTTCCTCATTTGAAGTCTCTGCTTTTCACTTATTCTTGCACACCTGTACTCCTTTACTACATCTCAGCATCTTCAAGCTTTCCTATCTTCCTCAGGGACTTTAGCACTTGGCTTAATTTTTCCCTGAGGTCACAAACAAATATTTTCTGGATCCAGGTATCTAACATAAATATTATGTGTGTGAATTGTCATTAAAAGGAGTTGTAGAGGAGTGTCTCTCCTGTTTTGCTCAGTCGGTTAAGTATCTGACTCTTGGTTTTGGCTCAGGTCCTGATCTCAGGGTTGTGAGATCAAGCCCCACATCTACTCTGTGTTCAGTAGGAAATCTGCTTGAGATTATCCCTCCCCCTCCCTCTGCCCCTCCAGCTTGTGCTCTCTCTCTCTCTCTAAAATACATAAACAAATATTAAACAAACAAACAAACAAATAACCCAACCAGGGAGTTGTAGAGCCTGTAGCAAGGACATAGGGCACATCCCATCTAAGCACATTCAAATTTAAAACTTGTACTTTTCAAACTAAACAGGGGTCCTACTGTTGTGTACCAATTTATAAATCCTCACCATGGGACAAAGCATAAAATCCCTAGCATGCCCTATACCACCCTTTAACATCTGGCCCTTGCCCTCAGACTCTGCCCCTCTTCCCACCATCTTGTGATATACACGAGAAGCCAGATGCACTGTAATTTTCCCATCCACCTCTCTCTGTCTTTTCTCTGACTTTGACTTTTCACAAACTCATCTCTTTGCCTACTTTCTCATTCCTAGCAAACTCTTCCATACCAAGATCTCTTAGAAAACTTCTCAATCTTCAAGTCATTGTTCAGGTTTTACAACTTTCGGGAAACATTCACTCAAATCAAGTAAGTGATCTGTAACACAATGGCTGCACAACTGTTACACATTTTATCTAATTATTTATGTATCTCTGACATCCCCCAGAAGACTGGCAGTTCTTCAGTATGTGAATGTCTAGTTATAATCTTAGAATATTTTGTTCTCCTTACTTTTCATCTAGATATTGACATGAATCTTTTGTATCAATTACTTATACCTTGTGCTGGAAGGTTTTGTTTGCTTCCTATGAGAGAAGAAAGTGAACCACAGTGCCATCAGAGACCGTTACTTCTATCTTCTCAGTTAGCTTTCATTAGCTTATACATATGACCTCAAGGTTATAAGATAGCTGCTCTTCTCCCAGTATCACAGCCATATTCTGGGCAGAAAGAACTAGAATGGCAGAAGGTAAAAGAGAATATGCTGACGGGGTTAGTTCTCTTTAGAGGTGGTTGTTTTTTTGTTTTTTTTTTTAATTCTTAAATAATCAAATAGTTACTCCCAATTCCATAGACTTGGACAAAATTATGTTACACGAACACTTCTAGGTACCAGGGAGAGTTAGGGAATAATAAAATTTTAGTTGGGTCCATTTGCACCCTCAATAAAATTGGGCTTTGCTAGTAAGGAAGGGAAGAATGATCGCTGGTTTCTTTACATGTTTTCTAGTTGTCATGGTTTAACACTTCACAGGGCCTTTCCATACAATAAATTTGAATAAATGTCTATAGATCAATAGATTCATTTGGAGAGGAAAACCTTGGAAAAACAACAAGAAAACACCAGGTCAAATAAAAGAAATATGCAGGACAGTTTCACTTTCAGAGTGCATTTAGAGTATATAGAAGCATAAGCTTATTTCTGGAAAAAATGGCACACACAGTAGGAACACCAAGTACCTAGTGCACTGGTACATGTCATACTGAGGAAAGTCTCTTTCTGGAGTCCTACAGTTCATTATGCTTGGTAGCATTGCTGTTCAGGAGAGTCCTATCCACACGAGATTGGACTGTTTCCCATTTTCTCACATGTGTCTTCTTTTCTTTGTGACATCGAGCTAATTTGTTACTGGCCAATAGGTGATAATGGATTAATACCATATCTTGTCTAAGTAACATATTAACACATTAACAGAAGTATTTGAAAATTAGGCTTTAACACAAGGAAATGAGTAAATCTCAATCCCTGGGCAGTTCCTTGGCAGAAATAGCAGTGGATGGGTGTGATTTTTAACAACTTCAACTCTGAGACAAGATAATATTCACACTAAGTCAGCTCACTTTGTTCCCTGAGATATCCAGGATGGTTGACTTTATCTGGATTCTCTCCTCCTTGCTGTAGTGGTATATTTAGGTACAATCTTCAGCAGTGCTAGACTTTTATCAGCTGTGTGCAACCATTTATAAATCACAATTAAGTAACCTCTTTAACTTTCTTCTCTCGTGCTCTTATGTACAGAGTGCCTAGAAAACATACACAATTTTATTTTTAACCTACTCTTCATTCCTTGGACCACCAACAACATGGAATAAAAGTTTCCTGATGATTTGCCCTTTTCTGGGACCTCTTCTTCTTGCTCAGTTTGTTCCGGAGGATTCACATCACACACAAAAAGTTGTGTGCTCTGAATGTGATGGACAAAGCCCTGACACGCCCTGACCACGAGTTCTCTGCCTCCACATCTGCATTTGGACAATTATAACACATATGTAACCAGTCACCTAATGTCCAGACTCTCATTTTTAATCTCTCATCCCCAGGGTATTTGAGAATTTCCTGAAACAAGCATCTGAAACACATTATTCTCCGCCTTTATACTCTTAAATGATCTCAGTTGTTTAAAATATTTCAGCATGGTGTCCAAGGTGTTCAAGTCTAGCCTCTAAAATCTATAGAGACAATAAATCGATTAGTGGTTGCTTTGGGAGGGAGAGAGGGAGGTGGGGATTTATAGTAAATGCATATGAAGGAATTTATTAGGTGATAAAATGTTCTAGAACTGACTTACGGTGATGCACAACTTGGTAAATTTGTTTAAAAACATATTAAATTATTTTTTCACTTAAAATGGGGGAGTTTTTGTGATATGTAAAATATGCAATATCATTACTTCTTTTTACATGTGCATGGCATCCTTCTTAATAAGGTGATGTCTCAGCAACTGCCATTTTCTGCTACTTTTAATTTGGACATGTGCTTGAAAAACCACATGGAAATGGATTTCAGTGAATTTGATCAAGGTTTCCTTCAAATCTGTGAGTTGGATCAGGAGGATTTATGGATAAACATAAAGGCGGTATTAGTGAAGACCATTTGAAATGAGGGCATAGATACCTCCCTTCAAATTTCCTTTCATCTATTCATGCACAACTCCAGATTGTTAAAGTCTTCTTTGCCAGGGAAATTTTCTGAAGACAAAAATGAGTTAAAAAATATTTAAGGCAAATATAAAAATAATGGCGGAGAAACTTATGGAACATAGTGACTGCCTCCACCTCTCTTAGCTTTAGGGTTAGAGTTTGAAAAAGACAGTAGTCCTGAGACAAACTGTGGATTACGACCAACAGGAGAGTGTTTTTCTCATATTCCCTTGACCTCAATGTCCACAGTAAGTTCTCAACAAGAATCTAGGGCCCGGACTAATTATCACTAAACCAACTTCCTCTTTTTAGGAGAGGAACTTGTCATTGAGATTACAATGTTACATAAGCAGTGAGTCCTAGACTTAATATGTAAACACAGGTATTTGGATACCAGACAGTGTGTTCTTTGTAGAAAAAAAAAAAAATAGATGCTAACAGTATCAGTACACATTGAGCCGTTGAGTTTGAATTCCTCCAATCTGCAGTCCATTCTTGCTGAACAAAAGAGGTAATCCTGGAAGGGACCTTGTCTTCCTGATGGATGTGGTACATGGTTCCAACTTAGAACTTGCCCTTGAATTTCTCAGCCTTCAGAGTTTGCAGGTCATGAAATGTCAGAGATTTGCAGTATTATTGCAGGAGAAAGCACCCTGTTTCTCAATGGTAATTCCTTGGTTCCCAGTAATGATGAGCAATAGGGACCACAGGGCTCCTTCCGTTCCAGTGATGAGACACGGAAAGAGTTAGGCACTTTTTGGTGGAGTGAGCCAACTGAGAGAGTTTTCTAGACAGAAGTTTCATAACCTTATAACCATCTATCTCCAGTTAGAGGTTAGATGGAAAGGATTGGTACAGTGACCTGCTAGAAGCCCATAACTATTTTTCTCTATTCCTTTAGCTCATATAGAACTCTCAGAAGTCAGTCTTACATAACTGCATGGTCCAAAATTATTTTTGTTTTGGAGCTCTGTGTCAGATTATCCATTATCTTTTTTATTAAGAAAAATAAAACATTTTGCTAAGCGATATCTACAATAGCCATGTGCAATGCTTTTATACTCGCTTTCCTTTCTCATTCTACCTGTTTGGTTTTTTTTTTTTTTTTTTCTTTCTGGCATTTCAGAGTGTAAAAGCAGGCTCCACAGCACTACACAAATGATAAATATCATCCCCCATTCCTCTCACTCCGCATTTCTTTGCTAAACCTCTAAAAGCACAAGGTACCATTTTACAGTGGCACTCTGTGTATTGCTGGCTCTGACACACCTTCCCTGTTTCTGAGAGAAACACAGGAAGCTAACAGGGCATCTTTTCTGGGACCATTATGGGTCTGGGGGGAGAATATCCAGAGATCCTCTGTAACCCCTAACAGTGCATTGTCCACAAGCGTACAAAAGCTATCTTTCTTGATTAGGAGGTACTTTCATTTGAATGGTCTCACATGTCCTCTTATACACACAGGCGGCACTTATATTCCTTTATGACTGTGACCACTGGGCTGTAATAATAAACAGGATTTTATTTTGTTGAACAATTCTCATCATTGCCAATATTGATTCCCTTTTATAGTATAGAATGGCACAGCATGAGATGTTTGGAAGAGGGTGATTAAATATATACACAACCCTTTGATTCTATTATATCCACTTCTAAGTGAAGTGGAGAAAGTAGAAAAAGAAAAAAAAAGACAAAGAATAAATGTGAGAAGATACAGAAAACTGCAGGTAAAAACACGAAGATAAACACAGTTTGAGACATTTCCAATGTTGAAAAGTTTGAAATAGTTTAAATAACAGCTCTTATTTTATGACTTACACAGATGTTTACTGTTTTCTTCTTAGAGATGCGATATTATGTTCTGTTAAATTAAACTATCTGGAATGTCTAGCAGTTATTTTTTAACCTCAAAAAAAGAAACACTGATCTATAAACTTAATTTAAATTCTTATAATTATAAATTTATAATTTTTTTTCCTTAATTTTGGTCACCTAATCTAATATCAAGAAACAATAGCCAATTTTATTTTTATAACTGCGAAAATGCTATTCAAAAAGAGACAACATAATTTTGTGAGAATGTGTTTTTCGCCACACAGAGGAAGCAAATATCATAGTGGGTAAAAGCCATTCAATTTTAGAGAGGGATGGTTTTGCTTATGAAAGCATGGAACTTCTCAATCTTATTTTTCATAAGTATGATTCCATCGCAAAGTTGACTAGAAGATATGCCGTGAATAATTTGGAAAGCCTGTCTTATTTCTTTAATTCTAGAGAACATTTGTCACAGGTGCATTTGCTGTGCATTTTCTATTCTGTTTTATTTTTATTTATCATATTTATACATCCTTTTTGGATGTGCCATTGAGTTTCATGGTTAAATTACTTAGTAGAAGTTCACTGGATACATTCCAAAATCTAATTACTTGGCTTAATTGAAACACATTTAGATTTGTACTGGGTGGCATTTTCTTATACCACAGATAATAGTTCAGTTTTTCTCTTCCAAGTAATCCTCCTCCCCAAACCAAGCATACACATCTACAAGTAGTTGAGCTGTGACTACCTCCTGCTTATAATTACCAGCAAGACAGAGAAAAATCACAGATTCTCTCTTTCCTGCAGTGTTGCTAAAGGAACACCTCAACCTTAGGGAAAAAAAAATTCTTTGGTGGAATTTGGAAATAATGAATTGTCAAGATGCCATAAGTAAAATGAAAACAAGTTTCTATTTTACTTCAGAATATGTAAGCACTTTTTGTGAAGTTTGCTCAGAGTGATAGTTTAAAAATATTTCTTATAAACAAATATGGAACATTATCTTTTGACATTTAATACAGCATATGGAATTATATGTATTTTAAAAGAGAAGGAAGGAAAACATGTACAATATTCCATTATGGTTTAAAATTTTACATTTTGCATTAAAAAAGAAACATGTAAATTATTACTTAAGGAGATGGGAATGGAGAAAACTATAAAAATCATAATTAAAAATCTGCAAGAACTAAATACACAAGTCAATTTGGATGAAACAAACTTTGCTAAAGACAATTCTTATATGGCTACAGTGATAGTCAATTTCAAAACTCTCTCTTTTAAGTTTCATGGTAACATTTTAAGATTGTTGCAACCGACATCTTATAACTGGAAAAAAAAAAATCATGAAGCTCAGGAAGTTCAGAAATTCAGAGTCAGAGTCAGAGTTAGGTCTACTATTTCAAAGCCCAAGTTCTTTTTACTACATTATGTCAGAACTGATCCAGCTATTATCTATCCAAAACATAAGACCTCCCAGCCTCAGTTGAAGGACATGTTGATCCATGTTACTGAATAGATATTTGTTGCATATTTGAAAAGGTTGATTACATGGGAACTTGTAAAATATAAGATATGCATAAATTACATGTTTCACTTTAAATAAAACCATATAAATGACTATTAATTTTTCTAAGTCCAAGGCCCTTTCTTTGAGTTCAGGTCAAAAAAAAAGCTTTATGTTTTCTGTTTTGCCTAACCCATATGGATAATACATTGTGTAAAATTTCAAATATTTGGTTTTTTGAAATGAAATGAGAATTGAGAATACTTGAGAAAAAAATTTAAATATTTTCCTTTAAATTTTGTGAATTTTCCCCTAATTCATGTTGACTGTCTTACCGCATCAAATTTGGCAGCCTAATTTTTTAACAACTTCCTTCATTTGAAGTTTTCAAAACCATCAATTTAAATTTAACTGGACCATTAAAAGTAATTGCAGTTGTATATCACTTGTTCAATTTCACTGGTGTATTTAACTTATGTGATGTAATAATAGGATAATTTTCACAAATAGATGTAGATAAAAAACTAATGACTCTTGCTAGGCATGCAAATTCAATTACTAGAAGAAAAAAATGCAAAGGTATATAAAAGTGTTAACCATGAGCATTAGTTTACTATGGTTATCAACTGATGTACTTTACCGGGGGAATGATGTCAGTTTATCTAATGAGTCAGTTAAGTAGAGGTCAATTAATTGAAATATATAGACTATAATAACACAAAAAATGAGTTCATTAGCCTAATGCATTTTTAGGTATTAATTTTATTCTCCATATTCATTATTAATGTTAACAGGAATATAACTAATATCATGAAGTTAATGTATATAATAGTTTAAAGAAAGAAGATATTTAATATATGTTGGATACCTTCTATATGTCTGTCTTTTTTTAGGCATTACCTAATTTTATACTTGTGACATGCTGAAAAGAAATATCATTATCAGGGTGCCTGGATGACTCAGTGGGTTAAGCCTGTGCCTTCGGCTCAGGTCCTGATCTCAGGGTCCTGGGACTGAGCCCCACGATGGGCTCTTTCCTCAGCAGGGAGCCTGCTTCCCTCTCTCTCTCTCTGCCTGCCTCTCTGCCTACTTGTGATCTCTGTCTGTCAAATAAATAAATGAAATCTTTAAAAAAAAATCATTATCTTTAGTTTGAGCAAATGGAGACTCACCAAGGAAAGTCATAGAACTAGAAAATTCAGAATTGGAGTCTATGTTTCTTTTGGACCAAAAACACTAAAAATTCAGTAGGAGTTCATCTAATATTCACTTTGTTCTAAGTATTTCTCTAGGTGGGTTGATAACAATAAGAATAACTGCAAAGATTTTGGCTCAATGGAGGTTTCTTGTTAGGCTAAAATTAGAAATTAAACAAGTTAAATATAATTTTAGATAGTAATGATACAAAAGAAAAAATACAGTATGATGTAATAAGTTTTGAGTAGAATAGGCAATATTACATAAGGTACATTCTTAGATTATTTTTTTAAAGATTTTATTTATTTATTTGTCGTAGAACACAAGCAGGCAGAGGCCGGCAGAGGCAGAGAGAGGCAGGCTCCCTGCTGGATAGGCAGCCCGATGCGGGACTCAATCCCAGGACCCTGGGATCATGACCTGAGCTGAAGGCAGCGGCTTAACCCACTGAGCCACCCAGGCGTCCCTTTTCTTAAAAAATGTTAAAAATAATGAAAATGATGTTTATGGCATTGAAATCCTTGTTTTGAAAATATTATTAGAATTATTAATAACATTAAAAATTTCACTACTTAAGTGCATTTTAATTAATATTACCCTCAGTTAATAGTATAAAACAAGTGACATCAAATTTCTTAATGTAGTGTAGTCAGATAAACACTATTCTAATTTGTGCCTAAGTTGGAAGCTTTATTTTCTGTGATATTGTGATTTATAATAAGAAATATATATTTGGTCTTTGTTTCCATTTCTGGCAGAGCTCCCAAAACCCTTTGTTAGCTTAGACTCTCCTAAATAGTGAGAGATACAAAGGTATCTTTTGTTATATTAATGAGGTGACTTTTGGACCCTACCTAAGGAGGTGGAGTTTCCAGGGGAACCAACCATGTGATTGGGGTTATGAACTTTCTGTTCCACTCTTTGACCTCCCAGGAGGCAGGAGGGGAATGGGGCTAGAAGTTGAGTGAATTACCAGTGGCCAAAGATTTAACCAGTCACAGCTATGCAGGGAGGGCTCCATTAAAAAAAAAAAAAGAGAGAGAGAGAGAGAGTTTGAAAACCTTCTGGGTGGTGAACACTTGGAGATGTGGGGAGAATGGTGCACTTGGGGAGGTCATGAAATCTCTGCACTTTTCCCTAAACCTCACACTTTTCCCATACTTTGCCTTATGCATCTCTTCCAAATGGCTGTTTCTGAATTATATATTTTCATAGTAAAATGGTAGTGTAGTGAGCAAATGTGTTTGCTGTGAGCCACAGAACTCAGCAAAATTAATTGAAACCAAGGAGGGGACTGTGGGAACCTCTGTTTTATAACCAGTTGGTCAGAAGTGCACACACATGAGCACACACACACACACACACACACAATGGAATCAATATCAGAACACCTAAGATTTTTATATTAAAATTGTCATAATTTCAGATTGAAATTATGATTCTGGTAATTAATATTTGCAGAATGTTTTAATGGATAACTAGGAAATTGAGGACTGAACAAACTACTAACCACATTTTTTAGGGTATCATATGGAACTTAAAGTATTTTGTCTAGTGTTAAGCAGGGTCTCCTGTTTGAATTATAGGACCCTGATGCTGAAAAACTTTCACTATTATTTATTTATTATTATTTTTTAATAAGCATATAATTTATTTTTAACCCCAGGGGTACAGGTCTGTGAATCACCAGGTTTACACATTTCACAGCACTGAGCATAGTACATACCCTCCCCAATGTCCAAATCTCCACCACCCTCTCCCATCCCCCTTCCCCCCAGCAACCCTCAGTCTGTTTTGTTTTTTGAGATTGAGTCTTTTATGGTTTGTCAACTTTCACTATTATTATTAAAAATTAAAATCAATCAAAAAGAAGGAACTCCTGTCACATGATATAATGTGGGTGAACCTTGAGGACATTATATTAAGTAAAGTGAGACAGTCATAAAAAGACAAACATTGTATAACTCTTCTTATATGAGATGTCTGAAGCAGTCAATTCTTAGAAACAGAAAGTAGATTGGAGGTTACCAAGACCTGGGAACATGGAGAATGGACAGTTTTGTCTAATGAGTATAGAGTTTCAGGTTTGCAAGATGAAATGTTCTGGATCTCTGTCGCAACAATGTGAATATACTTAATACTCCTACTAAACTTCACACTTAAAATGGTTAAGATAGTAAATTTTATGTTATATTAGAAAAATTTGTTATATGTAAAAATTGTTTATCATAATAATGAAATGAAAGCAAAAAATTAAAATTACAATCAAATTATAACTGTGCAAATAAATCCTGGATTTAATTCCATAATAACTAAAGAGAGGTGAGAGAATAACACCTGTAACAGAATATTTTTTCTTGGCTAAATATTAAGGTAAGACCTATAGTATAATCTATTGGAGTTCAATGACATACTAACAAACTGAAATGGATCTTGATTGCCATATTAGAAATTTTATTCATTTTATTTATGTGATACTATTCCAAGAATTAATAACAGAGCTTAAAATTACTGATATTTACTATACTAGTCTGGTATATATACCTTTGTTAACTTAAGCCAAAAGAAGCATATGAGAAGTCTATTGTGTAGGTCGCAGAATCAGTGGGAAGGCTGGTGACTAGGTTCAGGAAGGACCCTGAAGGACAAGGCAAGAGGAGAGAACACTCCAGGAGCATGCCGCTTCGAACAGCAACACTTCTTGTTGCTGCTGGTGCTGATGTTGCTTCCATGGCCCTGATAAATCTGGCCTTTTATTACCATACCACCAGAACTTTAGTTTTATTCCAGGAAAAAGCATTGATGAATTTTTCTCTGAGATTATTTTCTAACAGTTTTACATTGACCCTGAACCCTCAGAATCCATCTTGAATTATATTCCATGGAATGTTAACAAGTTGCTAAAATATAATTATTTTAAAGATATAAGACTTTACCTTCTAAGTTATTATTATTAGTTATCATTATTGAAGTATAGTTGATACACAATATTATTTGGTTTACAAACAGTGATTTGACATTTATACACATTATGAAATGATTACCACAATAAGTCTAGTTACCATCTGTTACTACACAAAGTTATTACAATTTTCTTAACTATATTCCTTGTGCTGTAATTTACTTCTCCCTGACTTATTTACTTTAGAGCATGACGTTTGTATCTCTTAATCCCCTTTATTTATTTTGCTTAATCTCTACCCCATTCAATGTCTATATTATTATTTTTTAAAAGTGTTCCTCTGGATGAGTGCTAGAATCTGGAGTTACGAGCTAGAGACAAAGAATTGTGGAGAATGGGAGATATTTGGAGAAATGGCTTCTTTTCAAGGAAATGCCACTAGCCAAGGTTGTCACAGAATCTTCAAGCCAGCAAAATAATCTTTCAGAGAGGAAGGATAAACTAATTTGAGTTTCAAAATACTTCAAGTCTCTTTAATAAATATTAAAAAAAATTCAAGTCTCTTTAATCTCCTATATATCCCATTTTCAATAATCAGTATTTAATTCCCTCTCCACAAATGTCTTACATTTAACATAAGAGATACAATGAGGTTGGGGAATAATTTTATTTTAACTTTTTTTTTAAGATTTACTTATTTATTTGAGAGAGGGTACATGTGCACACACACAAGAGAGGGGGAGGGCAGAGGGAGAGGCAGAGTGAATCTCAAGCAGACTCCACACTGAGCAAGGAGAGCTCAATGTGGGGCTTGATCTCACAACCCTAAGTTCATGACCTGACCTAAATCAAGGGTCAGGTGCTTAACCACTGAGTCACCCACTCACCACAGCCCCCCAATGTTAGTCTCTTTTAGTGAGATTCTTTGAGTCATTTTAAAAGGAACCCAGGATGGTCTTCAGTTTCAATCTTTACCTTCAACTGAGAATTTAGATTTCTGATCCTATTGTTCTTAAAATGTGTGATGGAAAAGATGGAAAATGATCATTTTCGTTTCCTCCTACCCTTCATACTGATTAATTGCCATACTGATTAATTACCAAAGACTTTTTTTTTCCCCATGGGCAGTTTATGTCAGATAGTTCATCCCCCTATGCATGGTGCGGAATCACACATCTCTATCTTTAATGCTGATTTGGTTGTTCATTGCCTTCAGTCCCAATGTGTCAGAGACAAAGTCCAGATTTCTCTGTCCTTAGATGTCTGTACTTAGGAACCACTTCAATTTCTATACTAGTCACACAGTTACAAATAGCAGAAACAAATTAAACAGAAAAAGACTTTTTTTTTTTTTTTTTGAAGGGTTTCGTGTCAATCATAGATAGAGCTAGGGAACCAAGCTTGAGCAACAGCCAATGCAGGTGAGGCACAGCCAGTATGGTACCACAGGGACGATGTGGATCCCATGGAGCTGTGAGCCAGCTGGATGTTGGCCATTGCCCCTGGCACTGCTGTCAGTGCAGCCTCAGCTTCTGTTGTATTCATGTAATGGTCTCACAATTCCATTTCATTGTGTATGCCTTGCAGATCTACTACAAGTGTGCACACTTGTTAATTATAAAAGATACCACTTAATCATGACTAACTACGTACTATGTGCTAGATAGTTGCTAACATTTTTATATTCATGTCTCATCTAAATACTATTATCAAGGTTGAATTGTCTTCCATTTGGATAAGAAGTTTGATTCAGAATATAAGTAATTTTCAGGAAAAACAAAACAAAACAAAACACATAATTGGTACTGGCATAGCTGTGTCTGAACTTCAGTTCTGTCAGACTCCTAAATTGATGGTTTCTCATTTTACCTCTTCCACCACTGGCTATCTTCTCTGGTTTATTTTTACTTTTGTTTTTGGAAGTAAACTGGCTTTCCTGGTGTTTTTGTGTACTACAACATAAGATAAATCTTTGTGTTTTCTTTGGCTTTACACTAGTCCTACTTGGGTCTATTGTTCTCTCTATTATGGATGATACTATATTCTTCCTAGGTGCAAATTTTCAGGAACAAACTGGTTTAAAAAGTAAGCAACAGGCATAATAAAGAACATTATTAGGGAAATTATACAAAGCCCAACTAATTTCTTACACTTGCCTGCTAGGGTGCTGGGAGATATCACTGATACCAGTTAGAATGGCCAAAATTAACAGGACAGGAAACAACAAGTGTTGGAGAGGACGTGGAGAAAGGGGAGCCCTCTTACACTGTTGGTAGGAACGCAAGTTGGTGCAGTCACTTTGGAAAACAGTGTGGAGATTCCTCAAAAAATTAAAAATAGAGCTACCCTATGACCCTGCAATAGCACTACTGGGTATTTACCCCAAAGATACAGATGTAGTGAAAAGAGGGACCATATATACCTCAATGGTCATAGCAGCAATGACCACAATCACCAAACTGTGGAAAGAGCCAAGGTCCTTCAACAGATAAATGGATAAAGAAGATATGGTCCATATATACAATGCAGTATTATGCCTCCATCAGAAAGGATGAATATTCAACTTTTATATCAACATGGACAGGACTGGAGGAGATTATGCTGAGCAAAATATGTTAAGCACAGAAATCAATTATCATATGGTTTCACTTAGTTGTGGAGGATAAGAAATAACATGAAGGACATTAGGAGAAGGAAAGGAAAAGTGAATTGAGAGAAATTGGAGGGGGAGACGAAGAATGAGAGACTGTGGACTCTGAGAAACAAACCGAGGTTTTGGAGAGGAGGGGGTGGGGAGATTAGTGATCCTGGTGGTGGGTCTTAAGGAGAGCACATATTGTGTGGAGCACTGAGTGTGGTGCCTAAATAATGAATCTTGGAACACTGAAAAAAATTAAAAAAGATAAGATAAAAAAATAAAAAATACCGAAAGGGCTTAAGGGCATACTTACATATTTTTGGCTAAATTATAAAATTTCCTTTCTAAACACATTGTCTTAAATTTGTCTTCAAAAACAAGGAAACTGGATTAAAACTTACTATAAAAATGATTAATTAATTAAGTATTTTAAAGTAAGCAACGGGCATCATAAAGAACATTATTAGGGAAATTATACAAAACCCAACTAATTTATTCCAATTGCCTGCTTGGGTGCTGGCAAAGGTAGTTGGGTTTTATCAACTCTGCCTTGCTTCCAACCAGGAAATGGTGTGGGATATAAATAAATACAATTTTGGTTCCATGAGAAAAAGTATCAAATTAGTAGGATGAAGGAGAAGATTAAAGCTTGAATATTTGCGAAAGAAGAACTCTAGTACAACTTTCACACAAAAATAAAACAAGCCTAGAACTTTAAGTGACCATGTAGTGTAATCAAAATACAGGTGGTGGTCAAATGTACAATGGCTCGCGGGCAAGGCAATGAACCCAGCTCAAAGGTTATAGACTTCATCTGTCCCAAAGGTTTACAACTCCATTTTGTGGAAGTGTAATTTAAGTGAGACAGATGAAACAGAAAGAGAAAAAAGAAGAAAAGAAATGGCAAAGAAGGAAAGTTCAACTAATCTTGCTCTTACTTTAAAAAATAATCTATACACCTTTTATTCCATGACATTTGAAGCATCGCCATTTTAGTGTGCCTAAAATGTATTTGTTTTGGAAATTTATTCTCTAATAAGTTCTGGACCTTTAAAAGAATAATATGAGATAAATACCATAGTAACTAAGTAATATCAGGAGCTGTTTGTATTCATACAGACTGTTTGAATATCACCTCTACCACTGACAAGCACAGTGATCCTGATTGGGCCTCAAATTTAGTTTCTGCATTAAGCCATTGTGTTTGTTAAAAAGATGAAGTGAGATAATGCATGTAAAATGCTTATATTGATAAACGACATACGGTTGAGATTTCTCAATAAATGTTAGCTGTCATCATCATCATCATCACTAAACAATGATCAAATTAACGATTTAAGCCAATTGCCAATATCATTATTTAATGACTAATGACTAAAATAGTAGATAGAACAAAGATAGGTTCTATCTGCATTCTTGTTACCAAAGAGTTGAAGCATGAAACAAAAATCAAAGTGTTAATCAATACAATGAAAGAAATAAAGTTTCATTATTAACAGAGAATAAAATTACATACCTTAAAATAGAGAAACAAAAAGAGTAAGGTTTTTTCATGAAGTAGCCATAAATAAGCCAGTTTATACATTAGTTTTGGGAATTCAGTCATCAATTTTGAAAAATAATTTCTTGTGTAATTTGATTAGATCTACAATAAACTAAGATTAATTTTGAAAGATGATATCAATAGCCCCTCAACAAGGGGACAACTATTGGAAAAAGAGATTTTTGCTTTATGTGTATTATTTTCTTTTTTAAAATAAGAATTTCATTTTGAATTTACAATTATTTGGGGGACTCTGAGAGAAGAATAAGAGGAAATTCCAACCCATGAGTAACAAAAAGACATAATAGAAATTCATTAACAATAATTTAGTATGATTCTGGACCAGACTAAGGAAAGGCAGTAACAACATTTCAGGTTAAATAAAGGTAGTAACAATAGTAATGAATCAACATAAAACATGGAATACCAAAAATAATTTGCAAAGTAAGGGGATAAACTTAGTATACAAAGAAGTCTGGGGAGAGTATTTATAGGTTTAAAAATTACTTTGGAAAAACTGAAGCTATCTTAGATATACCTACTTTATGTTTTCAAAGAAATTAGAGATGCAATAATAAAGTAAGAAAAAAAAAAAAAAAACCTGTGAGATACCTGAGTAAAGGGAAGGAGAACTTTCGAGTTAAAGGAGGAAACAACTGGGACCAACTTGCCAGATGTCAGAATATATCAAATGATATATCTCAAGAGAGTCTTGATATAAAAGAAAAAATGATCTTAATGTACTAGCAACACATTAGTATTAGTAGTATATAAAAATTTTTAAGAAGTAAAATAGAGAATATTATACAAGTGGCATATAAGCACAATTTGAAGAATAATAATAAAATGGACATTTATATGTTTGTACCAAGATAAATAAATATTGGGGTGCCTAGGTGGCTCAGTGGGTTAAGACTCTGCCTTTGGCTCAGGTCAGGATCTCAGGGTCCTGGGATCGAGCCCCACATTGGGCTCTCTGCTCAGCAAGGAGCCTGCCTCCCCATCTATCTCTCTCTGCCTGCCTCTCTTCCTACTTGTGATCTCTGTCTGTCAAATAAATAAATAAGATCTTTTTTAAAAAGATAAATAAATATGAAATGATCAGAGACTCCAACTGTTCATGGACCCTCCCCTGGTTGTATCTGTCTCTCTGTCAAAAGTTATCATTATTCTGAATTTTATGAAAATTATTTCCCCCTCTCTCTCTCTTTTTTTTTTACTGTGTTAACACTACTGTATGTATCTGTAAAACATCTATGATTTAGTTTTGCTTGTTTTTTACATTGCTATAAATGAAATTGCATTCTGTGTGTATTTCAACAACTTACAGTTTTACTCAAACCTGTGATTTTGAAATTCACCCATCATGATGCATGGAGCATCAATTTGCCCATTTCTCATTTCTTTATGTATTCCACTCCATGAATACACCACAATTTTTCCATCCCTTCTTCTGTTGAATGGAAATTCAGATTGTTTCTAGCTTTCCTTTTGTTGTTGCTTTTCTCTTTCTCTCTCACGTGCGTACACACACACACACACACACACTTGAAATTACTGGATGAAAGAAAGAATACATACTTCTTAGATAATGCCATTTATCACCTCTTTCTTGCTCAATGGTTCTAATTCCCCACTCTATCTCTTACATCATAAATCCCCCCACACCAACTGATTATGCCCATCACCATACAAATATACTGTAATCTTTCCCATCTTGAAAGTAGTTTCTTAAAATCTCACATCCTTAGTCCTGAAACCAATATTGCACTGTATGTTGAGTAACTAGAATTTAAACACAAATTAAAACAATATAAAATCTCTTATCCTTTGGTCCAGATACCGCTCCATTATTCTTGTTTCTTCCATATAGAATCTTCTGGAAAGAATTATCTATCCTTACTATTCACTTTTATTTTATTTTTAAAGATTTTTATTTATTTATTTTAGAGAGACAGAGATAGCAAGAGAAAGCACAAGCAGGGAGGAGAGGGAGAAGGAGGCTCCTGTTGAGGAGGGAGCCTGATGTGGGGCTCAATCCCAGAACACTGGGATCATGACCTGAGCCAACTGAGTCACCCAGGCACCCTTATACTTACTATTCTCTAGTTCCTCTCTGACCTTATCAGTTTGACCTATTCTAGTCAGGCTTTTGCTCTCATTTCTTCAATGAACCTGCTTATGAACATCGCCATGACATTAAGACTAGTGGCCAGTTCTCATTAGCAGCATTTGATACAGTTGATTATTCCCTCATTCACAAAGCATTATCTTTATTATTCTTCCATGTCACACTTTCTTGGCTGCCTATTTTACTTTGCTATTTCTCCATAATCTTCAAAATTTTTCCACCTTCTTAAAGTTGTAGCATCCTAGTGTGCTACAGTCCTTGCCCCTTTTCTCTCCTTTATGTTCGGTCCCTTTTTGTCTAATTGTTGTTCGTATGCTAACAATGTCCAACTGTATATCTCCAGTCTAGACTACCTCTCACTGACTTGAAGACCCATATACTGAAATGACTTGATAACATTTCTAGTCAATGTCTAATAGGTATTAGAATGTAATATGTCTAAATTCACTTTTTTACATGCCTTTCTCACCAACTCCTTCCTCATTAAATATATGGTCACTTTACCCTTCAGTTGCTTGACCTTTATGTTATCCTTGATTTCTCTTTCTTTAAAGCTTCATGTCCTTATTCACTTGTCAACAAATCTCAGTGGTCTACCTTTAAACAGAATATGAATACTTCTTACCACTTCTGTCGTTATTGTCCTGGATCAGGCCACCAAACCCCTTAAATCTCTATTTGAATGTCATATTCTCTGTGAGTTTTCTCTAAACATCTTGTGTAAAATTTCAACAACTATGTAAACATCTGAGTATTCCCTTGCATACTACATTTTTCTGTTACATTTATTAATAACTACCATGCTATATATTTTGCTTATTCATTTTCTAAATTGTTTCTCCCTTTTTGTAATATAAGTTCTGGAGTGCCTGGGTGGCTCAGTTGGCTAAGCATTTGACTCTTGGATTCAGCTCAGGTCGTGATCTCATAGGTTGTGAGATGAAGCCCTGCATGGAGCCTGCCTTAGGGTTCCACGCTCAGTGGGGAGTCTACTTCAAAATTCTATCCCTCTGCTCTTCCCCCCACTCACTCTCTCTCTCATTCTCTATAACTAAACAAGTCTTTAAAAAATGTAGAAGTTTCGTGGGTAGGGGTTTATGTTGTTTTTGTTTTGACTGAATATACAGGGCCTAGTATATTGCCAGTTGTATATTAGTGCTAGAAATTTTAGTTGAAAGAATGAATAACTGAATGAATGAAATTTATAAAATGTGGTCAATCTCATAAATAACCATAACAGTACAAATTAAAATAACCATAAAATCTCGTAAGTTTTACATTAAGACAAAAATGAACTCAGACTAAACATTATAGAGGGAATGAAATAATATGAATTAAAACATTTCAAATATGTGGTTCCCTGACTCAACAGCTCTGTCTGGGAATTTATCTTGAATATAAGTATGTTTACTGCCACAAGGCATATATATACACAAACAAATATATTTAAATAAACTAAACAGTTGCTAACTATTACAATTATGTAACATATTTATTAGACACAGGATGATCTCTTTCTCACCCAATAGATTTTATTTCTTGAGAGCATTTTTTAGGTTCACAGCAAAATTGAGTGGAAAGTGCAGAGAGTTTTTATATGTTATCCCTGTCCCATCATGCACTCCCCACTATCAACATCCTAAGTAGTGCATTTACTACAAATGAACAGACACTAATGTACCATTATCATTATCACCCCAGATCCATAGTTCATATTAGGGATCACACTTGGTATTTCATATTCTATCTTAATTTTTAAGGGAAAAAGCATTTCACAAAACAGTATAAAGCATACTATCCCCGTTCATTAAAAATATGATTTCTTAGGAAAATTCTCAATCTATGAGACAAAATATTAACTTTGGTTATTTCAAGGCATCGATAATGAAGATGATACTTTTCGCTGTTTGTACTTTATACATTGTATGTATAAGGGTATTGCATAGTCTTCTAAACATGTCCTAGCCTTTGCTCCTAGATTTCTACTATCATGATTAACCCAACTAAACAAGTGTCATTTTTTAAAGAATGACAAATTCAGAAAATTTACAAAATTATTAAAATGGACTCTAGAACTGTCTCTAAATTAAAACTGTCTCTAAATGTAACAGAATGAGTTAATACTTATTAATTATTCCACTTTTGCCAACAATGTATTGTGAATGTAACTTAAGTCAGATATTTACAATGAATTAAGATGAATTTTCAAACTATTTTATCATCAAGTGAAAATCTAAAGTCACCAATAATCTTAAACTGATACAATGTCTAGAAAATAGGACTTAAACTGCACTCCATATATATACATATATATATATATATATATATATATATATATGAATTCAGTGCTGTAAACAGGTTTCTCAGGTCAGTGGAGAGGATAACGGGTTTTTGAAAGATCACCTCTCAAAGGAGAAATGTTTAAGACACTATGCTACCTGGTTTGCCTCAAGATGTCAATCCCCATAAATTGTAAGAAACTAACCAAAAAAGTCTAAAAGCATTAGTTCCAAACAACTGAACTAATTTTTAAAATCTAAAAGACTGTAAAGCCTCTAATATTTGTTGTTAATGTAGGCATTAATGAGACAGTGGAGAATATGTGTTTGAATACAAAGAAAAATAAATTAATATAGATATGGTTTTATTTTGTGATTTTAACATTTCTACATGAAACTTCCTTGTATGTAATTATGTAATTATGAATGGTCCTGCTGCCTGACTGAAAAAAAAAAAGAAACAGATTTTCATGTAATTTTATAAGTTTGTTTTTAGAAAGATGAAGTGATGGTCTCATACAAATTCTCAATGCGCTTCTGGCTAGCTTACAGAAGATGGAACAGAAGGTAAACTGCCCTTAATAAAAGAAGTTCAGGGACACCTGGGTGGCACAGTCAGTTAAGCATCTGTCTTTTGGTTTCTGCTTAGGTTGTAATCTCATGGGTACTGAGATGAAGCCCCACTTTGGGCTCCACACTTAGAGCAGAGTCTGGTTCTGATTCACTCTCCCTCTCCTTGTGCACCCCTCCCCCCAATATGTGCTCGCTCTCTTTCTCTAAAATAAATAAATAAATCTTAAAAAAAAAGTTCAATGCAATATTTTTTACTGCTTCTGAGGAACTGTTAATCTACCTCAAAATTACTTTTGATAGAAGGTAAATATTTTCAGAATATCTCAGGGTTTTGGGTCAGAGGAATGAAATAAATAGTTGTAGAAGTGCCATCATGTTAACAAAATTACTGAGAGCTAAAAATGGAAAGACATGAGTTTTAGGAATATTACTGGTCCACTTGGTTAAGTGGACCATTTTCACCAGATTTCTTTGAAGGAAAATTACTGCTTTAATATCATATAATTCTATGAGATATTTTATTTATCAGAGTTTCATTTAAAAAAAACCATATGAATATACATAAGCTTTCTAGATTAGTTTTATGCCCACAAGCCTGTAAATTATGTCTTTTGCAAGCTTCCTTGAATTTTTTGGTTGGACACTTGCAGAAAGATGATTTACTGTCATAATGATTTGGAGATAAATTGTGATGGCTGCATTTAAAAATGAGAATCCTGAGAGATGAGTATTTGTTTCATGATATGTGTGTGTGTGTTTGTAGCAAAGAATGAGTTAAATTTTGATATTAGCTAGCAAAGCAGCATCTAGAATATCTTAAAATATATCACCCCCAAGATAGATCTAGTTGCTACACAATGAAAAGAAGGCTGGGTAGATTGCAATAGGATTGATTTGTTATGTCTGTATTTGGTAGCCTCTGTATTTTACATTTCCTGCAAATATGCATAAAACCAGTAATTTCAGAACTTTACTTCTATTTTTTTGTTTTACAGACAGAAGACATGGTATTTTTCATGTCCCCTTTAAAATTTTAAGAGCAAAAGTTTTATGTCTCTAATTGTCTGAATCTCTGCTACTTAATATACCTTCCCCAATGGGATAAATAACTAATGAGCTAAGTAGAAGAAAAGCATAAACTTTACAGTATAATTGTATTATTCGAAAGGTTTCATAGTCATATAAATAATTTAAAAATTAATGGTTGAGGGGCACCTGGGTGGCTCAGTTGGTTCACCAACTGCCTTCGGCTCAGGTCATGATCCCAGGGTCCTGGGATTGAGCCTCACATGGTCTCTCTGCTCAGTGGGGAGCCTGCTTCTATTTCTCCCTCTGAGACTCCCCCTGCTTGTGTTCTCCTGCTTTCTGTCAAATAAATAGATAAAATTTTTAAAAAAATTAAAATTGATGGTTGAATAACCATACCATGTAATAACGCATACAGCAGGGCATGTGTGTCTGCCCATAAAGATATTGCAAAATATCTAATTAACCAGAAAATATCTAATTATCCAGAAATATACACAGAATGTATATGATGTTAAAACTGTAACTCTAAGAGAGCATGTAATTTATGCTGAACTTGTAGTATAGATCATTTGCAGTATACTGTGAACTTGGTGAAGTGTAGGGGTCAGTTTTAATTATTGGTTTATTATTTTATAACCCAAGCTGCAGACACTATACCTGATACATAATTGATTGAGTCACTCTTGTGTTTCAGACCCTCTTTTAGGTACTAAGCATATGAAGGAAAGCATAGAAGAAAACAACTAGTACAAGTTCACCCTTGTAGCTTGCAAGCTAGTCATGGAAATACACAACAATTATGCATTTAAACAAAGGTTAACCAGTGGTCATGACCAATGTTATGACAGCCAACTTTTTCCTATAATAGAAGAGTTTAACATGACCGTTAAGGTAAGCAAAACTTTTCCTGTGGTAGTGTTGATTGACCTGAAATCTGAAGGGTACTAGGGGAAAGAAAACATTTTAATCAAAAGAGTCAGCTTGTTCCCTTCCTCCGTGTCAGGAAGAATTTGTTTGGCACAAGAAACTGAAAGAAGTCAGATTTGATTAGAAAGTGGAGACAAATAAAATATCTAGACTTTAAGCATCCATACCATTTTCAATACAAAGCAAGGCCTAAAGGAATTTGAAAATTCCATTACCAAAAATATTGTCCAAAATTGTGCCTCCTCTTCTGTTGGGAAATAGACAAATATTCTGAAGCAGTGGTTCTCAGTGTGTGATCCTCAGACCTGTAGCATTAGCATCATTTGTGAGCTGGATGAAATGCAAATTCTCAGGGACCATCTCAGACTTAAAGAATCAGAAATCCTGGGTGAAGGGCCAAGCAAGCTGAATTTCAACAAGCCCTCCCTATTGAGCTTGCTAAAGTACGAGAACAATTGAGAATCACTGACCTAGATTTTTTTTAGCTGGAAAGTTGATATATCTAGATATATGAAACTATTATGAGTGGCCACAAATCATAGAGGAGGGAGAGAAAGACTGATGGACATAAACTGACTCCTGGCTGGGAAAAGTAACGAAGACTATAAGGATAGTTTGCTTGCATTAACGTTGCATGAGATGAAAATAAAAAATTACTTTCCAGAAAAGAGTCAAACCTAGAGAGAAACGTAAAATTAAAACAATACGATTCATAGATTTTTCACAGAACCCAGGTCTACAAACACCTGGGGAGTGTTTAAAAAAATATCAATATCTAGACTTCACCAACATTCTCCCCTCCAGAGTTTATTTGTGCAACTCAGCTTTAGTATGACTAATCCTGCAATACACATGCTTATCCACGTGATGGCAGCAGTGTACCAGAAGCCAATGATACCCAGGGAGGAAGAATTTGATCTTTTTTTTTTTTTTAATTCAAATAACTCTGCTGTTTATTCTGGTTTAGGGTTACTGTTTATTCTAACATTTTGGTAATTTGCAAGTTTATAAAATTAGAAATTTCAGCAATTCTTCTGCTTTATTTTTGTTTCTCCAAAAGAGTTATTGTTGAAACAGCTATACCTATACTCACTGGACAATTCATAAAACTAAAATATAATAAACTTGTAATAAACTTTATAAACACCAAAAAAACCCTATTTTTCTTATTTCTTTATTTCCCAGTATACTGTTATAGCCTTTTTCCTATTCTAGATTCTGTTAATACAGTTCTAGTTATGGTATTATTGTCAGATTTGCAATACAATCATCCACAAGTCTTCACATTTTGGCCTGGATCCATTGATCTCTTTAATTTTAAAAGCAGAATGGAATTTTCTATAGTTGCTACCATCTTTTCAGTTGATACCCACAGGATACCGATGTGTGTTTCAGTTAAACAGTTTTTGGCACAAGTTTATAATATCTAGCTCTATGTGTTACCTTATGAATAAATATATGCAGCATGCATCAAGTATGAAAACCATGGAGAGGGGGTCTGATGAACTTTGGGTGTTGTAATTAAGCTACACAGCTTTTCTCCAGGCTATAGCTATTTAATTACTTTACATTGTTAGTGATTCTATTTGAAGGTGATTTTTTTAAAATCCTCTTATAGATACAAAATTATAAAAAGAAATAAATAAAATTCTGGTATAGAGGCAAAATGGTGGTTATGAAATTAGCTAGCCCTAAAATTTTCCCCCTTTGGTGACAACCCAGTCACTGAAAACAAAGAAGTTCACACTGTTACCTCTCTGTGTGCCAGAGAAGGCTTTGATCAATGTTTTACAATGTGTCATTATGAGGTAACACATTCTTCACAGTAGGTAATTAGCAGGTGATAATGAGAATCAAGACCAATATTTCACATAGGCTCCTAAAAGCTATACTTCCACAGGAAGAAAGAGCTGAGAAATTGAGTTACAAAATGCTTTTCCACATATTGCTTCACTAAATAGAAAAGAAAATTCTTTTTAAAATCAGAAAGCTGGACAAATGTTAGGAAATCAGAATCTGCAAGCAATCAGTAACACTATTGAACATGAACTGTAGATTACCTATTGCATGTGTGTGTGTGTTGGTTGAACTAATTTTTAAAGTAACATGGACTATTATTACATATCACTGACCCTGAACAAATATTTGGTTCCTTTATAATCAATAACAAAAGTTAAAAGTTACTGAAAACTGAGCGTCAGTGAATTTGGGGGACAATATCTGATGTGATAAAGACATGACTTGTGTTAAGATCTGCTGCATTAGGATCTCCATCATCAGATTACCAGACTGGATTACCAGACTGGAATTGTCCAACTAAGATCACTCTTGGGGTTAAAACAGGGAGGACGTATAACATGGTGGTTATATTCTAAAGCTCTGGAATGAGAAGTTTCTGGTTTTTATTGATTCCTATATGCTCAAACTGGGTAACTTTTGACAATGTCTTTAAACTTTCTGAGCCTCTGTTGTTTCTTCTGTGACACTAATGGAGTGAATAAAAGTGACTCTTTCACATAGAGGTGTGAGAAATCCAGGTGAGCATAAAGGTAAAGTCCTTAGTAGAGGCTTAGTAGAGTGAGGGCTCCATAAATTTTAGTTCTTATTATTGTTGTTACTATTCTGTTATCATAGTATGTCTAACACAGCTCTGGTAACATTTACCTAGATGCTGCCCACAAAGTCGTAGAATATTAAGCTGTTATCAACCACTAAAAAGACCTGAAATAGGATATCAAATTAGACAGCTTTCATCGAACTTGGAAAAATGTTTTCACGAAATGGAATACATGCCAGGCTGGTTTTGATAAAGCGTGGTGGTAGTAAACAGAGATTGAGCAAGAGCTTCAGTGCATGCAAGAACTCTCGCCTCAAGAAGACAAGCTTAGATGAATCCTGGGAATTAAGCACCTCATTCATTATTGCTGATAATATTGGACTGTCCGTAAAGAATGAATCAAAGGAAGAATGCAATGTTTTTTTAAACATAGAATGAAAAATGTAGGGAGCAAACTTGAAATAAGCAGGAGGAAAACTTTGGTAATTAAATTAATACTAATTGAGTGATAAGCATTTGCCAGGGACTATGTTAGAGGGGTGACAAAGTGGCATCTCTCCTAAATAACATTGTTACTTAGACATTTGATGCATCCATTAAAGACAACAATCCCAATTTAACTTCTAGAGCAATTTTTAAAAGTGTCCAAATACACATCTGATTCGTGTATATATCATGAGACATACATATATATGTTTGAGTTATGGTATAGTGTTCATATATGGCATTTGTGTCCATTTCTTGCAGGATTATACAGATTATTTCATTACACAACAGCTTGCCTTTTCTCCCCAACATTTTAAAAGCCTATTAACGAAACTATTTCCTTCTAGACAACTCTTATTACCTTAGCTAAAATAGATTATGATACACCCAATGAATTCTAGATAAGATAAAGCAAAGTGACCTTCCGGAAGATTCTATGGTAAATCTGTGAAAGTTATAGCTCTATATTTCCCTTAATTGACCCACTATAATAGTAATTAAAAAAAAAGAAATAATTCCATTTTATGACAATTCCAGGATTGCTCACTGCGACTCTACAATTGTTGTAGTAACTGGCTACTGAGAAAATGCCAAAGGCATTCATAGAAATCCAGAGTTCATCAAAAGATTCAGCTTTATTAGTCTTTGCTGTTGAGTAAAATGATGCTTAATGAGAGGGGAAACAGGGCAAAGGAGAAAGGTAGGAAGACAGTGCTCTGTTTTGGATAACTATGGAAACAGTTGCTAGGAAGCACACACTTCTGTAACTCTTTCCCTGGACCCACTCCCCCATCCCCTAACCCTTGTTCCACTTCTGGGATTTATATTGCCATTAATATATTGCTGCAATTGGTCAGTGAACACGGTAGAATACGTGGGTTAATGATGGCTGATCTTACACTATCTCTGATTCTGAAAACCAGCACATATCATCATGATGACACAGAACTGCTAATGAGAGAAACAGATGCTGTCTAGTGAGATTATTGCTTTCCTGTGTTCGCTTAACTATTTCTACTGCTTTGCATATTCCTTTGACATGACAGGCTATGAAACTTTTTGGAAAAAGAATGCCAAATGTCTTTACACCTAGCACCAAGTCACCTTTTTTTGTAAACTGGAGAATAAAGTTAAATTTATTTTTAAGAATAGTGGAAATCTATCCCAGCAAATTATTACAAATTGTACAATGTTTGATGGTTCTCTTTGTGACAGGTTGCTTTTGTGTTTCTTCATTTAAAAGATACTTTTGCAAGGGGAAACACATACTCTGACAATTTTTACAGGCCAATAAACAAATCTATATTATTAATTACTACTGTCAGAAAGTGTCTTGATATTTGATTACTGGCAATGGTTCTTGCTGAACAGATTCTTGGTAATGAGATCCTTGATTCTCTGAAAAGGTAGCCTGACAGATTAACCAACCTGTGATTTATCTAATCAAGGACACTCTCAGGAAGATTTGAGTGTTTCCCTCCCTTTCAATCATAATAATGAGACTAGCCAGCTCAAGATCAAGATAGGCATTTTTTCCTATAAACTCTTAAAAGAAGAATCAAGCCCTACTCACTAGTTCTCCTTACTACATTGAGATATTTCTCTAGAAACATGAAATTATGGGAAAAAAATCTTGGTTTTATGAAACTCAACAAATGTCTAATAATTGTCAGCATTATTCTTTCTGAAAATAGGATGAGTTAAGAAATTATATTCATTTGCTATTGCTGCTATAACCAAATTACCACAGATTTAGTGGCTCACAACAACATATATTTATTATATATTCTCCAGCTTACAAGAAGAAAATCCAGAGACACAGAAAGGCTCTTTTAAGAAATGCTGCAGTACTGAACCTTCCCCTGGCAGAGAGGATATGTAGAAACACAAACACACACACACGCACACACACACACACACAGAGTACATTGACGAGTTTCAGAAGAGTTGAACACTGCATATGAAAAGCTTTAATTGTTCTTGAACCAATATATTCACTTATATGTCTATTTTAAAGTTAAAAAAAAATTTTTTTTTAAGATTTTATTTATTTAGCAGGCAGAGAGGAAGGCAGAGAGAGAGGAGGAAGCAGGCTCCCCGCTGACCAGAGAGCCTGATGCGGGACTCGATCCCAGGACCCCGGGATCATGACCTGAGCCGAAAGCAGAGGCTTTAACCCACTGAGCCACCCAGGTTCCCTAAAAAAATTTTTTTAGTAATCTCTATTCCAAACATGAGGCTCAAACTCCTGACTCCAAGATCAAAAGCATCATGCTCTTCTGACTGAGTCAGCCACATGCCCCTCACTTATATATTTTAATGTAAACAAAAACAACATTTATGTCTAGAGAATCACAATAAATTAAAAAAGTATAAACAAGAAGAAAATGTAACATAGTTTCACTAGCAGTATTTTTTCTTTCCTAGAGTGACATAAACAATAGTGTTTCTTATCACTGATGGCATTCGAGCTTCAATAAAACAGTGTATGCTCTTTGTTTATCTAGTATTCTTGCTTTTGTTGGGAAAATTATCACCCCATCATCAGGTGGGAAAGTCACTTATACGACCCCATATTTATGACAAGGGTAAGTGTTGAACCAAGTAAGTCAGTCAGAGCACTACCATCCCTTCGCCAATGGGGATGTCATTCATGGATTTCCCATTCTCAACACAAAGGTGAGTATGATCCAAGTCAGCTACTTAGAATATTTAAATCCTTGGTCATGACTGATTCTAGATAGACTGGATAATGAATCAGGGCCAACCAGAGTCTTCCCTAAAATATAATATACTGGTCTTAGAAGAGTTTATTCTACTGGAATCAGGAGCAGCTTGATTAATTTTTGCTGGAACTGATTAAAACTATTTTCTTTGAACATGTGGAGGCAGACGATGAGAATAAGAGTTAAAGAAATGTATACAAAGGCATGTATGGGAAATGGAGAAACACGAGTTCATATGAGGTCCACGGAGGTCCTGGATCTAACCATGCCTGAAGAAGTGATGATTATGATGTCCCTGGATGATTTCATGTTTAATTTTAAATATAATTTACTGTCCTTTTGTTGAATTAAATAGGTATTTCAGTAATTTAGTTGAGATCATAACGAATGATAGCTAAATTCAGGTTGATTAATTTTTTTATAATATTGTCTTCTCTTGTTCATAAATGCAGTATTTAAATTCCCTTCTTTGTTTCTATTTGCTGTAATGGTTCATTAAGGCATTTTCCTCCTAACTTGATCAATGCCCTCCTAACTTGAAAATACATAAATAGGTATTCAAATTGATACTTATTTAAAGTCAAAAAAAGAAATCAGAAAAGCCTCATGTTTAAAATAAAAAACAAAAACAAACAAAAAAACCACATGCATCACAAAATGCAGGCATAAAATTTAACTTATTTTTATTAACGGTCTAACATACTTATAGAATACATTTCCCTTACATATTTTGGACAAGAATTTTTTAGATCACCTATTCATAAGATAAGAATTTTACTATTTTTTAAGAGGGAGGAAATATGAATTTGTGTTTCTTTAGCATTAAAGGTTGATTAAAATTAAATTTTCTTGTCGATCACTTAAACCAGAAGTATATGTGAATCAAATTCTTCTCTTACAATTTTACAAATTTAATAACTGAAAGAAATTTCTATAGATTAGGTTTTGGCGCCAAACATTTAAAATCTTGTTTCTCCTCTACTAAACTATGTATTTCCAGGACCAAGTGCCACGACGGTAGGAGTTTTTCTGGAAGGCAGCTTACACCAGAGTGGTTGCCAGTAACTTAGGGAAATAGCTGCAGTTCATATCAGTAGGTCCTAATAAACCAAACACAATATGTCCCCAAGCCTGTTGTCCCTTAGCCAAATCCTAAAACATACAGGCTCATTCCAGTCCTACCGGTCAGAAGGGATAGAGTGGTAGAGGGAAGTAGGATTAATCACTGAGATACTATCCTCAACCAATTGAATGAAAATATCTTATTTTGCAAACTTAACAAAAATATAAAACTATGTGAACACATTACTAACGTCCCTCCTATGACTCTGAACCTAGACCATACAAGTGAGAGTCCTCAAATTCAATCTTCCTGACTTTCCTAGGAAATTTATCTCTAGGTCTTACATAATAATTTTTAAGTATCTCAAGTTTCCTTCTAAGTGGTTTTGTATGTACAGGCATTGACATGCATTTATAAGAAACTATCTTACTGTCTATAATATTAATAAATATACAGAATCATATTCTTGGGATGATTCCTACTGGGTGGTGGCATATTCCTCCACTGCACCTCCCTCTTCACAGTAGTTGCCTCTGGCCATCGTCCCATCTCCGTCACTGTGAACTTTTCACCAGATTGTTGGTCCACAGGCCAGACAAGAGGCATAGCTTAAGCTGTGCTCTTATGGCTCTTCATTTCAGTATTTTCTCTTTGGTCTTAAGTCCATAAAGTTCCTATTATTGGGATAATTATCACTGTGTAATTATAATTATTTTACTTTGTTTCCTTCCAAAGATGCACAGAGATAAATGATGAACAAAAGTTACTTCTCCAGTTTCTGAGATAGTTTGGCGGGATAGAGGAACTCTATGAGATTATTCCAGCACTAGTCCAGCACTCTGGTATGTCTACCGAACTGTTTAGTCTGCTTCTCTCCAAACTTGAGAGCTATATTGAACACAGTTAGTGCCCTGTCTAGGTCCTCTTGGATCCTTTTTATAGGTTCTGTGCATGCATCCTGAGTCTCTTTGTGCTTTGCTTCCAATGGCTTTGTAAAGGGTTATGATGTTTTTCTGCAGAATTCAGTTAGATCAATAGCTATCTCTTTGGAAAGACTAAGAGCTCCAATGCCTAGACTAAAGCACCCATTTTTTTCCTTGTTAAACCCCAAATCATAGAATGTACTTTTTCAGACTTGCTCGCTCTTAGCGTATTTCTGAGAATGGATATTCTTATCTCACACACATTCTGGTTTCCATGTTTCTTTGTCTTGAGACCAACTTAAGTTCTTGAAATGTATTAAAAGTAGGCTAATGGTCAGGTCACACCCACTGAATTTTTCTCCTTTTCTTTTTTCTATTTTCTGGTTCTCTTATTTTGGAGACTTTGATAGATCAGGTTACCCTTGGAGATACCCAGAAAGATACAAGTGTCTGAGAATTTATTTATATCATTTGAGGCTGATTATAGCCAATGTTTAACTGGTGCAGGAGTATTGATGCTCAATTTCATGTCTCAAGGGTGGGTTGACTGAGGTATAATTTACACCTCAGTTTCCCCTGCTGAGAAGAGACTGACTTACAGATGATTAGAACTGGAATCATTTGGAATCTCCCTCTTGTTTGGCTTCTATTTCTATGTCTTACGTCCCCCACTCCTTTATTGGTTTTTCCTGAGAGCACTTCCTTAATAAATCACTTGCACATTAATCTCCATCTTATAGTATGTTTTTAGGGAACTTGAACTAAGACAATGTCTTTTTTTTTTTTTTAAGATTTTATTTATCTATCTGACAGACAGAGATCACAAGTAGGCAGAGAGGAAGGCAGGGGGGGGGGGGAGCAGGCTCCCTGCTGAGCAGAGAGCCCTATGTGGGGCTCAATCCCAGGACCCTAGGATCATGACTTGAGCCAAAGGCAGAGGCTTTAACCCACTGAGCCATCCAGGCGCCCCAAGACAGTGGTATTTTTGAAAATTCACTAGCATTCTGTCCTTAACTAACAACAGAACTTACTGTTTCTTACTATTAGCCTGCAATTCTCTAAAATTTTTGTCCTCAAGTTGCATCTGCCTCCTTGTTTGTTATGAACAATAAACACACACACACACACACACACACACATACACACAGAGCAACTTCTCTAAAGCCAGGACAGAAAAAGCTGGACATATGGGTATAGATTATCTCTGGTTATTTTCCTATAATTAACTCAATTTTGACTGCAGTGACTTGGAATATTATGGGTACTCAAGAAATGTTAGGAATCAATGAATATGATCTTTTTATATTATTAATTGGGAGAATGTAAATATAGCTACAAAGGGAGAGCCTTCTTTACTGGGAGATTTTCTTTTTTATTTTCTTTTTTCTATATCTATCTCATTTGTCTATTGCAGACAAGCAGATGGGTTATATGATGTATACCTCTCAAGTCACAAAATAACAGGACTAATTGGCTTGCGGACATTTGATTTTTTTTCCCATTCTAGGCTGCTAATTGAAAAATCAAGAGTATCACCAATAGCTGACTTGGTTGAGTAGTTTAGCTAGCTATAATTGGCACCTTGGTCCACTATCATGTTACCAGACAAAAAAAGTCTAAACACAATCAGCTTTATACGATGTTGTAGAAATTCCATGACATATATATGTTTATCTTATTTAAAAAACCCTTGGGTTTGTACTTTTTAAAGTGAGTGGTTGATAAATGGCAAGTGGAAAAGAAAGGTTGAAAGAAAAACATCTGAAGTGCACTTTATTTTGCAATGACATCTAATAAAATAATATTTATTTGTTTTGAGTATTTACTATTCAGAGAAAAAAAATGCTAGAAAAGTGAGAGAAGATACAACAAAAATGCTCAGGCTTTTTTCTTAGGGGGAACTTGAACTCCAATTAAGTGGTTCTTGATTTTTTTCTCTTCCTCTCTGAATACCTATTTTTCGATGCATCATAGTCTAATAAGTAGACACAAATTTGAATTGTCATTCTCTTTGTTTCTCCAACCATTTAATCCACATCTATTTTTAATAGGCATAAAAAATATCTTTCCCCCCCATTTTTGAAGAAAGAAAATCACTGTTCTATTTTTTTCAGCATCATTTTCCATTTTCACACACGCAAAAAAACTTTTCATTAAACCCTAGAAAATGTAATGATAGTTCTGTCTTCAGAAGAAAATTCAATGCTTATCATTCTTCAGGAGGAGACAAAGGTTCTCGCCAGTTTTGTATCAAGGATACTGATAATTAAAATAGGAGAGATGCCCATATATTTTTTCTTGCTTTTGATAAAACAATCTTTCTTGTTATAACTAAAGCTAAAAAAGTAAATTAAAATTCTAATCTATTTATTACTTTCTCAAAATGTGCATAAAGATCTACTGAAGAAAAATAATGTTGCTGAGAAGAAATAACAGCACTGTTCTATAAAAAGGACTGGGGAATTGTTGCTCAACATCATTAGTCACCACAGAAGTGCAAAAGAAATTCACTACACATCTGATGGAATGACTAAAATTTAAAATACTGTCAGTGCCAAGTGTTGGCAAGAATGTGGAACAGCAAAATTCATATATTTCTGGGAGTAGTGTAAAATGGTACAACCACTATAAAAATTTTTTTTTGTCAGACTCTTACAAGGTGAAACCTTATGGCTCAGCAAGTATAGTCCCAGATATTTGCACAAATATATAAAAATACTGGCCACAAAAAGTCTTTCACAACAATGTACATAGAAGCCTTACTTATAATAGCTCAAAATTGAAACAATCTGAATGTGTATTAACAGGAGAATTAGAAGCACTAATAAAGGTCAAAACTACTGATAAAAGGGTGCCTGGGTGGCTCAGTGGGTTGAAGCCTCTGCCTTCGGCTCAGGTCATGATCTCAGGGTCCTGGGATTGAGCCCCACATTGGGCTTTCTGCTCAGCAGGGAGCCTGCTTCTCCCTGCCTCTCTGCCTACTTGTGATCTCTCTCTCTCTGTCAAATAAATAAATAAAATCTTAAAAAAAAACAAAACAAAACTACTGGTACAACATCCAGCAAGGTTGATAGATCTCAAAACACATGATTAGTGAAAGAAGATTGACCAGAAAGCATACATACTGAGTGATTCTACTTACATGAAGTTTTAGAATAATTAAGACTAGTGGATGATGATAATCAGAACACTTGTTACCTTTGGAGAGATATTTACTGGAAATAGTCATTAGGAAACCTTTAGGGAGGATAAAAAAAGTCTTATATCTTGAGCCAGATAATGGTTACACCAATGTATACATTTGTCAAAAGTCATAAAATTGTACACTTAAGATATTAGCTTTAATGTATGTAAATATTCTTTAATTTTTTGAAAAAGTAGTAGAGATTAAAAAAATAAGAAAGAATAATTAAAATAACTGTGGGCAGGTGCTGTGCTATGCATTTTATATGTGTTAACAACTTCATCCTTTAACAGTGCTGTGAAATATATGTTTTATTTAATATATAAAGGTATATATCAGGTGCATTAATTTATTTGACCAATTTATATAAAGCAAATGGAAAAGTCAGTATTCAATGTGAATTTATGATTTTAAAGCAATTGCTTTTTCCATTATAATCATGGACTAACTAATTGAATCTTGTATTAAAGTAAAACTGAAATTAAAGTAAAAACTTAAGTAGGTTAAAAAGAATATGAAGAGATTATAAAAGACATAAAAAATATGAATAAACACAAACACAGGTTAAGCTAAAAACAGGTATTGAGAAAATGGAAAATAGACAATCAACAAAAAACCTATTAGAAAAGGAAATTCACTGTTGTATTTGAGAAACTGAAATAGGAATAAACAACGTTTACAACATCAAAGCAACTGAATAATAGCAGAGAACACCAGACAGAAAATACCAAAAAGGAAGATACGATTACGCACAGGAATCTCAGTCCAGGCTGCAACTCACTTTTGTGATTTTTGGTTAAGTCATTTAACCTTTGCCTTATTTTTTTTTCCCACATGTAAAAGTAGAAATTCTAATAATGACTTTCCTTATAAGACTGTGGGGAGGATTAATTAGGTAATGTTCTCAGGAGCTTTGAAGATTAAAAGCCTCAAATAAGTGCTAAGTATAAAATACAAAACCAAAGAGACACAATCAGAAAATACACAAGTCAGAGAGATGAAAGGAGAAAAATAAGCTTATAAAAGAGATGGAAGTTAAAGTTTTGGAAGATACAGAAGGGGGGCAGGATTTATGAGTTTGGAAAAATTTAACCCTATAGAAACATACATGAAATCAAATATATTTAAAATGATGCTTATATGTATTAATTCATTAAGAGTATGACATTCTGAAAATATATATCAATGTTGTTTGTGCTGCAACAGAAACTGTTAATGTTTTCTTTGCAAGGTCACAGGACGTGCTATATTTATCATATCTATCACTTCCAAAGCTATGTCCGTCATTCTTGTCAAATCTGCTGTTAGGTGTCACATGCCTATCCCGTGTAAAACCTTTGTTCCCAGATTCTACTTATACCTACATCTACTCTAAATGTGTGAGATTCACAAAGTCAACCTAAAATAAGATGGATGGGACTCAGTGACCACAAAGGGCTTCAGTGAACTGTGAAACAGGGAAATGAGCCAGTCACCAGAAAGAAAAGATTGGATGGAATAAGAAACTCTAAAGCTAGTTGCTATAGTGAACTTTATAATCTCCTAAGACAAAATGAGAATTTCAAGGAGAGAAAAATATCGTGATTTAATCAGATGGCAGTTTTTAAAAAAGTTTTGGGTTTCGCATGAAGGGTTTAGTTTAAATATGCACTTGGAGAGACCGTATTTTTTTCACTGTATATTTTTTCCTGCTTTGTTTGACCATAGATTTGAGGGTCCATATCTGGGCTCTCTACTCTGTTCTGCTGGTCTATGTGTCTGTTTTTGTGCCAGTACCATGCTGTCTTGGTGATCACAGCTTTGTAGTAAAGCTTGAAATCAGGCAACGTGATGCCCTGGTTTTGTTTTTCTTTTTCAACATTTCCTTAGCAATTCAGGGTCTCTTCTGGTTCCATACAAATTTTAGGATTGTTTGTTCCTGCTCTTTGAAAAATGCCTGTGGGATTTTGATCAGGATGGCATTGAAAGTCTAGATGACTCTAGGCAGTACAGACATTTTGACAATGTTTATTATTCTGATCCATGAGCATGGAATGCTCTTCCATCTTTTTGTGTTTCTTCAGTTTCTTTCATGAGTGTTCTGTAGTTCCTCGAGTACAAATCCTTTACCTCTTTGGTTAGGTTTATTCCCAGGTATCTTACGGTTCTTGGTGCTTTAGTAAATGGAATCAATCCTCTAATTTCCCTTTCTATATTTTCATTGTTAGTATATAAGAAAGCAACTGATTTCTGTACATTGATTTTGTATCCTGCCACATTACTGAATTGTTATATAAGTTCTAGTAGTTTGGGGTGAAGTCTTTTGGGTTTTCCATATAAAGTATCATGCCATCTGTGAAGAGAGAGAGTTTGATTTCTTCTTTGCCAATTTGAATAATTTTATTTCTTTTTGTTGTCTGATTGCTGTTGCTAGGACTTCTAGTACTATGTTGAACAACAGTGGCAAGAGTGGACATCCTTGTGTTGCTGATCTCAAAGGGAAGGCTGTCAGCTTTTCCCCATTGAGGATGATATTCACTGTGGGTTTTTCATAAACAGAGTTTATGAAGTTGAGGGATGTTCCCTCTATCCTTATACTTTGAAAGGTTTTAATCAGGAACAGATGCCATATCTTGTCAAATGCTTTTTCTGCATTAACTGAGAGGACCATGTGGTTCTTCTCTCTTCTCTTATTGATTTGTTCTATCACCTTGGTTGATTTGTGAATGTTGAACCACCCTTGCATCCCATGGATAAATCGCACCTGGTCATGGTGGATAATCTTTTTAATGTACAGTTGGAACCTATTAGGTAGATCTTGTTGAGAATCTTGGCATCCGTATTCATCAGGGATATTGGTCTGAAATTCTCCTTTTTGGTGGGGTCCTTGCCTGGTTTGGGGAACAGGGTAATGCTAGATTCATAAAAAGAGTCTCAACGTTTTCCTTCTGTTTCTATCTTTTGAAACGGCTTCAGGAGAATAGGTATTATTTCTTCTTTGAATGTTTGGTAGAATTCTCCAGGGAATTCATCAGGTCCTGGGCTCTTGTTTTTTGTGGGGTTTTTGATCACTGCTTCAATCTCATTGGTAGATATTGGTCTATTCAGGTTGTCAGTTTCTTTCTGTTTCAGTTTTGCAAGTTTATAGGTTTCCAGGAATGCATCCATTTCGTCTCGGTTGCTTAACTTATTGGCATGTAACTGTTGATAATAATTTCTGATGATTACTTCTATTTCCTTGGTGTTAGTCATGATCTCTCCCTTTTCACTCATAATTTTAAAATATACAGTGGAAAAAAGACAGTCTCTTCAATAAATGGTGCTGAGAAAATTGGACAGCTATGTGTAGAAAAATGAAAATCATCCATTCTCTTACACCATACACAAAGATAAACTCAAAATGTATAAAAGACCTCAATGTGAGGCAGGAATCTATCAAAATCCTAGAGAAGAACATAGGCAGTAACCTCTTTGACATTGGCCACAACAACTTATTTCAGGATATGTCTCCAAAAGCAAAGGAAACAAAAGCAAAAATGAACTCTTGGGACTTCCTCAAGATCAAAACCTTCTGCACAGCAAAGGAAACAGTCAACAAAACAAAGAGGCAACCCACGGAATGGGAGAAGATATTCGCAAATGGCACTACAGACAAAGGGCTGATAACCAAGATCTATAAAGAACTCCTCAAACTCAACACACACAAAACAGATAGCCATGTCAAAAAATGGGCAGAAGATACGAACCAACACTTCTCCAAAGAAGACCTACCAATGGCTAACAGACACATGAAAAAATGTTCATCATCATTAGCCATCAGGGAGGTTCAAATCAAAACCACATTGAGATACAACCTTACACCAGTTAGAAGGGCCAAAATCAACAAGACAGTAAAGATGTGGAGAAAGGGGAACCCTCTTACACTGTTAGTGGGAATGCAAGTTGGTGCAGCCACTTTGGAAAACAGTATGGAGATTCATTAAGAAATTAAAAATAGAGCTTCCCTATGACCCTGCAATTGCACTACTGGGTATTTACCCCAAAGATACAGATGTAGTGAAAAGAAGGGCCATCTGTACCCCTATGTTCATAGCAGCAATGACCATAGTCACCAAACTGTGGAAAGAACCAAGATGCCCTTCAACGGATGAATGGATAAAGAAGATGTGGTCCATATATACAATGGACTATTATGCCTCCATCAGAAATGATGAATACCCAACTTTTGTATCAACATGGACGGGACTGGAAGAGATTATGCTGAGTGAAATAAGTCAAGCAGAGAGAGTCAATTATCATATGGTTTCACTTACTTGTGGAGCATAAGGAATAACACAAAGGACATTGGAAGATGGAGAGGAGAAGTGAGTTGAGGGAAATCCGAGGGGGAGACAAACCATGAGAGACTGTGGACTCTGAGAGACAAACTGAAGGTTTTGGAGGGGGATTGGGGGTGGGGTGAGCCTGGTGGTGGGTATTGTGGAGGGCATATATTGTATGGAGCACTGGCTGTTGCACAAACAATGAATTTTGGAACACTGAAAATTAAATTAAATTAAATTAAATTAAATTAAATTAAATTAAATTTTAAAAATATGCACTTGGAATAGAGTTAGAATATTTTTCAAGTGTTATCTCATGAACCATGGGTACTATGTAGATTTTAAATAGAACCATAATATATAATGACAGCACATGGACACTGGCCAATTAGAACAGATGTTGGTAATAAACAACTGAATTGGTACTTGCCCAGTAGCCATTAATGCTGAGTAGGACCAGTGATGAGCAAGATAGTGAGGTTGGCCTAGTCCAATTTTAGGATTGTCATCTTTCTCCTTCAATGATCTTTTCTCTTAACTTTCACTTACCTGGTCCCTGACTGGTGTTCTATTACTTGCAAACTTCCTACTAGCCTTTAAGGTCCTCTCATTGCATCATTTTTCTCATCTTAACTCTATGATCTGCATTACCTTTTGGTATCCTTATCAAAATTATATTTCTTCTTGTGTAAGATTACTTTAAGGAAAAATAAATGTGATCTGATAACCTAACTTACACTAAGAGATTATAAAGTTGAGCAGCCCAAAGGTAATCCCCTCCTTTCATGACCCATCACAAATTACACTGAAATGTCTTGAATGCCTCTGAAGTACTTTGGGATAACTCAGTGGGATCCTTCCCTAAAAGTAAACTAGGAACTTTGGAAGCTAAATCTTTTAGCAGGTATTTGGGGGGTAGTAGATTAACCTAGAAGCCCTCAAATCAAACGATTTATATATCTATGTGTATATTTCTCTTTAGAATGATATATAACATAAGTATAGTAAGGATGTAACTTATTTGATACCAATGTTTAGCCCACCGTTTCCTGAACCTTTCCTGATCCCCACCTCTCTGGAAATTAATTATTTATTTACTCTCTTATCTTCTGGACTGTGAATGATAGTATCCTGTCTAATTCATCTTTGTATACCATGGTAACAAATACAGCATTTCTGTCAGATTAGATAACTCTTACTATATTACCAATATAGTACTAGGCACTTGATAAATGTTTTTTGAATGTTTGAATGATGCAATGAATGAAGGATGGGTGGGAGAAGTAAGTATGGCCCTTATTCAGGAAACTATCCCTTGATGTTGCTAAAGACAAATTAGGATGTCAAATTATCTCCCAATTCACATTTCTGAACATATATTTTTCCAGCTTGAACACCTTCTAAGACTCCCATTGCATGCTAAAACTCAACTTCCCAGATAAGAATTAAAAGTGATTCAGGATTTGGATTCCAGTACACTCTTCACCTTTACTGATTATTGTATATACTTAGGTGCCCAGGGAAGACGTAATAGCCAAACTGGATTTTGACCATTTCTTCAAACATGTCATTAAATTTCTCGTCCTTCACAGTATTCTGAATACAGTTATTACACTCTCCTCACATACCGGCCCGAACATAGAATGTTTAGTCGTGCTCCTGTGAAACATTTTTCTTTCCCCTTAAGGCACCTTTCACATCTCTTTCATGTTATGTGTGGTTTATTTCTATTGAGGGCAAGGATCATGTTATACCCACCTTTGCGTACTCTATTTCATATAGTGCAGTACCTGTGATGTGGCCTCTTCCGAGGGATCATGGCGGACTCAGCTCAGTAATGTCAGTCATTAGACTTCAAGGAACTAAGGAAACTGACCCAAGTCCTGCTTTGTGTGAATGATTGCATTCAGAATTGCTCTGAGATCAACAGTCTCTTTAAATTACTTCAAAGCCAAGAAGTAATATAAAGCTGGTAAGCCTATAGTAAATTTGGAAGAGAAGAATATCATAAATTATTTTTTATGAGTGAGAAAATTATAAGTATCTTCAAAAGCCAACTGAAATATCTGAAAGAAATATTTAAAAGATGGTTTGGAACAAGATATGACTGTGCCAAGGGATTCTGTGTATGATTAAACAGAAACAAACACTCAATTAATATACTTACCTAAACAGCTAGTTTCCTCCTGGAAGGAAAATGGCATTTAATTAATTTGGCTGAATAACACTCCTAACTGTGAATTCTCAGCTATGCTGCTTATGGGGTCACTTCCAAGACCAACTAAAAATACAGAAGTTATTGAAGAAGAGAACTGGAAAAACCATTACCAAGGACCTTATAATTAGAGGCAATTATTTGATAGTCATTGTCCTGTTTTAAATGTATTATTAGAGATGCCTACCTAGACAGGAACGGGTACAAAGGCAATGGATTAAATGTAAGAATCTAGTTTAGATTCTATTGGTTTGAAAGGAACCTGTTAACTCCTGACTCTCTCTGGCCCCATCCCACATTCCCCTGTTAACAGGTGCAAAGTGGGTCAACCTTGAATCTTATCCTTTCTATCTTATATAAAATGAAGAGTTGAGTTGATAAAAATATATAAAAGGAAAGAAAAACTTCTAGCCGTGGCCAGGAGCTATTGAAATCATTTTTTTTTCTCTTGAATATAACATTTTAGAAAACTTCAGAAGAATATTTTCAATAGTGATAGCAAATGCCTTGCTTTGACATTAGATCAGAGGTACCCAACTTTAGTGGTCAAAGTCATAGAGTATCTAGATAAAATTCAAAGTATTAAGGGGCACTAAATACAAAAGCAGGTAAATTTCATTGACTACTTTTACATTGGACCTGCATTTTAGTGCTTTTCTGCTAAAGGGGCTTGGGTCAACTATGTCTTTAAATTAAACTAGTGCTTGGATAGGCTTTGGAAAGTACCAAAAATAACTATACAGAGACAAATTAACTTATGAATATAGTTTCTTTTGACTCTGTCTTATGCCTGTGCCAGATAAACGTATTTGTTTGGCATGCAGTAAGGAATTGATGACATTTAAGGAAAGCCTGATCTGTAGTACAAAAGCCAGAGGGCTGTTTGTATAAAGGGAGGCTTTAGGGCTACAGAAATATGTATCAACAAACAAAAAAGAAAATGCTTTGCATATCTTGTAAATATCATCTGAGGCAACAAATACTAATGCATTTGTCTTCTATGTTGCCTAAGTGTTGCTGCTTTATATTACCACTTCACAGAAGCAACTGGAAGACTTAAGGTGCTTATAGAAATAAGGAAGAGAAAATAAAAGCCTTGGAGAGCATAAAAGGGTTCCAAAATTGAAGGAAACACTTTCAAGAGAGATTTTTGTTTGTTTTAGGAGAGTAAAAGAAGTTAGTCACAACTTCAATTACAGTTTTTTCAATACTTGGAAATTCTAACCATCTAAACAGGAGATATGATATACTGCTTACCTAAGGCTACTTTCTCCCTACTGGGCTTACCTCTAAATAATCAACTCACCATAGTGGAAATCTGATCTAGATTTAGATTGCATTCTCATTTCCTTCACACAGTCATGTTAGAGGTACAAGATGACAAACTATGATTTGGCAACTATTTCTTATTTATGGTTATGGTTTAATTTTGAAATCATGTACAACCCACATCACTATGGGATCCAATCCTACAAATACAGATAAACATTGTGAAATATTATGTATGAGATATTAACTACCAGTCATGTATGTGCTACTTAATATCCATCAAACATGAAAAAAATCATTAGGTATTACTTTGGTTTAAGTGTAAACAAAATTGTTTTTAAATGCATCTGTGTCAAAGGTGTTTAATCAACATGTTCTTATATAGAGTACTGACTATTCCAGGCACTGTTCTAGAAGATAATCTTTTATGAACATTGTGTCATACTAATACTACTAAATACATTTTAAAACAAAATCATTGTTTTGTTTTGTTTTTTTTCCAACAAATTCTGTTACAATGGGTTTAACATATGTCATTTAGCAACTTTCCTGTCTTGGACAGTTAGGTAGGAGGTTTCTAAATTTATCATATTGTAACAACACATTTGAGTATTCTCAGAAGGAAAAACATGCCATTTTTTCTTGTTTTCCTTGGAGGTGCTACAAGGGGAGGTTCTTAAAACTGAATTTGTGATAGCAAATGTACATTTTAAGTGTTGATGGGTATTATAAAATTTCCATTCATAATCTTTTATCCCTTATTCAGCCCAATAACTGATGATATTACATTCTACCTGTGTCTGGTGAAGGATCTCTCTGGGGAAAAAAAAAAAAAAAAAATCAACAGTTAAAAAGAGATAACAGGCCCCAAATGGAGTCTTGTGCCTGAAGCAATGCATTCTTTGCTAGTACATTTTTTCCTGCCCCCTTACCACCTTAAAAACCCTTCCTTTTCTACAGCTGGGCAGAGCTCCTTCCCATTGTTAGATGGGAGGCTGCTTGATTCAGGAATCCGTGAATAATGTCATTTTGACCTCTAAATGTACTCAGGTGTTTTTTGTTGGTTAACAGTACAGATTTTCTGTTCTACCCTCACCCGACTTAGTAAAATGGTCTACCCGCAAACAATCTGCTGATACTCAGTGTTCCTTCTTTCCTATCTACTACCTCGGGTATCAGTCTCATTCCCCAGGTATGTGACAGTCTTCTCTACTAGAAGATAAAATCCTTTTTTTCCCCTGAGTGTTTCATTCACCTTTATTTTCTTTTCAGCTCCTAGCACAAAGTTTTGAAAATTCTAAATATTCAGCAAACGTTTCCTGAATAAAAATTAGCTTTGGAAATACATACCCTAATATACAAACTTATACTAATTTATGTGTTTATATACATATAGACATATAAATTGACATAAAAGATTGTGTATATACAACTATTTATATATGATTTAAGAGAAGTCTAGAATATTTCCTTTCTGAGTCACATGGTAATATTTTAAGCAGATATTGAGTTTCAAATCTCAGAAGACTGAACAGAAATGACATTTTGTTTTAGGGGATTCTTTTTGTATTTGCAAAGACAACCAATCTTATCTGCAAAAGAGCCAAGTTTGGATAAAGAGAAATGTAAAACCTTAGAGTATTTCATTAGATGAAATAAGTTAGATCAAAATGATCTCACTGGAAAGTGTAAGGAAAACTTGTTCATGCCAAACACCCAACAGAGTTTTTTGCCTCCTCGGAAAGTTTTCTGGCTCTGCACACCTGGCTAGAACCTGATAGTAACTTCCTGGCATCATCTTCTGGGCCGGCTCGGAGTAGAGTTGTGATTTTTCTAGTATTACAGCTGATGGTTGACAGCTAATCCTAATGGAAAAGCAATGCCACATTTGCTAATCCTAACAGAGAAGCTAAACCATTTTCACTTTCAATCTGAAAATCCAAAATCAGATGGGTTTTTAAAAAGGAGATGCCACTCTAAATTCTATCCCAGTAAATACAAGATTGTGTATGTTTATCTATATACATAAATATTTCAAGTCTCTTGCTGCGTTTAAAAATGTATTTGAAGTCACTTCCCCCCATGTTATAAAAAAGATAACCATTTTTACAACTCCATTTAAAGGTCCCACAAAATTTATCACAAACTATTAAAGAAATGGCGGCGATTTCTTTACCATGTACTAACCACTTTTTAAAATTTTTTTATTCTCTTTTTTCTTGTTTTTTAGACTAAATTGTGGTGTTTATAATTCACAGAATAAATCTGAGTTCATATATTGCTTTTAAAATTTTGTTTCTGAAGCAAGGTAGTGTAAGGAATCATATAGCTAATTTATAGAATTATTAATAAAAAGTTATTGATAACTAAGATTTGTACAATATTTTACACACTAGAAAATATTTTTTCCTACATCTCTTAGAACAATCCACAAACAAGGAATATTGTATTGGACTATACATTTTGGCATTGCGGATGAAATCACCTGCATGTGAGGAAGTTGGGCCAATGGGGCAGATGTCATAGAAATTACTCATACTAGAACACTAGTCTAATTGTTAAATTTTCAAAAATTTGACCACTTTATTGGTAGCATAAAATGGTCCATGGAGGGAGTAATTATATCATGGAAATTGGCAAAATAGATCCACTCTATTTCATTCCACCCCAATCCATACTACTTTAAACATTTACCAGTACCTCACTGGGCCAGGCCACATTCTATGATCTTTGCTATTCACAAAACCCTTACTTTACTTCTCTTTTTAATTTTTTTTATATTTAAAATGGAAGCCATAATAATCTGCTTATAAAATAATAACTCTCAGAATAAATAGAGTTAATATTAAAGTCCTAGATTATCTATTTAAAAATAACATTTCTACCACATTTTTATTTCTTATACTAATGGAGAATACATTTTAAAGGTTTTGGGCTACTAGATAGAAACTATGTGTTCATACAGAATATCTACTTTCCTGGATCTTTTAGTTTGTCTTCATATTTTTTCTCCTTTACATTATACAGAAACACAATTAGAAATAACTAACAATGTTGGGACACCTGGGTGGCTCAGTTGGTTAAGCAGCTGCCTTCGGCTCAGGTCATGATCCCAGCGTCCTGGGATCGAGTCCCACATCGGACTCCTTGCCCCGCAGGGAGCCTGCTTCTCCCTCTGCCACTCTGTCTGCCTATGCTCGCTCGCGCGCACGCTCTCTCTCTCTCTCTGACAAATAAATAAATAAAATCTTTAAAAAAAAAAAAAAAAAAAGAAATAACTAACAATGTTAAAAATAATTTCTGTTAAATATTTGATCGAGGACATAGAACTTTGTTTCCAGATTTGATCTTTCTGGGTTTGAATTTCTAAGCTCATTTGTAAATTAAAAAAAATTGAAATAAATTAGACACAAGCCTTTTCAATAACAAAAGTTCTGTGATTCTTTTGGTCAAATAGATATTTTGCCTGCATATATTTTCAATATTCTTTTTCTTTAAAGATTTTATTTATTTATTTGTGAGAGAGAGATTGATAGGGAGAGGGAATGAGCAGGGAGGAGGAGCAGGCAGAGAAAGAGAGAGAAGCAGACTTCCCACCAAGCAGGGAGCCCCACATGGGGCTAGATCCCATGACACAGAGATCATGACCTGAGCCAAATGCAGACACCCAACTGACTGAGTCATCCAGGTGCCCCTATATTCAATATTCTTTTACATTTTATTTGCTCTATTAATGATGCTTATGTCTTGCTTATGAATTGTCATGGGGAAGATATTGGTTTAGGCATATTATACGAAGTTAGAAGTCTAGCAAAAACTCTTATAATATATGCAGATAATACTCTCTTACCAGAGATTTATGGAAAATGTGCTTTTTTGATTAAGGTTTTTTATAGCCATCATCCTAATACTGAAGCAATTGGTTCACGAGATATTCACAATTAAGTACCCAAATGAGAAAATTTTATCAAATGGTAAAAACAAATTCTGGTTAATCTAAAACATTTTACAATAACTAGAAATATTATTACCTTTCAATGTAAAATCTATGGAACTGTATCAAACTTAGAGCTACCACAAACTTTCTACTTTAAGTAAAACTGGTCTTAAATCACAGTAACAAGAACAAAGACCCCAATATTAATAATGAAAAGTGGAAAAACAATAATCTAATGAGTGCTTATAATATGTAGAAAATTTTAACAAATACCTGACATTATCTCATTATTTATCACAACAAACCTGTAAGTATGTAATATTTGTCATTACTAAAATAAGAATTACTACTATTAGTATTACCGACATTCCATTGGTGGGGAAATGAGGCTTTGAAAGCTTAAGCAGTTTGTACATAGCCTAATAAGCATGGGGTTTTCTTTTCTTTTCTTTCTTTTTTTTTTTTTTTAAGATTTTATTTATTTATTTGAGAAAGCCAGAGAGAAGACACAAGCAGGGAGAGCAGCAGAGGGAGAGAGAGAAGCAGACTCCCTGCCGAGCAGGGGACCTATGCAGGGCTGGATCCCAGGACCCTGGGATCATGACCTGAGCCAAAGGTTAGACACTTAACTGACTGAGCCAACCAGGTGCCCCAAATGTTAGATTTTAATAGAATTGTCCAAATTTCAGAGAATCATCAAAAATCACCTTCTACTATATAGTGCAAGTATAAACAATAATGTAGACAAGATAGAGCTAAATGGATACAATACTCATGGGAATCTCTAGTGCAGCATAACAAGGGAAATGGTGGAATTCAATTAAGGTATTTATTCCAAGAGAAAAGCTAAAATTATGCATTTTATAAAATATATATGGCACAGTTTTTTTTCCTACACTCAAAAATATACGAATACGAAAGAACTAAATAATGGAGATATATTCCATGTTCATGGACAGGAAATCTCAACATTGTCAGGATGTCAGTTTTTCCTGAGATGATTTATAGAGTCAGTGCAATCTCAATCAAAATTCCAGCAAGTTATTTAGTGGATATTGACAAGTGGATTCTAAAGTCTGTATATGGAGAGACAAAAGATTCAGAATAGCCAGCACAATGTTTAACGAGAAGAACAAAGTCAGAGGTGTGACACTACCTGACTTTAAGACTTACAATAAAGCTACGGTAATCAAGAAAGTGTGATATTGGCAGTAGAATTGACAAATAGATTCACAGATTAGAGAGCCTAGATATAGACCACATAAAAATGGTCAATGTGCCTTTGACAAATACACTGGAGTAAAGATGTCTTTTCAACAAATGCTGCTAGAACAACTGTACATCCACAAGCAAAACAAATAAACAAAAAAATGAATCTTGACACAGACTTTAACCCTTTACAAAAATTAACTCAAAAAGGATCATGGACCTAAATGTAAAATACAAAACCATAAAACTGTTTTCTCCTGGTCTCAGCCTTTCCACAGTGACACTATGTTGGGTATGGGAATAATTTTTTAGAGCAACACTAAAAGCACAAACCATGAAAGAACTGATCAGCTGAACTTTATTAAAATTAAATACTTCTGCTCTATGAAAGACACTGACAAGACAATGAGAAAACAAGCTACAGAGTAGGAGAAAATATTCACAAAAAAGCATATCTGATAAAGGACTGTTATCCAAAATATACAAAAAAAAAAACCCTCATAAAACCCAACATTAAGAAAATAGTTTGATTAAAGAAATGGACAAAATAGCATAAGATACCTCACAAAGGAGACATGCAGTGGGCAAATAAGCATATGGAAAGATGTGCCACATCATATATTACCAGGGAAATGTAAATTAAAATGACAACGAAATACCACTACACACCTATCAAATGACCAAAATCTGGAATATTGACAAATCCAAATCCTGGCATTGATGTGAAACAGTAAGGACCTTCACTCATTGCTGGTGGAAATGCAAAATGGTACAGCCACTCTGGAAGACGGTTTGGCAATTTCTTACAAAATGAAACATACTCTTACCAGTCAATTCATTAATCACACTCCTTAGTATTTACCCAAAGGAGTTGAAAACGTATGTCCATGGAAGAACCTGCACAAATGTTTGTAGAAGCTTTTATCATACTTGCCAAAACTTGGAAGCAATCAAGATGGGATTCAAGTAGTTGTACGAATAAACTGTGGTACATCCAGACAATGGAATATTATTCAACAGGAAATTAGCTATCGAGCCATAAAAAGACAGGGAGGAAACTTAAATGAATATTATTAACTGAAAAAAGCCAATATGAAAAGGCTACATATTGTATAATTCCAACTATATGTATTTTGGAAAAAGGCAAAACTAGGGAGAGAGGAAAAAGATTAGTGGTTGTCAATGACTGGTGGTAGAAGGGAGAAATAGCAGAGCACAGAGAATTTTTAGGGCAGTGAAAGTATGATGAATGATACTGTAATGATGGATAAATGTCATTATACATTTGTCCAAACCCATAGAATGCACAATGCCAGTATGAACCATAATGCAAACTATGGACTTCGGATGATTATGATGTCAATGTAAGTTTATCACTTGGAACAGAGGTACTACTTTGATGTAGGATATGAGACTATGGATGTGGAGAGGTTGGGAGTATATAGAAAAAATCTCTGTTCATGTCCTCAGTTTTGTTGTGAACCTAAAACTTTTCTAAAGAAATGAATTATCCATTTTATAGTTTTAATAGTTTTGTAGCTTGATTTATAACTTTTTAACATTTAGGCTTATCATTTGTGAAACTCCATTTTCACTTTTGTTCTGGGATGCACAGGTGTTTGGAATAGGTTTGCCATGAGTATTGGTAAGGATGTTTTTCTTTCTCTCCATGTTTTCTTTAAATATAGGCCTATGGGAAGAAATAAGGCAAGTATTACTGTATTGAATCTACTTGCTCAATAAGTTGAAAAACTCCCTGCTGATTCTCTCACACAGCTCTACTATGTGGAGTTCATTTCCACTGTCTGTGTCACCAGAAGCTGACAGCGCAAATGATGAAAATACAGCATGAGCAAGTGTCCCAACTGCCTCCTGAGCTACAATCTACTATCACAAACATGTTTAACTTCTGCTATCTGGAATTATTATTTACGCTATAAATACCGATTTCAAACGTAGACAATCTATTATATGTCTGCTTCAGTTTGGGGTGGTCATACTTTCAGTAAATAAAAGCAGGGAATAATCCAGGTGATGATCCAAATTTCTTAGATTCAGAGCATTTCACACATTTTGTTTGTTGATGATTGTATTGGTTCACACTTTGTATCTACTTCTAGGCATTGTTTTCTCACACAATTGTAGGGTTTAGACATAAATGTATTACTAACATTACCATCCTTTGCTATTGCTTTAGTTTCACAACTATAATGTTCACTGAAAAAACTCTGGTGTAGAAGTCTAATATTTTGGGAAAAGAAAATCCCTCAATAAGGTGAAAAATATTAACATTAATATTTTCAACAGTAAATATTCAAATATTAATAAAAATTTGGGGTTGAAATTGGTCCTCTATTAGGAAATAACCTCCATGTCACAGTATATGTTAAATTTAAAATATATAATGTTACATTTTAATTATTGTTTAAAGATATTAATGCTGGGCGCCTGGGTGGCTCAGGGGGTTAAAGCCTCTGCCTTTGGCTCAGGTCATGATCCCAGGGTCCTGGCATCGAACCCCGCATTGGGCTCTCTGCTCGGCGGGGAGCCTGCTTCCTCCTCTCTCTTTGCCTGCCTCTCTGCCTACTTGTGATCCCTGTCAAATAAATAAATAAAATCTTAAAAAACAAAACAAAACAAAACTTGAATAAGAGAATTAGAATTTTAGAGCATGAGCTTTATTTCTTAAAATGCGAACACATAGGGGCACCTGGATGGCTCAGTGGGTTAGAGCCTCTGTCTTCAGCTCAGGTCATGATCTCAGGGTCCTGGGATAGAGCCCCGTGGCGGGCTCTCTGCTCAGCAGGGAGCCTGCTTCCTCCTCTCTCTCTGCCTGCCTCTCTGTCTGTGATCTCTGTCTGTCAAATAAATAAATATTTAAAAATCTTTAAAAAATAAAGAAATAAAGGTATTAATGTTATATATAACATATAGTGGAATTCACAGTTAGTGTGACTATGTGACCTCAGATATCTTGTTGGCTTGTGTGGAAATCTGATGACCATAGATTAAAGTCATGGCTGAATGCTGAGAATTGCAGGGATTTTTAATGAACAAGTGAGACAGAATTCAGGAACCTCAGTGCAAATAATTATAAAGAACTAGGTTATTAATTGTTCATGTGGACCTGCTTTCTTTGTTCTCTGTATCAAGCACAAACTGTGCTAGTCTGCAGATATATGAAGAGGCAGATCAATCACATTGAAATAGAACAAAATGCCATTAGATGATCCAAGAAATAAGTCATGGAACCAGTACAGAAGCTGTTTGCCCCTAGTTTAGGCAAGGAGGGTCACTGTTGTTAGTAATACCACACCAAAGGCCAAGCAAACTCTGTTAATGAAAAAGTACCACTGTGAATAAACAGAGAAGTTCCTATTAAATGAAGACGGGAGATGAGTCAGTCAGACTGGTTGAGAAAGTAGGACCATCTTGCTGTCTTAAATACAGCAATGCCTACATTTGGAATGCACTGACAATTTCACATGAGATTTTAATATTTGGATTTCAAAAAATCATATGATGGGACATTGTTTTGTTTTGAAAAAATATTTAGAGTAACAAATTTTGTTTTAAAATGTTTTAAATACTAAGAAATTTTCTAATTATCTTTTGTATAACTTTTTTCTGATGATCTCAGAGCAATCAAATTATGCAAGGTCTTCCTAAATTTACGAATTTTTACCACAGTGTAGGAACAAAAAGGTCCTTGTGAAATTAGGTAACAATTATATTGGAAACAGTGAATTAAATTTAAAGGCATATATATTCATGTTTGATTAAACTAAATGATGTATTACTTTCGATGTTGAAACCCACAGAAAATTGCTTCAACTAGATTAAAAAATGTGCACATGGGGCACCTGGGTGGCTCAGTGGGTTAAAGCCTCTGCTTTCGGCTCAGGTCATGATCCCAGGGTCCTGGGATCGAGCCCCACATCGGGCTCTCCGCTCTGTGGAGAGCCTGCTTTCTCCTCTCTCTCTGCCTGCCTCTCTGCCTACTTGTGATCTCTGTCTGTCAAATAAATAAATAAAATCTTTAAAAAAAAAAAAAAATGTGCACAGTCTCTAAAGTTAATAACACTTCAAAGCTGAAAAGTTATATACTTTAAATGATACAGGTTGTTTCTGCAATATGCCATTAAACTTTTAATTTTAGAACTATGCACAAACTTTAAAGTGATCCCTAATTTGGATACATAGCAAAAATTAGGAGAAGATGCTTGTTTTGTAAATATGGTAGAAAAGGATACACTACTGTTCTGAGGTGCAAATTTTTTTTTTAATCTAAAACTTGAATTTAGAGAGTGAAAAAAAAGTTGTCAGGAACTATTTTTTACTCCAACAGCTATATGTGATATTAAAAATAGTCTGAAGTCTATTTCAACCTTTCAAAATTAAAAAAAATTAACTCCCACATTAAATACCAATCTTATTAAAAATGTAGAATTGAGACAGACTTTTTTGTTTAAAGAATTTATTTATTTTAGAGAGAGAGAAAGAGCACAAGCAGGGGGAGCAGCAAAGGGAAAGGGAGAAGCAGGCTCCCTGCTCAGGGGATCAATGGGATCATGACCTGAGCTGAAGGGAGATGCTTAACTGACTGAGCCACCCAAGTACCCCAGAATCAAGACAGATTTAAATAAAAATAATTCTTGGATATAAAATCCAATTTTTCCCCTTTAGCCTCTCCTGAAAGAATGACTCAGAGTATGTGACTCACTTAGTGTGGTATGCAATACCATCGTTGCTGCCAGGCCCCAGAACCACGGCACTGTGGATCATGTCACTGCTCAATTTTATGTTCTGATCAGCCCAACCTGATGCTTTTCCTTTTTCATCAAAACAAATTTATATTTTTTCAAATATTACATATTTATTTTTAATTTTATTTTTACATATATTTATATTTATTTTATTTTTTACATATTTTATTTACCTTTTATCTATTCATTTAAATTTATTTCCCTCTTTTTTATGTTTCCTTTCCTTTTTTTGTAATTTATGTAACACTACTGTTCCTCCTGCTGTATGTTTCCAAGAAGAAAGTCATTTACTTACTGTCATATTGTCATTTTCATAGAAACAAACAGCGTCCGTTGGTGATGGCTGATCATGTATTTGTTTATAAGTTAACTCCTTCAACATCCTTATATGGTTAGCTTAGGATATTTACCTTTTTAAGAGGTATCCTTTTGATTAAGTCTTCACATCTTATAATGATAGGAAATAGCTCAAAAAAGCAATCAAAAGAGATGGATATTGCTATTCTCACAGATCAAATTTATCACTAGAGTTGTTATGAGATTAATATAAATACATAAAATATGTGGTCATTTGAATATAAACTACAACTAATTCCTTATAATGCAAAAATGTGTTAAATGCTTTATTTAATTTGATTAAGAGGGGATATATCTTAATAATGTAATAATTTTAAAAATGACCTATGGGATGATAACGGCAATTAGGCCAAAGCTGAGGATGCAGAACTGATCTAAGTTATATGTTCATTTTCTTGATGAAACCATTAAGTAAATAATATAACTACCATATATTATTTTACCAGGGAAAGGACTGGAATGACATTTTAATAATTAATTCTAAAATGATACAGTCTTGTTTATAAAAACTTATATTTTGATCTCAAGTAATATTTGATTTAATAAGTGAGTTAACTGTGCAGGTTAATATACATATTGCACAAGGGCAGACTAATGCAATTAAAAATTAGCCCAGGCAAAAATTATCATGAAAGATTTACAGAGTGCTAACAGCAAAGATTATTTCTGTATTTACCATGCCTAATATTGGTTCTTCAAAGACATGTTTCATATCCATGTTCTTTTGTAACTTAACTCTTTCTTGGTAATTATTTGAATTCAAGGATAAGTCTGATTTCATGAGTCAACATTTACTGAGGCCATAGTGGTTAACTTTCATATCATTATTTAAAGTTTAAGAAAAAAGAAGTTAACGTGTTTTTGAGAGATTCATTTGTAACTATTGGCATCTCATTCTATTAACTTGATGACTAGATTATTCTTTTTCATAAGGAAAGGCTACATAAATTTCTCTCTCTCTCTCTCATTCTCTCTCAGATGATTTTTCTCATCAAAAGTTTCAGAATTGTTTATTGTTTTGCCAAAGTATTTATATTTTAAATAAGTAGGCATAGTTTTCTTCTGAAAGCTATAACAAGGCAGAATTAATTGAAAGTAATTTTGTTTAGTCATCTGTTGAGAAAAGTAGATATGGTCATACTATTATTTGACAATCTCTAGATTAATAGTCATATACCTTTGTGAATAATGGATATTTTAAAATATCTATTATATTTATTTTCAATCTTATCAAATATGTTCAGTTACTATATACTTATCATTGACACTATACTTACTGTCACATAAAGAACAATAAAATGTGTTTCTCATGTTCACTATTAACTTATTTTTAATAAAAGAGTAAAGTTGCTTTAAAGTTTTAGGATGCATAATGGCAACTAGTGTTTTTGGATTTTTTTGGTTTTGGGGGTTTTTTTTGGTGCAGTGTTTTGTGGGATTTTTGGTTTTTGTTCTTGTTTTTACTTTTGCTCTTGTTTGTTTGGGTTAGCAGTTCACAAGCAGGAGATCAGATTTATTAGTTGTCGAGTGAGACCCAAGGTGTGCATTTTACCAAGCACTTAATGTGGTTCTGATGAAGCTAATTTCTACAGAGCTTGTGACAAAATAAGCTTCAAACAATAGAACATGACCTTTGGGATCAAAAAGCAAACAAAACCCTATTTGTGTTCTCTGATATCACTCTTAGATTATGGGCTTTAATAAAATAATAAATACATTAAAAGAAAAAAACTCAGATAGGAGTCCTCCATTGCCCTTGCAAATCATCAATGCTCATAAGTTTTCTCTTCTCATGCCATTTATTTGCTTCATTCTGCTTTCCCTAAGGTAACAGATTATGTAACACTGGGCAACTGTTATCAGCAGCTTTAAGTTCCCCATCCCTGTCTCTCAATTCAGGAATATTTGCCAAATGAAACAACAGATTTGATTATAAGGATGTACCCTAAATCATATTTTTAAATCTTGGCTAAGTTTGATCAGGAAAGGCTCTGAGTGAAAATCTTATCTCCTGCTGTTTAGGATATAGAAGCATCGACTTTTCCATCTCTCTCAGTCTCCTGATTCTCAGTAATTTAGATTACAGACCACAGGCAGAGAGACCCTCACTTCCACCTTTGCTTGCAAACTGGCAGTTTCTTGCCTGGGCTTATCTGTTTCTTACAGAATTTTGCTAAAAGTAGCAGGAACAGTCAGAACTATGTTTTTCCATCCTCTTCCCCTACAAACTACAAATTCAAAGGCATTTGGTGTGACTTCCAATTATTACAGGTCATAGTTTATGAAATATTTCTCCTAAGACAAGTGTCACCAGCATTCCAACATAGAACATATTCTTTCTTCTGCTTGCTATCCACATACTGAGATGATATGTATTTTTAATTTTTATTGCTGCAAAGCCCCATTTCTAGGTATCAATTTATGTATTAGTATTCAGGCTATACTGCTGGGACAAGGGATCCCACATATGTGGATTGAATGACACGGGAGTCTACCTCACACAAAACTACATAAGTGAATTTCCCAGGGCTGGTGAAATTGATCTCCTCCAAGTAGAAGTCATATTGAGGCATCCAGATTCCTTTCATCTTTCTCTGTCATCACCATGTGTTCTGTCTTTGAGCATATCATCATTGTTAGCTAGTGTCTATATCCACTTTTGAGATCAGAAGAAGGTGAATGAGTAAATCCGTGGTTTGTGGCTTTACATTTAAGGTGCTGATCTAAAAGTTCCTCATTTAATTTCCTTGCATATACTACTGGCTCAAAGTGAGTACATGGATGCATCTACAGTAAAAGAACTAATAAATGTATTTTGCTAGGTTATTGTGTTATAACTAAAACTTGAGAGTCCCATTATTAAATAGAATAAAGGAGAAATAAAGGTAAGAGCACAATAAGCACTCAATGCCACAAAATGGTACTTGTAAAGGATAACAAGAAAATTGAATGAAAATGTGCATTTGTTATGTACATGCTAGTTATTTTTTTAATTATACTACCCGTTACTGCTGAAATACTCTTTTCACCTGTAGAAACTACAGCTTGGCTTTATATTTCCTGTTCTATCAAATAAAAGCCTTCTGAGTGGTTTTCCAACTCTCCAGTGACTGCTGCAGTTACTTGTCCATCTTCATCGGTGAAGTCATTTTACGAAGCTCTTAATAACACTCATTCATTCCTCCCTTCGTGGTTTTTTGGTAAAGATTTTATTTATTTATTTGACAGAGAGAGAGATCACAAGTAGGCAGAGAGGCAGGCAGAGAGAGAGAGGGGGAAGCAGGCTCCCTGCTGAGCAGAGAGCCCGATGCGAGGCTCCATCCCAGGACCCTGAGACCATGACCTGAGCCGAAGGCAGAGGTTTAACCCACTGAGTCACCCAGGCGCCCCTCCCTTTGTGTTTTTAATCATGGAATTTTTTCTCTAGTTTCTCCACTCATTTATCTTCATCATCTTCAAAACCTGATTTGAAGTTTTCCTTCTCCATAAAGTACCTGATAAACCTTGCATAATTTGCCATTTCTTACATCATCACCTTCTGCTATGTTAATTTGCACTTATAAAGATGTTACCTTTTGTAATTTTAACACATTCCACATTTATGGGCCATCTTCCAACTAATGTATAAACTTCTCCAAAACAGGAAAAAAAAAGTGCTTCTTATCCACAAACTATAATAATAGAGTGTAAATGTCCCTTGCTATAAAAGCATCCCTCTTATGAGAGAAATGTTTGGAAAAAAGCGGTGTTTGAAGATGAGAATGCCCTCTCTATAGCTGCCATTTAACAAGCAATGTGATCTTGGATGAGTAACCTGATATCCTCTTTGTTATTATTGTTGTTATGTCAAATATGAAATTTACAGCTTTACCAGCAGAGTTCTTTAGGACTAAGCTTGGTGACTATAGCATATTATTTGTTCAGTTTTATTATTTAGAATATCTACTATTTAGGATATTAATAATATCCTTTTTCTATGTAAAAGTTCATATTGTTTACAACAATTTTACATGATTCTTTATTATAATATCAGGCAACATTGGTATTCATATCAATGAATATTACTATCAGCATATTAACTTCTAATGATAATGCTCAACTGCGTTCTCTATGGACCTCTAAGGTAGTATAAAAAAGGAAATTCACATATTAGGCCTATTAAAAATAAATTTACTATTTATTTTATTAAATTTTTAAAAATCTGATTAAACCAATATATCATGTACTGTGACCTAAGGCCCAACAATCTCGGAATTTGTAAAACCAAAAGTGAACCAATTCCATAGACAGTTTATCTTGACTCAGCACTTTTATGAAGAAGAATTAATGTAAAATAATATGTTAGGGTTATTTGATCTCTAATGTCCCTTCCAGCAATAACACTTCATGATTCATAATACAAAATATTAAAGCTTCTTTATATTTCCAAATGTTAGTGTAATATATTCACATTATCATTTTTTCTAGTAGATTAATTTAAGCCTATTATATCAAGAACTATACATGAACTTTTTAATTCACTATCTCTGATGTTATACACAAAGCTCCTCATAGATATCAAAGTCATACAATTTTGGATCCTAGTAAGGCCATCTTGAAATATTAAAAATAACTAGCCATACTAAAAATAAGACTGGGCACTTATGTTGGCTTTACATAATAGGGATTTTATTTTCTACTTTAATGCCCCGAATGTACAATGGTTCTATATGCACAATAGCATTGGTATAATGAAATAATACCAAAAAATATTAATATTCATGTCTTTTCCTTCTACTTATTTGTTTCTTAGTTGATCAGAAATCAAATTTATGAGTCTTTTTACATATTCTCTGAGTTTCTATGTTCTCCTACCAAACTTGTTGACTAATCCCAGCTAAAAGAAATTTGGAACATCTCAAATTTGTATCTGTACAAAATGAAACAGATACAAACAAAAGAAACTGTTTTAGTCAATTCATCTCAAGACACTCACATTAGATGGTTAAATAGTTGCTAATAGTAATCCACCCAGCACTAACCTAACTCATGGGATTTTGCCTATTCTTTATTGCCAGCCTTGTCCTTCATGTGCCTTTTGGCCTACATATTTTTATTAAGTTAGTCAGAATTGGAGTTGTGACCTATAATAAAAGAACCCAAACTAATCCAATATTATTTTTATAACTTTCAAATAGGAGGATAAAAAATAGCTGGGGATGCCCTACAGCAAAGTAGCAGGTGAAACTGAACAGGCAGATTAAAATTTTTCAAAACCTCTATGAAGGTTTAATTTATTTTCATCCTAAATTTAATTAAAGATATGAGCCCCCGTTATGGGATAGGATAAAGGTAACACTCTCTGGGGGAAGATAATATTGAAAATACCAGTGACTTGGACTGCATAGAGATAGGAGTATATGACCATATGATAATAAAAACAGATCCTAAGTTAATCCTGATAAGAAAAAGTTAGCAGACAGGTTATTTAAACTAACAATGATTAATGTATTTAAGAAGCTAGGGAAATAAATGATAGAAAGTTTAAAAAGTTTAAACTTTCTTAAAGTTTAAAGTAATAAGTTTAAAGTTTAAAAGTTTAAAAATAAGTAGGAGAAAGTTTAAAAATGGGAATATTACTAGAGAACATGAGTCTAAAAAATCAAATGGAAATTCTAGATCTGCACAATATAGTCACTAAAATTACTAAAAGCAAACTATATATGAGACACGACTAGATTTATATGAGGAAAGATAGCAGTACATGTGCTAAATCTGAAAATCTGGGGAAATATATATACATTAAATAGTTTGGGTCATGTGGGAAACAGTGAAAATATACATCCTTTATCTCATAATGAAAAGAGGCCTGAAGGAAAGGGAAAGAGAAAATGGAGCAGAAATAATATTCAAAGACTTGAAGGTCTGAAAATTGCCCAAAACCATTGAAAGATATGAACTTTCAGATTCAAGAAGAAACTACAGACAATGTGCAGAAAAAGAAAGAAAGAAAGACTCATACCCTGCCAGTGAAAAAAAGAGACATTACTTTCAAAGGAGCAAATACAATACTGGTAGATGATTTGTCAAATTAATGATGAAAGCTAGAAGACAGAGAGATTACATTGTTATAGAAAGAAAATACCTGCTACACTTGAATTCTGCTTCCAGTGGTAACCTACAAAAGTGAAGATAAGCCTTCAGTTTCTGACTAGGATGCAGAGAGTTGCAAAAGAAACCATCCATCATTCTCTAACACAAACTAGCTAGATAAACTACAGCATCACAGTTCTCTTGAATATATTAGAAAGCTGAGAACAATAAGAAAGCCATATAAACTAAGATGCAGACTGTGCAAACTTTTTTTTTCTTATTCTTTTTTTCAAAGATTTTATTTATTTATTTGACAGAGAGAGAGAACACAAGCAGGGGGAACAGCAGGCAGAGGGAGAGGGAGAAGGAGGCATCCCACTGAGCAGAGAGCCCGATGTGGAACTTGATTCCAGGACCCTGGGATCATGACCTGAGCTGAGGACAGACGCTTAACCCACTGAGCCACCCAGGTGTCCCTGTGCAAACTCTTTTTAGGAGTAAGAAATCATTCTTGGTGAAGCGGCAGGAAGAGGAAAAGATTACCATAAGATAGGACGGGGAAAAAACTGTCAGGCCATCATCGTTTATTGATAGAGTGAGGCCTTATTAATGTGTTGAAATTCCAAGGACTTCTAGTCACAGAGCAAGACTACATTAATGGCCATTTCTTACCCTCATCCCTTCACTGAATACTGGGGAATAACATACTGAAAGTGGGGTGAAAGAGCAAGGTAGAAAGCAGACAGAAAAGTCACTCTGAGGAATTCTGAGCAGTTACCAAATACGAGGCAGCTGGTGGCATGGTAATAATGCTGAGACATAAGAATCAAAGCTATTGTTTTTCTCTGTAAATTTTCTCTGTAAAAGATGTAGTTTTATTTTTATATTGTTTATGAATTTTATTGGTAAAAATAACCATTAAAAATAATTTCTAAGCACTTTCATGAACCTGAGAGCACACCATGTCCTTGTATACAGTTAACACATGGTAGGCCATTCTATTTTCCTCTTGAACTTGGTATACAACCAAAACTCTTCTTTTACTGTTCTGAGTTTTAGGTAGATTTAAATTTCATTAGATTAGATTGTTTTGTTTTGTTTTATTATTTTTTTTAATTGAGACTTCTTTTTTCATTTTGAAAACTGCAATAGCAATTTGTACGGAATGTTAAGATACAGCTTTGTCGATGTTGAGGGCATGTTAATACATCTATTTCTTTTCATTCTATTCACTTGTCAAATCTCGACTACCGAATTTTTTTAATTGGTACGATTCTTTATGAAAAATTCTTTCCATTTAGATTGAAGTGAGGAGTTTATAACAATCCTTAAGATCCCTTTGCAGTCTCTTATTCATTCATTTATCCATTTGAATCAACAGGGATTTGTTTGAATGTGTGCTGTTGTATAAGCCTTTGTTCTAGAATGAGGAGCCCTGCTGGGCACATTGCCCTCTTAGGTCGGTGGAAAAAATAGACTAAATTTCCAAAGGTTCAAAAGATGTTAGAATGATGAGCTAAAACATTCCATAGAGACAATAAGAAGCTTTATGCTTTTATTTGATTATTGGATCATCTACTTCATCATTCCACATCTTTTAAGGTGAAAGCAAACTATGAATATGCTAAAAAGCAATGTTGAACATATAGAGCTGTGTGTATGAATGTCATCTAATCTTCACAATATCTACCCATGAGATAGATAATATTACCTCCATTTTCTGGTTGAGTAAACTTAAACTCGTGGTTAAATAACTCGCTCAATCTCACGGAGAAATCCTAGTTTCTCTGACAGCAGAGCCCTCAGCTTTTCTGTTACAGTATGCCCTTGCCTTTCCTACTCTAAAGTGACTAATTTCACCTGAGACTGCTGGGTTATTTTTAGTCAAATTAAGTGAGCTTGCTTACTAAGCGGCATGTAATGCATGGGTCACAAATCAAGAAGAATTTATAGTAAATATGGACTGTGTCTTGCCAGCCTCAAGGGCTTACTACATGCATTTGCATTTGAACATTGCCCAAAGTGAACATATACCTTATTCTAACACTGGGGTACATAATAATGATAGAGTTACAAGTGAGTTGTCAGAGGTCTCTTGGATTGGTAGGGAATTAATTCATTTTACATTCTGAAATAACAGACACTCGTTTCTCCTAATAATGACACTTGAGAATTCATTAAAGTAACAAGTCCATATTGATTGACAGCGTTGATTACTGAACGCAGCTCTCTCTGTGCGACCCTTTCATTTGTTCTCTTCTTTGTTCTCTTATCTTTGCCTCAGTGGAACTCTATTTCAATATGTCTGTCATTTGAAGATGAAAAAGAAGAGTTTTATACCATATACATTTTCTCCTTAAGAAGAAAAGTTTAGGGTGGAAACACTGTCAATGTTGCTAATATTTCATTTTTATTTATTTTGTTTCTCTTGGGTTCTGGATTTGATATTCAGACCAAATTAGAGTTCAGTGAATGAATTGGCTATAGCACAGGTCATCCACAAAAGTCAGCAGGGATGTGTTGGGGGATACATGTTTTTAACTGCACCACTGATTTAGCCATGGTAACTGATATTTCAGGAGTTGGGAAAAAATAGATCAACTTGGATACAGCTCTAATACATAGAAAGTTGGTTCTTTAAAAACTGGCATTAAGACTTGTTAATTTAAATTAAAAAAAAAACAACAAAAAACCTTTTCTTCACCTCAAGAAATACTTCTAGTTTCTGTTGTAACTTGAATCCAGTCAGATTTGTGATCTTAGGTTCCTTATCTCTGATAATTCATTCAAAAACATCTTTTCCACCAGTATCTTTGTTTCATCATTAATGAATAACATCAAATCTGAGAAGTATGCATTTACTATGCGTTGGGACATCTATTTGAAAATCTCATCTTTTAAAGCCAAAGGTGGAATATTTTTGCACATCCGAGTCCTCTGGAGGTTCTATGTCTACACTATGCTGACTAAGTAACATTCTGCCAAGCAAACCTAATTTCCTTCCTACCAAAGTAACTCTAAATGTTTGTATTATTCCTTTCACATTTTTGTATCAAGTCAGTCCAAACAAAGCAAATAAGACAATCAGGACGTTGCTCAATTTTATGCCTTAGAACAAAAATGTTTTATTGTAATTTCTATACCATTGAAATAACTGTTGTAATATAACTGCATTTAGAGTAGCATAATGGTTATAGTTCATACTGTCTGGGTTCTTTTTTTTTTTTTTTTTAAGATTTTATTTATTTATTTGAGAAAGTGAGAGAGAGAGAGCATAGGCGGGGGGTGGGGGGTGTCAGAAGGAGAAGCAGACTCCCCACTGTGCAGCAAGCCTGATCAGGGCTCCATCCTGGAACTCTGGGATCCTGACCTGAGTCAAAGTCAGCCTCTTAACAAACTGAGCCACCCGGGAGCTCCATACTGTGTGGGTTCTAATTGTAGTGTTGCCAGTTTTAGCTATGTGACCTTGAGCAAGTTAATGAATCCTGTGTCTCACTTTCCTCATATGTAATACAGATATTAATTGTATCTACCTCTGTTGTGGGGATGAAATGTGTTAATACACATATAGAGGCATAGGACTTAGAAGACTCTTGGCATATATTTAGAGTTCAATAAATGTTAGCCATTTTTATTGCTATTGCTGCTGCTCTTGTCGTTATTTGGGCACTTAGTATCTATGTGTCATGGGTTCATAAAAGGAATTCCTTTAACTGTGTAGAAAGATCACTTGGGTCATCTGGAAAAACACTGTCTACCCCCCTGTAGAGATGGGACAGATCGTTACAAAAAAATTATTTTTCTTTTCTATGTGTGAATTTTCAAGTGATAATGTAATTCTTATCTTTTCTCTACATTTTCTGTTATGCCATTTAAATGTGCACAAGGAAGTATTAAAGTCATATATGCATGTGAAATTTTAGTCTGTGTATTTAAGCAATTTCAAGTATACTTGAGAAAAATTTCAAAATCATTTTTTGGCAAATTTTGTTGTCCTTGGCTCAACCAGGGATTGAAGGTCTTGAAGAAAGCTGATTTTTATTAGTGATAAAGAGTATATTTTCTCTTTGGTATGTTGGGATAAAGAAAAAAATATGTGTTTGGTACTAACATCTATAACTCCCAGCATTTTCTGGTTTCAAATTCTTATCACATTTAATCTTCTCAAAAAGGCTTAGATGGAATTTAAATAGCTTCCTTCAGGGTTGGATGGGCTGTAATGCCAAAACCAAAACCAAACAAACAGTAATATGGCTCACTGGGGGAGAAGTGGGGCCAATTGGTGGACATTTTATCTATCCAGCAATAAAATAGACTATGTGACAATATAATCTAAATTTCTGAGCTTTTCAAACATTTTTTAGGGGTGTTCTGAGAAAAGTAAAGGAGTATATAACTTCTACGTTTCCCCTCCCTTTCTGTATTCAAACATCCCTATTGCACCAAATATTTAGAAAACTATTTAAATATATTTAGTTTTCCCTCTTACCAAATGATTTTGTGACATCCTTTGAGATAACCTGAGATAATCATGGTGTTTCTTAAGCATTGTCGACAATCACCAGGTAGTGATGATTTAATTAAGGAAGGAAATCAAGCTTATTTTTGGAATCCTCAAATCAAGAAAAAATATCTCCCTTTGTTCTAGGGACCAAGTTTGAGAATGGAGAAAAATTCTAGCTAGTTTTGAAATTATTTCTAAAAATACCCCAGTATGACCCAGGCACACTCTTTTTCTATTGCTGTTTCCACCTCCCAAAGAGATATCTTCTTGGCTCAGTTTCATCACCATATACTAATAAGAAGAAATATTGAAAAACTCATGAAACAAGACAAAAAGAGAGGTGGTTAACTTATATCATGTAGAAGTTTCCTAAGTTTTCTTTTCTTTCCTTCTTTTTTTTCTTTTTTTAAATCTGTAAGTACTCATTTTAATAGGAATTCCTTCACTTTGGAAATTGTTAGATTAAATGTTGCTTTAGTTTGTGATTCCCAGCAGTATACCATGAAATGAAAATTTGAGGGAAAGTGGCTTATTTGAAAAGTGCAAGAAACCCTGAAGGAATATGATAAGTGAGACAAGGAAGGGAAGGTAACAAATAAAGACAGTATTATCAAATAAGCAACCACTATGGGTGACTGGAGCTTAGATCTGCAGAAATGTTTGGGAAATGGTATAAAATACAGACCTAATAGTTATTCCATGAAAGGCAAGTGGGCTGGAATCTTTAACTCCCATTAGTCCCATTGATCCACTGCTGCCTCTTGGGGCATGAGAGAAAATATTAATTCCCTGATATCCTTAACCAGCCAGAGTTTTGCCGCAATGGTTTTCTTCCCCTCATGAGAAAGCCTGCTGGCAAAGACTTCCGATACTGTTAGTTTCAAGTTGGACACTAGGTGTTAAAGTGATATAGGCAGGGTATCATTTGCATTTTTTACAAATGACCTCTTCTGTGTTTTTTTAAATAAAAGTTATTCTGTTTCTAGCTGTACTTTCTATATGTTTGCATATCACACTTGGGTTTTCATTATCTCATTATATTATAATTGGTTATTTATTTGGTATGCTTCATATTGTTCACCAGTGAAACTCCAGTGCATTGCCTACTAGTTGCTCAGTAAATATTTATTTTTTGGAATAAATAAAAGAAGAATATCTTCAGAATCAAGAATGATATTTTATAGTCTTCCATTATTGATTTTTTCCTACTTACTTCATGTTAGTCTAGACCATTTGATATGATTATTCTAATATTTTAAACACACTGTATAGTCCCCTGTATTTAGTAGCATTTTTAAAGTCACTATGTTTTCCTACCCTATTACTATTTAATTATAGGTTTTGACAAAAGAAATAAAATACCATCCACAGGGGCGCCTGGGTGGCTCAGTGGGTTAAGCCTCTGCCTTCGGCTTAGGTCATGATCTCAGGGTCCTGGGATCGAGCCCCGCATCGGGCTCTCTGCTCAGCAGGGAGCCTGCTTCCTCCTCTCTCTCTCTGCCTGCCTCTCTGTCTACTTGTGATCCCTCTCTCTGTCAAATAAAAAAAAATTAAAAAAAAAAATAAAAAAAAAATACCATCCACAGGGCTTGAAATACCCAGATTTAGAGGATAAATTCATTAAACCCCAAAAGTGAGGTAGTGTAATTACACAAGTAAATATGCATTTCCAGGTAAATGCACTTTACAGGGATGCTTTAAAATTTAAGAAGTTGGCAACACAGAGGAAAGGGAGTAAGTTGTCCTGGAGTTTTGTTTTTTTTTTTTTTTTTTTTTTTAACATGAACGGGGGGAGGGCATTAGGAGGGGGAAAGAATGAGAGAGAGAGAGCAAGAGAAGCAGACTCCCCACTGTATGGGAAGCTCAGACGTGGAGCTTCATGCTAGGACCTGAAGATCATGACCTGAACCAAAGGCAGATGCTTAACTAACTGAACTACCCAGGTGCCTCTGTCCTTGAGATTTTAAATGAACAAGAAGTCTCCGTGCCAATTTGAGAGTGATCTAGGAATATACTTTCAGTAGAAATGCTGGCCAGTAGAGCTGTGGGTGAGTTTACATGGAGGAGTAAGAGACTCTTCCATGAACTTTTTGCTGCTGGGACTTAAATTTTACATATATATTTTAAATTTAATTGATGCTTGAATAAGTACTTTTCAGTAGTTTATTTCTTCTGTTCTTAAACTTTTTATTCTCTATTGGTGCAATGCCTATATTCTAAAACATATAACCTGTGGTTATAACTCAGAGCTGCCATCCAAAAATGTAATGCTGAACAACTTTAAGGAAAGGCATATTCTGGGGTGCCTGGCTGGTTCAGTCAGTTAAGTATCTGCCTTTGGCTTGGGTCATGATCCCGGAAGTCCCAGGATGGAGCCTGACATCAGGCTCCCTGTTCAGTGGGTAGCCTGCTTCTCCTTCTGCCCTTCCCCATGTTCATGCTCTCTCTTTCTCACTTACTCCCTCTCTCAAATAAATAAATCTTAAAAAAAAAAAAAAAAAAAAGCAAAGGCATAGTCTAAGATATCCAAAAGTATCCATTTATACTTAGAGCAAATATCTAAAACCTTAAATAAGTTGGATGTTCATGTGTGTATATATATGCCTGTCTGTCCATCTGTGTGTCTATGTATGTATGTATGTATCTATCTATCTATCTATATCAATGCAGAAGATGAAGAAGTATTTGAGGAGAATTGCCTTACTCCTGGAGAAGCAGGGATGATCTCTTTATTGCTTCCTCTTCTCCCATATCCAGTAAGGGTAAGGCATGTCCCTACTTATAATACTTGAAATTTTCCAACCCTGCAAGTTGATAAAAGAGGCATGAACTCTGTTAAATACAAAAGGTCAAGATTTTTAAGCCCAGAAGAGCAGAGCTTCTAAGTTGAGGTGATATATGAAAAAGGAAACTATTAGAAAATGATCTCTTCAAATGATTTCCAGACACTAGTTACTAGTCATTTCACACTTTAATTTAGTAAGCAGGAGGTAGCAAACAGGAATAATAATGGTCAACTCTTGCTGTCATTACTATTTAATCGATGTTATTGTAAGCATTTTACATAAATTTTCTTATTAAATCCTAACAATCACCCAAGAACAGACCTCATTCACATTTTAAGAAGGTAATATTTAGAAACTTAAATAACTTGCCCAAGGTCACATAGTTAAGTGTCCAGCTAGGACTCCAACTCAGGAGGTCAGACTCCAAAAATCATACTTTTAGTAAAATTTTGTGTATAATTTAAAGAGGAGGAATATAAGAGATATCTTAAAATAAATTATAAAGATCTCAGGCTTCACATGTCCCAAAAATGTAATTAAGGACTCTAGTAAAACTGACTGAAGCACACACCTTATGGACACTGAGAAGTTATCACTAAGTGATAAGGACTTACATGAAAGTTCTAAATTTATGAGTGAAAATCTTGAAGGCTTTGAGAAATTAGGGTGACATTGTTTATATACTATTAATCATCTTGGTAACTTCTTACTAATTGGACAGATAGAAGAGCATGGAAAAGACTAGACTAGCATGTCCTCAGCTTCCTAAGAAATAAGTACTATCAGCATGTGTGTGTAATACCATGCTTTTGGTAGTTTAGTTCATCTTCTCACAATTTGGTCTGTAATTATTGGTAAGCAAGTGAAAGAGGGATGGAGTAAAAAAGTGGGAGAAGCCCATAAAAACACTACCACTTGCAGAGCTCCCCTAGAGTCTGTCATTAAGCAATATTGAGGAGAAGAATTTTATTGTACTTCAGAAAAATGTCTTTTAAGGCAATGAGTTAATTTCTGACTATCAGGAGATCCTAGATCCCTTCATATAGTGAGAGATACCTATAAAGTGATGAATGAAAAAGTAAAGAGGAAGTGGGGAGTCTCGGGTGAATCTCAGATAAATGGTTAACTTTCAAAGCTTCACAGCAATGAGTTTTATTGCAGGTCACACTTATTAGGCAAAATTAATTTGGGGGCTCAGACTATAAATCAGCAGATGAACCCCATGTGCTAAAGGAGGCCAAAATTCCCAGGTAAGAAAGTCACCTATAGCAATAGTTCTCAATGGGGGGGGGTGTCTATTTTGTCACTGGGAGATATTTGGCGGTATCTGGGGACGTTTTTGGATGTTACAATGAAGGAGTTGCTACAGTATCTATTAGAAAGTGGCCATAGATGCTTCAAATATCCTACAATACATAGGACATCCCCTGACAATAAAAATGAGCTGGTCCAAATGCCAATAGGTCAAAGTTGATAAACACTGACTTATCCATAAAGACTTATTTGGAACATTTCGTCCACGAAGCCTTAAAGTCAGGAAGCAAAAATCTATTGAGAAGGGACAGGATCTATGGGGATGGTGAAGGCTTATGCCTCTGTATTTTTATGACTGTACAAAGATGATTATTCAGAATTGAGAAAGGAGTTTTGATTATTGGGAATCCTGGATAAGTTAATTGAACACTGGGTTTTTTTTTAATGAGCTTGAGTACCAAAAATAATAAAAGTTCTGAATCTTGTATCAATCAGTTTAGGCAAATAAAAGATAGACTGTAAGTATATAGATATACCATGTAAATTATTCAAAATTATACTGTAAAACAATGTTTATGTAGTTTTCTTGAAAAAAAATATTTTCAATACTAATGATGAATAAGGTATAAGACTGGAACAGAGATATCCTTTTTAAATATTATTTCTCTCCATGTTTTGCAATAAAGCTTTAAATATAAAAATCTCAATGAATTGCATTGCTGCAAGGCATTCTTGCTTCTAGCTCACAAAACCACAATAGGATATAACAATTATGGTTTTCCACATAGGCCTGTAAAAGAATAATCACATGATTTCTCCAAAATTAAAGACTATTACTAAAAATGTCTCTAACTTTTTTCATAAGAAAAATAATTTCACTGTTTATTTGGTGAAAGCACTCAGCACCAGGCTTTTAACTGAGTGATAATCACAGCAAAGCTTCTAATTCTGATTTATACAGTTGATTTCCTAGTCAAATGTCAAATGTCTTTTTTTCCCCAAGACTTATATGTCAAGAAACATTATTAAGCATGTTTTAGTAAGTGTGCAACAGCTACTACTGTTTGTAGTAGAATGCATCTGAAGGTAGAAAGGCTCTAGATTAGGCATTCTGAATCTGGGGTCTGAGAATGGAGTTTTGGGGTCTTTAAATCCTCTAAAATTGAATGTCAGATTCTGTGTTTGAGTGTACTTTTTTCCCTAGGTGGAAATAGTTTATAGTTTTTATAGGATTGTGAGAGGGTCTATGGGCTAGATACTTAACACTAATACCTTGGAGGAAGGTTAGAAAGGGCTTAGATCAGTCAGAAAGTCTGGTTCTCGCTTTTCCATCCGGAAACATAAAATTAAAATAGTCATATTCCCTACTGGAACAGAGAATAAGAAAGTGAAAATTTCTTGTTACTGTAGGTTCATAAGGAATTTCCATCTTTTCAAAAAACTCATATTTTCATAATACTCTGGATTTTTTAAAAACCCAAATCATCAAAATAGTACAATCTTTAAATACCTCTACACTGCTTCCAAAGATCTGAGAATACACATACACACACACACCCTGAACTTAATGAGTCCAATTTTAAAAATGAAAATATTACAAAACAACATTTTTAGGTACAAACTGTGACATCTAAACACCGCAGCTCTAATCACTTACTATTAACCTGTTGTTAGTCCCTATCTCTGCAGCAAATTCATAGAAAGTTAATAAAAAATATATTGATGTTATAATACTCTTTTGATTTTTATTTAAGAATGTCCAATTTATTTTGTTTAAGGCATTCCCAGAGCAATCTGTTTGGATTTGTATTATGTTAATTATGCCATTCTGTATTTCCTTATAATTAATGGCAAACATGTCTCTTTATTCCATATGAGGTTACCTTCCTGAAATCAAGTATATTTTCTTATTCATGTTTTTTTTTCTCCTTTGTTAGAGTAGCTTTCAAAATGAAAGAGCTTCGAAAATGCTAGAATTTGTATATTCTAATAGCACTTCAGATTTGGTCAAAGTCATTCTTGAAAAACAACATAAACCAAAAAGAAATCACTTTGTCAGATAACAAAAAGGATCTATTCTGTTAAAGGTCCAAATCTGTAATCCAGATGGAAGGATAAATCTGATCCTCCAATACCCTGAATACAAATACAAAGTAAGGTAGTGTTTCCAATGAAGGTCTTCCATCACGAGCTTACTTAGAGTTTGGCTCAAACATGAAGACACATGTGGGAAAAAGGAATATTTTGACAAGTATCTGATTAATAATCACATAAATAGCTTTGTTACTTGGAAAACTTATACTTCATGCTATCCAGACAGGTATACTTGGAAAAGTGATAAATCCTATTCCATTCTTCTCTTTTCTTGCTTTCTCTCTTTTCACAGGAAAACTGTATGGGCAGCAAATACAAGCACCAAAATATCCAGATATTGCAGACCACCAATTAAAGACACTCATTTAGCCAATTTTGCTTCTTCTTCTTCTTCTTTTTTTTTTTTTTAAGATTTTATTTATTTATTTGACAGAGAGAGAGATCACAAGTAGGCAGAGAGGCAGGCAGAGAGAGAGGGGAAAGCAGGCTCCCCAGTGAGCAGAAAGCCTGATGCAGGGCTCAATCCCAGGACCCCAAGATCATGACCGGAGCCAAAAACAGAGGCTTAACCCACTGAGACACCCAGGCACCCCACCAATTTTGTTTCTAAAAGACATACATTTTAATTGTAACTCATAATATCGAAATTTTATAGGCCTAAAGCCAAATTGATGTAAAATTTCTTTCCCATGTGCAAAACCTTACTGGGGTAAAAAGTTCACTGTTCAAAAGGTCAGTGTACCAACTGCAGATTTATAGAACATCTTGAACTTGGCTAGGGACAACTAAATAAAAAAATAATTTATATAATTATTTGATAACTATTCCATAGCCTTCCCAGGCAGTGCAACTTATTAGCAGGTACTACATTACCCTAGCCAGCTGTCAATACCTGCTGTCACCACTGCACATGCAAAATATACACAGAAATACAAACAATATATCCCCTGATATCCTTTACTGTGATATTTTAAAGTTAGGTGGTGTAAACCTTATCTTCATTCTGATTCATTATTATACAATGAAGATATACAAGATGCATACTTTTTTAAAGTTGACTTTTCTAATCATTGTTATTACTGATGAAAGCTGGCAAAAGTTACTTTATGATTTGGTCATTGATATCCAAGTAAAAACCATTGATAAGTTTTCTACAAGTTAAATTATGGGGAAAATTTCCATGAAGTTGCATTTATTTTCACAATGTTGTTTCCTCTTTTTACTTATACCCCTTTCTTTTTTTTTTTTAAATTTTTATTTCTTTTCAGCATAACAGTATTCATTGTTTTTTCACCACACCCAGTGCTCCATGCAATCCGTGCCCTCCCTAATACCCACCACCTGGTTCCCCCAACCTCCCACCCCCCCCCTTCAAAACCCTCAGGTTGTTTTTCAGAGCCCATAGTCTCTCATGGTTCACCTCCCCTTCCAATTTCCCTCAACTCCCTTCTCCTCTCCATCTACCCTTGTCCTCCATATTATTTGTTTTGCTCCACAAATAAGTGAAACCATATGATACTTGATTCTCTCTGCTTGACTTATTTCACTCAGCATAATCTCTTCCAGTCCCATCCATGTTGCTACAAAAGTTGGGTATTCATCCTTTCTGATGGAGGCATAATACTCCATAGTGTATATGGACCACATGTTCCTTATCCATTCATCCGTTGAAGGGCATCTTGGTTCCTTCCACAGTTTGGCGACCGTGACCATTGCTGCTATAAACATTGGGGTACAGATGGCCCTTCTTTTCACTACATCTGTATCTTTGGGGTAAATACCCAGTAGTGCAATTGCAGGATCATAGGGAAAGGAAACAGTCAACAAAACAAAGAGGCAACCCATGGAATGGGAGAAGATATTTGCAAATGACACTACAGACAAAAGGTTGATACACCCCTTTCTTTGATTGCTATGCTATTTATAAGGCCACAGGCCAACTCTTTTCACCTTTGTCTTTTGTAAACTTCCATACCAAGTATCTATTGGATAGATATACTAGGAAACAATTAAATTTAAAACTGATGAATTCTTTGCCCCTCTAGCAAGTTAAGGTACAAAAAAAAAAAAAAAAAAAAATTCAGGATCTTAAATACCCAGAGTTTATTTCTGTAAAATTGACTCATATATCGTTAAAGCTGTTTATTTTCCCCAAGCTATTTTCATCTTAGATCTCCCATGAGGTGTTTCTCTTCCAGTTTCCTTTTCAAATGGCACATGTACAACCTTTCTAAATTCCTTACTCGACAGTTCAAGCAAATATTATGTTTATTCCTACTCAATTGATCAAATTTCCTCCAACCATACCCTTAAATTCATGTCTACCATAAGAACAGATTTGAAAGTGTTATTCCTGGAAGTGGTAGCTTCATATCAAAGTCAATTTCTTTATACAAATTCTGGCTCAGGGGAGTTTCCTCCTGTGTAACTGGTCACCCACACAGCAATGAAGTTCAACAATAATACTTGAACAGAATGAATTTGAGGGAACAATCTTCTTAACAAATAATCCATTCTACTTCCAAGGTCAAGTTTTTTCAGTGTCAGACCTTTTCTCTGAGGGACTTTATTATATCAGACAGTTTCCAATAGGAGCAAAAATAGTCTTTTAAGTATTTTGAGCTCTATCTCATTTCCCCTCCAATAATCAGATATTAGAGATTTATGTAATCTAGAAGAAATTTGAAACTATGGTTTCCTTTTTGTTGCTTTGTCTCTTGTTCTTGAAAAATAGACTCTCAAATGACAATTTACTTCCTTCTAGGTAAAAAAAAATAATAAGCAAAGAGTATATTCTGATCCTTCCTTACACATTGGGGTTTCAGGTTCTGAAATACAGTGTTTGAAATGAGAAAGTTTTTAAAATCCTTTCTTTCATTTTGGTCAGGTAAAAATGTCATCTTACATTAAATGATTGGCTTGATTTATTCTCTAGACATAACTGCATGGATTTAGCTTTTCTTTCCAGCCAAGGAACATGGATGGATTTAATATCTCCTATACATAAACCAACTTAAAATTTTTTCTTTTACTTCTTTAAAAAAAAAAACTCTTAGATAAATAAAAAACCCATATTTCTTGAGACCAAGATATTTAAATAATTTGGCAGTCTCAAACTATATATTTATATATTTGCAATAAAGCTTTTAAATATAGGTTAATTGCAATTGCCTAATTGTAAAGTCCATAATCATGTTGCAGATGGAACTCTGTGGCCTGAACTAATATAGAAAGAGTACATGGATTAAAAAAACTAAATATATATCAGCACCTTCAGGCACTGGGCTTGGAGATGTTGATGGGTTGAGGTGTTCTGAGTCATGGAAGAGATGAGATAAATAATAATGTTAAATATATTAGTACTTCTGGAAATACTAAATCCGAGAATCATATTAATGCTACAAAGATGTTAAATTATGTTATACACACCTGGATAAAATTTTGTATATTTTGTTCAAATAATAATGCTTATGTCATGAGATAACAAGGTAATGGTGTTATACTTGATGCTAAGTACAAGATACTTCTTGACATCATTTAACATTAAAAATTCTTTTGAATACAAAGCTGGGTTTATAAGTTTTGCAGCATATGCCAATTTATACAGCATTTGTGTAAGTTGATTTTTTTTGTATTAGCAGGAAAATACTTTTCTTTGTTTTATTCATAAGGTTGTTTGTTTTCAACACATAATTTCCATTTTCTGATATGGGGTCAGATTTCTGTTGTCACCTGTTCTGGAGTTGTCCTTATGTTGTTTTACCATGGAAGTTTCTTTACATTATTTAATTATACATGTGAATTATTTTACCTCAAAATACCTTTATATTATTTAGTTTGCTAAAATATTGCACATACTCACATGTTTACAGAACTCCAATATCTAGGTATTCAATAATGTCTATAAATTTATTAGGTATTATTTCACTTGTATTACTATTACTATTGTAATGCAGTGGTACCCTGTTAAGGAATGATAGCATCCATATTGTTATATTTCTACACGGTTGTATTGATTTTTAGTAGAATTTCCATAAAAGTAAAGTTCCATTGGAAGTTTTGTAAATTGTGATATGAGGAGGCTAGGTATCCCCTTCCACAGAAAACAAGCGAAAACAGTAAAAACCGTCCTCTCAAATTATAATGATTTCAGACTACTAAAATTCAACCAAACATAGACATTAAGTTGAGAAACAATTATTCTTCAAAACTCCAACAATATCAGGTGAGATTGGTGACAAATCTGCAGCCTTCTTGTTGGGCTCCCTCAACAGCTTGATCAGAGATAGCTCTAGTTTTATCTGTGGATGAGAGCAAACCCCAGCAACTATAGAAAACACAGTTGAAGGCTGAGGGACAATAAATACTAGCAAAAGCATGTTTTTATTAGTTGCTGTTGTTTTGGTGAAAAGTAGCCAACTCAGTTATAAATATTAGGAAAACTTAGTTTCCCAATCCTAAAGTTATAGGCTAAGTGTATAGTAAGAGGAAGCGTGATCAGAACTTAACAGGGAGATTCTAGAAATGACACAGAAATAGAAATGTTTGTATGAGTTATCCAAATATTTCTGGATAATTTCTATATCCAAATATCACTTTGCAAGTGTGAAGAAATCTGAGAGAACCCTGAAAAAAATAGAAGCTTAATGAGATATGAGAAATGGCTTTGACTTTGAAGGTATTTTTCTAGTCATACATAGCTTGGTTTCTTAAAGGTAGAGGGATTATAGTCTTGAGGTTTCTGAGCACAACATCTACTTGAATCATTGGCTGATAAATTATGAAGATATCAGTGTAAGTCCTCTTGCTCCTCTCCAAAAAAAAAAAAAAAAAAAAAAAAAAAAGAAAGAAAGAAATATGCTGAGCAGAGATAAGTAGAGTGGTACACCATGAGAAAGTCTCGTTCTATCATTTAATTTCTGACAAGACAATAAAGCAAAGAGCAAGAATACTCAGACAAATGGAACAGAATCCAGAGTTCCTATAATGTACCATCAGAAACATCCAGGTTTAGGCAAAATTCCTGGATATACGGAGGAAAGTGTGATACTTTTTCAGGGGAAAACAATAACAACAAAAAACAACATTGAAACAACCTAAAATGGTCTCATCTTGCATATGTTGCAATTATTTAATGAACATTTCAAGGCTACTAATGAGTAAGTCAAATAATTAAAGAAAATATGTTCAAACATATAAAGAAAAATATGATGATGAGATTACAAATAGGGACTCTCAAATTGAAATAGAAAGTATAAAAAAGACAAAGTAGAAATTTCAGAGATAAAAGTTACAATAAATGAAATGAAAATTCAATGGATGAACTCATCCACAGATTTGAGATGGAAGGTGAAAATATATTAACTAATGACAAAAATTACCCATTCCAAATAACAGAGAGAACAAAGATTGAAAAAAAATAAATAGTGCCTCAAAAATCTTTGGAACAATATCAGGTATTTCAGCATATGTGAAATGAGTGTCTCAGAAGGAGAGGAAAGATAGAAAGGAGAAGAAAATCAAGAAATGGCCAAAAATTATCACTCTTTTTAATGAAAAACTTAAACTCACAGACCCACACTCAGACTTATAACAGTCAAACTGCTCAAAATCAAAGACAATGAGAAAGTCCTCCAAGCTGTAAGAATAACATGACTGATATGATACAAGGAAAAATGACTACATAAATGTCTGACTTCTCAACAGAAATAACAGAGGCATTGATAGGCACTGGAAAGAAATATTCAGTGCACTGATTGTTAAAGAAGAAATAAAACTTATCTTTCTTGGGAGATAAAATACATACAAAATGTATGTAGAAGATCATAATGAATCTACAAAAAAAGTTTATTAGAACAAATAAACAAGTTTAGGAAGGTTGCAGGATACAAGATCAATACTCCTAAATCAAATGCACTTCCGCATATTAGCAAAATAAATTTGACAATGAACTTTAGAAATTCCATTCAAAATAATACTGAAAGAGAATAAAATATTTAGGAATATATTTAATGAAAGTAGAGATAGACCCATACACTGAGAAGTATAACACATTGATGATAGACTATAAATAAGACAAATAAATGGATATACCATATTTATGATCTGGAAGACCCAAAATACTAAAAAGTACATTTTTCCCAAATTGATCCATAGATTTAATGCAAACTCTATCAAATTCCAGTAACTTTTTTTTTTCTTGGTAGAAATTTACAAGCTGAGCTTAAAATTTATAAAGACATGTAGGGGCGCCTGGGTGGCTCAGTGGGTTAAAGCCTCTGCCTTCAGCTCAGGTCATGATCCCAGGGTCCTCGGATCGAGCCCCGCATCGGGCTCTCTGCTCCGTGGAGAGCCTGCTTTCTCCTCTCTCTCTGCCTGCCTCTCTGCTTACTTGTGATCTCTGTCTGCCAAATAAATAAATAAAATCTTTAAAAAAATTATAAAGACATGTAAAGAATTTAAAATAACCAATTTGGCAAAAGGAAAAAAAAAATATCGCTGGAGGACATATATTCCCTGAGTTCCCAGTTTCTTATATGAGCTAAAGTAGTCAAAAGAAATTAGTACTGGCGTAAGAATAGACATATAGTTTAATGGAATGGAATGAGAAGTCCAAAAATGGACCTCACACATATGGAGAGTTGGTTTTGAACAAAAGTGCTATGGTAATTAAGTGAGGAAAGAATATTCTTTTCAATAAATGGTACAAAAATATTGGTATATCTACTTGTAAACAAAAATGAATATCAATCTCTCCCTCACACCATGCAAGTAATCAAGTTAAAATAAATTATTAATTTAAATATAAGAACTAGAACTATGAAATTTCTAGAAGGAACTACAGGAGAAAATAACTTTCATGACCTTGCAATAGGCAAAGATTTCTTATGTATGACCCAAAAAATTACACAGAAAAAAAGAAGAATGACTAAAATTAAATCTTTACTTATCAAAAGATATCCCTAAATATAAAAAGGTAAGGAGCAGACTGAAAGAAAATAGTTGCAAAACCTGTATCTTATGTAACCAAAGTATTTAAAGAACACTTGAAACCCCAAAAAAAGAATTCAAAAATTTCCATTAAAATGGAAAAACGTTTTAATTGACAGCCCCATCCTGCAAAAGATGATTGACTGGCAAGAAACATGAAAAAATATTCAACATAATTAATCATTAGGGAAACACAAATTACAATCACAGTGAGATATCACCCTAGAGTTCATCGAAAGAAAGAAGAAAGTAGACTGGCATAGTAGTCTGTCAGTAAGAATGTTGAGAAACTAGAACATGAATGATTCGCTGGTGGAAATATAAAATGACATAGCACTTGGAAAAACAATTTGCTAAACTTTTAATGTTAAATTTACACTTACCATGTATTCTAGCCACTCTTCTCTTCAAAGTCTATTCTACAGAAATGAAAATATATGTCCACTAAGTTTTTTTACACAAAATTAATAGCAGTATTATCCATAGTAACAAAACATCTAGGAAAAAAACAAACATCCATAAGCAATATGTGATATTTTAACATAACGCAGTACTATTCAGCAAAAAAAAGAAGGGACTACTAATGCATGTGATAACATAGATCAATCTGAAAAAAAAATGCTTGCTACATGAAAGAAGCCAGATACAAAAGACTACATATTATATGATTTATATGAATTTTCTAGGTAAAGCAAAATTATAGAGAGAGAATCCAATACATGGTTCTAGAATTAGGTGTGGGAGTAGAGATTTACTGGGAAGGACACAAGCAGGTGCCCAAGATTATAACAATACTCTGGGGCACCTGGATGGCTCAGTGGGTTAAAGCCTCTGCCTTTGGCTCAGGTCATGATCCTGGGGTCCTGGGATCCAGCCCCTCATCAGGCTCTCTGCTCAGCAGGGAACTTGCTTCCCCTCTCTCTCTGCCTGCCTCTCTACCTACTTGTGATCTCTATCTGTCAAATAAATAAATAACAATATTCTAAAACTGCACAACTGTGTACAACTACTGAAATCATTAAATTGTACTTATAAAATATGTTTTATATATTTTATGATATATAAATTAGGTTTTATGATATATAATTTTATGATATATAAATTATATCATTTTTATGATATATAAACTATACTTTAACAAAGCTGTTGAGATTTTCTATTTAAAAAAAGAGAAAAAGAAAAAAAATAAGGTTTGGGGTTCTGATTATTGCATCATATTAAAATTATTAATGTACATGCTGTTTAACATTTATTGATAATCTGCAATGTTCTAGGTTCCCTAGGGAGATAAAAAAAGTATGTGTCCTCAAATCATGATAATGACCAAGATAGAGAAAACTGATAACTAGAAGACATAAAATGAGATGAGATTAGTTAAAATCGAGATAGGAATTGCTATAAAAATAAATAATTAATTTTTTATTAATTTTAATTGAACATTCCAAAGAACACTTCAGAAAGAAGGTTGTGACTTTTAGATGTTGAAAAGCATTATAGGACTTAAAAATGCAGAGCTGATGTAGAAAAGACATTTATTGAGGAAGAAGCATAATGAGGAAAAGTATGTAGGCTCTAAACATACCACATATCACATCATGTTGCTATAAAAAAATAACAGGGTTGTCTGTCTAGTAAAGTAATAGTCTGGAATTTTCTTTTAAAAACAATCTTATTAAGAAGCATACATTGGCAGCCTATTTATTAAAATAAATGGGGGACATAAATTTATATTAAATTTACAGTGTCAAAAATTGAATTGCCCTGATCTTTATAACTTCCCTTGGGTTTCAAATATCTTTTTAAATCTCCCAACCAAGCACCTATAAATCATATTTTAGACCATATATAATCTTCTCTAAGAACTCATGATATAGGTGACATTTGCATAGGAAACTTATGATCATGTAAATAAGAGAAAACCAAGGAAATATAATTAAATAATGCAAAATTATAAGTAGGTGTACTTCTTTTTAGAAAATAAGTACATAGCTATATAGATTAGGAAAGCAACCTAAAAAGCATCTATTCATGTAGGGATATTACCTTTTAACAAAAAATTTATAGTGGGGTTTCCCTAAGGTATTACATTAATCATTGAGCTACCAATAAGCAATGAACATGAATTTACTTAATTTACAGAATACTGTTTACCTATACTTACTTAAGCTCAGAAATAAAAAAAAAAAAAATCTCGTTAGAGTAATGGAGAATGTACAATAGGTGCTTGAAAGATTGCCTCATGGAGTTACTGCTTCAGCCAAGTCTCTACATTTCTAGCTTTTATGGTCCACTCCATCATGCAGGTTCCAAATGTTTCACTTTGAAAGGCACTCGGAGGTGAAGTTCTGATCAGACATTTTTTAGATGACCTGCAAATGGCAATTCAGGTCTGATATTTTGTAAGTGTTGGTTTTAAAAGATGATTTATCTTTTTATAAACATGATCACTTTACTGATCAGAATCAACACTGTCATACAAGATAAATGTGTGAAGTGTGTAAAGAAGATATATTTTAAGTCTGAGAACTTACATTGACTGTATAGTTTCACAATTTAAAAGTAAGTTTGAATATTTGTTGCTTTTTGTATTTTTATATTATATATATTTTTATATTTATATTTTTTTATATTGTTTGTCTTCCAAACACAATGTAAACTTATAACATACATCCTTCTACCAGAGAAGACCCTTCAGCTTATAGAAGGCTAAAAGAAAATTTATTTGTAACTTACAGCAAATCTTTTTTTTAAATATCTTATTGTTTTAAATAAGATATTATTTAGACTGGTTGAAATAACTGAATAAAATGGACTGAATAAAATGGAGTTTCAAGAAATTTCTAGATCTTCTGCTGCATAGCTATTGGCATCTATCGAGAAATAAAGATGCAGGTGAAAGTGAAAAATAATTTCAAAATATTACCATGATGAAAAATAAAAAGAATATGTAATAGTGTTAATTGTTATGAATCATATATAAGATGGGGTGATTTTAGCTGTACTTACTTCCTAGCTTTAATTTTTATCCCTTTGCTAATAATCATCATCGATTTACACTGAACAAACCCCATCATTTGCATACTACTGGGACAGTATTTTCCTACTCATCACTGTTAAATGCTTAGGAAAACCTACTAAAGTCTTACAGGGTAACATAAAATACAGCAATCATTTGTTTAAGTGAAAAGACAGTAGCAGGTTTTAACATGGGATCATCACTTTGGATAAAGTCAGGCAAGTATCAAGACAGAATATATAAAGTTAACTAAAATATCTCAGAATGATTTATATGGAAGCTAAGGAAAAGAACGTATAACTGAATTATTCCAAGTATGCTATATACCTAGTCAATGGTACTGCACAGCAGGTGTTTTCATTATGCTATATATATATATATATATATATATATATAAAATTATGCTATATATATAAGTTTGAATATATATGTTTGAATATATATACGTTTGAAGCATAATAATCAGGTAAAAACATTTGTAGCATTCCCAATGAATAGATATGGAATGTATATACTCATCTTTAAATAATTGTGAAATGAAGCTTATTTTTTGTATTCTGCATGTAAAACCATATTTTTAAAGCAAAATAATGGAAAATTGTTTGAGCATAGTCTTTTATGTGCCTACTATGATATACACTGACATAGGCTGTCAGTGGGATGTTCAAACAGAAAATACACATCTCTCTTCAGATTGGAATGCAAAAAATGTACTTTAAAAAATACATTTGCTTTATTACATGAAATCCTTTGCTATAGATAAAACTCATATTCCTAACTCTCCCAAAATTAAAATCAAACTTCAGAGGTCAAAATCCTTGTAGAATTCTATAAACCTGTGTCACACATTAGGCCTGAATCCTTACCTTAGAAGACAGAAAGTTTCCAGTGTGTAGGTAAAAGCTTGCAACTGGACAAATGTACGCTCATTTCTGCCCAGAAAGAACAGACTGAAATGTTATTGCTTATACTTACTTATCCATATCAAATAGAGGGGAACAAAAAAGGGGATAATATAAAACCATAATTAATCAAAATGTATCATATTTAGTTTGCAATGTGTTAGATTGCTTTTTTTCCTAACTTATCTTACTAATCATGGTTTACCAAGTGAATTCTGTAGTTTAATTGACAGTATTTTGGCACACACTTTCTGAGCTGGCTAGAATGGCTGAGGTAATAGCTGAGTAACATTCTGAAATAAAACTGTTATTACCATCTTGAAAACAGAAACTTTTTTTTTTTTTACTTATATAATAAGGCAGTTCCTCATACTGTGGTACCTAATATTCATACAATTTTGGAGACCTTCTTTAAGTAAAATAATACAAATTCACAAATATAAAATCAGGTACAAAAGTAAATCTTAACTGAAAATGGTCTTAACTTATTGTAGTCAAATATCTCACTGATGCCAATTTTACAGAAATGTATGCTAGAGCCCTTGAAAGAAACCAGAATGAAAGAGGGGCCCCCAGCTTGATCTTCCTTAGTTTTAGTACAAATCTTCCATTAATCTACAGCACATTTGAAATGCACTTCTAGGCCTAAAAAATGCATGGAGATGACAATTTGGATGTTATCCATCTGGTTGACAGAGAGGAAGTTGTGAGATTGGATGGGATGACAGGAAAAAGGAGAGGTTGTTCACAATTGAACAGGTCCTTTAACAGAGCACAGAAGAGTTGACCTGTAGAGAATTATTTAAGGAGTAGTGGATTTGAGCAGTACAGAAATGTGAGCATGGGAAACATGGCAGCAAGAAGATATTTGTACTTGCTGGGATAATTTTTAAATAACATAAATGAACAAGGCAAGACCTTAGACTAACTTAATCCCAAAGTTCCAAACAAAATTCCTTATACTTCTGGGTTTGCTACTGAGAACTTTTCTGGATGGTAAAGACCAATAGGGGCCCATCTTTGCATCTTTAATGTATAGTGTCCTCAAATCCTGACCAATGTTAACATAATGACTCAGTTGCTAGAAGTATGTTTTGCCCTGACTGTGTTGAGTTTCATAGACCAATAGTTCTGAGAACATAGCAATCAATAATCTTTTACTCTCTTGCTCATAAAAGTTATTAGATTGCTGGAATTTAACAGTGGTTCTTCATTCTCTAACACATGCCATATTATCTATTAGAAAGTAAACATCTTGTCACTTAGGAAGAAAACCTGCTGTGATTTTATGTGGCTCAGAGAATATTCCCTATATACATTGTCCATTTAGCCACTTTGCCAATACATGAATTCATCAGGGTTATTCAGATAAGAAAAAGGTAGTGTATAGTTCATTCCACACATTCTTTTCTATTATTTTTTCCTTCCTATTACAGTGGTAGCCCAGAATCTATTCTTTGATTATTTATGCAGTCTTGTCTTAAAAATTATATCTCAGGATTATTTTTTACATGTACCTAGTACTGGCTTACATAAATTATGGAAAACTAGATTAAACATTTCTACTACAAAAAGCATGATGAGAATAAAAATGTCATGTCAATAATAAAAACAGATTTAACTTACTGATCACTTATTACTATTTACTCCAACTTTAACAGATAAAGAAACTACACATTTGTGAGATTGAATAACTTACTCAAACTTATACAATTAAAAATATAAAATCCCAACAAATATCATGCTCAATATATGTTAGACATTTATCTAAATGATTTATATAGTAATATAATTATTATAATAATTTTAGAAAGTAAGTAGCAATATTATTTATTTCTCTTTCTTAGGTGAAGAAACTGAAACAAAATGATGTTAAGTAACTTCACCAAGGTCACATAGCAACTAAATGACAGACTCAGGTGTCATACCTAGCTGATTTGGCCATAGAGTCCATCCTTATAATCACTATACTTAAAATTCACTTACTGAGAACATTGTAACATTAATTGATCTCAAAATGTTCAGTAATTAGTCATTCTAAGAGAAATAGCAAAAGAAAAATGATAAGAGTGCAGTTCTTTTCTCAACAGACAACAAGCTGCAACTGTGCTCTTGTAACTTACATTGAGGGTGATAAACCTAAGTCTGATTCTAGACCCAAATCAGGGTAAAAGGAAGGTCTAATTCTAAGAAATATGAGGAAATATTATATTTTATGGAAGTGTCAGGTACAATGTAAAATATCTGAAATATTTGTTTAATATTCTGAATACTTTACAAAAATAATTCACATAATTATAAACTAAAAAAGAAGTGGCTATCTTAATATGTAAAGGATAAGCATTTGAAAAAGTCAACCTTGATAGGTGACAAAAACAGTTCTGTAGAGACATAAGAAACTCCCTTAATCTAATTAAGGGCATCAGGGATGCCTGGGTGGCTCAGTGGGTTAAGCATCTGCCTTCAGGTCAGGTCATGATCTCAGGGTCCTGCTTCTGGCTCCTGCTCAGCAGGTAGTCTGCTTCTCCCTCTTCCTACCACTTTCCCTACTTGTGTTCTCTCTCTCTAATAAATAAATAAAATCTTTTTAAAATAATCTATAAAGGGCATCTATAGTATTTATAACTCAAATAATATTTATAGCAAAAGAGTGAATACATTGCCCCTAAGATTAAAAAAAACAAAACAAAACACTAACATATCAACTCTCACCATTTCCATTCAATAATGATTTCCATTCAAATCCTCCTCATTATGAAAATATGATTATCTACATAGGAAATCCTTAAAAATCAACAAAATAGTAAACCAATAAATAGTTTTAACAAATTCTCAGAATAAAATATGACTATATAAAAAACAACTCTTTTTATGAGTGATCAACTATCAAAATTTAAATTATAAAATATTATCAAAATGCCATCTGCAATAACATAAAAATATGAAATACACAATATTTGACAAACATGTACATGACATGCATAGCAAAAACAAAACAAAACAAAGAAACATTGTTCAGATGTTCAGAGAAATTAACAAGATGCAAATAAATGTAGAATTATATTATGCTCATAGATGTGAAAGATCAATATTAAGATATTTTCCCCAAATTGATCTTCAAGTTCAACACAATCCCGACCAATATCCCAAAAAGGTTTTTTTCTCCTTGAGAACTTTGAAGGCTAATTCTAAAATTTATATAGAAATGCAAATAAACAAAATGACCAAAATAAATTTGAAAAAAAAAATTGAGGGAACTTACACTATCATATATTCACATTTACTATAATGCTACTCTAATCAAGACTGTGGGATTGGTATAAAGATAGACAAACAGATCATATGAAACAGAGAGACCAGAAATAAACCCACATATATATGGTCAATTCAACTCTCAAAAAGTTGTCAAGCCTGTCACTAAGGAAATTATCTTTGAAAAAAATGGCACTAATATAACTGAATAACTCTACAAAAATGGGAATGTCATCCATTAACTATCACCAGATTAAAAAACAACTTGAAATGGAACATATGCTCAATATAAGTGTAAAATTATAAAACCTTGCAAGGAAAATGTGGACAAAACATCTTAGTAAAACTGAGCATGACAAAGATCTTTTAGGTAGGACAAAAATACCGCAAGAAGAAAAATGGTAAATGCATGTCACTAAAATTTAAAATGTTTGCTCTACAAAATTAAAAGAAAAATAAATGAAAGAAAATATTTATAAAATATCATACAAATTATTGACTTTAGAATATACACAGAATATATAATATACATATATATAGTTTAAACCTTTTTTAAAAAATTAAAAAAGTAAAAAACAGACAAAGGATTTGAATGATTACTTCCCCAAAGGAGCTGTAAGAATGACAAGCCTTTGGGGTGCCTGGATGGCTCAGTGGGTTAAAGCCTCTGCCTTCGGCTCAGGTTCATGAGCCCAGGGTCCTGGGATTGAGCTCCACATTTGGCTCTCTTCTCAGGGGGGGCCTGCTTCCTCCTCTCTCTGTCTGCCTCTCTGCCTGCTGGTGTTCTCTATCTGTCAAGCAAATAAATAAAATCTTAAAAAAAAAAAAAAAAAAAAAGAATGACCAGCCTTTGAAATTGTGCTTAACATCACTGATCATTAGAGAAATTTAAGATAGAATAAAGTACAGAGTACCAAACATTAAGTAGAATGGTAAAATTAAAACAACTGTTCATACCAAGTGTTGCCAAGGATATGAAAGAACTCAAATTAATACACTGCTAGTGAGAATGAAAAATGTCATGAGTACTTTGTAAAATAATTTAGTAGTTTTCAAAAATTAAACTCATACTTGTCCATACACAGACATTTCATTTCTATGCATTTATCTAAGAGAACTGAAAACCTATGCTCATACAAAGACTTGCACACAAATGTTCATGGTAGCTTTAACTAGATTAGTTAAAAACTGGAAACAACCCTACTGGTCATCAACAGGTAAATGAGTAAACAAATTGTGATATACTCATTTAATGGAATTCTACTCAGCAATAAAAAGGAATTACTTAACAGCAACAATATGGATAAATTTTTAAAAAATTTTACTAAGTAAAAGATACCAAACAAAAATAACACATTTGGAATGGATTCAACTTATACAAAATTCTAGAAAATGCAAACCAAGCTACAGTGATAGAAATTAGAACAATGTCTGCCTAAGGACAAAGGAATTGGGGAAGGAGGAATGGACAACAAAGAGATATGAGGAAACTTGTGGGTGATCTGTATATTCATTGGCTTGATTGTGGGGATGGTTTGTTGGGTGTGGGCATATATGTAAAAATAAAACACTGCATATGCAAAATATGTTTAATGTACAGCAACAATGATATAATAAAACTGTGAAGCAGAGAATGGATGGGGAGGACAAAGAGGATAAAGAGGATGATGAGGAGCTGTCATAGCCTCAACAATTGTGGAATCACTGGCTGGCTCTATCCAGTTAAAAAAGAAACAACTTTGTCCATATAGGCTTTTTGACATAGATAGGCTAAGACTCATTCACAAACCACACTAGCTAAAGTTACCAAAATGCTCCTAAAATGTCCACCAGGCTGAAATATTAATTTACGTACAAGGCACGGTCAGTTGCAAATGACTGATTAAATATTAACGGTAATGTGGGTGTGGTTTGGGACCAGGGTAGGGCTAGAAACTAAAATATGTATGCTATGTGGTTTTATAAGGCATGACTATCTGTATCTTTATATTTCATCCTACAAAAAATTCTTTAAATTAAAATAATTATAATTGCCATTGTTAATATCTGGGGGACAAGAAGAAATATAACAGTTAAAATAAATGTCTTGACCAGTATTCTCTAACTTTGGCTTTTATCTTCTGATTCTTTGTTTCATCATAAAATTCTGTGTATATGCATTAGGAATACAAACATCAAGGTAGTGTTGTACATGTAGTGTACATGTACATGTTGTACATGTAGTGATGTAATGTACATGTAGTGATGTAGTGATGTACATCTACACTACATGTACATCACTACATTTGTGTAATGACCATACAATTGTAGTCATAGTAAATAAAGAATGTAGTCATAGTAAATAGTAATAGTAAATTTGTAGTCATAGTAAATTGTAGTCATAGTAAATAAAGAATGGGTAAATGAGGAAATAAGAAAAGAATATTACCTATTACTTCCTAGAGAAAGTGAGTATTGAACCAAATCTTGAGGGAATAAACTAGGATAGATGTGTTAATAGAAGTCGTAGAGTCTGGATCACTAAAGATCATTAAATAGAATTTAATTGAGTATGTGAGGAACAGAAATCATTTCATTAGTGTGAGAATCCTGTGAAAAAGTCCTGGGAGGAGGAGGAAAGTTTCTGGAGAGGTGCTTAGTAAGAAGCCTGGCCAAATTAAAGGGAATAACTAAGTGGGGACAGTCAAGCATCACCTCAGAGACACGTCTAAAGGAAACAGAAGTGGAGGCCCAGAGAGAACATGCATTACCCTTTAAAAAGAGTTAGGAGTTAATGCCTAGATTATTGAAGCTAGACTCTACATGTCATATTTTGTAGTAATTGTTGTTATAATAGTGGATAATTTTGTTATCCCCCCAGGTCTCAACTTCTTTAAGGTAAAATGGAGTAGTAACAATATTTGGTTTTAAGAATTAAAGTTGTGGGGTGACTGGGTGGCATAGTCAATTAAGCGGCCAACTCTTGATTTTCACCCAAGTCATGATCTCAGGGTCCTGGGATCAAGCCCCACAACAAGCTCCACAGCCAGTGTGGAGTCTACTTAAGATTCTCTCTCACCCTCTACCTCTACCCCTCCACCTGCTCATTTTCCCTCTCTCTAAAATAAATAAACAAAATATTTAAAAAAAAAAGCTGTCCTTACACTCAGTGCTTATAAAGCAGTGACAAGAGCAATAGTGAGGATCATATAATGGCTTACATTAACAAATAGGAAATAAAATGGATTTCTGCAATACCTGGTAAAAAAGATTACACACAATAAGTTGTCATTAAATTGTTTGACACATCAATACTGTATTTGATCTTTCTTTTAGTTAAGGTGCTTATATAGTAAATAGTGGCTTCTCTAAAATTATTTCATTTATCAGTTCCTTTTAGCTCTAAAGGGGTTATTGGCACCTATCATTGTATGGAAGCATGTATTATTGCTGCCAGACTGGTTTCAAAGCAAAATATAATTTTTCACTAAAGGCTCTATAATTTAATATTATCTAAGGTATAAAAGCTAGTTGTGCATGGCAGTGACTTTAAAGGTATTTTATAATTTAATTGGCCTTTCCTTCTCTCTCTCTCTCTCTTTTTTTTTTAATTCATTGCAGATTAAAGTAGGCATTATGGTTTTGATGGAACAAAAGAGTTATCTTCAAAACATGTCACAATGGCCTGGGAAGCTGGTAATAAAAAGCTGCTAATAAGGACTTACTAATAAGGAGCTCAAAGGTACCTCAAAATAACCTTACCATGAGCTTTTCCATCCCCCAATCCAACATACAAACATCAAAGAGAAAGAACACAGAACAGAATTGCATATTGATTATTACCTTCTTTTTTGTTGTGGGGATATTTTGTTGTGCACAGTTTGAGAAGCTTAATATGTATAAAAGAAGGAACATTGCTTAAGAGTAATGAAATGTGAGTCCTATTATTAATAGAATGGTTCTATCCTACTTCACAGGCTGTGAGAACTGAAGTAATGCTTTCATTCTTGCCTGCCTTCCTTCCTTCCATCCTTTCTTCCTTCCTTCCTTCCTTCCTTCCTTCTCTCTTTTCCCCAACAGAAAACTGAATTGATAGAACTCATGATGTGAGAGTGCATTCCAACTAAAACCACATCTGCAATAGGGTTATTGATAAATCTTTTTAGATGAGGCCCAAATGTGAAACCACAACACTGAATTGACTAGTTGGTGGATATTAGTTATATTGTGGCCTAGTGACTATTTTCCTCCAATTTTCTTTAAAGAAAATCACACATGTATCCATTCTCAGTTGTGTATCTTGGGGGTGAACTTCCATCCATGACTTTTGACAAGATTTGATCAAGTTTACATGAACAAAATCTCTTAGAATCAAACCATCATATACTTCAATTTCTGTGACTAGAAAATCCTCATATGATCAATAATGGTTAATTAAAAATAACTTTTGCTTGAAATTTAGGGAAAGGATTTTTCCTTTTACTATTGGAAAAGACGTTAAGAGGTTTTGAGGTCTGGGGCTCAAGAATCATAGGAGTATAAGTCAACTTGGATGAATGCCAGGAAGAAAGTTCCCTTAACCAGTTTACCACCTTTCAAACTTTTGAGACCTTACAAGTGGAAGATTGTTGATATTTGACAAAATACTTACTGCATAAAAAAATAACTATCTTTAACCATTCACTTCCTTAAGAGTAAAAGAAAAACAGTTACCTGTGATTTTTAGATGCTAAATTGTAAGACCCATATTTTTCTTTGTATTGAAAGGCAACTATATCATCAATCTAATTATAGATATTACTGAAGTTTAACAATTCTATTGTGATTAGCAAACTTGTTTCTCTTAGGGTTTTCTGTTATTTTATTTTATTTTTTAATATTAACCCATTCTAAGAGCATCAGCCTAAAAGCATCTGTGAATGTGTTGTGAACATAAAGAGCTAGGTATATAGAATACAACAAATATGCTGTAAGTTAAGAAACCAGCTGTCATCTCTTTGTGCTCTTTTACATTTCAAATCTCAAGTCACTAAATTTGAATGCATGAGCACCATTAAAATATAAGTTGGTTATTTTAAAGCTAGTTTTTGGAGGAAATTGACAGTGAATTCAGGTAAATATATGTCACATAGTAATTGAATGTATTACTACTAAACTCTGAATACTACCTTGAAATGATGTGATCCTTAATATATGTTTCCTGTGGTTTATCAGAATCTAAGTACCTGTGGTAAAAATCAGAATCAAAAGTATAATAAATGAATTATAAAGCAATGCTTATTTACCCTACTTTTAAAATAAATTAGTGAATTACAACTCCAGAAATTACAAAGTACGTTGTATTGGAATAACTAGTCCAAAGATACTCACTATAAACTCTAGTAATAGGGGAACCATTTTACAAGGTATCAGAGAGCTATCCAAAGCAGGAAGAAACTTTAGGTTATCCAATACTTCACAATGTAAGTTAATTGGATGATATCTAAGTACACCTAGCTTTTCTCTGAAGATATTCCTCAGGTTATTAATGGAGAGGTGAGAAGTCAAGTGGAAGGATACAGTCCTATCACCTTGTCTCACAAGACAAAATTTTAGGTAACCAGAGTGTCTAGAAATTAGGGAGATAAATCTCAGAAATGATGAAATTCTGTAGGGCTTGTTCCCAGATGTATCCATAAACTCCTTTAAAACTGTGGCTTACCTCTAAGGTGAGCACCCATGTGGGACATTCCAAAGTGCCATGTGGTAAAAATAACTATATACATACACACATACAAAATCTGAAATACTGAAAGGCTAAGAACAGATTTCAGCTTTTGGCCAAAGGACCAGGGATAGCATTTGGCATTTGAGTCCTATCGAATTATAGGTGTTTACAAAAAACCTTGAATTTTCCAGAGATTGTCCTAGTAGAGTCTAAAACCAAATCTCTCAAAGTACAAAATGAATTACCATTAACTTAACTATCTGCTTAAATAAAAACAAACCATCATCAGTCCAGGAACTCTACAAAGTGTTATTATTTACAATGTCTAAAATACAATAGAAATGTATAAAATGTACTTATAAGAAAACATGACCAGCTGTTCTTGGAAAAAAAAAAAAAAAGGAACAGAGTAAGGGATAACCCAGATATAGAAATAGCAGGCAATGTCTTTAAAGAAAATATTACAGATTTATGTTTAAGGACTTAAATGAAAAATTGGTTAAATTAACTGACTATAAATGTAGAAAATGAACAGCAGACCACCCAATGGAAATTATGGATTGAAAATTACAAATCTGATACGAGAAATAAAATTACTGGATAGGCTTAAGAGCAGAAATAAGAGGGCAGAAAATGGGTTTTTAAGATAGATGAATAGAAACTATATAATGTCAAGAACTAGAGGAAAATGACTTAAAAATGAAGAGAAGCTCAGTGACTTGTGAAGCAATGGCAAATGTTTTAAGATATGTTGACTTCAACACAAGAAATACAGAAGTACGGGGGAGGAGCAAGACGCTGGAGTAGGAGGAGACCTAAATATCATTAGGTCCCAGGAGTTCAGCTAGATAGTTATCAAACCATTCTGAACACCTACACACTCAACAGGAGATCTAAGAGAAGAAGAGCAACAATTCTAGGAACAGAAAATCAGCCACTTTCTGGAAGGTAGGATGTGCACAGAAGTGACTCTGAGGTGAAATATAGGATGGTAGACTGGATCTTGGCAATTGGTAGAGTAGCAGAGCACAAAATTGGAACATTTGGAAGTAGGTTCCACTGAGGACATTGCTCTAGAGGCTAAGCAGGGGTAGGGGGGTGGGGGGTGAGCCCTCCCAGGGAGAGTGCGGTCTTAGAACCCTCAGGGTCACAAAAAGACCAAGAGTGCCTAAATGTGGCAGAGCTCCCAGGTATAGCAGTGGAAGCCAGCTGTAGAGATGGAGCTGAGAAGTGGCCTTTCAGCTCGTGGTTACATTAAACCATGATCCAAGGCACAGTTGGGTCACTGTTCTTCAAGCAGGGACCATACAAGTGGCAGATATGGGGAGACCCCCTCCTTCCTTCTCTGGGAGGGGCAGTGCAGGAGTGTGCTGCAAGAATCTGATGGGTTTGGAGACTCCAAATGGGCTGTGTGCCAGAGATAGAAACACTCAGTAGCATGCAGGGTGAGCATGGAGTGCAGCCGAAGACCAGGGAGACAGGAGTGATTGAATGTTTTTCTCTGAGGGCACACTAAGGAGTGGGGCCCCAAGCTCTTGAGTCCTCTGGGCTGGAGATTGGGATGCTGCCATCTTCATTCTCCTTCTTCAAAGCTGTATGGAAAACATTCAGGGAAAAAAAAGATACCAAGAGCAAACCCGAGCAGATTACTTAGCCTGGCCCCTGGCAAGGGTGGTGCAATTCTGCATTGGGAAAAGACATTTGAGAATCATGGTAATAGGTCTCTCCTCCAGAAGATTAGCAAGACCAGCCAAGACCAAGTTCACTAATCAATGAAAACTGTGGAACTCCAGAGCTAGAGGAAAGCAATACATAGAATTCATGGATTTTTCCCATGATTCCTTAGTCATTCAAAGTTAAATTTTATACATTTTATTTTTTAATTCTATTATTTAAAATTTTTCCTCTTTCCTTTTTTAATGTTTTTAACTATTTTATATTATCAGTACCTTTAAAAAATAATATTTTTTTTCCTTTTTTCCCCCTTCCTTTCTTCTCCCCTCAGTTTTGGGTGTCTTCTGATTTGGTTAGTGTATATTTTCTGGGAGTCATTGCTACCCTTTTAGTATTTTGTTCTCCCATTCATATATTATTATCTGGATAAAATTACAAGGCTGGAAAACCTCAAAAAAAAGAAAACAAGAGGCAATACCAATGACTAGGGACCTAATCAATATGGACATTAGTAATATGTCAGAACTAGAGCTCAGAATGACGATTATAAGGTGCTAGCTGGGCTCGAAAAAAACATGGAAGATACCAGAGAGTCCCTTTCTGATGAAATAAAATCCCTTTCTGACAGAATAAGAGAACAAAAATCTAACCAAGCTGAAATTTTAAAAAGCTATTAATGATGTGCAATAAGAAAATGGAGGCTCTTACTGCTAGGACAAATGAGGCAGAAGAGAGAATTAGTGATAGAGAAGACCAAATGATAGAGAATAAAGAAGCCAAGAAAAAGAGACAAACAACTACTGGACTATGAGGGGAGAATTTGAGAGATAAGTGATACCATAGGATGAAATAATATTAGAATAATTGGAATCCCAGAAGAAGAAAAAAGAAAGAGAGGGGCAAAAGATAAAGTGGAGCAAATTATAGCAGAGAATTTCCCTAATTTGGTGGAAGGAACAAGCATCAAAATCCAGGAGACATAAAACCCCCCTCAAAATCAATAAAAATAGGTCCACACCCCATCATTTAATAGTAAAGCTTACAAGTATCAGTGACAAAAAGAAAATCCCGAAAGCAGCTCAGGTCAAGAGGTCTGTAACATGCAATGATAGAAACATTAGATTGGCAGCAGACCTATGCACAGAGACCTGGCAGGCCAAAAAGGACTGGCATGATATATTCAGAGCACTAAATGAGAAAAATATGCAGCAAAGAAAATGATGTCCAGCTAGGCTGTCATTGAAAATAGAAGGAGAGATGAAGAGCTTCTAGGACAAACAAAAACTAAAAGAATTTGCAAACACCAAACCAGCCATCCAGGAAAAACTGAAAAGGATCCTCTAAGCAAAGAGAGAGCCCAAAAGTAGTAGAACAGAAAGGAACAGAGACAATATACAGAATAGTCACCTTGCAGGCAATATAATGGCACTAAATTAATATCTTTCAATAGTTACCCTGAATGTAAATGGGCTAAATGCCCCAATCAAAAGACAAAGGATATCATAATGGATTAAAAAAAAACAAGACCCATTGATATGCTGTCTGGAAGAAACTCATTTTAGACCCAAAGACACCTCCAGATTTAAAGTCAGGGCATGGAAAACAATTTACCATGCTAATGGACATCAAAAGAAATTGGGGGTGGCAATCCTTATATCAGATCAATTAGATTTTAAGCCAAAGACTATAAGAGATGAGTAAGGACACTATATCATCTTTAAAGGGTCTGTCCAACAAGAAGATCTAACAATTTTAAATATCTATGTCCCTAACATGGGAGCAGCCAATTATATAAACCAATTAACAACAAAATGAAGAAACACATCAACAATAATAAATAATAGTAGGGACTTTAACATCCCTCTCACTAAAATGGACAGATCATCTAAGCAAAAGATCAACAAGGAAATAAAGGCTTTACATGACACACTGGACTAGATGGACATCACAGATATATTTAGAACATTCCATCTCCAAGCAATAGCATACACATTCTTCTCTAGTGCACATGGAGCATTCTCCAGAATAGGTCATATCCTAGCCACAAACCAGGTCTCAACTGGTACTAAAAGACTGGGATCATTCCCTGTATATTTTCAGACTACAATGCTTTGAAAATAGAACTTAACCACAAGAGGAAAGCTGGAGAGAAGTCAAATATATGCAGGCTAAGATCATCCTACTAAAGAATGAATGGGTTAACCAGGAAATTAAAGAAGAATTTTAAAAATCATGAAAAGCAAGTGACAATGAAATACAACTGTTCAAATCTTTGGAACACAGCAAGGGCAGTCCTGAGAGGATTCTCAAGAAACAAGAAAGGTCAAGAACACAACTTAACCCTACACCTAAAGGAGCTGGAGAAAGAACTACAAAGAAAGTCTAAACCCAGCAGGAGAAGGGAAATAATAAAGATCAGAGCAGAAATCAATAAAAACAAACACACAAACACACAAACAAACAAACGAAAAACCCAGTAGAACAAATCAACGAGAATAAGAACTTGTCCTTTGAAGGAATTAATAAGATTGATAACCCCCTGGCCAGACTTATCAAAAAGAAAAGAGAAAGCACCAAACTAATAAAAATCATGAATGAAAGAGGAGAGATCACAACCAACACCAATGAAATACACACCATTATAAAAACGTATTATGAGGGGCACCCGGGTGGCTCAGTGGGTTAAAGCCTCTGCCTTCAGCTCAGGTCGTGATCCCAGGGTTCTGGGATCAAGCCCCGCATCGGGCTCTCTGCTCGGTGGGGAGCCTGCTTCCTCCTCTCTGTCTGCCTCTCTGTCTACTTGTGATCTCTGTCTTTTCAATAAATAAATAAAATCTTAAAAAAAAAAAAGAACGTATTATGAGCAACTATACACCAGCAAATTTGACAATCTGGAAGAAATGGATCCATTTCTAGAGACATATAAACTACCACAACTGAACCAGAAAGAAATAGAAAACCTGAAAATACCCATAACCAGTAGGGAGAATGAAGCAGTCATCAAAAATCTCCCAACAAACAAAGCTGAGGGCCAGAAGGCTTCCCAGGGGAATTCTACCAAACATTTAAAGAAAAATTAATACCTATTCTCCTGAAACTGTTCCAAAAAATAGAAATGGAAAGAAAACTTCCAAACTTATTTTATGAGGCCAGCATTACCTTGATCCCAAAACCAGACAAAGACCCCATCAAAAAAGAGAATCACAGACCAATATCCTTGATGAACAAACACCAATGGGAATATTCTTACCAAAATACTAGCCAATAAGATCCAACAGTACATTAAAAGGATTATTCAGGGGCACCTGGGTGGCTCAGTGGGTTAAAGCCTCTGCCTTCGGCTCAGGTCATGATCCCAGGGTCCTGGGATAGAGCCCCATGTCAGGCTCTCAGCTCAACGGGGAGCCTGCTTCCTCCTCTCTCTCTGCCTGCCTCTCTGCCTACTTGTGATCTCTATCTGTCAAATAAATAAATAAAATCTTTAAAATAAAAAAAAGGATTATTCACCACAACCAAGTGGGATTTATTCCAGGGCTGCAATGTTGGTTCACATCCACAAATCAATCAATGTGATAAAATGCATTAACAAAAGAAAGAACAAGAACCATATGATACTCTCAGTAGATGCTGAAAAAGCATTTGACAATGAACAGCATTCTTTCTTGATGACAACTCTTTAAAGTGTAGGGATAGGGGGTACCTACCTCAATATTATCAGAGCCATCTATGAAAAACCCACAGTGAATATCATTCTCAGTGGAGAAAAACTGAGAGCTTTTCCGCTAAGCTCAGGAACACAGCAGGGATGTTCACTATGACCACTGCTATTCAGCATAGTACTAGAAGTCATAGCCTCAGCAGTCAGACAACAAAAAGAAATTAAAGGCATCCAAATCAGCAAAGAAGTAGTCAAACTATCACTCTTTGCAAATGATATTATACTTTACAGGGAAAACCCAAAAGACTCCACTCCAAATCTAGAACTTGTACAGGAATTCAGTAAAGTGTCAGGCTATAAAATCAATGCACAGAAATCAGTTGCATTTCTATACACCAACAAAAGGACAGAAAAAAGAGAAATTAAGGAGTCAATCCCATTTACAATTGCACCCAAAACTATAAGATACCTAGGAATAAACCTAACCAAAGAGGCAAAGAATATATACTCTGACAACTATAAAGTACTCATGAAAGAAATTGAGGAAGACACGAAGTGGAAAAATGTTCCATGCTCATGGATTGGAAGAACAAATATTGTGAAAATGTCTATGCTACCTAAAGCAATCTACACGTTTAATGCAATCCCTATCAAAATACTATCAATTTTTTTCAAAGAAATGGAACAAATAATCCTAAAATTTATATGGAACCAGAAAAGACCTCGAATAGCCAGAGGAATGTTGAAAAAGAAAGCCAAAGTTAGTGGCATCACAATTCCAGACTTCAAGCTCTATTACAAAGCTATAATCTTCAAGACAGTATGGTACTGGCACAAAAACAAACCCGTAGATCAATGGGGCAGAATAGAGAGTCCAGATATGGACCCTCAACTCTGTGGTCAACTAATCTTCGACAAAGCAGGAAAGAATGTCCAAGGGAAAAAAAGACAGTCTCTTCAACAAATGGTGTTGGGAAAATTGGACAGCCACAGGAAGAAGAATGAAACTGGACAATTTCCTTACACCACACACAAAAATAGATTCAGAATGGATGAAATACCTCATTGTGAGTCAGGAATCCATTAAAATCCTTGAGGAGAACACAGGCAGCAACCTCTTCGATCTCAGCCACAACAACTTCTTCCTAGAAACATCACCAAAGGCAAGGGAAGCAAGGGCACAAATGAACTACTGGGACTTCATCAAGATCAAAAGCTTTTGCACAGCAAAGGAAACAGTCAACAAAACCAAAAGACAACTGACAGAATGGGAGAAAATATTTGAAAATGACATCAGATAAAGGGCTGGTATCCAAAATCTATACAAAACTAATCAAAATCAACACCCAAAGAACAAATAACCCAATCAAGAAATGAACAGAGAACATGAACAGACATTTCTGCAAAGGCATCCAGATGGCCCACAGACGCATGAAAAAGTTCTCCACATCACTTGGCAAAAGGGAAATACAAATCAAAACCTCAATGAGATACCACCTCACACCAGCCAGAATGGCTAAAATTAACAAGTCAGGAAATGACAGATGCTGGAGAGGATACAGAGAAAGGGAAACCCTCCTACACTGTTGGTGGGAATGCAAGCTGGTGCAATGCACTCTGGAAAACAGCATGGAGGTTCCTCAACAAGTTGAAAATAGAGCTATCCTGTGACCCAGCAATCACACTACCGGGTATTTACCCTAAAGATACAAATGTATTGATCTGAAGGGGCACGTGCACCCAAATGTTTATAGCAGCAATGTCCACAATAGCCAAACTATGGAAAGAACCTAGATGTCCATCAACAGATGATTGGATAAAGAAGAAGTGATATATATATATAGACTACTATGCAACCATCAAGAGAAATGAAATCTTGCCTTTGCAATGATGTGGATGGAACTAGAGGGTATTATGCTGAGCAAAATAAGTCAATCAGAGAAAGAATTATCATATGATCTCTGATATGAGGAATTTGAGAGGCAAAGTGAGGGGTTTGGAGGGTAGGGAAGGAAAAAATGAAACAAAATGACACCAGGGAGGGAGACAAACCATAAGAGACTCTTAAGCTCATGAAACAAACTTAGGGTTGCTGGGGGGTGGGAGTTGGGTGAGGGTAGTTGGGTTATGGACACTGGGGAGGGTATGTGCTATGGTGAGTGCTGTGAAGGGTGTAAGCCTAAAGATTCAGAGACCTTTACCCTTGGGGCAAATAATACATTATATGTTAATTTAAAAAAAAAAAAGCTACACCTATTAAAACAGCTGAAATGTAAAAAAAATAAATAAGATAAGTAAAATAAAAATAATCTCATGAAGGCAAATCAGCATCTGATAAAAAAACAAAACAAAACAAAACAAGAAGATATGTATCTCTTAACAGATTGGTAAGAAAACTTTTCAGTAACTGTGGATAGAAGGCAAGCTCTTTACTAATATGAAGACCATCTTAATGGTGAAATATTGAATATCTTTTCATTAAATCTCCCAAATAAGGAAAAGAAATCTCCTCTCACAATTTCTCTTCAGCATTGTATTAAATGTGCTCATCAGTACAATAAGGGATAAAAGACATAGTAGAAATAAAGATTAAAAAGAAAGGAATTAATATCTTTTTTTCCAGATAACACAATTGCTGATGTAGTAAATCCAAAGAAATTTATAGAACTACTACTACAATAAGTGAATTTAGCAAAATCACAGTACAATGTATTACAATTACTTGTATTTTTTAGAGAGAGCATGCACATACTTGAGCTGGTGGAGGAGAGGGAGGGGCAGAGGGAGAAAATGAGGGAAGATCTTAAGCAGACTCCACACTCAGCATGAAGTCGGTTGCGGAACTCTAAGCTCATGACCTGAACCAAAATCAAGATTCAGATGCTTAAACAACTGAGCCACAGAAGCACCCCATAATTATTTGTATTTTTATACATTGATATCAATGAGAAAATAACTTAAATCCCATTAATACACACATCAAAATCCATTATATACAGATAAATTTAGCAAAATACATGTAAAACCTCTACATGGGAGACTGTAAGAGATTGCTATAAGAGATCAAAGATGACCTAAATAAATGAGATGTGTCATATTCATCAATGAAACAACTTAATGTTGCTAAAATTCTAATTGATCTAAAAAGATTAAGTATGTTTTAAATTAAAATTCCAACATGATTTCTTGTAATAATTATGAGTTGAGATTAAAACGTATATAGATAGTTAAAATATCTTGAGTAGCCATAAATAATTCTGAGTAAAAAAAAAATTTCAAGACCCACACTACATGATTTCAAAACTTAATATTCTTTACAATGAAGTTACAGTGATCAAGAAAATGTATTCATGGAGTAGGGTTGGAAAACTCAATTCATGGAACAAATAAAAAGAACAGGTACACATATAAGGTCAACTGGTTTTTGACAAAGACACCAAGCCAATTCAATAGAGAAAGAAGAACGTTTTCAAAACTTGGGTTTATATCTGCTGGATATTCATATGGAAAAAAAAAAGTACTTCAACACCTACATCAAGTTTGACACAAAAATATTTATAAGATGAAATATAGACAACACACAACATAAGCTAAGAAAGCCGCTAGATGAAAACACAGAAGTACATCTTAACAACCTTGATATAAGAGGATTTCTTAGAACCAAAACACATGAAAGAAATAAAAGAAAGAGAAAAGAATGTATGAAGGAAAAAAAAATGTATTCATCAAATTTAGAACTTCTCATCCAAATACACCTTTTTTTTTTTTTTTTGGAAAAAGGACACAGAGAAAATATTTACAATACATGCATTTGATAAAGGACTCATATCAACAATATGAAGAATTCACACAAGGCATTAACTAAACAACAAGTTAATTTTAAAATAGTTAGGCAAGAGACGCTTCACAAGTTAAGACAAACAGATGGCTAATAAGCACATGGAAGATGTTTGACAGCATTCATCATCAAATTAAAACCACAATGAGATAATTTCAAATCTTCTAGAATTGCTAAAACTTGAAAGATTGACAACACTAAATGTTAATGAGGAAGTAGAGTTATGGGAACTCTAATGTTGCTGGTGGGAACGTGAAATGGTACACAGTCTTTGCAAATCTGGCAGTTTTTTAAAAATTTAAGTATATACCTAACCATGATCCATGAATTCTACTTTTAGCTACTTACATAAAAGAAATGAGAAAAAGAGTATATCCACTAAAGACTGTACAAAAAATGTTTATCGCTTCTTCATTAAAAAATAACTTAAATTTACAAATAACTCAATTACTGTCGTAAGAAGCCTGGGCAAACAAAGTGTGGTGTATTCCTGCAGTGGCCCACTACTCAGCAGTTAAAAGAACAGGATACTGACATATGCAGAACTATGGGAGGAAATCTGAAAAATATGTATTGAACAGAGGAAGCCAGGTGAAAACAGAATATTACCTACGATTCCATTCCTATGAAATTTAAGAATAGGCAAAATTAAGCTATGGCTCATAAGTGAAAAACAGGTTGCTTTGGAGGTGGTGGGTGGCTGGATCAGTGAGCAGTGTTGTGCACGCATATGTTTCAGAAACTCTCTGTGGAGGGGGGAGAGTCTTAATTTTAAAAATTGTGATTTCCATGTTATAAATACTGACCTTGCCCATTTCTAGCTACCATGATGAAGTTATTGAACACAGAGTCAAGAATGAACAGTAACACACCACAATATAGTATTTTTACACACAGAATCAATAAACAAATAACCTCAAGTGCATGACAGTAAAAGGCAGTAAAGTAATTAAAATCTGAATTTTTTATAAATTTTTTTTAAATAAATTAGTTACAAGTGCATATAATTTGCTTTGTGATAATGCTGGTGTTACATAACTAGCTCACAAAAATTCCTGAAATATTATCAATCTTGACTTGGAAATTTTTTGAAGCCATCTTCAGTACACCCTTGGAAGGGGAACATTTCTAGGCAATGGTAATATTCCATATCTTAGCAGGGATGATGGTTTCATGGATGTGTATATTTATCAAAATTCATCGGTTTTTCCACTTAAGGCCTGTTCATTTTACATTATGTAAATTTTATTTGAAAATCACATGTGACCAATAATGTATTTTAAGATACAGGTACTTTAGGATCATAAATGCTTACTTTTTCTCAAGTCTGTTGAGTGAATTTTATCTGCTTATTTCTAAATCAGTTAATTTTTCTGGATTAGAGGTATAATTTTTTTTCTATATTTTATCTATTTGACAGACAGAGATCACAAGTAGGCAGAGAGGCAGGCAGAGAGAGAAGGGAGGAAGCAGGCTCCCCGCTGAGCAGAGAGCCCGATGTGGGGCTCGATCCCAGGACTCTGGGACCATGAGCTGAGCCGAAGGCAGAGGCCCTAACCTACTGAGCCACCCAGGTGCCCCGGATTAGAGGTATAATTTTAAAAAGAGTCATATTTTTGGGGCGCCTGGGTGGCTCAGTTGGTTAAGCAACTGCCTTCAGCTCAGGTCATGATCCTGGAGTCCTGGGATCAAGTCCCACATTGGTCTCCCTGCTCGGCAGGGAGTCTGCTGCTCCCGCTGACTTCTCTCTTCTCATGCTCTCTCTCTCTCTCTCTTTCTCAAATAAATGAATAAAATCTTTAAAAAATATATTTAAAAAATAAATAAAAAATAGTCATATTTTTAAAAGATATACCAAAATTCACCATTTTAACCATTTTCATATGCACAAATGCATTAATCAGTCACAATATTATATAACCACCACAACTATTTCCAAAATTTTTTCATCATTCCAAACAAACTCGTTCCAATTAACCAATAACTCTCCATTCCCACCTCTTCTTAACTCCTCATAATCCTAATATACCTTCTGTATCCAAAATTTACCTCTTCTAGATACTTCCTAAACATAATCCAAATACAAAGTGATTCATTTATGCAACAAATATTCTTTTTACATCCTACTATATGCCAACATTTTTAACATTCCTGTAATTACAGAAAGGAGCAAAATATTTAAATAGGTTTGCCTTCATAGACTTTATATTCTTCCTATGGTATCTTTGATGATAGATATTTTCTTAGTCTCGCTAGCTCTCTCTCACACCAGGATTTTAGTGACACATGATTTCTAATGAGAACATACTAGAACTTGAAAAGATGACTAGAAATAAACCCTTTTGTTTCATGTTCCAAATAGCTATCCTGCAGGAAATGAAGAATAAAACATGAACAGAAACAGTAAGCCTAAATTTGTCCATCATCTTGGTCATTTGCTTTTCAACTTGAGTTCCAGAAAAGACATAGATAAATTGATTTTATCATATCAGGTTCTTTCTATAAGAGGTATAATATTATGATTAGTTCATTATAGAGAATCAAAATTTTAGCTGAGGCTGTTTCCTGAAATTGTGGATTCTTAACAAAGCTAATAAAGCCTTTCAAATTTATAGTGCTTTAAGTGTTTATGTTTTTGACAGCCTTGTGAAAGAAAATTCAACAGGAAATAATTTCAAGTCTTATGACAGAGGAAACAAAGATTGCATGATTTACCCAGTATTAGGTGAAAGATGAGGTACACAAATCAAGATCAATTTGGAATACTTTCATCATGGATTCTATTGTATGTTATGTGTGGCATAATTATCCTTGGCTCTAAGAGCATTTGGAACTAATAATAATAGATCTATCAAAATATTTATGTAAGAAAAAAAATCACAAATAAATTATAAAGTATTTTTCAATTTAAAATTTATATTCCAGGCGCCTGGGTGGCTCAGTGGGTTAAAGCCGCTGCCTTCGGCTCAGGTCATAATCCCGGCGTCCTGGGATCAAGCCCCACATCGGGCTCTCTGCTCAGCGGGGAGCCTGCTTCCTCCCTTCTCTCTCTGCCTGCCTCTCTGCCTACTTGTGATCTCTGTCTGTCAAATAAATAAATAAAATCTTAAAAAAAATAAAATAAAATAAAATTTATATTCCATTTATTTTCAATTTGTTTCATTTATAAACTGGTTTATAAGCATTATTCATTTTAATGTTAGTATTTATAGTCTGAAAATGCATGGAAAGCTTAGTGAATCACTGTGTCACTAGGGTTAGAGCACATTGTCCAAAGTTCTGTTGGTCTATATAGCCTGAATTGTAATGATGATTTTTTTTGACAATGGGTTTTAGTATCATTCATATGCTTCATTTAAATTTTAAAAAGTATATTAGTGATAACAGTAAAAAGTCAACATTGATCTTATGTTGAAAAAATTAATCCTCAAAGTTGATGCAAATATCAAGACACTAACATATACAATTATTCTTATAATTCATGTGCAGATAAAGCAGTCTTTTTACAGATACGTGTGTAAAAGATCGTGAACTACTTACTCAAGAAGGAAAATGTAGACCTTTCAAAAATACATGGCTGTTTTAGAAAAGACAAGTAAAATAAATAAATTCCTTTTTCAGACATCTTGTCAAAGTATTCACAGCCTAAATTTGTCATAGATATTTTGGAGGGTTTGTTATTTGATTCATTATTTGACTTAGGACTTTTTTGCGGGGGGTGGGCATCAGAGGGAGAAGGAGAAAGAGAACCTTAAGTAAGCTCCATGCCATAGAGCCCTAGGCAGGGCTCAATCTCACAACCCTAAGATCATGACCTGAGCCAAAATCAAGAGTCAATGCTTAACCTACTGAACCACCAGGCGCCACCTGGCTTAGAACTTTCAACATTTGTACCTGATACTTTAAAAGTATAATAATTATTTCAGTTAATTTTGAATTCTTTTTATGTGATCCTCAATAACTCATCAGGATTCAACTTGTCATTGGTAGATGATTTAACATAATGAATATACAAAAGATTAATTTGAGGAGCTTAAAGTTAGTAAACATTTCCTCCCAATGGGTACTGCTTAATTATCTAAGTATTCTGTATAAATTAACTTATAAATTGGGTTAATGCCAAAATTATTTTTATACACCTAAACAGTATATTCTGCTAAAAAATCACATTTTTGATTCTTTATACTTGTTAATATTAACTCTATATGCATATTGACTATGTTATTATATTCTCACCTCTTTATGTTTGTTCTACCATGAAACAACAATTCTAAGTCTCTAACAGAAGTAATAATTGTTTTTTTTTTTTTTTCCATGTGTCAATTCGTTCCCAAGTCTAACAGCTGCTGGTCTTCTCATTAGTATCGCTTTCATATTTTCATGCTATAAGAGCTGGCATACCAGACAAGAAGCTATGTTTTCATCAATTTCTTTGTGGAATGCTTGCCAAAATGCTGTAGCCCATGCTCTTCTTTTATAACGTTTCATGAGCTCAAATAGCCATGATGTGTTCTGTTTAATACTTTCTGGCAAAGGTTATTGGAAAGAGCTATGCAATCATTTTTCTGCAATACAACATTGACCATTGTGAGAGAGGCCCTGATGTTCCCATATGCCCATAGGCTTTTCTGGTTTCTTTTACTTTTTCAGCCAACCTGCTCATAATAGAATTAATAAACTTTTAACATCAGGTCCATGGCTATCTCCTATGCTATCCATCTGGACTTGTCTTCTGTAATAGTCAAGATTTTATGAATGGCTTCAATCTGTTTTTCTAGACCTGTAGTATTTTGGACAATACTACCAAAGTTAAGAATTTTATACATAAACTTACAATATGTATTTTTAAAGCATTGATCATATTATCAAATTTGAACTTTGAGATGTTGATTATCCTGAAAACAAGAGATGGTAAATAAGAGAGATCTTATACGTGTTTCATTTGATGATCTTGAGTTTCTAGGATTTTTTATTGAATAGTTTACACTTACTATTCTTGTCACTGTCAGAGTAGAACAGTGGTGATACCTGGGCAGATTTATTCAAAAGAGATTTTAGCAGAAGAGGAGAGAGTGGGAGAAGCCAAATAAATGTGTGTTTTTTGCTAGAGATTTGCTATAGCAAGATTCCACAGGAACATTTGTAGCACTAACTGAACCAGAGTTATCTCTACTTTGAGCCAAGGGAAGCAGCCTTTGGTATCATTGTGTAAGAAAGTCATTGCTGTGGTCTTCCGAGAGTGGCTGGGCAGATAATCTCCCAGTTGAACAATGGAACACTTCCTATTCAACCAGGGAAAATTTTCCAGAAAAATAAAGCCCAAGTGTCCACTACAGGTGAATGGATAAGCAAAATGTGGTATATGGATAATGGAACATTATTAAACCTTAAAAATGAGGGATATTCTGAAATATGCTATAACATGCATAAATCATGAGAACATTATACTACATGAAAAAAACAGAGAAAGGCAAATTCTAAATTATTCTACTTCTATGAGGTACTTTAATAGTCAAAATCATAGAGACAGAAAGTAGAATGTTGTTTATCAGGGCTTATGATAATGAAAGGAAGTAGACCCACAATGGCTGCCCACCTCTGTGCCTGCATCTCTGTGATGAGAAGCAAAAGTAGGTACCCAGGACACAGATCTTTGGTATCTAGAAGATAGGGATCCTTGTTGCTCACCCTGGCTCTGGCAGAATGTGTGCAAAATACTCCAGAATACATACATAGCTCCCTGTCATGGAGTTAAGTGGTGAGAGATGGGCAGACACTGAGGAGATAATAGTTGAAATATGCCAAAAGTAATCTAATTCACCATCCAGTCCTTCCCCTGGAAGTTGCAAGTCTTCCATAGACTTCATAGTTCCAAAGCAGTTACATCAGATTTACCAGTGTAATTATTATCTGGGTGGGGAGACAAATTCCTGGTGCTTCCTACTCTGCCATTTTCCCAGAGTCCTCTCACATATCATGGCTTTGATTTAAAGATTTAAAAGATTTTTTGAGACAACTGTTAACATTTGAAACAATATAAGAATTTAAAACAAAGTGTAATGAAGTGAGAAAATATGAAGCACTGTTATAAATCCTAGGAGAGATCAGAAAGAAGTGAGCTCAGTGAGTGCATGCTTATTCCAAACTGTTAATAATGAGTTTTAGACTTGGCCTTGAAAGATAAGCCTCAAATGATGGAAAGAACAGTATCATCAGGTTACAACATAAAGGTTTAGAGACACTCATTACCTTAAATAGTAAAAGATCAGTTTATGGAAACTTTATTGGCTGGAGCTGATGGCTATCATGTTAAAGTAAAACGAAGCCAGATTGAGAAGGACTTTCATCGGTTTTACTCCAAGGACTTTTAGTAAGTTCTTAAGTGACTTATTAGTGTGGAGAAATATGTGTCTGTTTGTTTGTATGTTTGTTTTTAAAGATTGTTGAATGAATATTAGAAAGGAGAAAGTGCAGGACTGAAGTACAGAAAGCCTCTAAAACCTGTATAGGAACATCAAAGATGTCAAAAATAAAGCTATCTAAATTAGAAGTTTAGTAGTAATTCCTATACACTACATTTATATTTTAAAATTTGTAGGTATAGATATTGTTGTTACAGGGTTATGGGTAAATTTTAACTATTTTTAAAGCATAAATATTATTAAAAATGTTTGTAGAAGTATATGTGAAAGATAATTGAGACCCAGAATTATAATGGAAAGGAAGAATTAAATATATGAACTTTTGAGAAGAAAATTTACATACTATGTTATATATAAGATTGTAATAGAAATAACTTATTTAGCTAGTTTTTTGGCACTCACATCAATATTATTTTATTTTCTATGTACCTTTTAGGGACAAGTAAATAAATACTTAGGAATACATATATTGAATTAACTGAGTTTGGGTATGTTGGGCTATTTGCTTTTGGTCTTAATATTTTGACATCTTAAAATTTTTATTCTTTAGTGTGTTTTAAATTTCACCTGTGATTTCTCTAATTACAATTGAGGAAGTATATTTTAAAGAACATATTGTTTTGAAAGCTAAGATAATTTTAATTTTGTATTTCCTTTTTTGGAGGGTAGAGGAGAGGGAGAGAGAGAGAGAGAGAATCTCAAGCAGGTTCCTCACCTAGCATGTGAGCTGACATAAGGCTCAGTCTCACACACCTGAGATCATGACCTGAGCCTAAATCAAGAGTTGGGCACTTAGCCCACTGAGCCAACAAGATGTCCTATGCTTCTTTAAAAAAAAACAACACACACACACACACACACATACACACACACACAACATTTGCACCTATAAGCAATGTAAACAAAACACCCCACAGATTTTAAAATATATTAATTTTGGAAAATTGTTTTGAGTAACTCTAAAGTTCAAAGTCAGTAAAAAAAGAAATTTGGCCCCTTTCACTTATGGTGAAGTGGGAGATGTGATCAAAATAAATAAGTCCTGAAGATGAAGTCCACAGTATAGTGACAATAGTTAATACCACTGTATTGTGTATTTGAAAGTTACTAAGAGAGAAGATCTTAGAAGTTTCCATTACAAGAAAAAAATGGTAACTGTATGAGATGATCGATTTTAACTTGACTTACTGTGGTGTCATTTCCAACATATAAATATATTGTATTAGTTTCAGATGTGTAATATAATAATTCAATATTATGTGTTAGTTATATTTCAAATTAAAAAAAATAAGTGTGGGATTTCTTGGTCCACTCTTACCAGACTGTACAGAAGCATGTCTGACTTTTAGCCAATACCTACTAGGAGTACTTTTGCTTTTTTATCACTTAAAGTGTCTTCTGTAGTTCTTTATGTTCTACAATGTTTCTTTTTGCAATATAAATGTAAAAAAGTTATGACCTATTAATAGAATATAAGAGAAAATGAGGCATTTCTTCTCTTTATTCTATGACAACTACAATGATGGTAGTGAATTTGTTTTTCAAAATGTTTAAACTATACTTAATTTGCACGTCATTAAGGTAATAGTAAAAGATTTTCTGATATACATTTTGATTAACAATCACTTAACCCATTTTCTGGCCTCTTATCAATTCTTGTTTTTTTTCTAAAAGGTTCACAAAGTATAGTCATCATAATCATAGGAAAAAGAAAATCTTATCTAACTTGATAAAACTTCATAAAAGAGTCCCCTTTAATAATAAAATTTAAATTTACTAACTCAACATGTAACTTGATGGTTTCTGTGATTTCCTAAAATTGTTTGTACACAGTTTTTCTTGGATAAATTTTAATCAGTACACTTTCCATCCACAGTAATTTGTAATATGTCATTCTAATTAACAAGGGAGGATATACACTGTGAATTATAGCTATGTTAAATAGATGTGCATGTTAAGTTGAGTGTCACACATAAAAATGAGTGATGAGCAGCTCCATCTTCTCAGTACTCTCAGAATTACTCAGTATTTTAGCACTTTGAAAGCCTCATTTCACCACCATCTGTGCATTGTGTGGTTTATACACCTTTCACTTCTCACTGAAAAGTTTGGGATTTCTTTTACATTATATGTCATAACCAATCACTGGCCAATGGAGTGTGATACACATTGATTCTAGTGGAAAGATTCTCTTAGGTTAGCACCAATTCAGACATCCATTCCCTTAGTGAGCACTGAACTTATTTTCCTTGTTCAAGGGAAGTGTGGACCCAGCAAGGTTAAAAAATGTGAGACTAAGTGCAGTGGTAAATGATGGCAAATCAGAATGAGACTACCCTGAACTATCTTAATTTTCTCAGGTGATTTGTTTGAGTAGCCATAGAATATAAGAGGCAATATCCTAGAGCTGAGGGTTTAAGAAAGACAGCATAGAAACTTTAAGTTCTGAATAGCAAAGAACATTTCCCTTCTCCTTCCCTTCCTCACTTTATTAATATTAATGTGATCACATAAATGAAGAGTTTTTTTTTAAACACCCTTTGTTTTATTACATTCCCATAACATCCTTTGGGTTATATAGACCTGATACCATTACTCTGGTGGTATAAATAAGAAACTTAACGCACAGGAAAATAATTGTGTAATTTTTCTCCCAAAACGATAGTCCCAAAGTAAACTCTCTGTGTCAGTATGTGTGGTACACACCATCACTTCCCACTCATATGCCCACAGTTGATGTCACTATCAGTCATGATATAATTCTTGAATTACAATATCTAAGATCAAACATAGCTAGAAGTCCACGGGTCAGTCAGTCGTGAATATGTCCATATTCTAGGGAAAGGAAGATCCAGCCCAGGGAACTATGATGCTAGCAATTTCTCCTAAGAGGAAACTAAGAAACTCAGGAAAATTTTTGATTTTATTATATTTTTTCCTTGAGAATTCCAAGATACAGTAGTCTGGAGGTTAACTTTCCAGACTACTGTCTGGTGAAAGTATCAAATCTTGGAACATATGAAGTTCAAATCTATTAACCTTTCTACTCTCCATCCCAACACTTCTCTCTCTCTCTCTCTCTCTCTCTCTCCCTTCCCTCACCCCACCTTATTTTCTTTTGCATTGTAGAGAATTAGCTTGTATTGTTTTTAATCTCATAGTTTGTATAGCCTTCACAATGGTTTTATTATAAATGGGACAACTTTAAGCTCTGAATGTTCTATGAATGGCTGAGAAAAACTGAATTAAAAATGACAAATATTTCCAAATCATCTAAAGTACCTATTATCATCCCCAAATTTTAAAGTTTACAATATGGTCCTGATTCTCTTTCACACATTTATACTGTATGACTACACACACACACACACACACACACACACACACACACTTTAGTATAATTACATTTACTTATCTAGTAAAAGTAGTATAATTATAAGCATATTCCTATCTTTAGAAAGACTGTTGCAAAGACTCATAAGATAACATTACTGCACTTTTAGAAAAAAGCAGTGTAATCACCGAACTTAGTAGTCTCTAGTCTGCTTTGATAATTTTAATACTTGCTGTTTAGTGCTTTCAAAAAGGGAATTTTTATTAGGTTTTTGCTTATTAGTAACAATTCATTTGAAGTATGGAGAGAAATAAGGTATTTTTGAAGTAACTTAATTTTCTTTGTTACCTACATTAGATTTTTTGATAGTCTAGACATCAAGCAAATCTTAGATTTATTACAGATTGCTTTAAGCAGTTACATAGTACTTTTAAATCAATGATAAATGTGTTTTAAATTTCACTAAGGAGTCAACAGGTTGCCCCTGTTATGTTTTTACCTATCCCCATGACTTTTTGGGTTTTCAGTATTAAGAGATGCCACTATGTTGTCTATTTCCTAATTTAGTTTAGGAGTAGTTAAAGGTGGATTTCATCTTTCTACTTTCATGAGTTCTTATATTCTATACCAAATGGGGGGGTCATATCATCCTTTGGAACATTCTTCTGTGTTTTTCTTACTTTTCTTTGGTTTCTTGAGAGAGTAGTATATGCTCAGTCACTCTATTCTTTTGTGTTAATTTCTCAACCTATTACCATTGGATTCGTTTTTCTCTGTTTTATTGAGTCTGTTTTAACTTAATTCCAAATAGCCTCCTTATATATCAAACCAATTAGACTTCATTCGATTTCAGTTTTCTTCTACTTTTCCTTTTGTAACTTAAAACTAGTATCTATTCTTTCTTTATTGAAATTTTACTAATTTTTTATCAAACATAGAACTGGTAGGTATCCAATCGTTCATGTGAAACTCACTACTTATTTTTTCTTCCTAGATATCCTGATAGCTGAACTCCAGTATAGACTATATTTATTACTTTACAATCCCCAGTTTTGTCCTGATATGTTTCTACTAGTGATACAACTATCAGTTGTCCAGATAGAGGTCAACCATATCTTCTCCCTTTACCCATCAGCTATACCCAGTTAGTTAGAAAGTACTATAAATTGTCTGAGGAGTTGCCTTGTACTCTTTTTAATCCATTTTATTTGTTCCTTCAATAATCATATATTAATTACTACTGTGTTCCAGCTATTGCTGTAAAAGTTGTCAATATGAATGAGAAAAATAGACAAGTCCTGACATTCATGAAACTTTCAATATAGGAAGGTAGAAAAATAAACAAATGAACAAATCAATGAAATATTTCAATTATCTGTTGTTGTAGAACAAACCATCACAAAATTTAGTGACTTCATAACTAGTTCATTATAATCACAACTCTCAGGAACTCAGGCAGTGGTGGATTTCTTTTTGCTAAAGGATGTCTGCAGGATCAGCTGAAGTAGCTCAAGGAACTAGAGAGGTTTTAGATAGCTCATCTGAGTCAATTTTCTAGGGCCTCAAATCTCCACTTGGCATTTGATAGCGCTGAAATGTCTAAAATGGTTTCTTCCCTGGCACCTGGGTTGTCTAGTATCACTCTCTCTTCATATGAACACTTAACTACCTCAGAGCAAAGTGGCCTAAAGGCAGTCAGACTTATTCCATGATGGTGACTTTCTAAGAGTGGCAAAATGAAAACCATAGTCCTCTTAAACAATAAGACTGGAATTGGAATAGCATTCCTTTTGCCATATTGTGTTGGTTCAAAGCAGTCACAGGCTTGCCCGGTAGAATATAGGGACATTTCTGGTTTATCTTGGGAGACAAATGCTCCCACCAGAGACATTTAGAGCTCTGTAGACTTCCCTTAAAGCCTGCTTTGGTGATCTTGAGGCCGAGGGAAGTGGATCAACCAGGAACACCGCTATTGTTTTGGCTTTCCTTCTTTTCTTCCCCCTTCTTTCCTTTTTTCATTAGCTCAATAGTCTCATAATGGATCTCCTTGCCTCTAGAAATAGTTTCTTTCCTTTTGTACTACATATTTTGGATAGAGAAATCTTTCAAATGGAAAATATTGTCTCATCATTCCCCGTGTAAAACCACTCAGTGTTTCTCCAAAACTTTTTTGATAGTTGAATTTCTGAGTTCTTGTTGCTTTCCACATGAAGCATTTGATATTTTGATGCTGACATCCTTCTATATTCTTGATCTCTAATCACACATAGCCCATGTTCCTGGTTGTGTCATATTGACCTTGGTACCTCTTAATTCTTGTTTTCCTGACTGTAATTCCCAAATAGTCTCTCCATCCTTACAGCACCATTAAACATCATAAAGTGTTTTTATTTTTTTTTCTTGTGAATTATAAATGGTAGCTCTTCCTCTTTGGTGGAAAAAGCCCAGCATGAGGACATAAAACTTGCCAGGGTATGTGCTGATTTCAACCCATATGGTAATATGTCACCATATTTGTGTAGCAATCAATCTAAATCAACGTACATGGAAGGACAGCACTAGTTTTCTGATGCTGGCTATGAATTCATACTCACACTTTATAGCCTGTATGAGTTATCCCCTTTGAAATGTACCACTCACATACACATGTCTTAGAAAGAAATTTCATCTCTCTTTATAGGTCCTATTGTACCTGGATATACCTACTTTCATTCAAACCCTCAGTCATACTGTATTGTTAACTGTTTACATGTTTCCCATTTTAGGAAGGCAGATTTTTTTCTTTTCTTTTTTTTGAAAGAGAGACTCCTTTTTCACTTTGTGGCCCTAAGGCCTAGTGATACTTTTTTACTTTTGGAATCTAGGTTATCATTTTAATAGCAAATATTAACATCATTTACAATGCTGCTGAATGTCCTACTGATGCTTCGTATATTTCACCCCATTTAACACACAAAATGTTATGAGGAATATGAAAATCTCATTTTATAGGTGAATAAACAAAGACTTGGGTTAGGTCACTTGCTTAGGATACCATGGTAAATATTTTAAACTCTGGCTGTTAGACATCAGTGTATACAAACATAAGCACACACATGTGTGTGGATACATATAACATATATAAATATATAAGTAGGTATGCTTGCATATATAAAGATAGAGACATTTATATATTAAATACCTAAGTTTTAGAAAATGTATACTTATATAAAATATATGTACTTGTTATATATTTATATTTGTATATAGGTATGTATGTATTATACATATTTACATATTATAATATTTACATACTATATATAATTAAATATATAATTTCTACATATGTGTGTATAAAATTAAACAGTAATTATAATGATTGTCTCAAACATCATAAAGGGATCTTGAGGGAGAGAGATTTTCCCACTGCTAATGTTTAGAATGGCTAGTGAATGGTGATTAAAAAAAAGATCAAATTTATTAGTTTTCTACTTGCTGCTTTTGACTTCTCTAAAGACAATGGACTCCATGTATACCTCATGTACCTCACACTCACCTGGAAGTGGTACATCTGGGATTCTACTGGGTCTACCCAAAGTAAGAGATACCTCTTCTCAATTCTCAAAATGTTGCTTGGACAAGTCATGTCCCCAAAGGGCTACATCAGTGTAGAGATACCACCAGTTTTTTAAATTGCACTGAGTTTTCTTATGTGTGAAAGATAACTCAGAATTCTAGGCAGAAGAATAGACATGAAGAGGCACTTCGGCATAAAAGATGACGCATTCAGCGAACTGATATTAGAGCTAAGTGATGAGTCAGGAGAGAGTGAACAGAGAGAAGGAGTTCATATCAGAATATCAAAAGCTTTGACTACTAATCAATGCAAATGTAAGGGACTGGGAATTAATTCTCTTTTCTTTGGGGAAATAACTGAAAGTGATTAATTGGAATTTTCAACATGGAAATATCTTTCTGGCCACAGTTGGAAGTTTGACTGATAGTAAAAATGGAGGCAGAGATCATTAGGAACTTTTTGAAATATTAAAGAAAAAGTAATGGCTTTGAATCAGAGCAGCATTACTGATAGGCTTACACCTTCCATGGCTTTAAGACCAATGCAGCAGCAGCTGAGAAGTGATTGAACTCAGAATAGTTCTGGTGAGATTTCTGAGCCCCAGGATTCTCCTGTAACTGTCTCATGTAGTGACTTCTACTTCTCTCATGCCTCACATAAAACAACCATGAAATAAAGTATGTTACGTGAATTCATTGTGATATTCAGGCTAGGTAAAATTAAAAAACAAAACAAAACAAATACAAAAAAAAGTAAGAAACTTAAAAACAAATTTAAAATTAAAACAACTCTAGAGTCTTCAAGGTTATCAGATTATGCTATATACATGCCCTCAGTGTTGAAATTATTAATCACCCTAGAAGATACTGCCCTTCATTTATATCACCCTCTCTCAGCCACTACTCCTGTGGCCGTCCTTGATGATTCCTTGCATTGTAAGATACTGCATCATGATCCTCTTGACTTGCTTGCTTCAAATAACTTTGCCTTTCACTCTATTCCCTTGACAACCACAACCATGCACTAGAATTTGCCATCATCAATAATTGTACCATTTCTATAAGTCTCAATTTCAAATATCCCACTCTCTGGCTACTGCTTTTTCTAATTCCAGTTTAGTTTTTCTTTTTTTTTTTTTTAAGATTTTATTCATTTATTTGACAGGCAGAAATCACAAGTAGGCAGAGAAACAGGCAGAGAGAGAGGAGGAAGCAGGCTCCCTGCTGAGCAGAGAGCCTGATGTGGGGCTCAATCCCAGGACCCTGGGATCATGACCTGAGCTGAAGGCAGAGGCTTTAACCCACTGAGCCACCCAGGCGCCCCTAGCTTAGTTTTTCTTATACCTGTAGTGGAACAGTTCCTCAATCCTACCAGTATCTCTTATCTAAAATCTCCTAAATTTTCACATCCATTAGCTCCTTCATGTTCTCATTTTCTTTTTTACCCAATTGATTTCAGTTGCATCATTAAAATCACTTCATTGCATGAATCTCAATTCCCTTTTCTCTTCCTTTATTATTATTATTATTTAAGATTTTATTTATTTATTTGACAGACAGAGATCACAAGTAGGCCAAGAGGCAGGCAGAGAGAGAAGGAAGCAGGCTCAATGCTGAGCAGAGAGCCTGATTCGGGGCTCAATCCCAGAACACTGAGATCATGACCTGAACTGAAGGCAGAGGCGTAACCCACTGAGCCACCCAGGCACCCTTTCCTTTATCATTTTTATCAAGAATAACCTCAGATATAAATACAAGATTTGCTTCTACCATGTCTTCTCCCAAGTAGATAAACATGGCTGGAGAAAATTTTTAAAAGAAACATACAGGCTGACCTCACTTTAAATGTATTATCACAAACCTCAGGTGAATCTTCCTAACTTCCTGGCATTCCTGTAACATTTTCCAGGGCAATTCACTCTATTACTGTAAGGACTATTTCACATCCACTCCTCACTGTATTCTTATTTTGCTTATAATTTCTCTGAGAAATGTAAATAATCTGAAAAGAACTTATTATCAACAACCAGAGCTAATATCCTGCCACTTCTATATCCACCTAATCTCCCTTTCATTTTATGTAATGGATGAATTGACCCTACTCCTATCTAAGGCTAAAATTACCATATGTGTACCAGAGCCTGTGGCCTATTAAATTTGAGCAATAAACTTGAAATTTGTTAGCTCTTACAATTGAGCTTTGTTTGTTCTGTAACAAAACCTGGACTACTCAGACTAATTCATGGATATGAAAACATCATTATCTTTTTTTTATTGCTGCCTAAAAAGTTACTACATTTAGTATCTCACCATTTCTGTGGCTCAGGAATCCATGCACAGCTTAGTAGGGTCTTCTGCTCAGTGTGTCCCAAAGACTAAATGAGGTTTTTTCCCCAAGTTATACCTTCATCTGGAGGATTGACTGGGGAACAATCCACTGGCAAGCTCCTTCAGTTGTTGGCAGAATTTGTTTTCTTGCAGCTGCATCACTAAGGGCACCGACTTTATGCTGGCTTGGCTCTGAAGGGTTCCTTTAGATGCTAGAGGTTGCACATGATTATTTGAAGATAGACTTCTCCAACACAATCCCTCACTTTACCAACACTGCAAGGAGAGTCTTCTGCTTCTTTTAAGGGCTTGCAACTAATCAAGTCCCTACTTAAGGGTGTTCTTGATAGACTAAGGCTATGCAGGTCTTTTCTTCTCTTGATTAATTCACAGTAAACATGGACGTTAATTATGTGCACAGAATCCCTTTATGTGTGCCATGTTCTATTGACTAGTAATAAGTCCCCACACTCAACAGGTGCATTATACAGAGCACAAACTTTGAACACAAAGTTACAGGAATTGTAAAGACCATCTTTGAATTCTGCTTAACATAATAACTTAAATTTAAATTAAAAAATATGTAAGTCAAAATATAATTAGGTAGAGTTATGCAATGCTGTTAAGAGTTTTTCAGAGTATAATTTACATATTTTGGTAACTGGGTTTGGATTACAGTAGTGGTGGTCAAACACAGAGAAGTGACAATTTTTTTTTTTTAAAGATTTTATTTATTTACCAGAGAGAGAGAGAGTACACACAAGCAGGCAGAGAGGCAGACAGAGGCAGCGAGAGAAGCAGGCTCCCTGCTGAGCAAGGAACCCTATGCGGGACTAGATCCCAGGACCCTGGGATCATGACCTGAGCCGAAGGCAGAGGCTTAACCAACTGAGCCACCCAGGCGTCCCGAGAAGTGACAAATTTGAACAGATTTTTTAAAAAGATTTTATTTATTTATTTGTTAGCACAAAGGAAGGAGAGTGGCAGGAAGAGAAGGCAGATGGAGAAACTGGCTCCCTGCTGAGCAAGAAGTCTGATATGGGACTTGATCCCACGACTCTGGGATCATGACCTGAGCTAAAGGCAGATGCTTAATCAACTGAGCCACCCAGTTTGAACAGTTTTAACTTTTTTTTTTACTTGAACAGTTTTTATTAGTAAACTCAATAGAAAAAAGAAATAAGTATGGTATGGTATTAATAGGTGTCAAGGATAATTTTGGGTTTCTGACTTCAAACCTAGGTATACTATGGTTCCATTTACTGAGTGGGAATTTATGAAGGAAGAGTAGATTTGGGTGTTATAAATTCAGCATTGAATATGCTGAGTGCGAGTTGTTTTTGAGAACTTCCAAGTAGACAATCTAGGAGGTATTAATTTAAAAGGGACTTGAAGCTTAGAGGAAAAGTCTAAAGGAGAAATATAAATTTGGATGTTCTCTGTGTAAACTTGAGAACCTTGAGGAATTTTAATATTTAAGGTGAAGCCAGAGAAAATAAACGTGCAAATGACTACAAATGAGATGTTACAGATATAAAAAGGGAATAAGAAGAACACTGACTTTAAGATGGAAGAACTCTCAACAATACTGAATGCCATTAGAGACTGAAGAACATGCAGTATCATGAAGGCTCATTAGCTTTGTTCGTCCAGAAGTCTCTAATAATTCTGCCATGTAAGTTTTGGTTGAACGATAAGGCTAGAAGTTAGACTGACATAAGGAAAGGAAATAAGTCAGAACACAAGCTGACTATCACACTAAACAGAGCAGAAGCTTGAGGGCTTGATTTCAAGTGAGACTCATGCTTCCTTCCTTCCTTCCTTCATTTCTTCTTTACTCCCTTCCTTCCTCCCTCCCTCCCTCCCTCTTTCTTCCCTCCCTTCCTTCCTTCCACAGAAAATGATTTGGAAATTGATAGTCTGGGGTTCCGGTAACCTGATGCTTATAGAGTTTTGCAATTACTTTGTATTATGGCAAGCTAATAGAGTTCAGCATCATCAAAATTCAAGAAAGTAGCATGGAGCAGCAGAGAGCAAAACTAGCCAATCTCATGTGAGCAAGAATAAACATTGTCAAGGTAAAATAAATGGACTAGCAACTGCAGCATGAAAGGTGACTCTATATGGCCTGCTGTTACAAAGTCTGCCCATTTAGGCTTTTCATTAATAACTTTAGAGAATTTTCCAGTGCTTCTGTCCTTATAAGGAGATGTCTTTTCAAGAAGATACAACATGTAATTTAATTAAATGTTCACTATGTACCAGATAGTACATATAAAGGAACTTTTCTTATTATAATTCTTATTTTATGTAATTGGACCACAATGTACAGAATTAGATTATTAGTTAGTGACAAAATGTAAATATGGGCCATATATGTCCTCTTTTATTTTGATTTATTGTATAATACTTTGGTCCTGTAGTTTTTCTATTCTATCTCAGACAGGGTGGATAAATTTAATTCTAAGGTGAAGTGTTTCCAAATTCATAAACTGCATTTTCTAAAATAGCATTTGCCAATGACAAAGCTATTATGTTAATTTTCATCTGTCATGTCTGCATCTATCTCTTAATTTGTTCTTATTCGTGAAGAAAAGAGAAGTTTTAAGCAGGTATCTCTCAAACTCCACAAATAACAAATAGCTTTTGAATACCCCTTGGGATATCAGTTCTTATTTTTCAATTGGGGTGTTCATGTAATTTACTATCCAAACAAGGATGTTTGTGAATGAAAGGGAGAATTATCAATAATTAGCCAAACTTTTTAGTAACTATGGAATACTGCATCAATCAGTTTTGCTGCAAAATACTACTCCAACATGTAATTCCTCAAAAGAGCTAATATGCATTATCCCATTTTCTGTGGTTTGGCTGGATATTTCTAGTTTCAGCAGTTTTTCTAGTCTGGGAAAACTGTGCTGAATGATGTAAGTTGGGCATATTTATGTCTGGCAGTTGTGGGAAGTCTTCTTCTGGGTTGGCATTCCTCTGCTCAAAGTGGTCTCATATTCTCCAGCAGGCTAACCCCAGGGTTCACATGGAAGCGCCAGGTTTCAAATGAAGGGTATGGGAGGACAAATCCCTAAGCATAAACATTTTCCAAATCTGCTTGTTTCCAAGGTCTCATTGGCCAAACGAATCACATGACAAAACCCAGAGTTCATATGGGAGGGGCTGTTCAAGGGAATGGATAAGAAGAGATGTAAATAAATCAAGGCCAGTACAAAAACAATCTACTACAACTATCCTTAACTGCTACTCTGGAAGTGTATCTGGCATATTAAAAGATACAACGCCCACTCTAAATATCAGCTTATTCAATTCTATGGAAGTATGAATCATTTCCTTTGATTAGAAATAAAACTAAAAGTTTTAGGTTTATGGTAGTTATAAATCATAGTTGTTCAAGAAATTTCACATTTTTGTTTTCAGTAAGTCAGATTAATTTTGCTTCAGAACCTATATCCTAAGAGACAGAAATTTGGAAACTTGTGAAACTTGAATTTTCTCTTCCTGTAATAAAGTGGGGAAAAATTATTGGGGTTTTTCCATTTGCAAATGTAGTTGAGGTGTTCTCTCCTGGCTCAGTGTGGTTACCACTGAAATAGACAAACAATGTCCCCTGGCATGGTGCTTTCAGGTCTACTCATTCTGCTGTTTTCATTCAAGCTTGGGGTATAGAAAATTGCATGACTTTGGTAACCTGCCTCTTCTCTTTAATTTTGCTATTTGATAATCTCCTCTGAGGTGTTGCTTCCTCCCTGGGGGAGCCACCAGAATCGAAGAGCCAAATGCTGTATCTTCTACAATCATCAAATTTTTACTCTTTCCAGTTCAGAGGAATTTAAAATTAGTTTCTAGTCTTCAGAAAGTCTCTCCATTCAAACTCTATTCTCATTGATAGGGTTAGGATTTCCTAATGGAGGTGGAAATGAAGTCCTTTTATTTATTTATTTGTTTATTTATTTAGTATCTATAAGCTGAATGATTTGATTTAATTTAATTGTGGAAAGAAATGTGACATGACATCCACCTTTTTTTTTTTTAAATGATTGATTGATTGATGGATGGATTGACTTTAGAGAGGGGGAGGAGAAATCGTGGGGCAGAGTGGGAGAGAGAGTGAGAGGGAGAGAATCTCAAGTATGACTCCACATTGAGTGAGGAGCCCTACAACCCTTCATGACCTGAGCTGAAACTAAGAGTCTGATGCTTAACTGACTGAGCCAGCCAGGCACCCTGATATTTGCCTTCTTAAGGAACTTTCAAGCATATGATATATTATTGTTGACTCTAGGTATACTATATTATAGCAGATTTCTAAAACTTATTCATCTTGCTTGATGGGAACTTATTCTTGTTGTTTGGGCTTCTGGAAACCATCATACCACTCTTTGGTTTTATGAATGTGACTATTTTAGATAACTCATATAAGGGTAATCATGCAGTATTTGTCTTTCTGTGACTGACTTATCTCACTTATATAATGTTCTCAAGGTTCAAATTACAGAATTTCCTTCTTTGATTAAGACTTTTATTAAGACTGAATAATATTAAAACTGAGTAATATTCTATTTTATGTAAATACCATGTTTCCTTTATCTATTCACCTGTCAATGGACATTTATTTCTATAGCTTGGCTTTTGTGAACAATGGTGCAGTGGTCATAGGAGTGCTAATATCTCTTCAGAATCCTGATTTCAATTCCTTTTAAAAATTATCCAGAAATAGGATTGTTGGATGGTATTGTAGTTTTATATGTATGTATTATATATGTATGTACGTATATATTTAGGGGAAACCTCCATATTGCTTTCCATAGCATCTGGGAAATGAAGTCTTAAAGCTATTTCTAAACAGAGTCTGTTATTTCCTAAGAAACAAAGTTTCCTACTTGCCTGAGAAGAGACAGGTAGAAAGGAAGGAGAAAAACACAAATGTGTAACTTGAAAAATTATCCAGTTTCATGCTCATACAAAAATAGCCTTTTTAGAATTTATAAGATAAAGTTTCCAACAATATTTTGAGTAATAGCATCGTAATTGAAAAAAAATGGACTCCTTCCATGCTTTAACTTTGAATGGTAAAATATCTGGATGGATAAACTCTTAAACATTCTTTTTCCCCTCAAACTTTCATTAATTTATTAGCAGAGTATTCACCGTTTTGGTGGGAAATAATGCACTGATGCATATGTAAAGATAGTAGAACCAAGTAAACAGCATAGTATTGCCAGAAGTTTTTGGCGTATTTTTAGATTTATATCAAGCTAGCTGTACATAAAAACATTTTTCAATTTCTGAGTTGAACTGCTGAGAGAAAGTGGTATGGCATGGAAGAGACATGCAAAGATAAAAGAAACGTGCTCTTTAAGAATTTAACAGAGAAAAAAGGTTTTCAAAAAATTAATAGAAAACCCAAGGAAAAATAAGACTTCAGTGTAATAAAAAGTGATGGTAAAATAGAAAAAAGGAATTTGATTGGTGCCAGTTTGCCAGCAGTAAGCCTGGGGAAAACTGACTACTCTAGGCACCAACAAATCCAGCAACCTGTCAAGTAGTCACTCAACATGGCATCTACTTCCCAGATAATGGAGAATAAGGGCAAAATCACCTTTACTTTTGGCATTTATGCCTTTCAGGGTACAAGTAACTCTGGGCAGTTAAGTTAAATTACTGCACTTACTTTTTTGATTCACACACTTGTTTCTATTTTAACCTGTGTAGAGTTAATCCTGAATTATAAAATCATTGATTTTTTTTTCAGTTTCATACTAACAACTTAGTTCTACATCTCTAGTTGTTCTTCTAGTTTAAGCAAATATTATGTGCATACTGGTTAGCATTTGTACACATAATTTTATTTTAAGATTTCATTTATTTATTTGAGAGAGAGGGAATGAATGAGGGGAGGGGCAGAGGAAGAAGGAGAGGGAAAAAGCAGACTGTCCCCTGAGCAGAAAGTCCCAGGCAGGGCTGGGATCAGGGCCTGAGTGGGAGTTGGACACTAATTGAGCCACCCAGATGCCTCTGTACACATAAAAATTTTTATAAGGGAATTCTGTTTAATTCATTTCCCTGAATTTGAATTAATATATTTTTATTACTCCAGAAATATTGGCTTATCCCTAAATATGAGTAGGTGGATACTTGAGTTAACTGCTAAATTAATAGATGTGGAGACTTCATGACAGGGTCAATTCTGGGTCAATTGTCTTATCTTGATCTAAGAATTTGGGCTGGGGTCATAGAAACTTATAAAGACCTCATATTTTCTTTGATAAGTAGATATCCTGTGTTCTTTGTTTCTCATCTTTTTTTTTTTTAACCTTTAGGATTCACATAGTATAGGATAACAAGCATGGTACTTTTTTAAAAAAAATTAAGTTTTTTATTAATGTATAATGTATTATTAGCCTCGGGGGTACAGGTCTGTGAATCGCCACATTTACACACTTCACAGCACTCACCATAGCACATACCTTCCCCAGTGCCCATAACCCTACCATCCTCTCCCTACCCTCCTCCCCGCAGCAACCCTCAGTTTGTTTTGTGAGATTGAGAGTCTCTTATGGTTTGTCTCCCTCCCAATCCCATCTTCTTTCATTTATTCTTTTTCTACCCCTCAAATCCCCCACATTGCTTCTCAACTTCTTCATATCAGGGAGATCATATGATAATTGTCTTTCACTGATTGACTTATTTCGCTAACCATAATACCCTCTAGTTCCATCCATGTTGTCACAAATGGCAAGATTTCATTTCTTTTGATGGCTGCATAGTATTCCATTGTATGTATACACCACATCTTCTTTATCCATTCATCTGTTGATGGACATCTAGATTCTTTCCATAGTTTGGCTATTGTGGACATTGCTGCTATAAACATTTGGGTGCATGTGCCCCTTCAGATCAATACATTTGTATCTTTAGGGTAAATACCCAGTAGTGCGATTGCTGGGTCACAGGTAGCTCTCTTTTCAACTTTTTGAGGAACCTCCATGCTGTTTTCCAGAGTCACTGCAGCAGCTTGCATTCCCACGAACAGCATAGGAGGGTTTGCCTTTCTTCGCATCCTTGCCAGCATCTGTCATTTCCTAACTTGTTAATTTTAGCCATTCTGGCTGGTGTGAGGTGGTATCTCATTGTGGTTTTGATTTGTATTACCCTGATGCCGAGTGATGTGGAGCATTTTTTCATGTGTCTGTGGGCCATCTGGATGCCTTCTTTGCAGAAATATCTGTTCATGTCTTCTGCCCATTTCTTGATTAGATTATTTTTCTTTGGGTGTTGAGTTTGATAAGCTCTTTATAGATTTTGGATACTATCCCTATATCTGACATGTCTTTTACAAATATCTTCTCCCATTCTGTCAGTTGTCTTTTGGTTTTGTTGACTGTTTCCTTTGCTGTGCAAAAGTTTTTGATCTTGATGAAGTCCCAATAGTTCATTTTTGCTCTTGCTTCCCTTGCCTTTGGCGATGTTCCTAGGAAGAAGTTGCTGTGGCTGAGGTCGAAAAGGTTGCTGCCTGTGTTCTCCTCAAGGATTTTGATGGATTCCTTTCTCACATTAAGGTCCTTCATCCATTTTGAGTCTATTTTCATGTGTGGTGTAAGGAAATGGTCCAGTTTCATTTTTCTGCATGTGGCTGTCCAATTTTCCCAACACCATTTGTTGAAGAGACTGCCTTTTTTCCATTGGACATTCTTCCCTGCTTTGTCAAAGATTAGTTGACCATAGAGTTTAGGGTCTATTTCTTGGGCTCTCTATTCTGTTCCATTGATCTATGTGTCTGTTTTTGTGCCAGTACCATACTGTCTTGATGATTACAGATTTGTAATAGAACTTGAAATATGGAATTGTGATGCCACCGACTTTGGCTTTCTTTTTCAATATTCCTCTGGCTACTCAACGTCTTTTCTGGTTCCATATAAATTATAGGATTATTTGTTCCATTTCTTTGAAAAAAAATGGATGGTATTTTTATAGGGATTGCATTAAATATGTAGATTGCTTTAGGTAGCATAGACATTTTCACAATATTTGTTCTTCTAATCCATGAGCATGGAATATTTTTCCATTTCTTTGTGTCTTCCTCAATTTCTTTCATGAGTACTTTATAGTTTTCTGAGTACAGATTTTTTGCCTCTTTGGTTAGGTTTATCCCTATGTATCTTATGGTTTTGGGTGCAATTATAAATGGGATTGACTCCTTAATTTCTCTTTCTTCTGTCCTTTTGTTGGTGTATAGAAATGCGACTGATTTCTGTGCATTGATTTTATATACTGATACTTTACTGAATTCCTGTATAAGTTCTAGGGGATTTGGAGTGGAGTCTTTTGGGTTTTCCACATATAGTATCATATCATTTGCAAAGAGTGATAGTTTGACTTCTTCTTTGACAATTTGGATGCCTTTAATTTCTTTTTGTTATCTGACGCTGAGGCTAGGACTTCTAGTACTGTGTTGAGTAGCAGTGGTGACAATGGACATCCCTGCTGTGTTCCTGACCTTAGCAGAAAAGCTCTCAGTTCTTCTCCATTGAGAATGATATTCACTGTGGGTTTTTCATAGATGGCTTTGATGATATTGAGGTATGTACCCTCTATCCCTACACTTTGAAGAGTTTTGATCAGGAAAGGATGCTGTACATTGTCAAATGCTTTTTCAGCATCTATTGAGAGTATCATGCAGTTCTTGTTCTTTCTTTTGTTAATGTATTGAATCACAGTGACTGATTTGCAGCTGTTGAACCAACCTTGCAGCCCTGGAATAAATCCCACTTGGTCATGGTGAATAATCCTTTTAATGTACTGTTGGATCCTATTGGCCAGTATTTTGGTGAGAATTTTCCCATTGGTGTTCATCAAGGATTATGGTCTGTGATTCTTTTTTTTGATGGGGTCTTTGTTTCGTTTTGGGATCAAGGTAATGCTGGCCTCATAAAATGAGTTTGGAAGTTTTCCTTCCATTTATATTTTTTGGAATAGTTTCAGGAGAATATGAATGAATTCTTCTTTAAATGTTTGGTAGAATTCCCCTGGGAAGCCATCTGGCCCTGGGCTTTTGTTTGTTTGGAGATTTGTGATGACTGTTTCAATCTCCCTACTGGTTATGGGTATTTTCAGGTTTTCTATTTCTTTCTCGTTCAGTTGTGGTAGTTTATATATCTCTAGGAATGGATCCATTTCTTCCAGATTCTCAAATTTGCTGGCCTATAGTTGCTCGTATGTTCTTATAATTGTTTGTATTTCTTTGGTGTTGGTTGTGATTGCTCCTCTTTCATTCATGATTTTGTTAGTTTGGGTGCTTTCTCTTTTCTTTTTGATAAGTCTGGCCAGGGGTTTATCAATCTTATTAATTCTTTCAAAGAACAAGCTCCTAGTTTCGTTGATTTGTCCTACTGTTTTTTTTTTTTTTTGTTTGTTTGTTTCTATTTCATTGATTTCTGCTCTGATCTTTATTATTTCTCTTCTCCTGTTGGGTTTATGCTTTCTTTGTAGTTCTTTCTCCAGCTCCTTTAGGTGTAGGCTTAGGTTGTGTACTTGGGACCTTTCTTGTTTCTTGAGAAAGGCCTGTATCACTCTATATTTTCCTCTCACAAGTGCCTTTGCTGTGTCCCACAGATTTTGAACCATTGCGTTTTCATTATCATTTGTTTCCATGAATTTTTTCAATTCTTCTTTAATTTCCTGGTCGACCCATTCATTCTTTAGAAGGATGCTCTTTAGTCTCCATGTATTTGGGTTCTTTCCAAATTTCCTCTTATGATTGAGTTCTAGATTCAGAGCATTGTGGCCTGAAAATATGCAGGGGATGATCCTAATCTTTTGATACCAGTTGAGACCTGATTTATGACCCAGAATGTGATGTATTCTGGAGAATGTTCCATGTGCACCGGAGAATAATGTGTATGCTGTTGCTTTGGGATGGAATGTTCTGGATATATCCGTTATGTCCATCTGGTCCAGTGTGTCATTTAAGGTCTTTATTTCTTTGTTGATCTTTTGCTTAGATGGTCTGTCCATTTCAGTGAGGGAGGTGTTAAAGTCCACTACTATTATCGTATTCTTGTTGATGTGTTTCTTTGATTTTGTTATTAATTGGCTTATATAGTTGGCTGCTTCCATCCTAGGGGCATGGATATTTAAAATTGTTAGATCTTCATGTTGGACAAACGCTTTGAGTATGATATAGTTTCCTTCCTCATTCCTTATTATAGTCTTTGACTTAAAATCTAATTGACCTGATATAAGGATTACCACCCCAGCTTTCTTTTGTTGTCCATTAGCATGGTAAATTGTTTTCCACCCACTCACTTTAAATCTGGAGGCGTCTTTGGGTCTGTAATGAGTTTCTTGTAGGCAGCATATTGATGTTTTTGTTTGTTTGTTTGTTTTTTTATCCATTCTGATACCTTGTGTCTTTTGGCTGGGGCAAGCATGGTACTTTTGATTAAATTTTAGTATTCAGAGATATCAACATTTATCCTTTAATTATGTAAGTATATGAATTACACTTTTCTTTCTTTCTAGAACTCAGCACAATTTAATTCCATTTATTATCTTCCAACACATATGCTATTATTGTTGTGAAGTTTAATTCTTTCCATATATATTTTAAATCCATTTAGATAATATTTTAATGTATATTATATTACTATATTTTTGATATATACTTTCAATGTTTATTATTCTTTTTTGCATCCAGAAGTTTTTTTCTAGGATCATTCTTCTCATTTAAAAATGCCCTAATTTAAAAATTTTCTTTGATTTAGTGAATGCTCAAAAATTTTAGCCATAAGCATTTTTATTTCACCTTCATTTTTGAAAGCTATTTTACTAGGTACACAATTTTAAGATGACAGTTCTTTGTTTTTTCCATTTAACATTTGAAAATATCTCTCTATCGTTTTGAGCTTATATTGCTTTTGTTAAGAAGTCAGTTGTGAATCAAATTATAATTCTTTTGAAAGTACTCACTGATTTGGTGGTAAAAAATGCACCATATGTTATTAAGATTTTCCCTTTGTCATTTTTTTTAAGCAGTAGTCCTATGCTGTGTCTATATGTGATTTTGCTGCTCATTCTTTCTTTTTTATATATCTGATTTGGTTTCTTAGAACAGATCTGTGGGTTAATGGCTTGACAGTTTTAGAAAACTTTGTTATTTTATCTTTAAATACTTCTGCACCATTCATTTGCTTCTTTTCCAGTGGGTACCTATTACACATATATTAGATATTCTCACTATATATATGCATATATACAAACACATGCTACACTTAGCCACACTAAGGGCCTATAAGTGAGAATGTGGTCTCCCAGTACAGTGGAAATGGGGAAAGCTGCCACCTGATCAGAGTATCAAAAGAGTTGGAAAACCCAAGGACATTAGTAACTAAAATTATTTCCTTAGTCATGTTGGATAATGGGCCCCATCAGATCTTCAATAAAGATGAACTGGAATTGGATATCAGAATTTTGATGAATAATTCTTTTAAAATGTTTTCATTTCAGATATGGTAAATTCTTTTGTCATTTTCATTAAGTCTTAGATTTTAATGCCTCAATAGGATGAATTTTTTGCCATGTATAATCATGTTGTTTATGCCACTCAAAATTATACTATTCTAGTGAGCAAGTATAAACAAAGCTCCTGACACAATTCTGTGTTTGTAGGGTAATTTTACCTAATCTATATATAAGGTCATTTGTTTGAACCCAACTATGTGATGATTAATAATAAAACATTCTACTTGATTTAATAAAAGCCTATTGAAAATATTATCATATTGTGCACTTTCAGAGATTACTATAGAATTATTTAAATATTTAATATATGTATATATACATTCCATGTTAATTTTAAAATATGTAAATTACAATGGGTGCCTTTATATGAAGTACATTTTTATGGATAAGTAAAAATGCTATAGCAGTAATAAAACTTAACAGAGCTGTGTGAATCTCAGCAGGGGGTGGGATCTTATGTCACTAAAAAACAGGATGCTTATCCAGAGAGGTAGATTCTGTCATCAGGATATAATCACTTGTTTGCAACAATAAATGTTTGAGAATTTGAAATGCTGTTTTTATCTTAATTCACTAGATATTTAAAAAATAAAATACCTCTCTAGCCACTTTGGCCATGCACTATGTGTATATATATATTCACTGGGATTTTTAGTATTATGAGAAATAAATCACACTCATGAAATGGTGTTATATCATTACCAGTGGATTGACTGTGTTTTGTATGTCTTGAGAATTTAATTGAGCTTGTTGATTTATTTCTAACAGTAGGAATCTTCTTTCTATACTTTTTTTCCCCTCTAAGCAATGAGAAATAGGCATCTCAGTGATTTAACATGCCCCAAACTTGAGCAGATTAGATATGCCTTAAATAAATGGTGAGAGTTTAAAAGTCTGATTATATAGATTAAACAAAAATTAGTAGGTTTAAGATCACATCAGGGGACAATAGACTTTGCTCTCTCCTACTAACAATCAGTGTATCTATTATCTTAGGTTGCATGGTAGTAGTACTCTATTTTTAGCAATTCCCAAACCACCAACGTATTTGATGTATGTATCTCTGAGCTCTTGGGATCTTTCCTGTAAACATTTCCCAAGATAACCACCATTTTTCTTTCTACTCTTCAAATAGCTCCCTCCCCATTTGATAAATCTCCAAAGTTCTGCAAATAACATCACTCCCTTTTGCTTTTCAAAACTTCAATAAATCCTTCCTTGTCATTTTAAAAAAGATAGTTACCAAAAAGAAGAGGAAAAATAGTAGCCACATTTTCCCTTTCTTCATCTTTACCACTGTCAGCATATGTATTATTTAACTTTTTATACTACTAATAGGTGGATGGAAGTTAGAAAATAACAAAAGAGTGTAGGGCCAGTATATAATTTTTTTTCAGAATAGAAATGATAATGCATTTCTAATTGCCATTGTCCAGAGTCATGTTTGCTGAAGTGGTCAAGAGATTTGAAAGGTCTCTGAACATGGTACAGTTGGGGATCCTTTCTTTAATCTAATTAATAGGCAAAGAGAAAAAAAGAGCCTCTTGCAAAGGAAGTATTTTGTACTTAATTTTATTTTTAGCTCCCCATAACTGACTTTCATTTCACTTGTGAGCTAGGAAACATGGTATGGTTTATGTTAAGCTGTTTGATATGTGCATCTCAATGGCTTCCCAGTGCCCTTTCCTTGAGAGGAAACTGTTGGATTAGGCATACAAAGACCTGAATGGCTTAGCCTCCACCCAATCCCATAATTTCTGATCCCAAGTCTCCTCCCTTCTTTCTACTCTGGTCATAATGATGTTTTTCTAGTTCTCTTTTTCCCTGTGTTTCTTATCACAACATAAACTTTACAGATGCTTTCCTTTCTACCCTAGATTCTCATTTTTATGGCCTTAACCTCAGCTCAGCTCATTGTTATTGTCTCAGGGATGCCTTGAATAATCAACAAGAACAGGTTAAACCCCTACATTATAGGCAAGATCTAATAAGATCATAGTGATACCTTTTTATTTCATGTGTGCCTTCTTCATTCACATCTGTTTTTATCTTATTATTATATTCCTGGCCTAGCATACTACCTGATAATAGCAAGAAGTTATTTCATATTTTGAATGAATGGTTAGCATATATGATATCTGTCTATATACCAAGACTGACTAAGCTAATAGATTATCCATGCATATAATGCTGGGATGGCTCAAGAGGGATTGAAGTTTACAACAAAACTTTACTCTTTCCTACTCATATTGCTTGTCCAAACTCAATCTGTGAGGCCAGTTTTCTCTCATTATTTATATGAACTGTTAAACAGAACTGAATTTTCTGGACTCTAGTCTTGTCAAACAACAAAAGCAGTCTCATTTGAGAAATTAAAATGTCTAGTGATTTATTAATCGAAGTCTAAACTTCACTTAAAACTTCTGTTTTCCTTTAAGTATGATGTGAGTTGGAAGAGATCCTGGGTTGGAAAAGAGGTGTGTGATTAGCTTCTTCTCTTTGCCCCTGACTTATTTTCTGTCCTCTTTTGTTGTTAACTATTCTTTCTGGTCCTTTGGGTTGAAAAAAGGAAATTATGGTGATAGGATCTCAACAAAGTGTTGAAGATGAACCCCCAAGAACAAGGGACTGAGGGGTAAGATATAAAAAATACAGACAAAAAATCATCACCCATATCACAGAACTGCTTATAACATGACCGCATTCAGTCTCCAAAATCTTAGCTCCAAATTCTCTTTGGAGAATTCTTAGTCCCCAAGATCTTACATGTAGGAATTAATCTGCTTTAAAAAGCTTCCAAGCTCAGAGAAGGGCCCTCATACTAAGAAATGCCAGTCCAGTTAGATATCACTATCTTCTTACCCTTTATCCCTCTCTTTACTTAAGGTAAGTAGTTAGCTCAAAACTGAGCACCTCTGTTTTAATTATGGGTATTGCTCACTATCTGCTTCTGTCCTTAGCCAGGACTGAGTCAGAATTACCCAGAACTGTTACTTTTGCCAGTAGCAGGATATGTGATTATTACTCCATTTTTTAAGTTCTCTAGGTTTCAAATTTCTCATATGTAAAGTGGAGTAATCAGAAATCCTCCATATTTATTTCTGGTTTTTGTTTATTTGGAGGTGAATTTAACTTATAGATATAAAAATATTAATACAGTGACTATAGTTCCATAAGCTGTAAATAAATGGTAGCTACCATTATCATCTTTAAGACGATGTCTTTTCCCCAGTGATATTTATGAAAATAGAAGTTATATACCTTCAGCATTCCTTTTGCTAAACATGTTCAAAACATTGACTGTATACTCATATTTCACTTTCTCATCATAAAATACTGTTCAATAGAGCAAAACTTATATAATATTTTTATAAGAAAAACATGCAAATTATTTTGACCAGTCCAAATCTACAGTTAAATGGTTAAGTTTTTTTTTTTTAAGATTTTATTTATTTATTTGACAGACAGAGATCACATGTAGGCAGAGAGGCAGGCAGAGAGAGGGGGAAGCAGACTCCCTGCCGAGCAGAGAGCCCTATGTGGGACTCGATCCCAGGACCCTGAGATCATGACCTGAGCCGAAGGCAAAGGCTTAACCCACTGAGCAACCCAGGCGTCCCTAAATGGTTAAGTTTTAAAGGGAAATGCAGAAAGGCTTAATTGATATTGCCAGGAGACTAATCAATAATACTGAATATGATAAACTGCAATTTGCTAGATCATTTAAAGGTTACTTGTCCTATATAATTTTGTAGATAAACAGTTGTCTAAAGAAGTTTAGATGACTGATTTCATCCAATGTATTTATTGATCCATAGCAATACAAAAGACTCAACTAGATCTTATAGAACTAAGTACTTTCACCAAGGAATCAATGCAGAAAAATACCTGAAACCTTTTTCACTTAAAAAATATGATAATCAATTTAAAAAAAAAAAAGAATAAATGCACTAGCTACTGAAACAAAACTTTTTGATTATAGGTGTGAAATTTCTCTCTTGGATGCAATTTGTTTGAGATTATTTTGCAATTTAAAAAAAAAAATCTAGCTGTTTCAAGACTTCCTGAGATGATTAACTCTGCTTCCAATTTCCCCCTGACAGGCACAGACTTGCTCTTGATCCTCTCTGGAATTGCCCCTTTAGCAGACCAGAAGCAAAAATCCCTGTCTTTCTGAACTTTCTCAAGGATATGGCACTCCACAATAATAGGTTCTTCCCTCTTCCCTAATCTACAGTTTGCCATCAAAACACCCATGATAATAACAAATTAGATATATACATATAGATACTTAATATGTATACATATATATGTGAACAACTATGATTTAGCAACTTAAATATATATAAAATATATCTTATATTTTCCTTTGAATTAGAAGTCCAAAAATTGGAAATATAAAAATTGAATTTGGAAAACTGATTCTACATAAATTATTTCCTTTATTTCTTACCCCAAATCATTTTTGTTCCTTCAATTGGTTGCACATTTTGTATCCTGATTAAAAGTATGTATTTTTTTGAAATGGAATCAACAAGGAGCCTTCAAGGTAGTTTCTTTCAACTTCTAAAAATATTTCTTGTGAATATGGTAGAAATAATCATGCATGGCAATGCTGCTTTATCATGAGGTCTAAAATTTCAAAACAGCATTCCCTACCCACTCTCCCTCTTTGATTATCTTTCTATCTCTATGTATTGGTAATAACTTCCAAAAAACAGTAGGGTAGGAGACAATTGATGCTTTGGAATGTTACTGCATTCTGTGGTTATAGTTTTCAAACCACCATCCATTTGCAAGGAGTGAAAAGAAGATAGGCAAAATCCTGGCAGGAGTGCATACTGGAATCATAGCTTTGACCTGGTGCCTAAATATCTTAAAATCCCCATAGCAATTCATTTGGACCATATATAGACTTTCTCACTTAGGAAGGATTTGCTTTGGATCTCATGGCACGTTAAGTCTTTGGGAGAATTCCAGGAATGTTGAGAGTGATTAAAAAAAAAAAAAAGCATGGATGGTTTATTCATTTATTGTTATGTTCCAAAATGTCTGAGTGCTAAACTCCTCTTGCTTGGGGGAAAAGAAGAAAAGAAGAAGAAGAAGAAGAAGAAGAAGAAGAAGAAGAAGAAGAAGAAGAAGAAGAAGAAGAAGAAAAAGAAGGAGAAGAGGAGGAAGAAGGAGAAGAAGAAAAAGAAGGAGAAGAAGAAGAAGAAGAAGAAGAACAACAACAACAACAACAACAACAGCAACAACAACAACAACAACAACAACAACAGAAAGCATATGTTTCAGCCAGTATCTTAGGGATTATTTTCTTGTCTTTGTTTTCAACTGTCCTTAAACCCAGACATAGATAAACTTGCAGCTCATTCACTTTTGTTCTTATCCTTAAGGGAATGATATGAAAATATATTCTTAAAAGCAGGTTCTCAAGTTATTAAGGATAACATTGAAAGTTCAGACAAAATGCAGTAAGAGCAGTGAAAAGTGTCCAAAACAATCTTTATCTGACTCTGGTTTATGACTGACCCTGAAAAATAGGTTGTATTGTAATTCATGCAGAAGTTTTTCTTACAAGTTATTTTCCCATTAAAACAAAAAAACAAACAAAGCTGTGATAACCAAAGTCTACACCTAAGGTAAAGCTGTTAGTTCTTGTACCATAACTCAGAATCAGTCTTTCTAATTCCCATTTATTATTTTTCTATTGGCAAAATACAAAAGAGCCTTTTTGTAAGACAATATCTTTTATAAGATGATTTTACAGAATCCTAAAAACCTTTTGCAATAATATACATCTTTAAAATGTTATCACTAATTTAAATTCTCCTATATAGGGCATCTGGGGGGCTCAGTCAGTTAAGTGTCTGCGTTCGACTCAGGTCATGATCTCAGGGTCCTGGGATTGAGTCCCACATTGGGCTCACTGCTCAGCAGGAAGCCTCCTTCTCCTTCTGTCTGCTGCTCTCTCTCTCTGACAAATAAATAAAGTCTTTGAAAGAATAATAATAAAAATAAATTCTCTCATATAAAAAGTAAAATTTTTGTTCATTCACTCTACAAATATATATATATATGCATATATATATATACACATGCATATGTGTGTGTACATATATTTTATTGGGTTCATTTATTCTCTTTTTTTAGGGATCAAGAATATAATGTTATCAGTGTAATGGAAATTTCTCATCTACACATTCACATGAAAACATAAATGCCAACTATATTACAATATATATCATTATATAAATAAATGAAGTAATTTAACATAAAGTAATCATTCTGAAGACTCACTATTTAAAAAAACTTATTAGATAATTCATAAAAAATAAAATTACAGTGGGATCTTTGACTTGCATATTGAATAATAATTATTAGAAATCCAATCATTTCAACTTATTGTTTTGTAATTAGTGTTAAACATTCTGATTCTCAAAAGTAAGTTCAGGTAAACAAAATAAGATCTTTCACAGCTACAGTCAGAAATTGACTATCTTGGGTCAAGGAATACCAGTAATCTCCAAGACTCTTTAAACTGAGGGACAGTAGAATTATTTTCTTTGTCTTTAATCCAATTAAGTCACCTTCACAAAATATGTTGCTGTTTTTGACTATTTTAGGAAGAAATTAATTAAAAATATTTATTTTGATTATAAGTTCATCCAATAAAATTGCCTTCAAAAGAATTCTGCAATGTTTAGTTTAGTTCAGTTTAGTTTTTTGTGTTTTTTTTAGCCTTCAATGAAACAGGAAAATCTTTGTTATTCTCAAATTCAGCCTACAGGAGTAATTCATATAATTTTGAAAATTTTGCATAGTTTTCTACCTATCATCTTATCTTTCAAAGTAAGAGCTCAGCAAAAATAGGTCCTATTTTCAGGAACATCTATAATGATTATAGCAAGGCTTTGATTGAATAGTATATTTAAAACCCAGGCAACTTTGGTACTGAATGAACTCCTTTCAGTCTATTCTTTCTGAGAATAAAATTTTCTTTTTTCTCAAAAAAAAGAAAAAAAGAAAAATGTCCTTCTCAAATTTCCAACTATGTTTCCAGACTTAAATTCTGATGTGATAATAAATTTTACTAGAGTAAAGTTCATATCTTACTCCTATTTCATTCTAAAGTATGTGAAAGAGTTCTCATTTAATACCTTATCTCTCTATCAAAGAGTTGATAACTGTCATGTTATTAAAGGAGAGTACTACTAAGCATTGCTGTATGAGTTTTTGGCAAGGATTACTGTTGAAGTGGAAATAAATGAATCCTGGGGCACCTGGGTGGCCCAATGGGTTAAAATTCTCTGCTTTCTGCTCGGGTCATGATCCCGGGGTCCTTGGATAAAGCCCCACATCAGGCTCTCTTCTCAGCAGGGAGCCTGCTTTCCCCCCACACCCCCAACCCCCGCCTGCCTCTCTGTCTACTTGTGAGCTCTCTCTGTCAAATAAACAAATAAAAAATCTTAAAAAAAAAAAAAAAGAAAGAAATTAATCCGGGGGATGGGCAACTCCTTTTTTATTTTTATTTTTATTTATTTATTTATTTTTTTTACAAAGTATCAGATGTGTAGCCAATCATTACAGGTGTTCCAGTTGGGTGTAGAGGTGGAACTTTATTCCTCACATTAGACATTTTGCTAAATAAAGAATATTTTCTCCACTTTAAGGATACCGTTGGCCTCTTTTGTTCTCAAATGAACACATAAACTATTCTTTCATGCCATCCATATACACATAAACAAGTACCAGGAGCTGCTAGTACTTACTTTAAAGAGCCATTACTTTAAAATATATGATATAATATCAGAAGATCTTTAGAAAAAGATATCATTTGTCAAGAAATAAAAAAGGAGGCTTAAACACCACTACAAATCATTAAAGGACAACCCAATAGAAAGAAATGTTAAAAGACTGAATAGATGGGAGCCTGGATCGTTCAGTCAGTTGAGTGTCTGTCTTTGGCTCAGGTCATGATCCTGGAGTCCCAGGATTGAGTCCTGAATCAGGGTCCCTGCTCAGCGGGGTGTCTGCTTCTCCCTCTGCCCTTTACCCTGCATGTGCTCTCTCTCACTCTCTCTCTCTCAAATAAACAAATAAAATCTTAAAAAAAAAAAAAACTGAATAAAAATCTCATATAAAATGATGTCTAAATAGCCAATAATCATGAAAAAGTGTTCCATTCTACAAGTCATTGGATATACCATTAAAAACACACCGAAATAGTTAAATTTAAGACACTAATAGTTAAATTTAAGACAGTAACAGGTTCTGATTAAAATGTAGATCAATTCAGGCACCTGGGTAGCTAGATCTGTTAAGAGTCTGCTTTCAGCTCTGGTCATGATCCCAGGGTGCTGGGATTGAGTCCCACACTGGGCTCCCTGCTCAGGGGGGTAGTCTGCTTCTTTCTCTGTCCCTCCCACCACTAGTGTATTCTCTCTCACAAAAATAAATAAATAATCTATAAAAAATAAATAAAATGTAGATCAACTGGAATTACTAATACTCATATATTAATAAAGGGAGTTTAAAATTATAATCCTCTGAAACATTGTTATTATCTATTAAATGTGAGTCTATGCATATATATATACACCACAGAAATGCACACATATATGTTCCAAAGCACAAGAAAATTTAAGAATATCTATAGCAACATTGTTTTAAATAGCTCCAAATTAAAAGCAACCTATATGTCTATCTTAGGTTACTCAAACTGCCATAAGAAAATAACATAGACTGGGTAGCTTAAACAATAGAAATTTATTTTCTCAGAGTTCTGGAGTCTGGGCTGTCCAAGTCAAGGTTTGGACAGGCTTTGGTTTCTGGTGACAGTTCTCTTCCTGACTTGCAGATGATTCTCTTGTTTGTCCTTACTTGACAGAAAGAGAGAGAAACAGAGACGAAGAGTGATCTCTTCCTCTTCTTTGTCTTTTTTTTTTTTTAATCTTTTTGTTCATTTTTTAAAAAGTAATCTCTACACCCAACATGGGGTTCAGACTCATGACTCTGAGATTAAAAGTTGGGTGCTCAGAGAGAAGAAAATGGCAGAGGACTAGGGGACCTGCATTTCATCTGATTCCTTGGGTTCAGCTAGATATCTATTGAGTCATTGTGAACACCTGTGAATTCAACCTCATAGCTAAGAAAAGAATTGCTGCAATTCTACAAATAGAAAATCAACCACTTTTTGCAAGGTAGGAGGTATGGAGACATAAATCCAAGGGACATATCAGAAGATAAACCTTGGGGAAGGGAGCCTCCATAAACTGGTTACTGAAAAGTGATATATCATTAGAGTGCAAAATCAGAACATTTAGAATTCTACTCTGGTGAGGTAAGTCCCTGCCTAAAAGGTGCTCAGGTGGTGAAGCAGGGCAGAATCCTAGGTGGGGCAATGTGGTCTCAGGATCCACAGGGTTACAGGAAGACCCAGAGTGCCTGAGTGCTGCAGAGCTCCCATGCATTGGAGGAGTGAAGCTGGCTACAATTAGCAAACCCCATAGTGGCCTCTTAGCTAGGTTTTGCCATTAACCAGAAATTGTGGCACAATCGGGTGACCATTCTCCAAGCAGGGTCCAGCAAGTGACAATTGCTGAGAAAGCCTGTTCCTTCCAATGGGAGGACTGGAATGGGTGCACACACATTTGGATAACTGCTTGCTGAACAGGACCACAGAGAGCAGCAGGACTGCCGTGAGACCCCCTGCCCACCCTCCCCTGGAAGGGTTGTTGCTCCTGTGCACCATAGGAGTCTGCAGAGTTTGGCATACACAAAAGGAATTGGTTGCTTTTCCCTGAGGGTATACTGAAAAATTGGACATTGATTGTTCAGCTCTGGGACTAGAGAACAGGGCACCACCAGCTTTACTTTTTTCTTCATCCTCTAAAGCAGCACAAAATGCCTTCAAGGAACAAAGCCACACAGAAGAACTCAAAGCATCTCACACAGAGCCTGGCCCTCTCCAAGGGGTGGCATGACTCTGCCCATGCAAAGACACCTGAGAATCAGGGCAACAGTCCCCTCCCCCAGAAGATCAGCAGGAGTATCAGGCAAATACCAAGTTAATGGATTCCACAGAACAGAAAAACTCCTGCACTGGGGGAAAATACTATATACAATTTGAGGGGTTTTTTTTCCTCATGAATCTTTAGTCTTTCAATTTAAAATTTTATTGTTTTATATTCATTTTTTTCTTTTCAACTAGTTTCTTATTTTACCAATTCTTTGTTTTTAAGTCTTTTTTAAATTTTCATTTTTATAATAGATATATTATTATATATCTTCATTTTTTGCTTCCTTTGACTGTATTCATTTTATTTTTGTATATATATAAGTTTCTCTTTCATTACAATTTCGGGATTTAGTATCTTCTAACAAACAGACCAAAATACATCCAGAACCAAGTGAATCTCCCTGTTTTGTCCACCTGTAAGATTATATTCTCCTCCCCCCTCTTTTTTTTTTTCTTTTCTTTTCTGGCTTCTGACCTCTTTGGATTAATCTAGTGTCTATTTTTCTCAGGCTGTGGTTGATATTTTTTATTTTGTTCTTTCACCTATTCTTCTCTGGAAAAAAATGGCTAGAAGGAGAAATTCACAACAAAATAAAGAACTGGAGGTAATACTCTCTGTCATAGATCTAATTGATATGGATATAAGTAAAATGTCAGACCTAGAATCCACAATAATGATTATAAAGTTACTAGCTGGGCTATAAAAAAACATAAAAGACACTACAGACTCTCAGTGCAGAAATAAAATGTAATCAGGCTGAAATTAAAAAATGCTTTAACTGAGATACAGTCTAAAATGGATGCTCTTTTAAGAGTTAGGGTAAACAAGGCAGAAGAGAGTGTCGTGACAAAGAAGATAAGATGGTGGAAAAGAAGGAACCTGAGGAAAAGAGAAAAACAACTAATGGACCATGAGGGGAGGCTTTGAGAAATAAGCAATACCATAAAGTAAAACAATATTACAATTACTGGCATCCCAGAGGAAGAAGAGAGAAAAGGACAGAAGGTATATTTGAGCAAATCATAGCTAAGAACTTCCCTAATATGGGGAAGGAACCACTCATTCAAGCCCAAGAAGTACAGATAACCCCTTTTAAAATCAATAAAAATAGATCGCACCCAACATATAATAGTAAAGCTTGCAAATTTTGGAGATGAAGAGAAAACCCTGAAAGCATCTCAAGACAAGAGATCCTTAACAAACAAGTGTAGGAACATTAGACTGAGAGCAGACCTAGCCAGGCAGACCTGGCAGGCCAGAAAGGGCTGACATGATATATTCAGTGTACTAAATGAGAAAACATGCTGCCAAGAATACTTTATCAAGCAAGGCTGTTATTCAAAATAGAAGGGGAGATAAAAAGTTTCCAGGAAAAACAGAAAATAAAAGAATTTGTGATCACAAACCAGTCCTGAAAGAAATATTAAAGGCAATCTTTTAAGTGAATAGAGAGATCTAAAGTAACATACACAGAAAGGAACAGAAGCAATATGCAGAAACAAGGACTTTACAGGTAATACAATAGCACTAAATTCATATTATTCAATAGTTACTCTGAATGTCAATGGGCTAAATGCCCCAATGAAAAGACATAGGGTATCAGATAGTACACATGGATTCATATTTTTGGACCACAATACTTTGAAACCCAAACTCAATCACAAGAGGAAATTTAGAAGGAATTCAAATATTTGGAGGTTAAAGAGCATCCTACTAAAGAATGAATGGGTCAAACAGGAAATTAAAGAAGAATTTTATTTTTATCCCCCAGTTCTCTGATCCATTCTTTACTTCATTTATTCAGCTATTGAATCCCTCTGGTGTTATTTTTTAATTCAGTTATTACAGTCTTTAGCTCTGTGACTTCTCTTTGGTACTATCTTATGTTTTCTTTCATTGTTGAGGTTCTTACTATGTTCATCTGTTCTCCTGATTTCAGTAAGCATCTTTATAACAATTACTTTTAATTATTCATCAGATAGATTACTTATCTCTGCATCATTAAGTACTTCTTCTGAGTTTTATCTTGTTCTTTTATTTGGAACATACTTCTCTATTTCCTCATTTTGCTTGACTTGTATTTATTTCTATTTATTAGTTGAAATGGCCACCTCTTCTTGTTTTTAAGGAGTGGCCTTGTGTAGGTGATGATCCTTGGCTCTTGGTTGTCTGTTAATTGTCTGTTGTAATTGTCTACAACACTTGACTTATTCTTGAAATACCCCTAGTTTTAAGGGTGTGCCAAGAGACATCTCAATGTCATCCTTTTATGCTTTGTTGTGGAGAGTAGTTCATATAGTTTTCAGGTTTTGTTTGTTTGTTTCCAAAGGGAAATGATCCATATGTACCTACAGATTTGGTGAGTGTGAGAAAAGGTGAGTTTAGAATCACATGCCACCATCTTGGGTTCCCTACATGTTCATCTCTTTTTTTTTTTTTTTTCCAACTGTCTTGACCTCTCTGGTTTCATATTATGTCCAGATTTACTTAAGGGGAACTAGAGTGCATTCCAGAGTAAAAGAATGTAATGTAAACAAATATAGGATCTTCTTTATAAAGATAACCAAGTAGCCACAACTCACATATCCATCCTATTTGTGAATTATATTAAGGAATGCTGTTCAATTTTCATTTTAGAGCACAGGGAATATTAAATTAAGAGAAAAGATATGGAATTCAATCTTTGTTCTAAATTATTTTTTTTCTATATCAATCTCTGCCTTTCTATCAGTTTATGACCTTACTTTAAAGAGCTTCACTTTAAAGCATGTTTATGCAATCTTGGTCTGCACAGTGCTTTCTAATGCAGAATTCAACTAATATGGATTTCAACATCAACACAAATATGCCAGATTCCCAGAAATATTTTTCTTAGCAGAGAGATTATCAGAGAAACCAGGTCATTGTAAAAGGAAAGATAAAGCTTAATGTTCAACCAAACATGTGAAAACCATTATGGGTAGAAGGCATCACATAAATAGGATGCTTTTCAGCAAAAGAAAGATTACAGGACCAGAAAGGAAAGTATCAGCTTCAAATATGGAACCAAGGTTCGGCTTTAAAGAATATATGATTGGGATGAAATATGTTTTATTATTTCTTCAGTCTCCTCCCTGTTATGTTGAAAATTTTCTATGCTAAGAAAATATGTATTATTTTGCTAAATCAGACTATTAAGATATCATTTCTCCACTTTTCCCAAATTTGAGGTAATCTGAGATGTCATCATTAAAAGACAGAGAGTATAAAATCATCAGTACCATAACCTAATGGAATCTAAGTTAGTGTGTGTGTTTAGAAAGAATATTATAAAGTAATCTACAATTATTATAGTAGGAATCTTTCTTGATTTACATCATAATTACATTAATATGTACAATACCAAATGTATATGTTAATAGTTACATACACTTAAGATTTCTTTATCAGAAAAAAATTAACATTAATGTGAGAATGCTCATAACTCTTTCCAATGAAGTAATGAATAATAAAGTGGAAGAATAGTCTTAAATTTATCAAATTATAAATATGTCTTATGTCATTAAAAAGTAGGCTTAAGAAATGTGACTTTTTCTCTAATACACATACTTTATCTTAAAAAAAAAACACACACACAGAACTTTTTATTGCATTTCAAAATAAATGGAACCAGGAACTAGACATTATTGAAGGGAACATACTGATTTTCATGCTATGGATAATAGTGTATAAACTATTTTGTGTCTTAGGGTAGGTGAAAAGTAAAGCTGCATGAAAAGGCCCAGCAACCTTTTTGTTTCCTGTGGTTGAGGGACTCTCATGGTTTTTCTCCCTCTCTGATGACTTCCCATTCAGTTTTCTATCCTTTCCCCTATGGTCCTCTGTGCTGGTTTCTTTGTTTTTTGGGTGTTGAGTTTGATAAGTTCTTTATAGATCTTGGATACTAGCTCTTTATCTGACATGTCACTTGCAAATATCTTCTCCCATTCCATAGGTTGCTTTTTAGTTTTATTGACTGCTTCCTTTGCTGTGCAGAAACTTTTTATCTTGATGAAGTCCAATAATTCATTTTTACTTTTGTTTCTGTTATCTTTGGAGACATGTGTAGCAAGAAGTTGTTCCAGATGAGGTCATATAGGTTGCTGCTTGTGTTCTCCTCTAGGATTTTGATGGGTTCCTCTCTCACATTTACCCATTTTCAGTCTATCTTTATATATAGTGTAAGAAAATGGTCCAGTTTCATTCTTCTACATGTGACTATCCAATTTTCCCAACACCATTTGTTGAAGAGATTGTCTTTTTTCCATTGGAAATTATTTCCTGCCTTTGTCAAAGATTTGTTAACCATAGAGTTGAGGGTCAATTTTGGGGGTCTCTATTCTGTTCCACTGATCTATGTGTCTGTCTTTGTGCCAGTATCATACTGTCTTGATGATTACAGCTTTCTAATATAGCTTGAAGGCTGGCATTGTGATGCCGCCAGCTTTGGTTTTCTTTTTCAACAATCCCCTGGCTATTCAGGGTCTTTTCAGTTCCATACAAAATTTAGGATTATTTGTTCCAGCTCTGTGAAAAATGTTGACGGTATTTTGATAGGGATTGCACTGAATGTGTAGATTGTTCTGGGCAGCATAGACATTTCCACAATATTTGTTCTTCCAATCCATGAGCATGCAATATTTTTCCATCTCTTTGTGTCTTCTTCAATTGTTTTGTAAGTGTTGTGTAGTTTCTAGAGTAGAGATCCTTTACCTCCTCCGTTAGGTGCTATTGTAAATGGGATTAAATCCTTAATTTCTCTTTCTTCACTCACATTGTTAATGCATGGGAATGCAACTGATTTCTGTGCATTATCCTGCCACATTGCTGAAGTCTTATATGAGTTTTTGCAATTTTGGGTAGTTATTTTGGATTTTCCACATAAAGTATCTTGTCATTTGCAAAGAATGAGAGTGTGGGTTCTTCTTTGCCAATTTGAACGCCTTTTATTGCTTTCTGTTGTCTGATTGCTGAGGTTAGGTCTTCTAGTACTATGTTGAATAAAAGTGGTGAGAGTTGGTATTCCTATTGTGTTCTTAACCTTAAGAGAAAAGCTCTCAGTTTTTCCCCATTGAGAATGAGTTTTGTTGGGGTTAACATAGAGCACAAAAATCATCCATAATTCCTGGCTTGCTAAAATGTAACCCGGAGGCTGCTAAGGGCAGGGGAGACTTCAGAGAAGGGCATAGGCCTTTGGAATGCCAAGGCCTACGTGACCACTCTGTTGTTTGAATGCCATGGGGAGTTGCCTTCCCCAAAGCTTTCTTAGCCCAAACAGCCTCTCTGTGATCTAAGAGATGTATGCATTATCCCTTAGGCTATGTTTAGCAGTGCTTGTAGACCACACAGATTAGTATATTATATCTTTTCCATAAACAGATTTTCCTAGTTCCAGTAAGACCCCTTGTCACACATCAAGTGCTTAAGAAACAGTGATAAGGATTTGTGATTATCCTGAATGACCAATAAAAGCAGGAGCAAAGAAGGGCAAAGGATCTTCTTCTCTGAGCGTTGACCATCCTGCCTTCTCCTCTCTTTCACAGAAAAGTTTGGAGTAATATTTCATCCGTTGGTATAGGGATTGCTGGATTTTCCTGGCAGATATTCGCTGTGGGCTTTTCGTAGATGGCTTTTATGATATTGAGGTATATTCCTTCTATCCCTATGCTCTGAAGAGTTTTAATCAGGAAAGGATGCTATATTTTGTCAGATGCTTTTTCTGCATGAATTGAGGGGATCATATGGTTCTAGTCTTTTCTTTTATTAATGTGCTCCATCACATTGACTGATTTGTGAATGTTTAACCACCCTTGCATCCCAGAAATAAATCCCACTTCGTCATGATGGATAATCCTTTTTATGTACTGTTGGATTCTATTGGCTAGGATCTTGCTGATTATTTTAGCATCAATATTCAACATGGATATTGGTCTGTAATTCTCCTTTTTGATGAAATCTTTGCCTCATTTGGGGATCAGGGTAATGCTGGCCTCATAGAAAGAGTTTAGAAGTTTTCCTTCCATTTCTATTTTTTGAAACAGCTTCAGTAGAATATGTATGATTTCTTCTTGGGACTTCATCAAGTTAAAAAGCTTTTTCACAGCAAAGGAAACAGTCAACAAAATTAAGAGGCACCCCATGAAATGGGAGAAGATATTTGCAAATGGGATGGGAGAAGATATTTGCAAATGACATTAAGGATAAAGGACTGGTATCTAAGATCTTTAAAGAATTACTCAAACTCAACACCCTCCCCCCAAAATATAATAATCCAGTCAATAAATGGGCAGAAGACATGAAAAGACACTTCTCTAAAGAAGACATACAAATGGCTAACAGATACATGAAAAGATGTTCAACCTCACTAGCCATCAGGGACATACAAATCAAAACCACAATGAGATACCACTGTATACCAGTTAGAATGGCAAAAATTAACAAGACAAGAAAAAACAAGGGTTGGTGAGGATGTGGAGAAAGTGTAACCCTCTTACACTGTTGTGGGAATGCAAACTGATACAGCCACTCTGGAAAACAGTATGGAGGTTCCACAAGACTTTAAAAATAGGGCTACCTTATGACCCAGCAATTGCACTACTAGGTATTTACCCCAAAGATACAGATGTAGTGAAAAGAAGGGCCATATGCACCCCAGTGTTTATAGTAGCAATGTCAACAATAACCAAACTGTGGAAGGAGCTGAGATGTCCTTTAACAGTCAAATGGATAAAGAAGATGTGGTTCATATGTATAATGGAATATTACTTAACCATGAGAAAGGATGAATAGCTACTGTTTGCATTGACATGAACAGAACTGGAGGGGATTATGCAAAGTGAAATAAGTCAAGCAATTATCATATGGTTTCATATGTGGAACATAAGGAATAACAATGGAGGACCACAGGGGAAGGGAGGGAAAACTGAATGGGAAGAAATAAGAGAGGGAGACAAACTATGAGAGACTCTGGACTTCAGGAACCAAACGGAGGGTTACAGAAGGTGGTGGGTAATAATAATAATAAAAAAAAAGTTAAAAAATATAAACAGCTAGGATAAAATAAAAGATTAGCACTATATGACATTAAAAGATAAGTGAATCTAATACCTCTTTAAATAAAGAGAGAGAGAGAGAGAAGAAAGAAAAAAAATGGGGCAGAAAACTTAAAGAAATAACAGCCAGAAAGTTCTCTAACCTTGTGGAGTAAACAGATGTCCAGGTCCAGGAGGTTAGAGAATTCTAAGTAAAATGAACCCAAAGAGAGTTACACCAAGACACATTAGAATTAAAATGTCAAAAGTCAAAGCTAAAGAGAGAATCTTAAAAGCAGCAAGAGAAAAACAAATTGTTGTGTACAGGGAAACCCCATAAGACAATCAGCAAATTTCTCAGGACAAACTGCAAGCCAAAAGGGAGTGTAATGACATATTTAAAGTTCTAAAAGGAATCAATCAAACAAAAATCTAACAAAGAATACTCTATCCAACAAGATCAGCATTCAGATTTGAAGGAGAGATAAAGAGTTTTCTAGATAAGCAAAAGCTAAAGAAGTTCATCACCACTAAACTGGCCTTACAAAAAACATTAAAGAGACTCTTTAAGCTGAAAATAATGGCATTATTTAATAAAAAGGAGATGTATGAAAGTAAGGAAAACAGTGGAAAAAGTAAATGTCTAGTAAAAGCAGGAACTTAATCACTTATAAAGTTACTAAGAAGTTTAAAAGACTAAAGTAAAATTAACTAAAATTTAATAATTACATAAAATAAGTTATATAAAATTAAAAGATGTAAAAAGTGATACATAAAATGTAAAGGGGGAGAAAGTCATCAGACCACAAGGGGAGAGAGTAAGAAAAGAAATAAGGAACAAAGAGAACTACAAAAACAGCCTGAAAGCAATTAACAAAATGGCAAGTATATATTATCAATATTTACTTTAAATGTAAGTAGACTAAATGATCTAGTCAAAAGGCATACAGTGGCTGAAAGGATTAAAACAAACCAACAAACAAGACACAACTATATGTAGCCTATAAGAGACTCACTTCAGAAGGACACAAACAGACTGAAAGTGAAGGGATGAAAAAGGATATATCATGCAAATGGAAATGAAAAGAAAACTGGTATACACACATTCATATCAGATAAAACAGACTTTAAAACAAAGAGTGCGGGGGATACCTGGGTGCTCAGTCTGTTAAGTGTCTGCTTTCAGCTCAGGTCATGATCCCAGGGTCCTGGGATTAAGTCCCACATCAGGGTGCCCACTCCTCAGGGAGTCTTCTTCCTCTCCTTCTGCCTGCCACTCCCCCTGCTTGTGCTCTCTCTCTCTCTCTCTGTCAAATAAATAAAATCTCAAAAAAAAAAAAAAAAGACTGCAATATAAAACAAAAAGGATCACTACATAGTGATAAAGGGCTCAACCCAGTAAGAAGATATAATATTTGTAAATATATATGCACCGAACATAGAATCATCAAAATACATAAAGTGAATATTGACAGCTGTAAAGTGAGAAATTGATAGCAGTAAGAGTAGGGAATTTTAACACTCCATTGACATAAGTGGAAAAGTCATTCAGACCAAAGATCAATAAAGAAACATCAGCTAAAAATGACATGTCAGACCAGGTGGAGATTATACACACACACACACACACACACACACTCCAAAATTCACATTGCACATTGAGTATTCTCTATCCGAATTTGCACATTGAGTATTCTCTAGGATAGATCATATGTTAGCCACAAACCAAATCTCAATAACTTCTAGACTACTGAAATCAAATAAGGTATCTTTCCCAATCACAATGGTATGAAATCAATTACAAGAACACTAAAAACAAACAAACTAGTAATACTTGAAGATTAAACAACATGTTACTAAACAACTACTGGGCCATAGAAACATAAAAGGAATATATATATATGTATATATATATATATATATATATACATATATATATATGATACACCTTGAGACAAATGACAACAGAAATATGACATTCCAAAATCTGTGGAATGTAATGAAAGTAGTTCTAAGAGGGAAGTTCATAGAGACACAAACCAACATCAAGAAACACAAGAAATCTCAAACAATTCAATGTTATACCTAAAGGAATTAGAAAACAAAAACAAATGAAGCCAAAGTTAGTAGAAGGAAAGTAATAATAAAGATCAGAGTAGAAATAAATGATAGAGAAACTAAAAAGATAACAGAAACAATCAATGAAACTTAAAGCTTGTTTTTTGAAAAGAAAAAACAAATGCAACAGACCCTAAGCTAGACTCACCAAGAAAACAAGAAACAGAACTCAAATAAAATCAGAAATGAAAGTGAAGTTACAAATGATACTATACAAATACAAAAGATCATAAGAGACTACCATGAACAATTAATTATACACTGACAAATTTGACAACCTAGAAAAAAATGGATATGTTCCTAGAATTTATAATCTTCTAAGACTGAATCATGAAGAAATAGAAAATCTGAATAAACAAATTACTTATAAGGAGGTTGAGTCAGTAATAGAAAACCTCATAGCAAATGAAAGTCCAGGATCAGACAGCTTCACTAATGAATTTTACCAGAGAAAGATTTAATACCACTCTTCCTCCAACTCTTCCAAAATAAATGGAAGAAGAGAGAGCTTCTAAACTCATTCTATGAGGCCAACCTTATTTTGATACCAAAGTCAGACAAGGACACCACAAAAAAAAGTTAATTACAGGCCAATATCACTGATGAACATAGATGCCAGAATCCTCAACAAAATGTTAGCAAACTGAATTCCAACAATACATTAAAAAATATCACATATAATAAAGTGAGATTTATTCCAGGGATGTAAGAATGGTTTAACATACATAAATCAATGAACATTAGGGGCGCCTTGGTGGCTCAGTGGATTAAAGCCTCTGCCTTCGGCTCAGGTCATGATCCCAAGGTCCTGGGATCGAGCTCCACATCGGGCTCTCTGCTCCATGGGGAGCCTGCTTTCCCCTCTCTCTCTGCCTGCCTCTCTGCCTACTTATGATCTCTGTCTGTCAAATAAATAAATAAAATCTTTAAAAAAACCCATAAAAATCACATGATCATCTCAATTGATGCAGAAAAAGAATTTGACAAAATTTAACATGCGTTTATGATAAAAACACAACAAAGTAGGTATAGAGGCAATGTACCTGAACATAATAAAGGCCATATAAAACAAGCCCACAGCTAGTATCATATTCAATGGTAAAAAAAACCTGAAAGCTATTCTTCTTTGCCAGGAATAAGACAAAGATGCCCACTATCTCCACTTTTATTCAACATAGTATTGGTAGTCCTAGCTGCAACAATTAGGAAAGAAAAAGAAATAAAAGGCATTCAAACTGGAAAGCAGAAAGTTAAACTGTCACTATTTGCAGTGAAAGCGGCAGTGACATATTTTCTATATATACTATATATAGAAAACTCTAAAGATTCCACCAAAAAAAAAACAACAAAAAAACTATTAGAACTAATAAGTGAATTCACTAAAGTTGCAGGACACAGAATTAATATCCAGAAACTTGTTGTGTTTCTATACACTAATAACAAACTAGCAGAAAGAGATACCAATAACATAATCCCATTTATAGTCATATCAAAAACAATAAAATAACTAAGAATAAATTTAACCAAGGAGGTATAAGTTCTGTATATTAACAGCCATAAGACATTGATGAAAAAATTGAAGAAGGCACAAATAAATGGAAAAATATTCCTTGTTCATGTTTTAGAAGAGTTAATATTGATAAAATGGCCATCCTACTCAATCTACAGTTTCAATGAAGTTCCTATCAAAATTCCAATGACATTTTTCACAACACTAGAACAAATAAATATAAAATGTGTATGAAACCACAAAAGACCCTGAATAGCCAAGCAATCTTGAGAAAGAAGAACAAAGCTGATGGTATTATGTTCTCTGATGTCAAACTACATTGCAATGCTATAGTGATCAAAACAGTATGGTATATGCATAAAAATAGATACATATACTATATGTCAATAGAACAGAGTAGACACCCAAGGAAAAAAATGCTTATATGGTCAACTAACTTATGACAAACAGGGCAAGAATATACAATGGGAGAAGGAAGATTCTCCTCAATAACTGTTGTTGGGAAAACTGGACAACTACATGCAAAAGAATGAAATGGAACCATTATCTTATTATACCATATACAAAATAAACTCAAAATGGTTTAATAATTTAAATATGATTTAAAAACATAAAACTCCTAGAAAAGAAACAGTCAGCTCCTTGACATCATTTTTAGCAACATTTTTTTTTTTTTGGATCTGACTTTAAAGGCAAAGGAGACAAAAGCAAAAATAAACAAACAGGACTACATAAAACTAAAAACTTCTGCATGGCGAAGGAAACCATCAACAAAATGAAAATGCAACATAAGGACTAGAAGATATTAACAAATCATATTTAAAGGGTTAATATCCAAAATATTTAAAGAACTCATACAACTCATTGACAACAACAACAACAACAATAACAAAAACCCAATCTTTTTTTAAAAATGGACAGATGATCTGAGTAGACGTTTTTCCAAATAAGACATACAGATGGCCAGCAGACATATGAAAAGATACTCAATATCACAAATCTTCAGGGAACTGCATATCAAAAACTCAGTAAGATATCACCTCACAATTGTTAGAATGGCTATTATCAACAAGACAAGAAATAATAAGTGGTAAGGATATGGAGAAAAGGGAACCCTATGCACTGTTGGTGGGAATGTAAATCAGTGCGGCCACTATGGAAAACAGTATGGAGGATCCTCAAAAAAATTAAAGGTAGAACTACCATATGATCCAACAATTCCACTACTCAGTCCCTATCTTAAGAAAATGAAAATGCTAATTTGAAAAGTTATGTGTATCTGTATGTTTATCACAGCATTATTCACAATGGTCAAGATATGTGAAATCTAAAAAAAACAAAACAAGCAAATAAACAAAACAAAAGACAACCTGTATTCATAAATACAAAGAACAGATGGGTGGTTGTCAGAGGGGAGGAAGATAGTGGCCAAAATGGGTGAAGGAGATTAAAATATAAACTTCCAGTTATAAAATAAGTAAGTCATGGGGATGTAGTATACAGTATTGGGAATATAGTCAATACTACTGCATTAATTTTGTAAGGTGACAGTAACTATACTGGTAGTGGTGACAATTTTGTAATGTATGCAGCAAAATTCAAACCACTATGTTGTACCCTGAAGCCAATATAATATTGTATGCCAACTACACCTTGATAAATAAAAGAGAGATGAATATTTAGTCTTAAAAGCAGTGTTAAATGTATCCTTAAAAATATTTCATCAGCATCTGTCACTGAATTTTTTATGTAGTTCACTGTAAGTACTGGAATATCTTACTATAGGTATAGAATTTGACTCATTTTTTGGACAATTGAACACTGCATTTTCACAGCAAGTTGACATTGAATTCTTTAACTCAGGTCTGTGTTTTGTAATGTGATACATGAGGAACATTTATTGTTCAATAGCCCTCAAAACTTTCACTTCCATTTGGATGGTAAGCCATAATGTATAAATATCACTAAGGCCTGACATCAGTTCCAGAGTCCCTTGTGAAAATGACATTTTCAACTTTGTAGCAGAGATAGGGAACAGCATATTCCATGCAGGTAAGCAGGTAAAACAGAAGGTTAGGGAAGTGACTTCTTACCTGAAGATCGAACATAGACATTTATGTCCACGTTGTAAACTTGCAAGTTTTTAGAATAATGCAAAAAGATATGAATCATGGGTAAAAGAGGAATCATGAATCAACACTGAATCATTATCAGGCCTGAACTTAGCATTATCTTCTCCAATTGCACACCTATAATCCTGTACTTCCTCTGTCCTTCTGGAAAATCAACACTGCCTTCTTCCACCCTAGAAAATGTGCACACTTCTTCACTTTGACTCAGACCAGAAAGGGAAAACAAACTGTTCTTTAGAGACACACCACTCTCTCTTCACTCATATTCACTTTATCTCATCTACAGACTAATCGAGGGAACCACCATTCATCATCCAAACTTTCTTCATCTCTCTTGGACCATTTCTATATATATATATGGCAGTTAGTCATGATACTGAATATCTAGGTTGGCTTCTCTTCAGAAAATTCACAATGCCATTTCCAATGTTTTATTTCTTAAATGCATCTTTGTGTATGTTACTAGATTGCTTAAAATGTGCCAATGACATTGCCATCTAATACAAATATAGGCCTTTATTCATGGTGAACATTTTTTATAATAGTCAAAGACCAACTTCTGATAGTTAATACCTGGCCCTGGCTTCTAATGATCATTAACTCATGTTATTCTTTGACTATCCCATATCTCTAAATCTATGGATAATCTGTGCTAGGTCTGGAATCTTAAGAGTCTGTTTTAGTTTTAAGAGACAGAAATCATTACAGGTGTATTTTAGAGCCATAATACAGGGAAATAAGTGTTCATATAACTCTTGGGAGTGCTGAAGAAGGCTTTAGGCTATGCCTTCATCAGTGTCCAACTTTCTGGAATGCAGGTCCCTACCCTCTTGAGACACTCATGTTTTCTTCTAAAAGTCATCTAAAGCATCAGTTACTCTCTGAAGCCAAACTTCCTTATGGTCACTTGGTTATACCTCTTAAGTTCCTAATGTACTCACTCTCTCTCTCTCTCTCTCTCTCTCTCTCTATATATATATATATATATATATCTTCACTATAATTTACATCAAATTATTATAATCTCATTGTATTTGTTTCCATGCTTGAAATATAGGTCCCTTAAATTTGAGCCTTTATGAAGTCACACACCCTTTTTTCCCAACTATATACATAAATGTCTATGATCTGAATGAGTGTCTGAAAGAAAATGAAATTAATAAAAATGTGTGAATGTATATCAAATACAGTCATAACTATGTGGCAGAATCCAAAGTCAATAGCTATTTTCTTTCTCTACCAAACAATGTATTTTAAATTATAAAATGGATATTTATATATTTGAAACTTGATCCTTATTTCAAATGTGAAAAAATGTGCTATTTATCAATCACGCAAAAGAACAATGACTGTCACATTTGGAAGATGGAAAATTGGTTAAAATAACCTGAGTGTTAACTATATGCAAGTCCAATCTGTAAGATTTCATAATGATCAAAATTTGATAAATGTTATCTACTTAATGATTAGCCCCTTCAGAAATATAACATGAGTCTCTCTCTATTTGCCTTGCAGGTAATATAAAGTCTGGCACCTCTTAAGGTCTAAGTATCTCACAGTTGAATAAAGGATTAACTTGAATAATGAATAAATGAAAAACACATATTATTAAAAACTATAGTGAAGAGAAAGATGCTTGGTGAGCAGATAAAAACGTAGACTTTTTTGTATTACTACTATTTATTTTTTGTTGTTGTTTTGTGTGTTTGCCTGTTTTAATCTTTATTTTCATTTATTTCACTAGGCAGTATATTTTATTTTTTGTTTGAGGCCATTTTTATTATGTTTATATTTATTACCTTATTAGCGCAATGTTTGTGAGTTTGTAAAATAAATCTCAAAGTTTTTCTAAACGGCACTGGGTATTTCTAGAAGTAAAGGAAGATAGGACCTCTGCTCAAACTGAAGGTGAAACAAAGGAGAAAATATGGCTATATCATATGGTAACATAAGAGCATATGTTTTCTGAATTTAATTAAAAAAAATTCCTAGTATATTTTAAAACAACTAGATTATACAAACAACAAAAATTTAGATTAATTTAAAAGGAAAACAATGAACTTTTGGTATCTAAAATAGTTGTGATCTCTTTTTGGTACTTTGCTGGAGGTGATATTGAGAAAACAACAGCTAGCTCCAATCTATATATATAAATTAATATATATTTATGTAGTGTTTGGAGTAAATTGCATTGGATCATGGAAGAAGTTGAGAGTTCAAAATTAAGATCAGTATTTTATGTTCACTCTTTAGGTTTAAATAGTAGTGATTTTGTTTGCTTCTCACTATGGGCCATAGATTTAAATATAACGAACAGAAGAAAATAACATCCATTCCTAAAGACTGGCTCAATAGGAGATAATTTCCTAAGAGCTTTAACCAAAGTGAGTTTTCAAACATAAAGTGTTATATAGGTTTATCAATGTTGAGTTTCATTTTAGAGACCCAGTTTGTTTCTAAAGGAAGGAAAATTATCTTTTCTATGAACAGTTTTATCAACTTTATCTTCATAACTTAGGAGACTTATTTTAGGAGGAAAAAGAAAAAGAAAGAGCTTGCTCACACATTTTTCTCTCTAAGATCTTACAGCTCTAATTAGGATAATAATCTCTCTTTATGGGAATTTCAAAGAAAATGGGGACAATGCAACTCCAAAGAAGTATTATTAAAATGTCAGCCTCAAGAAAGCCTCATATTTTAAAGCATTCAGTTTCCTTGTCTCAGCATTACTTCCTCTTATCCATCTTACTAATAAAAGTGGTCTTTTTGCTACTTATTTATGTCTTTATTATAGAAGAAATATACATTTCTAATGTGTTATTTTGTAGACTTACTATTTTAAATTTTTTAAAAATGGGTGACAGATAGTTGATCTGCCAAAAAGGATGACTGTGTTATTTTGGTAAAATATCTTGAAATTATTATTAATATTTTTTTCAAACTGAGTGTTTAACATGGAGAACTAAAAGAAAAGTCACAAAAAATATGTACTCTTGAAGAGCTCAATATAAGCATGAGTCATAAATATAAAAGGCCATTATGATTAAATATTATGGAAGTAAGCTAAAGTTGTTATGTATGTGCACTGTATTATATAATCCAGTTGGGGAAAATTTGATGTGATTGGGACAAATGTGTTGGGAGAAAGAGATTTCCTTCAGAATGGGTAGGGGAAACAACATCTTCTGAATATTCAAATTTTAAAAAGGATAAAAACTGTAGAGATCCACATTTGATAGTGCTAAATTTCATAAATAGGATTGGTTTGAATCAGTCTGGTAAAGGTAAGATGCCTGTACAGATGAGACTGTCAGTAAATATTGTGCAGGAATTTGGCTTCATATTTTAATTAATATTAACCATAAACACACTTCCTACATATTAGTATATATCTTAAGAGGAAAATGTTAGAAATAATACTTAAGAAGATATGAGAAAATATCTTACGTGAAATGGAATATTTTCACTGAGCAAAAAGGAACATTTCATATTTTTAGAAGTAAGATTATATCTTACTGAAAAAAAGTACTATCTTCTAACAACTCATAAAATATATCTATTAGTTATTTGGCTTTACCTAAATATGATAATAAGTGATGAAAATGAGTCCAGTTAACAGAAAATAGTCAACCTGAGCTTTATTAAATCTCATTTATATACAATATAAAGTTAGTATCTATTTGTCCTTTTTAGATATCTTTAGATATTTTTTATTCTGCCATTCAAAAAATTCAATGAAGTACCTGAAACCATGTTACATGGCATCTTTTTATTGTTGTTTTAAAAATGTCTTTCTATCCCACTGAGTTGAAGAGCAAACTATTTAAATTAGCTTTTGCATTGTAAATCTGCAAGGATTAGTGTGTTACAGACAGAAAGGATTATAGATTATATACAATGTTTTATGACCACCAAAAATGTCTCAGACTACTGCATTTAAAAGAAAGTTACTATTCTGGATTCTCAAGAATTTATATTATGTATATTAGCAAAGTGAATCCATGATTCATATTATATTATGTTACATGCTGTTATGCTATAATTGCTTGCATTCATAAATTTATGTAAGTGTGTTTTGAAAAATTAAGAATTACTTTCTAAATAAAACTTTCTTTTACTTTTCTTTTCTTTTCTTTTTAAGATTTTACTTATTTATTTGTCAGAGAGAGAGCACAAGCAGGCAGAGTGGCAGGCAGAGGCAGAAAGAGAAGCAGGGTCCCCGCTGGACAAGGAGCCCGATGCGGGTCTCGATCCCAGGACCCTAGGATCATGACCTGAGCCGAAGGCAGCAGCTTAACCGACTGAGCCACCCATGCCTCCCTAAATAAGACTTTATTAATGACATAAGATAAGACATAGTTTTGGTTACCTAAGAAATGCCTGCATTAATAGTGCATATATATTATAAGACTTTCTTAATGACATTAGATAAAGCATAGTTTTAGTTACCTAAGAGATACCCCTTTTTTAGTGAGTAGTTCTTATGTATATATGATTCTGTGATACTTCTATCAGTACAACGTTCATTCATAAACTTATTTATTTGAAAGATAAATGCTTCTTGAAGGATTAAGATTTTTTCAACTTCAATTGTTAAAGACCCTCATGGAGTTAATTCAGAGGTAACTTTGAATAAAATTTTTAATTTCATCCTTTGAGATAGTAACCAGTGAAATTCTTCAAATATATATGTTGTATATAAACATATTTTTGGGTTTTTGTTGTCTTGTTTTGTTTTAAGACAAACAGTGGACTGCAAACACCACTATTCTGCACTTTAAGTGATTTTTGGAAATCATTTGTAACAATTCACATAGAAAGACTTCACTTAAAAAAATCTGAATATTGAATATTTCACTACCATGTCATTGTACAGATATAATAACTGATCTAATAGAATTGGCCCATTGACAAGAATGTTTTTAATTCTGTCATCCATGTTTAGTTATTTTTTTATTTTTTATGGAGGCATAATTTAAGTATAGCAAGAAACTCTCAATGAAATTTTGACATCTTATTACTTATATTTATAAATCCTTCACAATATTTTCTATATTTTCTCCTGTGTGTGTGTGTGTGTGTGTGTGTGTGCCTGTGTGTGTTATCTTTAATGACTGGGAAGGTTAGATTTTCAGTATAATGGTTAATGCTATTCCAGTTACTATTGTTTCATGGCAAATCACTACACTTTGTGGCATAAAACAATAATTTTGTTATGTTGATAGATTCTGTGAGTCAAAAATTTAGATAGGACAGGGCAGGCATCGTTTTGCATGTAATATCTCATCTAGAAACACTCTGTTAGGATTGATTTGCCAACTGGAGGCTGGAAGTATCTTGAAGTGTCTACACCCACATGGTGGTTGATGTTGGCTATTTGCTGAGAACCCACCCAGAGCTGTGGACCAGCCTCTCTGTATGGCTCACATTCCTCATAGCATGGTGGGCTCAGGGAATTTGAACTTGTTTCACCCACACTTTCCTCAGACTTCAGTAAACAGTTAACAGGAATCATTACTCACCAGTAGTTCTTTTGCTGTAGATTTCTAATTCACTGTTTAGCATTTAGTTAGTCGTCTAGGAGTTTTCTCAAGAAGTGCTTAGCTAAGTGTAATCCCACTGGTCTCTCAATTCTACTTCCAAACCAAATGTTAGCTGAGTATTCATAATAGTAGTGCTCTTTTTCCTTGAGCCCTTGGTAATCATTGTCCCACTGCTGTTGAGTATTGGATGTTTCTGTGGTGAAGTTAGAGACCAGGCTTGGAGCTAATAAGATCTTTTGTTTAAATACCTGAAGAATTCTTTATTTATCCCTTTTTCTTTTTCATGGATGCTAATAATTATATAAAATTTCCCCCTAGAATATGGTTTCCCATTTCAAACTACAGATTTAAGTATTTATTCATTGCTAGAAAGATTTCTCCAACTGTATTTTATTCCATTAGGTTGGATTTTTATTTTACAAAGGCAAAATGTATGCATATTTTGGGTATTTTATCTGTTTCTGTATCTACTGATTTTTTTTCTCTTAACCTTCTTCTTTGATTTCCATTTTATTTTGTTGACTTTCTTTAATCTTGACCTCACTGCCTTTATTACTCAGCAATATCTATCTCCTTTATACAGCCACCAATGTGGACTTCATTTCTAAATGAATTTATTTTTCAACTATACTAATTTTTAATTTCCTTCCACTATCTTGCTTTTTAGTCCCCAAATTCTTGTATCTCTGCTTTGAGTTTAAGGAAGTGCTTTTTTCCTCTTAAAAACCTATTTATGCCCCATGATAGTATATTTTTCCTGGGGGCTTTCTTTGTCTGCTATTTCTTCCTTCCATCATTCCAATTTTATTTTATCTGCAATTATATTTTTATTGACTCTGTGCTGTTTCTTTTAATTATTACTTTTTTTTTTTTCATGAATTGACTGTTACCTGCAGCAGCTGTTTATAGAGGTTCCTTTTTGGGTAGGCCTGGGCCAATTTCAATACTTTAGGAAATCTCTTTCATATGACATAAAGCTTAATGGTGATTGATTGATTACTTTTTAAAAATTTTTGTTTTTTTCTTGTCTGATAGATTTCTAAAGACAAAGATCTCCCTAAAAAGCAAAATTTTCTTCAGTCTGTATCATGAAAGGATTTGTTCTAGAAGATATGGAAAGTGTCTGTGATTGTCTATGCAGTCTACCCTTCCTTGCTCCTCTTTGATGACAAACTAGATCCAAGAAAGTTCTCAACACACATCCACACACATTGTTTTCATTTCTTCTAAAAAGATGGATCTTTGGGTGCTGGGTGGCTCAGTTGGTTAAGTGGCTGCCTTTGGCTCAGGTCATGATCTGAGCTCAGGTCTTGAGATTGAGCCCCATGTCAGGCTCCATGCTCAGTGGGGAGTCTGCTCTGCCTCTCCCTCTGCTACTCCCCCTACCTGTGCTCTCTGGAGTGCATGCTCTCTCTCAAATAAATGAATAAAATCTTAAAAAAAAAAAAAAAGGACTTTTTACTTGGAGAACTATGTGTTGTTTCCTTGTCTGAGATCTTCAGAAAGGAGCATTCTCTCAGTTCCTGCCTGCCTCTCTAATTACAGCAATAGTCCTTCTTTGTATATTGTTATTTAGGTATGCAGATATAGCATAATACATGATAATATTTGTCCTTCAATTTCATATTCTTACATTTTGATTATTTATTAAAAAGGGAGGCAGCATCATTTTTTCACCTTTTCAAAAATTTTTTATTACAAATCTGGTCATTTTATGCCTCTAACTCTTAACATTTTATTCTGCATTAATAGCCAAATACTTGGGATTTTTGTTATAAGCCTAGTCATTTTATGCCTCCACCTCTTATCATCTCTTCCAATGACACATCTTTCCTGACTCTCCTTCCTGAACTTTTCACCACTGACAGAATTAATCACCACATCTTCAAATACCTTGTAAGTCTTTAAATTTTATGACTATCACAGCATGTATACATAATTTTACATCCTTATCTTCCTTGTAAATTCCCTGAAGACAAAGACAATGACTTAACCATTTTGTCCTCTGATTAAAGCATTGAGCCTAATATATAATATATGCCTAACAAATATTTCTTGAATTATTGACATATGACATCCAATTACTCGGTTTATACATGAAAACACTAATTATATTTGTACTGCTTTGGAAGTATCTTATATTTAATTATATTAAATTGATGGTGATTTTTTGATTAATGGTTTTAATTTTCACCTGCATTTTCAGTGAGGAATCATTGCAAATCATTCGGTTATAAAAATCAGGCCAGGCCTCTAACTGCATAAACATCGCCTGTTTTTGTTTGCTTCAGTGTATAGTTAGTTGATCCACTCTCGTCATGATGGTTTCTTATAAGTGATGTGTTATTCAATAAATATCAAATGCTTAATAAGAATTTAATTCTACTTTCATTTACTTCTGAAGAATACAAAAGACACTTCCAATATAGACCATTTTCTCAAAGGAAAAAAAAATGTATGGTGAGAGATGAGGCTTGTACTCCCTTAAAATTTTTTTTCAGATGTAAAAAAATAATAACACAATAAAGATAAAACTACAAATTTTCTACCACCCAAACATCTTTATATAACCATAGCTGATGTTTTATAATATTGTCTCCCATATATTTTTCCCTCTGTAATAATATAGGGAAGAATAGTAGAGGAAATTATAAAAAAGCTTTGGAGTCAACGTAAATGTTTGCCTGAGAAGAGTAACTTATCTATTTAAACCTCATTGTTCAGGGGTGCCTGAGCAGCTCACTCCATTAAACTGCTGACTCTTGATTTTGGATCTGGTTCTCAGGGTTCTGGGATTGAGTCCAAAATCAGGCTCTGTGCTCAGCCAGGAGTCTACTTCAGGATTCTCTCTCTCCCTCTGCTCCTCCCCTTGCTCTCACTCTCTCTTTCTCTCTAAAATAAATAAATAAACCTTTAAAAAATAAACTTAATTGCTCACATCTATGAGATGAGCAGAAAATATGATTACTGTATAAAGCAATTAGCATGGTATCTCAGGAATAAAAACACCTCCAAATTACTTGTTAAAATACTTGTTCATATCCCTGGTGTAGACTATAGTCATTCTCCTTAACAGTCATTTTGTATTTTTTCCAGTCATTTGTTTCCTTAGATTTTTGTTTTATTTACAGTTAAAGTTACAACTACAATTGATGCTGGTATGAACACCCTCCAATGTCTTTATATAGCTACTTTTATAACCCTGCAAACAGAACTTTACAACAAAATTCTGGAAGATGAATGACTGGATCTTGACAGACTTTGATATTTTTCCCCCCCTTTTCAGCCCTATATAACTGCTGAACTTTGCTTGTTCCACATGGTCTTTTAGGAAATGCTTTAAGGGAAAGTTGTTCCAAATATAGGCCTTCCCAATTTATGCTTTCCTTTTCTTCAATCTTATTCCCATGAGTCCTTGTTTTTCTGGCAGTTTTCCAATGCCTACAAACACAATCTTTTCAAAAATATCTTTTCCAGTTCTTGGCTGGAGATTTGATTTACAACAAATTTGTTCACCATTACCATCCCAAACCAACTATTTTTTGACAGAGTAGACAATTCTAGTTTGATTATTATTTTAACTCAGTACTCTAGAAAATCAATTCCATTCTTTTTCAATGGCATTGTTATCATTTGGAAATCTGCTGTTAATTTAATATTCACTTTTGTTGTAGGTGCATCTATCTTGTCTCCTCCTGCTTTTAAAATTGTTTTCTTTTTGTTGTGAAGTGTCTGTGTGGTGTGTCTAATCATAGTGTTAAAAGTATAATGTCAATTTAATATATTGTGCTTCTTAGCAATTTTGTTGTATTTCTGTATTAGAAAATTCTCAGCCATTTACACAGCAAAGGAAACAGTCAACAAAGCCAAAAGACAACCAACAGAATGGGAGAAGATATTTGCAAATGACTTATCAGATAAAGGGCTAATATACAAAATCTATAAAGAACTTATCAAACTCAACACCCAAAGAACAAATAATCCAATCAAGAAATGGGCAGAGGGACATGAACAGTCATTTCTGCAAAGAAGACATCCAGATGGCCAACAGACACATGAAAAAGTGCTCCATATCACTCAGCATCAGGGAAATACAAATGAAAGCCACAGTGAGTTACTGCCTCACACCACCAATCAGAGTGGCTAAAATTAACATGTCAGAAAATGACAGATGTTGGCGAGGATGCAGAGAAAGGGGAGCCCTCCTACACTGTTGGTGGGAATGCAAGCTGGTGCAGCCACTCTGGAAAACAGCATGGAGGTTCCTCAAAAAGTTGAAAATAGAGTTACCCTATGACCTAGGAATTGCACTACTGAGTATTTACCCTAAAGATACAAATGTAGTGATCCAAAGGGGCACATGTACCCAAATGTTTACAGCAGCAATGTCCACAATAGCCAAACTGTGGAAAGAGCCTAGATGTCCATCAACAGATGAATGGATAAGGAAGTGGTGTGTATATATATATATATATATATATATATATATATATATGAAATGCAGCCATCAAAAAATGAAATATTGCCATTTGCAATGACAAGCATGGAACTAGATGCTATTAAGCTAAGTAAAATAAGTCAATCAGAGAAAGACAATTATCATAGGATCTTACGGATATGAGGAATTTGAGAAGCAAGGTAGAGGATCATAGGAAAGGGAGGAAAAAAATGAAACAAGATGAAACTAGAGAGCGAGACAAACCATAAGAGACTCTTAATCTCAGGAAACTGAGGATTGCTGGAGGGCAGGGGGGTAGGAGGGATGGGGTGGCTGGGTGCTGGACACTGGGGAGGGTATGTGCTATGGTAAGTGCTATGAATTGTGTAAGACTGATGAATCATAGACCTGTACTCCTGAAACAAATAATACATTATATGTTAATTTTAAAAAAGAAAAGAAAAAGAAAATTCTCAGCGATTTGCTTCTCAAATTTGCCTTCCCTCAATTCTCTCATATTTTAATTTAGAACTATAATTAGACCAATGCCCATTCAAATACTCTATATCTTAAATTATCTTTCATATTTTAACTTATTTTCTCTTTTTGCTTATGTTAAAAAAAAACAACTTCAGCTAGATATGTCTGTCCTTCAACTCATTCATTTTGTTTTGTGTTGTTTGAACTCATTTGTTCTGTATTTTATTTCAATAATCATTTTTGAAGTGATTTATTTCATTCTTGAAAATTTATTAATTTTAAGGTCTGCCTGTCATTAATGAAAAGTTCTCATAAAATGTTCATATTTATGAATTCATCTTGTGTTTCCTTTTTATTTCAAACATAGTTATCCTACCATTTTCAATTTTAACATTGGTATTACATGGGGTTCTGAAGTGGTTGTCATTAAATCTGATAAAATTTCATGGTGTCTTATCTTCTTGAATGGTTGTGCCCTTTGATTGTCAATTCATAATTATTTATGGGATTTGTGAAAGCTATCGCCTGATTCTGAGGATTCTATCAACTGTGAGCCACTCTAGATCCCTTTAAAATCACGGCTTAAAGAAGGTATCTGAATTTTAGCTCTTCTCCTCTGGTTGAATTTCCAAGGTTTACAATCCCTGCCAAAGAGTTATTTGTATTTTCTCTAAAGAAAACCCTATTCCTACTAGCTCTAACATTGGTCCTAACTCTGAGTATCAAGATCAGGGCTTGGATGACTTTTGTTGTTGTTGTTGTTGGGTGGGAAGGGAAAGGAGTTAATTAGTGGTCTTTGAAGATTATCTTTATATCCCTAAGTGCCTAGAAATACATTCAAAATGTTTAAATCCAGGTTTAGTTGTTTTGCAGTGAGAGAATGCTCCAGATAATCTAGTCTACCATGATCCTGTAACTACATATTCTGCTCCATTTGAAGTCAAAGTAAATAAACAATGATTTTATTCAATCTCTCAGGATTGCACTCAGGATTTCCAACCTCCGTAAATGTTCTCATACTGTTGTGCTAATTCTTTACACCTCAATCAATCCAATCATTTATTTTCTTCTACACTTCCAGGAGCTTTCCAACCAGTGAGGGAAATATATATCCTCTGATTGTCTTTATTTGAAATGTATGATATTTAATATTATTTTTGTGCTTAGTTTGCCATCAATATTTTAACCATGTCTGGAGGATTCCATTCCCCACATTTTTTGGTTAGAAAGTTATTGCAAAGATGACCTCTACTTCTACCTTTGGCTTTCTAAACAAATAGCTAAATATCTTATATCATTTTTTAAACTAACATATAGAGATAAATTATGTTATTATTCATTCTTTCCACATTAATTCTTTTTTTTTTTATTATGTTTCACTTTTTTCCTGTTCTAGAACATAAAATTCACCAAGGAAATTTCCTCCACCACACAGATTGGAAGCTTGATATACTTCTGAACAATATTAAGTATTTGGGTAAAAAAATGAGTAAGACAAGGTGGCCACAATTCCTGAGAAAAGTCAGGTAAATTAAGCATAGACATTCATGAGACTGTGATAAAAGATTAAGTTAAAAATACCATAAAACATAAGGAAAGGAATTATGTACAGAGATGGAATAATAAAGTTTCACACTCAATATTATGTTTGAAAGGAGTCTTAAAGGATGCATAAGTTTTCACTAGGGTAAAAAGGAGGCCAAAAAGATATTCTAAAAATAGAAAAATATGCAAAATTACTATCATCTGAGAAATAATGACATGATCAAAGAGATGAACACAGTTACATATAATTAGCAAATGAATTATATGGGGAGATAGGAGTAAGAAAGAAACTAATCTCACTTTGTCTTATAAATATAAATTTTTTAAACATGTTGGTCTCCAAATTAAAACATGAGTTTCTCAAATCAGGGTACCTATCTATCATTTTGTGGTTACTGTTTATTCCAATACCTAATTGTAAATGCTCAGTAAATGCTTTATTAATGAAAAAGAACTATTATCTGACTTAGATGTAAAGAACCCCATTTTATAAATGAACAAAATGAAATTTTTAAGATTAATATATTGTTTGTGTGTTACTGCCCATTAAAATATGTCTTCCTTTTAAAGGAGAGAGATTGTACTTTTATGGTAACCCCATCGTTTATCACATCAGAAGGTATAAGTCAAAGTTCTGAAAGGATATACAAGAATAGACTAATAAATATCAACAGAATTATTGAGAAGAAAATACAATTCCCAAGGAGAATATGTTTGTGTGTAGGTGAAACACAGTTGAGAGTAGATAAGAAAGAATTTCAGGATATCCGGAGTAGCACAGCAATGGAGCACAGAGTTGGAAAAGGAAATAAAGTAGTGAAGGCTGTCAGTGAGATCAGGTGAGTGAAAAAGGACAGTGCATTGGTCTAACAATTCGTAAACAATGTCAAATGTCCTACAAAAAAACTTTTTCTAAGTGAAATTAAGAAAAAAATGTTTCAGAAAGGTGTTAAAGGGAGTGACATCCCATAAGATTAAATGTTGAGAGTGATGAACAAGTAGACTGTGGTGACAGCAAAAAGTGAAAAATAAATAAATATGTTGTGGGGAAATGAATTTTCCCAAAAGTAAACTCTTTCTAAGTATTTCAATCCTTTCTGTGTTTTAAAGTATAGCTAAAGTCATGTTCAATTTAGTTTCGAAATTGTAATTATTTCAAAGTTTTTCTGTGAGAGACATAGGACCTAACTCATTGTTGGGGAGGCAGGATGGATTAAGTGTTCAGTGAGCATTTTTGCCCCAACTATATCTCACATACATAAAAGTCTATATTGTTTATTTTATCCAAGAGGAAACAAGAAGAAATTTAATATTAGCTAAGAAACGAAGGGTCAAAGTCAGAGAGAATTCATATTATTTTTCAAGAAGAGTTCATTTCTCAAACCATCAATAAAATCAGGATTAGACTTTATGCCCTGCTTCTCTCAAACATAATAGTGACTGTTGACTTTTGCTATAGTAAAAACATTTTCTTTGATAGTGCAATAAAATTAAATGTACTCAAAGACTTGAGCAAGCAATGAATGTTTTAAGTAGAAAAAAATACAATTCTTAAAACACTACCATTAAGATTAGAAAAGAGTTCTGCTCTAAAAAAGGAGGATCTGTCAGAAAATCTATTTAAATAACACAATATTAGTAGCATCTGAACAGAAATATGTGTCATGCATGAGCTGTAATATAACCTGTGTGGGAGAAGAGATTAAATGTGAGATTTTTAAATACCTCTCTTAAGAAAAAAAAGGAAAGGAAAAAAAGAAAGAAATCTCATGTGCATTCTTAAAATTAGAGTCATGTGGGTAGTCTAACATCTGCCTATTGCTGCTGCCGTCCACAGTTATTAAAACTATCCTAATCAATCTGGCATTAATCTTACAATTAATTTTAGGGAAAAAATATATTTTTAAGTGATACTAAGTCCTGTTTTATGTCCTTGCCCCTGAAGAGATACTTGTATAGAACAAAATCCTATCTCAACTCAGGTTCATTCTGATAAACTTTATACAAGGCATTATTGGGGGATCATAATAGAGATAGGTATCCCAAGATCCTGAATAATGGATGAAAAAATAAGACCATGTATCTACCTAAGGTCACCTTTGTGTTCACTTTATAAACAATTTAAATGTTTACTAATCTAGTAAATCTACAAGTCAAAACAGATGATAGTTTATCTAAAATGTTTATAAACCCAGACAACATTAATTTGTATAATCATTAATTACCATTTGACATCTCTGTTCTTTTCTGGTATACAATCACAGTGCTTACATGCATTCATGTTGAAAGCTTTGTAAACTTGATACCTGAGCAATTTTATACAACTCAGTTTCTGAGTTCAGATGGCTTCACAGAACAGTGGAATCTGGATCGTGGTTTCCTCTTTCAGGTCTACACCATAAGGACAAAATATTTTGGTTGCTTCATGTTAAAATAAAAGTTTTTATTTACTTGCCGTCAGAGTGAAAATGTGTCTACCTTTGGGAAAACATGAATAATGAATTTGTGAAGAGTTTTCAACATGAGTATTTAAAAAAAAAATAAATTCATGTTCCCTCTGCCTGCTAAAAGAGGACCAAAATTTTGGGAAAGCCCAGCTATGTATTTTCTCAAATAAAAGAAAAAAAAAATGTTTGAGAGTGTGCCTGCTGAGACAAAATTTTTACCCATACCTCTTAGTCTCTTTGACGATGACTAGTTTTTTCACCACCCCTCCTTTTCTTAAAATAAAGTTTGAAGTAAGAATGCAGAGATGATTAAATGGGAATAATGCCATTTTATTTAATTGATTACTAAAGACCTACTTAATCAAAATTATTGGACATTTAATAACAATCGGAATATTAGTGATTTGGTGAAAATAAACAGAGATTTCATGTTATTTTCTGAAGGAGTTAGTAATTTTTATAAAAGATTTTATACAAGGGAAAATATATGTTAGAGCTATTATATTAATCTCTAAGCATATAAATAAAAACTAACTAGCCACTTAACTGCTACTGTTCTTTACTTTTGGCGCAATTTAGCAATTACTGCATTCGCCCTCTGTTTCTTTCTTTAAAGAGCATGTCTATAAAATTAATGAAGCTTCTACTCCCTGTTGAACATACAGATTTCACAGAAGCAGGGGAAATAATCATCATTCCAATGAGCACAGGCATTTGTACATCTATACCTATATTTATATCTAGCTCTATATTAATATTGAATGTATTTAATTTTAAAGGTCTATACTCATTTTTAAAGTATATAACTATACTGAAAAAAATCCTTAACTTTCTAACCTCTAATAGCTTGATAAGACTATGAATATGGACAAGACAAACTTAAATATACTCACATGTATGTGCTTTTCATTTCTAAAATGGAAATAATATATAGGTGCTGCATTTCTAGCATCATTTGGCATCCATGTGTTTGTGTTGTCAATTATGAAAGCACCTGATTTTACTTTGGGGAGCTCTCATTGAATTAAATCTTGGTGAGACTTCAAATCAAACATTTTATGTTCCTCCTGCTCGAAGTGCAGATAACCATATAAGCCAATTAGAGGATTTATCTCTACATTTTGAATCTTGACTGGCTGCCTTTGACTGTGATCATTTTGTCACTTTATCCAATGTGCCAAGCAAATATTTTCTTTTTAAGCCTGCTGTGAAATGAAAAATGTTGGAAAACAGTGATTACAGTGTCTTTAATTCTTTTGTATATTATTTTTTTTCTTTTGCCTCTCAAGTAAGATCTGGATATTATGCCCTAATTCTACAGCATTAATGCTGGAATCTTGAGGAAATGAAGAATAATGAAGAAGAGTTTTTAACTTTACTTTGACATTTAAAAAATGTTAATCATTAATGGCTTTGATTTGAATTATCCTACAAAGAATAAAATAGAGATTCTTTACCTCATGAAACAAAATTTATTCCTTGCAAATTCCTGCAAATGGGATAAAAAAGAGTCACTCAGAAAAGTTGGTCTTTTGTTTCTAATAGTTCTTCAGAGATTCCGAACAAAAAAATAATTAACATTTTCTCAGTTGTATCATCAAATAGAAGAGCAAGTAATAGATTTTATAATTTGCTTCCTATTTTTATGAGAAACGCAATAATGTAATGTTTATATTCTTCCTCATTCCAAATGGATATTTAAAATACTTTTTTCTCTTATCCAGATTTTTTAAAAGAATGTAATATGGAGACTGGGACAGCAATTCATCTTACTTTTAGTCCAAAATCACTGTGTGGTAGTAATAAACAATCTCATTTTTATTTAATATTTAATAACTAGTCAGTTATTCTAGGATAGGCAATTGGTAAACATTTATGTCCTGCTCCAGTTTCAGGCCTCAGCAACCTGAATTTTCAAGATACTCATTTTATGCCTTATTCATCATATAAAGCCAGATAAAGTTTTGATGTAAAATTTTTGGTTTGATGGCCAGTGTTCCAGGAGTGGACTGCAAATAGTATAAAGCTTTGTATTACTGAACATATTTGAGAAACTGTATACTTTTTAGTGTAACATATGTAGCACATAATGATACAATTTAGAAAGGAAAAGAGCAATAAAACATTACCAATCATACTGTATAGGTAAAGTGGAAAGACTTCTACAAAAATTCAAACCATACTTTAGTATCTAATTAATGAAACCTGTCTAACATACAATGCCCACATTTGCTGCTGCTAGAGTTTTCTATAAAATTACTTATAAATAACATGATAGTATTTGGTCTATATTAGGTTTGTTGTCATATGTCATATAAACAGTTGTGCAAATCTTTGAACCATAACACTAGTTCTCTAAAGAACTTGATGTATCAACAAATCAAGGCAGGCTTTTTTTTGATGTGACAAGTTCTGAGAAAGCAATTTGGGCAAATAAAATCTCTGGATGAATCCTCCAAAGCATTTCCAATTACTTGGTATGTCATTGATGGATTTTTATTTTGCTCTTGAAATTAGTAACATACACAACTTGAACCAACAAATATCCCACTCCTTACTCTGAATGTGTCAGCCATTAAACCGAAGCATATTTATTTTCACCACTTGATGAATTGAAGAATAAACAATTAATCACAGATATTCCTTTCCTTCTTCTAACCCTTGATGAATGTTCTTGTATGCATGATGTCATTGACGGATATTTATTCCACTTCTGTAAATAGTGATGCATAAAAGTTTAACTGCAGATACATGCCTCTTTCACTCTTAGTGCATAAAAATGTAATTGCCACACAGTGCTGAGAGATAATGGACTGCATCACTTTAGAACCTAAGTTACTCCCTGTTAGTTTCTTTGTTAGGAAGATTCATTAGGTCAAGTAACTAATTGTTTTCGCCTAAACAACTGCAGTAGAGAGACAATGAAGAGCTTTTTACCCATCATACTATTAAAACTCTTTAGTGCCTTAGGGCTGGGGTTTGGTTGTTCATATTATATTCCCAATATCTAAGTCTCCCAACATGGATATTCACTAACTTGGTAAGTTTAATAGTCATAGGAATAGACTATTAGAAAGATTCATTCATTCATGCGTGCATTCATTCATTCACTGATTAGATAGTAGTCTACAGACCTGTCTAAAGTGAATCTTTCTGGGGCGCCTGGGTGGCTCAGTGGGTTAAAGCCACTGCCTTCGGCTCAGGTCATGATCTCAGGGTCCTGGGATCGAGCCCCTCATTGGGCTCTCTGCTTGGCAGGGAGCCTGCTTCCCCCTCTCTCTCTGCCTGCCTCTCTGCCTACTTGTGATCTCTCTCTGTCAAATAAATAAATAAAATCTAAAAAAAAAAAAAAAAAAGTGTTTAAAGTGACTCTTTCCAATCAGATCTCAAAGCTCCTCCAGTCCGGTTGATACTCTATTCCTCTTATGAGATTATTATTCCATTTCTAATATAATGTTTTCAATCCTTATTTTATTTGTCCTTTCTGTGATGTTTGATCATGGTGATGACTCTATTTTTGAAATTATTGTCTTTTCTTAAATATAGCACTTTTTTTCACTTGAGCTGTGTTTTTAGCCATCTTCTCAACAATAACTTCATCTACAACTTTTATGTATATTACTTTTTCCAGTTTTAAGCTACCTAATTCATTCTTCATATTTCATAAAAATAACTCTTCTAAAATGCAAATCTGTTTGTGTCACATTTTGCCTAAAGTATTTTAGTATTTTATTGTGTAGAAAAATTTCAGCATAGTATGCAAAACTCTTCATACTATGACTTCCATCATTATTCCCAAGATCATCTCCTTCCTATCTCATATATAAACCACACACTTCACAGAAAATTTATGGTACACACTGTGATTCCCCAAGTGAGCCATGCTTTCTTATGCCTTTTGACATATTCACTCCCTCTGTTGGACAGCTCCTTCTTTCTTTTCCACCATCAGAATGCTTATCCACCAAAGATAGTTCAGCTCAATTTTATCTCTTCAACTTCTCTGGCAGGATAGTCACTCTTTAATCTTTCTTCTCTTGAAAAAATTTTCATAATGCAATGTCCCACTTTCTCACTACAGTTTCTGTAAAGACATATTTCCTTCACTAAATTATTTCAGAGTAGTGAGCACATTCTATCTATTCTTATATCCACAAAAGGTAGATTAGTACCTATCATATAATTATTATTTAAAAATTATTTATTGAAAGATTGAAGTAAAGAATAAAGCCAAGATAAGAAACTTAAAGATTTAGAGGCATGGTTAATTTATTAATTTCTTCTTCAACTTTAAGAGTCTAATAGTGATGGAAAAAAGAGGATGTCTATTAAGAACACATATCTAGAAACAGAAATAGTTTTTTTTAATTATGATTTATGAAAATAACATGAGTTCTTTGAAGGTGCCCCTTGTAAGTGATTTGTAAACAGAGAGAACATATGCACACATGTTATTTGTAAATATCTGGATACTTCCAGAAGTTCATTTTTCTAAAACTAGTAAATTTGATAAAGTATTGACTGAATGGCCTTTCAAGAAGTTTCTTCTCTCTAAAGAATCAAAGGAAGTAAGAGTAACATTGATACTTTGAAAATATTATTGCATGGGGCCCCTGGGTGGCTCAGTAGGTTAAGCGACTGCCTTTGACTCAGGTCATGATCCCAGGGTCTTGGGATCAAGCCCCATGTTGGACTTCCTGCTCAGCAGGGAGCCTGCTCCCTCTCCCTCTACTGGCTACTCTGCCTGCTGGTGCCTGCTGGTGCTCTCTCTCTCTGTCAAATAAATAAATGAATACTTTTTCTTACTGCAAAGAAAAAGTAGTCCCTAACACTGGAGAGCCAGGAGATATTGATGAATCTTTGTACTAGTTACCAATTAAATTCTTTACATCAGATACTCTTAAGGAGGTGATGATAACAATTTACCACAAAATATCTTGAGAGAAAAGAGGAAGCTACCACCAATGTTAATAAAATATTTCAGATGATGCAAAGAGAGGGTACTTCTCAGTTTGGGTTGTTCCAGAATCACCTTTCCTGAGTATGTGTATTCACTGGCCCCTTCCCCAAAACTCAATATTCCTTTCTCCTCAGTTTTTCACTAACCTCTCCTTTACATATTTTTTTTTCCAATCACATTGACCTCCTTGCTGTTCCTCATACCTGTTGGGCAAGCCTTTGATTTAGTAATTTTGCATTCTTCCCAAAGATATTTTACAAGGCTTTCTTCAAATATCACCTTCTCAGGGAGGCACTTAAATTAAAACACATCTGTTTCCTTTGATGCAATTTTTTCATAATATTTTTTAACTTATAACATCTTCTAAAGTTATCTATTTATTTATTTATTATGTTTATTATCCCTCTATCTTATTATGTCAACTACAAACTTTTTTTTTTTTTTCCTTTTTGCTCTCTGATAGCTCTTGCAATAGTGCCTGGCTATTAGTAATAGTAAATGCTTACTAAATAAATGAATTTATTCAATAAAAATTTGTGAAGTTGGAAACTTTAAAAACCCCTGACCTAGAGAGTAGCATATGAATACAAACAATAGTAAGTTTTTAACAGGAAACAAAAAATATTTGGAGCTAGAAGACTTGTTGATCCTTCTTGTTATATTAGTTAAACTATTTCTTTTGCCTTGGAGTAAAAAGGATTCATCCTTTAATAAAAACAAGGTTATCTGATCCGATGCTATTTTATGAACAGAAGAGATTACAGCTGAGTTTTCCATAAAATTAGTAAAACATGTTTATGGTTGTATCTTAAGAATCTGTGATCTGATACAATGAAAAAAGAATAAGATGACTTACTTGCTATTTATATGGTTATTTCTCTGACCCTATCACTACTTAAAATTTGGCTGCAAACTATAAATGGAGTTTTATCTTGTCCATAGTACTACAACTCTTGGCTCATTGGTGTGGCTTATAAAAAGAGTTTTCTCCTACATATTTGTCTCACATGGTACTGCTTCTGGACTAATAAGAATAGTAAGATTTAGCAGAATGGGCAACTAAGCAAGCAAATTATTATAATGAACACAATGAATCTTAAATTAACCTTTGTGATGGCAAAATGGCCACAGTATGTTTACAAGTCAGATTAGAGATTGTGGATTTACTTAATCTTAAAGAGATTGTTGTGGAGCACACAAACTTTATAGTAGATGATGGATGGATGGATTTGTCAGTAGATAGCTTTTTAAAAGAACCAGTGTTTTATTTACTTATCTAAGGTGTAAATACAGTCACTGCCAGACCCTAAGTCTGACTTCTGTTCTCTAGACCCCCATTCAAAACATCTATTTTGCTATCTTAGCTCATGTTGCCTTACTCAGAACCATATTACAAACAATCAGAAGAAAAAAAACTGAAATTTTGTCTGTTTTAACAGGTGGAATAAATATTTATCTACTTAGATTGAATTAATTATATTTAATTCTGCCTAGGTATCAGGAGATGAAGATGACCTTTTGTGAGATTTTTGAAATGATTTTTGCAAATAGAAAAGTGTTAAGCAATGTATGGTATATGTCAATATTTGTAACTCAAACACTACAACCTTACCCTCTTAACTAGCTATGCATAGCCTTAAATATTAAGAGATTATGGAGAATGACTTGAGAAAGGGAGTGATCAAATATTCTCTTGACATAGACATGGTGATATTATTGGAAAGAGAAATAAGAGGTATTATATATGAAATACATCAGTTCAGCATGCTATTTCATAATTGTATTTCTTTAAAACTTACTTGACTCTAGGGCACTCTGAGAATTATAGCTGATTTATTTTGTATTTCTTTAAGTCCTAGACCTCTAATCTTCTAACCTGGCACACATAGCAAAGAGAAGCAGCAGCTAAAAAATGATAAGGGGATAGTACTGTGTGTATTTCAGAATAGAACCAGGGCAGGATAGAATGCATAAATCCTCAAGTCCTATGGATTTGTAAAAGCAATGTGCAGTTCAAGAAGATTGTAGAATGCCACTTTTTTCTGTGCTCGCCATAATTTTTTCCACATATACTTCTCACTCATTTTATTTTTTTTAATTAAACCTTCAAGGGATGGAAAAGTAATCACCCAAATAAAGAGTTATAAATGGAATAAATATAAAGCTTTGTGTATCCTTTTACTCTTTATTTATGGTGAGAATTAAGTTTGCAATTTAGATGTTTTTGAAGAATGTTGTGTCCATAAATGAAACTGATTCTAAACTGTGAATCTCTGTATACATCTTGATAGAAGACTGGCCTCTCAAAGATATCCACACTCTAATTCCAGAACATAAAAATATGCTATGTTACATGGAAGAGAGGAATCTGGGTTGGAGATGGAATTAAGTTTGCTACTCAGCTGACCATAAAATAGGAAGACTACCCTGGATTGTCTACGATGGGCCGACTGTGATCACAGGGTTCCTATAGTGGAAGACTGAGGTGGGAGTTAAGTCAGAGTGACCTTGTGAGAAGGACTTGACCCACCATGCTAGATTTGGAGATAGAAGGAGGGGCTACAGTCAGGGTATGCACTATGTCTCTAGCAGTTGGAAAATTCAAGCAAGCAGATTCTTTCCTTAAGTCTCCAGAAAGAATGTAGCCCCGTTGACACCTTGGTCTTAGCCTGGTAAAACTTCTGATCTACAGGACTGTAAGATAATAAATTCGTATTGTGTTAAGCCACTAAGTTTGTGATGATTTGTTATAGCAGTGATAGAAAACTAACATTACATCTTTAATAAGTGTATTGCTACTACATTAACTTTCATGGGTTAGTTTACTTAAATTTTTTTATGACCCTTCAGAATTTTATTTAGTTTTTCTGTTCTACAAAGAGAGGCAGATTTTTGGTATACATATTTCAGGTAGCAACTTTACATATAACACAGATAAAATAAAGTGCCGAATACATTTTCAAATCTACCTTATATTCCACTCAAGAAACATTGAACAGTAACAATGATTTTGAGTTTATTATCATTAAAATAATATTCTGAGAAAGTGATAACCTCTGTCTTCAGGCAAAAAATGATCAAAATAAAAACAAAAGTTTAAAAACTTACTACATTGAAATTTTGCTTTACAAAATGAAGACGCTTTTTATGAGCCCTTTGGTAATGATCTACTTCCTACTGTGTAAATGTTTCTTTCAGAATTTGGTTTTTATGTAGGGAAATATATATTTCATATTAGTGTATGGAATTTCTCCTACTTTACTTGGACTATTATAAAAAGTTTTTGAAAAAATTTTTTTTTCACAATGAATCCTGGAGCCTATAGTTCCACAAGCTTGATTCCATATTTCTCCCTGTTCAGTGACAAATTTATAACATGGATTCAACAGTAAATTTTGCAGCATACTGCAATGGGCTATATGGTACCTCTTACTACATCTATTAATTTCCAAGAATATTTTTCTTCAGCCATAATTTATACAAGCCTCTGTATTATTTATTGCCCACTCTCTATTAGTCATCTAGTTTAGGAGTGTTTATTGCTAGGTTTATTTGAATGAGGGAAACAGAAAGGCAGTAAGTCCTTTGGGTATTAATGTTAGGTTTGTGGGAGGATGTATTATCCCCCTCAAAGAAAGCTGACATTTGGTGGTTGACTTGCATAAATTGTTGGAAAGTGCAATGGATACTGTGGTTCAAATGGTTGCTAAATAAATAAACTTGCTAATAAGGTTAACCTACAAGGATCAAAGTAACATGTGCTTAAGGCACAAACTTCCCACTCTTTTTTTAAATTTAACTGAAGTGATCCTCCGAAGAACTCAAAAGAATTCATTTACTCCACAGAACACAGTTTCCTGTGAATAGCCACTAACGAATGTTGGTAAGAACCTGTTACATTTAGATGAAGTATTAATCTGGAAATTATCCACAACTGCAAACTAGACACTAATCTTCAGTTACATAAAGGGAGAATTTTAGAAACATTAAGAAAATGATTCTATAGCAAGGAAATACATGAAGGAAATCATGTCTCAGTCAAGATGGTCTTGAACTGTAAGCTTAAACTTAGCTGTGCCCCACCATTATGTTACCTTTACGTAAATTTAGATAATTGGTTTTGAGTATGGACTTGAACTGCTTGTTAAGGTTAGTACTCTTTTCTTCACAGAGTGAGGCATTATGAGAGATATCAGATAATCCATTGCTTTGGGTCTATAAAGCAGAAATTAATCCACTGAATGTGAAAGAACAGCTTCCAAAGGCAAAGCTCTTCTTTTCTACACTGATAACTAATTAACTATGTAATTATGAGGCTTATCACCAACATTCTTAAACTGCTGATATTCAGGACCAAAAATATGCCAAACTGTATTTACATTTTTATTACCTTTTTCTCAAGTTTTTCCACTTGCATTAGAATGACATTAGAAAGACACGTTTCAATCGACTTGTTCATAGGAAAGTACTTGAGACAGTAGATAGACATAACACACCCTTTAGTCTTAGGAAGTAGAGTTGGTTGTTAGTTTGTTAATTATTATCTACTCTCCATCCTACCTCTCTCAATTTGGGACCTTGTCCATTTGATTTACAAGTCATCAGGCTCAATCCCATTAATTGAGATCTTCTGGAGTATACAACACTCCTTATATGTAACCAGCAAATTATTTTCAAGTATATCAGTGCATTTTTCAGGGTCTTTGAAAACAATTTGCTATGCTTTTGCCAAAATCACCATTTGCTCAAGAATTTTTAGAAATAAAATTTTCCTTTTGTCCTGTATAAAAATACTTGAGATTAGTTAGTTTTCTCTCTTCTTTCCACCTTTCTTTAAACAAATGATGTAAGGGCTTGTTACAGTCATAAATAAGAATCACAATTTAAATATAGTTTAAATATAGCACACCTAAAGTTAAGTTGGTTGAGGATTGTGAGGGACATCTACTTAAAACATAGACTCTATTCTATTTACAGAACTTACAGCAAGATTTTTTAAAACAACTATTCTTAGTGACTCTCCTACTATGTTGCTTATTAGTTTTCTTAACATAGAGTAATCATAATAACATTCACAGCATTCTTTTAGATAACACAGAACTCATATTTACCTTATAAATTTCAGGATATGTATTTGTTTTGATTTTGAACTTTAAAGATATCTTTCTTCATTAACACCTTCATTTCATGTTAAAGATATATTACTTTTATAAAAGTTGGAGCTAAAACATATCTTTTCTGTGAACCACAGAATAGAAAGAGGCTTAAAATGCATACTTCTATTTTTATCAGTGTATATTGCATTACTCACAGGAGCTTAAGGCACACTTTTTCAACTGGCTGTCAAATACTAATCCTGACAACATCCTTGTAATTTGTTATGTTGCTTAATTAAAATGACAATTAAGTCTTATCCACTGCTCATAGCACTGGGGGAAAAAAAGGACAAAACACCTCTTTTTGAATGAATGTGCACTCTTATGTTGGCTATGATTATTAATCTAGTGAATTCCTTTGAAAGTAATCTGCTTTCAGTTCTCTCTCAGAGTGTTGTAGATATAATAGAACTTTATATTTATATTGTAATTTTCATACCACTCTTAAACACATTTTATTATAGCCTTCCAATAATCATACACAAAGAACTTACCAGTAAATTCTGGGTTATCATCCAATAAACATTTGAAGAGACTGAATATTCAATGAGAGTGCATGAGATTCTCCATGCAAGGAGACTTTTTTGGCAAGTGAAAAAATCAGAATTATAACTAGGGTCTCTTGCTTCAACTTATTCCAGTATTTTTCTATGAAACTGTCCTTACTTAAGAGAAAGAAAAAAAATACCTTTCACTAAAACCTTCAGAAGAGGATGATGTTGGAGGGGCACCTGGGTGGCTCAGTGGGTTAAGCCTCTGATTCTTGGTTTCTGCTCAGGTCATGATCTCATGGGTCGAGATGGAGCCCTGCCTTGGGCTCTGCACTCAGTGGGGAGTCTGCTTGAGATTCTCTCCCTCTGCCCCCTCCACTCTCTCTCTCAAACAAATAAATAAATCTTTTTTTGTTTTGTTTTTAATGAGGATGATGGAAGAAATCTGCAGTCATTATAGTCATGATAAAATCAAGGAATACTACGCAAGGCTGTGTAGTGAATACATGACTGGAGAGTCACCAATTAACTAGTTATCTGGCATTCAGCAAGTGCTCAAATATAAAATCTTCTATTTTCTCACCCCTAAAATTGAAGCATTGCTTCAACAATCCCTACCCGATATGAAATTCTATGGATCAGAAGCAGAACTAATTGAGTCTCAGATATTGCTTTCATTTGGGAAATCAGATGTTTTGTCAATAATATCAGCAATACTTATAATGACTTATCATTGCGCACTTAGAACATGGCAGGAGCATGTTAAGGCTTTAGATGCATAGATGAGGTCACATTATTATCTCTATTTTATATGTGAAGAAGAAAAAAAGACTTCAAGGTTAGGTAACTGATCCCCAAATCATTCAGCTAGTAAGTAAGTCATACGAAGCTGGAATTTGAAACCAGGTTTTTCTTACTCTGAAGATTCTTTTTTTTTTTAAGATTCTGCTTTTAACTTAAATATCTGTTTTTTTTTTTTTTTTTGAAGACTAGCCTTAAATTTCTAGTCTAATGCTACTTAGTTTAAAAAAAAAAAAACTATCAATTCATCAAGCAGGTGGATTTATTTTAATCTGTTTTAACGATTTAAAATAAAAATTTCAAATAATTCAGAATGTGCATTTTCATTTTCTATTATTTATCTGTGCCTCACTGTTGGCTTTAAGTTAATTTAATTTATGTCAGGACATATTTTTAAATAGTAGAATGCTTACCAATTTTGCATTGGGAATTTGACCTTGTTCACACATAATTATTTATAAATGGACCTCAAAAAGAGTGTATATAGCTTCAAAAACATATAGTGAGAACATTGTTGTTACTAATGGGTGTGCCATGTTTATCTACTGCTTATCATTTTTTTAAGCTAATAGATCTGATTTTTTTGGAACAGTTTTAGATTTCCAGAATAATTGAGAAGATAGTACAAAGAGTTCTCATATGTTCTTATACACAGTTTCCTCTGTTATTAACACCTTGCTTTAGGGTGGTTCATTTGCTGCAATAAATGAACCAATATCCACACTTTATTATTTAGTAAATCCACAGTTTACATTAAGTCTCAGTCTTTATGTTGTAGTGTACTATTGGTTTGAATAAATAGATAATGTCATTATTCACCATTACAGTATCATACTGCATAGTTTTACCCTAAAAATTTCCTCTGCTTCACTATTTATCCCTACTCCTCTCACTCTGAACCCTTGGTAACCATTAATCATTTTACTGTCTCTACAGTTTTGCTTTTTCCAGAATGTCATGTAATTAGAATCATGCCCTATATAAGCTTTTCAGGGTTGCTTCTTTTACTTACCAATAAGCACATAAGTTTCTTCCATGCCTCTTTCTGACTTGATAGCTAATCTCTTTTTATTAAGGAATAGTACTTCACTGAATGTACCACAGTTTATCCATTAACTTATTGATAATATCTTGGTTGCATTAATGTTTTTGGTGTCATTTTTTTATAAAAATGCTGCAAACATTTGTGTGTAGGTTTTTGTGCAGACTTAAATTTTTAATTAAATGAGGTAAATACCTAGGAGCATGATTGCTGAGCACATAGTAAGACTATGTTTAGTCTTGGAAGAGACTATCAGTCTTTCCAAAGTGGATATACCATTTGACATTCACATCAGCAATGAATGAGGGCTCCTGCTGCTCCACATCCACTCTAGCATGTGGTATTGTCAGGTTTTTGTTTTGCTTTTAATTTTAGCCATCCAATAGGTGTGTGGTGGCATCTTGTTTTAATTTGCAATTCATTAATGACATGATTTTAAACATCCTTTCATATGTTTATTTGCCATCTGGTCATCTTCCTTGGTGAGGAATCTGTTCAGATCTTTGCCTCTAAAAAATAGCTTTTCTCCTTGTTGGTTTTGAAGAATTCTTTGTATATTTTGGATACAAATCCTATATCAGATATGTATTATTTTATATTTTCCTCCAATCTGTGGCTTTTAATTCTCTTAAGATAATACCATTTCTAATGAAAGCATTACTAGATACTTTGCATATCTCAATAAAAATGGCATCACTACCATCTTTTGGATGTCATTTAAATAACTTCTCCATTGATGAAAGTAATATAAAAATGAGCTACAAATCACAGTTTTCATAAAATCACTGCCTGCCATCTTGTAACAATTTTTTATCCCAAAGATTTATGATAAAAATTTATGATATCAGCAAGAAGAATATGTGTGTGTGTATATATATATATGTATGTATATATATCTGTATTTGACACATGTATGTATAAATGTATTTTATATTATTATAAGATATAGTATATATAAATATTTTGAAATATACATATTATATGAAGAGAATGGTTAGTTACAAATTTTATTATATATTACATACTGATATTAAATGTATATCACATAGCATTTGCTCATCAGTTGTTTGAGAACCAAGAACAGCATTCAAAGCACTACTATAAATTTAAGCTGTCTTTCCAGTTAGTCCCCTGTTAAAATGAAAGCATTTTACTCATTTCTTAAAATGAAAGTATGCAGAGGTATGTCTAGCTGTGATTCCTATATTTCCCAATTTCCAATTAATTTCAAAGTATTGAGAAATAACTATAAATAGTCATTGCTCCTCATAACATATTTGATGGTTAAGTTCTCTGACTAATGAGGTAAATTCTTGGGTCCATGTTTCACCACTTGTCATCTGAATGACCTTAAACAAGTTACTTAACTTCTCTGTGCTTCAAGTTCTTTCATGGGTAGAATGACGATATAAATAGTATGTGATTTATAGATTGTTGTAAGGATTACAGTAAAGTGTAAGGATTACAGAAAACATTCATATTTTGCACTCAGTGCTAATAATCTTATTTATGTAGTTGTCAAAAAGTTTTATGTAATGTAATATAAAATACAAGATATACTGAATATTGGAGAAAATACTTGATAATTCAAAAATATCATATATGTTTGGAAGTAAAAGAATTTTAAAGTCTCATCTTATTTATTTAAGGAGTATTTTTCCAACTGTAAAATTTATTTCTTTGGTACATATTGAGATGAATATGTCAATAAGAATTTATAGATAGATATAGAGAGGTAGATACATAATCCTTAAATGCACATAAAGCAAATAATTTTATTATATCAATTGTTATGATTCATAAAACAAACACGGGGTAGAATTTTGGAATCAGACATCTCTCAGGCATATACAAATTGGTACTTAGAGAGCTTGTGTTTGTCATTTGAGGAGGAAAGAAAATGGCGATTGAATGAAGAATTGGGGAGAACAGTGTCCAATTATCTTTCCTCTGTGAGACCAAATTGACAGGTTTTGAGTACACAGAAAAGGGAAGCCAGAAAATGATGCTTTGAAGCTGTTTTCAGGGATATATAAATTTTTAAACCCATAAAATTGTAACATCCAGTGTTATCAAAAGAGACATGAAGCATGGCTCAAGTATGGGGGGATCTTCAGATTTTTCAGTTTGAGGCAATAGAAGAATCTTTGGTGAGGACTTTGCAAATGGTTTTCTTTGTGTTTAGTCCATCTGTGTTTGCTAATTGTCTAATTTAAAGTTGGGCTCTTACTTTCCCACAGAGACGGGGAGAGTGGTAACTATCTCCTGTTTTGCACTTCAAAGAGACTATTCTCAGGTCCTTGAGAAGGACATTTCCAGGGTTGTAAAACTGGCTAGAGTCTGGGAGAATTTACACACATATCAAAAGGGCAAAAAAGAATTTATGGTTACAAATTTTCTAATGTAAATGTTCCTAAAAAAAAAAAAAAAAAAAAAAAAAAAAAAAAAAAAAAAAGGAAGTCAGAGGCCCAGAGAGGAAGAAGCCTATCTAAAACTTAGTCAAGCTGCAGGGAACTTCAGGGTATCTTAGTCAGACCTGAGATACTGCGCTTGCACAAAATACGTTAGTCTGGTCATCAGCCAAATCATGACACACAATACATCAACTCTAGCTCACTCAAACTTCTCTGCAGCTTTCCATCCCTTTGTGTAAACTCCTACATCAATAGCTGAAACTTGAATGGTGGGCTAAAGCCTTCAACATCACCTGGGACCTTGTAAAAACTAAGGAATCTCCTACTCCTCCTGTGATTCATTAATCTGCATTTTAACAAGTTTCCCCAGGGTGATTCCTGTGCTCCCTAAGGTTTGAGAAGCACTACCAGGCATTGTTTGTCTCTCTCCCACTCATCCCTGTTAAATTTTTTTCTATTAGCTCCAATTCTACAGGCACTTGGCCTCAGATTTATAAGGTTACAACTAGTTAATCTAGTAAGTGACAACAATATTGTGTATCAAATAGGGAATAATTCATTCATGAGAGCAGAAGAGCAACTGATTTCTTTTCTTGCAATCAATGTGATTTTTCCTTTTTTCCTGATTGGGTTAAACAATGACAAGAAGTGCTCTATTCCTTATCATTGTTTAATTCAATTGAAAAAAAAAAATTCAAGTTAGTTAACAAGTGAAAATATATTTTATACAACTCCTTAACATTTACTAAGCAAGTGTGCACTCCATCTATTGGGAGGGGGTCCTACATTCATATATTTTGATAGGAGTGGATAAAATAGTGCATAGTTACCATGGCAACAAAAAAAATTAAGATGTTTTCTGTTTAGTACATGTATCTTTCTTCTTTTCCTTTCTCTTCCTCCTCCCTCTGGCTTCCCCTTTCCCCACCCCCTCCTCCACCTTCTTCTGTTCTCTGTAGCTTTTAGATGAAGATTTCTGGTGAAAATTTTTGCATTTATGTTTATTTTTCTTTCTTAAAATAACATAATATTTAAGTTATCTTTATTAATAATGAGATTTATTTCTTTATGTGCCAGGCCATTTGAGACATTGAGAAACATTTAATGAAGTAGAAAGCTTTTCCTAGCAAGTGTTGGAGAGAGGGTTGATTGGCCTTGTAACCAAAGAATCTGCCTCTGGTTGGGTGCACAAGCTTTTGAAGCACTTACTCACTATATGATTCAGTTTTCTCATTCATAAAGTCAGGAGCTCTAGAAGGAAGGTGCTGTCAATGTGGTTTCTAGATCAATAGTTCTATTTTTTTCATGAATATGGATCTCTTCTTCAGCAAAAATATCACCCTTTGTGTTACAAGTGGTTTCTTTGTATCTTCCACATTTTTTTTTTAACCAGTGTCTTTTATAACTTGTATGGACTAGACTAAAGATTGGCAAATGTTTTTGTTGATATACCTGACATATAGCATGCGATGTTTTGTTTAGTACTTTCAGCAATTCCTCAGACACTCTGATATTACAAACTTAGATCAGGTATATGGATAGTGAATGAAGTTGCTACAAAGCAATTTCACTTTTACAACACCTACTCCCAAAAGTATGTATCTTTCAAATAATCGTACAATCTAAAACAAATGAATAAATGAAACACATGTGTCACACTAAGTGTAATATGAGGGAAGGGGGAATCTAACCCTGAAGGAGAAAAGTCACTAAGGCAAGTATATCAGTTAAACAGTTTATAGTATGTTGAATAAGTGCTACCCAAAAAAGTGAAGTTCTAATACCTGGAGTTTGTAAATATGACATTATTTGGAAAAAGAAACTTTGCAGATATAATTAAATTATGGATTCAGAGATGAGGAGATTACTGTAGATTATCTGGGTGAGCTCTAATTGTCATCACATGTACCTTATAAGAGAGAGACAAAAGGAAATAACACAGACACAGAGGTGAAAGAAATCTGAACACACAGGCAGAGACAAGAGTGATGTGGCCACAAGCCCAGGAAGGCCAAAAAGTAAAAGAGACAAAGAATGGATTCTTTGTTAGCGCAATCCAGGGAAGGACAGTCCTGTTGAATTTCAGATTTGTAGCTTCAAGAATAGTGAGAGAACAAATTTCTGTTGTTTTATGCCACCAATTTGTGAAGATTTAGTACAGTAGTCTCAGGAAATTAATACAAGGTTCATTATTAGCAGTAGATCTTTTATAAAAGTAAATTTCCCTTTCCCCACCACCAAAAAAGTAAGTGGAAAATATTCAAGTCAAAAAACAGGATAGTAACCACTGAATCTGAAGCATACTAGTTTTAAAATAGTAATTTCAACCCTGAAATATCATCTACTACCTCATAATTTCATGGAGTAGAGTATGAGAATACTACTAGGAAATTGGGACAAAATTTGAAACTGCAAACTTCTTGCACTCATTCTCAAGTCATCTACTTCTTTACTGGAAGTAGCTATGGACAAGTTCTAGCAAAAGGACTTCACATAGTGGTAACTTGTTCTCATTTTCTTCTAATTAGCAGCAATGAGAATGCAGAAGTCCTCCCTTCCAATTTGTTTGCTGCAGAATTCTCACTGTCTTAGCACACAGAACTCCATAGGCTCTTTATGAGAACAGCAGTATTGTAAGCATGGATTCTGTGCTTATAACACAGCTAGCAAATGGTTAATGAATCTGTCATCTCATTAAATCTTCTCAACAACACTGGGAAGGAAGTTTACTTTTGAAATCTGTTTAGAAAATGAAAAAATAGACCGAAAACATTTACATAACTTGTCCCAAATCATACACTAACAGTTAAGTACTGATATCATATTTCAAATCTAGTAGTTAAGATTCCATAATACAGTTTCTTAACCACTATGATGTATAGAAAACACCCGACAGTAGAAGGTTTACAATATTCTTTTGTTGTTGGAACAAGACTGATCTGATTTCAAAACTCTGGAAAACTGTTTTGAAATACACCATGGGCACTCTTTAAGAAGAAAACACTGAACTGATACTGCCCATTAATATACATATGAATTAAAGATTAAACGGATTCTCCCTATTTGATTTTTAACCGGGGGCTTGTAGTATCTTTTCCTCTATATCTCTTTGTGGAGAATTAATGCGTCATTCATTTAACAAATAGTAAGTATTTTTGGTTACAGTATGAAGAATCTTGTTAGTGTAAGAATTTAGATATGAATGTGAGAGTATAGATACAAAGTCTAGTTTGTTGAACTTCACATATTCTTTTGCCATATTTTAAACTCTTTGACATCTGAATCTAGTTGTTGTTTTCTTACATGGTTTCTGATGTCTGGAAATTGAGAAAATAATGAACATTTTTCTAGGTGAGGCCCAGGTATAACCCAAAGTTCAAGTAACAAAGCTTCTTTACTGGATACATCTAAGATGTTGGTCAATGACTGGATCTTCCATGAATTTCACATTCTCAGTTTTCTTTCGGTTACCATTCCTTAGAGGGACCATTTTAAAACATATTACAAGGGACACTTGGGTGGCTCAGTCTGTTAAGCACCTGTCTTTGGCTCAGGTCATGATACCAGGGTCCTGGATCAAACCCCACATCGGGCTCCCTGCTCAATTGGGAGCCTGCTTCTGCCTCTCCCCACTCATTATCTACCTCTCTTTCAAATAAGTAAATAAAGTCTTTAAAAAAGTTAAAAAATAAAACCTTTGGGGCGCCTGGGTGGCTCAGTGGGTTAAGCCGCTGCCTTCGGCTCAGGTCATGATCTCGGGGTCCTGGGATCGAGTCCCGCATCGGGCTCTCTGCTCAGCAGGGAGCCTGCTCCCCCACCCTCCCTCTGCCTGCCTCTCTGTCTACTTGTGATCTCTCTCTGTCAAAAAATTAAACAAAATCTTAAAAAAAGACAACAAAAAAAACCCCAAAAAAACCTTTCACAAAATCATTCTTCAAGCTTTGCCTTGAATCAATTTTATTTATTCTGAGATTCATTTACTTTAGGTGTCTTAGACTAAAGCTTTCTTTCCTTCATCCCTAAGCCTATTTATCCTGGGCTTACTATATTTTATATATAGTAATATATCAATATATGAATATATTCAAATGTTAGTATGGATATTAACATAAAATAGTATATTTTATATACATTATGGTGTCTACTTATCATATATTACCCATAGGACCATTCAAAAATATAAATTTATAATTGTGAAGTGACTATGTTTACATATAAATATCATTTACCTGTGTATATAAATGCTATTATAATTCTAATACACATATATCTGAAATGACCCTTTGGCCCCGTTGTCTTAGCATGCCACTTTAGAAGTTTAAGTATCCATGACCAATGACTTCTTAGTCCCCATCTATCAAATAGACATATTCTTTTAATGTCTTTCTGGCATCCTTCTAAGGGCAAAGTTATTTTGCACATTATGTATATCAAACCTAACCTTTCTCAGACTTCTGTTCCACCTACTACTCTTTGCTATCCATCTTAGCCTTTGTGTTCTCTTGTTCTGTCTGCTCACACTGATGTCACCTGCACCAAGCTATTCCTGCCAACCTTCTTCTTGAGCTGCCTTCAAAACAGCATTGTGGCAAAGACTGTTAGTCAGTCCCTAAGTAACTCTTTTCCTTCACTCTCAGTGCAATAAAATCTTCAATTACTAGTAGAACCATATGGCTGTCCATAAAGACTGTATTCCCTAGCTTCCCTTTAAACTATGTATGGCTATGTAACTAAGTTTTGGCTAATGGGAAGTAAGTCTAAGTGATATATTCAACGCATAGATTATAACTTTCCTATCTACTTTCTTCCTTCCCTTTTGAACCTAGTTAAACTGTGGAAGAACTAAAGCCCCTTTTGGATCAAGTATACAAAGGCTATCTTCTAAGGAGGGCAAAATTACAGAATTTTTGTTTAATTATGTTTGAAGTCACCATCCAATCTCTAGACTGCTTATGTTATTGCATAAGTAGGAAATTAACAGTTACAGGTATCCCTTGCTTTTTGAAAGTTTGTGTTACACCACTTCGCTTTTATGAAAGACTTACATTAGTACCTGTTTTTGATAACCAAAAGAAATCCATAGAACTTTACTTTTACCCCCCAAAACAACAACAACAAAAAGGTGAAAAGCAGAAAGAGCATTGTTCATTTGTTTTATAATGAGCTATTATAGCAGCAGCATGCACCCACACCAACTCCTTCTCCAGAACCTATACTCAGCATCTCAGCATCAAGCCACCGTAGCTTTGAATTGTGTCTGTAAGCATCTGTGTTTTATGTTGATTGATTTTGTGTGTATTTTAGGAAAATGCATCCCAAAGTATTAGAAAAGATTAAGAAAGTTTATGTTTTGGGTCTAGGAACACTTAAAAATGTTTCCATATAAATTAATGGTAATTACTTATTTGCTTTATGCCATATTGGCTTAGGAAAGTAGTCATAGAAACACTGTACTTATCAGATAGCAGGGGAAATTTGCACCTTGTTCAAAAACATTGCTATTTTGGTTCCTGCTTGGGTAATGGGTCCAATATTCCAATAATGACACTAATCTACATTTGTCTCCCACACATTAAGTGTTGTTCTTCATCTTTTGCCTCTGGATTCCTAGTTCTCTGATTCATACTGATCCTGACACTCTCTTCAGGACATCTGCATGGCACTGAGGAGCTGATTGTGACCTCCACTGCCGTTCTTATTTTTCATCTGTTTAGAAGGAAGTAAAGAGTATAGAGATTCCCAAAAAGATTCCATGGAGCACTAGTGGCAAAGGTTCTTTTAATATTGTTACACACTGGTTTCTCTCCATGGACTTTTAAGAAAGTAGTGTCTGGACCCGGAGAAGTCAAGTACGATGTCCATTTTTGTACTTTCAGAAATTGCTAACAGTCTTGCTGCTGGTTTAATACATAATGTCACACTCTTTATTTCCTTTCTTTTTTTTTTGAAGATTTTATTTACTTATGTTAGAGAGAGAGAGAGCATGTGAGAGAGAGCAAGAGCAAGGAGGGGGCAGAAAGAAAGGGAGAGCAGACTTCCTGCTGAGCAGGGAGCCTGACATGAGGCTTGATCCCAGGACCCCCTTATCATGATCTGACCCAAAGGTAGACATTTAACCGACTGAGCCACTCCGGTTCCCCAAATCACCTCCCTCTCTTTCTTTAAGATCCTCTCCATTATCTAATTTTCACAGGGCATATTCTAATTCCTTCTAAATGATATGTTTATTATCTAAACTTTGTGGAAATTTGGGGTATTTTAATAGAAATGTTGTAATCCCTACAAGTCAGGAAATATGGCTGAATACCATAAGTAGGAGGGGTATTTACTATTTACACATCAGCTACATGCAAGTCTCTGAAATACCTGAGCTGAGAAGACCCTGATCCCCATCTTTTTTTTGAGAAATTATTATTCATCCCAGGCTGCCAATGGTAGTATATGCTACACAGTTAGAATTCGAAATCACCAAGTTACTTTTTCTATCAACGATATCTTATAAATACATAATACATCCAGTTTCTAATTCTAGGTCTGCTACTTATTATAGATATTCCTTTGCACGAGTCACCTAATCTAAGTCTCAGTTTCGCATTCCACAAAATGAAGGTATTAGCCTTGCTTATTTCACAGGGTGAGGATAAAATGGGGAAAAATATTTATGAGAGGAGTTGGTGAACTGTGAAAAAAAGTATACACATTTAAAGATTTATTATAGAATCAAAACTTCTTGCCTTTTATAATTATATAATAGTAAGTTTCTTTTTTATCTGCTTATTAAATTCCAATTTAAATGTTTCACTTTAGAGTATGTTAAACCAATTAGCATGTCAGTAATTATATATTTTATGTTCTGAGTAATTATTCATTCCTTTAATAAACATTAGCATGTACTATGTTATAGGTATAATACAATAAGTGAGTTTATACTTTTTAAGGATCTTAAGTTCCAATGGGGTATAAAATTGGAAAAGAAATAAATAAGTGCATGCAAGTTGAGACACTCAATGACAGACCTAAATGTAGGATGCTTTTAAAATATACAGATTTTAGAGGCATTTTGACATATTGCAGAAAGTTGTGAAGATCCCCAAGTGAGGAAAGAAGTGTACTAGTTAGTAATAGTTCTGATCCAAGTAACTTGGATATAAATGCATCTAGCTAGAAAAAGTGAGAACTTTATAGTGTTTACATAATTGAATGTTCCAGGGATGAACTTGTTTTAGTCACAATGAGAGTAGAAGCAAACTAACAAAATACTCTCAGGATTCTCTACCTCTGCAGCTTTCTTTTGCATTGATTTTATTATTTAAGATTTCCCTCTGCAATGTACGAGGTGGCTACTGGTGGTGCTAGGCATATATACTCATTACAGTTAAAAAGGGGGAAATTTTCTCATGACTAGCTCCAGCAAATACTTAGTTTGGATTACATGTCCAGTCAAGAGTGATTATTATAGGTAAAGGCATGAGGTCTCTGACTACCCAGCCTGAGTACTTTGCCCTGGTGGTTGAATCATAAGTTAAGGAGAGCTTCTTCAAATGAAAAAGGATTAATTACCACAAAATATTTTATGTATGTATTTATGTATATAGGTATGTAGTTGTTTGCTTAATGTCTTAACACAACTTTGGCCATGGATTTTGTTCATTTGTTTATTTCTCCATACCTGTATGTTTCACAGTGCCTGATACATGGGAAAGGCTTACTCAATATTTGTCTAATGAATGAAGTAAAGACAAAGAATCACCCAATATGAAGGAAGGAATTGAAGTTTACATCAAGAATAATAAATTTAGCTGTACATTTGCCTATAATTTTCTTTATATTCTATATCCAAACTCAGAATTCCTTTTGAAATCTTTCATTAAAGGCTCCACTAGTGTCAATATATCTGTTGAATAATTAAAATTTTCTACTTTAATTTATAATTATATTTATGTTTTAGCAGCAGTTAGTTAAATAAGTTAAAAATTCTCAAAGACATAGAACTTCATGTGTCTGTCTCTTCAGCAAAAATAGTTTAACTAGCTTATAGAAGTTCTGGATTAAGCAATCCATTAAGTTGATCAGCAAAAATTTGTCCTATTTTATGATAAAAAATTGTCAAATATTAATAATTTCATATGGCTCAACATTCTGCCTTCATGAGGTTGGTTTCATCCTAAGGCAAGCTTCACACGTGATATGTCCTTCCTCATTCTTCTCAGTTAGAAAGAAATGCCTGGCTGTATTAGTTTCTTGAGACTACCCTAACAAAATATCACAGACTGGGTCACTTAAGCAACCAAATGTATTCTCTTACATTTTGTACCCTAGAAATCTGAGGTCAAAACGTTAGCCATATTGGTCCCCAAACTGAAGTCAGACATAATGAAAATGGGGATAGGAGAAGGATGCTGTGGAGGCAAAGGAAATTATCCATGGTTTCTTCTCTAAAAATTTTAATGTACTAATCATGAATCTAGCTAGAGTAGGAAAAATGAGTTCTGGCATAATTTGGGGGATTTCTGAATGATTGATGTTTATCATTTTTCCTGTCTTATTTAATTTTTTGAGATATTTTTTAAAAATTATATATTTTGGGGCACCTGGGTAGCTCAGTCAGTTATGTGTCTGCCTTCTGCTCATGATATCCCAAGTTCCTCAGTTTGAGTCCTGCATTGGGTTCCCTGCTCAGCAGGGAGTCCTCCCTCCCCCCTCTGCCTCTCAACCTCCCCCCCGCTCATGTCCTCACTCTTGCGCTCTCTCTCTCTCTCAAATAAATAAATAAAATATTTCTAAAAATCATGTATTTTTGCTTCAGGGTTTTATAAGCAATAATTATTTAATATTTATTTATTTTGTACATATCAGACCTTACAAGTAGAAAACGAAGGAAAATTCTGTTTGACTCTGATCATGAGTGGATTCCAGAGGGGCAGGAAAAAATTATTTCTAGTCAAATGGGACAAAGGAAATATAATAGAAAGAGAAGTGTGGGCCCATTGGGATAGTTGTCCAAATGTCTGCATTCAAGGGAGCATAGAGAATTCTGATAATTCTCCTTAGAATCAATATCTATGTTATATTTTAAAGGCTTATGGTTGAGAACACTGCAGATATTTCCTGGTGATCCATTACACTTAACGTAGTGAGTATCACAAGAGGAGTCTTCCCACAGTAAAGGAAACTAGTGATAGGAATAAAATATTTATGTAGATTATCCAGATCTCTAAGTTGAGGTTTGCAGCTCAGTTCTAGAACAAGTTCAAAACTGAAGTAGTTATCAAAGACCTGAATCTAGTCTTTCAGAATTAATGGCCACACAGCAGGGGATAGATATTAAAGCTGTATATTAGTGTTGATTTATAAACAAATGATTCTATTTACCACCAGTGTATTCTTCATAGCTAGTGCACGAAGCACCAAAACAGTTCCAGGTTGGACTCACATTAACCCTCACGGAGCTACGCTAGGTTTTTCTCATATTTAACATTAGATTTGGGGAAAATTTTGGAAAAGTTCATGCCTGGAAAATAATTGAAACAAATAGGCTAGATACCTGTATAAAAACAACAACAAAAATTTGTTAACCTATTGTCATGGGAGATGTGAGGGGTCTCTTTATAGCCTAGAATAACTTCTAGAGCATTCTCTTAACTATCTAATACTTACTACTCTGATGGCCACTCAATCAAGGATTTTCTTTCTGTGAATTTGACATATGCAATTCCCCTATTACGAGATTCAAGGAAAGAAAAAAAAAAAAAAAAAAAAAAAGCAAAAGAGATGAGATGGAGTGACCAGTGAGGTGAGAGGGGAAGCAGAAGTGTTGTATATTAATGGCCAAGCAAAGAATGCCCATCAAGAATGAGAGGATGATCAAATGTTATCAAATCCCAATGATAAATCAATATCGAACTAGCAATTGTTCACTGGATTTAGCAACCTGGAAATCATTGGATGTATTATTGATAAGAGCATTTCTGTGGGGTTAAAGCATGAACACTTGGTAAAAGCAATTTTAAGAAAAAAAATACTAAGATGTAATTAGAAATAGTGAGGATAGATAATTCAAGCTACAAAATAATTATGGCAGTACCTGTCAGGAAATTGGAGTTGAACAAAGGTATTTATTTGTTCATTTATTTTTATGGAAGAAATAAAATACTATTTTCATGCTGTTAGAAACAGGAGAGAGTATATGGCCAGAAGGAAGAATTGCTAGAGCAAAATGGTTGACAAGTAAGAGTAGATAAGATCTGGTGCAAAGGTAAAGAGATTTGCTAAAGATGAACATATACAGTTCATTAAGGCATGGGGCAGGACAACGGAGACCATGGGTGTAAATGGCAGTGAGTAGGAATGTGAGAAAATCCAGTTGGTTCTTTCTACCCTGAAGCAAGAACAAGAGTTTTCACTTAGTCTTTGGTCTCAATATGACCTCTACCCTCAAGGTGTAGACATTTATTTCTTTATTTATTCCTTTAGCTTTCTTAGGAGAAATCCCCATTCTAGGTCCTGGAAATGTGTTTGTGGCAGACATTGTTGGCTAACTACATAATACATGTTTTCCCCTCTTGCTTTACCAAGAAAATTTCAGTTGTATTTGGCAGAACTCTACCAGTCAATATCTCTTTGCCAAGAGTGATGTTATTACCCCAGTATTCTGGCCAATGAGATAGAAGTTGAAGGTAACTGAGAAAATTCCTTATCTTCTGATATAGGCTTCCTGTAATTTTTCCCTCTCTTATAATAATAAAAGATGCACTAAATGCCATTGCAGCGAGAGTCTTTAATCCATGAGGTGGTAAGCATGAGGACAAAGGCATACATATTAAGAAAATAGAAAATAGGGATCTAGAGGCTAGATCCCTAAAAATATTATTGAACTGCGATATCATCTGTGGATATCTAATTCAATGCTTTTATTTGCATGACATTAAATAATCCTTTTACCACTATAGGGACGTAGTGTGTGTGTGTGTGTGTGTGTGTGTGTGTGTGTGTTTTCCAGTTAGTGTCTTCAAAGTTTTCCAAAACACTTTTGGGCATTCTTCAGATTTTTAAGTTCTATGAGATCTGTGTGATTTGGATATGCTTTTCCTAAGGCCCTCTCTTTGATTTCTTGAATAGATCCCGAGAATAGATATGGAAAGGCAAGACTTGCAATGAAAACAACTAGAACAAAGCTGAGCTTCAAAGATACCTGTATCTTTCTTCTAAAAAAGGAAAGCTGCTTATAGGAAGGCAAGTTCCATTTCCTATAAAAAGGGGAATGTATTCTGATTTTCCTAGTGTTAAATCTCCTTTCATCATTGCCCCGTCTTCTTTCGAAGTGTAATGTACACACTCAGGCATATACACAGGTATACAGACACTAGATTCACACTTGCTTTTTACTGAATGTGACCGACAAAATCTAGGCAACCAATATTGACATATTAGTGGGACCAAGTACAATAAGGGAAAGACTGGATGTAATAAGGATTGAACTTTAAAAAAAAAGTTGGCATTGAATAAAAAGGAGACATTATGTAGAGTGATCATTAAATTCAACCTAGTTACCTTTGTGTTAAAAATAGGTCTCTAAAAGAAAAATGAGAGAGTAAACAATGTCTGGAAATATTCTCCTCCCTTTGAGTTTATTGTTTATATTGTAAGTATTATGTGCATATGTATGTATGTGTCTGTATGTTGTTACATGACCTCCACTTGCCCCTCATATTTCTGCACATTTTGTGAGAGCTTTTGTCTTTTATTCTAGACTATATTTTCAAGGATGTTTGTATAGCAAACATAGATGATAGAGATAGGTCTCCCTCTGGAGCAAGGGCAGGTTAATTTACTACCCAGGATAATAAAGATACCATCTCCTCTGGGGCCCAGGTTGGATACTTTGCTAGCTCCCTTATAAGTTGGGAGTTGCCCCTAAGCTCAGAGTTCCTCAGTAAGGAGGCAAGTACTTCCTGGACTAGACTGCCTGTCTCCCGTGAGACTTAAGGAGTAAAAAGAACCAATGAGAACGTAAAGCACATTCAGCTTGCCATGCCATAAATAATGTATTATATATCTGAGCCAGGAATCTTGTGCCAGCATCCCTGAAAGTGTGACAATCTAACCTGTTTGCTTACAAGTGATATAAAATCTATGTCCTTCACAGTTCTTGGCATATTGATAGTATTATTCAACATCTTCACCTCAGTGGCCAAATGTTGCTTAAAAAAAATACTTCCCACATCTGCCTCTTAAAACTTTTGACATTATAATGAAGAAATCTATAATGCCACACCTTGTAAATTACCTTTCCCATGAAACCACTGGTGCTATGTTCTGAACTAATTACTGCTATTCTTTCTCTTTAGAACCTGGCAATTAACATGTCATGTAATTAATCCTACACTTTTAAATAGTAACTTTTTATATGATGTGTTTCCATTTGATTGTGAATAACTTGTGGGGAATATTGGTATTTTGCTCATCTTGGACCTTGCCAAGTATTTTGCCTAATATAGTGTAACACATGATTTAAATTATCAAAGAGAATTGTATTATTTAAAAAATTCCTTAATTTCAATACATTTATGTAGCATTTTAGAGTTTTCAAAGGGTTTTCATATATTATATAATGTAGTTAATTTTAGTCTAATATTCCTATGCAATAGGAATACTATATCTATGGAGAAAATGACTGTGAGGACCCAAATCTTCTGATTTCTAGCTTCATGAATTTCCTTTGGAATTGTCATCACTGTGAAAACAATTTAGTTGTTTGTTTTACCTCAAATTTTATATTTCTCACAAATAGTAAATAAAGTTGGCATTTTTTTCTTTTATTTTTTTTTCTCCTTTTGTCTCAAGGCTTTCTTTGAGGAGAGTTTAAAGCCATAATTCAATTTAAGAAATGTTACAAGAAGAAAGATGCTAAAAAGGTCTAAAGCTGTATGTTAAAAGCCTTCTAAAAGAAAGAGACAGTTTTTTTCTTTGTATGCAAAGGTGAAGAAAATGTCAAAATTTTGTTAATAAAGGATAATATTAGCACAACATTAGAGTAGATTAAAAGTCAGAAATGAGAATTTTATGTGAAAACTTGTCATGTTGTAAATCATGTAAATTTTCTACTGTAATTATTATTATTCTTTTAATCCCCACTTGATAATGCTCTCCATAATCACTACAACATTCCTAAAGGAGAATAGAAATGAGTACAATTATCAAGAAATAATAGGGTTGAGAACATATTATGCTGGCTCTTGCTCTTTTAACCATTATAGTAGACATGATGAATTAACATATTTCACTGAGATATCCCAGCAGGCATTAAATTATTTGACTGAAAATGAATCCCTCCTCTGTTTATTGATTGTGTATGCATGTGTGTGTGTGAATGTGGTATGTGTATTTGTTGGGGATGGGTGGGTGGGAAGAATAGTAGGAGAAAATTTGTATATGCAGCAAAACTTATCAACACAGCTGATTATTCTGAATCCTAATCAGAAAACAAAAACAAGACATAACATTGTCTAGGGAACTTTGTTCGGTAAAACCAAATTAAGCATCAAATAAAAACTTATCAAAACAATTGTGTATGTATTACCTCTGGATTAGAAAATATCCAGGGTAATTTACAAAATAAATTTCCTTATTTTATAACGGAGATAATAAAGGAACTGAGAATGTTAGGTGTCTTGCTATGATAAAAAAACTGAATTAAATGCTAGACTTGTACTCTACAATCCAGAAATCCTTCATATTTTCATTAAAAATTTATCTAAATATGTTTGCATATGTTATAGAGATACTGTAGAAAATGAAGGTGTAGTTTTCAGGAAAAATAATTTTCCCCAAATATAGGCAGAGTATATTTAAGATCATCAAACTTTCATGAAAATCTTATCTATAGTGGATCATTTTTTTACTACACATTTGTTTTCATAGTGACCTTTTAATTGAAATACAAACCTGAGTATAATAGCCATATGATACTGTTTTTCTAATTAATAACCTAGAAGTAAAATTTTGATAGTACATCCTTTGGGGTAGGGATTGGAAGGAGTTTTAGACTCTATATCTGTCTATCTATCTATCATCTATCTATCTTTCTATCTATCTATCTGTCTATTTTAAGACCAGACACTGTCATATATTTGTATTGCTGAGTTTCAATCAAGTAGAAATAAGACAGTTTTCCTTTATGAGTCTAAATCAGAAAATTGACACTCAAGTGACGAGATAGCACAGATTGATGACACAGGTGACCTGAGGTCATACTCTGGATCTTCCAGGTCCTTTCAGAAGATGAAGCCCTCACTCAGCTCCAACGGGGCTTTAATTTAGAAGGTGCAGACATGTTCTTCACCCTTGACTCCACTTTTCCTTAAACTCTATATTCAATCCATCAGAAATCCCTTTTTCCCCTTCTGCCTCTAAAATATATCTGGAATCTTAACTCTCCTGATCACAGTAGTTAAATTTTGGCCACGTTATTATCCCTCTTTTTATTATCACAATAGCGTACTAGCAGATATCTCTCTGTCTGCCTTTCCATCTAGCAAAAACAAACAAAAGCAGTAATTCTTTTATTTTTTAAATCAAGTTTTACTCCTTCTCTAGTTCAGACTCCGGTACCTCTCAAAGTAAAAGAAAACATCCTTACAATGGCCCAGAAAGTCCCCTTGTGTTCTGATTCCCTTCAACTTCTCTGATCTCAGGCACTACTCATCTAGTTTCCTTAACTCTCTTGAGCCACAGTGATGAACTTGCTATTATTGGAACATACCACACACGTTCTTACCTTAACATCTTTGACTTTCTTTTTCCCATTGCTTGGGAAGCTCTTTCTCCTTTTTCCTGTACGAGACTGTCCCTTTGTAATCTGGCAAAATTCCAACTGTTTTAACAACAACTGGGTGTACTGCAGTACAATCTAATCTGATGCTAACTGCTCAGTGTTAGCATCAGAACACACAATTTAGGGGTTCAGTCCTCCATAAAACCATCTTTACTTCAGATGCCAGTTATACTTCAGGGATTCCCAGGCCACCTGTATTTCTGATCAACTGACTATAAATTCAGGGCTTTTTTCAATCCCTTATAATTCAATAATAAACTAGAATGACCCACAGAACTCAGAAAAGCACTGCATATAGAGCAAACTCTGGCAGGGTCCTTTATGCAGATCTTCTAAACCCTCTCCCTGTAGACTCAAGGTGCTATGTCACCTTCTTGGTACATCAATATGTCCACCAACCAGGAAGCTCTTCTGAACTTCAATGCCCAGAGGTTGGGGGGGGGGCAGCTTCATTATGTAGATATAATTAATAAAATCATCAATCATGTGACAGAACTCAACCCTCTGTGAAGGATGGGTGGGTCCCAAATCCCAACTCTTTAATCACATTCTTAGTCTTTCTGGAAACCATGCTGAAGCTGTCTTGTGTTCCACCATAAATCATCTCATTTACTTAACAGACATCCTTCAGTCAGGAAATTCCAGGGGTTTTAGAAGCTCTGCACCAGAAACCTGAGACAAAGACCAAAAACTCTTTATTAGACCACACCCCATATCCTTTAAGTCATTTGTCAGATGTCATATTTTAAGTAAATTCTCTCTGATCAATAATAACAAAGAGTCTGACTCATTTTTTTCATGAAGATAAAAAATTTCTTTTAAAACATTCACTTGCATTCCTCTTTGGCCCCCTGTCAGGACAGGCTGACAAGAAAGCCCATGCATGCCCCTTCTCAATCCTTGCAAATCTCCAGCTTGCACACGGGAACTTTTCCCACCCCTTACAACTTGGAAGGCCAAACCTACTTCTTCTGTCTATTTCAAACAAGCACAAGCCTTCTGTCCATTCTTCTCTCCCTTAGGAGTACCCTGCATAAATGATAAGCCTTCTCTTAAATTTCCTTGGTATATGGAGGGTCAACAGTCTCAACATCTGAACTACATTTTGAGTGAGGAAACCCTCTTGCCTCTCTCTCTTTCTATGTGTGTGTGTGTATGTGTGCCTTGTAATACTATCTTAACTAAAACCACATCTCCTCCCATCTCTTCACAGTAATTCCTAGTGACCTTTTCTAGTTTTGTCACAGCATTTATCAACATCTGACATTACAAGTATCACATTCTTTGTTTACTGTGCATCACTCCTTCTGGAATATAATGTCCACAAAGGCAGGGACCTATACTTGTTTTATTAGTGATTCCACTGTCTAAAACAGTTATATAATAAAATATTATTTCCAAATAAATCACCTAAACTTTTATATTTGTCAACTGATATAGCATCATTTTATACTGAATTAAATTCTCAGCTGATTTAGAGACTTAAAACAATACTATTTACATAACTCATGGTTCTGTGGGTCAGCACTTTGTCTGGACTCTGGTGGCCAGCCTTTTTGGTCATGTTCACTCATGAGTCTGATCAGCTGCCTCTTAGTTATTGTTAATCTCTTCTTCCTGTATTTCTTGAAAATTAATATTTGAGTTTCCATGATTGTACCTCTCTTCTTTGTCTGCTTACCAGATGTAGATCTTTTTTTCCCTTCTACTAAATCACTACCCAAAGCAGAATAGATGCAACATTTTTCTATTATCTTCATTGAATAAAGATTTCTATGCTTTTTTCCCCCCTTGATCATCTCTGTTTACTCAATTATAACAGCTAAGTATCTTTTTAAAGCTGCTTTTTTTCCGCTTGCTCTTCCCTTATTGCTTACCCTTACTCTGGGTAAGCAATAAGTGATAGAGATTACTGGGTTTTGTTTTGTTTTGTTGTTTCGTTGTTTTGCAGTGCCCTACAGCTTCTAGGTTACTGTCTCATAGATAATAATGTGAATGATGTCAATAATGGCTAGAGACCAAAAATTTAAACTTGGCAATCTGTAACTCACCCCAGGAAAGCACAAATTTCAATTCTCCTTGGTGGTTGATGTCATTGAAAAAGGAGAAAAAGAGGACTCCAAATAGAAGGCTAGATATCAAGAAAGATCTGGAGAATAAATAAAAATATGCAATTATATTTAACTAGAGGTGGTAAGACACTATTTGCAATGGTGGTGGGACTGGTAACTGAGACAAATACTTTTTGTTTAGAAAAGGCAGTTTTACTAAGATGTAAAAAAACAGAAAAATATGCAAAATGTGTACTGTGATACCAGAAATGACAACTTTTCTTTCACAATTTTGAGTCAAAGAAAATAAAAGAACAAAGGGATATATAATTATGCTGAGTGACATTCCCAGAGTGACCAATATTATAAAACAAATTAGAAAAAACTGTTAGCTAAGCAATATGTTAAATATCAGTAAATTATAATCAAAGTCAGTTTGAAATAAAAGAGAGTAGGAAATTAGTAAAATGACAGATAATGAATGATGCAATTATATTTTAGTTATGGCTACAGTCCCTTAGAAATGAAAAAGATAGGTAGGAATAAATAGGGAGACATTTGTTAAAGTAAAATGTTCACTATTATATTTTCTTTCCCTTCTGAATCCTTTCTCTGTGTGTGTCTCTCTCTCATATGCACGCATGATAACTTACTCCATTCAAAAACTACCTTTTAGCTACCTTGAGATTTCTTGTTGAATTTTGTTTGACTTGATTACATAAAGATAGCAATAAAAAGAAATAAATATGAAGTAATAACACAAATACATGAGAGTCTCTTGATTTATATTTTATAAAATTACTCTATTTTCTTTATTAAGTTACTAGGTAGCCTAAAAATCTTTTGTATACCTTTGAAAAAATATTCCCTCTGCATGCTTTCAATGCATGAAGCCAGCATGAATGGAAGAAACGCGTGATTCCTGGAGATTCCCAAGTGACTACTTAGAAATGTTTTGGCTGTGACCTGTTCTGATACACAAGCACCCAGCTTTCCTGTTAAGAGAAATAGCAAGCATATCTGTCTTTCTTATGCTCCTGACACTCTTACTCTCCCTTGGTCTCCAGAACACTCACTTTCAAATACACACAAATTATGTATCTAAAACATTTACCATCTGTGTAAAATAAATGCTTGATTCTTTCATTCATTTCCTTCTCAGAACAAAAAGAAATAACAGAATAAGACATGGAGTGGGAATTATTTCTAGGAAATAGGCTATTTACCTAATATTTAGGTATTTAACTAAATACTATAAAAAGATGGGCTTAAAAAACAAAATGTAAGTTTATTTTGTATTCACAGGCAAGTGAGATTAGAGTTATATAAATTACCTATTCAAAGTGCTATAAATTTGAAGAAAAGCACATGTATTGAATGTGTACTAACAGCTAAGCACAGTGGCTTCCATGTATGTATTCATTTAACATTCTTAATGTTTCTATAATATAAGCATTGATTTAAGTTTCATATAGAAGAAAAGATGTTTTCAGGTCATAAAGCTAATACATGCTGAGGCCAGCATTTGAACCATAGTTATGTAACATCAAAGACAATGATCATTCTTTTTTGTTTTGTGCTTCATTCAAAATATGCATTAAATCCATAAGAGAGGTGATAAAAAAATATACTATATACTAAGAGTGAGTTCAAGTAGAAGTGATTAATTCAGTTTGAAATTGTTGAAGATATCTTGATGGTGTAGTGTTACTATTTAATGTAGTTTGTAAGCCAATTGGCCTGAGAAGGACATTCCAGACCAAAAAGAGCACACTCAAAGGCAGAAAAATGTTTTGTTTGTGGAATCGAGATATTCGATGGTTTGCAGGGTGTGTCAGAAAGTACGGGTGAACACAAGACTGGAGTCATATAATAAGTACTAGGACTTTGAAGTTTAAACTACAGCTAAGTGGGAACCAACAAACATTTCTTAGAAGAGTAAAATAATCATGTGAATTGAACGACTAAATAAGTAAATGTGTATGTCAAAGGTCAAGTAGTTTAGTCTTGAGGTTTTTCCATTAAATGACATACATTATTCTATGGTTTTTCATGATGTTACTCATAAACTAAAAGTATTTCCTTTAAAATGGTTCAAAAATATGACAAATACAGTGGCTAATTTTTATTACAGACTGGTACCTCTGTAACAATCTTCCTGAAAGTTTTATTGAAATGGTGAAATTTTCTGTGATAGAGAGGTGTTTGAGGCAACAGCTGTTTGACAATTTTTAAATTTCATCTTCATCTCTTTACTCATTAGTTATTCATTTTCAGTTTAAAAAAAATAATACCCATCTGCATTCTCTCTCCCCCCTGCCCAATACCACTTTTATATTTCCTGATGTGCCCAATTTTATGTCTGCAGAGGCATGTGTCTGTTATCTGATGAACATGTCATCTTGTTCACAGAACAGGTGACAGATCCTTTCCACTTTGCTTAGCAGTTCTCACCTAAATTACTCTTGAGAAAACACTCTTTGAAGACACAACCAGATGGTTTCTCTCACATACTGGAGGAGCATATTGGCAGTTTTAGCTCTATTTCAACACTTGCTGAGTGGCTATTTCCTATCTTCCCCATGGTTTAGGGTGCCAGGTAGATTTACGTCCAAAAAAATACACAAGAAAAAAATTCTCAGTAAATTCTTCCTTAGCAAGTCATTATACAGCAGTCTGGCAGACTGAGTTCATGTACTGAGCAACTCCTCACTGCTGCAGAAATGTTTCATCTCACTGGGGTTATTTGCTGCAATTGAAATGAGGTCAGGAAGTCCCTTGAATTCATCATGCCACACCAATTACTCTGATTCTTCTTCTAATGCTGGGCGAGATGATGTAATTAGCATTGCCAGAAAAAGCATCATTTGAGGGGTCATTTTTACAGTCTTGTAGCTAGAGTAATTACTACTATCTGAGCTAGAAATGAAACTCCTTCTGCTGACCTTTACCACTCAAGTTGTAGCACTTCCTTTTCATTTCGTGTCTTTCCCTCCCGCGCCCATCCCAGAACCCATAGGAGTCAGTGCCTCAGAGTGCAGTACTACTACTTGCATTCTCCAATATAAAGCCATTCTCAGGAGAAAAACCTCATGCTCTTAACCTTCATTTGCCATTGACTGGAAGACTAATGCTGATCATTTTGTCCTCTAGCAATGCCAATGCTTAAACAATTTCTTGATAACAGGGATAGATTAGGAAGTTATTTCCTTTATCCCACTGGCTTTCTGAGTCACAGAGATAAAAATAAAATAAAACTCTTATAATCCAAATTTAGTTTCTCTTCTTTGGAATATTTTAGAGATTAATCCCAGTTTAACTCTAATTTGTCATTGTGAATAAAGAATGTTATTTGAGTTCTCCCAAATGTTTGAAATTTTATACTTGAGTTTTACCTACTGCTCCATTTGAACAGAAAGAACCCATCTAGCTTCTTATGAGGATGTAAAGGAAGATTTATGTTGTAGGCATTCTGCTCTGCACCACCACCCCATTTCAATGATGCCCACATGCTTATTGGTGGATCCTGTAAATAAGCTACACTACATGGAAAAAGTGACTTTGCAGATGTAACTAAGCTACAGACATTAAGATAGAGAAACTATTTTGGATTATCTAGATGGACCCAATCTATTCAAATGAAGCCCTATAAATAGAGTGATTTCTCCCACTGTAATTAGAGATATGCGGCAGAAGAAGAAGTGGAAAGCTTTGAAGAGTATGAAGGGCAGAACCAGCTATTGCTGGCTTTAAAAATGGAGGAAGCAAAATGCCAAGGGCAGGTGGCCTTGAAGAGATGAAAGAGACATCAGAATGATAGCAAGAAAACAGAGACTTTAGTCCTTCAACTGTCTAGGGATGAATTCTGCCAAGAATAAGCCTGGAAATGAATTATCCCCATGGCCTCTAGAAATAAACAAAGCCCTGCAGACACATTGGTTTAGACCTTGTGAGATTCTAAGTACAGGACTCAGCTAAGTTATGCCATATTTTGGGCTTCTGATCAACAAAACTGTGAAATAAAATGAATATTGTTTTAAATTGTAAAATTTTTGCTACTTGTTACAGCAGCAATAGAAAATGAATACAGATTTTGGTACCTGAAATAAGAGTATGCTATAACAAATACCAAAACTCTAGAAGTTTCTTTGGATTTGGGCAGTAGACAGATTTGGGAGAATTTTGAAGAACATAAGCCTAGATTGCCTTGAAAAGACTGTTACTAGGAAAAAAAAAAAAAGACAACAAAGTCTTTATCAAATAGGATTTAAAAGGAAGTAATGAGAATTATGAGAAATTGCAAAACACCTTACAGAATCTCTAAATTTCTGTTAATATACTATCAATGGAAATCTGGACAAGGATACTTCTGGTGAGCTGTCAGGAAGAATTGAGGTACATGTTACATAGAAACTTGAAAAAAAGAGGATCTTTGTTATTTAGTGCCAGAAAGATTACTGTAATGGTGTCCTGAGAACATGTGGAAATCAGAACCTGTGCATAATAAATTTAGATATTTAGCTGAGCAGATTACCAAACAAAGTGTTCAACCTGAGTCCAAGTTTCTTCTTGCTGTTTATAGTTAAATGTAAGAGGAATGATATAAATTGCAGGAAGAATGATTCAGCTAAAAAGAAATTGGATCATGAAGACTTGGAAAATCTTCAGCCTATCCAGAGGGCAATAGTTCCAAGTGCTCAGTCACACAAAGGCTCTTTGAAGAGATCAAGACTATGACTCACAGATTCCCTCAGTCAAACCAGTACCCCATGGGAAGTTTAAGATCATTTCCTTCAGTCACCTCAACAGAAACTAAAAACAGATATATGATTGTCTCCAAAAGATTTGTGGACATGGCTTCTGTCTACTGGAGTAAATCCTTCTGTAACTTCCGAAGTTCTACCAGCAGAAACAGGCTGATTAAAGTCTGTTAACTTTGCATTAAATGCATGCCATGTTTCACAAAGAAGAAATAATGATTCTGAGGGTGGAGCTGAGAGAAAGATCATTCTTAACCCTTGATATCTAATGTAGTTTCCTTGCCTTCAGTTTCAAAATGCTTGGACTGCTGAATCGGTCTTCTCCATTTCCCACTTTTTCAGTGAGGGTATCTATAACTGCGATCTATATATGTCCTACTACCATATGTTGGCAGCAGATAACTCATGTGTTTAGTTTCATATGTTCAAAGACGGAGGAGGAATTGTCTCTCAGCAGTTGTGTTTAATAGATTATACCAAGAACTTCATCCTCATGATTTGGATGCTTTACTTTCCTCACATTATTTAGATGAAAATTTCTTTGCTGATAAGATTTAGATATAATTTGGAAATCAAGCTGATGCTGTAATGGGAGGAGAACTTTAGGGAATTAGGATGGGATGAATGTATTTTGCATTTGGGAGAGACAAGAAGCTTTGGGAATCAGCAGGTAAACAATGATAGGCAGAATAACCTACTAAAGATATTCACACCTAATCCCCAGAGTCTGTGAATATGCTACATTATAGGGAAAATGGGACTTTGCAGATGTAATTAAATCTGTAGATCTTAAAATAGAGAGATTATCCTGGATTGCCTTGGTAGGCCCAAACTAGTCATATGGCCTTTAAAAACAGAGAACTATCTCCAGTTGCAGTAAGAGAGAGATGGCAGAAATAAGTCAGAGAAGGATTCAACCTACCATTTCTCTCTTCAAAAATGAAGGGAAGAAAATTACAAGAGATGCAGGAGGCGTTTACATGTCTGAGAGAAGTTTGAGACTGACAGTCTACAAGGAAACAAGGACTTCAGTTGTCATGTGCATGTAACTAAATTCTGCCAATAACCTGAATGTATATGGGAACAAATTTTCTCCCAGAGCCTCCATAGAAGATCCCAGACCAGGCAAAATCTTGGCTATAATTCTGACTTACAGAACTTTGAAATAATACATTTGTGTTGTTTTCAGTTGTTAAATTTGAGGCAATTTGGAAGAGCAGCAAAAAAAAAAAAAAAAAAAAAAAAATTAGTATAGCTTGTAATTCATATGTAATGCTGCCTCCCAAAGCTTCATGTCTCTCCCAAATCTTCTCTCCATTGCTGTCGGTATCCATTGTTATAATGTTATCTGTTTCTTTTGGAGCAAACTTCATGATCACATATACACAAGTGTGTGTGTGGGAGACTGATGACGGTAATGACCCTATTTTTTAGCACTTTCTCCATTCAAGCCCTTTGTCACGTGAATATGAATTTCCTATCACTAAAACGATGGGAGTCAATTTCCCTACGCATTGATTCTGGGATCAGCCATATGATTTATTTGGCTATTGCAATGAGACAGAAATGATGATGCGGTGAGCCAGTCTTGAGTCTAAGCCTTAAAAGGATGCTTAATTTTCCTTTGATCTCTCTTGTGTCTCTGATGTCACCAAAATAATATGCCCAAGCTTTACTCTTCTGAGTTGGGAGATGTGTAGTCAGTATCACATTGTCCCAGTTGTCCCAAACAAGATCATTCTGGATCACCTTATGGCCAGCCACCCCCATAGTATATGAGTGAGTCCAGACAAGTCCAGAAAAGCCACCTAGGTGATTAACAATCCCTTATTTTTATGTGCCACTGTGGTTTTGTGGTTATGATGTAAGAGTGCTGAGAACACTGACTCCAACTTTGGCTCTTCATCTTGTTCATGTCAGAGCAATGACTTCCCTTGGGGTTAAGTGTTTTAGGCCCCAGGGAGGTCAATGTATGCCCTGAATGGAATGCAGGAAGACTTGTGCTGATCTTCCTTAAAGTGGCACACAGAAAGCTCCACTACTTTAGGTAACTAGAGAGATGACTGGTTCACAGAAGGCACCACTTAAGATAACTACACTTTGATCTCACCACAATGTTCCTTGCTCTATAAAAACTGTGGGTTAAGGTCTGGACTTGGTGGAGAATAGGGACAGAGAATAGCTGTGTACCACCTGACTTTTCCTTCAGTGTCCCCGATCTCCCATCAGTAAGTTATATGGAATAAAACTTTATGTAAATGATAATGGAGTGGCTTGTACTATTTTTGTCAAAGCAACTTTTTAGTTTGGAGGATACATTACTGACCCTCCTCCACCTTCTAACATCTATAATGTGGTATTATCAGGTAATAGATAACTGATAATAATGTTAATTATTTGTATCAGTTTATCTTTCCCAATAGACCATAAGTTCCATGAAGGTAGGGACAATAGTTCTATTCACTCTTTTATTCTGAGTCTAACACTAACTGTGACATTCTTTATTTTTAATGTGTCCTTGTTCAATTTAATTAAATCTTTTTTGCTCCTTAAAATTTAGTGAAGTAGTCAGAGTAAGTTAGCAATCACTCTTATCTTCAAGATTACAGAGAGTTTAGCTGAATTACAAGATTATTTGACTTTTCCAACATAACTATGCCTGAAAAGAATTCAAAGATGACTCTCCATGAATTCCCAAAGAGGGAAAAATTCTTTGCTGCCACCAGTTTTATTTTTTAAGCATCCCATCTCATGTCTCTTGGAGAGTAGATTAGAAGAAGACCCTCTTAATACTAAAATAATTTGTCTTAGAGAAAGTTTCTGTATATTGTACATCCCACTTGCTTTTTTGGTTGCTGTGTATTGCTCAACTCTTCAATATATAGTTCTGGCTTAAGAATCAAGGTGAATAACACCTGGGTCACTCAGTCAGTTAAGGATCTGCCTCTTTGGCTCAGGTTGTGATCCCAGGGTCTTGGAATTAAGTCCCACATTGGGTTCCCTGCTCTGCAGGGAGGCTGCTTCTCCTTCTGTTTCTGCTGTCCTCTCTCTCTTTCATGAATATATAAATAAAATCCTTAAAAAAGAGAATATGGCTCAATAATCTTTAGGTGGCTAAAAGGAACTTAAGAAGCAAAAAGTAACAACTATATTTATCTTATGTCTATTTAAATGACACACAAATATTATAAATATTATATTATAAATATTATAATAGTATAAATATTAGTAACATATTAAAAACTGGAGAGACCTCAGGCTTTCTTTTTCCTCCAACTACCATTTCATAACTCATCTCAAAAGTTTCCATGTTAAAAAGGATAAAATTACATTTAAATTAATAATCAGACAACAGTGCTATAGAGTGGATGTTCTAAAGAGAGAGGTTTGGAAACTGGAAATAAAATTGGATACAGGACGATGTTCTCCTGGCTATTTGACACTCCTAGTTTACAGCTCTACTTGTCTCTCCCTTTCTTTTCCTTAAAACTGCTAAAATACAGCAGTAAGACAAATGTTTTCCAGCTCAAGTAGATATTCCCTCTTCATTCTCTAGTTGGAAATTAGCCTGAAGCCCAGAGGAAAGGAAGTGAGGGATAGGAAGTTTAGGACAGAGGCATTCTCAGCTATAAGGATAGACTCTTTTCCCTAGATTAAGCTTTAGAGGTCCTCTTCCCATTAAAGTGTTAACACACATAGGACATTGAAGCTGCCCTTTTAAACTGTCAGGCTTCAGGCCAAAAGAGAAAGAGCGCAATTAACACTTCATTAATAGTCTAACCCAGTTCCTCCACAGTAGACTATCAGATACAAATCTTGAGTTTAGTGCCTTCGTCCCCACAAAGTATGGGTAATGACCATGACTGGCGTCTGTATCTATCAGAGGATTGTCTTTTTCCTAATAAACATTCAATGCTTTGAATTTGCAGAGTTTTTCATAAATTATGAAGAACCTTCACATTTGATACAATAAATTCTTGAGTATATATTATTGTCACTTTATGATTTGGGAGGCTCCGATTTAGAAGGATTAGTTTACTTCCCCCAAAGTGCACACATCTTGGCATAATCTAATCTCTACTTATTCAAATAAAAAGGCTAGTATTTCTTTCTATCTAATACAGCTACTTTCCTAGGATTCCACTCAACCTTTGCTTATATTAGCAGAGTAAATTCCTAGCCAGGCAATCAGAATTAGATTTAGTCAGTTCTTTCCTTTAGGTGATCTTAGCTCTTTTAGTCATAGTGTGAGTATTTGGTTTTAACTTCAAACACTGTGATTTTTTTCACATGTGTTTTATTGACTTAGATCATTTTGTTCTTTAGCTCAGGTGTTCTTTTTTGAGTGACCAAAGTGAAACATTAAATTTTTTTTTAACTTTCATCTTGTGCCAGGCTCAATTTTTTTCTTGGCTTCATTATTGTTGTTGTTATTATTAATTATTATTATTGTTATTATTTTACCTTTTATATCTACATAGAGCAAAATATGATAGTTTATTACTTCCCATAAAAAGCTCCTCTTTCATATTTTCTTTAAAAATATGAACGTTACGTTAGATACTAATTAAATGTCCATTGTTTTCTTCTCTCTTTCTCTCTAGAAATCATCCATTTCATCTAGAAATCATCCATTTCATATAATCTCTCTGACAGTATCTTATCTTAATTATATAAATAAATTTGTCTTAATATTATTCCAGAGTTGCCATACATGCAATTATATATTCTAATATGAAAGGCAAGAGACAATCTTAGAAAATATATTCTGCCATGTTTGGGACTAGTTAATATAGTAAAACATTGCATAGTAGTTTGGGATCTTATCCTTTTGAATTCTTTTAAAATTCAGGTAACTGTCTCAGCATTGCAGTTCAATACTATTTCACAAAATCCCAGGATGTTTTATCTAAGACATGCTTGTAAGCAGACACAAGGAAGACTTTATTGAAACTTGTATTGGTTGAAGAGTTACCTGGAAAGTCTATGGCTTGTTTTCCTCCTTCCAATTCTTATAAATAAGTTGAGCTATGTGGAATTTTAAATAAATAAATATGTGCTAATAGTAAGTATTATGAGAAATTATTTTGTTTTAATCTAAGAAAATAAAAAAGAGCTGGTAGCTGATATTTAAAAAAAGGTCATACTTGATACAATCACAAGGCAGACATCAAAAAGTATAAAAATAAGGCTAGTACAAACAAGGCGTATTGTAAGCTAAGTTAGAAGATAGGGTAGAATAAAGAAATAAAGCTCAAATTCCATCATGGGAACATACAAAAAATCTTATTCTAATTTAGTAGTCCCTGAAACAGTGATAACTCTGTCTTGCAAGTATTATGTTATACATAAAACTACTAACTTTATCTTTACCTTTAATTTTCTGCACATACCCTATCTATTCCTCTTGGTAGTTCTCCTCATTCATAAAATATTCAGTTCTGATACCTGACCCATAACTTAGAAAAATTGCCAGAGAAGTAGAAACTAAATCATTATTTTAAACTATTATTTTAAAGAATGAATAGAGAATAAAGTAAAGTATAGACCAAGACAAAGCCAATTATTACTTTAGTGATGAAAAGAACAAGAATATGATTGGAGAGACCACAAAGACTAATCTATAATCATAACTTCTGATAACTTTGGGACAGTGATTTGATCTCTCTGGGTATCAGTCATTTTTAAAAGTGAGAATTAAACTTTCTGCTCTACTTAGTAACTGGGTTACTGTGGGAATAATTGGAAAGAAAATACTTTAAAAAGTTTACATTTCTGAAACATTTTTCTTTTCTCTTGTTTATAACATAAAATAAGGATTATATGAAAAAGATATATGATGGTTACATGTTGGGAATTCAATCTATAGACGTGAAGGTGAGATATGGTAAAGAATGATTTCATAAGTAGGTTAAACAGTATTACATAAACAATAATCATAGAAACAATGAAATATCAGCTCCTTTTGGACACTTTATTAATGAGATCATTTTAAATTGTTTTAGAACAAGAAAGAAATAGAAGAATTAAGGTAAACAACCAAGTACGTAAGGATGAAAAACATAAAATAGCTTTACTTAGGTGAAGAGCAGTCTATGTGATCTGGATTGATAAAAAAGGAGGAGGTTTAGGATCTCAATGTTAATAGGTGATTAAAAAAAAGGGGGCAACACTGTAGACTTTGGAAGGTTATAATGAAATGTTTGTAACTGTCTAGTACTCATTATTTTTTAGCATATTGTGGCTTATGATATAAAGGTTCAGAAACATTGAGGTTGTAATGACTAAAGACAATTTGTGCTATCAATTTTCTCTTTTCTTAAACAAGAAGAGGTGACCCATGATATTTTCCTCTGTGCCTGCCCTGTCCGAATTGTAGCAGATAATCTGTACAGAATGCCACTACCCATCATTTTATGCTAATGAGGCAAATACTTGAGAGCCAGGGATGGCTGCAATTTTGCAACATGACTAAAAGAGGAATGGCTGGGTCAGCTGTTGACATCTTTGTCTCCTCTAGGACTTTAAAGGATCTTATGTGTCAGTATAATCTTAAGGCTTTTGGTAACAGATGGATTATTGACTTGAAAGCAATAAAATTCCAATAAAAAATGTATTTTATCAATGGAAATTGAGAGACTTATGGCTTGTCCTGTTTCCTTGTTTTAGCATTGCTCTAAATTTTAATGTTTATATTTTAATTACATCTATTTTTGTAAAATATAGACTACACTGGATGATTTGGGTGATTATTAACTGTGTTTTATCTCTAAAGTTATAAAAATTTGTGTTATGTTCTATGTAGATGTTTACTTTTGTAATCAGGTATAACTATTGCCTACTCACATTGATAGAAAATGTGTGGGTTTGGATTGCCTGCATGGCTCAGTCAGTTAAACATCTGACTCGACTTTGACTCAGGTCTTGATCTCAGGGTAATGAGATTATGTCCCTCATCAGGCTCCACACTGAGCGTTAAGCCTGCTTTGGACTCTTTCTCTTCCTCTCCTTCTGTCCCTCCCTGATGGCACTCTGTCTCTTTCTCTCCTAAAAAAAATAAAAAAAGTCATTGAGGAGAATGTGTGAATTTAATATATTGTTAGAGGTGTTCTATTTTGTTAACTTATTTTTATCAATGTAATGATGTACTTAAGGCATAATGCCAACTCTGTTTTCTGAGATTTGAGTAGAATAGCCTTTTCTTTTCGTGTATTAATAAATTCACTTCAGCACAAAATTAAGAAATTTGAACTTTCAGTTAGGTATTTAAAAAATGTTTCCTGTTTGATGGTTGATTTATATCTTCTATTAAAGTTGATATCTTACTTACTCTGAATATATATCTGTGCCCTTAAACCTTTTTTTAAATATTTATTTATTTTACAGAGAGAAAGAGAGAAGAGAACAGCTATAATTTGACTTAAGTAGAATTTAACCTCAACAAAAACACTGGTGAAACAATGTAAATAAATGTATGGAATTGGGAATGAGCAATGACAGTTGTCAGTATATTGAGCTCATTTAACTAAGAGACACATGTACAAGTAGAAGACAGAGAGAGATGGAGAAGCAGACTCCCCGCTGAGGAGGAAGCCCCATGTGGGACGAGATGCCAGAACCCTGGGATCATGACTTGAGCCAAAGGACCTGAGCCTCCTAAACCACTTATACTTAGTTATTATATTAATACCTTTCAAGTGTCTCTTTAGGCCATTTGCTTATTTGTGTAACTTCAGATACTGTCATGACATTGATTTTCAAGACAGCCAGAGTTTGTATTAGCATTACTTATTAAATGAACCAATTTAAAAACCTGCACACAAACACAAGTTTTCTTCCCCTATAATCAATATCAGTAATGCTATTCTAAAGGTCAAATTCTCTCAGTAGCCAACAGATTCTTTCCCAGAATAGTATGTTATAATCTGTTCTTTCCAAAGTAGAATGCTGAAAACTTAGACAGATGTTATCATTGAATCATGAAGATAATGACAATATTACAGAGCAAGTTTTACACTGTGAAAAAGTTAAAGTAAGAAAGGCTGTGGATAATTTTATTAGGCCTCATCTATGTAAGGCAAATCATTACTAGTTCTGACACATTTGAAAACTGCAAAAATTTTCTAGGACAGACTATATGACTACAGCATTCATAAATAGAAGAGGAAGTCTCTAGACTAAAACCTGTGTAATTTCACGAAAAATATGTTTGTTTAAAAAATTCTTATGAGGGGCTCCTGGGTGGATCAATGGCTTAAAGCCTCTGCTTTCAGCTCAGGTCATGATCCCAGGGTCTTGGGATTGAGCCCCACACTGGGCTCTCTGCTCAGCGGGGAGCCTGCTTCCCCCTCTCCTCTGCCTGCCTCTCTGCCTACTTGTGATCTCTGTCCGTCAAATAAATAAATAAAATCTTTAAAAAAAATTCTCGTGAGTTGTAGAGGACTATTTATGTTTTTAAAGGAATCAAGAATGGCATGTGTCTGCTTATGAAATGGTTGATATTTATAAGATAAAAAAAATGTAAAGAACCCTTCTACTTTCTAATTTGGAATCCCAACAGAGAATGGCATCATCAGCTGTTCACTTGAAAAAATGTATGTTAACACAACTAGTAAATAGAAAGATTTAAGAGTACCCTGTTTAGTATATAAAAATAATAGTGATAATCGATTGTTAATAGTTTGGTGTGGTTTTTTTTTTTTACATGTATACAATTAATTTATGCATTGATGGGTAAATTGATGATTTTAATAGTCAATAGCAAAAATCAGCTCAGGGTTATAAATTGGGTTACCCTCATAATTTATTATGTACGGCAAGTACTTTTAGTGTTTTACATTTGTAGAATATCTAGGTTTCTACTTACTGAATATATTTCGAAAGGGTTTTATTACACACAAGGTATAATGGGAATTAAAAACATCAATGTATAATTCTTACCTTCAATGTGTTTACAACATAGTTTGGGAGAAATGACAATATAAATGTTAACAATAATGCAGAAAATGATAAATCAATTAAGTATATGTATATTTTAAATATGGCAATCAAAATTGGATGTGAAAAGACATGTATAGGATTAACGACTAAGTAAACTGTGCAGGTACTATTCGGTAGAGCAGTTCAGAGTGGTATGTAAAATAATTTCAAGCAAAAACTGTTAGGGAAGACCTTGAAAGACTATAATTTGACTTAAGTAGAATTTAACCTCAACAAAAACACTGGTGAAACAATGTAAATAAATGTATGGGATTGGGAATGAGCAATGACAGTTGTCAGTATATTGAGCTCATTTGACTAAGAGACACATGTCCAAATAGAAGACAGAGCATAAACAATAAATTGGACTTAGTTTTAAATTTGTGGCTCCACAGACTGAACTTTGTTCTATATTCATATTCCACCAAGGGCATGGATTCTTAAAAGATACATGTGTGACCATTTCCAAGAGTAAAGGAGAAATCACACTGAAGTGGGATTGAAGTGCCATTTCCCCTACTTCAGTCCACTCTATACCATTTCAATGAATTTTGTATAAGAATCTGAAAGCTAGGGAAAAACCCAAAAGCAACAAAAACTAGAAAATCAATTTTTTGGGTAATAGAAAGTCAGTAAAGTTTTAAAATGAGAAGTTTTTAGAATTCAGATGGCAAAAAAAGACTCTAAATAGTTCAATAACATTAATTTATTCATACAATCAAGAGGGACAGGGATAGTTAATTAAGTTGGTATATGAGAATCTCACATGGCAGGTGATCTGGCTGTTATGAGCCCTAAAGACTGACTCTTTCCTGGTTTGCTTATGACACTGCTAGACCAGTCATCTAGCCAAAAGATGGAGTGCTAGTGACAGCTAGGATTGCAATGAGGAGGGCTGAGGCATCATAACTCTCTTTCTAATTAGGAACACAGAGAAAGGAGTTCACTATATGAAGAGATTCAAAGCAAATGCATGTATCCAATACAGGAAAAAGATATATCTGTAGGAGCATAGCATTAAACCATCATGTTATCCCAAGTGTGATTTTCGGAAGCTGATGCCTGGGGAGAGGTGGACATAAGTTATTATAGAAGCTCAGGAAAGAGTATAGACCTGAAGTAATATAGCAGGCTTTGGAATAGAAAGGCATGTGTGCATTAGAGAATAAACACATTTTTTCTTCTTTTATCCTCTTATATCATGTCAGGCTGCCAACTCAACAATTTGAAAAAATCCGTCTGGATTTTCTTATGAGATTTCTATACAGGCCATGTTCTGACTTTGAGAACCCATTTATTCACACGGGCTCAACATCCACCAATTTTTATTATCAAATTTTGATCTTTCTCTTTCATTTATTTGTTATTCATTTCTAATTTGCTGCTTATCTCAAATTCTCCACTGTGAATAAACACAGGTCCTTCAGTTCCGCTTTTTCCGATCTCTACTGAAGTACTACCTTCTAAAGCGTTCCTTGGTTACACAATCTAAAGTGTCACTACTCCTAACATTTCCTAACCTCTTCCCTGATATTATTTTTTTTGTTAGCCCTGATTACTATCTAACATAGTATATAGTACTGTATATATAAATATGGTGAATAGATAATGAATATGTGATGAATATGTATATAACTTTGCCTTTAGAATATAAACTGAATGATAGCAGAACTTCCTTTTCTTTTTTTTAAAGATTCGTTCATTTATCGTAGACTGGGAGTGATGAAGGGCAGAAGGAAAGGGAGAGAGAGAATCTCAAGCAGACTTCCCACTGAACACAGAGCTGACATGAGGCTTAATCTCTCAAGATCATGACTGGAGCTGAAATCAAGAGTCAGATACTTAACAGACTGAGCCACCCAAGTGTCCCAGATTTTCTTTTTTTTTTTTTAAATTCTGCTCTCTGTTCACTGTTACAGTCTCAGTACTTAGAAATTTCATTATCACATAGTGGGCATGCAAAAACTATTTGATAAATAAATTACCTATAACTGATTATTTGACTCTAAGGCATATTTTGAAATTCACACTGTTTTCTTTTGAAAATAATTAATTTAATATTTGTTTAACCCCCACTAAATGCTATGCACTTTAAAAATTATTTGATACATAGAAATAAAGAAAAACTATGGTCCTTACAGTTTAACTATGATCATGGTTTTTACAGCTTAATGGGAATGAAGCATTAAGCAAATTTTCTTTTTTTAAATTTAATTTAATTTTACTTCTTTTCAGTGTTCCAAAATTCATTGTTTATGCACCACACCCAGTGCTCCATACAATATGTGCCCTCTTTAATACCCACCACCAGGCTCATTCCAATCCCCACCCCCACCTCCAAAACCCTCAGTTTGTTTCTCAGAGTCAACAGTCTCTCATGCTTCATCTCCCCCTCCGATTTCCCCCAACTCACTTCTCCTCTCCATCTCCCAATGTCCTTTGTGTTATTCCTTATGCTCTACAAGTAAGTGAAACCATATGATAATTGACTCTCTCTGCTTGTCTCATTTCATTCAGCATAATCTCTTCCAGTCCTGTCCATGTTGATAGAAAAGTTGGGTATTCACCCTTTCTGATGGAGGCATAATACTCCATTGTATATATGGACCATTTCTTCTTTATACATTCATCTATTTAAGGGCATCTTGGCTCTTTCCACAGTTCGGCGACCATGGCGATTCCTGCTATGAACATTGGAATACAGATGGCCCTTCTTTTCACCACTGTTTTCCAAAGAGGCTGCACCAACTTGCATTCCCACTAACAGTGTAAGAGGGTTCCCCTTTCTCAACATCTCCTCCAGCACTTGTTGTTCACTGTCTTGTTGATTTTGGCCCTTCTAACTGGTGTAAAGTGATATCTCAATGTGGTTTTGATTTGAATCTCCCTGATGGCTAATGATGATGAACATTTTTTCATGTGTCTGTAGCCAGTTGTATGTCTTCTTTGGAGAAGTGTCTGTTCACATCTTCTGCACGTTTTTTGACATGGCTATCTGTTTTGTGTGTTGAGTTTGGGGAGCTCTTTATAGATCTTGGATATCAGCCCTTTGTCTGTAGTGTCATTTGTGAATATCTTCCCCCATTCCACGGGTTGCCTCTTTGTTTTGTTGACTGTTTCCTTTGCTGTGCAGAAACTTTTGATCTTGAGGAAGTCCCAAAAGTTCATTTTCGCTTTTGTTTCCTTTGCTTTTGGAGACATATCCTGAAAGAAGTTGTTGTGGTCGATGTCAAAGAGGTTACTGTCTATGTTCTTCTCTAGGATTTTGATAGATTCCTGACTCACGTTGAGGTCTTTTATCCATTTTGAGTTTATCTTTGTGTATGGTGTAAGAGAATAGTCGAGTCTCATTCTTCTACACATAGCTGTCCAATTTTCTCTTCACCATTTATTGAAGAGACTGTCTTTTTTCCATTGTATATTTTTCCTGCTTTGTCAAAGATTATTTGACCATAAAGTTGAGGGTCCATATCTGGGCTCTCTATTCTGTTCCACCTGTGTATGTTTCTGTTTTTGTGCTTGTACCATGCCGTCTTCATGATCACAGCTTTGCAAAGCTTGAAATCAGGCAATGTGATGCCCCCAGTTTTGTTTTTCTTTTTCAACATTTCCTTAGCAATTCAGGGTCTCTTCTGGTTCCATACAAATTTTAGGATTGCTTGTTCCAGCTCTTTGAAAAATGCCTGTGGGATTTTGATCATGATGGCATTGAAAGTATAGATTGCTCTAGGCAGTATAGACATTTTAACAATGTTTATTCTTCTGATCCATGAGCATGGAATCCTCTTCCATCTTTTTGAGTCTTCTTCAATTTCTTTCATGAGTGTTCTGTAGTTCCTCAAGAACATATCCTTTACCTCTTTGGTTAGGTTTATTCCCAGGTATCTTATAGTTCTTGGTGCTATAGTAAATGGAATCAATTCTCTAATTTCCCTTTCTTTATTTTCATTGTTAGTGTATAAGAAAGCAACTGATTTCTGTACATTGATTTTGTATCCTACCACATTACTGAATTACTGTATGAGTTCTAGTAGTTTGGGGTGGAGTCTTTTGGGTTTTCCATATAAAGTGTCATGTCATCTGTGAAGAGAGAGAGTTTGACTTCTTCTTTACCAATTTGAATACTTTTATTTCTTTTTGTTGTCTGATTGCTGTTGCTAGGGCTTCTAGTACTATGTTGAATAACAGTGGCGAGAGTGGACATCCTTATCACGTTCCTGATCTCAAAGGGAGGGCTGTCAGCTTTTCCTCGTTGATGATATTCGCTGTGGGTTTTTCATAAATAGATTTTATGAAGTTGAGGAATGTTCCCTCTATCACTATACTTTGAAATGTTTTAATCAGGAACGGATGCTATATCTTGTCAAATGCTTTTTCTGCATCAATTGAGAGGACCATGTGGTTCTTCTCTCTTATTGATTTGTTCTATCACATTGATTGATTTGTGAATGTTGAACCACCCCTGCATCCCATAAATAAACCCCACCCGGTCATGGTGGATAATCTTTTTAATGTACTATTGAATCCTATTAGTTAGGATCTTGTTGAGAATCTTGGCGTCCATATTCATCAGGGATACTGGTTTGAAATTCTCCTATTTGGTGGGGTCTTTGCTTGGTTTGGGGATCAGGGTAATGTTGGTTTCATAGAAAGAGTCTGGAAGTTTTCCTTCTGCTTCTATTTTATTTTTAAATAGCTTCAGAAGAATAGGTATTATTTCTTCTTTGAATGTTTGGTAGAATTCCCCAGGGAATCCATCAGGTCCTGGGCTCTTGTTTTGGGGGAGGTTTTTGATCATTGCTTTAATCTTGTTACTAGATATTGGTCTATTTAGGTCATTAATTTCTTCCTGATTCAGTTTTGGAAGTTTATAGGTTTCCAGGAATGCAACCATTTCATCTAGGTTGCTTAACTTATTGGCATATAACTGTTGATAATAATTTCTGATGATTGTTTCTATTTCCTTGGTAGTTGTGATCTTTCCCTTTTCATTCATAATTTTATTAATTTGGGTCCTCTCTCTTTTCTTTTGGATTAGTTTGGCCAATGGTTTATTGATCTTATTGATTCTTTCAAGACATCAGCTTCTAGTTTCGTTGATGTGTTCTACTGTATCCCTAGTTTCTATCTCATTGATCTCTGCTCTAATCTTGATTATTTCCCTTCTTGTGTGTGGGGTTGGCTTAATTTGTTGTTGATTCTCCAGTCCTTTAAGGTGTAAAGAGAACTGGTATGTTCTAGATTTTTCAATTTTTTTGAGGGAGGCTTGGATGGTTATGTATTTCCTCCTTAGGACCACCTTTGCCATATCCCATAGGTTTCAGACTGAAGTGTTTTCATTCTTACTGGTTTCCATGAAGTGTTTAAGTTTTTCATTGATTTCCTGGTTAACCCAAACATTCTTAAGCAGGGTGGTCTTTAGCTTCCAAGTGTTTGAATTCCTTCCAAACTTTTTCTTGTGGTTGAGTTCCAGTTTAAAAGCATTGTGGTCTGAGAATATGTAGGGAATAATCTCAATCTTTTGGTATCTGTTGAACCCTGATTTGTGATCCAGTGTGTTGTCTATTCTGGAGAAAGTTCCATGTGTGTTCAAGAAGAGTGAGTGTTCTGTTGTTTTAGGGTGGAATGTGGAGGTCCATCTGGTCCAATGTGTCACTCAATGCTCTTGTTTCTTTATTGATTTTCTGCTTGGATGATCTGTCTATTACTGAAAGAGGCATGTTAAGATCTCCTACTATTAATGCGTTCATATCAATAGACTCTTTATCTTGATTAACAGTTGTCTTATGTAGTTGGCTGCTCCTGTATTGGGGGTATAAATATTTACAATTGTTAGATCTTCTTGGTGGCTAGACCCTCTAAGAATGTTGTAGTATCCTTCTTTATCTCTGACTACAGTCTTTAGTTTAAAATTAATTTATCTGATATGAGAATCGCTACCCCAGCTTTCGTTTGAGGTCCTTTGGCATGAAAGATGCTTCTCCATCCCTTCACTTTCAGTCTGGGTGTATCCTTAGGTTCCAAATGGGTCTTTTGTAGACAGCATATGGGATGGGTCCATTAAGCAAATTTTCACACAAATGTTTGACTGTAAAACCTTACAAATTCTAGGATTAAAAATATAAGTTTTAATAAAAGAGAAAGGAAGTCTTCTCCAGGAAACTGACTTTTTAGTTTCAACATAAAAAAAAACAAAAAACTAAGAGTTAGGCAAACAATGGAAGCAGGCAAGGCCAAACACTAACTGGAGGATTAGTCTCAAACAGGAGAATACTTTAGCCTGTGGAGGAAGAAAAAGTTGAGTGTACCTAGAGTTTGCAGAGAGAGAAGGACTAGAGAGTGATAAGTTAAACTTGGAAGATGTTGAAGACACTAATACTCAAACACAGTTGACAATGATGGTTGACCATACTAAACTCAATACCTCCTTTCTTTATTTTTTTTTTTTTATTTTTTTTTTTATTTATTTTTTTTTTATTTTTTATTTTTTTTATTATTTTTTTTTTTAAAGATTTTATTTATTTATTTGACAGGCAGAGATCACAAGTAGGCAGAGAGGCAGGCAGAGAGAGAGGAAGAAGCAGGCTCCCTGTTGAGCAGAGAGCCCGATGCGGGGCTCGATCCCAGGACCCTGAGATCATGACCTGAGCTGAAAGCAGCAGCTTAACCCACTGAGCCACCCAGGCGCCCCACCTCCTTTCTTTAATAGATAATTTATAATGTCCTTTTTTTATCCTGAAGATTAATTTAGTCTTCATGTAGCTTACCTATACTCATAATTTCAAAATTAATTCAATATATTAGTAATATTCTAATTGTATTATAAAGGAAAAGTAAAAGAAGAATAATGCATAATAAAATATATTTAAATCTGTGTATATATTTACATCTGTGCATGTTGGAGCCTGACTCCCCTAGGAGATATACTGACTTAATTAGAAGATGACACCTGTGTGTAGAGTCGCTACAAACTGCCAAATTTACAAATTGGACAAACACAGGTTATTGTTGTGACTCAGGTATCATGTGATGTTATTTCAGTGATAATGGAAAACAACTTTCGGTTAATTTCTATACAAAGCAAAGTGTACTTTTCCTCAATTTGCACTACAATTTTCCTCCCAGAATTTTGGTATAAATTACAGCATGCAAAAATAACTTATGTCTATTTATATTGTGCAGTTTAGTTTCTAGACCCAAATAGTTATTGATAGACTTTTCCACATACCTGAATCTTTGATTAATTTGCAAGTCACACAGAAAGGGAAAATTCTTAAATATGGGGGGCTATTTCACAAATAAAAAACTTTCTAGCACCTCTGCCTGATGCACAAAGTACTGATGAGGTTACCTTCATTTTAAGTATCAGTAAAACTCTTTAAATAATTTCCAAAATACCTCTGGTGAGGTGGAGCCATTTGAAAAGAAACAGTGACTTATGTGATCCCTCTTTTTTTCTTTTTTCTTTCTTTCTTTTTTTTTTTTTTTTTGGTAAAAAATATTTAAATTTCAACTCATTATTAAGATTAAAAAATTCAAGTGTGCATTCCAAAATTAATAGGACTGAGGCAGTAGGAAAGTACACTGGAAGAATAATCTGTAAAGACAATGATAGCTCTAATATTGTTACAACAAATGCCTTAATGTTCCACTTCTGAACACCACACCAGTTATACCTCTAGCGTATGTTTGGGATGCCTTTAATTTTTATTCTTTCTTTCACTTGTCATAAAAATATTGGAACACTGGATTTGAAGCCATGTGTGTAACTTGGGAGTTTCAAATCAACAGGAAATTTCATAGTACAACAATGAATTAAAACAAATAGCTTAGTTGGCTAAAATGTACCTCTAAGAACCACAAGTGAGACATTCCAGTCATTTTCCCTTCTGTTCACCACATTCTACATCTTTACTAACTTGGAGGCAAAGATGAGATGATGACCCCAGTCATCAGAAAAGAGGGAGACTGGACAGTATTTAAGGACTGAATGCAAAGGCATTTCTCATATCTACTGTTTCTCTGATTATTACATCTAAATGGTGAAAAAGCTTTGTGATCCACCTTCTACCTCCAAAAGGCAGAACAAATCAAGCAAAAGAACAATAAAATAGCTAATTTGGGGGGAGGTACGAATAATGCTAATTCTTCTTTAAATGCAAAATTTCAATAAAACTGCACTGAATAAACCAACAAATAAATAAATAAAAGTTGTAAAATTCACCCATGAAGACATCTGGTCTAGGGCTTTTCTTTTTTCTTTGTTGGGAGGTTTTTAATTATTGATTTAGTCTCTTGTTATAGATCTTTCAGCATTATTTATTTCTTCTTAACATATTTTACTTCTTCACTCAGTTTCAGTAAGGTTTGTGCATTTGTTTTGAATTTGTTCCTTCCATCTAGGTTATTTAATTTGTGGTGTACAATTTGTTTTAGTATTATGTTCATTTTAATTTCTGTAAGATCAGTAGTAATGCCCCCACTTCTATTTCAGATTTTAGATGTTTGCATCTTGCCTCTTTTTTCTTAGTCTACCTAAAAGTCTGTCAATTATGTTAATATTTTAAAGAACTGACTTTTGATTTTGACAGTTTTCTCTATTTTTCTTTCCTTTACTTCATTTATCTCTGTTTTAATCCTTACTATTTCCTTCCTTCTGCTACTGTTGAGATTAGCTTTTCTTTTTTGTTTCCTTTATATGTAATATTAGGTAGATGATGTGAAACATTTTCTTTTTAATGTAGGCATTTACTAATATGTATTTCCCCCTGAATATTGCTTTTGCTGAATTCCATAAGTTTTAATATCTTTTCCGCTGTTGTTATTTTGAGTATTATTTATAGATCTCTCTATTAGGTTCTATTGATTTATAGTATTGTTCTAATCTTCTACTTCCTTATTGACATTCTGTCTAGTTGTTCTATTATTTCCAGTGAAATACCAAAGTCTCCACCTATTGAGGTATAATTGACATGTAACATTGTGTAAGTTCAAGGTGCATTCAACCATTATTTTAGAACTTTCTATTTCTCCCTTCAATTCTGTCAATGTTTGCTTTATACATTTTGGTGCTCTGTTGTTCGGTTTTATATGCCTATAGTTGTTATATCTTATTTATAAATTGACTCTATTATCAATGTATAATGTCTTTCTTTGCATCTTGTAATAATTTTTGACTTAAATAGATTTTGTCAGATATTAGTACACTTACCTCAACAATCTTTTGTTTACTATTTGCATGGACTCTCTTTTTATATCCATTCACTTTCAACCTATTTGGGTTTTCGGTCTAAAGCAATTATCTTGGAAGAAAGCTGTAGTTGGGTTAATGTCTTTCTAATGCTGTTCATTTTCTATATGTCTTATAATTTTTATGTTTCTCAATTCCTCCAATCCTTTCTACTTTCATTTTTTATTCTTTCTAGCATATTTTGATTTCCTTCTTGGTATATATTTTTTGTTATATTTTTAGTAGTTTAGTAGTTACTATGAAGAGTAAGTTAATATGCTAAATTTATTCTAATCTAATTTGAATCTATTTTAATTTAGCTTCAATAGCATACATTAACTCCATCTCCCCATCCTTGTATGTTATTATTACAACTTATATCTTTATGTATTGTGTCTTAGTCTTTTCAGAAGGTATAACAAAATACTATATTTTTAACAGAAATTTATTGCTCACAGTTCTTGAAGTTGCAAGTTCCAGATTAGGGTGACAAAATGGTTAAGTTCTGGTAAGGCCTTTCTGAGTCAGACGGCTGACTTCTCACTGTATTCTACATGGAAGAAATTAGGGAGTTCTAGGGGTCTCTTTTATAAGAACACTAATAGCATTCATAAGGGCTCCAACCTTAGGATTTAAGTGTTTTGAAAAGGTCCAACTTCTTAATACCACAAATATACAACCATGGCATATTGTATAACCATTAATATAGACTTATAATTATTGTTTAATGTATTCTTTTAAATCATAGAAAAAAATATATAAATATACAACTTATATTTATATAAAATATTAAGAATATAAATATATTTTTCTATTATATAATATAAAATAAAAATATATATAAATATGTACAATATATAAAATGAAAAAATAAAAATACAAAAATATAAATATTTATATATTTTATATATATGTATATATATAATTTTTTAAATTTACCTGTGTAGTTATCTTTACTAGAGATCTGCATTTTTTTTAAAGATTTTATTTATTTATTTGACAGAGATCATAAGTAGGCAGAGAGGCAGGTAGAGAGAGAGGAAGGGAAGCAGGCTTCCCACTGAGCAGAAAGCCTGATGTGGGGCTCGATCCCAGGACTCTGGGATCATGACCTGAGCCAAAGGCAGAGGCTTTAACCCACTGAGCCACTCAGGTGCCCTGAGATCTTCATTTCTTTGAATCACTTCAGTTACCATCTAGTGTCTTCATTTCAGCTGAAGGACTCCCTTTATCATTTCTCGTAGGGCTGATCTAAAGGAGATGAACCCCTTTAGCTTTTTTTCATCAGAGGATGTCTTCACTGCTTCATTTTTAAAGAACAGTTTTCCTGGATAGAGAATTCTTCTTCACTGACAGGTGTTTGTTTCAGCATTTTAAATATATTATCCTCCTGACTTCTAATCAACCTGGTTTCTGATGAGAAATCAACTATTAATTTTATTGAGCATTTCTTAGACATGATAAGTTGCTTCTCTTTAGAGGCTTTCAAGAGTTTGATTGTAATGCATCTCCATTTGGAGCTCTTTGAATTTAACTTGCTTTAATTTGTTGTTTCTTGAATGTGTATTTTCTTATATTTCATTCAAATTGGATAGCCACTGGCCATTAGTTTTTCAAAATATCTTTCTGCTCCTCTCTTATTCTCTTTTCTTTCTGGAAGTCTCATAGTGCAAATGTTGCCATACATGATGGTATCCCATAGAATTTGTTCATTTTTAAAAATGATGGTATCCCTTAGAATTTGTTCATTTTTAAAAAATTCTTTTTTTCTTTCTGCTCCCCAGATTGGGTAATATCAATTGCCCTATCTTCAATTAAACTGATTCTTTCTTCTATTTGTTCAGATTTGATGCTGAACCCTTCTAGTTAGATTTCCATTAGGTTATTTTACTTTTCAATTCCAAAATTTCTGTTATATACTTTTTCTAAATTCTATCTATTGATATTACATTACTTGTTTATGCATCATTCTCCTGATTGCTTTTGCCTTTAGTTCTTTGTGTGTATTTTCCTTTAGTCCTTTGAACATATTTAAGATAGTCAATTTAAAATCTCTTCTAGTACAAGTCCAAACCTGATTTTTTTTTTCCCCAAGAATGGTTTCTATTTCTTTCTGTCTTTTTCTTTCTTTCTTTTTCCTTTCCTTTCTTTTTTTGTGAATGGGTCATATTTTCTTGCATGCTTTATATATTTTGTTGTTGTTGGTAACTGGATATTTTGAATACAAGAATAAGAGTAATAACTCTGTAAAGCAAATTCTGCTCCCTCCCCACTTCACTACCCACCTCTCCCTCCACCCCACTCCAGGGATTGTTGTTGTTTCTTATTGAGGGTTGTAGTTATCCATTTGCTTAGCAACTTTTCCAAATTATTTTTATGAAGACTATATCCTTGTAACTTGTGGTTACTGACATCTCTGTTCCATTCATTATCTCTGTAGTCAGCCAGTTAATTGAAGGAGATGTCCTTGATTGCCTGAATCCAACAAGAAAAGGGGAAAAATATTCTGTCCCTTTAAAGTGTTTTCACAGATGTCCCTCTTAGGAAGCCACATTGGTCTGTTGGTGTTGAAACAATGGCCAGCATTTGTGCTGGTCTCTGTGACCTACCAGGCAAATCAAAGTACACAACCTTAATTTTTGGAGGATAAGATCTTTATTTTCCATTTTGGCATGAGTAAGCTGCACTAAGAATGCAGGCTTCTGTTCCTACAGCTGCCTGCTAGAGAGACAGGTATGGGAGATGGCAGCTGCTACAAGATATAACAAACACTAATTGAGTCTCTTCATCAAGCACTCCCCTGGAAGCCACAAGTATTTGACTAGACTCCAGAGTTATGAAATAGTTGATTCTAATAGTTCTTGTCAACCTAATCTTTGTTTTGGTGGAAGGATCAATTCTTGGAGCTTCCTACTCTGCAATCTCTTTTGACACCACTAAACATTCCTTTGAATCCAAGATTAAGGTTTTAGTTTGTTTGTTTGTTTTTCCTGAACCAGAATTGACTTCCAAAAAAATCTTAATGACTTAAACTTATACATTCTTTTCTCTGCCATAAGAAATTATATTCCTGAGAATTAAGTAGTAATACCCAATCTGAAGTCACTTCATTATTACATCTAGAAAAATCCACCTTTGTAATTATGCGCATGTTTAAAATAATTCCAAGTATACATGTTTTCACATTCAGATTGGATCTTCTCTCAGTCACCTCTCTATTCAATGCTTATTTGGAGTAGAAGACAATTTTCCACATAGCTATGGTATTCATGGCTAACACAAAAGCAAAGTATTTCCATGACTCTCCTCTATTTCAGTGCAATAAATCTTGCCAACATTCTGCATTTAAAAGGTGTTTACACAGAATTTTATCCCATTGGGGATAAAACACTTTGAAGCCATCCTAACTACTGCATAAAGGATTTAAGTTCAAAAGGATGATTGGTTCCTTAACAGTAAGAGTTATTTAATATTAGATAAAATTTTATGATGGTTTAAGTGATCTTCTCTCGAGAAAGGTCATGATTAAATAACTTTAGGATCCCCATACAGAATTTTAAAAAATATTTCTTCTATGAGAACTCTTCTAGTTTTAAAACTGATATATATATACAAACTGCTCTAAAAATCTGGGCTCTGTGGATTACTTTTTCAGAGACCAGATGCAAAAGGCATCTGTGCCCAGCTGTTCCATGAGAATTGTCTGCTTGGAGGGTGAACCAAAATCTGTAAATGAAAAGTTAGGAATATTCTGAAAGTAAATACTTTAATGGTAGGAAACCATTAAGACTGTGCTTATGTTCTTAAGATAAGTCTTGATTTTTTATTTTTACAATTTTTGCACATGTTTAAAGAAAAAAGACCAAGAGAAAATGATGATAAATCATTCATCTAACTTTATATCTAAAACACAAATTTAGGTAAAGAAATTATTTATTCCTTAGGTGAAAACAAATGTTGAGACAATTGAATCTAGGATACTAGACAGATTTTATTGTTATCCAGTTTTTAAAAAATTCTAATCAGAGTAAAATCAATAAAATTTTCCTTTGGAAGATGCAGATAATCATTGAAAATCATATACAGCACTATAATTCAATCATCTAATTGTAATTTATACTTAGAAGGTCTTTGTTTTCCTAGTCTTATTTTCTTCCAAAATTAAAGTCATACCAATCATAAAATCCCATTTTTAAGCAATACTTAGCATTTTATTTTGTATATAAATGTGTGTATGATATACTTAGATGTAACATAATTGTTATCCAACTGCATGAAGATATTATAATCTACTTAAATATTCCCTAATTTTAGATATATCAGGATTACTTTTCAGAACTGAAATTACATTGTCAAAGGAAGTGGATATATATTCTTATTAAGTAAATAGCAGTATATTCCTAAATTTATTATTTATTTTTAAGTTTTTATTTAAATTCTAGTTAGTAACATGCAGTGTAATATTAGTTGCAGGTGTACATATATTCCCAATTTTAAATAACTAGTCAGGTACAAGTGTGTTTGCAAATGCTTTTTCAGCATACATTAAGGAGTATGTGGGGATTTTAAAATATACATTGTTGATATGTACTTATTAAAATGTCCCATAAATTGATGATTGCTTTCAATTTTGTTATTTTATTCTATTTATTTTTTTATTCTGTTTCAGTTATTTATATCTATGTTTATAATTATTCTTTCTTGTGGTCATTTTTTGTAAAGCTTTAAATAAAGAGCTATCATTTGTAGTAAACAAAAGTGTATCTCTTTACCACATTTGCATGTGCTTTTAATATTTTATGTAACATTAATTTTACTTGTGACAAATTTTAAATAATTTACTCATTAATTCTCTTGGTCCAAGAATCATCTTTTGGAGGGTGGAAGTCAAAGGCAAGATTTAAACCCCTTTTATATATTTATCTTTTGTTTACACATGGAAATGTATTTTTTTTAAAGATGTATTTATTTATTTTAGAGAGAGAGTGCAAGCAGTGTGAAGAGGAGAGGGAGAGAATTCCAGGCAGACTCCCTGCCATGTGTGGAACCTGATGTGCTCCTATACATGGAAGTGTATTTTTATAACTCTTATGATGATTTCTTTTTGTCAACTTTCTAAAAATATTGTTTTCATAAAATTTTTGTTATTACTTTGTAGATATATTTATGGTTACAAATTATATTACAATAAAATGATTTTCTTTATTATATACATTGTTTGAACTCTAACAATTTAAGTTATTTGATATGAACAATATTATTAGGTTATTGTTTTCAATTTAAAATCAATCAGTCCATGCCCTTGCCTTTGTTTTAAACTTTGTATTTAATTATATTTCAATGTGTCTTTTGAAAGACAACTGGTCTTTAATTTTAAAAGTTATATATGCACATTTGCTTCTTAAAGAATTCACTTCTCCAAAGAAGACATACAAATGGCTAACAGACACATAAAAAAAAATGTTCATCATCACTAGCCATCAAGGAGATTCAAATCAAAACCACATTGAGATAGCACTTTATACCAGTTAGAATGGCCAAAATCAACAACACAGTAAACAAGTGTTGGAGAGGATGTGGAGAAAGAAGAATCCTCTTGCACTGTTAGTGGGAATGCAAGTTGGTGCAGCCACTTTGGAAAACAGTGTGGAGATTCCTTAAGAAATTAAAAATAGAGCTACCCTATGATCCTGCAATTGCACTACTGGGTATTTATCCCAAAGATACAGATGTAGTGAAAAGTAGGGCCATCTATACCCCAATCGTCACAGTTGCCAAGCTGTGGAAAGAGCCAAGATGTCCTTCAACAAATGGATAGAGAAGATGTGGTCCATATACACAATGGGGTATTATGCCTCCATCAGAAAGGATGAATACCCAGCTTTTGTATCAACATGGATGGGACTGGAAGAGATTATGCTGAGTGAAATAAGTCAAGCAGAGAGTGGAGCATAAGGAATAACCCAAAGGATATTGGGAGATGGAGAGGAGAAGTGAGTTGGGGGAAATTGGAGGGGGATCATATGTTTTCTTATCCACTCTGTTACCCTCTGTCTTTTGATTGGAGCATTTAGCCCATTTCCATTTATAGTAACTATTGATCATTACCATTTTGTTACTTGTTTTGTGACTGTTTCTATAGATTTTCTCTAATCCTTTTTTTCTCTTGCTTTCTTTCATGGGTTGTTGGCTTTCTTTAGCGTTATACTTGGATTCCTTTCTCTTTATACTTTGCATATGTATTGCTGGTTTTTGATTTGTGGTTCCCATTAAGTGTGTATATAACATCTTCTGCAAATAGCAGTCTATATTAAGTTGAGGGTCACTTAAGTTTAAATGCATTCTTTACTCCTATTCCCCTTTCAACATTTTAGGTAGATGGTGTCATATTTTATATCTTTTTATTTTATGAAAGAAATAATCTCATAAATGTCTATACTACTCAAAGCAACTTACAGATTTAAGGCAATCACTATCAAAATACCAACAACATTTTTCATAGAACTAGAACAAACAATCCTAAAATTTGTATGGAGCCACAAAAGACCTTGAACAACTGAAGCAATCTTGAAAAAGAAAAAAAAAAAAACAAAACTAGAGGTGTCACAAGTCCAGGTTTTCAGTTATATTACAAAGCAGTAGGAATTAAAACAGTATAGTACTGGCACAAAAATAGACACACAGATCAATAGAACAGAATAGAGATACCAGAAATAAACCCAAAATCATATGGCCAATTCATCTTCCACAAAGGAGGAATGAATATACAAAGGGAAAAAGACAGTCTCTTTAACAAATGGTGGTCAGAAAACTGGTTAGCCACATGCAAAAGAATGGAACTGGATCACTTTCTTTCCCGATACATAAGATAAACTAAAAATGGATTCAAGACTTAAATTAGAGACCTGAAATCATAAAAATCCTTAAAGAGAGCACAGGCGGTGATCTCTCTGACATTGGCTGTAGCAACATTTTTGTAGATATGTCTCCTGGGGCAAAGGAAACAAAAGCAAAAATATACTATTAGGACTACATCAACATAAAAAAGTTTCTGCACAGTGAAGAAAACAATCAATAAAACTAAAAGGCACAGAAGGATGGAAGAAGATATCTGCAAATGATACATCTGATAAAGGGTTAGTATCCAAAATATATAAAGAACTGATGCAACTCTACCAAAAAAAACAAATAATCCAATTAAAAAATGGACAGAAGACTTAAAGAGACATTTCTCCAAAGAAGACATCTGGATGGCCAATAGACACTTAAAAAGATGCTCAACATCAGTGATCATCAGGGAAATTCAAATCAAAGCTATAATGAAATATCACATCACAGCTGGTAGAATGATTAGAATCAAACACAGAAGAAACAACAGGTATTGGCAAGGATGTGGAGAAAAAGGAACCCTCCTGCTATGCTGGTGGGAATGAAAATTGGTGCAACCACTGTGGAAAACAGTATGGGGGTTCCTCAAGAAATTAAAAATAGAATGACACTATGATTCAGGAATTACGCTACTGGGTATTTACCCAAAAAATACGGAAATACTAATTCAAAGGGATACATGCACCCATATATTTACTGCAACATTATTTACAATAGCCAAACTATGGAAGCAGTGCAACTGTCCACTGATAAAGAAGATAAAGAAGATTGATCGATCTATCTACTATCTACTTATCTATCATCTACTTATCTGTCATGGAATATTATTTAGTCAGAAAAAAGAATGAAATATTGCCATTTGCAGTTACATGGATAGAGACAGAGAGTACTATGCTAAGCAGAATAACTCAGTCAGAGAAAGACAAATACCATATGATTTCACTCATATGAGGAATTAAAAAAAAAAACAAACAAGGAAAGGAAAAAAAAGAGAGAGAGAGAGAGAGAGAGAATACAAATCAGAAATAAACTCTTAACTGTACAGAACAAATTGATGTTACCAGAGAGGAGGTAGGTGGGAGGGTGGGGGAAATAGGGGATGGGGGTTAAACAGTACACTTACTATGATGAAACAATAATAACAAAAAATAATGACAAAGAATTCTCTTTCTTGGTTCACTTAATTTGTCAATTTTTATAGTTTATTATTCATTTCTTATTCTCTGGCAAATTTGAAAAAAAATAAAGTAGAGTGAAAGCTGATTAACCCTAATCATGATAACAAAGAATTTGCATAAATAATCTTAAGTATAATTCACCTATGTAGTATCTAAATGAAATAGTATATTCAAATCTTTTGTGGGTTAATTAAGTCATTTAGGAAAGTACAGTTTTCTGGACTTCAGTTTTCTCTGTGAAAGAAAGAATTTGGACCAGCTTCAAAATGTTTCACTTGGGAGAGGTCTGTTTCATAGAAACATTTGGACATTTTTTGTTTCATTTTTTTTTGTTGTTGTTGTTGTTTGTTTGTTTTCTATGAATGGTGAGTTGGTATAGGCATTTAATAATAAGATGACCAGGACTGCCAAACATTTGCAGTGTTCAGCATGGTTCTGTCCAACAAATAATTTCATATTTGCTGTCAATTTCTTTTTGCTCTATAATGCTATAGTTTCCTAACCCATGGAAAAAGAATATAACAATGACGTAGACAAAATGTCAAGAACCCTGTATTAAAAACAAACAAACAAAAAAAAAACCACTGAACTTGAGTGTCTTTGAAGTCCTTTTCTTCATTGTTCATGGATCTGTGAATATAATACTTAATAGTTATTTAATTTTTAAAACTATAGTTTCATTTTAGTCCATATTCCCAATAACCTCTGCTCAGCAAAACTCCTCCCAGAATAAATGATCTATGCTTTAAAGCTTTCCTGTATCTTTTCCAATGTTTTACAATCAGTGATTGCAAGATATATAAGAAAATTTTGAATTACTGAATGAAAACTGATTCAATTTTAAAAACTGATTTTAATTTTTAATGATTTGATTTTTTAGCATATATTTCTACTAGAATGAAATGGTGTTTCATTTAAAAAATTCAGACTTTCCTTCGGTTCCATGATGTTTCTCAAAACTAGTTATACTATTTTGTAAAAATATCATGTTAGCTCAAATTTGCATTTGTTTTTGCTATTGCTAGTTTACTATATTTTTTTCCTTTTAATTTTTTATCATTTCTGAGGTCAACAAAAATATTACTCTAAGATATCAACTTTTGTGTTAGTAAACACTGAATTTAAAATTGTAATTGATTTAGAGCTTGAGTTTATATTTCAGTAGTTTATAACTTCATCAAAAAATCCTTTGAGCTGAAATTTTCTTCTTTTCTTCTCAGCCTAAAGGTGAATATTTTGAGAAGTTTGGCCAAAACCAATTTAGCAGGTTTTTCTTTTTCTTATACTTACATGAGAATGAAAAAAAGTTAATTTTCTCACTCTGACAAAAATCCCTCCAGCATCTGTTTCCACTCACATTACTCAAAAGAAGTTAAAGTTATAAACCTGAAACTTGATAGGACTGGAGCGCTTATTGTAGAAGAAAAAAATCAAAACAAATTTTTAAAAATTTTTCAAGTTTTTTGGAAGTTTTAATGGTATATATACAAGTTTGTGAAATGTATTATAGATTATTGTTCAATTTCTCTAGTGAATAGCACTGCAGATTAGTGGACTGAATACAGAATTAACGTTAGAAATTCTCAATTCTAATTTTGGCCTTCACTATCAACTTCTTTTTGCTTTGTTTTCTCAATCTCTCTTCCTTAAAAAGGGGAGAAAATAATAGTGATCAGTTTGGTACATTGCATTGTTGTTAAATGTGAGTAGCTATTTTATTGATAATTTAATATATCCCAAAAATGGTCCTCTGGGAATAAAATCTTCATTCTATTACTTCATCAAATTGATTAACATTTTTTCTGGGTCTGATCTACTTCAAGTCTTCTTTGCCATAATTTACTTGACTATAACTAGTAAGGACTAGTATAGCGAAGGAGTTTTTGTCAATGAAAATTTTTAAGTTTTCCTTGGTAGCAAAAACCAAAGTCAAAGCCCTTTCAATAATTCCTACCTAGTGACCTAATGCTAGAATTTAGACTTCTGAGTTTCCTGATATTTGTTCTGATATTTCTGATATTTCCTGATATTTTATCAATATCACTATTAGTATTTTTAATTAAGTAACTATAGCATCTTAAGCAGAGTTGTGAATAGATTTTTCTCCACCAACTCATTTATGCAATAGAATTATTTTAATTTGATAAACTTGAGAGTAGTTCCTCTGTTTTGGCTCCCAACACACATTAAGGTTTTAGATCAAATGAAAACACATTGACATCAGTGACATACCATTTCTATTCTTTCTGCGATAACAGCAAAATTCACCACATTGAGTTCTTAATATAGCTGCCTGAATTGCATCTAATCTACTTTCAACGTTATTCTCACTGACCCATATGTTTGGCAACCAAAACCAATTACAAGCCTTATTAAAGCTTGATACAATAGAAATGTTATTTTACTGGCACCTTATTTTGTGCCCATGCTACTTTAGATTTACATTTGTTCACTATGGGCCATATGATGCCCTATCATAGGGAAAAATGAAACAGAAAATTCACTGAAATTTACTTGAGAAAAACAAGAGTGCAATTTGCCACCCAGCATGCCCTCTGATATGCACAAACAAGAACTTGTCATAACCATCTGTAGCTCTGTTTACATGAACGTACACACAGGCCAAAAACCAGAGGAAGTCTGTCTGAATTAATAAATGTGTGGAAGAGGAGCTTGCAAGAAATACATCTTTAATAGATACAGGCAAGTCTGTTTTCAAGTGCAAGGGAACTTGGAATCAACAAAATTTACCATCAGCCCAATATTTTTTTTTTTTTTTTTACTTTGCAGAAACATGCCCTGATACCAAAAAAAAAAAAAAAAAAAAAAAAAAAGTGCTGGAATCAGGAGAGCTAATTAAAATAATGATACATATTTTTTGCATATACATAGATTTCTGACAACTTGATTTGGTAATGCTTTAATAATGATAAAATGATAGTAACACTGTTTGAAATTTACTATTCTGAAAGAAATAGGGTTGTTTCCCATACTCTATCATTTTGATCCTCAAAACTATATGTGTTCTAATAGTTTCCTCATTTTACACACGGAGGGACCAAGGTGCTTACCAAAGGTCACAATGTTGGCACACAGAGGCAGGTTTGCTGTTAAATTCTAGGCAAACAACTACACCATATCTCCCTAATGTCTATCAGTGAATTATAAGAGAATGAAGGCTCTAGGTTAGGGAGTTCTTAAAGGAGTAACTAAGTTCTATTATTCAAGTGTTTATTGAGTAATAGGCAGTGGACATTTATAGCTGACACAATGCTAATTACGCTTGGGGCATAACATGTGTCTCTTCACAGAACATAATCTTAAGATGTAGATGCCAAATTTGTATTCTATTCATACAGAAGCACTAAATTCATTGATATTTTACTTAATTTTCAAGAATGATTAAGATTCAAAGTCTCCATCATGACCTGTAAGAGCCTAAATGATCTACCTGTATTCCCAATTATGTTATCTACTTTTTCTACCTTTTGTTCATTCCTTTATGGTCACATTCCAGTTGTATTACCATTTTAGGATGTTTGGAATGCTGTTACCACAGACATTTGCATGGTTCTCTCTCTCAATTCCTTCCAGAATTTGCTCAAAGGTGACCTCTGTGAGACTTTCTCTGGTCATCCCATCTACAAATGTAATTTTCCTTCTTGTTATGTACTTTGATGCTTTATTTTACTTATTAGCATTCATTATTATCTAACAAAATGTATACTTATTTATATATTCACTTTTTATTGTCTGCATCTCCCACTAGAATGTAATCTTCATGAGGGTAGAGAATTCTGTTTGTCTGCTAGTTCAGGAAGTTCCTGACAAACAGTAGATACTCAATAAATACTTGAATGAATGAAGAGAATGGGTGCATGAAAGAATGTAAGTGCTGGTTTTCATTTCTCTTTGTAATTCACACACACAGTAGTTGCTGACAAATGTCTGCCTACCTTCTCTCATTACCAGTTCTCAAAGGGCTGGAAAGTCTCCCTTACTCATCTCTCTGATACTAGATATCCCAGCTATTGCCCACATGTCTGGAACTTTCTTGTTTGTGTTAAAGATCCCCTCTGATATTTCTTAGAGTGTCGGGTCCTTTTACAATCCAACTACAAATTATCTCCCCCACCTCTAACAAAAGTCTACTCTATTATCTAGGATTCATTCATTCTAGAAATTTATTTCTCAGACTCTTCCTTCTCCTAACTATACTCAGTCCTTCTATACCATATTCTAATGAAGTCATGTCTTGAAATGACCTCCCTCTGAAACACTGGCAGGCTCATCACTGGCACAACAGAGTGTTATAAAAAATGGTTAAGGCCCATTTCAAGGTACATTTCTTTTTGGTTCGTTTTTTCTTTCTATGTTTGTTTTCTTGTTGTTGTTTTTACTTTTTACCAACTAATTTTCTTATTCAACTATTCCAAATTTAGTCATTTTGGCAAAGGCTTCAAAGCATACATTTATCTTATTAATATATAGAATTGTACTTTGGTCAACTTGCCACAGAATTCACACACTCTACAAATATTTTATCCCCAAGCTTGTAGTTGAATATGTCCTAGAGCAAGCACTGGCTTTATTTCAAATATTGGCTAAAAGTCTTATAGAGTTTTGTATGATTTTACAATAGCAAGATATAATTTATAAAAAATATTTCCTAGTGCCTGGGATTCATATTTTTGTGCATTTCAATTTTGGCTATTATAGACATTCAGTATTTATCCTAAGTTTTGTAAGTGTTCATGATTATAACAGGAATTTCTTTCAAGAACTTTCATCAAAATCAAATCCAAAGCCCTTTTATAACACACAACATAACAGAGAGCAGGACATTTTGTTCATGCTTGATTAGTAATGAATGTAGAGAAACCTCACAGGATATCACCCTCTACAACTCTGTTCAGCAATTCCCTCATTCTACTTATATGAAAACTCAAAAAAATTACTCCTGGAGAAGTTGAGTTTTTATTAATTTCACAGAAAAAATAATTTTTCCAACTACTGCTTTAAATATAATGCATGGATTAGCAAATTCTCACATTTTAAGGATACCAAAGTGGGAAAAAAAATCATATCAAGGATGATAGTCATTAAAAACTCTTTAGGGGCACATGGCTGGCTCAGATGGTATAGCATCTGACTCTTGATCATTGGGTCATAAATTTGAGCTCCATGTTGGGTGTAGAGATTACTTAAAAAAATTAAAAACTAAAGAACTCTTTAAAAATATTTGTTGTATGTCTGGTTGGAAGAATATAAAATTTCTTTTGTTTCAGACCTCATCCCCCTTCCCAGTTGGAAACTCTTTAACAATAACTTAGCTAAAATTATTTTTTGACAATTAAAAATAGAATTAATTAGGGATGGCTGGGTGGCTCAGTTGGTTGGGCCACTGCCTTCGGCTCTGGTCATGATCCCAGAGTCCTGGGATTGAGTCCCGTGTTGGGCTCCTTGCTTGGCGGGGAGCCTGCTCCTCTCTCTGCCTCTGGCTGCCACTCTGCCTGCTTGTGTGTGTGCACTCACTCACTCTCTCTCTCTCTCTGACAGATAAGTAAATAAAAAAAACTTTAAAAAATAGCATTAATTAATGTTAGCTATGAAAACTGTTCATGAGTTCCCTTAACCCCTAGCTAAAGGCACTAAAATCACCAATGGTTCTACATTGGGAGCTGTTTTTCATTATCTGTAATGCTTTCCTCTGATGCGGATCATTCTAACGATGTTAACTTTTCTTCTGGAACTCTTTAGAAAGGCTTTCTTCATGGATCCCACTTTCCTCGTATAGCTGCATCTATTTCTCTTATCCACTATTTCCTCTCACACACTCCAGAAGTGTTACCAATAGGTACCTACTGATTTGGTTCCAGTTAGTTTTATAGCCTTAGGGTAAAAATTTCACAGTATCAAAATATTTAGGATAAAGTAGGTCTTAGTTTGAATGCTGGTCCTGTTAAACTGTATTCAGCAAATAATTCAACTCAAACCTCTGATTTTCTCACCATTAGACATTTGTAAGATAATGTATAAACATGTGGTATATAGGAAGTAGTTGATAAAGGATATCATTACTTATTGAGCTATAAATACGTTATGAACTTATTTATAAGGTCATATTCATCACCTTGGTAATGGTTAAGGTACAGATGATCATAAAACATTATTTATTATGCTGAATACTCATATTGTCTAAAGATAATACTCATTGACATTAACACTATGATTATAGTAACCTCCAGATTAGTCCTTATGTCTGAAATCAGATTGCCCCAGAAGCAGATTCTGAGAATGATATTTGTGTGTAGGCCAGTTACTGGGGAGGTCTCTCTGGAATAGTACCTGTGATGCTGTGAAGGGAGATGCACTGGTAGAGGGAAAAGGTAAATTGTGATGCATTTGCAAAAGTTTCTATAGAGGCCTTGGCTGATCCTTTGAGGGACTCTGGAACAGATATGGACTTTTGGAGCTGTTCTCTTTCAGTCAAGACAAGACAGCCAGGCCTTTGTACCCCAACATGGACCAGTCATTGGGTGCAATCTACTCTCAAGGAGGGACCATTGTTCTGGGTGAGGCAGCTCCCTCCCAGGCAAGCTAATTCCTGAAGAGGAACTCAGCTGTGAGCTGTCAGTAGCCAGCATTCCTGGTAGCTAGAAGGATGAATGCCTTGGTTTTATTTATTTATTTTATTAACATATAATTATTATTTGTTTCAGGGGTACAGGTCTGTAATTCATCAGTATTACACAATTCACAGCACTCACCATAACACATACCTTCCTCAATGTCCATCACCCAGATACCCCATCCCTTCCACCCACCTCCCTTCCAGCAACCCTCCGTTTGTTTCCTGAGATTAAGAGTCTCTTATGGTTTATCTCCACTCTGGTTTCATCTTGTTTCATTTTTCCCTCCCTTCTCCTATGATCCTCTGATTTGTTTCTCAAATTCCTCTTATCAGTGAGATGATATGATAATTGCCTTTTTCTGATTGACTTATTTCACTTAGCATAATAGCCTCTAGTTCCATCCACATCAATGCAAATAGCAAGACTTTGTGTGTTTTTTTTACTGGCTGCATAATATTCCACTGTATATATAACACATCTTCTTTATCCATTCATCTGTTGATGGACATCTAAGTGCCTGAGTTTTAAATGGGGGATCTAGATATTGTCCTAAAGGATCCATTACCAAATTGATACACTTCATAGATCTGTATTTTTTTTTTAAATATGAGGTATAACTTTGGAAATATTTTATTGGACCAGGTAACAATGTTAAACACACACATACTCACTCAATCATTATGTACTGTTTAGCATTTTAACATAGATTATGTAGAATAAAATTAAGAAGAAAACATATCTTTTTAAACTGAAAACTTACTATAAGTTTGTGTACAGATGATATAAATATCATCTCTATTTATTTATCTCTCATTTTCCTTCAGAATTGTAATTGAGAAAAGATACCATGATTTCAATATTAGGATCTTTCTGATATTCATGAGTTCAATAGTTTTCTCAAAAAAATGTCACTTGTCTTACAGTAATGACCAGATCAGGCTTATAATTCCTCCTTACACATTTTGTAAATAAGCATGCAAAAGGTCAACAAAGTCAAAGAATTCACACATATGGATTTTGAAAAAAGCCTTAAGAATTTCAGTTCATCCACATGAGAAGACTTTATCGGAAATAGTACTTTGTTTAGTATACCAACAACTTCATGACATCTCAATTTACATACATAGCAAATTTCATTTAAACTTATTTATTTAAACTATCTAATTTTGTTCACTTGAAGGCATTTAAGCATATTGACATTTTTCCATGAAATTAGTGTTTATATCTTTTATATCAACACTCTAGAAATGGATGAATTTCATATGTGTGCCCTATTGTCAGTAGGTCTCTCTTTATAGAATCAAAAGGGTCATTGCTTATCTTGTTCTGCACATTGCTGAGCTAACGTAAGTATGCACTTCATTTGAAGTCAGTAGAGTTTCAGTTCTTAGATATATTTTTTTAATGGCATAGAGCAAAATGAGAAATTTACTATCAAGAATTTCTTTGTAGAATATCTTCTTAAGTCACATTTTTATAGTGTTTTTTAAAATCAGTAATTGATTTTGCCTAGCTAGGAAAGATACAGTCTAAGTATAAACAAATAAAGTCTTTCCATTTTATTAGACAGAATTAGCATCCTATTTTTGATATGTGAAGAACCAGTCTACTTTCATCTCAGTCTGAAGTTGGTCTGGATTATTCCAGGCAATTATCTTGTTGTTTTATGTCATGTTACTAGTTTAAAAACTCTTTTATAGCGCAGCTATTGTTATCCACTTTAGAAATATTAAAAAATTGAGGACCTGAGAGATTAAGTTTCTTGTTCAAAGTCAATAATTTAGCAAACCTAACTTAGGTAAGTCTAAATTTGTCTGGGGTCTGATGGTTATGACCTCCCCTAATCCAATGTGATTATAAGGATAACAATGGGTTAACAGGAGACAGATTGAAAAATGCATTTTTATGAATTAATTTACATGGATATCCATTTGCTCTTGACTCTTGAAAGTTCTAGACTCCTGGCCTGTAAACCTGAGAAAAAAGAAAGTATTGTTGTTGTTGTTGTTGTTGTTTTCCCACTAACTGTGTAGAACTTGTCATACTTCTTACATATCAATGTGCTTATACATATAAATGTACATACATATAAATGAATACATACACACACACACACACACACACACCTCACACAGTGAATTTTTGATGTATATGGAGTCTGTTTGAAGAAGGCAGTATATTTTAAAGAATACAAATATAACATTTGGATTTTTATAATCCTTGTTATTCTATTTACGATTTATGTGAATTGGACAAGTTATGTAATCATTTTAAATCTCAACTTTAGATCTGTGAGATAGAGATAATCATAAGATTGTTCTAAGAAATATAAATAATACTCCTTCACTATCTTTTGATTGGTAATCAATAAATTCTAGCTATTAGCAAAATTATATGTTGAATGGTATTTATAAGAAATTTAAATAATTTTACTTCACTGTGTCTCAATCCAGATAGTAAAAATAAAATTCAAGATATAAAAATAAAAAAGTAAGTGATGAAGACTTGAAAAAACACAATTCTTTCATTTGTGCCTGTTGTTAAATAGAAATATAATCATTTTTACAGTTTTAATGAAGTTACATATTTTGGAAATGGTTTTGATTAACTATTTTTTCCAATTGCCAAATTACATTTATAAAATTGCAGAAAGTCTGTCAACTTGATTAGAAAAACACCAGAGAACTAATTAAAATATAATATTAGATTCATCACATTAGTAATCGTAGGCTGCATTGTAAATTAGATTAACAACATGAGTCAACTTGCCAATCTGAAAAGTATTTTCCTCTAAAAATCCTCAATCGAAGGTAAGTATTCCTATATATTAATAGAATATTGTATACACTTATTTTTAGAGAAAATTGTATTTTTTCTAAAACTTAACAAATCTTTAAATTATCCCTATCAAAATTCACAGAGAGGCACTAGTAACAGTGCTATTTAGATATTAAATAGGACACATTATAATAAGTTTTACTATTTTTCAACTGTTTTTCGCTTTGCTTTCACACTTAATGCTCAACAATATATAAATTAAACGTTCATTAAGCAGACATTATGTTCTAAGAACCATGAAAACTATAAATAAATAGAGTAGTAGAGTAGGGGAATAAAGACAGGTGATGATACCATCAGACTAATTCCTAAAGCCTCAGAATTATTCCTAAGATTTGTATAGGATTAAATAGTTGAACTCAGAGTTAAAGTATAGAAGTTTTGAATAAGACACAAATTGAAAACAGAAAGAGAAACAGAAGTAAAGACACAATGGTAGGAAATATACAGCATGTTTATGGAACGCCAACAATTTTGGAATAGCTAGACAAGGACAAGGTGTAGGAATGTATTTGCTATGAGATAAAACACTATAATTCAGGGATACTCACTGGGATAAGCTCCTTCTAGGAACCCAGGAGATACCAAAACATATCTCATATATATATATATATATATATATATGTGTGTGTGTGTGTGTGTGTGTGTGTATATATGTGTGTGTGTGTGTATATATATATACACACACAGACACACATATATTTAATTACAGAATTGATATATATTGCAGGTAACCAGTTTGGACCATTGTCCCTCTCTATCCTAACTTATCTTGATAATTTCCCTCATGCTAGGTGGCACTGGAGGGGCTACTGCCATTTCTATTATTGACTAGTGGGAACTGGGTCATAAAAAGACCAAGGGTTGTCTGAGTGTGGCAGAGCTCTCAGTTATCAGAGTGGGTAAGCTGGCTGCAGACATGGAGCCGAGGAGTGGGCTCTCAGCTTGGGGTTACCTTAAACCAAGATCCAAGGCATAGTCAGGCCACTGCTCTTCAAGCAAGAATCCCACAAGTGGCAGATATGGGGAGAACCCCTCCTTCCTCCTCTGGCAGGACAGTGCAAGAGTGCACTGCAGGAATCTGCTGGGTTTGGAGACTCCAAACTGGGCCCTAAACCAGAGATAGAAACATTTGGTAACAGGCTGGGTGAGCATGGAGTGCAGCTGGAGACCAGGGAGACAGGAATGATTGACTGCTTTTCTCTGAGGGTGCATTGAGGAGTGGGGACCTGAGCTCTTGGCTCCTACTGGCCAGACATTGGGAGGCTGCCATTTTAATTCCCATCCTCCAAAGCTGTATAGAAAGCGTTCAGGGGAAAAAAATAAATAAATAAAACAGAATAAATAAATAAATAAATAAATAAATAAATACTGAGAGCAAACCCGAGCAGGTAACTTACCTTGGCCCCTGGCAAGGGCAGTACAACTCCGCAGTGGGAAAAGACGTTTGAGAATCATGGCAACAGGCCCCTCCCCCAGAAGATTAGCAAGAACATCCAGTCAAGACCAAGTTTACCTATCAATGAGAACTACAGAACTCCAGAGCTAGTGGAAAGCAACACACAGAATTCATGGCTTTTTTTCCAGTGATTCTTTAGGCTTTCAAAGTTAAATTTTTACTTTTTTTTTCCTTATTCTATTTTTTAATTTTTCATCTTTCTTATTTTAACATTTTACAACTATTTTATCTTATCAGTACCTTTTAAAAGTCTTTTTTAAAATTTTTATTGTTATAATCATATTCTATCCCTTCATTGTATTTAACCTTTCTTTTTTCTTTTCTTTTCTTTTTTTTTTTTTTTTTTTGGATACAGGTTTTTCTTTAAAATTTTGGGATACAGTTTTTTCTAATAGACCAAAATATACCCTAAATCTAGCACATGGCTTTATTCCAGTCTCCAGGCTGATCACATTCTTTCTTTCTTTTTTTCTTTTTTCAACTAACTTCTTATCAATTCCTTTTTTAGAATATTTTTTAACTTTCATCTTTACAATCACATTCCAACACTTCATCAGTTAAGTTAGTGAGATGAGATTGTATAAATGCAATACCCATTGCAATATAAGGTTAAAAAAATACAAATTGGGATATGGCATGGCTGATGGTGAAAACCTTTGGTGTATATAGGGATATTAATAATTGGACATTTTAAAGTCATGTGTTACACTGGTTGACTCATGAAAGGAAGTCTTTTTCTGGAGAAGTAGATAGAATGCCTGAGGCAAACCATTTCATGGATAAAAATTAAAACTATTTCATGGATAAAAACTAAAACCATTTCATTGACAATAATTAAAGGTACTGATTATTCCAAACCCATATTGGGGCAAGGTAGTCTCTCTGAAGTAGAATCTGCACAGGGTTTCTATTAATTTCCTATGGCTGTTGTCACAAAGTAGAAATAATTGGGTGGTATAAAACAACAGAAATTTTATTATCTCACAGTTCTAGAGGCCAGAAGTTCAATATCAAGGTATAGGCAGGGCTACACTCCCTCTAAAGCCAATAGGGAAGGCTTCCTTCTAGGTTCCTCTAGCTTCTGGTTGCACCAGGTGTTCTTTGGCTTAAAGATGCATTATTCCAATTTTTGCCTCCATATTTACATGGCATTCTCCCAGTGCGTTTGCCTTCACATCATCTTCCCTCTTAACATATCAGTCACATTGGGTTAAGGGTCCACCCTACTCCAGTATGACCTTGTCTTAACCAATTACATCTGCAACGTCCTTATTTCCAAATAAGGTGACATTCTGAGGTTTTAAGGCTTAAAACATCATAGCTTTTGGAGATCACGATTCAAGTCATAATAGGGTCCATTCACATGAGTCAATCCACGAAGTAGCACCCACTTTTTATTAAAAATTCTGATTTCTTTCCTCAGATCTTATTCCTTAATCATTCCAGAAGAGTCTTTTCTCCACTCAATACTTTCTCATGATGGGAGCCAACAGGTGTTACATGATCTGGGTTTGTTTTGGGGAAAGTGAATCCCTCTGTCTCATGTGGAGATTGACCTAATAGCATAATGGTTTTCTTTCTTCAGAATTTTGAACTCCCATGGAAGGAAATAAAAGATTAGGAATTTTTTTTAATTGACTAGGTGTTGAAAATTGGTAAATCGATGTAATGAAATGCATTACCAGTTGAGCATCATTTCAAACTGCTAAAATTCCAGATCATCATCTACAACATTTAAATTAGTACATATGAACCTAAAGCCATATTTTTGGGCTAATAAAATGTGGCAAGGGAAATTTCCAGCTCTTTAAAGCCTACCTTAAAACAATTGTATCATAGTAAATTTGCTAAGTGAATTACTGATTTTTAAATTTTGCTTAGGAATTGAATATTTGTTTTTAAAACCTGAGAAGATATGATTATTGTAATTAACTTTTGTTTAATAACACTGTTAATGAGGATACCTCCCTGTCTGATCAATACCATTCTGCGACTTTCGTATTGATAGCTACATGCTAGAAGACTGAAGTCTACTGGAGAAGTAATGATTATGATCACATGGACTGTGCTTCTACAGTGTAAATACTGGACCTTCTAATCTTAATAAATAATTAAAGAGGTATTCATTGCAGCCAACATGTATAATATTTTGTTTTGACTTGGCCACCAATACATTCTATTTTACACCTTGTTAGCTATGCTGACTTCATCTGAATCCATCAGGTTCTCCTTCAGAAAACTCCAACAGGAAAAGAAGTTGCTGACTTTGTAGAAATATAACAGAGTGACTGAGAAGCAAGAAGGAAGCTACTGTTGTGAAAGGATTTTGAATCTTGTCTTCAGGGAAATGACATAATTACAAAACAATAGTGTAAATAACTTAATTTTTGATTTATTATGTTTAAGAAAAACATATTAGTTTGAAAGTACAGATTTCTATTCATTTATTATTCTCCTTGTCTCCTCACTATGTAAGGATACATGGTAGACCCTCAAACAAAATTTTTTTCTTAATTGAATTTGATGCCAATCGAAATAATTATTTTAACTCTGGCAATGACTAGAAATTTGTAAATGTCTTTTTCCTAAAGTCACCAAGTAAGACTAGTTAATGAGGTTATATTAACTGCTTACTTTCATTAAAATATTGCATTATATGAAGAAGAGATTACAAACAAAGTAAAAGAGTGGGGAATTTCTGACTCTTACTGAATAAATTAATCCCCAAAGAACACTTTTTGATAATGATTAACATCTAATGGATAGTAAGTACAAATTCATAAGACATTTTATCAAAATGTGTAATATAAAAAGTTTGTAAAAACCCTAGTGGGAAATCATAAGATATGAGTATATTGAATTTAATTTAGAGTAAAACATTAAACTATGGGTATTGAAAATAAATAAATATTTTACTTCTGAAGAAAAAACAAAAAGACAAAGTGCATTCTTATAAACAGTGAAGAAAAAAAATAAAGAAATGATTTCAGAAGTTAATATTCAGTTTTAGAAAGATAAAACAAACATGATTCTATACAAAGGGCATTTAAAAATCTTTTAAATAAATTAAAAAAATTTATTTTTAATCAAAGCTATAATGGCATATGTAGTCTTCTATATTTAATGTCACTATTAAATGTAACTTACAGAATATTTAATATAACTAGAGTCAGTTTTCAATGGGAAATACATTTGTGTCTGTTATTAAATCTCAAAGAAAGTATCCTTTAGTAATCTAATTTCTCTTATAAGTATGTAATTACCTAATTTTAATGCACTTTAGAAATATTATCTAAAATTTAACTAGAAGAAAAATAGGAAATATGAAATCAGAAAGTAGGAAAGAAAAAGAAATATAATATTATAGCTTTGTGACTTTAATCCAATATGTCTTTGATGTTCTAGATAGAAAACTTTGCCATCACTTGCATGATGCTTGAGATACTAGGAACAAACAATCCGTTGACTGATAGAAACACCTCTGAGACCATTTAAAACCACAAAAATAAATTATTATAAGACTTACACCATGAGTCCATATGTTCTGGTCCCAACCCTACTTTTGCATCATTTAGAATAATGAGTTAGTTTTCATTAAAAATATGTTGAATACCGGAGTGAATCCAGCAAGGTGTTCTTCACCTTGTCTCCACAGTTCAATTACTAATTATTAATTTTAAAATTCCAAAAGATTGTAGATGTTATAAAGTGGATAAAAGAGACAAAATTAAAGATAATAAAAGATGATGATTAAATAATCACTCCCATATAGACACAGTCTGACATGGCTTTGCAAAAACAAGGAGTTCTATTATGCACTATAAGAGGAGGGCACCAGAGGTCCACAAACTTGAAATATGTTGCTATGAATTTACCAGAAAATGTCATGTATACTCACTTCTTGATTAAAACAATACAACTTGGTTGATAAGAAATCAATGAAATCAAAGGAAAAAATGCCAGGCCTGGAAAATGTTCCCATTCTCATTGTCTTATGTAACATATTCGCTAACTTCCAGGACTGGTCTATAAAATCTAAAGGCACATAAACTGCTAATTTCTTTTTTTTTTAAGGATTTAAAAAAAAATATTCACTTGACAGAGAGAGAGAGCGATCCAGAGAGCACAAGTAGGGGGAACAAGGGGAACAACAGAAAGAGAAGGAGAACCAGGCTCCCCACTTGTGACGGAGCCCAATGCATGGCTCCATTCCAGGACCCTGGGATCATGCACTGAGCTGAAGGCAGATGCTTAAAGGACTGAGCCATCCAGGTGCTCCTGCTAATTTAAATCTTAATGGAAGCAGGTGGAGTCATTTCAGTTTAAACAAACAAAAACTAGCACAAGATCCTTCCAAATACCTACATCATCAAAGACATTTTAAAACTAACAAGTAAGTAAGATTTATTGTTTATATTACAGGAAAAATATGAACAGCTCTGCATATTGCTAATAATGTATTCATATATTCCTCATATGTAAAGCAAATCACTTCAAGCTCATGTATACAATGATACTTTATTATTTATATGTGATTTTAGTCAACAATATGTTATCTACATATATAGATATATAGATAACATAACAATATGTTATCTAATGTGTATAGAATACTGCTAAATTGAATATATGAAAAACAAAATATAGACCTTGCCCTAGGGATCTTCAAATAATAATAAAGTAATAACATAAATATGTAAGTATAAATATAATATAAAATTATAAAGTTTAATAATTTTGACCTAATGAGCATTTCATATTTAGATTTTTGCAATATTTGTTGATTAGCCATATCTTTATTATGGCAATCAAAAAAGAGTAGCATTGTTGTTCCTGGTGGGTAAGCTAAAAGAGGGAAGATACCATGGTCGTTTTTACATACCTGCCTATTTTTATATTTACAGAGGACAAGCTTGAGTTCTTTCCCTTACACTAAACATCCATGAACTTCTAATCTAAATGTTTTATAATATATATTTAGTATAATATGAAAGTAACAAAAGTTTTTAAAAAATGAAGCAGCAAAATAAAATAACAGATTATCTTAAAAGAATAATAGCATGATTTAAAGGTGGTTACCTAACTTAGCAAAGTTGTAGGATATGAGGTCACTAGTCCAAAAAGGATAACAATCTGAACATTCATCAAATAAGGAATGAATAAGCAAAATATATTTTATCCACACAATGTAATGCATCATTTAAAAAGAATGAGTTAGTGATATATAAACAACAGGAATGAATCTCAAAATAACTTTGCTGAATTAAATAATTCAGACAAAAAGAGCACATATAGTATAGCTCCTTTTGTATGTATTTCTAGAAAATGCAAACCAGTATACAGTGACAAGTAGTAGATTAGTGGTTGCCTTGGAATGAGTGGAATGTGGAGGGGCATGAGGGAGAACTGAACAGACTTTTTGGTCTGATAAATTTGTTCACTCTTTTGACTATGGTTTTCTGGATGCTTATATTTGACAAACTTACACTTCATTGCATGTTATTTGTATGTCAATTATATCACAATAAATATATTTTTAAAAGGAGGTTAAGAACATTACAAAATATTTTTAATTCTTAGGGAAAAACAAAAAAGTGAAAGTGAATGTATTTGTTTCCGCTGTAGTGGAGGAGATACAAATACAAACAGATGAATTATTGTCAGCTTGGGAAATGCTCTGAAAGCAGTGTGAACAACACCATGTGAGTCTCAAAGGAAGGAGTGAATACCTCTGCCTGGGAAAGTTAAAGTTAACTACTTATTTAGTTGTGTGGGAGGCCGCGCAGTAGCTTGAGAGAGAACCAAACCAGCCCCTGACTCGCGCCTCCTTGAAACCTAAGGGTTAAAGCAATCCTGTGGTTAATAAGTTGAGGTGCTTGAGAATGGGCCTGTGCCATGGGTCACAAACTCTCCTGCGCGACCACCCTCTGGGGCTTATCTGGAACAGGACATGCAGGCCTAAAGCCGTGAATCAGTAACTTGACTTGCTGTCCCTGCAGGGGCCATAAACTGCACCTGATGCCCTTTTGGCCGTCTCTGTATACTTATCTATAGGGAACTCATCTTTAAGCAGCCCTCTTGGCACCATGATGTTTGCACATGAGCCCTAAGAAACCTTCTAAGGGGAACCTGCAGAAACTATTCTAAGAATGCAATGGATCACTGTTTCCTTGTGATTGTCTTTGTATGATACTTATACCAGAGCACTCTTCTGAATAAACTGGCATTGCTTGGACATCATCCACCTTGTCCCTCCTGTCCCCATCTCTTTGTGTCTCATCTTCATTTCACCATCCTCTTACCCTCTCGACCCTGGTCGTGTTGTCGCGCCGGCCGCGACATAGTTGGCAATTCATTATTTTGTTTTCACTTGCTCATACACCACACAAATCCTAAAAATAGCCATCTGAAGAGATAGGACAGAAATAAAAATCTTGGAATGTATTGAATCCTTTTCCAAAAGTCAGTGGTTCTTAGTGGGGTTGGTCCTGTTCTTAGGAGTTTTTGGAATATTGTGAAACCAAGGGGATAACTAACAAAGCCCTATTGACATACAGCAGGTAGGACTAGAGTTGCCAGATGTCTTGCTGTGGTAGTATAGTAAAAACAAATAAACAAACATAAAACAAACACTAAACAGTGTCTTATCATTTTTACTTCCTCCCTTCCTTCCCTTTTTCCTTTCTTCTTTCTTTCTCCCATAATCTATCTATCTGGCATCTATCTATTATGTGATCATAGGCAAAATATTTTAATTCTCTGTCTTCTAGATTCTTAATTTATAACTTATCCTACCTCATAGGATTGCTGTGAAAATTAGAATAGGAAAGGATTTAGTAAAATGTCAGACACATTGTTCACTAAATTTTAGTTATTATTATCTATCATGCAAAATTTGTGTTATTGAAGGGAAAAATATAAAAGGCAAAATAACGTGCAGTTCCCACCATGTAACCACCTCTGGCTTGTGAGATGCTTTGTCATTTAATATTTTCAAATAGTTATAACTTTGAAAAAAATAATTCCATTTTTTAAAAAATCTTATCCAAGGGGAAATAACCTGAGATCATGTAAGCAAACAGACAAAAATTTATTTGACAAATGGGAATGAATTAGGGTTTTTCCATTTTTGGTCATAAAAAGGAACGATATCTTGCCATTTGCAAGAACATGAATGGAGCCAGAAAGTATTATGCTAAATGAAATACTAGTCAGAGAAAGACAAATACCATATGATTTTTTAAAAAGTTTTTATTTATTTACTTGTCAGAAAGAGAGTGCAAGCAGAGGGAGCAGCAGGCAGAGGGAGAAACAGGCTGCCCACTGAGCAAGGAGCCCAATGTGGGATCATGGCCTGAAGTGATAGCAGACACTTAACTAACTGAGTCACCTAGGCATCCCATACTATATGATTTCACACATTTGTAGAATTTGAGAAACAAAACAAACAGACAAGGGGGGAAAGAGAGAGAGGCAAACCAAGAAACAGACTCTTAAGTATAGAAAACAACCGATGGTTACCAGAAGCGGGGGTGGAAGAAACAGGTGATGTGGATTAAGGAGGGCACTTGGGGTGAGCACTGGGTGATGTACGGAAGTGTTGAATCACTATACTATATACCTGAAACTATATGTTCACTGTATTTTAAATAACTGGACGTTAAATAAGAACAAAAAAAAATCCTCTCTTACTCAAATCTATTAGAACATGGAGACAAATGGTTTGATAAATATCCTATGCTGACATATGCATTAATGATTAAGGCAAGGGGAAGTTACCATTTATCTATAACACTATAAAATTATCAAATAAGAAAATTTATATTTGGCAAAATATATTTTATATTAGTTCTTACGGTATAAAATGAGAAAGATTTTTATTAACTTTGAGACAAAGTTTCTTTATATCAAGAAAGCTATATAAAGCATAAGGTAAATGATTCAAATCTAGTGATAGCATTGAAAAAGAAATAATCCCTAAGACAAAGAGCACCCTATGTGGAAGTTTGAGCCCTTGATACCATTAATATAAACTTAGAAGGCAAAACCACATTGTTTTATGTTGTTAGGTTAGTTTGTCCGCCAGTTGAAACTCAACAAAATCTAAATAATATGCCCAAGGGCCTAGATTTTCTAGGAGTCTTTGGTGTTTAAAGACTCTAATTGCACTGTTGAGTTAGTGCATGTCATCATATGGCTCATGCAATAATATTAATTAATATCTATGGCATGTCATGGGGTTTGTGCCTGGCAGCCGATATATGAATTCAAGTTATGTTTATTTCAAAATGGCTAAAGACTACAGAATAAAGAGTTGTGTGTACTTTGAAAATAGAGTGAAAGACTTGGCAGAGTGTGAAAATACAAAGAGGAAACTTCTAACTCTAGGGTAAAAAAGAGTCATCTGTGTGATGCAGGACAGGCCACGGAAAATAAGCATTCTTTACTCTGAATTTTCATTTCTAATAGGGTAAAATGGTAAAATTAATTGATTTTTCCTTCATCAGGAAAAATCAGCCAAAATAATTAAATCAATTGATCAGTCAATCATATCCTTTGTAGAAAAAAATCCACTTCTTTCAATTTAATTTTTTAAACAAATTTAGCTGCAATATGATTACAGCTATCTGTCTTTAAATTGAATTAGCTTAAGGAAACTCGCCACCATTGTTGAATCATCATAGCTTAGGTATTTAACCAAATGCTAGGGAAATACTTTTGCAAATTAAAAATAGATTTGAGTTACTGAAGAATTGTAAGTTTGTTTTATTTGATCACGAATTATATATTCAGAATATATCTCAGCACATGGAGAACAATGATAAAAAAATAGATCTTCCTATAATGAGCTACAAGGAAAGTTAGCTTTTCACACAGCTACAATTTAAATAAACATTTATGTATATGTTAAAATCACGTCTGATTAAAAAGTGAAGTAAAAGAAGGAAGTGAAAGACTAAGGAATACAAGAGTAAAAACAAATCGATAATTCTAACATATAGAATTCAGTCATTGAAGTTCATTAAAATACACTTCTTACTTTTGTGTGTATTTCAAAATCCCATAAGAATTTTTAAAAATTACTGAAGAACTCAAGTAAGATGGGAATTATAATTGAAAAAGCTTTTTAATGTAAAGGAATTTACAATTACATTATCATACACTATACTGTACTGTATAAAATATTGCAATTTTTTTCCTTAATACACTATAATGTCTTTGCCTCTCATACTGTAGGTGACTATTATGGTCTAATTAAATATTTTCTGGTTTAAGGTGTATGCTTTCACATTATGCTTCTAAAGAATAAACAAAAAGCCCTTAATTCTTGACAGACTATACGGGAAACATGAAGGCATTGTCACCCTTTTCTTTATTGTCAAATTACACTTTCTAAATTGTCCTATGAACTTTGGCAAGTTCATTTCCAACACTGAATGATTTGATTTGCTAGACAACATTAAACTGCATTTAAATCCACTTTGACTCAGTCTCACTCGTACCATATTTTCACAAAAAGAAAACTTAAAAATTAATTTTTTGTTCTAAAAATGAATTATGTCATTACTCTACTAATGGGTGATAGTTTTGTCCTACCCAGGTTAGGACAATATGAACTATTAGATTCACTCACCAGAAAAAAAAAAAAAAAAAAAGATGGTAATGAGAAAAAAATGTGTCAGAAGATAGATGGGAAAGAGAAAGAAACAGAGAGAGAGAGAGAGAGAGAGAGGGAAATGGATACCTGTATACATTCATACATAAATGAATATTATCAAAAATCACTTCAGCTAATTTGACAATATCCTTGGGCATTACTAAATTTTGACTGATATGACTGCTATAAGAATTTAAATGATGTATTTTTATATCCCAAGTCCAAATTTGCTGTTTGAGTCTTTGTTATCTCCAGAATATTAGATTATGGTCTAAAAAGCCCATAAAATATCTGTAAGTTACTATGGCATATTTTGAAAAAAGAAAAAATGAAGATTTGAGATAGCTATAAATATTTATTTTGAATACTTAATTTCAAAATGTGATGAAGGATGCTTGTAGATTAGTTACGCATGGCAGCAAGTGCTTAAATTATTTGTCAAAATAAAAAAAAAGGAAAGGTCTAGTAATCAAGCTATAGATGAGAAAAACAATAGTCTCTTTGTCAAAATCCTAAGAGAGAACATTTTTACATTTTATTAATAGCTATGTCTTTTTTAAATGTAAAATAAATGACACATTATACTGAAATCATGTAAAAAATAGCCAAATTTGATTTTTTTGGAAAGATTTATTTATTTGAGAGAGTTAGTGAGAAAGAGCCTGAGGTGGGGAAGGGACAGAGGGAGAGACAGACGCAGAGCTGAGCATGAAGCCTGATGCAGGGCTTAATCTGAGAACCCAGAGATCATGACCTGAGCCGAAACCAAGAGTTGGGCCCTTCACCAACTGAGCTAAACAGGTGCCTTGTCATATTTGATTTTTGAAGATTTAATGATTTTTATAATCTAAAAGCATAGATATTGATCTTCTTTCCTCTTCAGGAGAGAGGGGAAAAAAGGGTATTACTTTCTGTTGTAAAAATTGAACTGGCCAAATAATTTCTTTTTAAGTATCAATCTCTCCTATTACTCAATTATAGGACATCACTGTTAACTTCTTTAAAGGAATCATTGTTATTTTTGAAACTATCAATAAATTAAATTTACTTTATTAATTTCTATTAATATCAAAAACTATATAAAGAATTTATAATATGTTTTCAAAACTTTCCAAATGTTAAATCTAGATTTTGCTGATGCTTAAAATAAAAACTTGACACAAACAAACAAAAAGAATAACATGCTACAGGTATTTTTTTTTAAATTAAAAAATAAATGTTGCTGATGCAAACTAAATTGTCACTGGAAAAGAAAAGACAACAATAACATATTTCTAGAGATACGTGAATGTGGAGCAGAAGCAAATGAGAGAATTTAGGTACAGCTTGTTGATCTTTCTACCTCAATAAAAATAATCTGAAAATTGCAAATTGCAGCACCTTTAAAAAACATGGAAAAATGAACATAGGAGATACTAACATGATACCAACAGTGTTGGAAAACTTGAACTGTGCATATTAAATTGTCATTTTTCAAGAAAGTGATAGAGTATAAATAGTATTCTTAGTAAATAAATATATCTGTATTCTGTATATTGGGAATTATAATTGAAAAATCTTTTTAATGTAAAGGAATTTATAATTACATTATCATACACTATACTGTACTGTATATCTGGCTTATCCTTACCAATAAACATTTCCTGTGGAATCCATGTATGTCAAACAACCCTTTATTTTATTTCCCTAGTACATTAATTCAAAAAAGGAGGGGCTTGGGCAGTATAAATAAGCATTTTAGTCTTAACAATAGGCACGTTTTCTATTAGATATCTGACATACTATCCTACTTTGGTTAATAGCTGTCAACAGAGAAACAGATAAATTTTAACCAGTACTAATGGTGGCCAGTTTCGTCTGAAATGTCCAGGTAAAAAAATTAATAGCCATTTCCACTTCATTAGTTACAAGATTCCTGAGAAACTCTGAATCTGACCAGGAAACTAGACTAAATTACATGACTAGACAGTATTGAGGCAAAGCCACATATAATTCTTAGATTGACACAGATAATAAATATAGTAGATGTTCAAATGAAAAATATCTGGAGTAGAGAGTTGAAGGCGAAAGAAAAAAAATAAACTAGAGAAGCCTGTAAAATTATAGCCATTTATCTAACATTTTTGGAATCTGGTAAGTATGATGTCTAAGTAAAAGGAATACCATTGTTCTTTGTGTATTGTCACACCAGGTCTAAGTGTATTTGTGTATTTTGTCAACTCACTATGATATGGAAAGTTCTCTTTTTTAGGATAGTAAATAATTATATATTCAAACTGTAACATATTATATTATACATTTATATATTCTTTGTAAATAATGATTTATGGTGACTCCAGACCTTTCCTTTCATTTGATTAATATAGAGCAATATTGATAAGGTCAAGGTGAAAATCAGGATGGATATGTCAGAGTGTATACTATCATTCTAATTTTATCTGAAAACCAAATAAAACATGCTTAGAATGATCAGGCTTGTATTATGTGTACTATTTGTTCCCTCCATTGAAATATAACTGAGAGTTAGTATAAGTTATTACAAGATAGAAGCATGTCTTCATTTTTCATTGTCTATTTTTTTCTCTCTATGCCATATTCTTTTCCAGAAATCTATCAACCCTCTATTAGGAGCCCTTCAACCAAACTAAATTGAATAAATCATCTATAAAATTTGATGGAAAATGTCATACAACTGCCTTTTTGCTCTAATGTTGAAAAAAAAATCACGGTTTTCAGCAGCAAGTTTTACTAGAAATGGCACCAATATGAAAGTTTTCTAATATATTTGTGAATCTGCAATGGTTCATAAACAAATCCTGTATCCTTAATGCTGCGTTGGAATGTACATATGATTCAAGTTAAACATGTCTTATCAATTTTCATAAAAAGCAATCTCTGTCAGTCACTTTCAGATTCAGATATAGCACTATGTGTCACATATCCCTATCTCAGTCTTCTATTTTAATATTCTAATAGCAGTATTGTAATCTAAATTATCTGGTGTAAATTTTAGTAAATTGTTTAAATGTGTGAATGGAAAACTCTATGAAAGTTTGAGTCACTGCAGTAAAATAATAATTCTAGATGACAGGAAATAAATCTTAACCACTGTCTAAAAATCTCAAATGTACTATGTAAAAAGAGAAAAACCTTATCAGTTTTGTGTTCTAGAAAACATATTGGCTTTGCTACCACACATTTTAGGAAATGAAATAAATCAAACATTAAGAGACTATTCAGTAAGTATTTTTGCATGGAGTTAGATTTACAATTTTCAATGGAAAAATCAAGAGAAATGGTGCTTGATAAATGTGTGACAATATATTTCTAGGTTTTAGGAAATTAGTCTGGTGAAACTTTGTATTGGATGTAACAATCAATTCTCCATTTGTACCTCCTGTTACCCATGATTGAAACTGCTAATTGATTATAACTTCTTTCCCAAAGAGTATATATTTGACCTTAGAATCCTTTTCAATGTAGCACTTTAGGCAATTATTGTGAAACAATGAGAAATGGCATTCAATAGGAAAACCATCTGCCATGTTCAGCCTGTTGCCAAAGAAGTGCAAATGGTCAAGTGAAAATTCAGTATTCAAGTGAAGGACCAGAGGTCTTATGAAGCCTAATTTTGCAATGATACAACTTCCAGGATAGCTTTCTCACTGTATGCCCTAAGGATATTTGGCAATGAGCTTGTCACTAGTGAGCAGAAACATTCCTCTGATGGAGATTATTCATGGCCTTATTTGGGCAAAACACACTTGCTGCCTTTCCACTGAGAACAGGTGTAACATTTGCACTATATTTAGCAATACACACACAGGCACACACATGCATGCATACAACTCTGCTTTACTGTATCTATACCTGCAGATGGCCTAAGCTTTGAATATATTTCCCTTCTGTAATATTATATCTAGAACAAAGTCTCATCTAATTAGCCAGAAAAAATAGTGGATACTATTGATAATATGAATTCTTAGGCTAAGCTAGTTTTATGGGTTTGCAGGCTGCTGACATTCTAGTTATTGAGTCTTCTTTTTCTTTATCCTTTTCTATTCTTTCTTTCTTTTATTTCTTTTTTCTTTTTTTCTTTCTTTCTTTCTTTTTTTTTTTTTTTTTTTTTTTTGATAAAAAGGGGGGGGGGAATCCTAGGAAAATAGCCTATCTAAAGCAGATGCCATGTAGCTTTTAGATTGCCTGTTGGTTACTTATTTAAAGACAGCAAAACTTCACCTCAACCCCACTTAAGAAAAGTGCTTAAATAAAAACTGTAAAGGGCCAAGTATAGAACTCTAAGAAGAAGAAAAAGAGAAAAGCATGTCAAAGGTATAGAAGGAAAAACTGTAGAGTAAAACATGTAATTCTAGGAGGACAGAAGTTTCAAGAAATAGATGAGAGTGGATCAAGGTAATAATTGAGGTTACACACATTTTTTCCTCTTGAAGTATCAGAGCAGATTTTTAAAAAAATATATTCATAACATTACTGGGAAATTAATCTACAAATTACCTGTAGCATTAAGTAATTCCTTAAAGACTGAATATAGAATTAGATCATGGGTAGAAATCCCAATAAAATCACATTTGGACCAAGACAGCTGCAAAATGTAAGTTCCAAAGGTACTGCATACTTAAGACAACAAATATAGAGAATAAATTGGGGGGGGGTAGTGTGAGATATATAAAAGCAGCTATTACATCTGTGATGGTTGATTTTGCATGTCAACTTGGAGGATGATTTGGATGAGATCAACATTTAAATCAGTAAACTTTGAGTAATTGGATTTCTTGCAATAAGCTGGGCCTCATCCACTTAGTTGAAGGCTTGACTGAATTAAGGAAATTCTTCATTAGAGAGCATTTGGACTAGAACTGCAATATTGGCTTTCCTTGTTTCCTACATAGTCACCTTCAGACTTCAACTGTCCCATCGAATCTCCTGATTCTCCAGCCTGGTCACCAACCACACTGTTAATTTTGCACTCACCAGCTTTCATAACCATGTGAACCAATTCCTTAAAATTAATATCTCTCTCCATATATATAAGTGGTATTGTTTCTCTGGAGGATCTTGAATAACACGGATTTTGGTACCAAGAGTGGTTTTACAGGCATAAAATCTTATTGATGAATCTTCTGAATTGGTTCTAGTGTTCCTGAAATTGGCTCTCTGTTCTCATTAGATTTAAAGACACTAATGACTCTATTTCCAGTAAAGACACTGATAGTCCATGACATGATCTGGCAATAGAGATATGCAGGATACTGCCATTGGATACTACTAATCAAACACTTACAAGAAGTAGGGATCTGGGTGACCATGAACATAATACTTTCAACTATTTTTGTCAAAACAAAGAATGTAACAATATTGTCTGGTTGCTCCTATTGTCACAGGACAAATGGGAGGAAAAAAAAAAGGATGAGCTCAGAGATTCCAATTCCCAGATTAAGCACATCATAAAGGACATGAACTCTTCTGTGTCTATTCTGAAAGAGCCCTTTATCTCCTTTAGCCACAGAGCTAATATCTGATTAAAACCAAATCCAGGGGCACCTGGGTGGCTCAGTTGGTTGGGCGACTGCCTTTGGCTCAGGTTGTGGTCCTGGAGTCCCAGGATTGAGTCCCGCATCAGGCTCCCAGCTCCATGGGGAGTCTGCTTCTCCCTCTGACCTTCTCCCCTCTCATGCTCTCTCTCTCTCAAATAAATAAATAAAATCTTAAAAAAAAAAAAACCCAAATCTAGAGTCTTACCTAGTCAGTGGCAGAATTATAATGCAAATTGAATTCATAGCTTAAAAAGGTGTCTACTCTTAAAGTGAGAGCAATGATTAGTAAAGAACAGGATTCTAAAAGTTGGAATGCAGACATGTGAGAAGATGCTGATAAAATGGGACAATGAGACCCTAAATTTTGATGATTCTTTGCCAGCTGAAACAGCCTCTCTACCCCTTGTAAAATCAACCTCTCCATCCCTAGTTGAAGCAGCTCTGTTCCATCTGAGAAGACTAACCCTGCATTGTCTAAAGAAACTATAATAACTTCCCAAGAAGTTTGCCTCACAAGTTAATGCTGCTTCTCAGGGACCCACCCCTACCACCTCTCTTTGCTTCTCAACTTAAAACTAGACTCAAATCATAGCACATTCATTAAGATGAGAAACAAAGTGTGATCCATGATGGAGAATGTTTTATCTCCAATGAGCTACTTGAATTTTCAAATTTATACAGACAAAAATCCACAGAATATGTTGAAAATAGATATTAAGTGTGTGGGATGGCAGGGGAAGAAACAGAGATAGATGGGGCTGAATTTATTGATATGGGCTAATTAAACAGAGATTCTGTATTAAATGTTGTAACTCAGGGAGTTAAGAGTCTAATAGTTTGGTTGGTTGGCTGAAACATGGGTTGCCCACTATGAGTGAAATGGAAATGTCCAATTTCCCTTTGTTTAATATAGGGAAAGGGACTTTGATGGTCTTTCCTTTCCATAAGATATCACATTGGTCCATTACACTGATAATATAAGTTTGGAGACCTTGATAATTCCTTACAGATAAATCACAATGCAGATCCTAAGGGTTTCAGAGCAAAGTCCTACTCTCCTCTGAAGAAACATACTATCCTCTTGAGAACCAGTTTTTGTTTTCCTACTGGGCCTTAGTGGGGCCTAAATCCTTAACCACAGGCCACCAAATTACTATGTGACTTGAGTAGTGATCATAAACTGGTTGTTATCTGAACCACCAAGCCATAATGTTGTGTGTGCACAATAGTACTACATCATAAAATGAAAGTAGAATATATATATATATATATATATATATATATATATGTATACATATAGCCTGTGTGTGTGTGTGTGTGTATATATATATATATATATATATATATATATATATATATACACGCTTAAGCATGCCCTGAAGGGATAAGTAAGTCAGTTGAAGGAGTGGTCTAAGGGTACATAGTCCCCACTTCTGCCAAGCTACCTTCTCTATGCCTGCAACTATAGCCTCATGGGGAGTTACCTACTAACAGTTGGCAGAGGAAGAGAAAACTTGTACCTGGCTTACAAATGGTCTCATACAATGTGCAGGCACCATCTGCAAGTGTACTGCTACAGCACAAGTGTACTGTCATTCAGCATCCCTGAATGACAGGGATGAAAGGCAATCTTCCTGATGGAAAGAACTTGAGTAATGAACCTGGATATTCTTTTCTTACCTTTTTGTTTTTTCTTTTCTTTTGAAGTAAAATTGGTTAGATGTGCACTTATATACTGATTCTTGGGCTGTGGCCAATGATGGTTTGGTGGAATAATCGGAAACTTAGAAAGAATATGATCAGAAAATTGGAGACAAGAAAGTCTAGGGAAAAGGTATATGGATAGAACCCTCTGAATGGGTGAAAACATAAAGATATTTGTGTCTCATTTTAATGAACACCAAAAAGTCACCTCAGCAGATGAAGATTTTAATAACCAAATGGATAAGATGACCTGTTCTGTGAATACTAATCAGCCTCTTTTCCCTCCCCCCATATCAATAACAAATATGGTAGATACCAATCTGACTATATCAATAATAATTTTGAATGCCAATGGTCTAAATGAACCAAATAAAGACAGAGATTGTCAAAGTGGATCAAAAAACACACTCAACTATATGTTATCTACAATAAACCCACTTTAAAATAGATGACACACATAGACTAAAAGTGAATAAATGGAAGAAAATCTACCATGCATACACTAATGAAAAGAAAACAGGAGTAGCTATATTAATTCAGACACAGTAGACTGCAAAACAAGAAAAGTTATCAAGGAAAAAGAAGTGATAAAGAGGTTAATTCTCCAAAAAGATATAACAATCCCTGATATGCATATGCTTAACAACAGAGAGTCAAACTATGTGACGCAAAAACTAATAAAATTGCATAAAGAAATAGGTGAATCTATAATCATATAGAATTCAATACCCCTCTGTCATATGTCCAGCAGGAAGAAAATCAGTAAGAACACATCACCACCATCAATCAACTAGATATGATTGACATCTATAGACTACTTTGTCTAACTACATTAAAAGACACATTCTCAAGTTCTCATTTGACGCTCATTAAGTTAGACCACAATTCTGGAACATAAAACCACCTAAACATATTTAGAAAAACTGAAATCAAACAATGCCTGCTTTCAGACCATAATGGAATTAAATTAGAAATCAATGACAAAAAGACAATTGTAAAATCCCAAAATACACGGAGATTAAACAACTCACTTTCAAATAACACATGGGTCAAAGAAGAAATCTCAAGAGAATTTTTAAAATATTTTTAACTAAATGAAATGAGAAAACAAATTAAAATTTGTGGGATGCAGAGAAAGCAGTGCTTAGAGCATTTTAGCACTGAATTCATATGCTAGAAAATAAGAAAATTGTAAAGTTTCTATCCTAGGAAACATAAAAACAAACAAAAAAAGGAGGAGGAGGAGGGCAAGTTCACAGCAAAGCAAGCAGAAGAAAATAATTATTACAGGAGATCACAGAAATTTGAAATAGGAAATCCATGGAGAAAATCAATGAAACTAAATGCTGGTTCTTTGAAAAGATCAGTAAAATCAATAAGCCTCTGGCCAGTAAGCCACGATTCCCTGCATTCCCCTGTCTCTCCTATTTTGGGGGCAGCTATTTGTCCTATGTCCTCCTTTCTTTTATGGATCCAAGAAGAGTTGTTGATTTTTCAGCTTTTCATTTGTTGTTCAGCTTTGTACCAGTTGCTAAGCCCAGGTGCTGACTTCTAACCTTCTTACATGTGAAAGCCGAAAACTTGCTCTTCTTTTTCCAATTATTTTTGGTTTTAGGTGTTTTATATTTTTACATAAAGTGTAAGGATCTGCTTGCCAATTATTTGAAAAATCTTTCTGGGATTTTGATAGAGATTTTTTTTAATCTATAGACTAATTTGAAGAGAATTACCAACATTAGTATATTGAAATTTCCAAACCATAAACATGAAATGTCTGTCCATTTATTTAGATCTTCTTTAATTTTCCTCATCAAAATTTTATGACTTTTTTTCACTTTTTTGGTAAAGTTTTCCAAGTATTATACTCTTTTTTAGTATATATTCTTTTTGATGCAATTGCAAATGGAATTGTATTCTTAATTTCACTTTTATATTGTTTACTGCTTATAGGTGGAAGTACAATTGCTTTTATATATTGATCTTATATTCCACAACCTTTCTTTATATATCCTATGAATGTGCTGTACTTAAAAATCCTTTTAATAAAATCTTTTTTTTTTAATCAGCCAGGATCACCTTTTTTGCTGACTCTGAGAATATTTTTATGCAATTCCCTACATGTGCTAAAAAATAGAGAAAATTAAGCACCATTTCTTCATAAGAATAGCAAAGAATAGGAGGTTCTGCTTTAACTGTTTAAGTACCATCCACAAGAAATTCAGAGCTCACTATCTCTTATTATATAGCCTTGTACTATAGCCATTTTCAATGCAACAGACAACAAATTAAATATATATAGATATTAGAACTTAAAAAATTATTATTTATAAATAATAAATCTTCCACTTAGGGATGCCCGAGTGGCTTAGTAGGCTAAGTGGCTGCCTTTGGCTCAGGTCATGATCCCAGGGTCCTGGAATTGAGTCCCACACTGGGCTCCTCACTCAGCGGGAAGTCTACTTCTCCTTCTGCCTGCTGCTCCCTCTCTTTGTGTGTGCGCGCTCTCTCTCTGACAAATAAATAAATAAAATCTAAAAAAAAAAAAGTAAGCAGATATAAGTAAAAGAGACTCTCTGATTCACCAATATACAATATATCAAAGATCAACCTTATATATCAAAAGGTTAGTTTCAAGTATGTTAAATCTGGACGGATTTGCTACCCTGAAGGGAATAAGAAAAATTACTCATTTTCAAAAAAGGAAATGAAAGCACAGAAGCTGAGGATCCAGCACAGAATGCTCCTTCTGCAAACTGTGACTATGGGGGAACTCAGAGAGACAAAGAAAGAGTAAGAACTATGGAAATCTAGCAAATTATTCCTGCAAATTTCTCCCAGGCAATCCTGGAATTTGTTGTAAATAGAAAATTGTTCTTCCAACTGAAATGGAGCTCTTACAATACTGCAATGGCATGAGCAGACAAAAATAAAAAAGGAATTCTGCTTCTCTAATTCTGAGAGGGATACGGGATGATGATGTAAACACCTGGATGTCTAAGAGGCAGGGCACATTGTCTCTAAGTATGCTGTGGGAATAAACCAGGTATGTCTGGAAAGGTAGTATTTTTAATCACATTAGAAAGTCAATTTACAAGACCGAGGATCACAAACTTTGGCTTTGCTCCCGAGGTTCAGGGCCAGTACTCCTCTGGTTATGAAAGCTGAAATAAAGGGGAAACTCAAGAGGGCAGCAAAGAAAATGGCTTGGCACTTCTGCAAGTCTGTTCCAAAGGGAAAATCGAGGTGCCTGGGAGGCTCAGTTGGTTAACCATCCAACTCCTGATTTCTGCTCACATCATGATCTCAGGGTCATGAGATTGAGCCCTGCCTTGGCTTCTTGCTGAGCATGGAACCTGCTTAAGATTCTCTTTCTCTCCCTCTTCCTCTGCCCCTATTCCCTCCACTTGCACTTACGTTCTTGTGCTCTCTCTTTCTATAAATAAATAATAAGTAAGTAAGTTAGTAAGTCAGGTTTGGCCAGCACACCCCAAGATGGCTAATGAAAGGATTACTCTGACTCCTTAGTAGGAGAAAGGAGATGCCTGGGGACCAGATGCTCTAGTGGTGTAAGGCCTTGAGCTAACCTCTGTCTCCGCTTTTATTGTGAGTTTAATTAACTCACCATGTGCAAGGCAAGGAGTTCATGAAGTACGTGACCACTACAGGTGACTGCATCTAAGCTTTTACTCCTTGGATGAGACCCTTGAGATTCCAGCCGCATTCGGTCAAGAAATACCAGAGGAGGTCCAGCAATCCTGGGACTCCTCCTTTGCTTTTCCATTAGTCTCATCCAAGGAGGCATATGCAAGTCAGTTTTTATCTATCCAGATACTGTGAAGCCCCACATAAATAAAACAAAGAGAAAGTGGAAGAAATCTCTATGAGATCTCTGAACTTTTAACAGGATAGAGACTTTACAACAAAGAGATTTTGGTTGAGAATAAAAGTTTTAGAAGTATGTGTTAGGTAGTGGGGTGGTAGTATAATTTAGAGAACTGCATTAACAAATCATATTAGTGGAGAAATTTAAAAGAGGTAGGTTTACATAAAAAAAAACTTTGAAAGTTATATTACAATATTGATTGTTCTGGTTATAAGTCAGTTTGTGTTTAACTATTAGTAACTATTTTGAAGTTTATGTGTTGAATGTACTTGCTGGCAAGAAAACTTGGCTTTGGGACGCTGGGATTTCTGCAAATGTGTAGGGAGATAATTGAATTAATTATTAGTATTCAGAAGAAACATCATTCTAAATTCTAGCCAGGGGAAATATTTGAGCTCCAAGTATAAGTAGATAAAATACACCTTTTTTTTATGTGCAGGATAAAATGTATTTCTCAAGTACAGTGATTACTATCATCTCATAATAATTAAATCACAGTGTTATTATAAATTGGGTACTTTTATTTTATCTTATTTTAATTTTTTTAAATATTTTATTTATTTATTTGACAGAGAGAGAGAGATCACAAGTAGGCATAGAGAAAGGCAGAGAGAGAGGGGAAGCAGGCTCACTGCTGAGTAGAGAGCCCAATGCGGGACTCGATCCCAGAACCCTGAGATCATGACCTGAGCCGAAGGCAGAGGCTTAACCCACTGAGCCACCCAGGTGCCCTAAATTGGGTACTTTTAAGTTACAATTTTATTTTGTTTTCTGGTTCAATCTTATTTTGAGAAAGACTGGATGGAATCTTGCTTGCTGAGATCAAATGAAGGAGAGTACATGATGTGAAATCTAGCCAAATAAATAAATAAATAAATAGTTATGAAAAAGATATTCTCTAAGGTTTAATATTGGATTTTTTAAACAAAGGGCATTTTTGTTTTGTTTTGTTTTATTTATTTTTGCATGGCATCATGGTGTCATTTTAGAATTTTGGATTGGATTAATCCTATAACTTGGGAGCTGAAAAAATGGACCAGGTAGCTCACAAACTGTGTAATGAAAAGTGATTTTCTTGCATATAATAAAACTTTCAAATGAAAATTTTTAGTCGTGGAGTGTTTAGTAATCAAATTTGTAATTCTAACCCCAAATTTAAAAGGTGGTAGATATGAACATATAACAAAATAAGTTGCTTGATAAAATATATATGTATATTTGTAATTGGCAAACTCCTTGATCTAAAAGAAATCAAAACTCCTGTAAGAACATCTGATTCCTTGTCTTAAGTTGGAAAACCCATTAAATACTAAGCTCTAATGGAATTGTCAGAGATCAAAGATAATTATACAAATATAGTAAAAAAGAAAAAAAAAGCACACTGTGCAGACTGTACATATTTGGCCCTCAAAAATGACAATAATAGTGATAGTCAATTAGAATGAATTGAGGATATAGAAACAGCTATCAATCAATATCGATGATACAAAGGAAAAAGTAACATCTATTTTGCTGTAGAGTATTTCAACACAGAAATTAGTTCCTAGTTGTCAATAATACATGCTATTTATTGATGAACAACATTATATTATTTTATATTTCTAATTAACATATATATTTAAAATATTGCAGAGAATTATATGATAATACATCAAATTTAAATATATGCATATACACGTGTAATATGAGTTTTCTAAATTTATCTCGAGGGACAATGTGTGGTATAGATTAGGCATAAAGAATAGGAAGAATAGAAAGCTAGAATTTTCCCAAAAAGGAAAATGAGACATTTAGAGAGGTTTATAAAAGTAGGAGAAATACTGGGTTTTACTGTTCAGATTATCAGAGAAAAAAAAATGGTTTTGATTTATACTAATGGAAATAGAAATTCTTAAGTCAGTGAATTCAGGAGATTATGTCCCCAAAGTTCCCACAATATTGCAGAAAGCAACTATCAGAACAAAAGGAAGACTTCAGAGTAAAATTTTATAAATATTAAAAGGGGATGACTAGAACAAAAAGTCAACATGTACAATGATCTACTTTTAGAGGTGTTTGGGTACATAGTCATTTGGGTGCCCACTCTTGGTTTTGGCTCAGGTGGTGATCTCAGAGCCCTGGGGTTAGCCCCCACTCAGGTTTCATGTTAAGTGTGGAGTCTGCTTGAGACTTTCTCCCCCTCTCCCTCTGCCTCCCTCCCAACTCTCTAAATAAATAAATAAATTTAAAATTCTGAAGCTCTGCATTACGATAATGTGTTTAACAAGAACTGTGTATAACAACTAGTAGCATATGTTTGCTCTGTAAAACTAAAAACTAAAAAGTAGTTGATTAACAAAGTAGAAATATATTTTTCTTTCATCCAGAAGTCCAGAGATAGGACAATGGAGGTTAGTATGATGGCTACACAGTCACTTTGTAGGCAGTACAGAGTTTATTTCCTGCTGCACTATCTTGGTGCATGGTTTCTATCCTAAAGCACAATTCATTATTAAAGATGGCTTCTCAAGCTCCAATCATCACCTCTGCATTGCAAGTAAAAGGTTAGTTATATGACACAGTTAGCTACAAGAGAGCATGCAAAGAATATATTTCTTTTAGCTCAAGTCACTTCTACTTCAAACAAAATTGTGATTATGTTACTAAGGCTAAAGGAGAAGAAAGAGCATCAAGCATTTTTTTCCAGCTCGTGTGATAGTCAAAACAGTTGATCTGAATTTCTTTCTATGTGTAAAGTATCTCAAAATTTTCAGAATTGTTTTTATGAATCAGTTTACAAATACATTTGAAGATGCTAGCATTTTATTTATGGAGAAATTCAATTAATTTAAACTCCTTCTTGTATAATAAATAAATGTTTAAAAGATGGATGATTCTATTTTTACAGAATAGTTTAAAGAGAAAAATACAAACTGTTAAAAGTAAATTAGTAAATATGTCAAGGTTAAAACAGTAATATGTTGCTTTTTATACTATGTGGGTGTTCTGGCAATCATAATTCAAATTTTTAAGAAGAAATTAAGTCCTTTTTTTTCTTATAAAATTCACACTTTAACATGTTCTTGGTTTAAATGTGTACTTTTGAAAAAAAAAAGTTTCACATGAAAATAAACATAAGTAAAGTGAAAAAAAGACAAAATAAATGAAAATATGAAGGACCCATATTTTAAGGCCTAAGAGCACAAATATGAAAAAGCTTTCAAAACATATGAAAATTTCCTTTTTTTTTTTTTAAAGATTATATTTATTTAATCTTGGGATTAACCCTGGGATCATGACCTGAGCTGAAGGCAGAGACTTTAACCCACTGAGCCACCCAGGGACCCCTTATATGAAAATTTCTAAAAAATAGGTAAAAATAATTAAGATAGATTTTATTAAAAAGGAAAAAATTAACTGGTACATATGAAAATTGCTTGAACACAAATATAACAAAACCAATTCACATTAAGTTACATCAAAAAACAATTTCTCACCTGTCAAACTGGCAGAAATTTAATTTGACAATAAAATCTGTTTGAGGAACTGTGGAGAAATAAGCCCTATCTTGTACAGCTGATGGGATTTCCAAAACCCACATGGAAAGAGGATCAGTGGTATTTAACAACAATACAAATGCATTTACTCCATAACCTAGTAATCTCATATATATAATATCCTCTGGAAATTCACCTCCACAAATGTGATTAAACAAACAAATAAGGTTGGTTATTTGGATTAGTAAAAGATTAAAGACAGTCAAAATATACCTAGGAACACTGGTTGAGTAAATCAAAGCATAGCCTCACAATAACCTACTATCCATTAAAAATATAATAAAGACCCCATGTAATAAATAAATTAACTTCCCATGTATATTATTAAATTTATGTTTAAAAAGCAGTGACCACTCAGTGGAGAGATTAGAAATGGAGGTCTTCTCTGACTTTTATTATCTTTGTTAATCTTCAAAGACATAAATGTGTTAATTATTTAAAAATTAAATCCAGTGGAAAAAGAATTAAGAAATTAAAACACGAAGGAAACAGTGAAGCTAAATATATATAAAATTAATATTACACCCATAGAGACAAAAAAGTTATTTAAAGTAACTTTGAAACATGGTATTCTGGACACACATGGTGTTTGTTTGCTTTGTTTTGTTTTATTTTTAATAAGGTCAAAAGCATCTTAAATTTCACTCAGAGGATTTATAAGTAGTAGCCATATTGGTTTTACAATTTTGAGTTCTCGCTTCGGCAGCACATATACAATTTTGAAAATATATATTGAAGGATAAAAATATATATTGAAGGATAAAAGAAATACATAGTAAGTATATTAAGCTTGTTAGGGAAAAAATTCAATTTAAGAGCAAAGAGATCTATTTTAAACTTGAGACTAATAAGAAATAATAAAAAAGAAAACTATAATATTAGATTTGAATTTAAAATATCAATACAAATTTGCATTTTTACAAACATGCCAAGAACCTAGAAGCAGTGACATTCGGTAACAGGCAGATCTTGATCTCTGAATATCATCATTCCTAAAAACAACTAGGTATCCTTAAAAACATGTCTGTCTAGGTCTGGGACAGTGAGTACAAAAATTGAACATAGGCCACTGTCCTGTGTAAGGCAGTGAGAAAATCCTCAGTAACTAATGAGCTTGTCCATATGGTCTTCTCTTTCAAAAGTTAAGTCAAGCTTGGTGGTATCAATTTGAAGAAGTCCACATTGGTTAAATTTGGGATGATTTGATTATAAAAATAATGATCATAATTAAATATAATATTAAATAAATTAAAAGCAATGGTTTCATAGGATATACTCATGAAAGAAAGTTCTGCCTCTGCCATTGTCAGGTGAATTCATGATAGATTGATCTTCCCTTTTTTTTTTTTTTTTTAAAGATTTTATTTATTTATTTGACAGAGAGAGAGAGATCACAAGCAGGCAGAAGGGCAGGCAGAGAGAGAGGAGGAAGCAGCCTCCCTGCTGAGCAGAGAGCCCGATGTGGGGCTGGATCCCAGGACCCTGAGATCATGACCTGAGCCGAAGGCAGAGACTTAACCCACTGAGCCACCCAAGTGCCCCTAGATTGATCTTCCTTACAGAATAAAATAGTATTAATTCTGGACAGATACAAACAAAACAAAACAGAAAAAAAGCAAAAACAAAAAACAAAACAACTACCTAAAATCTCTGAAATCAAACAAAGATGGGCACACATTGAAAGAGAATGGACACATGTTAGGTACAATCCCTAGATTCTCTCTCTTGGTTTACATGCTCTGTATATTCATCTTTCCTTGAGTGAGGTGCTATCTGTGAAGATGATGGGGTGCCTTTTCAATGATAAGATCATGTTCTGTGGCAAAGGGGAAGAGACTTCACAGCTGTTATCAAAGTCCTAAATATGTTGATTTTGAGATAATCAATAGAGTTTGTCTGGGTGGGCCTGGCTTAATTAGATAAAATTCCTTAAAAAAGGACAGGATCCTTCCTAGAAAAGGAGAGAGATACTCTTCTGATGGCACTGAAGAAGGAAATAGTTGTGTTATTAACTGATTATTGAGAGTAGTGGCCTCTAAGAATGGAGTCCCTCACTCTCATAATTGCTAGAAACCAAATTTGACCAATAACTCAAATGAGCTTAGAAAAGATCCCACACTCTAGAAGATAATTCTTAACTGGCACTTTGAAGGTTTGTGAGACCCTGAGTGAAAGATTTAAAGCCATAACCAGACTAACAACCTATCTGTGATATAATAAATGTCTCTTACCTTAGTTACTAAACTTTTTTTTTTTAATTTTATTTATTTGACACAGAGAGATCACAAGTAGGCAGAGAGGCAGGCAGAGAGAGAGGGGGAAGCAGGCTCCTTGCTGAGCAGAGAGCCCGATGTGCGACTCGATCCTAGGACCCTGAGATCATGACCTGAGCTGAAGACAGAGGCTTAACCAACTGAGCCACCCAGGTGCCCCCTAAGTTACTAAACTTATAGTGATATGGTAGGCAGTGACAGAACCTGATACAAAGGAATGGACATGAGGTAACTTTCCCATTTTTATGACTTTTGGTCTGAGGGTAAATTTGCAGTTGCTACTATGTGGTGGAGCCAAAACTGATGAAAGAAAGAAAGAGAGAGAAAGAGAGAAAGAGAGAAAACAATAACAAACATTAGTCTTTCTGTCCTGAAGAGCCAGACAGTAATGTTTTGAAGGGACAACAGGGGAGCTAAGATATCTAGCCAGCAAAGAATGGAATCCCACGTTGTTGGAAAGCTGGACTGACAATTGAAAATAGTACTGTTGGAGTACAAAAGGTCCCAATAAATATCTTATATCTTATATTAATACCTTATATATCTTCTATTAATATGCAATAAATATTTATTCCATTTAGGATTAATTGGACATAGACACAGACAGATTAAAAATCATTGCTTTCCCTAGAATGGAGACCATGGTCTGCGAGAATGGGCTTGCTAATATTTACCCTCTGAAATAATACAGATCTACCGATGCACATGGACAACTGCAGGCCTTTCTTATAAGGGCAGGTATACTATTTAGCTCTGAAAAACAGTTAGGAAAGGGCTAAACTGAGCATGTTCAGTTTCTTATCTCCAAATCAAAATCAAGTAAACCATTTCTCCTTTCACTGGAGAAAAATTAATGACAATTGGAAAAGAAGGCCAGGAGTGTTATTAGGTAGATTTCCCTGATGTGAAGATCAGGGGAAAGCCAGAACCCAACTAAGTCAGATTATGGTTCAAAAGTTATATGGGTTGAGGCTCTCCATCTGAACCTTCAAGACCTAACACAGATCTTATATTTTTGACAACTATGTCCTTTTTGAAACTCTCTTTCTCTGTACTCCCTGAAATCCCAATTGCATGTTTCTTAAGCTCTTTATTCATCCCGTCTTTATCTGCTTCTCTGAGTTATTTTGTACTTCTTGCACACCACATGTTTGTATTTGCCAAACTTCTAATGGTAATTGCCTTCCTTTCCTGTCCTTCCCCTTCCCCCTTCTTTCCTTTCCCTAAATCTCCCTTTCCTTCTCTACTCTGTAAGCACTCATTTGACAAACTGTATTCTTTCATTTATGGCTTTGTAGATCACCTCCATGGAGACCAATAATTACTTCACCAAATGTTCTTGATGTCATTACAATGAATAAATATGCTAAGTGCTGGGGACATAAAGATGCATTTAGGTAAAACATGTTGCTTTATGAAGGTGTTTTTTAATTTAACAGTTGATAACTTGAAAGTAAATATAGTAGTAATTTAGTGCATACCTTCTAGGGCCTGGCCTATCAACCCCAGCTCTACCACTTCTAAACTACAGAAGACCTTTACTTCTCTCTGTGTGTATGATCATTCTAAGACTTCAGTAGTTATTTAAGGTTTATATTTGCATATGCATTGTAGATTATAAAGCATTCAGTTCATCATGTTTCATTTATTTTAACAATAATAAACTGAAAGAAATTATTATGTCTTTTTTTAGGAATAAAATCGAGGATTGTGAGACTTTTAAAAGGTTAAGAAAATTAAAAACAGTGTTTTAATTTTAACCTCTAACTTCTAACTCCTCTTTTTTTTTTCTCTCACAGTTGCTGCCCTAAATTTACCTTGAGCTTTGCTGTCTCTCCGAAGATCTAATTCCACAAGCGTTACCTGATCTCGTGAACACCACAAAATCAACCTCAAAATAAACATGCACTAAAGTAAATCATCTATGCCCCAAATCTGTTTCTCTTCTTGAATTCCTTAGCTTTGAATGACAGGAACTTCCCAAGCAAAAAATTTCAAAATATTGGAACATCTCCCATCCCACTCTTCATTATCTCCATACACATTTCATCTCCTAGGGGCCCCTATCTACAGTCTATAGTATTCCTTCTATCGTATCCCACTTGCCAATCCCACTGGAATAATCTTAATCAAATTATTAACTCCAGCTAATATTAACTATTAATCAATTTTTCCTGGGTGAAGTCTCTGTAGAGACTAATTTGTTCTTCACAATACTTGCTGTGAGGCTAACTACTATTTATTGAAATCTAATTAACTGTCCAGCATTACATTTAGGTCCTTCACACACATTATATCATTTAATTTTCACAACAATCCCAAATATATAATTTACCAGCCAGCTTTGCAGATGAGGACATTGAGGCTAAGTGTCTTCCATTTATATAGTTGGAAATGAAACATAGACAAGCCCAGTTCCAAATTGGTGTTGTTACTTCTCTGGTTTATTTTTCTTTGATCATTTTATTTCCCTGCTCAAAATAATACATAGGCTCTCACTGCCTCACAGGTTATATCCAAAAATCATTAGCATATTATTCTAATGTTACTTGATCTGGTCTCAGTTTACAATTCTAGCCCTATTTTCTATTTCCTGTAAACACATTCTACTCATAACCAAATGTTAGTCAATCTAAATCAACACACTCCACAATGTCCGGCTTCCATCTTGGTGCACAAACTAGTTCTTCTATTTAACTTGCTTCTCTTCCTGTGTCTAGCTGTCCAGGTGACCCATCCTTTAAAGGTCTAGCTAAATGCCTCTTCCATAATCAAACACTCCTCGAGCTCTATCAACAGAATTGTTAATCTTCTGAACATTCACAACACCTGTAATTTTCTAATTTTTATTTGAAATTATTTTATTTCTGTTTATTTAAACCTTCCTGAAGTAGCATATGTCTATATTCTAACCATCTTTGTATCTTCTAGGCCTCAGGATAGTGATCAAGATAAGAGGAACTGTTACCTAGAAATTATTTTTCTTTTCACATTAAAACATAATAAGACATTATAGCCAGTGTAGGTAAAATAGGAGTAAGTATATATTACTATGCATGGACTGGCAGGCACCAAAGTTCAGCTAATAGACATAATAAATTAAGCTATGAATTTTAATTCCTCTGGCAGAAAAGTTTCTCCTAAGTATGTTAGAAAATTGAGCTAAAAATAGTCAATGAAGCTGAAATGTTTCTAACAGCTCCTAAAAATTTTGCATTTTGTTTTATTGGAAATCAGTTATGGACTTTTTTCCTTGAAAATGTGTTTTCAGAGACAATATTTTACATTGTTTATGGAGGAAAAAAATCTATAAAACAACAGTATTGAAAATTTAACCATAATTTAACATAATTTAACCATAATTGCTTAGAATGAGGCTTCTGAATGAAGAATAATAAAGGAGTTTAGATTAAGTCTCTTAAATATTGGACATAAACTTTTTACTCTTGCTGTCACTTAAGAATTTAGCAATGAGCAGAGTTTATTTGGGATGGCAAATATAATGCTTTAATTATTGAATATTCTAACTCTGCCCATTGGACCTGTAATGCATATCTAAAGTTAGAAAGAATTCCTTCCAACTGTCCAATTTTAGACAAAATAATGGATTTTTTTTTATTATTACCCCAAAGTATGAACATCTGTTTGTTTTTCTTTCAATGAATCTCTATTTTAACATATGCATTAAATATAAATGAATTGAGTATAAATGTATATAATCCTACTTATTAGGATTGTATAATATATAATATATATTTATGTATGCGTATATTTATATATGTATATAATTTTATATATAATGTAAATACTTATGTATGTATATATAATATACATATATGGAGTCAAATAACTATAAATTTAAATATATATATAAATATATATATACATAAACTCCTATATATAAATACATATTTACATACATATAATTAAATATAAATATATATAAACTCCTATATATAAATACATATTTGTATATCTATAATTATATACATATATAGATATATATAAACTCCTATATATAAAAATATAAATATACATATAGCAGTTAAATAATTAAGTAGGTGTCAAAGAGTAGAAGAGGTAAGGGAGGATTTGTCAAACGATTCTTCTGAAAATAGGGTGGCTGGGTGGCTCAGTGTGTTAAAGCCTCTGCCTTCAACTCAGGTCATGATCCCAGGATCCTGGGATCAAGCCGCACATTGGGCTCTCTGCTCAACTGGAAGCCTGCTTCTTCCTCCCTCTCTCTGCCTGCCTCTCTGCCTACTTGTGATCCCTGTCTGTCAAATAAATAAATAAATAAATCTTTAAAAAAATATTCTTCTGAAAATATTTCAATTTCTTTGAGAAGTTATTTTTTAAAATGGTTTCTTGACCAAATTTTACAAAACTAAGTTTTTAATACCTATAATTCAAGTATTTGGCTAAGTTAGTTAGTTTAGTTTGTTAATATATATATAATATATATATATTTTATATATATATAAAATAAATTATATATATATATTTATTTATCTGAGCATGGAGGCAGACGTGGGGCTTGATTCAGAACCCTAAGATCACGGGGCGCTGGGTGGCTCAGTGGGTTAAAGCCTCTGCCTTTGGCTCAGGTCATGATCCCAGGGTCCTGGGATTGAGCCCCACATCGGCTCTCTGCTCAGCAGGGAGCCTGCTTCCTCCTCTCTCTCTCTGCCTGCCTCTCTGCCTACTTGTGATATCTCTCTCTGTCAAATAAATAAATAAAATCTTTTTTAAAAAAATAAACCCTGAGATCGTAACCTGAGCTGAAATCAACAGTTGGACACTTAACTGACTGAGTCACCCAGGTGCCCATTTGCTTAAATCATGCCTCCATCAGAAAGCATGAATACCCAACTTTTGTAGCAACATGGACAGGACTAGAAGAGATTATGCTGAGTGAAGTAAGTCAAGCAGAGAGTCAATTATCATATGGTTTCACTTATTTGTGGAGCATAACAAATAACGTGGAGGATATGGGGAGATGGAGAGGAGAAGGGAGTTGAGGGAAATTGGAAGAGGAGGTGAACCATGAGGAGACTGTGGACTGTGAAAAACAACCTGAGGGTTTTGAAGGGGCTGAGGGTGGGAGGTTGGAGGAGCCAGGTCGTGGGTATTAAGGAGGGCACATATTGCATGGAGCACTGGGTGTGGTGCAAAACCGATGAATACTGTTACACTGAAAAGAATTTTTTTTTAAAAGTGTAAAAAATAAAAAAAAATAATTTTCTTTGAAAAAATTTTAGTAACAATATATAAAGTGATATAGTTTAATGTCCTTTACAGTTTGGAACATATAGAACATGCTTATTTTAAGAAGTGCTAATGCCAAAAAAAATAAATAAATAAATAAATAAATAAATAAATAAATAAAAGAAGTGCTAATGCCATAATAGAAGCATTTGAGATTTTAGGTAAGTTTTTACCATAGTATAAAATATGCAAGTTCCAAGCCAGTAAAGAATCAAGAATGTAAAATAAATTCTCTAGTACTTACCATACCGTATGGAACTTTATATTTAAAACACACACACACACACACACACACACAAAGAACAAACATATAAAAAACAAACTAACAAAACAAAAAAAGGGAAGTTGTGTTTTTGTTTTTGATTTTCCTAAGAAAGCTGTGTTTGGATAATTATTTATATGCCAGTACTCTTTGAAAGATTATAATAATTCATTTGTTCATCTCTTGAAGAAAGTATTATTATTAAATGATATACAGATGGGTCCCAAAAGGGGCTAACTAACTCAAGATTCCAGTGGGTAGTATATGAAGCCTGAACTCAGCAAAGTACTTTGACTCTAGTATCTGTACTCTCACAAAGTGTCCCATCTTATCTCTCATTCAGTGTATTAATGGAAGCTTTCTGAGCATGTAAAATGAGTTCAAATAAATTTTAATTAGGGAATTTCTTATAGAATATCTGATTTGCTAGCCTGCAATACATGTAAACAAGAGGAAAAAAGATTTTATTCAGGCGTTATGATACATAATGCCTTCCTGGATATCAGAATTTTTACAGCAACTCTAAGTTCGGATCCAAGAGATTGAGGTATATCTGTTTAATATTACCTCTGCTAATTTTATGGACTTATTTCTGTAAAAGCTCATATTTCTAGACTATAGTTTTCACCAATTGTAATTATATAGCTCTAGGCACTTTGTTTTTGTTAACTATGATGGTGATATATTCTTCAAATTTGAATAACAGGGGCACCTCAGTGATTCAGTTGGTTAAGCATCTGTCTTTGGCTCAGGTCATGATCCCAGGGTCCTGGAGTAGGTCAGGCTCCCTGCTCATCAGGGGGTGTACTTTTCCCACTCTCATTTTCCCTGCTTGTGCTTGCTTTCTCTCTCAAATAAATAAATAAAATATTTTTAAAAAATTTGAACAATAGCTGCTGACAAGTTCCTTATTTTTTTATTTTTGGTGATTCAAGTGTACAGATCTGGAGTAAGAAAGGAACTTCTAAGTTTAACAAGTTCTTGGTCAGTTCTTTTTCTTTCAACTTTTAAAAAAATTAACATATAATATGTTATTTGTTTTAGGGTTATAAGTCTGAAATTAATCAGTCTTACACAATTCACAGTGCTCAACATAGCACACACCCTCCACAATGTCTATTACCCTATCCCTATCCCTATCCCTATCCCTCCCAAACCCTCCACTCCAGAAACCCTATTTGTTTCCTGAGATTAAGTCTCTTGTGGTTTGTTTCCCCCTCTAGTTTTGTCTTGTTTCATTTTTCCTTCCCTTCCCCTATGATCCTCTGTCTTATTTCTTAAATTCCTCCTATCAGTGAGATCATCTGGTAATTGTCTTTCTCTGGTTGCTTTATTTTAGCATAAAAGCATCTAGTTCCATCCACATAATTGCAAATGGCAAGATTTCATTTTTTTGATCACCACATAATATCCCATTTTGTGTATATAGATAGATAGATAGATAGATATAGGTAGATATATCTATCTATCTGTCACTTAGATATAGATCTATCTATCTATATGCCACTTCTTTATCCATTCATCTGTTGATAGACATCTAGGCTCTTTCCATAGTTTGGCTATTGTGAATATTGCTGCTATAAACATTCAGGTGCACGTGTCCTTTCAGATCACTATATTTGTATCTTTAGGGTAAATACCCAGTAGCTCAATTGCTGAATAATAGGGTGGCTCTATTTTCAACTTTTTGAGGAACGTCCATACTGTTTTCCAGAGTGGCTGCACCACCTTGCATTCCTACCAACAGTGTAGAAGGGTTGCCTTTTCTTTGCATTCTTGCCAACATCTGTCATTTCCTGACTTGTTAATTTTAGCCATTCTGACTGGTGTGAGGTGATATCTCAGTGTGGTTTTGATTTATATTTCCCTGAGGCTGAGTGATATTGAGCACTTTTTCATGTGTCTGTTGGCCATTTGGATGTCTTTGCAGAAATGTCTGTTCATGTCTTCTGCCCATTTCTTGATTGGATTATTTGTTCTTTGGATGTTGAGTTTGATAAGTTCTTTATAGAGTTTGGATACTAGCCCTTTATCTGATATATCATTTTCAAATATCTCCTCCGATTCTGTCAGTTGTCTTTTGGTTTTGTTGACTGTTCCCTTTGCTGTGCAAAAGCTTTTGATCTTGATGAAGCCCCAATAGTTCATGTTTGTCCTTGCTTCCCTTGCCTTTGCATATGTTTCTAGGAAGAAGTTGCTGTGGCTGAGGTCGAAGGGGTTGCTGCCCATGTTCTGCTCAAGGCTTCTGTTTCACATTCAGGTCTTTCATCCATTTTGAGTCTATTTTTGTGTGGTGTAAGGAACTGGTCAAGTTTCATTCTTCTGGATGTGGCTGTCCAATTTTCCCAACACCATTTGTTGAAGAGACTGTCTTTTTTCCATCAGACATTCTTTCCTGCTTTGTTGAAGATTAACTGACCACAGAGTTGTGGGTCTATTTCTGGGCTCTCTATTCCATTTCATTGATTTATTTGTCTCTTTTTGTGCCAGTACCATACTGTCTTGATGATTACAGCTCTGTAATAGAGCTTGGAGTCCAGAAATGTGATGTCACTAGCTTCAGTTTTCTTTTTCAAGAAAAATTCTTCTGGTTATTTGGGCTCTTTTCTGGTTCCATAAAAATTTTAGGATTATTTGTTCCATTTCTTTGAAAAAACACTGATGGTATTTTGAGAGGGATTGCATTAAATGTGTAGATTGCTCTAGGTAGCATAGACATTTTCACAATGTTTATTCTTCCAATCCATGAACATGGACCGTCTTTCCATTTCTTTGTGTCTTTGTCAATTTCTTTCATGAGTATTCTATAGCTTTCTGAGTACAGATTCTTTGCCTCTTTGGTTAGATTTATTCCTAGGTATCTTATGGTTTTGGGTGCAATTATAATTGGGATCAACTCCTTAATTTCTCTTTCTTCTATCTTGTTGTTGGTATATGGAAATGCAACTGATTTCTGTGCATTGGTTTTATATCCTGACACTTTACTGAATTCCCATATGAGTTCCAGCAGTTTTGGGGTGGAGTCTTTTGGGTTTTCCACATAAGGTATCATATCATTTGCAAAGAGTAAGAGTTTGACTTCTTCTTTGCCAAGTGAGATGCCTTTAATTTCTTTTTGTTGTCTGATTGCTGAGGCTAGGACTTCTAGTACTATGTTGAATAGCAGTCATGATAGTGGACATCACTGCTGTGTGTTCCTGATCTTAGGGGAAAAGCTCTTGGTTTTTCCAAATTGAGAATGTTATTTGCCGTGGGTTTTTCATAGATGTCTTTTATGATATTGAGATATGTGACCTCTATCCCTACACTGTGAAGAGTTTTAATCAAGAGAGAATGCTGTACTTTGTCAAATGCTTTTTCTGCGTCTATTGAGAGTATCATATGGTTCTTGTTCTTTCTTTTAGTAATGTATCATATTACATTGTTTTATTTGTGATGTTGAACTAACCTTGCAGCCCAGGAATAAATCCCACTTGGTTGTGGTAAATAATCCTTTAACATACTGTTGAATCCTATTGGCTAGTATTTTGGTGAAAATTTGTGCATCCACGTTCATCAAGAATATTGGTGTAGAATTCTTTTTGATGGGGTCGTTGTCTGGTTTTGGTATCAAGGTAACACTGGCCTCATAAAATGAGTTTGGAAGTTTTCCTTCCATTTCCATGTTTTTATGGAACAGTTTCAGGAGAATAGGTATTAATTCTTCTTCAAATATTTGGTAGAATTCCCCTGGGAAGTCATCTGGCCCTGGGCTCTTGTTTGTTGAGAGATTTTTAATGACTGCTTTAATGTCCTTACTGGTTATGGGTCTGTTCAGGTTTTCTGTTTCTTCCTGGTTCAGTTTCGATAGTTTATAAATCTCTAAGAATGCATCTATTTATTCCAGATTGCCTAATTTGCTGGCATATATTTGCTCATAATATGGCCATATAATTGTTTGTATTTCTTTTGTGTTGGTTGTGATCTCTCCTCTTTCAGTCATAATCTTATTAATTTGGGTCCTTTCTCTTTTCTTTTTGATAAGTCTGGCCAGGGGGTTGTCAATATTATTAATTTCTTTCAAAGAACCAGCCCCTATTTTCATTGATCTATTCTACTATTTTTTTGTTTGTTTGTTTCTATTTCACTGAATTCTGCTCTGATCTTTATTATTTCTCTTCTCTTGCTAGGTTTAGGCTTTCTTTGCTGTTCTTTCTCCAGCTCCTTTTAGGTGTAGGGTTAGGTTGTGAACTTGAGACCTTTCTTGTTTCTTGAGAAAGGCTTGTATAGCTATAGGCTTTCCTCTTAGGACAGCCTTTGGTGCATCCCAAAGATTTTGAACAGTTGTGTTTTCATTTTCATTTGTTTCCATGATTTTTTTAAAAAAATTCTTTAATTTCCTCATTGGCCCATTCATTCTTTAGTAGGGTGCTTTTCTGCCTCCATCTATCTGAGTTCCTTCTAACTTTCCTCTTGTGGTTGAGTTCTAGTTTCAAAGCATTATGGTCCAAAAATATGCAGGAATGATCCCAATCTTTTGGTACCAGTTGCAACATGATTTGTGACCCAGGATGTGATTTCTGGAGAATGTTCTATGTGTACTAAAGAAGAATGTGTATTCTGTTGCTTTGGGATGGGATGTTCTGAATATATTTGTGATTTCCATCTGGTCCAGTGTGTTATTTAAAGTCTTTATTACCTTGTTGATCTTTTGCTTAGAAGGTCTGTCCATTTTAGTGAGAAGGGTGTTAAAGTCCCCTACTATTATTGTATTATTGTTGATGTGTTTCTTTGATTTTATTATTAATTGGCTTATAAAACTGGCTGCTCCCAAGTTAGGGACATAGATTTTAAAATTGTTAGATCTTCTTGTTGGATAGACCCTTTAAGTATGATATAGTGTCCTTCCTCATCTCTTACTTTAGTCTTTAGTTTGAAAAACCTGATTTGTCTGATATAAGGATTGCCACCTCAGCTCTCTTTTGATGTCCATTAGCATGGTAAATGGTTTTCCACACTTCACTATAGATCTGGAGGTCTTTGGGTCTAAAATGAGTCTCTTGCAGAGAGCATCTAATGGGTCTTATTTCTTTTTTTTTAATCCAATCTGATATCCTGTGTCTTTCAATTGGGGGCATTTAGTCCATTTACACTCAGGGTAACTATTGAAAAATATGTATTTATTGCCATTGTATTGCCTGTAAGATGACTCTCACTGTATATTGTCTCTGTTCCTTTCTGGTCTGTGTTACTTTTAGACTCTCTCTTTGCCTAGAGGACCCCTTTCAATATTTCCTGGAGGGCTGGTTTGGTGTTCACAATTTTTTTTAGTTTTTGTTTGTCCTGGAAGCTTTATATCTCTCCTTCTATTTTCAATGACAACCTAGCTGGGTATTGTATTCTTAGCTGCATATTTTTCTCATTTAGTGTTCTGAATATATCATACCAGTACTTTCTGGCTTTCCAGGTCTCCGTTGATAGGTCTGCTGCCAATCTAATATTTCTACCATTTAGGTTACAGACTTCTTGTCCTGAGCTGCTTTCAGGATTTTCTCTTTATCTTTGAGACTTGTAAGTTTTACTACTAGATGACAGGGTGTTGACTTATTTTTATTAATTTTGAGGGCAGTTCTCTGTGCCTCCTGGATTTTGATGCCTACTTCCTTCCCCAAATTAAGGAATTTCTCTACTATAATTTGCTTCAATATACCTTCTGTCCCTCTTTCTCTTTCTTCTTTTTCTGGGATCCCAATTATTCTAATATTGTTTCATCTTATGGTACCATATATATTTTGAATTCTCCCCTTGTGATCCAGTAGCTGTTTATTTCTCTTTCTCTCAGTTTCTTTATTCTCCATCATTTGGTCTTCTATATCACTAATTCTCTCTTCTGCCTCATTTATCCTAGTATTTAGAGCCTCCATTTTTATTGCACCTCATTAATAGCCTTTTTGATTTTAACTTGGTTAGATTTTAGTTTCTTTTATTTCTCCAGAAAGTTATTCTCTAGTATAATCTATGCTTTTTTCAAGCCCAGCTAGTCCTTTTATAATTGTCATTCTGAACTCTAGTTCCAACATTTTACTAATGTCTGTATTGAGTAAGTCTCTGGCAGTCAATACCATCTCTCTGTCTCTCTCTCTCTCTGTCTCTCTCTCTCTTTTTTTTTTTTTTAGGTGAGTTTTTCTGTTTTGTTATTTTGCCCAGAGAATAATAAATGAATGAGAGAACAAAATTCTAAAAGGGTAACAATGACCCCAGAAAAATATACACAAACAAATCAGTAGAGACCCAAATCTGGGGGGGAAAGAAAGGATAAATAAATAAATAAATAAATAAAAAGATCAGGCCAGTGAATAGAACAGAGCCACATATTAGATTTTGGGTATATTTTGGTCTGTTAGAAAAAACTGCCTCCCAAAATTTTAAGGAAAGAAAAAAAATATATATATATATATATATATATATATATATATACAAAAATAAAGGTAAATATGATGAAGGGATGGAATATGACTGTAAGGATGAAAGCTTAAAAATATTTTTAAAAAGGAATTGATAAGAAGTTGCTTTAAAAAAAAAAGAAGAGAATGTGATCAGGTAGGAGACTAGAAAAAGCTATACACTAGATTTAGGGTATATTTTGGTCTGTTAGAAGAAACTATATCCCTCAATTTTAAAGAAAGAAAAACATACATGTACAAAAAATAAAGTTAAATACAATGAAGGAATAGACTAATCTGTAAAAAGGAAAATTTAAAAAAAAAAGATTAAAAAAGGAATTGATAAGATTTCTGGAAAGGAAAAAAGAAAAAAAATTAAGATTTATTTATGTATTTGACAGACAGAGATTACAAGTAGGCAGAGAGGCAGGCAGAGAGAGAGGGGGGGAAGTAGGCTCGCTGCTGAGCAGAGAGCCTGATGTGGGGCTCGATCCCAGGACCCTGGGATCATGACCTAAGCCAAAGGCAGAGGCTTTAACCCACTGAGCCACCCAGGTGCCCTGAAAAAAGAAAAATTTTTAAAAAAGAAAAAAAAAGAAAATTTTAAAAATTAACTTTGAAAGACTAAAGAATCATGGGGAAAAAGCCATGAATTCCATGTGCTATGTTCCCCTACCACTGGAGTTTTGTGGTTCTCCTTGATTGGTAAACTTGATCTTGGCTGGATGTTATTAATGATCTTCTGAGGGAAGGGCCTGTTGTCCCTCATAGTTATTCTCAAATGTCTTTGCCTGAAGCAGAATTGCACTGCCCTTGCCAGGGGCCCGGCTAAGGAATCTGCTCAGGTTTGCTCTCAGTAGCTTTTCCCCTGAAATTTCCATACAGCTGTGGAGGAGAGTGAAAATGGCAGCCTCCCAATCTCTGGCCCTTCAGGAGCTGAGCCCTCAGAAAAAAGCAGTCAGTCAGTCACTCCTGTCTTCCTGGTCTCCAACCACACTCCATGCTCAACTGGCCTATGACCCAGGGTTTCTATCTCTGGCACACCCCTGTTTGGAGCTTCTAAACTCAGCTGATACCTGTGCTCCCATGACACCCCTCCTGGGGAAGGAAGAAGAGTCTTCCCAGATCTGCTGCTTGTTGGTTCTCTGATCAAAGAGTAGTGGCCCAACTGTGCCACAGATCATGGTTTATGGCAACCCGGAGCTGAGAGCCCACTTCTCAGCTCTGTCTTTGTAGCCAGCTTCCCCACTCCAATACTTGGGTGCTCTCTCATACTCAGGCACCCTGGGTCTTTCTGTGACCTCAAAGGTCCTGAGACCACATTGTCCCAGCAAGGGTTTCACCTCCCACTTAGCCACTGCAGCAATGTCCTTCAGTGAAGCAGACTTCTAGAAGTTCTGGTTTTGTGCTCTACTGCTCTGTCACCAGCTGGTAGCCAGCTATTGGAGGCTCCCTCCCTCTGTGGTCTATCTTCCCAAATATCGCCTCAGATTCACTTCTCCACACATCTTACCTTCTAGAAAGTGGTCACTTTTCTGCTTCTATTCTTTTCTTTGATCTCCTGTTGAGTTTGTAGGTGTTCAGAACAGTTTGATAACAATTTAGCTGAATTCCTGGGATCACATGAAATTTAGGTCTCCTACTCTTCCCCTTCTTTTAGCTTTATTGAAATATAATTGGTATACAAAAAAACTGCACATAATTAAGTGTATGCAATTTAATGAGTTTAGAAATATGTACATATTCAGGTAACCAACATCACAATCCAGGTTACAAACATATCTATCATCTCTAAGTTTCCATCGTGTCTCTTCTTTTGTGTGTGTGTGTGTGTGTGTGTGTGTGTGTGTGTGTGATAAGAATATGTAACATGAGATCTACCCTCTTAACAAGTTTTTAAGAATACAATACCCTATTGTTAACAAAATGCACTATTTATTACCCCAAATACATGGAACTTACTCATCTTGTATAACTATAACTTATATACTTTTTTTTAAAGATTTTATTTATTTATTTCACAGAGAGAGAGACCACAAGTAGGCAGAGAGAGAGGGGAAAGCAGGCTCCCTGCCAAGCAGAGACCCCAATGTGGGGCTCGATCTCAGGACCCTGAGATCAGGACCTGAGCCAAAGGCAGAGGCTTAACCCACTGAGCCACTCAGGCACCCCAACTTATTTCCTTTGAACAACTCCCTCTGTGGCCTTTCCCGTCTTCTCCTAGTAACTCATTTAATGTCTACTTCTATTCCTTTGACTTTTTTAGATGCCTCACAAAGAAGGAGCTATGCAGTACTTGTCCTTCTGTAGCTGACTGATTTCAGTTGATTTAATGTCTTCCAGGTCCATCCATGTTTTGCAAATGGTATGATTTCCTTCTTTTGTAGGGCTGACAAATATTCCATTCTATCTATATGCTACATTTTCTTTATCCATTCATCTGGGTTGTTTCCATATCTTAACTATTTAAATAATGTTGCAATGAACATGGGAGTGCAGACATCTGTTCAAGACAGTGATTTTATTTCCGTCAGGTATATAGTCAGAAGTAGAATTGCTGGATCATATGGTAGTTCTATATAGTTCAGAAGCCTCTATACTGTTTTCCTCAGTGGCAGTACCACTTTATATTCCCACCAACAGTGCACAAAGTTCCAATTTCCCAGAAACTTACAAATACTTGTTAGCTCCATATATATATAATATATACATACACACACATACATATACACGTATGCATATATATAATAATAACCATCTTAACAATGGAGAGGTGATATCTTATTATGGCTTTGATGTGCATTTCCCTGATTATCAGCGATGTTGAGCATTTTTTCATATATCTGTTGGTCATTTGTATGCTTCTTTGGAGAAATATTCAATATTTTGTCCATTTTTAATTGGGTTATATGCGTCTTTGACTGTTTAATTTTAGGAGTTTCCTATATATTTAGGAAATTAACCACTTATCAGATAAATGTTTTGAAAATTTTTCTTTTTTTTAAGATTTATTTATTTTAGGGGGATGGGTGGGAGGGCAAAGGGAGAGGGAATCTCCAAAAAACTTGGGCTTCCTGCTGAGGACAGAGCCCAACATGGCAGGGGGTGGGGAGGTGTCCATTCATGACCTTGAGACCATGATCTGAACTGAAACCAAGAATTGGACATTTTAACTCACTGAGCTAACCAGGTGCCCCTGAAAATTTATTTTTCATTACACAGGTTTTTTTTTTTTTTTTTTAAGATTTTATTTACTTATTTGTCAGAGAGAGAGAGAGATAGTGAGAGCGAGCACAGGCAGGCAGAGAGGCAGGCAGAGACAGAGAGAGAAGCCAGCTCCCCGCTGAGTAAGGAGCCCGATGTGGGACTCGATCCCAGGACGCTGGGATCATGACCTGAGCCGAAGGCAGCCGCTTAACCAACTGAGCCACCCAGGCGTCCCACACAGGTGGTTTTTAAACTCTGTTAATTGTTTCCTTTTCTTTGCAAAACGTTTTTTGTTTGTTATAATCCCAGGTAATTATTTTTACCTTGTTACCTGTGCTTTTGGCATGATATCTAATACCAATGTCAGTGGTTTTTCTCCTGTTTTCTTCGAGGAGTTTTACAGTTTCAAAACTTCCATTTAAATCTTTAGTTTATTTTGAGTTATTTTTTGTGTATCATGAGACATAAGTATCTAATATCATTTTTTTTTTTTTCTTCTCTCTGGCTACTTCTCACATCTTTCGATAATGTTTTGTTTGGACCAGCCTGAGTTTTGCTACTAGAGTATTTAATTTTGTTTTGTTTTCTTATTACTTTAGTTAGTGATCAGTCTGATTCTGTCAGTTATAAATGTTTTCATTATTTTTCAGAAGAGAAAAACTATGTAATATGGTGAAATTTGATCATTAATATAATATAGATATTATGAAAATACACTGTCTAGAATATAATGAAGGCTAAAAGAAAGAAGTAATACATTCTAAAGTGGGAGGATTATAGCAGGGAAACTTTACTAAAGCCCAAAATGTTTTTCTCAGTTTAAAAGAAAAAAACTTTTCAGATGGACACTGGAAGAAAATTGATGCAATGGAGAGAGCAGTAGAAACAATGAAAAAGATGTGAAGTCATAGGAATATTAATTCAAAAAGGTTTGAGAGTGGTATGCAGGAGGAGAACAGCACTGTGAGATAAATTAATTAAATTACTCTTGAGAAGAAAGTGAAGTCATGCCATGCTCTAAGTAAGGGGATATGAAAAGAAAAAGGCTTTGGGGGGCTCCCAGGTGTCTCAGTCTCCTGGGCATTTCTCTCTCACTCTAAAATAAATACACCTCAAGCAAAAGAAGAAAAATGAAAGAAAGAAAAAGGCTTTGGGGAATAATTTGATGCAGTTAATTTCAGCATGTTGAAACATATATACCTGTTGCACATCTATCAGAAAATCCAGCAAAGAGGCTTGAGTGATGAAAAGAAATTTGGGAGCTATCTCATGTTTGCAAGTTAAGACCTTCAGATTAGATGAGTTTCCTGAAGAAAATACAAAGAGGAGGGGCGCCTGGATGGCTCAGTGGGTTAAAGCCTCTGCCTTCGGCTCAGGTCATGATCCCAGGGTCCTGGGATCAAGCCCTACATCAGGCTCTCTGCTCAGCAGCGAGCCTGCTTCCCCCACCTCTCTGCCTGCCTCTCTGCCTACTTGTGATCTCTGACTGTCAAATAAATAAATAGAATCTTAAAAAAAAAAAAAAAGAAAGAAAGAAAGAAAAGAAAAGGCAAAGAGGTGAGAAGATGATCAGATGTTGAAGATACTCAAAATTAAAGAATAGTCTGAAAAAATTTTTACACAAGACATCTGGGAAAGGAAAGTCAGAGATAAAGTAAGAACCAGAAAAGAGTATGGAGGAAAATAGAATCCAAGAGAGTTTTTAAGGTAAACAACAACAACAACAAAAAAAACATGTTTAATAATGTTCTATTTTTGCAAGGAAAAAAAATGAAGAAAATCACTTATTTATTCAGCAGCATAGATGACCATGGTAATATTTGTCAAGGCAAAATTCAATGAGGGGAGCCATTGCCACATATAATGGGTAGATGGTGAAGTTAAGAAGAAAAGCCAATGAAATGAATAGCTTAATAAGAATATTCTTTGAAGAATCTTGGCTTTGTAGAGAATAGTAGAGACAGGTTTTACTAGTCATAGAACTCAATGATTAGTGGGGACTTTTTTTCTTTTTAAATACAGATGCATATAATAAGCTATATACAGTAAAAAAGAAAAAAAAAAAAGGAGTGTGACAGATTCAAGACCCTGTAAAGGATGTACCAATAAGAAGGTCAAATCCTGCTGGTGAGAAAAGATGACACGCTCAAGAGCACAGAGGTAAGATTTTTCTTAGGGAAAGAAACACCTCTTCCTCTGAGATTTCACAGAAAATCATGCCAGACAGTCAGTTTACTTTTTAGCATATGGTATAGGAAAATGCACTCTGTTGAAGGTTGAATAAGGAACTTTCTGTTTTATGAAATTAAAGATTCTTTTGATGATAAGGTACAACACACCTGACACTGCAATAGATTAAATGAAGAACTTTGTTACTTACAGCTTCAAATGCGAGAAAGTTATCATATAGGGCCACACAATCTAGATAATACTGATCTGGAACTGTAGGGGGCAGCTGATGTATGCCAGGTGAGGTGGTGTTATGATTTCAGGGACTCCCTGCAGTTTGGCTAATTTGAATAATTTCTCAGTCAACTGGACATAAAGGTGTTGTCTGATACCTGGTTCAGGGGCAATTAGGGATGGTGTAGAGTAGTCAGAATTGTTAGAGCCTGATAAGAGAAGTGGTTGTAATGTGGACTCAATTAGCAGCTCGAGAAGGAGAATAGACTAGTCCTCTTGCTAGGGCCTCAAAACTAGATCAAGATAGCACTTAAAATTACACATATGGAAAAAGATAAAGATTAGAAAATGTACCTATAAATGGATTGGTTGAAGTATATAACACAGAAAAATAATTGCTGGGAAACATTCTTGGGTCCCCTCCCTCCTTGGGAGCTTTGTACTATCATTTAATAAACCCTGCTTTGCTCCCTAAAAAGAAAAAAAGAAAAAAAAAAAAAGAAAGGAAGAAAGAAAAGAAAGAAGGAAAAAGAAAAAAGAAAAGGAAAAAATTTGTCAAGCTCATGATAACTGACATCATTTCCAGGCACTGTTTTAAGCATTATGCATGCTATTTCAATCATGACTACCACACGAGGTAAATGCTGTAATACCTGAGGCTTAGAGACAAGGAATCTAATCACAGAGACCTTAAGTAATATACTCAAAGTCCTACAAGTCTTACATTGGAGATAAAGGAGCCAAAACAGTGTTAACCCTAGAACTCAGGCTCACAACTCCTCTCTTAGCCATGCTCACTAAATGCTGATTGTCTTGCCGAGATGGAATTTGTGAAATCTATATACGTGTAATTACACCTATGCTCAAAAATATGCCATTTCTCCTAGAAATGCTAAGCATATAAGAAAGAAGGAATTGGGGTTTATAGGACAAACCACTGACAGGAAAAAGGATGTGGATATTGTGAGTTAGGGCTTAAAGGGTCCAATAAATAGCACATGCTTTATTACCCAAGAATAGAACAGATTAAGAGAAAGGTATAGGAATATGAATAATACAAATAAAACCTCACTTTAATTCCTATTAAATATGTTTATAGAATATGGCTTTCCTTCTATAACCAATGAATATACTGATTTCTCATCCCTGAGCTAGATCTATTTACCTGTCACTGGTGGAGCTGATTAACTAATTTCTGTTCTTCCTCTTCCTAGGGCAGACTTCTCTTCATGAGAAGAGCAGATAATTATGCAAGATCTGTTTAAATAGGCAGGTTCCCCAAAGGGAAGAGGTTGAGCTAAGGATACCCAGTTCCTTCTCTTAAACTCAAAGATAATTTGCTTGTCTCCTCTAAGTAAAAATTTTAAAGAATAGAAAGGGCCAGAGCTGTTAGTTTAGTGGAAGACTCTGTGGAAACAGAAGGAGCAGGAAGTAAATACCTTCCCTATTCCTATCCCCTTGCAATTCTAGTCCAGGTGAAGCAACTGATCAGGGAGTTAGCTTATTGGGAGAAGGAAATGAAGACATACCTGGAATATGGACTGCAAGAAAAGGGTGAATTTGAGGGTCTGGAAGCTCTTGATGGGGATGGGAGGTTAATAGGGCTACACATTTGTAGTTTAACTCAAAGACAGGAAGTAGTGGTGGAGGTGGATGGGAGAAAGATTTTAGTTTTGTTTTTATCATTGATAATAAGAACATGGACAGGAGAGGCAAATAGGCTTCATCTTGAGGGCTAGCCCCAGCTGGTTGGTATGGGCACTTAAAATATTACGGTGAGAAAACTAAAAAACAATTTTCAGAGTGTATTTAAAAGGATACTAACATTGATATTTTTTCAGTCATGCATAGTTAGGAAGGGGGGAGAAAAGGTTTGTATGCTGAGTGCTTGTTATCAGTGGAAAAGCAGGAGTAAGTTTTTTGTTTTTTTTTTTAAGATTTTATTTATTTGACAGACAGAGATCACAAGTAGGCAGAGAGGCAGGCAGAGAGAGGGGGGAAAGCAGGCTCCCTGCTGAGCAGAGAGCCTGATGCGGGGCTCGATCCCAGGACCCTGAGATCATGACCTGAGCCGAAGGCAGATGCTTAACCCACTGAGCCACCCAGGTGCGCCCAGGAGTAAGTTTTGAAGTGAAATGTAGATTGATTTTTTTTTTTCCTTAGAGGAAAAGGAATAGAAAATTCATGCTCTTTGTTAATAGGATATCCTCTTAATGAAGTTTCTCAGAATATTTGAAAAAGTAGAGTGAAATGGATAATTATAAAACAAAGTCTATAGTAAATGGATAGTATAACTTAATTGGTTAAAAATACTCCTTCTCTAGAAGACTGGTCAAAAGCCATTAAGAAGCACTAAGACAATAGACATTTTCTGCTCTTCACCCCCAAGATAAAATGTACTGTTGTCAAAATATTTGCTGCCCCTTCCTACTGACCCCAGCTTATCAGAGACTTGAATTTTGTTAAGTGATTGGCTCTACCAAGTTAATAAGTGAAAGAATTGCCATGTGTGTCTCTTAGCATGCTAGTCTTCCAGAAGACAGCATGTCCCAGATCCAGGCAACACCTTCAATCAAGATCTTAATAAAGAGGTGAAAAGTAGAATCACATTTTACCACTACAGACATTCATTTTTGTTAGTTTTTAGTCAGTTTGTTTCTTCAGCATTGTTTAGATTAAGATAACAGACACATTGCCTACACTTGAGTTTGAGAAATTTAAATGCTATTTCCTTCACCCAGAGAAGGAGAATGTAATTAAGTTGATTATAACTCATGCTTTACTTCAAGTGTTGTAAAGATAACTGATGCTAATTAGGATCAAAATAGTCATTCCTCAGTGACCATCAGGAGTCTAATTCTAGTCATTCCGTGACCAATAATATTAATGTGGAAAGTTAAGCAGATGAACCTATTAAGCATATTGAAAACTCAGCAATAGTTTCTAAAGAGATGAATAACATAATGTGCTAATTCATCAAGACTCTCATTCTGGTAAGTTTAATTAAGCATTCCTTCACTTAAAATACACACAATTCAGTTTACTCTTATGTTTTCTGAGCACAATGCAAATGAACCTTTTATGAAGCAAGATCTAATAACTTACTTCACTAAGTGTTTCTTTGTTTTTCACACTTGACAAGACTCTTCAGTTTTGAAATATCCATTGTACTCAAAGAAAGAATTTTCATTCATGATTAGAGTATGCTTAAAGTTTATAAAACTCTCAGTCCCCAAACCACACTCCATGTTGCCTCTCCAAAATATAAAGAAAATGGATGAAGCTGGGAAATGCATATCTGAATGGCAGTCATGGCAGCAACAGAAAAGAACATGAGGAAGAAAACAAAAGAATATGAAAGCAATAGCGTGTGAAAATTGAGTAAATGAAACTTTGTTTTTCATCGCATAATGCCTGGTTTCAAGGCTTCTTTGCTGAATATATTTTGAAGGACTACTTGGATTACCTTTTCCAGTTTATTTCTCTCTGAATCTAAACCATGTAAAGATGGTAGTCTATACAGAGTACTCAAGTCTTTTCTGGAAAAGAAGAGATTTTCTGCAACTATGATTGTTTTGTAAGATGGAAATCTGTATCTACTTTTCAGTGCTTTCCATGTTGTATTTCATTTTCACTTATGTACCTATTTTTCTCAACTAGGTTGTTCGACTAGACTAAAACAGAGGATGTTTATTCTTTATGTTTACATTCCCAGTGTTTAGCACAATGCATGGCACATTGTAGGTGTTTATTAAATATTTCTGAGAACTTTCTAAGATTTATCTACATTTCTGAACATCACAGGTTAGAGGATTCACTTGAATCCTCTTGTTTTGTTTTTGACAGCTTTGGGTAAAGTTTACGTGGTAAAGAAGTTCAGTAATTAGAGACTTCAAACTCTGCCAAGTATATGTACATGATTATTTATAACTTTTCAGTATAATGATAAAAAGACTCAAACATTTTTTTCCTGGGTTGCTTATTGGTATATTTGATTAATCTTGTCATCAGTATATCTAAGATTAATTATTTCATAAACTACCTTGAAATCTTTGAAAATAAATCTGAAAATAAATCTGATTATTTTTTCTAAAGATTTTGTTTATGAGAGAGAGAGTGCATACAAGTGAGGGAAGGTGCAGAGGGAGAAAATATCAAGTAGACTCCTGCTGAGTGCAAAGCCAGAAGGGGGGCTAGATCTCATGACTCATGAGATCAGGACCTGAGCCAAAACCAAGAAATGTATGCTTAACTGACTGAGCCACCCAGGCATCCCTAAACCTGATTATTTTTAATAAATGAGTACATTGAGGTAAAATATTTTGTTTGCTAATTTTCTTGTTCATCAATTTCTCCTCGAAAAATTAAAATCATCCTTTGTTTCTATAATGAAAATAATTTTATATGGAAAATATGAAACTTTTTTCATCAAAAGATAAAACCTATTACTTTCATTATAGATATACTTATAGATACACATGCACTTGTCTTCCCATCACTAATGCACGAATTGATTAAATCTAAAATTGGCAATTATAATAGGAGACTAAATGTTTAAGTATCACCACATTTAAGTCTCTGTCAACAGACAGGATAATGGTAAAATCATACATATGTGTCACACATGTTTTTACACACTACATAAGAATATTGAAAAAAATACCTTTCAAGCACAGTTAAACACAAAGCTGGTGATTTCTGATGGTATGAAGACCAAAGTGACTGGCTTAGAGAATGATGGAAGGATTGGACATGGTGAAGTTTAAAGAATTTTCATGATATACTTTATAACAAACATGTGCAAATAGAATTCTAAATAAAGGTCAGAGTTAAGAAAGAAGAAGAAATATTCTTGAAATGCTCCCATGTGAGACTGACTTGAGAAACAGCAGAATATTCAATAAAGTTTTCATTCAGAAGATTTGAGAAAAGAGACTTTGGGAAAATCTTGGTATATGTTCAAAGACTGAGGAATCTGTACAGATTCTTAATGATTCTGACTATATGGTAAATCACATCAAGTGAGCAAGATGGAAGGATAAAGTTTTCCTATTTTCACTATACATGCACACACACATATGCACGTGTACACATGCACAAACACACACACATATACACACACAGAGTGTCACACACAAACATTATGTGTCTGTAAATGTACAAGTACACATATGAATATATGAATGTGTTTATTTGAAAGTGCAAGTATGCATATCCAGTGTGTATATATGTGAATATCCAAATTCACAAGGTATCTGGTCTCTAAGCTGAACAAATACCCTGAATAATAAAAGAGAAAAGCAACGTATGGATCCTGTGGTATGTTACTATTTTGATCCCATTTCCCAATTCAATATCCTTTTCCCAGGTGGTATTTTCAACTTCTTTCAAATAAATTAGCATCTCCATTGAAGAACTTTCCCACACACTGAGATATTCCAAACTATAAATATAAAATGTCAAATTTAAATTTGGTAGAATGTCTAAACTCTCCTTTAATTTGCTCATTTCTTCTATTGTCTTTGTAGTGATACATTCCAGTGTCTTCCTATTGTACACATTGTTTTCTAGAATCACAACTTACTAAAAGCTTAAAATGCTGGCATTTTTAGTGCTTCACTTGGGGACATTTATTAAATATTTCAAGTTTATATTGAACATAAATGGAATTTCAATTTAAAGGCCTTATTATCAAAAAGTCCAATACCATTTTAGGACACTTAGTTTGATTTTACATTTACCTTTTGAAAGGCTCAAGCAATTCTAAAATCCAATTAATGAAGAATGACATAGAAAGTATTACTGCAATGCTGAAGTACTGTTTAACATTCAACATCAGCTTTGTAAAAAAAAATTTTATTTCAGCAACTCTATCAGTGTTTAAATACAACTATAGTTTGTAATTTGATTTTAGAATATCATAGTTTTACATATAATTATAAATTGAGTTTCTATTACAATCTATTATAAACTATTTCTGTCTTTAGTTTTTTAATTAAGGGCTTTTTAATCACAAGGTTTTGCCCTATCAAATTGAAAATTCTTATTACTACAAATAATTTTATCTTTAATACTGAACTTTCTAATCAGAAGATATGATAGCTTTCCCAGTAACCTCTGGTGCTTTATCTTTGACAAAAAATTTTCAGAAGCCTTATTTCAACTTTATCAATTCAATACAAAAATATCAAACCACTCTTGCAATTAATATAACTGATTTTGCTTTGGAGAATCTGATGTTACCAGTATAAAAACTGGGATTTATCTGTTTGCAAATTATTCTTTTATAAATAGAGCCAAAGTTTAACAGTTATTGTTTCATGTTTTATATGTGCAGATAAAAACTTAGATTTGAAAATCAAGAAACATAATTTAGAAGAGTCATTTTATTTAAATAAAATGTTAGGTTTCATGGAATGATACGATAAATGTATCTTCTGCAGATGTCATATATAAAATTTTTGGAGAGAGCCAGTCTTCTTAAATTAACTACTAACTTTTGACGTAAATGCTGGTGTTTCTTTAGCAGATTTGTTTCTTCTGATTTTATGCAGTCAGTGATATCCTAAAGTTCCCTATAGTTGATAAAATCAACTTTCTTGGAAAATAGACATTTAGCATGTATTTTTTAATTAAACATGCATTTTTGGTTTTGGTACACTAATGCAGGAAACAGTTACAGCACTATGCGTGCCTAAAGCAATAAAACATAAATATTCAAACTACTATTTGGTCCCCAGCACTGGTTCTCAGTCTCAATTTTCTGCACAAATTTCTTGTACATGAAATTATCATTCCCAGGTTCTCTTCCATTGGCTAATTACCTATCCACTGGTGCACCAAAGAGGGTGAGGGTTGATAGTGGAAGTGGTCAGCTCTGGCAGGGAGGAGTACTTTATCACTGCCATTGTTTAGAACTATTGGAGCATAACGGCAATAAGGAGCAGAAAACAGATCCATTTTTAGCCAGCTTCATTATCGTTTTTAAAGTCTCTATGTGCAATAAATATCCTATTCTCTGCACCAAAGATAGTTTGCTCCTCTTCCATTTTTGTACTATTCTATGATGGCTTGCTGCATGTTACAGGTCAGCATTCCAGCCATTCTACAGGTGGATGTTACAACTAGTGATCAGCAAAAGGCAGAAGTGTAGAAGACTTCTCATGTAGGAAGGTTGGTTTTCTCTGACTGCTGATTTTGAAATACTCTGCATACTGTATTTAGGACAAAGGTGTTTTTAGAGTATACTTGGAAATAGGTTGAGTAAAGAGAGCCGAGTTTTTGCTGGTCTGGTGGTCTTTCAGATTTAACCAAGTGAAGGCTCTATTCGTTACATGGCATCTCACAATTTCTAAAGAGAGACATGACAGAGGTTTGAAGCTCAAAGTGGACATAGATAAGCCCCCTAGGACTTTAATGTAACTATTAAAAAAATACTTTTGTAAACAAGTGGAAAATATATGAAAAAGATAAATAAGACCTTGGAACCACATTCTGATTAAGAAAAAAAAAAAGTAAGTTGGGGGTCCCTTGAGCAAACTTATAAAGATATGCTCTCAATGTGATCCTGAGCCTGGAGAGTATAAGACAGGAAGCAGTCAGGGTCCTCAGAATGAAAACAACTACCACAGCTCTTTCAGAGAACTGATCAATATCCAGACAAAAACAATGTGATGGCAAATTTGTGATTCTATTAACCTACTCTCAACAAATGGATATAAGACTTAAGAGCTGAGATGTCTTTCAACAGATGAATGGATAAAGATGTGGTTCATATATACAATGGAATATTACTCAGTGATCAGAAAGGATGAATACTTACCTTTTGTATTGATATGAATGGAACTGAAGGGGATAATGCTAAGTGAAATAAGTCAGACTGAAAAGACAATTATCATATGGTTTCACTCATGTGGAACATAAGGAATAGCATGGAGGACCATAGGATAAGGGACAGAAAACTGAATGGGAAGAAATCAGAGAGAAAGACAAACCATGACAGATTCTGGACTCTGGGAAACAAACTGAGGGTTACAGAAGGAAGGGGGTAGAGGGGTGGGGGTAATCGGGTGATGGATATTAAGGAGGGCACGTATTGTGATGAGCACTGGGTGTTATATGCAACTAATGAATTGTTGAACACCACATCAAAAACTAATGATGTACTATATGTTTGCTAACTGAGCATTAAAACAAACAAACAAACAAACAAACAAACAAAAAAAACCTTGAGAGTTGGCCTGCCCTGAGCTCTACTACAGCCAAAAACTTTTGAACTGACAAGTCAAAATCTTGTTTAGGTCTACCACTTACTTTCCCCTGTGAAACTTTGGGGCTTCTGCTACAATTCTCACACTTGCCTTTGTTCACAGAGACTGTGATCTAAAGACTGATCTCACTCTCTTGTCTCTGTCTCTGCTTCTCTCTCTGTATATCCCATCTATTTATTATCTATCTATCTATCTATCCATCTGTCCATACCATGCTGTAAACAAATTTTCTCTAAGTTATTCTTTGACAAATAATCTGTAGGGACCATTTGACTCAGCCCAACCTCTTTGTTTTGGATCAGGTTTTCCTGAATTGTTTGGTAATAAACTCAGTTTAGCTCTCAGTACAAGCATTTCTCATTTTATTGTACCTCCTTTTTTTGTGCTTCACAGGTATTGTGCTTTTTAAATATTTAAAGTTTGTGGCAACCCCTGCCTCAAGGAAGTCTATTGGAGCCATTTGTCCAACAGTATTTGCTCACTTCACGTCTCTGTGTCACATTTTAGTAATTATTGCAGTATTTCAAATTTTTTCACTATTATTATATTTGTTATGGTGATTTATGATCAGTGATCTTTGATGTTACTATTGTAATTGATTTGGGGCGCTATGAACCATCCCCATATAAGATAGCGAACTTAGTAAATGGGTGTGTTTGGTGTGTGCTCCACTGACTGACCATACCCCATATCTCTCCCTTTCCTTGGGCTTCCTTATTCCCTGAGACACAACAATATTGAAATTAGGCCAACTAGTAACCCTACAATGCCTCCAAGTGTTCAAGTGAAAGAAGAGTTGCATGTTTCCCCCTTTCGATTAACAGCTGGAAATAACTGAGCTTAGTGGAGAAGGCATGTCAAAAGATGTTAGGCTATAAGCTAGGCCTCTTGTACCAAATAGCCAAGCTGTGAATACAAAGGAAATGTCTTGAAAGACATAAAAAATGCTACTCCGGTGAAGATACGAATGTTAAGAAGGCAAAACAAACTTATTGCTGATGGGGAGAAAGTTGCAGTGGTCTGGATAAGGTCAAACCAGCCACAACATCTCTTTAAACCAAAGGCTAACCCAGAACAAGGCCCTAATTCTTCATTTCAATGAAAGCTGAAAAAGGTGAGGAAACTGCAGAAGAAAAGTCTGAAGATAGCAAAGGTTGGTTCATGAGGTTTTAGAAAAGAAGCCATCTCCTTAACATAAAAGTATAAGGTGAAGCAGCAAGTGGTAATGTAGAAACTTCAGTAAATTATCCAGAAGATCTAGCTAAGATAATTAATGAAGGTGGCACACTTAAACAACAGATTTTTAATGTAGACAAAACAGCCTGTTTTGGAAGATGTCATCTAGGGCTTTCATGGTAAGGGAGAAGTAAAGCCTGGCTTCAAAGCTTCAAAGCTTCAAAGGACAATCTGACTATCTTGGTAGGGGCTAATGTAGCTGGTGGCTTTAAGTTGAGCTAATATCATTTATTATCCAAAAAATTCTAAGGCCCTTAAAAATTATGCTAAATATGCTCTGCCTGTGTTCTGTAAATGGAATAACAAAGCTTAGAACATGGTTTACTAGATATTTTTAGTCCACTGTTGAGAACTACAGTTCAGGAAAAAAAAAAGAAAAAGAAAAGATTCCTTTCAAAATATTATTCCTCACTGATAATGCACCTGGTCATCCAAGAGCTCTGATGGAGATATACGAGATTAATATTTGCATGACTGCTAACACAACATCGATTCTGCAGCCCATAGATCAAGGAGTCGTTTTGATTTTCAAGTCTTACTACTTAAGGAATACAATTCATAAAGCTACAGCTGCCATAGATATATTCCTCTTATGGATATGGGCAAAGTAAATTGAAAACTTTCTGGACAGGATTCACCATTCTAGATATAAACCAAGCATATTCATCATTTGTGGGGAGAAGTCAAAATACTAACATTAACAGGCTTTTGGAAGAAGTTGATTACAATACTCATGGATCACTTTGAGGGTTTCAAGACTCCAGGGAAAGAACTAACTGCACAAATGGTGGAAATAGCAAGAGAATTTGAATTAGAAGTGGAGCCTGATGGCCACGGGGAGAGTATGTGTTGTGGTGAGTGCTGGGTGTTGTGTAAGACTGATGAATCACAGACCTGTACCCCTGAAACAAATAATATATTATATGTTAATAATAAAAATATGAAAAAAAAAATGATCCTAAAGATGTGACTGAATAGCTGCAGTCTCATGATAAAACTTAAATGGATGAGCAGAAAAAGTGATTTCCTGAGATGGAATCTACTCCTAGGGAAGATGCTGTGAAGACCGTTGAAATGACAAAAAAGGAATTAGATTTACATAACAAATCATTTACATAAATTTAGTTGATAAAGCAGTGGCAGGGTTAGAGGATTACTCCAATTTTGAAAGTTCTGTTGTGGGTAAAATGTTATCAAACAACATTGTTTGCTTCAGAGAAATTGTCGATGAAAGGTAGAGCCAACAAATGAAGCAAGCAAGCTTCATCATTGTCTTATTTTAAGAAATTGTCACAGCCACCCCAATCTGCCATCACCACCCTGTTAAGTCAGTAGCCATCAATATCAATGGAAGACCATGCACCAGCAACAAGGTCATGCTTCATGGAAGCCTCAATAATGATCAGCATTTTTTAACAATAGTGTTTTTTTTAAGTTAAGGTATATACGTTATTTTTAGGACATAATGCTATTGCACAATTAACAAACTACAGTATGATGTAAACATAACTTTTATATGCACTGGAAAGCAACAACACCCCCCCAAAAAACAAACAAACAAAGAAACAAAAAAACCATTTGACTTTCTTTGTGATATTCACTTTACTGCCATGGAATAGAACCAGCAATATCGCTGAGGTATGCCTGTATATCTCTGAGATTTTGTTTTCCTTTTTTCAAAGTATAAATCAGAACTGTCCTAGGCAAATCAGAATCCATGTTTACTTCAGAATTAACAACATGAGTTTTTCAATTCAGTCTGTCTTCTACTTAAATTATATCTTTCTGAAAATGTCAGAACATTCTCATCTGATGAATGGGAATCCATCAATTCCAAAGAGGTCTTTTGGAATACGCACTGGTGCTAAAAAAATCACATATCAGGGATGCAATAATTTCTGATGTATTTGAAATATTTTATTTTGAGCAAGACTAACTATAAAAAAGACCTATGTCCTTATTTATGTGGAAGGAAAATCAGAGAGGTTTACACAAAACGGTGACTGAAACAACTCAGTCAATTTCTTCTCTCAAAGTCCCTTTTTCCCATTCCTTTGTATCATTTGTTTAAATCTTATGTTTCACTTCATTCTTAATTTACTCATCTGCCTGACTTTCATTTTAGCCTAGTAGCTCTCACTCAATTAACAGATGGAATAACATTTAGACCTTTATTCAGCTGCTCAAGGGATTCTCTATGCTCTTTAATAGCAAGTACATCTACATTAGTATTTATTTCTAGCACGGGAGAGACAAAATCTGTATAGATGCTAGAAAGCAAGTTATAGCTAGAATTAAGTGAATGGAATACTAGTGTTGAAAGGTATAAACATCAAGTATAAGATGGCATTATTTAAGGTATTAGAACTCTGAGTAGCAGAATGAAAACAAGTATTTAGGCCAATGTCAGCAAAAAACTTCTTAATGATGATGACTTCTTAATGGTGATGAGTGTGTAACACTCTCTCTGGGGAAGAAATGGAAGCTATCATTTACAAACTCTGTAGCTTAACTGGGTGAAAGGATAAACTGGGTAAAAGGATAAACCACTAGACAACATCCTTTTGGGAATAATGTGCATTGGCAAGTAAGATGAGTTAGTCTCAAACTAAGATTGGAAAATTTATGACTCATTTATATACTATAATTTTATCTGTAAAATTAAATTGTCTTTCACTTTTCAGAATGATAAGAAAAATAACAAACTAAAATTACTTCTCTAGCCATATTTGAATGAAAAACTCAGCCAAGTTGTCCCTTCTTGGAGATACTTTTCTAATAGCTACAGTTACCCTACATGTATTTTGACTAATCTTACCAGTTAGTTTCTACATTCTTAACTAAGGAGATACCAAATACTGGAAAGCCACCACACTTGCGGGAAGGGGAGCTGGAAGTCCTGATCCAAGTCAATGAAAAATGTACACATGTTGGGGTGCCTGGGTGGCTCAGTTGCTTAAGTATCTGACTCTTGATCTCAGGTCTTGATTTCAAGGGTCATGAGTTTAAATCCCATGTTGGGCTCCATCACAGGAGCCTACTATTAAAAATATTGCCTGTATTTTAGGTGCCTGGGTGACTCAGTCAATTAAGCATCCAACTCTTGGTTTCAGCTCAGGTCATGATCTTAGGGGTTCTGAGATGGAGCCCATGTTGGGGAGCATGGAGTCTACTTGAGATTTTTTTATCCTCCTTATACCTACCCCTCTGCACCTCCCCCCCTTTGCACTCTTGCTCTCTTTCCAATAAATAAATAAATAAATAAACAAACAAACCACATATCAATCATCAATATTTTCAGTCATATGAAAAGTAGCACCATCTACCAATTATTTTTCTACACAGAAAATGATGAATAAATTATGCCAAGTTTTCTAGCAGTTTGTTGATCTCAGCAAAAGCACTTTAATTGTGTTCTTTGACTATGAACAATAAGAAATTTTCAGGGTTGTGATATAAAATAAGGTTGTTTTCTTTATCAAAAAAAGCCTTTCTGTGAATCAAGGCTAGAGTTAGACACAAACAGAGCAGCATATAATTTCACAAAATTCTATTACCCTTTTGACACTTAGAAGAAAATATACTAGAAATGGTTTCCTGCCAAATAGAGAACATATGCATTGCAAGATTTTGTTTTGAAAAATATCTTTAATCAGCTTGTGACCAATGTTCCCAAGAAACAGTCATGCCAAGGGTGCTTTCAGAGTTCTTCCCCCACACAGGTGTCTCCTAAGGATGTGAAGAAGAAAAACAAAACAAAACAGAAAACATGTGGACCTCAGTTTCATTCTGTGAGACAGTTTATCATGGAAGAGTTTACATTATTTTTAATAGGGAAGACTAAGTAGTAAACCCTCTTAAAAATTTTAGTGGACTAAGAGATATTACTTCATCTTTACGTATTATTCCTCATTAAGGGTCTCAGTAAGTATGTCTGAAAGATGATTGAATGAAAATAAGCTTACTGTTCAAAACATGTTTAAAAAAAAAGCAAAAATCAATAACTAGGTGAGCTATTTAGAACATGCTCCTGGAAATGGACAATTGTTAACCAAACCAAACCAAAACAAGACAAACACAACAAACAAAGCACCTAAATGGACTAGTGAATGGTACCATCTTCACTAGGGTTTATGACATATTTGGAACTGTCTCTTGTTTTCCTGGACATTATTTAAATTTACAAGTAAAACAAAATTATGCAGAACTTAAAATATTAATGTGAAGTATCCTTTTGTTGAAGTGGTATTTTTGTGTAAATATAGAATTGATCAAAAACTGAAAGTTAAATGAGCGGATAGTATTGATTTCCTAATAACTTTACTTATTGGACATGAATCTAAACATTCTACTAGTATATGTCAGAAAAATACCATGTAATTATAAGGATGATCCCACTGAAGTAGATTCTTTTTATAACAACTGTAAACTATAGAACACTGTATTTATGCAGTCTGTTACACATTTATTTGAGGCTGCATTTTTGTTTAAAAGCATTGAAAATCTTTGCTGAGCTCTTTCTATTGTGAAACTTCCTATTTGATGCAGTTTTCCTTACCTTGATCTCACAAAGTATTCCTCATGGTTTATTTGTTTGTTTGTTTGTTTGTTTTGCTGGTGTTAAATGTAAGGTCAGTAGGATGTGAAAGAGTTCCATTATTCAGGATCCAAGACATATATATTTTCAGGATACACTGTGCCTTCCCCCTCCCCCATATTCCTTGAGTAGCTACTTATGTGAGCTCAATATCAATGGTACTTAAAGTAATCATCATAATCATTAAAATTAGAGTTAGTATCTATATAGGAAACATGCTAGCTATCTATTAGATTATATCACATGGAAATAGTGAAATGTGAAGTAGAATCCATTAGATAGTTCTGGAATGTGTGGATTTTAAGAATTCTTCAGCCTTTGAAGAGTCAGCAGTTCCCAAAGGTCAGTTCTGACATAAACATAAGATATATTTAGATCAAGCTATGGAGCTGGTAATGGGCCCTGCTGTTCTTTAATCCTTTTATAAATTCAAAGCCTGCAACAGGCAGGGCAGGATTTACTTGAGTTTCACTTTACACTTAGCTTTCCCACTCTGTAGCATTAAGGTGAAACTCCCAAAAGATAACAACAAGCTAAGATGAGCTCATCTAAATGCACCCAGTCATTCAGGTTTAGATAATAGCCACTGCCAAGATAATTTATGGTTTTCAACATTTGTTAGCACTGGTAACCAACCAGGCCCTAGCAACTGTATTAAGTCATGAGCTGACACAAGTGCAAAGTAATTTGCACAGGCTGAAAAAGAAGAGTCACAGAGAACTTTAATAATGTAAGTTTTATTTGAACTTTGCCATCACCCTAGTTTACAGAAGTTAATTCCTAGCCTCAGTTTCAAAAGACAAAGATTAATTGACCCTCCTTATCTGAGTGTTCTTCGATTAGAAATGTTCTTTTCTCACCTGTATCTTCCATCATAGATGGTGGTCGCTCAATAAAAAGATGTGCCCTGAACGAATGCTTCCATTTTTCAGAAGAGCAATATGTGGCTGCAGGTTACTGCTTTTGTAAAGCTATTACTTTTACTGTCAATGTGACTGCTGCCCTAAGATGTGTCGTTAGGTGGAATAAATTGAAGCAAACAAGCACAACAGTTGACCAAACACCCTCCCCCCACAAATATCTGCTGCAGTGATAAAAAATAATAATAAATAAATAAAATTTCTGTTATCAGACAGTGTAGAGCAAACTGGAGGATGGAAGTTAACCCTAAGTGTTCCTCCAAGAATTGTTGTTGGACAAATCGGGAGAGTAACAAGATCCCTAGTGTTACTCTATAAAACAGAAAACAAGGAGCTTTTCTATGATACGGTACACTACATAACAAATATATAAAGAAAACTATTTAGAGATATGAATACAAACCAAAAATTCCACATCTAAGAAAAGCAATTGATTTATTTATGAAAGCTATTTTAAACATATCATTTACCTATGTGACAGATTCATTTAAATTCTAATTCCTGAGGGAAAGTAGATGAAAGCTTGAATTGAGCCAACACTGAAGTTTTGGCTTGTACTGTTATTTATAATTAGGGCTTTAAGTCTCTGGTTTGATTTCTTGTTGAGGAATGGTCAAGTCTCTTGAAATATGCAGTCAAAAAGAATGAGTAATTTGTATAAAATATTTAATGACTAAAAACTGCCCGTGAAGTCCTGTCTTAAACTAATCCTTATTAACATTACCATTAACCCCTACTTAGTTTTAGGATCACTCATACGATGACCCAACAACTAGCTATGTCTCATATAAATTTCAGATTTTTTTTTTTTAGGATATTAGGTACACAAGCTATTTTATTTCTCATCTCCCTTCCCATCATTTAGACTCTCATATTCTTTCTTTAATAGTTTGAAGGGAAAACAATGATCCTATGTAATTCCACTTGCTTGTCAATACATAAGTGTTATAGGTCAAATTAATTTCCCCCCACAAAAGGATACGTGAAAGTCCTAATTCCCAGTACTTCAGAATATATCTGTATATAAAAATAGGATTGTTGTAGATATTATTAATTAAGATGAGGAGATACTGAAGTTCAATGTGGATTCTAGTCTAATATGACTGGTAAGAATATGATCTTTTGAAGACATAGAGAGATAGGGGGAAAAAATCACATAATGAGGGAAGCAGAAATTGAAGTAACAACATGCCAAGAAATGTCATGAATTGCCAGTAATACCAAAAGCTAAGAGAAAGGTGTGGGCTAAAGTCTTTCCTAGAGTTTTCCATAGTGCATGACCCTGCTGACAACTTGGTTGTCAGGTTATATTGCTAGCCTCAAGAACTGTAAGACAGCAAATTTCTCGGGTTCTTTTTTTTTTTTTTTTTTTTTAAAGCTACCCGGTTTGTGGCACTTTGTTATAGCAGGAAAGTAATACATTAATTTAAACCAAATAAAATTGTGTTTATTATAAAGACTTTTTTTTTAATATTTTTTTATTTCACAGAGAGAGATCACAAGTAGGCAGAGAGGCAGGCAGAGGAGGAGGGGGAAGCAGGTTCCCCGCTGAGCAGAGAGCCCGAAGTGGGGCTCGATCCCAGGACCCTGAGATCATTACCTGAGCCAAAGGCAGAGGCTTAACACACGGAGCCACCCAGAACTTTTAATCCTAGATTTGTTTTTCATCTGCCTCTCTTCCCGTTAATTATGCACTCAACATTTTCCTGTGGAACAGGAAAGAAGTGTTGCTGACTTCACAGAGCCAATCCAATAAAGTAAGAGCCAAGCTATGTTTTATGCCTGGAGAAAATGTCTGGTTATTCTTATTCTAAAACATACACATAAGTCCAAAACACAAAAGTTGAAAGAAAACTCTAAACATAGACTGAACATTTCAGTAACTGACAAATCATTGTCAGGATAATGCCAAAATGCCATAAAGGTGGCTGAGTAGAGTAGAAAGCTTAAAAAAAAACTAACACAGATCATAGAAGGTGCAATTTTTAAAGGCTATGTATGACACAGGTATGGGTCAGGCAAACTGTTGAAATAGACTATTAGAGTTAGATTTAATGAAAGCTGAGATTTCACTGTACAACCTAAACTTAGAGAAAGGAAGGCATGTAGAAGGCATTTAGATAAAGAGACAGACTATAGAAAGGCATTCAGTGCTAGATAGAATGCAGTCATACAAGTTGGGTTAACACAAAAAAGGCTAGAAAATAATTTTACTAAATCTTCTCTGTCATGTTGATTACTGGAACTAGCTAGGGACACAGTATGAAATATATAAGATATTTAGTGAATGAATTATTAGCCCATTGCTGGCTAATTTTTGGATTACTCTTTACTTCTTAATCCCACCATGACTAACCCCAGAAATGTTCTAACATTTTCATCGGTTTTCATCACTTATACACCACTGGCCCAGTCTTACCCCTATTGAAGATAGATTCTCACCAGGGTAAGAACATCTGAAACTTCAAATACCAACATGGTTTCTTAGCATGATACTCTTATGGTGGATGGTGGCCACCATCCATTACTTTTCCTATGTTTTCCTCTATTTCCTCAATTTCTCTAACTTTACCCTTTGTGGTACAGTTTGCTTTGGCATTCCATCTTATGTTTCTTAAAATACTACTAACACCATCATTGTAATTAACATGAGAGGACATAAACATATTTTTGCAATAAATCAATGCCAAATACTTTGTAGGTATTTTGTAAAGCTCCTTTCCCAAAGCTTGACAATTTTGAAGACTTTTTTTTTCCCTTTCTATCTTTACAGTTATCTCCATTCTCTAGATTTTTAGTTGCTTTCATGATGTTGGGATTTTTTGATATCCTTACTACCTCCAACTCTTACTTCATTTGTGTAATAGTTCTGTTTCTTGCTATCTTGCTTTTGTCTACTTGGCTTAGTCATGAGTCTCACTCAGTGTGGTTTTTCATTGTATTCTGCGAATAATTGCTTAGGAAATGTTCTAGAGTCTAATTAAACTTGACATTAATTGCTTTCTAACTCCGTGAGTTGCTATAAATGAAAGTGAGCATCTCATGGAGTAATGGAGGTTTCTTAGGATGAATTGTGATTCAAAACAGTGAGAATCACATTATGGTCTTTTCCTACAGAATCTGACATTACAGAGTGTAACATAAAATAAAACACAAAAGCAGAACTAAATCTAAAATATTGGACAATGTCATAAAATGAAAAGCCTGAAGAAAATGCAATAAAAAATAATCTCTCTTCAATTAATCATTCCACAAACATGTATTTTTTAAAAACTTATTAAAGCAAACACTTTCCTTAGTGCTATAAATTTAAAGAGACATGTATAAGCTTTGGTTTTGGGCAATCCACCATGTGACTAAACGGATGTACATGAAATAATATACTCTATTAAAGTTAAGTTGGTGAATATGCTTAATATAAAACCATGAAGTGTTCAGGAAATGAAAATATCAAGTGTAGGCAAAAACAGATTTGGAGTGAAGTGGCTATATGAACCTTCCCACAAATGACAATTATAAAACACTATATCAATTATTTTCAAAAACTTATTACTTAAAGGTACTAGAGAACATCCAAGCATACACAGAAACCCAAGGAGCATTTACTCTGGAAAAATTTCCACTAGAAGGGTAAGAATTGTGAGTCTGTGGCTTTCTGGTTATGAGGGTAGAAAATAATAGCACAAGCTGCATGTTTACTGATGTTATGAGAGAAATACTGGAATGAGACCAAAAACCTGAATATAAAATCTGGCTGATTCCAGGAATGCAGCTACAATATATGGACACAAGGGAGAGCCCAGGGGGCCCAGTGATAAACATAGGGACCACCTCTTAATCTTTATAGATGTGAAAGGAAGTTATGCTAAAATCTGTGAGTTTCTCTTTTTTTTTCCTTTTTTCCCTCTCTTTTTTCTTCCTTCCTTCCTTTCTTTCTTTCTCTCTTTCTTCCTTTCTTTTCTTAACAGAGTGCATTTCCCAAGCTTAACACTATTTAGAGAAAAACATTGTGACCCCTCACAGACTTGACATCTTAGAAGATAACAGTGAATTAGCAAAACACCTGGAGATTTGGAAGTCTTAGGAGTCCAGAATCACAAAGAGAAAAAGCCCCCAAAATATGACTAAACATTTGCTCAAGTCCTTGGCTGACCCGCAAATTATGCAGGCACAGAAGAGGTTCACCTAAAAAGCAGAAGAATTCATAAAAAACGAAGCAAATATATTAGAAGCTACATAATACAGGGAACAAAAAAGTCTGTAGTTGGAATGTAGGCAAGTTCTGTATCTACTAGAACAAAAAAGCAAACGAAGGATCACAAAATAGAATAGAGAGCTGAAGCTACATATTATCTATGATGCTGTTTTCTGTATTTCAGGTAAATATCCTCAGATATTTACATCTGTTAACTAATTTGATTCTCAGAATTACCTTTTGAGGTTGGTAGTGACATAACCATTCACATCTTACACATGTGGAAATGGAAAACTCTGAGTTTTTCTTTCCCCTTGGAAATGCTAGTAAAGTCTATACTACTTAGATGGGAGACTTTGAAAACACACAACCATAATGAATGCAGATTTGCCTGAAGCAAAATCATAGGCATTTTATTTGCCAAATAATATGAGTAACAGCTCTCACAGTTCTAAAACAAGTGCATATTAACATTGGTAATATTTCTGTGATCAGAGAAGATAGATTAACTTATCTCTAAGCTTATATTTCTAACTTATATATTTTGGTATACTTTATAAAATATAAATGATAAAAATATTTTTACTTTAAAATATAGTGCTGTAGGCATATAGAATATCAATCAGGTCTTTCATACATGTTTTAATAGGTCTTATGCTGCTGTTTTAAAAGTTTTGCCTGTCAAATCCCATTCATTTAGAAGTGGAGTGACTTTCTATAAGATCAGAATATAAATCAAATTAACAACGACTTTCTATAAGATCAGAATATAAATCAAATTAACAATTACTTTTTATATAAATATCAAATTATTCCCAACACTTAGATCCAAGAGCTATAGTTCTTAAACTTTACTCTGAATAAGAATCTCTAATGATAATGTTAAAAATAAACATCACCCTTACTCCAAAAGTTTCTAATTTAATGGATCTGAGTTAGCTTTGGAAGCTGATTTTTAACAAGCTATTTCGTATGCACTGCATTTCAATTAACAGTAAATAACAATTTACCAGTTGTTCCTTGATGCCTTAATTTTATTCATTTTCAGGTCTTGGTTCAGGACCAGACATAATCTTGGTTTTTTTCAAGAATCACTTTAAAACAATGGTTTTCAAATAAAAATTATCTACAGGTATGATTAAAATTATATAGACTTGGTTTACCAATTCCTGACAAGATGAGAAATTAGCATGATCGTTAGTCTTATTACTCTGAAACTGAACCCTAGGATTGCCACAAATGGGAGAGGGATCTTGACTGGATGCAAGACTAAAACAAAACATGAGAAGTCCTAGGAGAGTCCATTTTGTGAGAGAAATAACAGCTTAATGCAGTGCCAGCAAATATAGATGAGGTACAGGCTGGAGAAGAATTTATAAATTGTCTTGGGGCACTTGGGTGGCACAATTGGCTAAGCCTCCCTACTCTTGATTTCAGCTCAGGTCATGATCTCAGTGTTATGAGATTGAGCCCCAAGTCCATTCTGTGCTCAGCAAGGAGCCTGCTTGAAGATTCTCTCCTCTCCCTCCTACCACGCTCGCTCTCTCTCTCTCTTTCTCAAAATAAATAAATAAATCTTTAAAAAAATTCATCTAGTGACATTTTGCCTTCCCCATGTTATTAATATATATTGCAAAAGTGGTTGGACTAACACTGGATTCTTGAGAGACTGTGAAGAAGGGGCATTAAAAATTATTTCAGGTAGTATTATTTTGGGTCTGTGTGAATTCTCTCTTCTCAACCTTGACTTATTCCTACATCTAAGAATAATAGCCAAAATATCTTAGCCAAAAATAGCTGACAGTCTCCGGAAGTATACATTTATGGAGAAAAATGACAAAAGGTTTAAGGAGTAAACATCGTTAAAGAAAGATAATAAATGGGAAATGAAATCTATACCAGTAAGTGACACCAGTTCAAAGAAAAACATAAGAATAAACACTTCAAGTCACAAATTTTAAAGCACTTATATGGGGAAGTGATAGAATATTCAGATGACATTATTAAAATATATAGACTATATAAATAACACAATTAATAGACCTTAACAAACTTAACCCTACAATATTCTAAAATGTTTCTTCACCTGGATTACTTAAAGAAAAAATTGTCAGATTATTTTGATAGATGCTGGAAAATATTAGATAAGATAAAACACTTATTTAAACAAATCTATTTCACAAACAAGGAATATAAGAAAACATCCTTAAGATAAAAGTCATATCTAAAAATACCCAGTAAGAAACATACTTAATGGAGAAATTTTTAAGCCGTCCTTCTAAAGACAAACACAAGAAGCCCTTCTTTATTGCTATTGTTCATGACAGTTATAGATATCCTGATCAATATAGTAAAATGAGAAACAGAATAGTATATGTAAAGAGTGTAACGGAATAGAGCACAGTGTCATCTTTTATAAATAACATAATGATACTGAAAAAAAGTAAATCAATAAACAAAAATGTTTGAAATAATAGAGGAGATTTTAGCAAGGGTCAATTTATAAAATTTCATAGATTTCATATTTATCAGCAGAAACCAATTAAAAATTTAAGTGGAAATCTAAAAATTGTAAGTAGCAATAACAAAAACTTACAAATTACCATGAAATTAAATTCATGTGAGAAAAAAACTGAAACAATTGAACAATTGTTTTAACATTAAGCAATTTGAGAATACAAATACTACTATCTATCTCTTTGGATACTACTATATTATCTTTTTGGATAATAAAATAACATCATAAAGGAGAAAAGATCATATTTAAAATACAAAAATTGATAGATGAATACATCCATACTAAAGATTCATTTTTTTTTTAAAGATTTTATTTATTTATTTGACAGACAGAGATCACAAGCAGGCAGAGAGGCAGGCAGAGAGAGGAGGAAGCAGGCTCCCTGCAGAGGAGAGAGCCCGATGCGGGGCTTGATCCCAGGACCCTGGGATCATGACCCGACCTGAAGGCAGAGGCTTTAACCCACTGAGCCACCCAGGTGCCCCACTAAAGATTCATTTTATAAAAGGATACTAGACCAATTTCTAAGGGCTAACAAGAAAAATATTTGCAGAGTATAAAATAAACAAATGTTTAATATCTAAAATACTGTGGAGCTCTCTCTCCAGTGAGAGTGTAAAGGGAATGAAGATAAAAAGCAAGAAAGAAAACACAAGAAAAAAAGGAACGAATATTAGGAACATGAAATTCAAAGAAGAGAAAATAATACTTACTAATATAGACAAATATGCCTTATCTATAAAAAAATCCAAATTGGCATAATAATAAAATATATGCATAAGACACTAATGTAAATAAAAATACTACCTACACATATCCTATTTCAGTATTCACCAGCAACTAGAGATACATAAAGAAAAAAGTATATTAAATATCCTAAAGTAGTTATCTATGTGGGATTAAGGACATTGAAAATTGAAAATGGAATGGGAGGGAGGGGGAAATGTAACTTAAAAGGGGGCTTTGTCTGGACTAGTCATGAAAGTAAGCCATAATCAGAAAGATGAATATCTGAGAGGGGTTTGTGTGTGTGTGTGTGCTTTTAATCCTGAGATCCTTAAACAGAAAAATAAATGAAAATATTGAGAATTGACTCCTGATCTATTAAAGTAGAAGATCCAAACATGGGGGTCTTTAATTTATATTTGAACAATTAAGTTATTACTGTCACAGAAACAATCACAAATTTTCAGTTAAAAAGTATACTTTTCTAACTACCCAAATCTTGTTTTTGGTTTTTAAACTCTGTTCTTGAGATGCCTGGGTATCTCAGCGGTTTAAGCGTCTGTCTTCTGCTCAGCTCATGATTCCTGGGTCCTGGGATCAAGTCCCGCATCAGGCTCCTTGTTCAGTAGGAGAGCCTGCTTTTCCGTCTTCCTGCTACTCCTCTGCTTGTGTTCTCTCTCTCTCTCTCTGACAAATAAATAAATAAAATCTTAAGAAAATAAACTCCGTTCTCTAACATAAGTAATCAGGGAGAAATAGTCATGAGTCCACACTGATATAAAGAAATGACTGAATAAATGAATAAATGAAATAAAAGAGACAGTTCTTTTTCTTATAGAAGAATCAAATAATATATGTAGATACTATCTCCTCCCTGAGTATGATTTGGTTTTAGTTACTTACTTTCCAGGAAGAATATGAAAAGGAGAAAAATAACTTAATAGTGGAGAAGCTCAATAGGCACGACCTTAACTGGGTAAGCAAGGATAATATCAGTATCAATAAGTCATATTGATAGCATGTATCATCTGATATGCTATGATGGAAAGGACATCTCAAGTGCATAATATTTTTTAAGGAAGAACCCTAGTATAATCATGAGGAAAACTTCAGACAAACCAAAATTGAGGAACATTTTATAAAATACCTAACCCACACTCTTCAAAACTGTCAAGGTCATTAAAAGTGAGGAAAGACTGTGAAACAGTCAGTCCAGAGGCAGCTAAGGAAACTTTACTAAATGCAACATGGTATCCTGAATTGGATCCAGGAAAAGAAAAAAGACATTTGTAGAAAAAGTGAAGAGTAAAGCGAATTAACAGTATCAATTCAAGAGTAAAGTTTAATAATGAAAGTGAATAAAGAGGGGCACCTGGGAGGCTCAGTTCGTTGAGCGATTGCCTTCAGCTCAGGTCGAAATCCTGGAGTTCTGGGATCGAGTCCTTCATTGGGCTCCCTGTTCATCTGGGGATCTGCTTCTCCCTCTGCCCTTCCCCCTCTCATCCTCTCTCTCTCTCTCTCTCAAATAAATAAATAAAATCTTTTTAAAAAGTGAATAAAGAGTAAAATTGAATTAATAATATTGTACTAAATGTTAATTTCTTAATTTTGAAAAATATACCACAGTGATAAGATAGATAGATAAGGGGAACTAGATAGCATTAGGGGGAACTAGGAGGTAAATGGGAAATTTCTCTACCATCTTTGCAACTTTTTTTATAAAGTTTAACTTACAAAATAACAAGTTTATTTAAAAAAACAACTGAGAAAAATAACAGCCGCCCCACCCCCCCCGCCCCACACACACACAGTTCGGAAGAGTTGGCTAAGGTTTGCTGACTTCTTATTAGGAAAATAACGCTTAGTCGCTGGGAAAGAAAAATTGCACAGGAAAGAGTAAACAAACAAGCAAGGAAGATTTTATTCAGGTCTCTTGAAATGGAAGGTGGAGGTTTAACTCAACTCCCTGCAAAACAAAAGATAGGAGAGTACTTAAGACCTAGGGTGAGTTCATAGGAAAGTACTGGGTTTGGTGGGAAGTGGGAGGTTGGTTATTGTGCTACTAAGGTCATTGGTCTGCTAATTGTCATCCACTGAAGTTAAGCTTTTACTTTCCTAGAGTCTGGGAGAAAGGGACACTCTTCCTAGATGATCACATTTCAAAGGGATGCCCTTTAAGTTCTTAAGGAAGGGTATTTTCAGAAGTAAAACTGGCATGAGACTAGGAAGACTTATACCTGCAAGGGGGAAGAAAAATAATTTGCAATTACAGGTTTCCAAAGTAAATGGTTTGATAGAAGAGAGGTCAGGGGCCTATCGTCAGGAAGAAATCTGTGGTAAACTTCAGACAAGCTGAGAGAACATAAAAGCTGTCTTGATCATTCCTATTCTTTATGTTTCCATGTAGAGAGCTTTCCTTTCCTATAAAACTCCATGTCTCCCTTTGCTCCCTTACTAACTCCTGCCTAGAGGAGAAAGCTTAGCTGTCTGACTGGCAGGTCTGGGAAATAAACATAGGCATGAGTCCTCAGCCTCTTACGTGAGCTCTTGCTCAGTTCTGGCTGCTTGCTTAGTGCTCACATCCTGCTTTGTTCTCTGTTAGGAGTCAGCTCAGTAGATGCTGGTCTATGGCTTCCAGATGTGGTATTTGGAGGAAAAATTTGTTCATATTTGCTCTTTCCTTCTAGATCTTTACCACTGTTTAATCCTCCAGACCTTGATACTGTGTTTGGCTATATACTTGCTTTGAGCAATGGAACCCAGAAAGATGTGACAGGCTTGAAGAGGAATCCTGTGATTCTATTTGCCTCTCTTACACTTCTGACTTCCACAATGAGAAGAGTATGCTCTGCGTAGCCATAATTCCTAGAATGAGAGACCAGTGGAAGAGAGCTGTATCTGACTTGCAGTCTGAAGCAGAGTCACTCCAGCTAATGCACAGGTTATGAAGAGGAGAAATAAATCCTCTGTTATTTCAGCCACCAAGATTGTGGGGTTTTTGGTTTTACAGCATTATCACATGAGCAATGCTAAGACTAAGTAAATAAGGATACCTAACTTTGGACAGGATTTGAAGGCAGAAAACATTCTCAGCAAGTCCCTTAAATGCAGATGTAAAGCCAAGTCTCCTAATCCAGAGTTTATCCTTAGTAATTCTGAAATTTTTATTTTATCTTTTCTGAAATTTTATCTTATCTGTGAGATTTTTTTATTTCTCACTTGGTTAATTTTTTTTTTTTTTCATTTCAGACTGATTCACTAGTTGAACAATCAAGAAAAAGAAAGACTTAAAAAGAAAATTTTAAAATAGAAATGTTTAAAAAGTAATATTGTCACTCATATAAATTATGTTTGAAAATGAAAAAAAAACATTTTCTAAAGAATTTCTAAAAAATAATCTCTACAATACACTTTATAAATAATTAAACAGAAGGAACTTAAAAGGCAATCTCATTTATGATTTTAAAGTGAACACTGATATAAAAGGAAGTAATCTTGTGATTAGATACAGAAAAATACAAGATCAAATTCAATGTCCATTCATAACTCAAACTTTTATTAAACTTAAAAAAGGAACTGTCCTTACTTTGAAAATATATCCATAAAAGCCTATATTAAACATCATAATTAATGATGGAATGCTTACAGCTTTCCATCTGAGTGCCAAAATAAAACAAGGATGACTAATATAACCTCTAAATATCGAATATATTGACCATTTTAATGGAGTTCTTAGCCAGTGTAATAAGGAAAATAAATGAATAAATAACATTTTATATATATGTGTATATATATAATATAATTAATTAATTATCATTATTTGAGAATTATCCTTAGTATTATTAAGTATATTTAAAACATTTTCTAGATAAAGAGTCAGCATAAAATAATCAGTCATATTTCCATATACCAAAAACAATAACTTGGAAAATAAAATTTAAATAATAGTTATTGGAGAAAATCATTTAATAAAAACAAGTTATGGAGGTTTTAATATCTACCTGCAAAGTACTAGAATTAATAAGTACATTTTACAGGGTTGCTGGATCAAGGTAAATATATACAAATAAATTGCATTTCTATATGCTAGCAAGAATCTGCTTGAAAGGAAAAATTTAAATATATCATGAAAAAACACACACTGATTTAAGATTCAGAAAGATTTTAAATAGAGAAATGCAAAACTTATTAAGTATTTCTTCTATTGAATTTTCTGAAACCTAGTAGACACCTCTTAGCACTAACCTGAATGAGAGATCACTGTTTTCAAGAATACATAATTTATCTTTAGAAACTGTCAGACCTTGACTTTCCTATGTTTTCAGCTTCAATTCATTCTCTTAATAGCATATTAAAGCAATCAGTTATCTAGATATGTGTAACAATATTAACTACCATGAACTGAGTGAGCAATGTCTCTGCCTCTCCATAATTACATATCAGATGTCTGAATTCCAGAAGCAAGATTTCAGCTTCAAATAACCTAGATGAAATGTTGACTAGATAGATGCAATTTGCTCTTGGGGTGTACATTTCCTGCTCTTTTTCTCCATAAGATTTATTTCCATCTTACAAATGTTCTCAGGAAAAAGGAGAATAGAAACTGGTAGATACAGCATCGTAAAATTGATCAAGCATTAGGTAAGTGACCACTACATAGAAAAATAATTCTATCAGTTTTGTTGTATTACTCCTCACAATATTTATCAAAAATTCACAATAGAATTGATTTTCCATTCTGGACAAGTCAAAGCTGATTGGGAGATTTAAAATTAAAGAGAGAATATACTCTGCAAGTATTCAGTGGTCAGTCAAGAAGGTTAAAAGATTTAAATCATTTGTGAGATTGAGTATAACATAACAAGGCTGAGAGTCCTAAAATATGCCTTCTTTAAACTGAAAATTTCATGTCACCTCCATGATACTTTCTCTTAACTATGTTAATTTCTATTGGACCATTAGCTCAAACATTTTATTACAAATTATGTAATATCCTAAATGTAATTTTGAGGAAGAACTGAAAATGTGTGATTCATTGAGATAAACTGCCTCTTTCTGAATATTTGGGTAGGGGTTAGAGGACCAGAAGTTCAACAGAGAAGACCAAGTATACCGCTATTATAACTATTGATGTTACAGGTCACATTCTCTGAATTGTCATATTATGATTCCTATTTTTTCATGATTATAAATAATAAAATAAAGTCTCCAGATATTCCTTACCCTCAGTGTTGAGGCTTCAATTTTCAAAACCCAGTCACCAGTCTGTCATTTTCTTTCCCAGGATAATTCATAGCAAGGATATTCATCGTTTTCAGGGAAAATATCTGGTTTTATCACAGAATGTGTTTGACCCCCAAGTTCCAGTGTAGTTCCCAGAGTCTAACTTATTTAAGCTTAAATAGTATAACATGATGGACTCCAAGATTCCATCCCAGTACAGACTGTAGCAGAACTAGACTAGTTAAAACTCAGTCTTGTCTCAAATGTGAAGTAATAAGCATATATGGTCTACATGACCCTTCTAGCATTATTCTCCTCTCAAAATCTCATGTCAATAAATGTAGGGATAATAAGAGCTCATCTCTCTCAAGATCACTGTCCCTAAAACCAAAATTTTTAGGCACCCTCAACTGTAAACCTATATTCTGGAATCTATAATACTGTAAAACTTTGTCTAACACAGCTAAAGATGCACTCAATTTACATTACTATATACAACTCATAACTTAAATATGAAACATCTACTTTCAGATTAATTGGTCAACATTTATGCCAAGAAAACTTCAGGTGCATTTGCTTTATATTTCTGTAACAGAAGGGCCTATTAAAGTGCTTTAGAAAGTTGCTTTTGTTTACATTATTGATCTCTGCTTTCTGGAGGAGAAATGATCATATTAATTACTTATAAACACATAATCTTCCCTGTAAGCACAAGAATGAATGGAAATCCCAAAAGTACTGTGTTGTAATCTGTTTTTAAAATTGTATCAGAATCCCAGAATTCTCCAACAGCTCACCTACAACCTCTGACATTGTTTTTGTTTTCCTATTTTTTAAGAATAATCTTACAATTTAGAAGCCATATAAACAAATAAAAAGGGAAAAATCCCCTTACTACCTGTTACTACCTCTTTTCAATAACAACCTTTATTAGAGGTATATCATTTAATTAAGTTTTCTCAGCTAGAATAATGAAAGACAGCTGATTTTATTTTTCTTTACTTATTCATGTGAGTGGCTTTAATTGCTCACTCAACATAATGAATTTTTCTAAAGGAAATGGATTCTATAAATTATGTATGTGCACATATACTACATATTTGTATATATGTATACTTATGTATACCAGAATAGATCTTTGTTCATTCATTCACTTTCAATCTTGTATTTTTGTCCAATGTGAGATTTTTAACCATTCAATTCACTGTGATCACTGATACATTTAATGTTAATTCTGCCATATAATTTTATATTTTCATATATCCCATTTGCTTTTCAAGTTTTTGTAAAATTAATCATTTTAGTTAATGTTTTCTTTAGATTTTTTATTTTAATAATGGTTAACTTTAAACTCTTGACAAGACATTATTTGAACTTACAAAATCCTCTACCCAAAATATTACATTAGGTTCACATAGTCACAATATGCTCAATGTTAGGAGGAAATACAACTTATTTTTACAAATATGCACATATGATCGTATGTGTATTCATCATGATATTCTCCAATGATACTGTGCTGGCTTCCCTCTAATAAGTGGTGACTGCCCTGCCCGTTAGGTGATATTATTCTTTGAAATAAACATGTATAGAAAGTGGCAACATCACTATTCTTTAGACCACAGTTGCCTTCTGTATCAAAAGCATTGCAAGTCCCAAGTTTCTCTAGTTAATGAAAGATAGATATATATATATATATATATATATATATAGTCATAAAAAAATAAACATGATCTTGAACAGAGAACCTTTGATCGATTCTTAAATCTATTCTTAATTTCTATTTGTCATAAGAACATCAGGGTTCTTGTGTGAAGAATACAAACACTTATAAATATAAGATGATGGCCTTTAGATTATCTCCTAAATTCCATAGGCATTTCCTAGCATTTTAACTAGAGCTTGGAAATGACTTCTCAATATCATGTGAAAGTTAATTTATCTTGCCTTCTCTGTCAAATATTTCTGTTTTATCCTTGGCTATTTTTGAATGCAGATTGGAACCCAAAGAACAGTAGTCTTTTATAAAAGTCAGTCTTCCTGCATAACATCTAATGGTTAGATTTATCCCTGAGGAAGGATGTAAATTCATTGCAAATGATACTTTAATGGAGCCCAGCTTTTTTGTCATGCAAAGAGATCCAAATGAATGTGGCAGCCAGCAGCAATTCCTATGGGAAGCAGTGCAACATGAAGCAAGTGATCTTGTCAGAAATAAGTAAATAAATACTTCTCGCTTTACCATTCTAACAATTTTATCCTATCAAAAAAAATGCAGAACATGATTTACATGTTGTTGATAATCTTTTTAAAGAACAAGTTCAAGTGCTAGGGTTTGTTTGCACTTATTGTAATAGATGTGACAAGTGTCTTATTCATGATATACTAGAGAAAATATTAACTCCCACAAAGTTGCAAAATGCTTATAAGTAAATATACATTTGTTTACTTTAGATAAATGACCCCTTTTCATTGCCATGGGTTATGTTAATTTGTTGGGTGTCTCTTCTAAAGCACTGTATGCTATCTTTTTTACATATAGTTTCCTCCACATTTGATCATACCTTATAATAAAAACACCCATAGGTTTGAAGGAATTGATAAAACTGTGAAGTTGAAGACGGAGACTAAGATGAAGAAGGAAGAGGCGGAGGAAGAGGAAGAGGAAGGAAAGTAGAGTCAGCACATAACAGTAATGGTGAAAAGTCTTCAGTCTCTATCATCCTAGCTAACTGGAAGGTAGTTCCTACATAGAGAATTCTTTAAACTTAAGAACCTCTTAACCTTACTAAATTAAAATGGGTAGTGAGTTTGTTACAGTGATTTTAATGATAATTACTTGAAATCATTTTGAAATAGCTAACAAATATAACAGTCTACTAATCTACTGCTGAATTACAAAGGGAATGGTGTGCTGTGAGAATTTACGTGGACAACAGTAAAAGTCTGGGATCTTGTAAAAGTTTTATCTAATCCTAAAGTCCTTTTGAAAGCAGGACAAGTTAGCTACTCATGTATTATGAGATATATAATTCATATAGAAAAGCATATAAAATGATAGGTAAAAGACCTCATAACAAGAAAAAAGTTTGTAACTATATATGGTAGTGGGTATTAACTAGACTTATTGTGATCATTTTGCAATACATACAAATACGGAAGTATTTCACACACATGAAACTAATATAATGTTATATGTTGATTATACCTCAATAAAAAAGAAAAACATATAAAATAGATATAAGTAATTTAATGAATAATTATAAAGTGATCATATATGTACTACCACACAGGTCAAGTAAAGGAACATTGATAATACTTCAGAAGCTTAATATGACCACCCTCCTTAACACAAATCCCTTCATTCCTCCAGAATTAACCAATATTATGACATTTGTGACAATCATCTTTCCTTTCTAAGAACAGTTTACCTCATATGAATTCCTTAACAATCATATAATTTAGATTTCTTTAACATTTTTATATTTATGCTGCATGTAGCTATCATTATTTCATTTTTATTACTATATAGAATTCTACTGTATGATCATATTAGAATTTATACATTCATTCTGTGTCATTTCCAGCTTTTATAAACAATACTGAGTTGTACTGGTGTATATGGATTTCTGTGCGTCTTGGTAAAAGTGGGGTGTGTATGCAGAGTGGTGTATAAATTTTCTACAGAGCACTGGTCTTCAAAGTGAAGTCCGTGGACCAGCAGCAATGGCATTACTCTGGGTACTTGTGCATATTTTTTTAGTTCTATCTCAGAAACTGAACTTGAGACCAATCTATGTGTTTTAACAAGTCTAGTTGATTCTAATATAAGCTTAAGTTTGAGAACCATGTATAGTTGTTAAGTGGAATAGCGGATTATAGGATGTGTACATCTATGACTTCAATGATTTTTTTTTTTTAATTTATTTGACAGACAGAGATCACAAGTAGGCAGAGGCAGGCAGAGAGAGAGGAGGAAGCAGGCTCCCTGCTGAGCAGAGAGCCCGATGCGGGGCTCCATCCCAGGACCCTGAGATCATGACCCGAGCTGAAGGCAGAGGCTTTAACCCACTGAGCCACCCAGGCGCCCCCCATCTATGACTTTATTAGGTAGTTCCAAATTGTCTAACTGGTTGTAGCAACTGACGAAAAGCTCCAGTTCACATACATCGTGAACACTGGAGATACATTGTTCAGATCCTTTTGGAAGAAGAACTTCTGGGCTCAATTGCTGTCAGGTCTGACAGTGGATAACCTTCAGCTGTAAACTCCTTCCAGAATTGCCTCAGTGGCACAGAACTTTCTCTCCATGGTAACACCATTCCATAAGATAGTCTACATCCAGCGACTTATTCAGGTGCTGGTGTAAAAGCGTAGCCATTTCAACCTAATGTAGGACAACTCTGATGAGACATTTTAGCTGCAGAATACCCTGTAGCTTCTATGGAGACTGTCTTCTGGACTTTCTTCACAGCTTGACTTTCCCAACTTCCTGTTTTGCTAATTTTCCCTCCCTTCTTGGAAAACATCCTGAATGTTAAACCCTGTTCCCATGTCTACTTCCCAGAACATCTTAACTGCTACCATATTCTCTTAAATTCTTGGCAATTAACTAAATCTAACATTCTAACATTTTGGGGTTTTAATAATACTTAATTACACTTTCCTGATTACTACTATTGTTGAGCAGTATTTGATTTATAATTTTTCTTTTGAAAAGTCCCATTTCAAGTATTATGTCCAATTATCTATTGTGTTGCAAGTCTTTTTTTTTCTTATTAATTTGTAGAACTTTTCACATATGCTAGATGTTGGATATTTGCTATTATAAACTTTTTATTTTCTCACTTGTATTATCATTTGTATTACTATTAATAGTGGATAATTACCAAATTTTAATAAGGTTGAATTGTTCAGTCTTTATATTTACATTAGGCAATTTTGCATTCTGTTTTAGAAATCTTTTCTTAACCCTAGGACATGAAAACCTTGTGTGAATTTTTAGGCAGATTAAATAGAATAATCAGTGTGGGGATGATATAACTCTTCACCATTCTTTTTTAAATTGGACTATGATTAAGATACAGTGTTATATTAGTTTTAGGTATAAAATATAATGATTCAACAATTCTCTACATTACTCACTGCTCATAAAGACATTTATTCTTTTTTCTTTTTTTTTCAGTCTTTTTCCTATTTGCATTTCAGTTTTAGAAGTTTCTACTGGTATATCCTCATGCTCACAAATTCTCTCCTCAGCCATATCCATCTACTAATGAGCCTATTAAAGTCCTTCATTTCTGTTACAGTGTTTCTTATGTCTAATATATCTTTCTTATCCTTTCTTAGAATTTCCATTACTCATGTTTTCCTATATGTTGTTTACTTTTTAGACATTAGAACCCTTAGGGCCCTTAGAATAATAATCAAAGTTTATTTAAATTTTACATTCTGTTATTTCCAAATTCCCTGCCACATCTGAGTTTGGTTCTGATGTTTGCTGTGTCTCTTCTGTGTTTTTTGCATTTTAATATGCCTTGTAATTTTTTGCTGCAGGCTGGACATGTGAAGACATTTACCTGAGTAAACAGGTCTTTACTAATGTAGCGATAGACTATGTATATAGGAAGGAGAGTACTCTATAGTCCTGTAATTAGATCTCAGTCTTTTAGTGAGCCTGTGCTTGTAGGCTATGAAATTCACAGGTGCGTGTCAGTTTTTTTCCCTTTGCCTTAGGTGGAAAGTATGGCTGGTGAGGGCTGGAGTTGGTAAATCCCTTCCTATTCATGGAAGGCTAGAGCAGACTGGAGGGGCATATTTCCATTTTACCAGGTAGGTTAGGCTCTGACAGTACCCCAATAGATTAAACTCTGGTAAAATAGTTTCTCTTAAGAGCAACCTTTGTTTAGAACAGAATGATCTCGTTATTTCAAACTGGTTACTTTTCCTCTCCCCCCATAAAAGCCAGAATTACTTTTTCTAGTATATTCACTGTGAGAACCTGGTTGAACTCCAGGACATGAAACCCACAAAATTGTGGGTTGCCTTTCCCTTCTTCCCTAGTTTTTAACTCTTAGATTTGTCACACTGACCCTAGAGCAATTCTTCCATTACTGTTCATACTTACCTTCCCAGGTATTGGTTCCAAAGGAGATTGGAGCTTGTGAGTTTCTGCTCAGGTAAGTTGTGATTTTCTGTATCCTCCTGCCTCTTAGTTTTGGAGGCAGTGGTATGCTCTCTGACCTCACTTCTCTAGTGGATCTAAGAAAAATTGTTGATTTTTCACTTTGTTCAACTTTTTATTTATTGGTAAAATGATGACTTCCAAACTCTTTCTATGCCAGTTTAGAAAACGGAAGTCTGGATGTCTTTTCTTGAATGTGTGGGTTGATTCATTTTATCAACTCTAAAAAACTTTCAGACATTCATTCCCTCCAAATATTGCCTTTACTCATTCTTTCCCTACTTTCCTTTTTTAATTTTTTAAAAAACTTATTATTATTATTATTTTTTATTTTAAAGGTTTTATTTGACACAGAGATAGGGAGTACATGTAGGCAGAGCAGCAGGCAGAGGGAGAGGGAGAAGCAGGCTCTCTGCTGAGCAGGGAGCCCAACGCAGAGCCCAGTCAGAGGACCCTGGGATAATGACCTGACCCGAAGGCAGCTGCTTAACCAACGGAGCCACCCATGCACCCCTTTCTACTTTCCTTTTAAAGCCTAATTAGATATATGTTAAATCTTTATCTCATGCTCAGTTTTCCTTTCTTTTCTCTACTTTTTATTTTTCATCTTCCCATTTTTATGTGTTGTGCTCTGTGAAAATTATTTTGACTAATCTTCCATCTTAGCAGTTCATTTTTCATGTGTGGCCTGTCTAATCTGATGTTGAATATGTTCATGGAGATTTTTCTTTATTTATATATTTCTAGAAGGCTTATTTATTTTCCATAAATATGTAAGATTTTTTGGGTAGTTTTCATTTCTTAGATTGTTTTTAACATTTCTTTTCTTTGTACATGGTAGAACATCTTTTTTCTTTAGAGAATTTGTCTGATAATTCCAATATTGAAGTATATTCAGGCCTGTTTTAGCTCTTTACTTTTTAAGCCATTTTCATGGGGTCCCATTCATGATGCTTATATGCTTGGATACTTTTTGTATGTGTGCTTCTCATTTTCCTCATAAAATTGTTTATGAGAAGTGCTTTTCTTATTTATTTTATTTTTAACTTTTGCTTTTTTACTGAGAATCAGGCAAAGAAAATACTTTAAGAAAAAGAAGAGAAAGGATGAGAGAGAGAGAATAAAATAACAAACCTCCTTTTATCTTGACTCCAGAACTCTACAATATGCACAATCAGCAATTCTTTCATTTCTTTGGGATGTTCAATATTTTATCGCCATAATTTCTGAGGATTTTTTCTTTTTATCAGTGTTCCTTATGATAGTGAAATATGTATTTTTTCTCTATATAAATTTTTATTAAACTGTGTATTAGCTTTTAGCTTTCATATAAGTACTAAGTGTATAGAATACATATTGAGGCTTATTTTCACCTTAGTCAATACACACCAATTATAGATGAAAAATTCCTTCAATTTTTGAATTACCAGTTTACATCCATTTATATTGTTTTAAAGACTGTATGGAGTGAAGAAATGCATATGCAAAGTTTCTATAGTAAACTAATGGAACAGATACGGAAAAAGGTAAAATCTTCAGTATGTTCATTCCCTTCTTAAATATTTTAATTTTCTCTCCATTGCTTTAAAAAGGCAATGTGCTTATAAATAGACACTCATATGCTATTCAAGTTCTTTACTCCTCTGGATCTTGTTTGTTCTTATCTCATTCCAATAAGAAAGCATTAATTCTTGACCTTGTTCTTTCTCCTTATCACCCAAAATTTGTGCTTCAGCTCTGTTGATTTATTTTAGTCTCAAACTCTTGCTACTTCTAAGTATGCTTACCAGACCACACTTCCAAATAAGAGAAGAAATTAAATGTCAACTTCCTAATTTTCTCAAGAGTAGAACTACAGGTCTACCTACATTCATACAACTTTTACTATTTTCTTCTATTCACAAAAGAGGAATTGTCTAGCCCATGGGAAAAAGCTCTTCTCTTTCTGTATGCTTTGGAGACAATTTATTCCAAACATTTAAGAAATTCTCCACTAATAGTTATTCCTTATTTCTCCAACCATTAAAATACAGGAGCAGTATTTCTCCTCTTCTTCTATATATCAGAGCTAAGTGGTTTTTGTCCTCCCTGAGATCTTTTTAGGACAGCCTACTAAATGACGAATTGCCCCAGAATATGTCATCTTCCATTTCTGTTGTTGCTGTTGTTGTTCTCTTGTGCAATATCATCACTTTAAATAAAGTCTCTACCAATAACAAACCTGATCACACATCACACCACTCCCCTTCCCTTTTCCCTACTCCAGACACAGAAGTCTCCCCTTTTCCCCTTTTAGCTTTTTCCTTTCCATCAAGACCAACGTTATTGAAAAAAAAAAAATCATATATCCACATTTCACTGACTCCATATCCTCTTTATTTCTTACCATAAATTTGCTTCCCTACCAATCTCAGCCATTCATATTTTGTTTTTTTAATATATATAAGCACATGAACTTACAAATTTATTTCTCTAGCCCAGAACTTCTTTATGAATGGTGAAACCCATACCCCAAATCTTTCTTTACATTTGCCGTTAGATATGAAAAAGGCACATTAAATTCCAAATATCCAAAACCAGAAATAATCACTTCTTTTGCCTGGACTCAGACTTCCTCTCAGGTCTTCCTTCTAAGTGAATGCCATAAATATCTGTAATTCTAGAATACTAGGATCTTCCTATACCCATTTCTCCATATGCAAACTATTTCTAAGTTTTATTATTTACTTTAAAAGCTTTTTTTCTTTAAAGTAAAATTCATATACAGAAAAAAATATAAATCCTCAATATATACAACTCAATGAATGATCATATAATTAACAGTACTGAAGAAATCTACTTGTGTTTCTTCCTAGTTAGTTCTCCTCTATCCTCTCCAAAAATAAATACTATTCTGATTTCTAACACCATGAATTAGTTTTGAGTAATTCTGAACTATATTAAATGGCATCATATAATATTTATATTTTTGTTCCTGTCTTTTATCAGTCACATTATGTTTGCAACATTCATCTATAGTTTGATTACAGCAGTGGCTCATTAATTTTTCATTTCTATAAATTATTTCATTGTGTGAAAATAGAAAATTTAATTAACCATTTTTCTGTTGATGACTTTATCAGTTATTTCCAATTTTTGGCTATTACACTAAGCCTAATGTAAACATCTTTTTGTGAGTTTTTGTGCCCATACATACATATATTTCTGTTAGGTTTATCTATGAGTCTACATCCTGGATTATAATGTATGCATGGATTTGACTTCAGTAGACAATGACCCGTCTCAATGACTTTTAATACTTGAATATTTAAAGAATATATTTCCTTTCTGTTTATCTATATTTCTATAACTTTTAAAGATAGTAAAACTACTGGGGTGCCTGGTGGCTCAGTCAGTTGAGCATCCAACTCGGTTTCAGCTCAGATCATTATCTCAAGGTAATGGGATCAAACTCTGAGTTGGGCTCCATGCTCAGGATGGAATCTGCTTGTCATTCTCCCTCAGCTCCTTCCCCTGCTCTCTCTCTCTCTATCTAAAATAAATACATATATAAAATCTTCAAAAAAAAAAAAGATAGTAAAACTACTAAATTAATGCAATACCCTCACCTTTGGTCTTTAAAATCAAAACTGGTTCCCCTTCAATAATATCACCTTACTATAGACTCATTAATATTTTTTAAAATGAATATATAACCCTTACTCACACTTCCATCACATCTGAATATGCTGTGCCCTACTCCCCACTCCCACACTTCCTATATAACCATCACTACAACCACAGTATTTGCCTACTCACCCCCATCCTTCCACTTAAATTATTGCTCATATCTGTTTGCATTTGTAGTATAATGATATAACATAGCTACAATTATACATATATTACTGTGATTCTTTTATGTGTGTTTCTCTTTACCACAAGATTATAAATTCTGTGATGACAGAGATTTTGGATTATTCTCCTCCAACTTTGGATCCCTAATGTCTAAACAATGTGTAGGACATTGTAAGTGTTCAAAACAGATGGTTGTTGGGGCGCCTGGGTGGCTCAGGGGGTTAAGCCTCTGCCTTCGGCTCAGGTCATGATCTCAGGGTCCTGGGATCGAGCCCTGCAGTCGGGATCTCTGCTCAGCGGCGAGCCTGCTTCCCTCTCTCTCTCTCTGTGCCTCTCTGCCTAACTTGTGATCTCTGTCAAATAAATAAATGAAATCTTTAAAAAAAAACAAAACCAAAAACAGATGGTTGTTGTGTGAATACATTCATGCCTGAATACATGAATAAATGAATGTTGTTTACCCTATATGGAAAATTCTTTCTCTTCTCCTTCTTCCTTTTCTCACTTTGCCAAGTAAATTACAATTTATCCTTCATATTTTGTCCAATACATTGTTGGCTAAAATATCTGAACCAAAACTTCATTAATATACCCTTCCACTGGTTCTTATTCTAATTTAGCATATTATGTGACAATGTCTATCTTTTGTCTATTTGCCTCACTTGTTTGTAAGTTCCCTGAGATAGAGGCTGTGTCATAGTTATAAGGAAATCCCAGTTCCTAGAACAATTACTAAAATAACAGAAAAAAATCTTAAAATTTTCTTTTCCTGACTTGGCTTTGGTTTTTTCATTAAAAAAATTAAGTAACATCTTCATTTTTATTCAATCTAAGAGTATCATATGATCCATTACATTAGTTTCATAATAAATATGAATTATTTCTAGGAATGACAGTGTCAAAAGAAATTCATTATCTGAGAAGATAAAGATGAAGAGGAAGAAAACCAAGAGGAAAGGAGGAGGAGAATAGGATAAAGGAGAAAATGGAGAAAGAAGAGGAACTAGGAGGAACAGACAATTCATAATATAAAAATAAAAACTGTTTTCCCTCATTTCATCTTTTCACCTGTACTGACCGCAGCCTTCAATATTCCTAACTTTCATTGCTTTTTCACTCCAAAACCCCATCCACAATAAACTGTTCTAAAATATGTCAAGAAAGATATTACTTTGAAGTATGTCTATCAGAGTTAGTACTCACATGATTGACATGGGACAACCTACATTTCTGGAATTTGATAGCTCCCCATTTCTAGAAATGACTGAAGACTAAATAAACAAGTAAGTATATTTCACTTGCCATGCTTTATACTCATATAGATTCTATAAGCTCATTTCAAAATTATTTTATCCAACTTCAACAACTTGAAAAATTCATTAGTAATGTTGACCATAATTATTTTCCAAAATTTTAAGAACTCTACACATTTGACCTTTGCTTGTCATCTATTATGAATAATTTAAATGTATCTTATGTCACTAAATTATACAACTGTTACAAGTTGTGTAAAAGAGAAAGAGAGTCTTGATTGCAATTCAGAATATCAGTGTTTGTTGAAATGGGAATTATGCCCTTTATACAAAGATGATATTTTTTCACAGATGGTAAAGATGATACTACTTAGTAATATGACAACTATAGTACACAAGGAAGAGTAATGGTAAGCAATCTGTAGTTTATGGGGACATTATTAGAGTGAGCTAAGGGTTAAGAAACCTCTGAGAAGCTAATGATCAATAACTGTCAGTATTTATATTGATTAACTATATACAAAGCACGTGGTAAAGTATTCGAAGATCGTGCTCTAAAATATATCCTCTGAGCAACAGAAATATCATTACAATTTGAAGAAAAAGATGAGATTGATTCCCATTTGATTTATGATATTTAAAAGCTAAAATGTTTTAACATTAATGATTACTTTCAGAATTAAAAAGATTACAAATATATACTAAAATTATAAGTTCCAATAGCTCTTCTATTTTCCAATAAATTAATACAGACTTACTAATTGCACTTGTAATATTTACTCTTAAAATATGTATTAGGGTAAACACAAAAAGTGATTATAAAATGAGATTTTATGGGAGTCAAATAGCTGTGGCTAATCTAAACAACATAAGTATTTATTATTATTGAATATCATCAAATGAATTTAATGTTATATTTTTACAATAATGGAGCCATAAGAAAAAGTAAGTCCTTTATAATAACAGTATAATTGTATTCTATTTGAAACAGTGAGCTTTATTTTTTATTTTTTTATTGTTTTTTAAACTTGTATTCATGTTTACTTAATTTATTCATCCATTCATTTATTCATTTTATTTAATCACCCACTCATTTTATAGTCTGTTTGCTGTCATAAGTGAGTTTTAAATTATTCAACAATATGTTTTTCTCCAACCAAAATTTTTCTTATTCAATTATTTCCATACAAATTAATATTATATGTTTATTTCCATTAGAATCTTTAGTTGTATCTAAAAAATATATTTTTATTCTCCTCATTAACTCAATTAAGGAACAACATCTAGGGGAATTTCTGTAATTAAGATAATACAGATAGATTTCTTCATAATTTTCCAAAGATAACTGTACACTGTACCTCATAGTCTTTAAAATGATGATCAATACTGGAAATTTATGTTTTCTATTCTTGAATATAGACAGAAATCATAGTTTTATGTGTATGATTATAATAAAACAATAACAAACCTATGACTCCTAACACAACTACCCAATATATTTTACCGTTTGGTCTCTACAGTGCTTTGAAATTAAAGTCAATAAAATGCTGAAGCCCTACAACTTTGGATAACCTCATGTTCCCCTTATTCACACATGGTGAGCATCATTACTGCAAATAAAATATGCAGATCTAATACTGTATAGTCTTACAAAATACAACTGTGAAAGCTATTAAAATATACTTCTTACTCTTTCATATGTGATTAAAATCATATCTAAACCCATGTCCAAATTACCTGGCAAGAAATCTCTCTTGATCTCTAAACTTTGTCAAAAAATTATGTCTTTTTGTCTCTTCTTTCTGTAGTCGGCAATGCCCAAACTGTTACCACATATTTTAGGAATGGCTAGAGATTTGGTCTTTAAAGATTCACTTGGGATTTTGTGTTGATATGTCCTACTGTGAAGATATGTGCAATCATGGTGATATTCAACAAAAGTAATATCGAGGGAAGCCTGGGTGGCTCAGTAGATTAAGCATCTGCCTTCAGCTCAGGTCATGATCCCAGGGTCCTAGGATCCAGTCCTGCATCAGGCTCCTTGCCAAGCAGCAAGGAGCCTGCTTCTCTCTTTGCCTGTCTCTCCCCATCCTTGTGTTCTCTCTCTCTCTCTCTGAAAAATAAATAAATAAAATCTTCTTAAAAAGGGGGTTGGGGGGTGAGCCTGGTGGTGGGTATTATGGAGGGCATGTATTGCATGGAGCACTTGGTATGGTGCCTAAACAATGAATTTTGGAACACCGAAAAAAATTAAAATTTAAAAAAAGGTAATATTGAACTACAGATCATGTGATGTGAATATAGTAGTAGAACTTATTGAAAGTAAGAGATAAAAGGCATGATGAAATATCAATACTTTAAAAATATTATAAAAACTCAGTCATGGCAGTAAATTCTATGAAAACAGTAGAGTAGTGAAGAGTAAAAATAATGATGAATAACCAAAACCTGTAGTATATTAAACTGCATTAAAAAACTGAATATGTTGAGAATCACTGATTTACTGGGTAAGTACAGGGACCAAAATCGACTAGTTGTCAGATCCGTGCTCAATTTCCATGTTTATTACATAATAGACACAGTTTTTTGGTTTTACTCATCTTTCTTCTCCTGGTGCCTGTTTCCTTGCAGCTGTATCCTACTGCTGCCCAAGGCTGTCTGTATAGTGGGTACTCTGTTTATGGGGTGAGGGCCTGAAACTGCAGTGGAATCTTGGTCCAAGGGAAATGCCTCACTTCCAATCAAGTTGCCCAAATTAAGAGAGCCACGGTCTCTGGGAGGTAGGAAGGGCATGTCATGGGGATCGGGTGTCACTGGGATAGAAACTAAGACAAGTATCCCCCCTCCCTGATCCTACCCCCAGGCCACCAGGACCCTTCTGCTTGCCCTGCTGTCTTCCCCAGAGGCTGTCCCAAGGTGATGAAAATTAAGTGCAAAATACAGGCACCACCCATGTGGACCTATCCCAGGTAAATAGTGTAGGGAAGGAATTCCCTTTCTTGTTGCCTACATACTTACATAATATCATCTATTTTTGTCTCTTGGCCTGCAAAAGCCTAATATTTACAATTTGGCTCTTTAGATTTCTGTGATATTGGTAGAAATCCAATTGAATTTTCATATTCAGCAATCACAGATAATGAAGGATTCATTTTTTTTTCTCAAGAGACTTACTGCCCCATGATTAAGTCTGTGCTCAACTATCTGGGACAAGGACAGCATTTTCTTCCTATGTGTGATTGGGCTTTTCCTTCTTTCCTTTCCTGTCTATAGAGGAATAAATTTTTACCAAGATGGGGAAGAAATTGAGGTGTCTATGAGGTAAGGAAACCCTAGAGCCAGACCACTAATAAAATAGCTTTATTTCCTGTTCTTTCCATTTTTCTAAATTAATTGGGTTGGCACAGAGAGATACTTGGATAGAAATGAACAGACAATTATCCTCTTGCAGAACAGGAACCCTACAATTAACATGAAAGTTAATAGTAAAAGATTGAATGTGTTCCTCAAAAATCAGGAACCAGATTAAGAAGTCTTCCTATCTAACGTGGTACATAATATTCTAGCTAGTTCAGTAGGCAAAAAAGGGAGTGAGGAAAAAAAAAAAAGAACTACACTTTTCTTTATTTAAGTATGACATGATTATCCATGGGGAAAATTCAAAGGATCCACAGAAAAGCTACTAGAATATGTTATTTAAGCATATTTATACAAGTTCAATAAATAGAAATCTGTTCTATTTCTATAAGCAAATAAGAAAAAAAATCAAAAACTAAAACTAAAAGAGCTTTCCCATTTATAACAGCAACAAATAGTATGGCATTTTTAAGGATAAATCTGACAAAAGATGTGCAACACTTAAACACTGAAATCATTGCATTTAGTGGTCATCATTCTTTAATTTTCTTTTTCCAGTTGAATTGAGGTGGATTACCTTCCTCAGAAGCCACCACCTCATTTAAGTGTTTGTTATGGCAGTATAGTACTCCAATATCAAAACGGCATTTATTATCAATTGCTCTGTAAAAATTTCCTAAGTATCTACTCTAGCAGTCTGCTGGGAACGTAAACATCCCAAGGCTCTGCTAGGGAAAGAAATGCTTTCAAGCTCACTCACCTGATTTTCAGTAGGACTTTGTCCCTTGATTGCTGTTGGCCAGAGGCTGCCCTCTGGTGAAGCCAGTTGCAGATGGGACAACTGGCTTCATCAGAAAAATCCTGAGAGACACTGAGAGAAAGAAAGCTAGAATGAGATGCAGCAAGACAAAAGTCTTTTGTATCTGAATCTTAGAAGTGACACTTGATCACTTTTGCCATATTGTGGTAGGATTACGGGAGGATGGGTTTGTACTGGGAAGCATTTTTAAGACTGCCTACTACAGTTTTCCTCTGGTCTCCAATAATTTATATCCTTTCCATGCAAAAGCCATTCACTTCCCTCTCAAACTCTACAAAATTTTCATCTCATTATGTTATGTCAAAGTTCACATTCTCATTATTTAAGTCAGATCCAGGTGTGCCTAAGCCTCCTAGAGCCGAAGTCCTATAGATTTGAAAAATCTGTGAAAATAAAGCAATTAAGAAGCAAGTTATTTGCTCCCCTCACCCTACTCAGACAATATACAATGGTAATACAAGGATGAGATAAGTGTTATGGATACTTCTGTTCAAAAAGGGTAGTGGGGGGGGCAGGAGACACAAAAAACCCACTAGTCCATACCAATTCTAAAATTTGCCTGGACAAATTTGGGTGATATGATTAGATTTCAAGATCTGTGATAATTTTCTATGATTTTTAGCTCTTTAAGGGCTCTTCTAATTGTCCTCTGAGTCATCCTTTCTTCTGACGCATTTACAGCTTAGTTGCTCAGTTAGCTCCCTGCTGATAGAGTTTTGGGGGCCCTAGAGCCTCTTTTATTATATACTGTCCTTGTCTCTTTCAGCTGAAGCTGTCTGTATTTCTAGTTTTCTCATTACCTTTGTGGGTGTCTGTGAATATCTTTGGGGTTCATTCAATTAGATAAAATCCCCACCCGCATACCCCTTCAAGATAATTTTTTTCCCCACCATGGGGTCCTATTCCGATGGCCGAGAAATAATGCTTTTAAGCTTCTTAGAAGGCCTATTTTTTGGCTGAAAGTATCTGTTAGCAAACCCACTACATTTTCCAAGAACCCCTTGTATGAATAATACTGATTCTTTTATCATTCTGAGGTCTTAATAAAAGGTTGTATGTTCACACTTTTGGGTTAGTTATTGACCATATATTTATGGCATGCTTCAGAAGCCATTTCTTAATTTTAGTATGTTTTCCTTTCTAGAGAGGCTGAAGATTTTCAAACTACTAAGTTCTGGTTCTTATTGGTTTAAAGGTTGTCTTCTGAGTTTATCTCTTTCCACCTATATTTTACTATAAGCAGCAAGAAGAAATAAGGAATTCATACCTTCAACTCTGCTTTGAAATCTCTTTGTCACATCACTAAATTCACTAGGCACATGTTCTGATTTTCACATAACTGCAGATGACCATGTTGTAATTTCTTCTGCTACTATGTTATAAAGATACAGCCTTCTGTAGTTTCTAATAACATGTTCCTCACTTCATGTAGAATCCTTACTAGCAAGTCTTCAAACCTCATATTTCTATTAACAGTCTGTCCAGAACAAGTTAGGCTATTCTCTAACATGTTCTTCAAAATCCTTACAGCCTTTATACTCTATTTCCAAAGCCACTTGCACATTTTTACTGTTTCTCATGGTGTCATCCAAGGAAACGGTATATTAGTATATCATTACAATATATAAAATGGAATTTGTCTTCTATTGCAGGGTAAGTAGTTTAAAAATTAATGGCTTTAACCCACAACATATTATTTCATGGTTTTATATGTCAGATATCCAAGTATAAGTTGGATATATATAGTGTTCTCTAGTTCAGGTTCTCTCAAGGTTGCAATCATGGTGTTAGCTAGGGCCTCCGTCATCTTAAGACTCAACTAGGAAAGGATCTAATTTCAGCCTCAGTGAGATGGGCTGTTGGCAGGACTCAATTCTTCATAAGTTGTTCATTTGAGGCTACCTTCAGTGAGTTCCATGTGGGCTTTTCCAAGGCAGCTCACAATTAGGCAGCTGGCTTCACCAAATCAAGAAAAATGAAGAGTGTAAGCAAGATTGAAATTACACAAAGGAACTATTTCTGAGCTATTATTAGTGATATCCCTTCTCTTTCATTGCATTCTATTCATTAGAAGCAAGTCAAAAGGCCCAGATTATACAAGATGTTATAATGGCATGAATGCAGACGTAGAGACCACTGGGAGCCATTTCAGAAGTTACCCACCATACAATCCCTGTAGAATTATACAATTATTTTCCCCATAACTATTGGGGAAAAGCACCAATTTTCACATTATTCCAAGGAGTTATAGAGGTGGATGAGAAATATTTGTACAAAAGAGGCTATTCTATGTAAATGGAACTAAAAATTCATCAATGTCCTTATCATTTGTTATCTTTCTAGCAATGAAGAAGAGCAGACAAGGTGAGGTTGATGAGCAATCTTAGCTTCCAAAATGTATTAAAATTTTGAAAAAAAGAACTTCTACTATGTACATAAACCTAAAGGTATTTTGATTTTATGGAATACCAAAACAAAATTTTACTACTTCTAATGAACTTTTCACTTTCCCTTTCCCAAAAAAGATAGCTTCAATTCCTATAAAAATTAAGGATAAAACTATCAAATAAGCCTAGACCTTTCACTATTTGGGAAAAAAAAAATTGTTTCCAACCTTTTAATTCTTCAGCAATCTTGTTTAAGTGCTAATATATGTGAAATAGTTAAACAGATACATAAAATGATGAAATGAAAGGTTCTTGTTATGATCTAAAATTTGGGGTCCTTTCCAAATTTGTATGTTGAAATCCTAACTTTCAAGGTGATGGTTTTAGGAGGTGAGGCTTTTGAGAGGTGATTAGGTCATGAAAGTGAAGTCCTTGCAAATGGGATTAGTAACCTCATAAAAGAGGCCTCGGAGAGCTAGCTTGACCTTTCTACCATGTGAGGATATAGTGAGAAGGTGCCACCTGTGAACCTGTATGCTTGCCTCACTAGACACTGAATCTGCTGGGATCTTGATCTTGGACTTCCCTGCCTCCAGAACAGATAAATGTTTGTTGTTTAAAGCCATCCAGTTTATGATATCTTGTTATAGTAGCATGAATGGGCTAAGACAGATCTGAAATATTATTTTTTATTGGTATTAAGCCTAAATATATACACTGGAAAGGTATACAATAACTTTTAGGATTAAAGGCATTTCTCAGGAGAAGAGAAAGAAGGAAGTATGGAGCTGTAGAAAAAATATTTCATATGTTTCTGCACTATTAGGGCCTTCTGAGCAAATTTTACTGTAACCTGGAACCTGAACTAAAAGAAAAGCCTTGGAGGTTAATTTATGACTGAATAGATACTGAGAACTCCAGGGAGGGGTACGTGTTACATTTCAAGGGAGGAGAAGTTACAGGACCATAAAGACATCTTTTGGTTTTAAAGGTGGAGGCACTGGTCTTATTTTTCCCCTGGAGAGATTTATTTAAATTCCAAGGAGTGAGGACCCAGAATTTTTCTTGTTATACTTTCAAGGATATTTCCTCAGAAGCTGAGGGTAACAGTTGCCTTTCTCTCCTATATAAACTTCAAGATTCCTTAGATCCTTAGAATTTTTTTCCTTTCCTTTTCTTTTTCTTTTCTTTTCTTTCTTTCTTTCCTTCTTTCTTTTTTTTTTTTTTAAGGTATCCTTATCTACAGTAGACTTTCTTACATTGGATGATATTTAGTTCTGATTGCATCACGCAGGAGTAAGAAAAGAACTGGGGCAAAAGGAAACCAGTACAATTATTGCTGCAAGTAAATAATAATTGCTTTGCTTTATAAATTTCACATTTGAATTTAGGATGATATTTGCAAATACAGATATATTAGAATATGCACAGATAGAGGATTTCATGGAAGTTATAATGTATCTATATTATTATCTAGTTTTTAACAAAACAAGGTCTAAAAAAAATAAATATTACCATGTTGAAAATCTGCTTGAATTAAAAAAATAAAATCTGGTTGGGTGTATAATGACTGCTATATTAGCCTCATAATTTTAAAAGAAGCAAATAAAAGAAAGTACCCTTTTGGCCAACACTTTGGTAAAAAGCCAGGGAGTGTGTAGGAGGATGAGTTAAAGAAAGTTTTGACCTTTACATACATACATTCTTCCACAGTAGAAATATGAGGGCAGTAATTTCACTCTAAAATATATAAGGAGACTGCTTTTCAAGGGAGCAAGATGAACTGCTTTGTATTTACAGCCTTGTAGGAAGTAATTTAGTGTATTTAACATTCCGATCAGGGACAGCTTCCTTGGAAGATTTTAATTTTAATTAATTGTTTAAAAAAATAAAACAATCAATTTTTCCTAAACAAGATTCAAAAAGGCTATCATTTTCTTGGAATTAATTTTAAAGTTTTGAAATGGATGATTTGGGCTATAAGGATAAAATTGTCATAAAACGTACCAAGAAGTCAAGTGAGTATGTAATCATGAAATTTATATGTCACAAACTGCTCATGGAATTTAAAAATATATGTATTTTATATATATAAATACATATCATATATAAAAATATATACACACTTAGTAAATAACTCTAAGAAATCATATGCTCCCATTTGCAGCAGATTACAATGCTAATTTCTAAATGGGAACTTCTCCAGATTGGTATAATTTCCCTTGAATAGTTTAATTACTAATGGTATACCCACAGTCTATCTATTAATTGCTTGAGCTGCTCCCGAATCCCATCACTAGTCATTATTTTTAACTTTAATATGATTGAAGATTTACCTGTGGGGATCTATTAAGGCAAAGGAAAAATTTCATCATATAACTCCATTATTCTTAGGTCATTAGTCAGCTTACCCAGTAAATCAGTTACTAATATGTTCAGCTGGAAATAGTAGATCATGGAAATTTATTTGAATCACCAAAAAGATATCGAGAAACACAGTCTAGTAGTCATACTGTGTGGCTTGGTGATGTAATCGAGGGCCTAAAATCTTCTTATATCTTTTTTCTACCTAACATTAATGTAGCTTCTATTCCCATGGTTGACGCTTCATGGTTTCTGGATGGCTCTTGTTGCTCTTAATCATTGGTGTTACAGGTAGAAAGAAGATGGAAAAGGGAGGCAAATAAAGATCAAACCCAGACTGGGGGTGGGGGGGTGGGGGGGGAACAACTTTCTAGACATCCTCAGCTTACATTACCCTGGCCAGAAATGTGTCACATGATTGCCTTAGCTCAGGGTGTCTGAGAAACACAGTATTTGGGGATCAGAATATTGTTGCATTGTGCAAATTTGAGGTTTTGTTATTAAGGAAGAGTGGAAAATTGGTACTGGATAAGGAATCCAACACTGTGAATTAAAATAAGCATCTTCTCTAGGTTATGGTAAATTTGGATTATAGAAAATACATCTCATTAGAAATATTAATTTACACAAGGTAGAGTGTAATAATACTCAATATTAACTGATAACTTATTCTTTTAATTAAAAGATGTCAGTACTTTGTAAGTATTAATTAAAAACAAACACTTTATGCAATGGGAATCATTACCCCAGGCATCCAAATGAGAACCTGAAACATAAATAACTTGTTTGTATTACTCAGCTATTAAGTAGTGAATCAAAGGTTAAAACTAGATATTGTATTCCCTAGCTTCAATATCCTCCTTTGTACAATGGAGAAAATAACAGTACATATTCATAGTGATATGAAAAGGATCAAAAAAATCATAGATGAAAATATCTTAAATACGAAGTTCTCAGTAAACTTCAGCTGTTACTATTATCCCAGCTGCTTCATCACATTTTTAAAATAGTCAGAAAAAAAAATCATGTGCCTAGATTAGTTTTTTCATATATATTTGACCATTTAAAAGCTTTTCCATAAATGTACTTAAAAACAGATTCATTAAAATTAAAATGATTAAAAACATTAAAAACAGATTCATTAAAACTTTAATATAGTTCAGTTAAACATACAAAACAGAATGACAATAGAAATTGATTTCCCTACTAATAATTTAAAAATAAAAGATTTTCTTTTTAAAAAATCCTGTTAAAGTACTGAAAGGCACAAAGCTCTCCATTTACAGCACTTTAAAAAACATAAAAACTATCTTGTTTAATTTTCACAGTAATGAAATAAAAAACAGTTGTTCTCATTTCCATTTAAAAAATAATAATGAAATTAAAACTGCATGATCAAATAATTGCCTACCAAAAGTCTTAGAACCTGGCAGAGGAGGGACAAGAACCCAATCTGCTGTACTAAATTGTAAATCCAGTGATTTAAATATTACTTGCAGTTGAATACTGTAATGACAACATCTTACCTTCATATTTCTATTGATTCAGAAATTAGATAAGAAAATAAGCATTCATTCAAATGTATAAAAATGAGAATTTTTTGGCTGAATAATTTTTCAATATCCTAACTGTTCATATGAATACAGAATACTTTTCTGTGCAAAAGACTATTTACTTGACTTTTAGCTTTTATGTGTTGAAAACAGACAGACTTAAACACAAGTCAGTAAAAGGTTAGTGAAAGAATTCAAGCTCTTACTTTAAATATTGTTTCTGCAACTGATTTGTTGAATGGCCTCAGGAAAATCGTCTAACACATTTGTATCTGTTTTCTCATTTGTAAAATAAGAAGGAAAATGTTTATTTTTTCCTACCTCCCATGTGCATTATATGAACTAATTAGTCAAGTGTAATTAACAGGTAAAGACAAGTTCTGATTAGTTACTTCTACAGAATAGAGAATTGACTGGGCAAGCTTCCTAACATTTGCTAAGAAGTAGAATTGACTGAAAAACAATGAAGGTTTATTATAAGATATTCTGTTAAATTTAAGAGTCATTTAACAAAAGAAGTAAATATCGAATCGGGTTTGTTCTTAAGAAAGAATTAGAGATTTTTCTAGTTATTTACAGAAGAATCACAACCAAAAAGTTTATTAGAATTTCCCTATTACAAGCACTTAAAGAAATCATGGAACATAGATTCTTGGCACCAAAATAGACTTCATTTCCTGGAAGCCTACCATCTTTTTATGTTTGAATTCTCTCTTTAAATTACTTATCAGGCCTATCCTTTCTTCTAATATTTCCAGGGCACCCATTATATTCAAGCATACATATTTAAATTTTTATGAAGTAAAACATACATCAGCAAGTACATAAAATACAAATGCTTAATTCATTAGCTATAGCTTAATAAAGCATCAGAAAGTACATACACATGTATGTACAACTTGAGTTAAAAGGAAACATTTTTAGTGTCACCTAAGTCCATCTAAAATCCTTTTCCCATCTATATTATCTACATCTTCCCCAAAGTAGAGTTGCCAGATAAAATAAAAAATGCAGTATTTGGTACATACTTATATTAAATAAATTTCCATTATTTATCTAAAACTCAAATTTAACTAGGTGTTTTATATATATATTTTTTCTTTCCAAATCTGACAACATTTTTTCTTAAGTGTAATGAAATAAATCAGTTTGGTCTTTTAAAAAAAACTTTATGTAAAGTGAAGTTAATGTATTATCAATACTTTTGTGTATGATTTGTTTTATTCTACTTTATGTTTGTGAGTTTTATCCACTGTTCACTTTTATTGCTATAGAGTACTCTATTTGCCTGGATATACTACAGTATAATTTTCATTATAATGTTGATGGACATTTGAGTAATATCAAGTTTTGGCAATCATAATGAATGCTGAATTAATGTTCTTGTATTTATCTCTTGGTGGTCATGTGGATTAATTTTTTTGAAACTATAATTCTTCAATATCATGTAATTGGTGAAGTTCAAATTTCCCAAATTGTCTTAAAAATGGCCTTTTATAATTGGTTTGTTCCATCGGGTTCCAAAAAAAGATCCAACATTTTATCTTGTGGATATTTACCTTGTGTATCTTTTTCCCAGTTTTTTTTTTATCATTGTAGAATACTCATAACATAAAATTTACCATCTTAACCATTTTTAAGAGTACAACTCAGTGATATTAAATATATTTATGATGCTGTGTTACTATCACCACCATCATATGGATACAATTTTATTTGTTACATATTTTTGAAGTGAAACTCCTAGGTTATAGGAGATAATATATATTCGATGTTAGTAAAAATTTCCAAAGAGTTATCTAAATTAGCCACACCAATTCATATTCATATATTATAAAAATCTTGCCCACTCTGTGGTTTACCTTCTCTCGGTTGTTCATTTTTTCAGTGAACAGAATTATTTAATTATAATGTAGTTTAACTTATCAATCCTTTATTTATTGTTAGTTTTGTTGTTATTTTTGTTGTTTCATGTTAAAATAGTTTTGTTTTGTTTTGCTTTTTTTAAGGACCTACTTGCTAGAGCTTCATAGTTAAAACATCGTAACATGCGTAGCAGGTCCTACACACTCTTGCTTTGTATTTTATCTTGAGGGATTTCTTAAAATCTAGATTTACACTATGTCTTTTCATATAAAATTTATATCTAAGTGGCTAATTTCTATTAAAAATTTTCTTGGATATTTTTAAGGAGTGCAGTGAATATATAAATAAATTTGTAATAAACTGATATTTTAGAGGCCTTCTAGTCAATGACAAAATACTTTCATTTATGTAGGTCTTTGTGATAGGCAGAATAATGACCTTCCAAAGATAATCAGGTCCTGATCCCCATAGTAAGAATATGTATTAGCTGACATGACAAAAAGAACTTTGCCGACATAATTAAGCTAAAGGACCTGGAAATAGGGAGATTATCCTAGATTATGAAGATGAACCAAGTGTAATCTGAAGGGCTACCCTTATAAGATAAAGGCAGAAAGCTCAGAGTCTGAGAGAAGATGCCATATAGTTGCCTTTGAAGATAGTGGATTTGGGCATGAGTCAAGGAATGGTGTCAGCTTTCAGGAGCTAGAAAAGTGAGGAAATTGATTCTCCCCTAGAAGGAACACAGTCATGCCATCAGTTTGAATTTATGATTTCTCACTTCTAGAACTGTAAGATAATAAGTCTGTGGTTTTTAATACACAAAGTTTATGGTAATTTGTAAAAGCAGCAATAAGACAGTCATGTGATATCAGTACTTAAAAGTAGGGTGTGACAGTATCATACACTTCAAAATGTGGAAGTAGCTTTAGAATTAAGAAATGGACAATAGGGGCACCTGGGTGGCTCAGTGGGTTAAAGCCTTTGCCTTTGGCTCAGGTCATGATCCCAAGGTCCTGGGATTGAGCCCCAAATTGGGTTCTCTGCTAAGAGAGAATCCCAGACAGGCCCCACACTCAGCATAGAGCCAATGCAGGGCTCAATCTCATGACCCTGAGATCATGACCTGAGTTGAAATCAAGAGTCAGATGCTTGCTTAACTGACTGAGCCATCCAGGTTCCCCTCTAAGGTAATTTTCATGCAATAAAATATTAGTCATTAAAATCTATCCTTAACTTTAACTAGTGCTCCCCTTTCTTTATCTTTGACACCTGCATCACCAACTGAGGTAGGGTTTGTCTAGTTTTTCCACTGTAGTGATACTTTCTTTTTCTCTCCTTTCTATACCATACTCTTTAGAAGGAAGTCTTTATGTGCAGCCCACATTTAAGAAGTAAGGAATTATGCTGCAACTCCTTGAGAGCAAAATATCTGTATAAATTGTTTGGAATTTTCTGCATGGGAAATTTGTCTCTTCTCCTCAAATTTATTTACTCAGTTACTTATTTATATCAGTAGGTGTGAGAGTTACTGATATAAATCAGTTACTTATTTATATCAGCCATGGTGTGGGAGTACCTGAAGGTGATGAAAGAAGGAAAAAAAAAAGAAAAAAGAAAAGCTTCCAAACAAGAATATTCTATTGGGCAAAGTTATTCTTCAGAAATAAAGGAGAAATCAAAATTTTCCCAGATAAATAAAAGCTAAGAGAATTCATCATCACTAGATTTTCCTTATAGGAAATGCTGAAAATGGTATTTAAACTGAGGTGAAAGGATGCTAATTAGTAGCAAAAAAACAAATGAAAATATATAATCCACTGATAAAGGCAAATACATAGTTAAATTCAGAATACTTCCATGTGGTAATAATGGCATTATTTTAACAACTTAACAGTAATGTAAAAAAAGGTAAATGTGTGAGAGTATTAAAAATAACTATAGCTACCATAATATTTTAATAAATGCACAATAAAAATAAGTATATAAAATATTCTATGATATTAAAAACATGAAATAAGAGAAACAAAAGGGTGGAGTTTTTGTATACAATCAAAGTTATCAGTATAACACAGACTGTTATATCTGTAAGATGTTTTATTTAAGCCTCATGGTGCCCAGAAAGCAAAAACCCATAATAAGCTTCACAAATGATAAAGGGAAGGGAATTAGAGCATACTACTCTAGAAAATTACCAATTCACAGAGGAAGGCAACAAAAGAAGAAAGAAAAAAGGGAACCACGAAGTAACCAGAAAGCCATTAATAATAAGACATTAGTTGCCCTTAACTGTCAATAATTGCTCTAAATGTAAATGAATTGCAGTATTCAATTAAAAGGCATAGATTGGCTGGATGGATTTTTTAAAAAGACTCAACCATATGCTGCCTATAGAAGACTTATTTAGCTAGTCATCTTTAAGAGCACATATAGGCTCAAAATGGTGAGACAGAAAAAATAAAATCCATGCCAGTAGAAACTAAAGCAGGGGTATTTATGTTTGAATCAGACAAAATAGATGCTAAGTCAAAAATGACAGCAAGGGGGGGCGCCTGGGTGGCTCAGTGGGTTGAAGCCTCTGCCTTCAGCTCAGGTCATGATCCCTGGGTCCTGGGATCAAGCCCCACGTTAGGCTCTCTGCTCAGCAGGGAGCCTGCTTCTCTTCCTCTCTCTCTCTGCCTGCCTCTCTGCCTACATGATCTGTGTCTGTCAAATAAATAAATAAAAATCTAAAAAAAAAAAAGGCAGCAAGGAAAAAGGATCATGATATAATGACAAAAATGTCAATTCATCAAGAATATATAACAATTTTAAATAAATACATACCTAACATTGGAATACTTTAATATATTATGCAAATACTAGCAAATATGAAATAAAAATAGATAGCAATAAATAACTGTAGGGGACTTCAATACCCCATTTTCAACAACAGATCATCTAGACAGGAAATAGAAACATTAGACTTGTAGATAGATAGATGATACATAGATAGATAGATAAATAGATATAGATAGATATCTAGTTTCATACCATTGTGGTTAGAAAAGATACATGTATGATTTCAGTCTTCTTAATTTGTTAAGAGTTGTTTTGTGCCTATCTTGTAATCTGTTCTGGAGAATGTTCTGGGAACACTTGAGAAGAATGTGCATTCTGCTGTTCTTGGAAGGAGGGATATATATGTATTCTTCTAAATGTGTATATATATATAGAAGACTGAAATCATACACATATCTTTTGTAAAAAGAATGTTATGAAATTAGATATCAATAACAAGAGAAAGGCTGGAAATCTCACAAATACATGAAAATAAAACATCATGCTTTTGAACAATCAATAGATCAAAGAAGAAATCAAAAGGAAAATCAATAAAATTTTGAAACAAAAAAAGATAGAAACACAATACATCAAAACCCATGTGATACAACAAAAGCAATTGTTAAGATGGAAGTTTATAACAGTAAATGTTTATTGTAAGAAAAAAGGAAGATTTCAAATAAACAACATAAATTTATACCTCAAGGAACTAGAAAAAGAGGAAAAAATTCAGCCTGAAGTTAGCAGAAAAAGGAAATAACAAAGATCACAGCAGAAATAAATGAAAGAGAGAATGGAGAAACAATAGAAAAGATCAAATGAAACAAACAAACAAAAACCATAAAAAACAAGAGCTATTTTTTTTTGAAAGTTAAACAAAACTGACAAACCTTTAGCTAACCAAGAAAAAAAGAAAAGACCCAAATAAATAAAATCAGAAATGAAAAAGGAAATATTACAATTGACACCACAGAAATACACAGGACCAAAAGAAACTACTCTGAACATTTATATGCAAAAAAAAAAAAAAAAAAAAAAAGAGAGAGATAACCTAGAAGAATGGATAAATTCTCAGAAAAATACAACTTTACAAGATTAGGTCATAAAAAATAGAAAATATGAACTGATAAATCATAAATAAAGAGAGTGAATCAGCAATCAAAAACCTCCCAACAAAGAAAAGCTCAGAACCAGATGATTTTTACTGATGAATTCTACCAACAATGTGAAGAAGAATTAATGCCAACACTCTTCAGACTTTTTCAAAAAATTGAATAGGAAGAAATACTCCCAAACTCATCTTACAAGGCTAAAATTGCTCTGATACCAAAGCCATTTAAGGATGCTACATGCAATGAAAACTATAGTTAAATGTCCCTTATTGACATAGAGGCAAAAATTATGAACAAAAATAGGCAAACTGAATTCAACGGTATGTTAAAAGGATACTATACTGTGATCAAACAGGATTTATTGTGTTGTGAAAGGACGGCTTAACACAGACAAATTAGTAAGTGTGATAAATCATATTAATAGAACAAAATATAAAAATATATGACCATCTCAATAGATGCAGAAAAAGCATTTGACAAAATATAACTTCCTTTCATAACAAACCTCTCAACAAATTGAGTACAGAAGGAACATTCCTTGACATAATAAAGGTCACATATGATAAACTTACAGCTAGCAACATACTCAATGGTGAAAAGTTGAAGCTTTTCCTTTAAGATCAGAAACAAGACAAGGGTGCCCACTCTTGCCACTTTTATTCAACACTAACCTGAGCAATCAGGCAAGACAAAGAAACAAAGGCACACAAATTTGAAAGAAAGGAGAAAAGTTTTCTTTGTTTGTAGATTATATGATCTATACATAGAAAATCCTGTAAGCACTGAAAACATTATGCTAAAGGAAGGAAGCCAATTACAAAAGAACATATATTATTGCTTCCATTTGTATGAAATGTTCAGATAAGAAGAATCCAGAAAAGACAAAGTAGATAGTGGTTACCAAGAAGTAGGTGAAGGGTCCAAGGAGTGCAGGGTTTCTTTCTGGAGTGATGAAAATGTTCTAAAAATTTATTGTGGTGATGGGTGCACAATTCCATGAATATACCAAAAGCCATTAAACTGTAGAGATTAAATGAGTGAATTGTATAGTACTTGAATTATATCTCAGTAACCTGTTTAAAAAACTTAAAAACCTAAAAATTCCTTGAGGAAAATTAGAACTAACCAACAAATTTGGTAAAGTTAAAGTACATAAAACGAATATACAGAAATCAGTTGTGTTCCTACACATCAACAATGAAACATCAGAAAAAGAAATAAAGATTTACTACTTTCTTTTCAGCCCTTTATATGTTTTATTTATCATTCCCATTGCACCAGCTAGGGCTTCCAGGAAAAATGTTGAATTTGTAAGAGTGGAATTATTGGAGTTGGTTCTGATCTTAGAAGAAAAACATACAGTATTATCAGTGGATTTTTGCACATGTCCTCAACCTTTAGAAGACTGCTGTCTTGCACTGGGGCAAAGCCCTCATGTTTTGGTTCTTCTGCTGTGCCCCTAACCTTCCGTACACTATCCCAATGAACTACAAAATCCCTGTGGGGAAGTGTTGGTGAGTCATTATAGATAAACTTCCTGTCTGTGGTGCTCAGCATTCCTATCCTTCACAGTACATTATCATAATGCTAACATTGAAAGTCTATTCAAAATTTGGCAGGTTTTTTCTTGTACCTGTGGCATATTCCTTTAATTCCCACCTCTCTGTGGAGCTGTGTGAATGCTGTTCCAAGGATGAATGCAGCTGTGAAAATTTTCAGTCCTAAGAAAGACTTGTCACTTTCTGAAATTTAGTTAATTTAAGGTTCTTTGCTTCTTGAACTATCTTATGTGTTGAAAATATCTGATGTTTTAGCTTTCTGGCTTGTTATCTTCGTTAGGATGGAAGCATCTGTCTCTAGTGACTTTCTACATCCTCGTCACAAACAAAAGACTGAAAATTTGTTTTTGAATCTGTAGTGAATCTTGAAAAGTTAGTTATTATCAAAAGAACAGTTCAAAGAAAAACATATACTGTTTTTCTAGAGCTAAGATATCATATAAGACATTTCATGTATTTAATAAAAGTTTTCAGTTTTTGAAGTAAAAAACTAATGAAAACCATGAAATAATACCATATTAGAGGACATTAAATTATGAAACTATACATATATTTTGTAGATAATTTATCATTATTAAGCAATGTGTTTTCAAATTGTTATCAGTAAACTTCTATTTGCAAGTTTGAAATGTACTAATGTGTATATAAGGCTCTATGTTCATAATAAATATGTTGTGGACACTACAATTATAGTTGTCAATCAAGCAAAAGAAATGCCATAATTTGATTAATTTATTCAAACTTCTCATGTAGAAATCAAACAGACCTAAAAAAACTCTTTGCATCTGTGGGGATATTACCAATAATATCCAATAATATGGTCCACCCATTCTCCTCAGAGAGCACTGGAATGGACAACAGAGTCACTCATTGCTGTTTATGCAAGGCACAGTGTCTAACAATATTAATAATAGTGATGTGAAAAATACACAAAATACCACCAAAAAAGCCATGCTTAGACTTAAGAATTCAGACAATGATTTTAGATGATAATTTTGGCAGTCCAATTGAAATGAGGGAAGAAACTCCAAATACTTCTTCCCTTTACTTTAAATATCTAATCCTTTGAGGGTAGTAATTTTTTATTAGAGATGCTAAAAATACCTCAAAGGGAACTCTGTGTGAAGATGGCTTTGCAAAGTAGTGCAATTAAGTGGCTGATCACATAAGGAGATACTATCTTGAATTTACTGAAAGACAAGAAACACGTGAGTTACTTCTTGCTGGAAATCTATGCATTATAAGAGCAGAGAAGTGAATAAAGTAAGATAACATAAGTAAAATAATTATTTGAAATATCACACTGTTTGCTTAGAAAAAATCATGCAAATTTTCCTGTTATCCTCCTTCTGATAATTGCTCTGTGCACATACTGTTATGTCTGAAATTGTGTACATTTTGAAAAGGTATTGAGAAAATTAATAAAATGAATTAACTCATACTTTATACTTCAGTAATGATAAATTATTTTTCAGGGTAAATTATACTAATATTTTCCCTCCAATTTTGCAGTTCTATGTTCTACCTCTGAGGGAAAGGATGTGAGTTTAGGTAAATCTGGAACTACTGAGTTTTCTTAAAGATGGAGTGAAGACTTTTCAATTTTAATTTCACAAGTGACTAACATTCATTTTATTCAATAATGCCTTTTGTTATTCATTATTATTATTACTTTTTCCTTAAAGTATTTATTTTTGGCTAATATAAGATGATTCTGATCATGGTAATATATGAAATTAAATAATAAAAACAAAAAAATAAAAATAGATTTGAATAAATTCAAAGAACACTTCAAACTCAATACACACAAAACAGATAATCATGTCAAAAAATGGGCAGAAGACATGAACAGACACTTCTCCAAAGAAGACATACAAATGGCTAACATACACATGATAAAATGTTCATCGTCATTAGCTGTCAGGGAGATTCAAACCAAAACCACATTGCCATACCACTTTACACCAGTTAGAATGGCCAAAATTAACAAGACAATAAACGACATGTCCTGGAGAGGATGTAGAGAAAGGGGAACCCTCTCACACTGTTGGTGGGAATGCAAGTTGGTGCAGCCACTTTGGAAAACAGTGTGGAGATTCCTTAAGAAATTTAAAATAGAGCTTCCCTATGACCCTGCAATTCCACTACTGAGTATTTACCCCAAAAATATAGATGTAGTGAAAAGAAGGGTCATCTGTACCCCAATGTTCATAGCAGCAGGCCACAGTTGCCAAACTGTGGAAAGAACCAAGACGCCCTTCAATGGACGAATGAATAAAGAAGATAGGTCCCTATATACTATGGAGTATTATGCCTCCATCAGAAGAGATGAATACCCAACTTTTGTATCAACATGGATGGGACTGGAAGAGATTATGCTGAGTGAAATAAGTCAAGCAGAGAGAGTTAATTATCATATGGTTTCACTTATTTGTGGAGCATAAGGAATAACAGGGAGGACACTGGGAGATGGAGAGGAGAAGTGAGCTGGGGAAGATTAGAGGGGGAGATGAACCATGAGAGACTGTGGACTCCGAGAAACAAACTGAGGGTTTGGGAGGGGAAGGTGTGGGGGGTTGGGTGAGCCTGGTGGTGGGTGTTAAGGAGGGCAGGTATTTCATGGAGCACTGGGTGTGGCGCATAAACAATGAATCTTGGAACACTGAAAAAAAAAAAAAGAAAAATTACATTGAAAAATAAAGTAATAATAATTAAAAAAATAGATTTCAATAGATTTGAATTTGAGTAACATTTTTTTCTAAGAAGAAATTCTGTCTAAACTCTGTTCCTAAGTTATTAACCCAGTATTATGTTTTGTCTTTTTTTTTTTTAAGATTTTATTTATTTGAGAGAAAGAGAGAGTTTGCACAAGCGTGGGAGTAGGGGAGGGGCAGAGGAAGAGGGAGAAGCAGACTTATCACTGAGAAGGGAACTTGACATGGGCTTGATTCCAGAACCCTGAGATTGTGACTTGAGCCAAAGGCAGATGCTTAAATGACTGAGCCACCCAGGCTCCTCTGTCATGTTTTTGTCTTAATAAATTTGAAGGAAAGAAAGACAAATGGTAAGCCATTAAAATCATCTGTTATGGACCATTAAAATCATCATGAAGAATTAAAATTCTTATGCTAAAAGGAAAAAAATATTTCACATATTTTCCATGGGTTAAGAGAAAATTATTTTATATCTTCAGAGACTGGCACAGTGCCTTTCACATAGTCAACTTCCATTATATTTATTATATGTATTTCTTTTACTTATATGTATTAATTATGTTAATTAACTATATTACTACTATCTAATAGAGCTATGTTATTTCTACATATTATTTTATTCCAGCAGGAGATAAAGAGCAAAAGAACTGACTTGTGATTCATAAGAATATTTGGAATTGGTTTTACAGTTACTGCTAGTGCCTATCCTTGTTAGATTTTCTTTTTTCTTCTTGTGCCATGTAAGAATTTTTTATGCAATACTAAATTAAATACTACATTTATTCATTCAAAAGTTTTGTTAAGAGGCTTCTATGTGCCAAGAATTCTTTGTAGTTTTTAATCAGGATAGAATAGTCTTCTTCAGTTAAGAATAAATATTATAAAGAAGGCAAAACAAATAGAGACATTTCCTTAGTGAAGCTGACCAAGAAAGATTCATTTGAAAAGTTATGAATTAACTAAGACCTGTATGAATAGCAGATACCAACCATTTGAAGATCAGAGGGAAGAATCAACAATTGGGTTAATTAGTCGGGTTCCAGGAGCAGGAAAAAAAAAAAAAGGGCCAGTGTCTACTATAATGTAATGAGTATGATGTAGGCTGGCATGTAATAAAATCAGCTAAATTATGTAAATAATAAGAAAAGTACTGTTTGAAGATATTGTAATTGCAATGGGAGCATATTAAATTTTAAACTAGGACTTGTGAAAATGTGACTTCAAATTTAAATCGCTAACTCTAGTTGCTCTCCTTGGTACTGAGGATGTAGGATGAGAGATAAGTTAGGAGGTTATTATATTCATTCAGGTAAGAGCTGATAGTGACTTAGACTAAGATTGTAGCAGTGAAGTTGGAAAGGAGTAGATTGTCTAAATGTTGTGAAGCCAGAGTCAGTAGGACTTGATCATAGATTTAGAGTTTGGGGAAAAGAGAATAGCCAAAGAACACTCACTGAAAACCCCATGAGGTAAGTGCCATACCATATCAAGAATTTGGTCAAAGAGTACCAAAGAGTTTGGTTGAGCAACGGGATAGATAATGGTTCCATTTACTCAGATGAAGAAAGGTAAGAAATTAAGAAATTTAATTATTATTTTCATATTGTATTAAACAACAGGCAGCATAATAGCACCACAAGCTTGCTGGGAACTTAGGACTACTCAGTGTCTTTAATGTAATATAATTTGAATATACTATAAAGACATTTTCATCTGCACGTTCAAGAAGCCTGATTAATTTGGACAATGTCCAGAGCACATCTTGCCCAGGATGTATTTCAAAGGTAAATTAATGGACAGCTTGATATCTCAGTGGGGAAAACTTGCTTATGCAGTATATCTAGTATTTTCACAAGCTTAGAGTAATAGCTAATATTCATCATACATTAAAGTATTTGGACACCATTCGCTTTTAAATATGACTGATTATACCTACCTCTCTTAAAAAAAATTTTGCCTGTGTCTGTTTTGTTTCTCAAAGTGAATATCATAGATTATTAAATTAATAAAAATTAGAGAAAAATAGTTAAAAAACCTCTTCCATATTTAAGGAGCTTCTCGATTATTGGGATTTTATTAGCTACTCAAAACAAAATAATTTGTTTTGTGTTACTACTTTAAATTAAAAAGCAAGATTGAAAAGTACAGAGTGGCCAATTAAAAAAAATAGGCATGTAACGTTGCTTTCTTGTGTATTATAATGTATCATTATCACTTCTCAAATTACAGATGCTAATTTTAATGAATAGCCTCTATTCATGATGTCAGTTCTAGCAAAATTAAAAAAATTAAGAGGTGCCTGGGTGGCTCAGTGGGTTAAAGCCTCTGCCTTCGGCTCAGGTCGTGATCTCAGGGTCCTGGGATGGAGCCCGGCATTGGGCTCTCTGCTCAGCAGGAAGCCTGCTTCCTCCTCTCTCTCTGCCTGCCTCTCTGCCTACTTGTGATCTCTGTCTGTCAAATAAATAAATAAAATCTTTAAAAAAAAGTAAAATAAAAATTAAGAAAACTAAGACATGCTTAAATAATTGTATTATGAATATCATTGAATTAATTGAATTGATATTCATTGAATTACTAAATTAATATTATTCAATATTATGTGGATACATATGGATTTCAAAAGAAATATTTATCTTCTTGACCATGAATTTATCAATCATGAATCATATTTGCATATGGATGTAGCTCTTATTACTTAGTTCTTAATATTAGTCTTTTCCAGAGAAACATGTATTTTTTAAATGCAGAATAAATATAGAATAACTCTAATAATAAACATTTGCAAAATACAGAATAGTTATACTACTAGCATGTTCTGGAATTGTGTGTTACAATATCATTAGTTTTCTGTACATGGAATATTAGCAGTGTATCTTTTAATGCAAAATTATATTCTGTATATAGGAATTCAGAGGTGAAAAAAGAAATAAAGATTGTTAAAACTACTGAATTATAAACCTTCTGGACTAGGCACTTGCAAATTAATTTTTATTATCAACTAGTTGGATAGTAAAATTTTAGTTTACAATCTAGCCTCCCAGAAGTCTCAGACCTCTGGAAAGACTTATTGAATATACCTTTTTCCCAACATTTCAATTCTGGAGAGAAGAAAACCTCACAGGACTCAACAGAAAACACATACATTCACAAAGTAATAGAGACTTGAAGATAATATTGACATAAGTATCTAGAGTGTTCCACAGGGAGGGGAAGGAAGAGTGTAGGGGAAATAAATGAATTGTATTAAAATGGGAAAGATGTAAATCTAGTGAAAAGATGACTACTGGGAATGAATGGTGCCAATTCTACCTCAAACAAGAGAAGCTCTTGTGAAATGTGTTGAGAATTATCCATTGGAGAAATTGAAAAAGGAAGCTCTTATTTAATAGCTCTCATCATCCATTTCTCAAGAATTTCCCAATAGGGACAAGGATACTGGGATGGCTCTGTCAGTTAAGTGTCTGGCTTCAACTCAGCTCATGATCATGGGATCTTGGGATTGAGTCCCACATGGGGTTCCTTGCTCAGTGGGGAGTCAGCTTTTCCCTTGTCCTGCAGCTCCCCCTATGTGCTCACACTCGCGCTCTCTCTTTCTCTCTGATAAATAAACAAAAACTTTAAAAATAAAAAAGAATTTCCTTGTAGAGCACAAGAAAAGTGTCAGAAGCATCCATCTAGGTGCTAGTATAGCTGAGGCAAGGGGCTGATTGTTTACAAGGGAGAAACTAGTTGATAGAACTTTACAGATACATTCTCACTGAAAACTCCATGAGGTAAATGCTGTATCATATCAATTTATAGAGTAGGAGAGGTTAAATAATTTGATCATGATTACTGATCATCTGAATGGTGGAAGTATTAGAATCTATCTGACTCGTCCCAAAGTCTGAGCTCTTAATCACCATTTTATGCTGTCATGTTATGATTGATTTCTACTATCTACAAAAGCCCAACTTTTTCACATGAAATGTAAATATATAAAATAAGCTGGATGACACTGGGGGGAAGAGAAGAAGTAAGAACAGTGGAAATGAGCTATAATAAGAGTAGAGACAGCAACACATTACTAGTTATAGTTTTATAAAACTTGATGGAGATGAGGGCAGTGATTGGGAGGCTTGGGAAAGCATCTTCCAAAGAAAGGAAAATGAGAATGAACTATGTGCCAACTAGACATTAATACATATTAATGTTGTGTAATGTTACTGGAAGGGTACTTCCAGTTTCAGGTTCTGCATTTACAAATTGGAAGTTGCCACTCCCTCCCAAAAACAAGTAAATGTGAAGAAACTGAGAAATCAACAACTCTCGGATCTGGAGGAGAGGGGAGGACAGAGAGCAAACTGCTGTCTCCAACACTGGAGCAACAGAATGGCCAATACAATCACTGTCTGCTGACCACAACTGAGACCCACAACAGAACCTTCTGCAGAAACCAGTGCAGGGGTAGGAACACTAGAACTATAATTGACAAATTACTGGATAGGAACACCAGAACTACAACTGACAAATTACTGGAGGCTCATTATAGGTGACTCAGTTAAACATTCCAGGGGGCCCAATTATGGGAGGGGTGCTATAATTTTGTGAGATTACCTCCAATAGCTTGACCAGGTTCTCACAGTAAATATCAGAGAAAAATCCTCTCGTGTTTCTAAGAGGAATAATGGAAAAGGAACTATTTTGAAAGAAATTAGAGCACTCTGTTCTTAGCGAGGTCTGACCTAAGGGCAAACTAGCAAACCAGAGTCTAACCTGCTGGGGGAACAGAAATACCCAGTTCCAGCTGGTTTTAGCTGTCTGCATGGGAGAAGGATGCATAAAAGGTCAGCTAATGTTTGACAGGACACCACAAACACACAATGGGGAAAGGATATTCTGTTCAATAAACGGTGATGGGAAAACTGGATATTCACATGCAAAAGAATAAAATTGGATCTCTATCTTACATTGTGAACAAAAATTAACTCCAAATGAATTAAAGACTGAAAAATCAGATGTGATATTATAAAACTCCTAGAATAAAAGAGAGGGAAAAAGCTCCTTGGTTATGGAGTTAGAACTATTTTAATATGACACCAAAAGCACAAACAACAAAATAAAAAATAAACAAGTGTTAAGTATGTCAAACAAACAAACAAAAAAACCAAAAACAAAAAACAAAAACAAAAAACCCTTCTCTTTGGCATAAGAAATAATTAGTAAAATGAAATGGCAATCTATTGAATGTAAGAACATGTTTGCAAACCATATATCTGATAAAGAGTATCCAAAATTTATAAAGAATTCATATAACTCATTATTTGAAATCAAATAATCTGGTTTAAAAATGGGCAGAAGGCCTGAATAGGCATTTTTCCAAAGAAGGCATACAAGTGACCAACAGGAACGTGAAAAGATGCTTAGCATTACTAATCAATGGAGACATGCAAATGAAAACACAATGAAATTCACACCAGTTGGAATGACTGTAATAAAAAAGACAAGATAATATTGGTGAGAACGTAGAGAAAAGGGAACCCATGCACTCTCGGTAGGAATGTAAATTGGTACAGCCATTATGAAAAACAGTATGGAGCTTCTTCAGAACATTAAAACTAGAACTAAAATTTAGTCCAGCACTACCACTTCTGGTTATATATCCAAAGGAAATGAAATCACTGTCTTGAAGAGATATTTGCACCTCCATGCTTATTGCAGTGTTACTTATAATAGCCAATATAACAACCTATATATACATCAACAGGACAATGGGTCAAGAAAATAGAGTTTGAAAACAGATCAATGGGTTAAAAAAATTGATCAAAATGGAATTATTGAGTCTTTAAAACATAGTAAATCCTGTCAGTAGCAATAATTTAGATGAATCTGATGGGCATTATGCTAAGTGAAATAAGCAAGACAAATACTCCATGGTATCACTTACACGTGGAATCTAGGGGGGAAAAAAAAAAGCAAACATACTTATAGAGTCAGTAGAAAGTGGTTGCTGGAGGCTGTAGGGTAGAGGAAACATGTTGGTAAAGGATACGAAATTTCACTTATAAGATGAATAAGGTCTGAGGTTCTAGTATATAACATAGTGGTTATAGCTGATAACATTATATTTATTATATAATTAAATTTTCTGAGAGTAGAACTTAAATGTTCCCACAAAAATAAAGATGAGGTGAGGGATGTGTTAATTAATTAATGCAATGAGGAGAATCTTTAACAATGTGTATCAAGTTATCATGTTATACATTTTAAATAGCTTGTAAATTTGTCAATTATACGTCAGTAAAGCCCGGGGGGAAATGACCCATATATTAAAATGATATATAATAATTCAGCCATTAAAAGACAAAAATCCTGTCATTTGCAACAACTTTGATGGACCCTGAAACCATTATGTTAGGGGGAATAAGTCAGACTAAGAAAAGCAAATATGCATAATCTCACTCTTGTGTGGAGTCTAAGAAGCTGAATTTAAGAGAATAGAATGATGGTCCTAGGGGCTACAGGCTGAGAAAAATGGGAAGATATTTGTCAAAGGGTACAAACTTCTACCTATAAAATGAATAAGCTCTAGGATCTAAAATATAACATGGTTACTATGATTAACAATACTGTATTGTATATTTGAAAGTTGTTAAGAGAGACGATCTTATTATCAGCACTCAAACAAATCTTAATGGTGTGAGGGAAAAGGGGTATTAACTAACCTTATATAAGTTCCGAAAAAAAAAAAAAAAGATAAGTTCTGGGGATCTTATATACTGCATGGTGACTAAAATTAGCAAAAACATTATAAACCTGAGGGCTAAAGGAGTGGATCTTAAATGTTTAAACCATTAAAAAAAATGACAGTTATCTGAGATGATGGAAGTGTGAGCTAAACTTATCATGCAAACATTTCACAATATATGCAGGCATAAAATCATTGTGTTGTACATCTTAAACTTACACAATGTTATATATCAATTATATCTTAATGAGGCTAGAAAAAATATTTCCCTCTTGTTAAATAAAATATATTTGTCTCTGCAAAATATATTTATCTTTGCATCACATATACAACATTGATTAAAATGGCTACTAATAAAGCACATTGTTTCAGCAAATACCAATAAATCAACAATAAACTAATCAAACCTTACTTAAATGCTGTAAATTGCTAATCAATAACAAAGATATCAAAAATACATTTGGAAACTAAAGTATGATGTTCTCATATGAAAGAACGTCATTAAAATGCATTAGGTTAAAAGGTTCAAGCTTCTAGTTGTAAGGTAAGTTCTGGGGATGTAAGTTACCACTTGATAACTACAGTTAACAATACTATATCCTGGGACGCCTGGGTGGCTCAGTTGGTTAAGCAGCTGCCTTCGGCTCAGGTCATGATCCCAGCGTCCTGGGATCGAGTCCCACATCCGGCTCCTTGCTCCGCGGGGAGCCTGCTTCTCCCTCTGCCTCTGCCTGCCACTCTGTCTGCCTGTGCTCGCTTGCTCTCTCTCTAACAAATAAATAAATTTAAAAAAAAAAAAAAAAAAACAATACTATATCCTAAATTGGAAAGTTGTTAAAAGAGTAAATTTTAAAAGTTCTCATCAAAAGAAAAAAAAAAAAACTATGAGTTGATGGTGTTAATTTATTATGGTAATCATTTCACAATATATACATATATCAAGTCATCATGTTATACATCTAAAACTAATATAGTACTATATGTTAATTATGTATCAGTAAAACTGGGGAAAAAGAAATAAACAAAATGGCATAGCTGTATGTTTATTGCCATGGGAATTAATTTATGGCATATTAAGTGGAAAAGCAGCTAGAAAATAGTTATGTGATTCTTGATTTAAAAAACACTGTATTTTACAAAACATGACTTTTTTCACAAAATAATTATAAACATATTGTAATCTCTCCACTTAGAGATAAGGAAGCTGAGATTACACAGCAAGTACTTGGCAGAAGTAGGATGTCAGTCAGTGTCTTTCATTAAGCTACACTGCTACAATGAACATGTGTTTGTGTGTGTGTGTGTGTGTAGTTTAGAAGGATATACAGCAAATTGTGTGATGTATATTTTGTAAACTTAACAATAACTTTGTCCCAATACAATACGATAACATTATGATAACAATACAATTGATAATATAATAATGCATATTTCAAACAGAAAGATTCACTCAAAATGCAATAAACTTGATACATTTTTCTCCTTAGAGAAAATATACACACAATATATTTTGCTTATATGTCAAAAATATAATGGTAATTGTGTTTGAGATGAGTCTATTATCTTGATCATATAAGAGGATTCTAGTTAGGTATTGAAAATACCTAACGTTGGACATCTAACAGTGTTTCAATATTTTTTGAGGCTCTCATGAATATGTTGTGCCTTTGAAAATGGCAATGAATTTTACAAACTTGAATTTGCTAAATAATTTCTCTCTGTAGAATAAGTGTGAGATCACTGTAGTACACTAAGAAACCATAAAGCCAGTTATTTGGTGTTTTTCAACTTCTTCCCATATATGTTATTAAGTTTTAAGTAGAAAATTACCTTAGAATGTTTGAAAATTTGGATCATTATTTCCTTAAGATTGTCAGTGGTACTCCCTTACCAGCTTGACCCTCTACATCAGTGCTCTCTGTTGTCAGAATGGTCAACATTGAAGACTAGAACTACTCATATTTAAAGTTTTCTGAGAAAGAAAATGTTTGTTAGATAAATTCTGTTCACTTGTATTTTTGTAATAATTTAAGAAATAAATTGGTGTTTTTCATTTTTGGGGGGCGGGGAGATGGAGGAAGAGGGAAAGAGAGAATCCTAAGTAGAATCCATGCCCAGGGAGGGGTCCAATGCAGGACTTGATCTCACAACCCTGAGATCATGACCTGAGCCAAATTCAAGAGTCGGATGCCCAACTGACTGAGCTACCCAGGTGCTCCCATTTTTTCTATTTCTTAAGTTATAAAATCCCTACTTTTTTTTTTTTTTTTCTTATAATGAAAATGAAACCAGGAGCAGGTACCCATGGGAATTATAAGCAATTCCACACTTAATTAAATACTGGAGCATATAAAACTCACTACAAATTTGTTGATTGAATTTTCCCCACTTTCTGACAATTGTCTTTTGTCATTTAAATACTTATTGTGAAAGGACAAAGAACAAACTTAATTTAGCATCTAATTCTGGGCAGATCTGATCAGTTAAATAAGATGAGGTATGTAGGGTATATTAATTCCTGATTCCAGAGTGTAAGCACTCTTCTAAAGGAAACATGATTTGATGTTTCTAACACTAGTTGCACGGTTGAGAACACATTTATAAAGACACTCATTTCTTAGTATGTGCATTTAGATAGAATAATCTCAACCTGCACAGTTGATGGCTTAGCTGTGCCTCATTAGGAATGTCAGTTGGTCCAGAAGGCAAGTGGGAGTCTCTGCCACTAACAGTTATATACATCTTCTAGTGTGGTTAATTTTGCTTCAATATAGGTATGTTTTCCATCACTGGTTTAAATAAAACTCTTAAAATATTAGTGAAATAGTCTCTTAGTCTTTCTAAGGGGGGGGGGGTTGTGATTGTAGGTAGGGATTTAAATTCTTATGTTTATCTATTCAAGACATTAGATAATTTAATCCAAGAAAATAAGTACTTTGTTTTCTTTCTATAACCTACACCTGTTTGGAAATTTCAAAAAAAAAAATTCAGTAATAAAAGAAATTGAGAAAGACACAAAGAAATGGAAAAATATTCCATGCTCATGGATTGGAAGAACAAATATTGTGAAAATGTCTATTCTACTTAAAACAATCTACACATTTAATGCAATCCCTATCAAAATCCCATCCATTTTTTTAAAGAAATAAAACAAATAATACTAAAATTTATATGGAACCAGAAAAGACCTCGAATAGCCAAAGGGATATTGAAAAAGAAAGCCAAAGTTGGTGGCATCACAATTCCAGACTTCAAGCTCTATTACAAAGCTGTCATCATCAAGACAGCATGGTACTGGCACAAAAACAGACATATAGATCAATGGAACAGAATAGAGAGCCCAGAAATAGACCCTCAACTCTATGGTCAACTAATCTTTGACAAAGCAGGAAAGAATATCCAATGGAAAAAAGACAGCCTCTTCAACAAATGGTGCTGGGAAAATTGGACAGCCACATGCAGAAAAATGAAGTTGGACTATTTCCTTACACCACACACGAAAATAGACTCAAAATGGATGAAGGACCTCAATGTGAGAAAGGAATCCATCAAAACCCTTGAGGAGAACGCAGGCAGCAACCTCTTTGACCTCAACCGCAGCAACTTCTTCCTAGGAACATCGCCAAAGGCAACAGAAGCAAGGGCAAAAATGAACTATCGGGATTTCATCAAGATCAAAAGCTTTTGCACAGCAAAGGAAACAGTTAACAAAACCAAAAGACAACTGACAGAATGGGAGAAGATATTTGCAAACCACATATCAGATAAAGGGCAAGTATTCAAAATCTATAAAGAGCTTATCAAACTCAACACCCAAAGAACAAATAATCCAATCAAGAAATGGGCAGAGAACATGAACAAACATTTCTGCAAAGAAGACATCCAGATGGCCAACAGACACATGAAAAAATGCTCCACATCACTCGGCATGAGGGAAATACAAATCAAAACCACAATGAGATACCACCTCACACCAGTCAGAATGGCTAAAATTAATAAGTCAAGACATGACAGATGCTGGCGAGGATGCGGAGAGAGGGGAACTCTCCTACACTGCTGGTGGAAATGCAAGCTGGTGCAACTACTCTGGAAAACAGCATGGAGGTTCCTCAAAAAACTGAAAATAGAGCTACCCTATGACCCAACAATTGCACTCCTGGGTATATATCCTAAAGATACAAACGTGGTGCTCCGAAGGGGCACGTGCTCCCAAATGTTTATAGCAGCAATGTCCACAATAGCCAAACTGTGGAAAGAACCTATATGTCCATCAACAGATGAATGGATAAAGAAGATGTGGTATATATACACAATAGAATACTATGCAGCCATCAAAAGAAATGAAATCTTGCCATTTGCGACGACGTGGATGGAACTAGAGGGTATTATGCTTAGCGAAATAAGTCAATCGGAGAAAGACAACTATCATATGATCTCTTTGATATGAGGAAGTGGAGATGCAATGTGGGGGTGTTGGGGGGAGGTAGGAAAAGAAAAAATGAAAAGATGGGATTGGGAGGGAGACAAACCATAAAAGACTCAATCTCAAAAAACAGACTGAGGGTTGCTGGGGGGAGGGAGGATGGGAGAGGGTGGTGGGGATATGGACATTGGGGAGGGTATGTGCTATGATGAGTGCTGTGAAATGTGTAAACCTGGTGATTCACAGACCTGTACCCCTGGGGATAAAAATACATTATATGTTTATTAAAATAATAAAAAAAATTTAGTAATAAAAGAAATGCATATTTGCATAAAGAGAAATATACAAAATCTTATGTAAATGAATACTTCTATCTATATTCCTGAAATCTATGCAGAATTATTTTTTAGCTTATAGCTATTTAAATGCAAAAGGGCCTCCTTTAAGTGACTACTATGATTCCATTAATTTTATTACAGTTAATAATTTAAATTGTTTCATTAAATTTAATTTAGTATTTAGTGTTATACACTCTGTAATTAATTATCATCTAATCAGCATACTTACATCTATCAACCATAATTTAAAGAAGCATCATTTTATCCCTCTTGTCAGATTTCATTTGATAAAATTCACTTCATTCTTATTAACTTATTTAGGAAAGGATTTTGTGATACATAGAGGGATGACAATAAGATGAAAAAAGAAAATATTCCCTCTAAGTATACATGATATTCAGATGCCAAGCAGTTTGCGGAAAGTAACAATGAAAGGAAGATCATAATATTAAAATCTTTTTAAATCCAAGTTGGAAAAAATTCTAGCATTTGGTATAGACACTAATCATAAAGATCTTCTTTTAAAAAAAATGTTATCAGTTAAGGCCAGATTTTCTTTTCTTTTTGGCTAACATTTAGAATCTATCAGACTTTACATAATTATAAAGGATAAAGTTGCTAAACCCAGAATTAAAATTCTGGACCTGGTTGGCTTGCGGAAGGTCACCTTTTCATTGTATCCTCACATGGTCATTTCTCTGTAAGTATGCAACCCTGGTGTCTCTCATGCATCCTAATTTCTTCTTACTATAAGGACTCCAATGAGACTGGATTAGGGCCCAACCTAAGGGCCTCATTTTGACGTAATCACTTTTTTTTCAAAGATTTTATCTATTTATTTGACAGAGAGAGAGATCACAAATAAGCAGAGAGGCAGGCAGAGAGAGAGGGGGAAGCAAGCTCCCTGCTGAGCAGAGAGCAGGATCTCAGACTGGATCCCAGGACCCTGAGATCATGACCTGAGTCTAGGCAGAGGCTTATTCTACTGAGCCACCCAGGTGTCCCAACTTAATCACTTCTTTAAAGGCCCAAATACATTTCCATTTTGAGGTGAGTGGTTTAGGGCTTCAATACATGAATTTTGGGGGAGACATAATTCAGCCTGTAAGAGAGGTGGGACCTCTATACTACAAGGGAGGAGGTTATAAAGAGAATAAGAAAAAAAAAAAATAATGAAAATAGAAAAAGTTGCAATTAATCTGGAGGGGATGAGATAGCATTATATGTTGGAAGGAACAGACAAATGACTAAATAATTCAGTTATCATAATAAGTACGAATAGGTAGAATTCCTGTATAGGGGGAAAATGTACTAAAAATTGCATTGAAAATATATAATAAATACAAAGAAATTTAACATAATATACCAAAATCAATACAAAAAATAAATAAAGAAAAAGGAATTGACATGTACTATTGGTAGGAATGCAAATCACTGTGGGAAACAATATAGAAGTTCCTCAAAAATTTAAAAATAGGATTCCCTATGGGCCAGTAATTCCAGTACTGAGTATTTACTTAGGAAAACAAATTAAAAAACAATAATGCACCGTGATGTTTACTGCAGCATTATTTATAATAGCAGAGATGTGGAAGCAACGTGTCCATCCACAGATGAATGAATAGAGTAGATATGGTGTATGTGTGTGTGTGTATATATATATATTCACACACACACACACAATGGAACGTTCTCAACCATTAAAAGGGATAAAATTTTGCCTTTTGCAACAACATGGGTGAACCCAGAGTGTATAAGGCTAAGTGAATTAAAGTCAAGCAAAGAAAGACAAATGTCATATGATTTCATTCATATGTAGAATTTAAGAAGCAATACAAATGAAAAAATAAAAAAGACAATAAAACAGACACTAAAGGCAGAGAACAAAATGTGGTTGCCAGAGGGAAGGTGGAGGGGGATGGATAAAGGGGATCAAGAGTACACTTATCTTGATGAGTACTGAGAAATACATAGAATTGTCGAATCACTGCATTGTACACCTGAAACAAATATAACATTGTATTCTAATTATACTTGAATTAACTAAATAAAATATTCAAACCAAATAATACAAAAAAGATAAAAATCAAGGAATGGAAATCATGGAAGATTACATTTAATAACACTCAAAATTAAGAATTAATATGTGGCAAAAAGACAATTAAATGATAAACAATAATCAAGACATGTGACAGATAAAGAAGTGTGAATATCTATAGTGAAATGTGCTTCAAAGGCAACAAGAGTTTCAAATGCAAGTGCAAAGGACAAAAATTTTTGTTATAATATGAAATTTAACATTGGAAAATATCATCATGTATGGTAAAATTAAAAAAAAAAGAAACATGATATATAACAACAGCATTGCATGGGCTGATTTGTTTTGCAAAATACTATACAAAGCTAACTCTATAAAGAATGTAACCTGAATTATAAGTTATATATAATGCAAGGAGAATGGTGCACAAGCATTTACTGCCTGTCACTTTTTTTTCCTTTTAAAGATTTTATTTATTTGAGACAGAGAGAGAGAACACTAGCAGAGGAAGAGGGGTAGAAGGAGAGTAAGGGCAAGAAGCAGACTCCCAGCTGAGCAGGGAGCTGGATGTGGGACTTGATTCCATGATGCTGAGATCCTGACCTGAGCTGAACTGACTGAGCTACACAGGTGTCTCAGGTTTTACTTTTCTTTCTGCCTGATATATTTCCGGTATACATATTTTTATTGTTTTGTGAAATCCCTCTCCCCTCCCCCCACAAAAAAAGTTGAAAGATAATTTATAATTTTTAAGAATTATGGAAGACTGGGGAAATAAGTGTTATCTATATGTGTTTTGAAACCCTAGAGTTTTGTTATCTTCATAAAGACACAAAATCAGAGCTGTAAAAGTATGATTTTTACATGGAATCAATTTCAACATCCTTTGTCCTTTTGGCACTTGCATCATTTTCCTCCTGGAATGAGCCTAAAGATTTCCTTCTCTGACAGTGTCTGCTAAGTAATATGTATTTTGGGTTATGCACAGTTTTTACTTTGTATTCCATTCACACAAGTTGGAAGAAAAAGTAGAAGAGGATAAAGGACAAGAAGTAGGAAAAAAAAATGTAATGGCCTAATCATATTTATGTAAATGTTTATGCTTTAGGTTTATATAGAATCTTAGTTGCTGTATCATCTCCCAGGCTGCATGGGTGATTTTATAGTAATCTTTTCTCCTGGGGAGGCTGAGTGGCTCAGTCAGTGAAGCATCTGACTCTTGATTTTGGCTTAGGTAATGATCTCAGTTTCGTAGGATCAAACCGCACATCAGGCTCGGTGCTGGGCATGGAGCCTGCTTAAGATTCTCTCTCTCCCTCTCACTCTGTCCCTTCCTTCTTCTCTCTTTCAAAAAAAAAAATAGTCTCTTATTAATAATGAAGAATCATAAGACAAATATTGCTTTGAAGAAACTCCTCTCCTGAATGACACTCTATAGATAAAATAAGTCAACATTATACTGCAGTCATTTTTGTCTTTATATGATTACTTTTGACAGGTAAAAAAGGTGTTTCCAAATATTCTAATAGTTACTTTATCATATGTTTTAAAATTCTATGTAAAATATTAATGAGGGTAATGCTGGCTGTCAAAAATAAATGTAAGTCTGGAATATTCAGATAGACCCTAGTATAGATAATAATTTGCTATATAGCAAAATAAAAACCCAAAAATGACCAGAAAGGTACTGAAGATAGCCTAATATGTATCCACTAACTATATATGTAAATAATTTGTGTATATTATATTTAAATAAGCTCACTATTTTAGAACAGCTCCAGATTCACAAAAAAAGGTGAAGATAATACAAATAATCAAACACCCCTGCCATACAGTGTCCCTATTATTTATGTCTCATCTCACATATGTATGGCAAATTTATCAGAGTTAATGAAGCAATACTGATACATTATTATTATTATCTCAAGTCCATACTTCATTCAGGATTCCACCCAGGAAGGTGCATTATGTTTAATCAACACGTCACCTTGGACTCCCCTCAGATACAGGTTTTTCAGCTTTTCCTTGGTTTTGTTGACATTGACAGTTTGAGTACTTTCCAGGTAATTTGGGGAATGTCTTTCAGTTGGGATTTTTCCGAAGTCTTTATCATGAGGAGAATGAAGTTATGGTATTTGATGAGGAACATCACAGCAGTGAAATGCCATTCTCATCACATCATATCAAAGGTATATGTTATCAACATAAGTTTTCACTGTTAACCTTGATCAACTGACTGAGGTAGTGTTTTTCAGGTTTTCCACTGTAAACTTAATCTTCTTGTACTCTTTTCATATTGTACTTCTTGGAAGTCATGATATGCAGCCCCACTTACGGAATAGGAAGTAATGTTCTACCTTTTTGATAGTGAAGTACCTATATAAGTTATTTGGGATTTTTCTGCATGGAATATTTGTCTATTTCCTTCCATTTATGCAGGCAGTTCATAGACAATTATGGTATATTTTGTGTTATAATTAAATACCACTTTATTTTTGATTCAAATTATTCTAGATTTGGCTGTTGGCTCTGGATTGGCTCCTGTGTCCATCTGAAATATTCCAGTAGTTGTGATGTTTTTTGAGCACTTCCTTGTCTTTTGTACTAGAAGATGCTCCAGATTCATTTCAGATATCTCCTGCCCCAGTCCTAGAATTAACCAGTTTTCCAAAGAGCTCTGGTATTTTTGTCAGAGAATGATATTAGGAAAAAAAAAAAAAAGTGTGCCTCTTGATACTGAGGTGTCTTTTCTTCTAGGCCCTCTAAGCTGAGAGAACAAAAAAATGTGTGTTTGTATACCAACCTATACATATGCATATACATATACACAGCTCCATATGTAATTATTTGTATTTATAGTGAATGAAAAATGAAATCATATTGGTGTTTCTAATTCCAGTCTGCTAGCACATAATTGGTTGGTCCCATACTCATCTATTTTCTTTTTTTTTTTTTTAAAGATTTCATTTATTTATTTGACAGACACAGATCACAAGTAGGCAGAGAGGCAGGCAGAGAGAGAGGAAGGGAAGCAGGCTCCCCGCTGAGCAGAGAGTCCGATGCGGGGCTCGATCCCAGGATCCCGGGATCATGACCTGAGCTGAAGGCAGAGGCTTTAACCCACTGAGCCACCCAGGCGCCCCGCATACTCATCTATTTTCAAGCTCAGTAATTTTTTCTCAGTTTAGTTATATCGACTGATGAGCCCATAAAAAATACTCTCATATTACACTCATTCTGATTTCTAATATTTTCTTTTGGTGCTTTCTTAGAGTTTCTATCTCTCTGTTTACTTTCCTATCTACCCGTGCATATTGTGCAGTTTTTTTCCATTAGGGCCTTTAATGTATGAATCATGGTTTTAAATTCCTGGTCTGACAAATCTGACATACTTAAAATATCTGAGTCAGGGTCTGATTACTTTTACTTTGTCTCTTCACACTGCATTTCCTCTTGCTTTCTGGCATGACTTTTTTTTTTTTTTTTTTAAAGAAGTGGATATGCTGTATTGGGTTATAGGAACTGAGGTTAAAAGAACTTTTAGTGTAAAGACTTATGATGGGATGCCTGGGGGGGCTCAGTCTGTTAAGCATCTGAGCCTTCTGCTCAGGTCATGATCCCAGGGTCCTGGGATTGAGTCTCACATCAGGCTTCTAGCTCAGCAGAGAGTGTGCTTCTCCCTCTGCCTGTTGCTCTCCTGCTTGTGCTTGCTCACTCTTTCTCTCTGACAAATAAATAAAATCTTAAAAAAAAAAAAAAAAGACTTACGTTAATGTGGTAAGAGTTACGCTGTTTAATATTTGCTCTAAATATAGGTGACAGAGTCTTCCGTTTCCTTTAGTGGTCTTTTCCTGTTTCCCTTCTAGACTTTGGGCTTCCCTAAGTAATCTTCCTTAGAGAGAGTCTGTCCTACAGCTCTTTCAGCTGAACTGACTTACTTTTTACTAGAGTCCTATGGTAGGATGCTGATCTTCCTACTAAATCTCAAGTGTTTTTGTGTTTGTGTGTCTTGAGGCTTTGACCTTCACAAGTGCTTATCCAGTAATATAACCCTCCTCCCCCTTTTCCCCATTATAGCATTCTCAGTCTATTTCCTTGAAGTCCTGACTGGAGTTGTTGAATATGACTTCTCCTTCCTTCCTTCCTTCTTTCCTTCCTTCCTTCCTTCTCCTCCTCTTCCTCCTTCTTCTTTCTTCCTTTCTTCCTCCTTTCCTTTCCTTTCCTTCCCTTCCTTTCCCTTCCCTCTCCTCTCCTCTCCCCTCTCCTCTCTCCTTTCCTTCCCCCTTTCATCTCATCTCATCTCTTCCCTTCTCTCCTCTACTCTCCTCTTCCCTCCTCTCCTTGCCTCTCCCTCCCCTCCTCTCCTCTTCTTCTCTCTCCTCTCAACCCACTCAGATAAGATAGAAAGGCTGGAGAGGGATGGAGTTGGAAGAACGCCCTTCCTTCAGTGGGGTTAATGCTCTGGCAGTCCTTTCCCCTGAACACAGGCCTTTGCACTGGAGAGGTCTATTTCACAATGATTACTCTTCCCCTCCCCTGTCAAGATCCTCTGGGGATCTTCATCGTTAGAACCAGGTGAAGTTACTTGGTATTAAGCACAGAAAATTGAGGGTTACCAATAGCTTCTCACTAACATACTAGTGCACCTTGAATCTCCAGCAATTGATCAATATCATTTATGTGTTTCTATCACTTTATGGCTCTAGAGTCTCCTGCTGCAGGTAAGACCCAGCTGTGTCTCTGGATGAATTTGTCTTTCCAGATTTCAGGATGGCAGTTTGCTCTGAAATCCAGTTTTCTGTTAGGTTAAAGAAAAGTCATTGATTTTCAGTTTGTCCTGCTTTTTCTTCTTGTCAGGATGGGAATTCCAAGTTCTTTACATGCCAGATGTGAAACTGAATATTATTATTTCTTAAAATATTTTTAATGTGTAATTAATTAATGACATGGGAAAATATCTATGATGTAATGTCAGGTCAAAAACAAGAGATAAAATGGTATATGAAGTATATAAAGCATGATCTTATCCATGTAGGACAGCTGTTATAGATGGTTAAAATTATAAAATAGTAGTTATTTCTAGATAGTGATACTATTGAAGATGATTTTATATCATTTTTACTATAATTGTTTCCTAATAAATATTTTAAATGTGTTGTTACATAATAAATGTGTTTTTATATAAAACTACATATAAATATATTTGATACATATTTTATATATAATGTATAAGAACATTATAAATAGTAAGTAGTTATAATTATATAATCATAAATAATTACCTTTATACAGAATTTAGTCATTATATATAACATTTACTGGTATGTTTATCAATGTTTTCATACTATTAATGTCATCACAATAAAATATTTGAGCATGCAAATTACTTGAAGTTAATAATCAGTCAATTCTGCACTTTAACAATAAAAAATAAAAATATTTCACTAATCCCCACTTATCAAATACCACAATTTACCTGTCCATTAATCAGTAAGTATTAACATATTAATGAATTTTGGACTGGGATAGTTGAACAAAGTTGCTAAATACTGGGTCTTCAAGTTTGATAAAATTCAAGTAATAATATTAAGAAAAAAGGTATATCTATGTCTGCCTATCTATTATCTATCTATCTCTCTATCATCTACCCATATTTCATAGTCAAGTAAGTAGCTCTTGTTTTGACTAAAATTTTAAAAAGCCTGTGAATGGTTTGTGAAATTTTATACAGAGGTCACATAAGAACAGAGCTCCTCCTTCCCCTGAAGTGCTTGTCACTTGACTTTCATAACACACCCAGCTACTACAGTGCCCCATAATTTACAGCACTTAACCATCTGTCACACATAATGAGAAGAGATTATGTAATATATCTGACAATAATTTAGAAAGTTGTCAAACTAGATTATCAGCTCCATTAAAATTCAATCAGACACAATAAATGAGATGCATGATTAATTTCACCATATGTTGGCTGTAGTTTGACTCCTCTGGAGAAAAAATATAGATAAAAATATATATATTCATAGGACACACACACATACACATGCACAATTACTTCAGGGAGAAGTTTCATTTTAAATAAAAGCCAATAATAAATGTGTATAATAGCTTTATTTTTGAGTTATTTTAAATATTGTGATGCATTTCTTATCTGAACATGGAGCATCTCCACATCTCATATATATTTCCCTTAAAAGTGTCAGGTTAGATTTGTCCTCTATGACACAAGGAAATAAAGCTTGTTTTGTACATCTATAAAATAAGTGCCTTACATGAATGTGAGGTTTTTCGGCAGAGCCAAATGGACCACATGTCCTAGGATTTTATAGTGCCAGTAAGTTTTTCTGGTTATAAGTGTAAATATTTCTCATCTTAAGGGGGAAAAAAAAAAAAAAAAAGAAGCCATAGAGAAAATGGCTTAATTTTTCTTTCTTTTTTTTTTTTTTAAAGATTTTTTATTTATTTATTTGACAGACAGAGATCACAAATAGGCAGAGAAGCAGGCAGAGGGAGAGGAGGAAGGAGGCTCCCCGCTGAGCTGAGAGCCTGATGCGGGGCTCGATCCCAGGACGCTGGGATCATGACCTGGGGGGCTCGATCCCAGGACCCTGGGATCATGACTTGAGCCGAAGGCAGAGGCTTTAACCCACTGAGCCACCCAGGCGCCCCAGGCTTAATTTTTCTGAAGACACTATGTGGTCTTGTTTTAGAACATCTTTGATGTTTGTTTTGTTTTGGGGATATTTTTGGTTTACATTAAGTCATTATTTTAAAGTTTTACTCCTGTCGTAAAAAGTGAGGTAACATCTATCCCTATTTTCTTTAAGATTATAAGGAAAAGGTCACTATTCTGAGTATTGGAAACCTTGGGTTTCTAGTCACGCTCTTTTAATTTTCTGTTTGTTTAACCTCTCATCAAATTATTTAATCTTTCTGAGCTTTAGTATCAGTAAGTGAGTTTAAGGAAACTGAACACACATTTTTTATGAGTATTAAATGCAATTTTAATATAAATAAACTTCCTAAATTTTAAAGGGTCGTGTAAATGCAAAGCAAAATTATAGCAATGACATTGTCATTTGGGCTCACATGATTCATGAATTATAAGCATAATAGTATATTTAAAATATTTTTGTCAGTGGTAGAGAAAATCATTTATATTCAAAGAAAATTTGATGAGGGTTTTTTATAGCACTTCAATTTTCTTTCTCACATACCCCATCCCTGCAAGGCAAGACTACAACAGTATATCTAATGTCAAATTTTGATATCATACAAAAGTAAATTACTTTCCTTCTTATAGATACTTCCCTTATTATAGATACAAAAGTATCTATAATAAGAGCTAACCTTACATGAGTGACTACCTTAATTTAGGCATGCTCCTAAGCATTTTACATGGATTAGGTATTGAAAGTTCCCAACCTTATAAATTAATTTCCGTTTTCATCACCTTAGTTTTACAGATGCAGAAACCGAGACATAGATAGATTAAGTAACTTCTTCCAGTCAGACATCCTGTGAGTGAAAAAGTAAAGAACTGAACAAGAAGCTCTAATTCAACCACAGTACTAATCACTATGCAATGCCACCTTTAAAATCTAGACTGAAGTGTGAAACTGAACTCTGACACACTCATTTTAGCTATTTTTTTTTTTAATCTCAAAATTTATGTCAGGCCAAATAGCTACACTATGCCATTAACAGGAAAAAAAAAAATCCCAGAGCTATAGGAATAATAGCTGAAAGGTCAGGACATATGCTAAGTGCTTACATGATGGGCTTTTATGTAATTCATATAGTTTTGTAGAAATTTTAGTCTCCTTTGATGAAGAAGGACAAATTTAAGAATTAAGTAAATCCCTCAATTGTATGGCTAGTAAATGAAGTATCCGGGATTTGAACCAATGACTGTTTTGCATCTAGCCACTACCCAACCTCAGTAATTTTGAAAATATATTCTTTTAAAGTGATAATCATTTCTCCATTATATATTTTATTCTACAACTTAAGATAGATTAAACATTACCTAAACTTCAAGACAAAAACAACCATCGAAGCAAAAATTGCTAGATAATTTTAAGATTAAGCATTTACCACTGTGTTTTGAATGACACTTTAGGAATTTACAATCTTTTCTAAAGTGCCTGACATTAGAGCTTGATACCTGGTGTTGAGATTCAGAACAGAAGACTTTAGATTCACTATTCTTCCTTCTGCTAAGATCAGGAAGTGTTGTGAGTAGAGAAAAGGAGATCGAATATATGAATACATGCTGAAAACTTTATAATGACATAAAATAATAATTTACTCTGACTAAAGAATGAAGGATACTAAGGTTTAACAGAGTTTTAGTTACAAGACTGGAAATCAATTGCTTTTATTAAAAAAAAGTAATGATTGTAACTTAAATGAAAGCATACTAGTTGAGGAGTAACAAGGTTGTTTAAAAGATGCATGAGAATCATAACTGGAAAATTAATTTAAAATAATATTCCCAGGCACTAACAACTATATATTTTTATTAAGTAGATCTCTAGCAGGGCAAATTTTTGTTGTTATTGTTTTAAACTTCCATATGATATTCCAAGAAAGGGGGTTTTGAAGCATCTACAGTTTGTTTCAAAATCATTCAATAAAAAATTATTTCAGAGATGCCTGGGTGGCTCAGTCACTTAAACATCTGCCTTCAACTCAAGTCATGTGGGTGTATAGCTCAGTGGTAGAGCATTTGACTGCAACTCAAGTCGTGACCCCAGAGGAAGTCCCACATCAGCCTCCTCATTCACCAAATAGTGCGCATCTCCCTTTGCCTGCCTCTCTCTCATTCTCTCACTGACAATTAAATAAAATCTTAAAAAAATATATTTCAGCCACAGAATTTGGTATCCTTTGCACCATTCAAGGTTTTTAGTTAAAAATAAATAAAAATGAAAACAAAACAAAACACCCAAACAAACCCAAAAACTCACATTTTCTGCCAGCCTTTTGGTAATTCTGGCAGTAATTATGAGAAGACCATCTTCAGTAAGTTGTTGTTCCTTGACGCTGGGTTTTAATATGAAAAATATGTGGAGAAGATTTAAAACTACCAGTGGATGTCTTAGCTTCATGCAGACCTACTCCAGCAGAGCCAAAGACCCATGAGAGCACAATGAACAAAATTTGGGGACCTGTTTGTTATGAAGCACTACTGTCACAATGGATGTTTCAATTCAGAATCTGTGGAGGAACTCTGCCCAAATCAGACACCTGTGCTTTTCTAGCGAAACACACCTGGATACTATGTTTGGGCATCTTCACAGAATGCTAGAAACTAGATGCTAGAACCATGCTTAATACTTCTCTAGGGAGACAGATACCTCTGCCTACTTGCTAATGAAACAAAACAAAACAAAACAAAACAATTATTTGTACCATCTGCTTAATTATGCTGCTCTTTTCTAAAATGAAATCTCATGTAAGATCCCTAAAGGATATCCTCACACTAACACCTGGTGTATGTCTGTGTATGTTGGGTTACACGACAAAGAGGAATTTGCAGACTGAATTAAGTTTATAGATCATAAAATCTGAAGACTATCCCAGATTATCTGGATGGATTCAATGTGATCATGTGCCTTTTAAAAAACAATGTAGTCAGAGAGATGAGACTAAAAAAAAAAAAAAAAAAAAAAATTGAAGGGTGAGAGAAATTCAGCCCACAACTGCTGGATTTCATAGTGGAGGAAGGAAACAACAGAACAAAGAATGAAGCACCTTTAAGTTGTAGACTGCCTACTATATCAGGAAAACAGTAATCGTGGTCACATAAAGGTAAGGAACTTAGGTCTGCTAACAATCTGAATGAACAAGGAAGTCAATTCTTTCTCTAGAGTTTCCAGAAAGAAATGTAAACCTTCCAACCTTGATTTTAGCCCTATGGGTTCATTCCAGACTTCTAACATACAGAACCATAAATTAACAAATCTGTGTTATTTAAGCCACTAAATTTGTAGTGATTTGTTACAATAGCAATAAAATAAAGTAGTACATTTTATATGCTTTATAATATGGGGATACCTATATATCATGACCTATCAATTCTATATTGTATTGCCTGACACTCTAGTATATGAGAAAACTACTACACCTTTACCTCGTTATCTAGTCTTCCCCACCCTCCACCTCTAAGATCAGGTTGGTATACTGTAAACTCATATTGTTAAGGTAAGGAGCATCTTTAGTTTCATTAGTAGTAGTATTTTTAATCTCCACATCTAAACATTTATATATATACATACATATATATATTTTTATATTTATATATTATATAATTTTATATACATTTATTTTAAAAAACATTTTATTTTTAAGAAAATATAATATTATTATAATATCATAAAAATATATTATAGTTGTATATTTTATGATTTTTATAATTATATAAAATATATAATAAAATTATTTTTAACTAAATCATATATGATTTATTCTATATGAATTTAAAAATTATATAAATTTATAATATTTATAAATATGTATATTTCAAGTTTTTATTTAAATTCTAGTTAGTTAACATATAGTGTAATATTAGTTTCAGTAGTAGAATTTAAGGATTCATCACATATAACACCCAGTGCTCTACATTTATATTAAAAAGAAATTTGCAACTAACTATAATAAAATGTTCTATGTCTGTAGGCCATTGTGTAAAAACTGAAAAGCCCAAGCATACACATTAATTATAATGCTTTAGTAATGCAAATGTGATTCACGCCATAACCAGTAATTCCATCCACAGTGTAGTAGAGAACCTAGTCTGTAAAATAGGTGCCATTCCACTTGTACTTAATATTTGGATTACATATTACTAGTAGCAATGTCAAATGATTTTTCCCTCTTTATACACAAAAGTGGCCTAACAAATATTTATCGAATACTCACCATATAATAGGTATCGATCAGAGCATAAAACCCACAAAGCACATTTACATTTGGGGCTTACTTAGAATATGAAAAACTATTCCTTATCTTAATTTCCTTCATATTCAAATGACATTACTTTTCAGGGTTTTTTTTTCTGCATTATTCAATTAAATTTCATTTTCATTTTGGCAAATACAATATATATCATAGTTGCCATATCACTGAATTTTCTAACATGTTTTCAGCTCTAGGCCTGGCTTATTTTCATTTCAACGTAATGCAAGATTGGTATTTTCTGGGACCTAAGGAATGTGAAATTCTCTTAGATTATTTTTCATTTCACTTTAGTTCACCTTTAGTTTCTTTCCTTGAAAACCAGAGTTGAAAATAAACAATATCATTCTTCAACTTTGGGAAAATATCTTCTACTATTTCTTTGGCAGTGTCTTTCCACCTTATTTTTTGTTTTCTTATTCTAACATGTCCAGTAGTCCTTTTTTGGTCATTTGATATGAAATCTGTTATGTATCTCAGGTTTCCTATCATATTTTGCATCTGTTTGTCTTTTCGCTCTTTTTTTTTTTTTTTTTAAGATTTTATTTATTTATTCGACAGACAAAGATCACAAGTAGGCAGAGAGAGGAGGAAGCAGGCTCCCTGCGGAGCAGAGAGCCTGATGCGGGGCTCGATCCCAGGACCCTGGGATCACGACCGGAGCCGAAAGCAGAGGCTTTAACCCACTGAGCCACCCAGGCGCCCCTGTCTTTTCGCTCTTAATTCAGAGATAGCCTCATATTTTTTACTCACAGGAGAGTTATGTTTTTAATTTTCACTTTCCTTCTTAATTTCTAATTGATCTTCTCTCACAAATGTTTGTTCCTATCTAGTAGAACATTATCTTCTCATATTTCTTTAAATTTCCTAAGTAGAATATTTTGTTTGCCTTTCTCTTATTTTAATTTTTTAAAAGTTATATGCCTTTCTCTGGATTACCTACCTTATTTCTATAGTCTGCTTGTTCTTACTTGGTAAATTATTTTTTTCAAACTGATTTTTTAAAATATCTGGTAATTCTTTGTTGTCCAGTCAGATTTATGAGTGAAGGCCTAGGTTTATTTATTTAGGTATCTAGCAGAGTTTCTTCTGCATGGCTGATCATTTTCCTGAACCAGGGTGCTATCCATAAGTTCACTTATAGCAGCAAGACATATAAAATATTTTACTTTAGGGTTCAAGTAAACTTACCCTCCCTTGACCAAAAACAATGACCAAACCATACACCACACAGCCATACTCTGGGGCAGCAACCCCATTCTGAAAACCCAAGCTCAATTTCACAAGAAGGTATTTAACCTGATTTTCTATCTGCAGAAAAAGACAATACATATACCCCAGAGTTAAGGGGAAGTGGTAAGAGAACTCAGTAAGTGTGTGTAAGAGGATGACTGCAAGTCACTGACAAACATTTTAAAATCTTTGATTGAGATAGCATTTTCCTAACCTGAGTCTCTTTTATCTTTCCTAGAAGAGCAGTAACATTGTGTAGACTTTTTGTCTCTTTTCCTTTGAAATACACAGAGAAGATCCCTATTCTGTAAATCTCTTTACCTTCAGTAAAATTTCTCAAGCTATCTTCCCAAGTTTTACAGTAAAGTAAATATACTTATATAAAATACATATTTTATGTATATAGTCTAGTCTATATTATTTCTCTCTGGGACTAGATTGACATTTTAGATCTGTCAACGTTTTGCTGTCCAGAACTGTCCCACACTCTGATAGACATATAGAATCTCTGTTCCTCCTAGTACACCCCCTCCTTATGACTATAACAACCCCTAACAATCTCATATATTTTTCTATGTTCTTTAAGGAATGGAGAGCATTTGGGACAATGGCCATACTATATCAACAACTGGTTTCACCATTTTCCACAAGGTATAAGAATGATAATATACACTTTCCTTGTCTAACTACATGTTAAATAATTTCAGAGCAGGAAACATGTCTACTATCGCCTTTGTGTTCCCTGCAGTCACTAACATGATGTTAGATGCTAATTAGCTTTAAATAAATATCTGAGATGGATCCTCATTCTTTTGGGTGTGGCAAAGGCATTAGGTGCAATTACGTTGGCTTATTTTTGCTTTGTTTAATTTATGTTTTTATTCCCTAGTAGGTTATGATATTTTCTCAGCAAATCACTTAATAGAGAGGCAGATGATATAATACAATTTGTAGATGCTGTGAGGTGCTCAAGCACTTGGGGTCTAATAATTTCTGAATGAAACTCTTCCAAGATATGGAAAAGAGAGTCTTTCAGTCTGACAACTAGAAAACATCCATTTCCAGGTTAGAAGTTCTTGGTTCAGATCTCTGAGTATAATTTTTAAATATTTCTTAAATTTAAAAAGTATAATTTTTTTTATAACAAATCTGTGTGTTCAATGAAACAATATGGGAATTCAGAAACTACTAACCAAAGATATTCACTTTCATATGCCCAGAGAAGTAAACAAGTTTCATAAAAGAGGCCCCTGAGCCTCACTTTTCTTCACCTAGTTTATAAATCAAAATGAGTTGATACAAATGGGATTTTAAACATTTATAAAATTTATAAGAGATAGATCATATTTCTTATTTCTGAAATGAGTTATAATACTTCAGAAATAATACTTATTTCTGAAATGAGTTATAATACTTTTCATGCCATTTATTCCACATACTAGAAATTTTTACTTCAGCCACAATACTTGGAATATTTTCTTAATTGTCAATGTATATACTCTTTTGAATTTTTCTAAAGAGAATATAGGTTTTATAATTTTTAAATGTATTTTGTGGAGTAGTATTTAGGTTTTGTTTTCATTAAAGCTGTAACTTAAATGTAGTCCTTTTAAAAAATCCAAGACCATCTTAGATTCCAGAAAATATATTATACCATTCTTTCACTGTTTGCATGATATTTATTCAGTACCTACTCAGATCCAGAATTTGTATAGGTACCAGATGTGTAACAATTTATAAGGCAAAGATGATCCCTGTTCACCATGGTAGAGAAAAGTAAATAGACAATATTTTTTAAAATTACCTATTAAAAATGTTAACAGGCTTGAGTTTAAAAAATAAACAAGTCAGAGCTCTTTAATTTTTCACATCAATATAACTGTGATCTCTGATATCACCTATTGCCATGACACCACTTTTTTCTCTCTTTTTTTTTTTTTTTTTTTTTTGGATCTCCTCTGAATGGATAAAGCCAAGAAATTAGGGGCTAATAGGGCTGATGCAGATCAGCTACTTCCTCATACAATGTTACTGGAACCAGAGCTGAGACCACCCTTTAATGGTCTAAGAAGAGTGCACCTGCTATTACTCTCACCCAAACTAGAGTTTTAATACCCAGGTAATCTTTTTTTTTAAAATATTTTATTTATTTATTCATCAAATAAATAAAAATCTGTCAGAGTGAGAGGGAACACAAGTAGGGGGAGTGGGAGGGAGAAGCAGGCTCCCCGCTGAGCAGAGAGCCTGATGCAGGGAAGCGTGATGCAGGGCTGGATCCTAGGACCTGGGATCATGACCGGAACCAAAGGCAGTCACTTAAGGACAGATCTACCCAAGCATCCCTACCCAAGTAATTCTTGATATCTGAGTGCTTTCTTTCTGTATGTCCTATTTTAAAAAATCCATTCTGATCATTCTCATTTCACAGAAAAAAAAATGACATTCATATGTGGGAATTTGAAATCTGAACAATCCTGTAAGAGCAACTGAATGCTGTTTGCACTTTAACCTGATTGGCTTGACATTCTGAGGTATCTTACTTTAGTGATACAACTCAGTTTTTACTTATTCATATACTATACCCTGTACTTCTTTATACTCTTATAGTGCTGGAATGGCTGGCTCTCAGCAGTCTTTCATGACACCAGTCCTTCTGTGGAGGAATTCTCCTTTAGAATTCCCCTTTAGAAGCTCCCAGGTCTATAATTGTCATCTTATATATATTGATATATATTGATGATATATATATCATCATATATAACCATCCTCACTTCTCCAGATCTTCTCTGTCCACGAGAGATACTCTAATGAAATTGGATCTCAAAAGTGGTGTGGTAGGAATCTTGAAACTTTTCCTCCAAAGGGATTTGTTGAACCTTATACAGATTGGGCCACCTCATCTCAGTAATATTAAAGTCCTCTAACAATGAGGGAAGAGAAAGGGCAGGTTTTGCCATGCCAAAAACATCCTATTATATCCTTTTTCCAGGGAGACTCTCATGTAATTGTGAGATCAAAATTTGTAACTACTCTGGTGGTATAGGCACTGACTTAGAATCTCATGCAAAATTTCTGATTTGATGGCTTATCAGTCTAGCCTACATTTCTCATGTACATAATACTTCCAGGATGATTAGGCTACTAGAAATAGTAATATCCTTGAAATGTTTAAATGTTAATTTCTCTGGGTAAAAATAACAAAAATTAATAAATGGCTATCTTATGAATTCTCCTCTCAATACAAGTATGGTAAATGCATGTGGCTAGTAGAAAGTGCTTTAAGCACAAATAAAAAAACACACAATTATTCTGGATATATAATTTCAGGGAAGGATTTGTGAAGGAACTTATGTCATAGAGTCTGGAAAAATAAATAAGGCATAACCATGAAGAGCTAGGGTTGAGAAACTGTTGTAAATATTGTATACAAATACCCCAAGGTGAGAGGGCAAGAGGTGTCAGACAGCTAACAGTCATTGAATTTGGCAGAGTTACAGAGTTCAAGGAGTGCAATTATTAAAAAAAATAATGCTAGAATTATTAATAGGGATCAGATCATGAAAGCCCTTGAATTTAATGATATAGAGTTTGAGCTTTACTATGAAATCAATAAAATAGGTGACTATCTTAAAGACAAAAGAAGAAAGATTAAGTTTTTTAAAAACTTAAATTTATAATAGAAGAATAAATAAATGTTACACAAGAACAGAAAGATAACAAGATCAATTTTATTCATAGAAGCCGTTTTATATTTATGACATGTCTTTAGGCTGAAGGCCCTTCGGAGGTTTGCTGACAGCGAATGCCTCAGGAGTTAGAGTTGTGGGGAAATGTCGGACTTCCTAAATTAAGGTGGTAATCTGTGTAAGTAATTCTGATAAAAGCAGAGGAATGGAGAAGACTCTTTCCTTCTTTGACTACCATATTTGTATCAAGCTTATTGGTTATGTATTTTGTACATATTATCAGATCACTTTGTAAAGATAAAATATTATTTCTGTCAAAAGAAAAACATTCTTTGCACAAGAAGCAAAAATATGAGCACAGGCTGGGAATGACTAAGGGGCCGGGGAAGAGAAATCAAAACCTATGAAATGGAACAAACAATTCGGCTCTTGAATAGATAGTAGATAATCTATGTAAGGCAGATAAACTGATGATTATATATGTTATAGGTTGCAAAGAAGCTTGGTCAGATAGTCTTGAGGCAATTTGTTCACATTTAGCAACAAAATCCAAACATTTGGGTGTATGATAATAGAATCTGTGATAGACTACGAAATCTGAAACAGAAGGATATCCAAGCTTTGGTAAATATTTTATGAGAAAATATTCAGGCTGGACATATTAGGAACTATTTTCTTATCCTATTATTACTACTATCAACTCTATAGCCTTCTTTGTGACAATTTACTGACTAGAAAGTGAGAAATTTAGAGTAAATATCACCTACAATCCTCCAACTCTAGAATAATGTGATTCTGTATTGTAGTTTAGGAAATATATATTTATTTTTAACTCTTCAGATATGTATTTTATGCATATAAATATTTAGACTAAAACCATAGATATAAGAAGCACACCTACATAAAGAAAAAAGTGTTCCAAATGAATGACAAAGAAAATAATAAAAATGTATATATCTGTATATATGAGATACGTAAAAACATACTCTTTTTTTTTTTTTTAAGATTCCATTTATCCATGTATTTGAGAGACAGAAAGAGAGAGTACAAATAAGCTGCAGTAGGGAAAGGGGGAGAAGGAGAGGGGCAAGCAGACTTTGCAGCCCAGAGCCCAATGCAGAGCCTAAATCCATGATCCCAAGATCATGACCTGAGCCAAAATCAAGATTTGGATACCTAAGCGACTGAGCCACTCAGGTTCCCCTAAAAGCATACTCTTAAATGTAACTGCAATTTATAAATTGTCAGAAGGTGCACTGTGTTTAGGATGAAACTATATAATAACTGATTACTAAGGATAATGAAAATCTGTAAGTGGAATGATCCTACATTAAAAAAATAATAACAATTTACAGAAAATCCAGAGCCTATCATTTTGGATAATGGTTTCTATCTAAAATTGTTCAATCTTCATCTTCATTTTGGAAATACATGACAATGTATAGACTTATAAAGAATAAAGAAAATTTAAAAAAGAATAAAGAAAATAACAAATAAAGAAGATGAAGGAAAGAAAATAATTAATGATTTCAGAAACCCATGTTCCTTTCATTCTTAGTGTGTCAGCTTAACTATTCTCACTGTGATGCAGAAAAGTGTTTGTCATGGTTCCAGGCATCATGTGCTAGGAAAGTATCCAATCAATGAAAATGAATTCCACTCCCCCCATCACCATAGTAATCACTCTTTATCAAAATTATAATTCAAAAAATTTCCAGAATCCTTTCAGTAGACTTTCTCTCAAAAAAATATTTTGGATTACACTGCATCATTGTCCCTCCAATATACAAACAAATCATTACTAAGGGAAATGGGGTGGTTATGATTAGTCGCACATGGTTGTTTAGAAAAAAGAAGATTGCCCAAAAATAATCATAAGATTTTACCACCAAAAAAGGAGGGAAGTGATTAATAGCCAAAGGCCAGTTTATCACTGAGCCATGTGCCAGCCTGCCTTCAATGTTTAAGCCAACAGATAAATTATTAAAAGTTAAATAGAGGGGTGCCTGGGTGGCTCAGGTGTTAAGCATCTGCCTTTGGCTCAGGTCATGATCCCAGGGTCCTGGAATTGAGGCCCACATCGGGCTCCCCGCTCACAGGAAGCCTGCTTCTCCCTCTCCCACTCCCCCTGTTTGTGTTCACACTCTCGCTCTGTCTCTCTCTAATAAATAAATAAAAATATTTAGAAAAAAATAAATAAAAGTTAAGTAGAAGGTATATTTCCTGTTCCTTAAAAATTTAAGATCTTTGCAACAAACCAAAATGTACATAAGAATACAAAAGTGTATGCAAATACAAAATATACATGAAGCAACTTAATAATGAAAAACAGCCACGAAAAATATCTAGTATAGTAGTTAAATTAATTTTACTGTTACATTTTATTCAATTTAATATATCAAAAAATCTTTACTTTAACATACGATCCCATTTGAAAAATAATGCTGATATATTTAACTTTTTTCCATATTAAGTCTTTGAAATTCAGTGTGTATTTACACCTAAAGCACATCTCAACTTCAAGTGTTCACTTGAAGCACTTAAAGCCCATTTTAGTTTCAAATGTTCAATAGACACATGTAGTTACTGACTATCATACTAAAGAACTCAATAACTCTTTCTGGAAACTGTAACTTTTGTAATGACATACCAATTTGATATCTCTGTCTCCCACTCCCAGGAAATTAAGTGCGACTAATAAGAATGATTCAGGTATATTCAGAAGAATTTAACAAAGGGTCCTCAAGAACAGCCACATACTCTACTTCTGACCTGACTAATCTTGGACAAACTATTTTATCTTTACATAGTCAGCTCTGACATCTTTACATGTCAGTCAGTTGGTCTCAGTGAATTCATCTGTAAAATGGAGATAATGTTCCAATCTAGTAATACTTATCAGATTATTATAAACATAACAAAATGATCATAAGTAAAGTACATACTATCATTACCAGCATATAGAAGCTCAATAAATATTATCCATAATTATGAAATCTGATTAAAAGTAGATAAATAATTATTGGCTGTTACTTTTTCCATTCTTCCCCAAAAGATGTTATCATTTGCATATTCACAATTAATATTCTAATATTATGGTTTCTAATGGACAAATTTAACTGCTTTTAATATTTCAAACAGTGCATGTAACTAATACATAATTTGAGAAAAAATACATTTAATTCTAAGTTTATTCTCAATTTATGCCATAGTATAGTCAGGAATTATTTTGCAGACAATTGTTCCCAAGTTTTTCTTTGGCTGAAAAGTGAATAGATTGAAAGTAATAGCACATATCTCTCAATACTCATTTACTTGACTCAATACACTAGCTATAAAGTAAGTCCACGGTATTAAGATATTTGTCTTAGATGATTCCTATGAAGGTTAGTACATAGAAACAGGATATAAAAAACACGTTCCAACCAGATACATGTAACTAACTAGCTAAGATCTCCCTTGTACAGAAAATTAAAGCTTTGAAAGCAGGAGACCTTATTTTTAGGATTATGAGTTCTGTACTGCAAAGAGTGAAACAAGTTACAATCTATTATGTCTTTTCCCATGATATGGTTCTTAAAAGCAAGGGACATAGTATAACTCTTAAAAATAAGTGATTTGGAGAGGTATCTATTCATGTCGTCTGCCCATTAATTAAGATATCTAAATGGCTAACAAACACATGAAAAAATGTTCATCATCATTAGGCATCAGGGAAATTCAAATAAAAATTACATTGAAATAGCACCTTATACCAGTTAGAATGGCAAAAATTAACAAGGCAAGAAACAAGTTTTGGAGAGGATGAAGAGAAAGCGGAACGCTCTTACACTGTTGGTGAGAATGCAAGTTGGTAGAGCCACTTTGGAAAATAGGGTAGAGGTTCCTCAAAAAATTAAAATTAGAGCTACTCTATGATTCTGCAATTGCACTACTGGGCATTTACCCAAAAGATACAGATGTGATGAAAAGAAGGGCCATATGCACCCCAATGTTCATAGCAGCAATGGCCACAATAGCCAAACTGTGGAAAGAGCTGAGATGCCCTTCAAAAGATGAATGGATAAAGAAGATGTGGTCCATATATACAATGGAATATTACTCAGTCATCAGAAAGGATGACTACCCAACTTTTGCATCAACAAGGACGGGACTGGAGGAGATTATGCTGAGTGAAATAAGTCAAGCAAAGAAAGTCCATTTTTATATTTTTTCACTTACTTGTGGAACATAAGGAATAGCATGGAGGTTATTAGGAAAAGGAAGGGAAAAATGAAGGGGGTAAAATCGGAGGGGGAGACAAACCTTGAGAGACTGTAGACTCTGAGAAACAAACTGAGAGTTCTGCGGGGGTTGAGGGGGATAGGTTGGCCCACTGATGGGTATTAAGGAGGGCACATATTGCATGGAGCACTGGGTGTTATAGGTAAACAATGAATCTTGGAACACTACATCAAAAACTAATGATGTACTATATGGTGACTAACATAACATAATAAAACATAATTTAAAAAAGAAATGATTTGGTAAAATTTATTTTTCCTTGTTTAATTTTCTTTTCTTTTCTTTTCCATTTCCAGGAAAAAAAAAAAAAAAGTTGTGACAGAAGAAATAAATTTGACTACAAATGGTAGGAATATTATAAGTAAATCAAATTCAGAAAACTTGCTGTCACTACATTAAAATTTACTGCATGAATGGTATTTGCAAAAGGGACGTAATTAAATGTTTGACAAAGTTATTTCGTATCAGTCAGTCAAATGCCAGTCTTAAAAGGTTTGTTTGTAAGGGAAAAAGTATTAATTCACAGCAAATAGATTCTCCATATTCTCTTCAAAGCTTTTTTTTTTTTTTTAATTAGTTGTTATTACATCATTAAGATGCATACATTGCTTGAATGCCTAGGCTGATAGGGTGAGAAATTCATGGTGAATTAATAGAGATACAACTATAATGAGTCAAATATAACCTATGTAGTTTTACCTGTTAGGTATAATAAGCATTTATGTAAATTCCAGTTAATAATTGGCATAAAAATGAGAAAATATCTAAAATAATTTGATAGTTGATATTTCAAAATATGACATTATTTCCTTAAGTGTGTTTTGGAAGTTAGTGTTTATTTTCTAATGTCATACAAAGCAAAGATCTATATTTTTCCCATGCTTAAGGCATTTAAATATCTTCATCTGACCCTGTTCATTATGCAGAAAATGAGCCATGTATAGATTTGTGCCTAATTGACCATGAAGAAATTAAAGAAACTACTTCAGGCCCTCAAAAGTGTTAGGTCTATTAAGTCTGAAATAGAATATAGAGAATAAATGATCCCCTGCCAAAGTCATTTCAGGGCTTCTCAAGGAGTTTTGTGTTAGATTGGGTCCAGAAAGGTTAACCAAGAAATTAAAATCAAGTATGGGTAAAGGTAGTACTGGGTGCAAGAGGATAGCCATTCATTCCTCCCACTACTGATCTGTCTCATGTGAGTTTGCAAAAGGAGTTTCCTATCATTCTTGACCATGCTTGTTCAGTAGAAAGAGAAATTCAACAGTTTATATGCATATTTCAAAAGTCTAGCAATTCAAGAGTTTACACACATATTTTTAAAAGCCTAATAGAATGTTCTATGATTATGATAGACTCGAAGAAACCAATTCGGAGCCATGCATAATTTTCATTGACAAAAGAAAAATGCATAATGCTAATTAATTTTTCAATTTTGCTCTGACTACCAAGAGACTCAGAGATAAATGTTACTTAACTGTCCTCTCATTATTATGAACTCCTTTTTTTAAATCATTCTTTTCATCAGTTATAGTCACTATAATTACCCCAAGTGTACATATAATATTTGCATATAGTCAGCATATTATTAATTTGATGAAGTTTATTAACTATGAATAAATAGGGGTGTGATTTAGATCTAAACTGAGTAGATCTAGTTTATTTCTGAAATACTTGAGTTGATATTATACTGTGCTACAATAAAAATAATTTAAAATCTACTAATGAAGTACTTAATCAAATGGCCTGTGTTTTTCAAGCCATTAGGGAGGAAGCTAACTAATTGTTAGTTATTATTGGACCTACATGAGTGTGAAAGATATTAGTCAACCCCAAAGAAAATTGGTTTATTTAATGTTTGGCTTTCCTCATATATTGTTTATTTATTTCAAGTTTTCAATACAATCTACTTATTGTTTTCCTGCCTCCCTGTGATCATTAATTTTACTGTCAAAACAAAGATTTTTAGACTCATATAACATCTAATCTTCAAGTACCTTTCATACATTATTTTACAACCTATCCACAACACCCACATGCAGTTGGGTAGAGTGGGGCTTATTTTCTAACTTATTAACTGATAATAAAAATGAGACTTAATTGACTTGGTAAAAATCTCATGGCTACTTAGTAGAACATTTAGAATCAACCACAATATTTTTTATTTCAAACCATGGCTTTTTTTCCACCCATTTTTATATAATATTTATATAAAATTTCTGTCCAATTTCTAAAAGATGTACTGAAGTTTTCTTTTCACCTTTGTGAGATATTCACAATTTCAGGTTTTTACTAATGCAATGAGAGTGAAAAAGTAAAAATCATAATTTAAAAAATTCTTGTACTATTGTTTTTGCTCTGCTTCTCAACTTTATTAGTCTCACCAACATCATAAAATCAAGACAGAGAAACAATATGTACAATACCTAGGTACATTTATAATTGATTATTAATTATAACATACTTCATTACTGAATAGAGTATTTCATCTTTCAATCTAATGTTTCTAACTTTATGTACCAGATTTATACCATTTTTCTGCTCAGAAATAGTATACATTCATAAAAACTAAGTTTAAGCAACTGATTCATGATAAAATAATTGGCAACATAGAAAAAGCAGATTGAAAATAATAAAATATAATTTGTCTCTCAAGAAAAGACAATGATTAATATTTTAGGTGCTATTTTAATATTTAAAATTAATATCAAATATGCAATATTTTGCACTTTATATTTATATTTTATATTTTACTGCATTTATTTTTAAGATGTCCATTTATTCATAAGTATTTATAATATTTTATATGTGCCTATGCACCTATGCTATTCACATTTGTATAAAGATGTTTACAAAATAAGAAACATTGTTTTAAATATTGTCTCCCCCACTTAACATGGTTTTGTGAAAATTTTTCTGTTATTCAAGTTTTTTTCTAAATACTTAAAACTGCACTGTCTGGGTGGTTCATTCAGTTAAGCATTTGATTTTGGTTCAGATCATGATCTCAGTGTCCTTAGATCAAGCCCCATGCTGGGCTCCATGCTCAGCAGGGTGTCACTTGATATTCTCCCCCCCTCACTCTCCCTCTTTGGGCACACATGTGCTCTCTGAAATAAATAAATAAATATTTTTTTTAAAAAGACTATTAAAATCATTTTTAGAATATACAAATATATTAAAATTTGATATTACAAGATTGACATAGCCATCCTTCAGTGGCTGATCTATAAATTGTTCAGGAATAATTCATAACCTGGTTATTCCAGATTTCAATTATTCCTCTCACATAACATCTATACATGACCCCCAACCATGACATTCCATAAATGGGATAGAGTGCTCTTCAAATTCATTCTTGATGAAGTTATTTCCCTAACTGCTAACTATTTTCACCAAGATTTAACACTTCAAGATCTTTTCAGTTCCTACCAGGAGCTGCATGAACTTGCCTTGCTATTCTCATAATTAGCAGACTAGTTCTCACCATTTTCCAACCACCTTGGCCAAAATCCTTCCCATCCCACAACTGAAATTGTTCTCTATGTAACAACAGTTAAAATACTGATGCCAAACAGCCAATACTCTCAAAAATTTTGTACAATCTTGTTCAAACTATTGGTTGGAAAAAAAACTTATTACTATGAACTGAATTATGTTGCTCCAAAATTCATATGTTGGCTTCCTAACCATCCATGTATTGGAGATAGGGCCTTTAGCGAGGTGTGATTAAGGTTAAATGAGGTTATAAGGGTAGAACCTTAATCTCCTTGTAATACAGAAAGAAAGAGACACCAAAACTTTCTATCTCTATCTCAACCATGTCAGGACATAGCAAGAAGGAAGCCATCCAAAAGCCAAGAAGAGAGCACTAACCCAAATTGAATTGAGCTGGAAACTCAACCTAAACCTGATAGCATAGACATACATACACACATACATACATATGTAAATACTAAAAAAAAAAAAAAAAAAAAACCTCAAAATGCATCACAGATATAAATGTAAAATGTAAAACTATAAAAATTTTAGAAGATAGTCCTCATGACCACAGTTTAAGTAATGAGTTCTTAGACAAAATATAAAGCATAATCTATAAAGGGAGAGAAAATAGACAAATTGCATCTTATCAAAGTTTTAAAAATGCATATATACAGGTAAAAAAAGCATCATGTTGTACACCTTAAGTTTACCAATGTCATATATCAATTATGGTTCAATAAAACTTGGGGGAAACACTTTAAGATATTCTACTTTTACTCTAGTAGTTATTTAAGTGAAAGTTAAAATAGATAGTGTAAGAATCATATTGCTAGACTCAATTTTAAATCAGAAGTCCTAAAAACTTGATGCTTTAATAGTCTATATTTTGAAAGACAATATATATTGGAACTAAAAACTGTATTCTCAGGTGTCAATGCTTCATTTAAGATGTGAGATCCAGAATAGTGTAGAAGCTGTGATATTACCCTAAGTTACTTTTTGTCACTTAAGTTCCTCATCTGTAAAATTAAGGTAATGATGCCATTTATTAATCCACTGCATGAGTTAAGTGATGAGGAACATGCAGAACACTCAAAAGCATGTTTAGCAAATACCTTGATCATCATTAGTATATTATTATCATTGTCATTATTGTTTCAGCATACATTCTTTAATGCAACAAAACAACAAAAAACAACAACAGAAAGCCACACTTGTTAAATACTTTTTCAAAAAGTGATATAAACTTTAATTGGCAAAAGAAAGTGGATTTCATGGTCTATCATTCTGGAGAAGTAATATTGATATACATATATTTTTCAATCTTTACACAATAGATAACACTGTTTAACAGTTCTGATTATTTAAAAAGCAGAACTTCTGAAAAAATTGTCAAAGTTAAAAATAGATCGGAAATAGGACATAGGACTACTATTAAAACTGAATTCACACAAATGGAAAGAAATATATGGATTTACAACAGACAAAAGGGCAACAACTATAAGCAGACATTTCTTGGACTGTTAGTTTGTTACCTTGGGAATTCTGGAGTGAAATGTGAAACTGCTCCCTGTATGCAGGGAACAGGAAGAGACCAAAGGAGGAGGAAGAGGAAGGCCACTGCAGACTGGTGACTGATTTACTAAAATATTAGTAAAATTATTAGTGTTATTAGTGAAATATTAGTATATTTGTTATTATAAAAATATAAGAAACTTAGTTAAATATACTCATTAGTAAATATGCCATCAATGTCAATTCCCACACTAACTAAGAGATTTAACAAACTCCAGTCAAAATTGAAGCAAGATTTGTTTTTAGATATAGAAAAGTTAATTCTTAAATTTATTTGGGAAGGTGAAAAAATAGCTAAGTCATTCTTAGAAAAATAATAAGCTGAAGGAATTATATTAGATAATTTTATGACTCATTTTATAGCTACAGTAATTAAGACTGGGTAGTATTGATGAAGAGATAGATCACAGACACACAAATCAATGAAACAGAATAGAGAACAAAGAACTAGATCTTACACACACACACACACACACAAAGCCAAATTACTTTTGACAAGGTTGCCAGGGTAATTTAATGGAGAAAGGATACTGTGTTAAACAAAGGGTTTTGGAATCAATTGGATATCCATATGCCCAAAAATGAACCTCACCGTAAATCTGATAGTATATATAAAAATTAACTCAATATACACTATAGATATAAATGTAAGAAAAAAAATATAAAAATTTTAGAATATAGTTTTTTATGATAAGAGGTTAAGGATGAGATTTTAGATGTAAGATCAAAAGCATGATCCATAAAGGAACTTCATCAAAGTTAAAAAAATGTTCACAATATATACACAAAATGTAAAAACCATCACACACACACACACAAAAAAAACCCATCACACTGCACACCTTAAACTAATCAATTATCACATATCAATTATGTCTTAATAAAGCTTAGGGGGAAAGTTAAAATGTTGTTTAAACATTAAAATGTTGTTCTGTGAAAGACCCTATTAAGAGGATGAAAAGACATGCTGCACATCTGGAGACATTTGCAAACCACATAGCTGACAAAAGACTAATATTTAGAATATATAAAAAACTCTCAAAACTAAACAATAACAACAAAAAGATTCCTAGAAAATGGAAAAAAAAAAAAAAACGACACATTGATACATTTCACCAAATAAGGATATCCAGATGGAAAAAAATTAAAAAAAAAAAACAAAACACATCATTAGTCACTAATGCAGATTAAAACCACAGATTAAATGGCATTTAAAACCACAGTGAGATATCATTACACACTTACCAGAATGACTAAAATAAAAAATAGAGAAGCACCAAATGTTGACAATGATGCAGCAAGATGAGATCCCTCAGATACTGCTGGTGAAAATGTAAAATGGTACATGTATAGGAAAGTAGTTCAGTAGTTTATTATTTTTTTTTTGAAGATTTTATTTATATGAGAGAGAGAACACGAGCAGTGGGAGAGGTAGAGAGTTAAGCGGACTCCCCACTGAGCACTAAGCCATGGGACTACATCCCAGGACCCTGAGCTCATGACCTGAGAGTGGAAATCAAGAGTTGGACACTTAACCCACTGAGCCACCCAGGTGCCCCAGTCTGGCAGTTCTTATAAAATTAAGTATGCAACTATAATGCCATCCATTAACTACTCTTTGATATTTACTTATTTTAGAGAAACGAAAATGTATCACAAAAACCTATACATAAATATTCATTACAGCTTTGTTCATAATATCTAAAAACTGAAAACAACCCAGATGCCCTTTATTGGACAAATGCTTAAGCACATGATTAGTACATACATATCCTAGAACACAACTCAATGATAAAAAGAAGAAACTACTGAAACATACAACTTGGATGAATCTCCAGGTAATTATGTTGTATAAAAAAGAGTAAATCCTGAAAGAGGAGTCAAGATGGCAGAGAAGTAGCAGACTGAGATGGCATCAGGTTGCAGGAGTTCAGCTAGATAGTTATTAAACCACTCTGAACACCTACAAATCCAACAGGAGATTGAAGAGAAGAAGAGCAGCAATTCTAGAAACAGAAAATCAACCACATTCTGAAAGGTAGGATGTGCAGAGAAGTGATTCTGAAGTGACGGGAAGATAGACCATGGTTGGGGAGGGGCCAGCTCCCGACAAGCAGCAGAACAATGGAGCACAAAATCAGAATTTTTAAAAGTCTGCTCCACTGAGGGACATCGCTCCAGAGGCTAAGCAGGGGTGGAACCCTTGTGGGGACAGTGTGGTCTCAGGTCCTACAGGGTCACAGAAGGATTGGGGGTGTCTGAGTATAACAGAGTTCTCAGGTATCAGAGCAGGGAAGCCAGCTAGAGAGAGGAGCAGAGGAGTGAGCTCTCAGCTCGAGGTTACCTTAAACTGTGATCCCTGGCACAGTCCAGCTGTTCTTTAAGCAGGGACCCCACAAGAGGCAGATCCAGGGAGCCTCACCTTCCTTCTCTGGAGGCAGGAATCTGCTGGGTTTGGAGACTCCAAACGAGGCTGTGCACCAGAGACAGAAACACTAGGTCACAGGCCGGGTGAGCCTAGAATGCAGCTAGAGGCCAGGGAGATGGGACTGATTGACCTCCTTTCTTGGAAGGCACACCGAGGAGAAGGGCCCCGAGCTCTCAGCTCCTCCAGCTGGAGATTGGGAGGCCGCTATTTTCATTCCCATCCTCCAGAGCTCTACAGAAAGCATTCAGGGAACAAAAGCTCCCCAGAGAGAACCAGAGCAGATTACTTGCCCAGCCCCTGGCAAGGGCGGTGCAATTCCGCCCTTGGGCAAAGACATTTGAAAATCACTACAACAGGTTCCTACCCCGGAAGATCAGCAAGAAATCCAGACAAGACCAAGCTCACTGATCAAGGAGAACAGCGGAATTCCAGAAGAGGAGAAAGCAAAGCATGGTATTCACGGCTTTCTCCCAAGGATTCTTTAGTCTTGCAAAGTTAATTAAATTTTTAAATTTCATTTTGTTTCTATTTATAACTTTTTAACTTTTCCTCTCTCCTCTTTAACATTTTTAACTAGTTTGTCTTAACAATACCTTTCTAAAAAAACATCTTTTTGAACCTTCATTGTTACAGTAATATATTATCCTTCATTGTATCTAACTTTATTTTTTTTGTATACATATAGAGTTTTTTTCTTATAAAAAATTGTAGGATATAATTTCTTCCAATAGATCAAAATATACCCTAAATCTAGCACAGGGCTTTGTTCTAGTCTCCAGCCTGAGCAAATGCTCTCCTACTTCTTTTTCTTTCTTTTCCCAACCAACTTATCTTACCAATTCCTCTTTTAGAATTTTTTTTTAATTTTCATCTTTATAGTCATATTACATCCTTCATTGTGTTTACTCTTAATTTGGTATATATATAAGTTTTTCCTTCTTTAAAATTTTGGGATGTAGTTTCTTCTAAGATACCAAAATACACCCAAAATCAAGTGGGTGACTCTGTTCCATTCACCAGTCATATATATATATATATATATATATATATATATATATATATTTTAATAATTATTTAAGTTATTTAATTATTTTGATTGGTTATTTTTTAAAGTTTCTTTTTACCCACTTTCTTCTGCTCCCAATTTGGGGTCTCTTCTTATTTGGTTAGCATACATTTTTCTGGGGTCTTTGCCACACTTTTAGTATTTTATTCTCTCATTCATATATTCTTATCTGGATAAAATGACAAGGCAGAAAAACTCACCACAAAAAAAAAGAACAAGAGACATTACCAAAGGCTAGGGACCTAATCAATACGGATATTGGTAATATGTCAGATCTATAGTTATGAATGACATTTCTCAAGGTGCTAGCTGGGCTCAAAAAAGGCATGGGAGATATTAGAGAAACTCTGTCTAGAAAAATAAAAGTCCTTTCTGGAGAAATAAAGGAACTAAAAATCTAACAAAGCTGAAATTTTAAAAAATCTATTAATGAGGTACAATAAAAAAAGGAGGCTCTTACTGCTAGGATAAATGAAGCAGAAGAGAGAATTAGTGATACAGAAGACCAAGTGATGGAGAAGAAAGAAGCTGAGCAAAAGAGAGACAAACAACTATGGGACCATGAGAGGAGAATTCAAGAGATAGGTGATACTGTAAGACTAAACAATATTAGAATAATTGGGATTCCAGAAGAAGAAGAAAGAGAAAGGGGAGCAGAAGGTATATTGGAGTGAATTATTGCAGAGAATTTCCCTAATATGGCAAAGGGAACAAGCATCAAAATCTAGCAGTTGCAGAGAATCCCCCTCAAAATCAACAAGAATAGGTCCACACCCCATCATCTAATAGTAAAAGTTATAAGTCTAGTGACAAAGGGAAAAACCTGAAAGCAGCCCAGGACAAGAAGTCTGTAACATACAATGGTAAAAATATTAGATTGACAGCAGACTTATCCACAGAGACCTGGCAGGCCAGAAAGAATTGGCCTGATATATTCAGAGCACTAAATGATTAAAAAAAAAAAAAAAAAAAAAAAACATGCAGCCAAGAATACTATATCCAGCTAGGCAATCATTAAAAATAGGAGGAGAGATAAAAAGCTTCCAGGACAAATAAAAACTAAAAGACTTTGTAAACACCAAACCAGCTCTACAGGAAATAAAGAAAGGAATCCCCTAAGCAAAGAGAGAGCCTAACAGTAGCAGACCAGAAAGGAATAGAGACAGTATACAGTAACAGTCAGCTTACAAGCAAAACAATGGCACTAAATTCATAACTCTCAATAGTTATCCTGAATAAAAATGGGCTAAATGCCCCAATCAAAAGACACAAGGTATCATAATGGATAAAAAACAAAACCCATCAGTACGCTTTCTACAAGAAACTCATTTTAGACCCGAAGACACCTCCAGATTTAAAGTGAGGGGGTGGAAAACAATTTATCACGCTAATGGACATTAAAAAAAAAAAAAAAAAAAAAAAGCTGGGGTAGCAATCCTTAGATCAGATCAATTAGATTTTAAGCCAAAGACTAAAATAAGAGATGAGGAAGGACACTATATCATATTCAAAGGGTCTGTCCAACAAGAAGATCTAACAATTTTAAATATCTATGTCCCTATCATGGAAGAAACCAAATATATAAACCAAATCAATAGCAAAATCAAAGAAACACACCAACATTAATACAATAATAGTAGGGGACTTTAACACCCCCCCCTCGTTGAAATGGACAGATCATCTAAGCAAAAGATCAACAAGGAAATAAAGGCCTTAAATGACACACTGGACCAGATGGACATCACAGATATATTTAGAACATTCCATCCTAAAGCAAAAGAATACACATTCTTCTCTAGTGCACATTGAACATTTTCCAAGAAAAAATTACATCCTGGTTCACAAATCAGGTCTCAACCAGTACCAAAAGATTGGGATCATTCCCCGCATATTTTCAGACCACAATGCTCTGAAGCTAGAACTCAATCACAAGAGGAAAGTTGGAAAGAACCCAAATGCATGGAGGTTAAAGAGCATCCTACTAAAGAATGAATGGGTTAACCAGGAAATTTAAGAAGAATTGAAAAAATTCATGGGAACATATGATGATGAAAACACAACTGTTCAAGATCTGTGGGACACAGTGAAAACAGTCCCAAGAGGAAAATACATAGTGATAAAAGCCTTTCTCAAGAAACAAGAAAGGTCTCAAATACACAACCTAACCCTACACCTAAAGGAGCTGGAGAAAGAATAGCAAAGAAGCCTAAATGCAGCAGGAGAAGAAGTATAATAAAGATCAGAGCAGAAATCAATGATACAGGAACCAAAAAACAGTAGAACAAATCAATGAAACTAGGAGCTGGCTCTTTGAAAGAATTAATAAGATTGATAAACCCTTGGCCAAACTTATCAAAAAGAAAAGAGAAAGGACTCCAATAAATAAAATCATGACTAAAAGATAAAGATGACAACCAACACCAAAGAAATACAAACAATTATAAGAACATATTATGAGCAACTATATGCCAGCAAATTTGACAATCTGGAAGAAATGGATGCATTCCTAGAGACATATAAACTATCAAAACTGCACCAGAAAGAAATAGAAAACCTGAACAGATCCGTAACCAGTAAGGAGATTGAAGCAGTCATCAAACATCTCCCAACAAAAAAGAGCCCAGGGCCAGACAACTTCCCAGCAGAATTCTACCAAGTATTTAAAGAAGAATTAATTCATATTCTCCTGAAACTATTCCAAAAAATAGAAATGGAAGGAAATCCTCCAAACACATTTTATGAGGCTAGCATTACCTTGATCCCCAAACCAGACAAAGACCCCATCAAAAAAGAGAATTACAGACCAATATCCTTGATAAACACAGATGTGAAAATTCTCATCAAATACTAGCCAGTAGGATCCAACAGTACATTAAAAGGATTATTCACCATGACCAAGTGGGATTTATTCCAGGGCTGCAAGGTTGGTTCAACATCCACCAATCAATCAATGTGATATAATGCATTAATAAAAGAAAGAGCAAGAACTGCATGATACTCTCTATAGATTCTGAAAAAGCATCCTTTCTTGACCAAAACTCTTCAAAGTGTAGGGTTAGAGGATACATACCTCGATATCATCAGAGCCATCTATGAAAAACCCATATCAAATATCATCTTCAATGGAGAAAAACTGAGAACTCTTCTGCTAAGATCAGGAACAGGGCTGGGATGTCCACTATCACCACTGCTATTCAACATAGTATTAGAAGTCCTAGCCCCAGCAATCACACAACAAAAAGAAATTAAAGGCATCCAAATTGGCAAAGAAGAAGTCAAACTATCACTCTTTGCAGATGATACGACATTTTATATGGATAACCCAAAAGACTCCATTCCAAATCTGCTAGAACTTGTATCGGAATTCAGTAAAGTGTCATGATATAAAAATCAATGCACAGAAATAATTTGCATTTCTATACACCAACAACAAGACTGAAGAAAGAGAAATTAAGGATTCGAACCCATTTACAATTGCACCCAAAACCATAAGATACCTAGGAATAAACCTAATCAAAGAGGCAAAGAATCTATACTCAGAAAACTATAAAGTACTCATGAAAGAAATTGATGAAGTCACTAAGAAATAGAAAGATGTTCCATGATCATGGATTGGAAGAACAAATATTGTGAAAATGTCTATGCTACCTAAAGCAATATACATGTTTAATGCAATCCCTATCAAAATGCCATCCATGTTTTTTTCAAAGAAATGGAACAAATAATCCTAAAATTTATATGGAACCAAAAAAGACCTTGAATAGCCAGAGGAATATTGAAAAAGAAAGCCAAAGTCAGTGGTATCACAATTCCAGACTTCAAGCTCTATTACAAAGCTGTCATCATCAAGACAGTATGGTACTGGCACAAAAACAGACACATAGATCAGTGAAACAGAATAGAGAGCCCAGATATGGCCCCTCAACTCTGTGGTCAACTAATCTTTGACAAAGAAGGAAAGACTGTTCAGTGGAAGAAAGACAGCCTCTTCAACAAATGGTGTTGGGAAAATTGGACAGCCACATGCAGAAAAATGAAACTGGACAATTTCCTTACACCACACACAAACATAGACTCCAAATTGATGAAAGACCTCAATGTGAGATAGGAATCCATCAAAATCCTGGAGGAGAACACAGGCAGCAACCTCTTGGACCTCAGCCACAGCAACTTCTTCCTAGAAACATCACCAAAGGCAAGGGAAGCAAGGGCAAAAATGAACTATTGGGACTTCATCAAGATCAAATGCTTTTGCACAGCAAAGGAAACAACCAACAAAACCAGAAGACAACTGACAGAATGGGAGAAGATATTTGCAAACGACATATCAGATAAAGGGCTACTATCCAAAATCTATAAGGAACTTATCAAACTCGACTCCCAAAGAACACATAATCCAATCAAGAAATGGGCAGAGGACATGAACAGACATTTCTGCAAAGAAGACATCCAAATGGTCAACAGACACATGGAAAAGTGCTCCATATCACTCGGCTTCAGAGAAATACAAATCAAAACCACAATGATATACCACCTCACACCAGTCCAAATGGCTAAAATTAACAAGTCAGGAAACGACAGATTCTGGTGAGGGTGCGGAGAAAGGGGAACCCTCCTACACTGTTGGTGGGAATGCAAGCTGGTGCAGCCACTCTGGAAAACAGCATGGAGGTTCCTCAAAAAGTTGAAAATAGAGCTACCCTACGACCCAGCAATTGCACTACTGGGTATTTACCCTAAAAATACAAAATGTAGTGATCCAAAGGGGCACGTGCACCCAAATGTTTATAGCAGCAATGTCCACAATAGCCAAACTATGGAAAGAACCTAGAAGTCCATCAACAGAAGAATGGATAATGAAAAGGTGGTGTATATATATATATATATATATATATATATATATATATATACACACGTACATACATACATACACAATGGAATACTATGCAGCCATCAAAAGAAATGAAATCCTGCCATTTGCAACAACGTGGATGGAACTAGAGGGTATTATGCTGAGTGAATTAAGTCAATCAGAGAAAGACAATTATCAAATCATCTCCCTGATATGAGCAATTTGAGAGGCAAAGTGATTGGTTTGGGGAGTAGGGAAGGAAAAAAATGAAACAAGATGGGATCAGGAGGGAGACAAACCATAAAAGACTCTTAATCTCACAAAACACACTGTGGATTGATGAGGGGAGGGTGGTATGGAGAGAGTGGTTGGGTTATGGACATTGGGGAGGGTATGTGCTATGGTGAGCACTGTGAAGTGTGTAAGCATGACGATTCACAGACCTGTACCTCTGGGGTAAATAATACATTGTACGTTAATAAAAAATAATTTAAAAAGAAAAAGTAAATCCTAAATGTTACATATTGCATGATTCCATTTATGTTCCATTCTTGAAATAAAATTTGGGAACAGGAAAAGGATTAGTGGTTTCCAATGTTAAGGAGTTAGTAAAGATGGGAAGGAAGTAGATAAGGCTCTAAAAGGGCCACATGAGAGAAATTTTGTGGTGACAGGAAAACTGTGTGCCTTGAAATGAAACTCATAATAATAATCATAGTAATAATATGCAAGGGAGTAGCTCCTGGGTGGCATAGTCAGTAAGTGTCTGACTTTTTGTTCTGGCCTAGGTCGTGTTCTTGGGGTCCTGAGATTGAGCCCTGCCTTGGGCTCTGCACTCAGTGTGGAGTCTGCTTATGACTCTCTCCCTCTCCTTTTGCCCCTCCCTCCTGCGCTCTATCTCAAATAAATAAATAAATAAATAAGCCTTAAATAAATAAATAAATAAATAAATAAATCTTAAAAAGTATTAATAATAAAATAATAGACAGGAAAATTTACATAATGAGGCTCGACTCCAGCAGCTGCACCAGCCAGAATCTTAAAAATTTATGTAGAAGCCTTGGGGTGCCTGGGTGGCTCAGCAGGTTAAGCCTCTGCCTTTGGCTCAGGTCTTGGTCTCAGGGTCCTGAGACTGAGCCCTGCGTCAGGCTCTCTGCTCAGCAGGGAACCTGCTTCCCCCTCTCTGCCTGCCTCTCTGCCTACTTGTGCTCTCTCTTTGTCAAATAAATAAATAAAATCTTAAAGAAAAAAAAAAAAGTTTATGTAGAAGCCTGAACTGGGTTTAGTCATTTGCTCAGTCCAATAGTCTCAAAAACATCTCACTCTCTCAATACTGTGAGATCCCTGAAATGGCTTCTAGTGATGGACCAGTAGGCAGGATCTACCTTTCCTGGAGGGGAAGGGGATGAGGAGCCTCCAATTGCCCAGATCTAGCCTGCAGATCAACCTGCAGTCAAGTCCTCTCGTTTACCTCCTCCAACAGGGACACAATTTTGTCAAGAGAATCTGGCGATTTGACTCTTGTGGTTCAGTGGAGTGTCAAGAAGTGGTTAGGTTGTGGATGTATTTTGATGGTATGGGCAACAGGATTTATGGGAAATTGGAAACAAAGAGGAGTCAAGAGTGACTATGGGATTATTGCCTGAACAATCACAAATATGGGGGAAAAAAGATTGAGAGCTGGCAGGAGCAGATTTGGGGGAAAATAAAGCACTTCGGACCTAGACATACTAAGGTTGAAACATATTACTACATAGATAAGTGAATTCAAGAATGAGAAAAATTTAATCATGTTTAAGTAATTGGAAGCAATGAAATGTAGCTTTATTTAGAATGAAACAACTTTTTAATATCAAATGTTTATCTATAAAATATACAAATTGATAGAGCTTACATCATGTTATGAGGATTAAGTGGTAGAATGTGCATAAAGTACTTAGAAGAGGACCTGGCAAACAGATAGTGACCAATAAGTGGTCCCAAAAACAACAATCATAATAATACTACTAACCATGATGTTTATTTATGTATGTGGATAAGGAAAACAAGCAGAAGGCAAAATAAATTATGTAAACTATTTGACTAATATTGTAAAGCTTTTCTTTCTTTTTAAAATTAGTGTTGTAATGGCATTTTTAACTTGCACATTAAACTATCACTTTTCATTTGTTTTGTTTTTGTTCATATTCTACCTAAGCTATAGATCAGGATGTGCTCTTTTCAGCACTTCTGAATTTGCTGATATAAAATGCTGATTCGTTTTAATGCTAGTTCCATATAACTTGTTATTACAAGTGCATGTATTTTATTTGTAGATAAATTAGAAAATCAGATAATACAATAAGCAAATGCTTATAATTCTGAAATAGAAATTATAAACAGAAACAATTATCCCTTATACATTGCCAAACAGCTCTTTATTCTTAAATCTATAGCTATTTCAATTATTTATTATTTAAATAAATATTTATTGAATGGTATAATCACATACTGTTCTGGTAAAGATAAAGATAAAGCAATGAAAAATTCTTTCTTTTTAGAGAATACATTCTATCTGGAGGAGAAAGGGAAAAAATGAATGGATGAAATGTATTGTTTGCTAGAATTTAAGTGATATGAAGAAAAAAAAAAGCAAGGAAGGGATAGTAAGAATGCTGCACTGGTGAAAACGCTATGAGGTACAACAGATTGGGAGGACCTCACTAAGAAGGTGACAGGATAAAACTGAGGGAGTGAGGAGGAAACTCTTCAAACATGAGAGGAAAAACAAGTGTCTAAGTGTATCACACACTTCATAGTAGTGGTCAGTGTAACTGCAAGAGAGGGAGCCAGAAAGTGGTAGAGAAAGGCTGGAGATATAACAGGTAGCTGTATGCTTGTAGACCATTTTATACTCCTTGACCTTGACTCTGAATAACTTGGGAGCCATGGGAGAGTTACAATCTGACATATAGTTACAGAATCACTCGGGATCCTTTTTGAGAATAAACTCAAAGAGGGCAAGAGGAAAAGCAAGGGGAACACTTAGGCTCTGGCAATTATTTAGACATATCAAAGATGGCAAAGCTTGTTAAACATTTATTACTTCAGGTCTTTAGTTCTTAAGTTTTTACCAAAGTTAAACATTGTTGGTCTTAAATGCCAGCCAAGTCTTCAAGGGTTAGAAGGAAACTTCTGTATCTCACTCTTGTGTTCATCTCACAGAGGCAACTACTTTCAAGTCTTTTGGCTGTGCCACCTCCCATGCCCACTATAGTTAGCTGCTTATTTCTTAGAGAACGGTTTTGGTTTGGTTTTTTAATGAAAACGCCTTACCTTTTTTTCTTTTTTTAATTTTGGATATTATCCTTGCTATTATATCATGAAAAATGAAGATTTAGCTTTCTTACCTTCCCCATACACACAGACACATGATATCAGTATGCCTACAAACGTACGTCCTGTTAGCCCATTTTATCACTATAGTCAGATTTGACTAGACCAATATCCAGAATTTATATTCTTGTGATTCTGTATTAAATATTTTAGATTCAGCTATGTGATGCACTATGATTGGGTTTCATTTTATCTCTTACATGATCTTCTTGTCTTCCCAAAGTTAATAGTTGTCTAATATGTATATATGCTTAAATTTGTATGGATCTGTCATTAGTTTATTCCCAAACTCTTTGCTGAAGTGTAAAACCCTTCCTTGCCCATGCAAGTAATAAATCAGTCAGTTAATTTCATCTTTTTCCACCCCTTCCTCCTGGATCCCTCTGTCTCTCTGTGCCAATGATTCTGCACCAAGTCATTATCTTCCAATATCATTTTAATATTTCCTTGGAAATTTCCCTCATTTTTCTCCTCTGTTATATCCTAACTTTAGAAATTTATTTTCTTGTTTCTTGGCTTATTACATTTTTCCTCTAATTCCCGAGTCTTTCTAGGCTTACTATAATACCAGCTTAGGTTTCTGCATTTTACAGTCAGCTATGTAGATGATTACTTGATTTGTGTTCCAACTTCTTATCTCCACTGTTTTCTCTATTCATATTTTTAAATAATTAAAAGAAATCTCGGGACGCCTGGGTGGCTCAGTTGGTTAAGCGGCTGCCTTCGGCTCAGGTCATGATCCCAGCATCCTGGGATCGAGTCCCACATCGGGCTCCTTGCTCGGCCGGGAGCCTGCTTCTCCCTCTGCCTCTGCCTACCACTCTGTCTGCCTGTGCTCGCTCGCTCTCTCTCTCTAACAAATAAATTAAAAAAAAAAAAAAAAAAGAAAAGAAATCTCTACGGTCATCAGTGGAGTTTGGGGAAGGAAGTACAGTGAGGGAAAATAACCAATAAAATCTATTTAACTGAAAATATTTCAGTATGAATGCTTTCCCAAGTCAACAAATACCATAACGTGTTACATTCAGATTGCATTATAGTTGTTGCTATAAATATGGCTAAAATAAACTTCCCTGAAAAAATACAATATATATGGTACACACACACAGTTTCACATATCTCTAACTATATATCTGGGGTAAATCTGGATAGATAGAACAAATAGACACATTTGAAAGCGAGATTATTATTTCTTACTGTTACGACATGAGCCATAGATATTTAGAAAACACAAAAAAGCTACTTTTCTTTTTCTTCTGTAATTAAAAAAAATACAATGAAATCCATAGTGTAGTAACAGCACAATTATACGATTTAATATTTTAATATTTAATGATTTAGGCTTTCTCTCTCTCTCTCTCTTTGTTTTGTTTTATTTCGTATTGTTTTGTTTTCCCCTGTCTACCTTGATCACATGCTGTGCAGGTCTATATTAACATATAAGCAATCATATACTGGTAAGTGTTTAACAGGCTTGGGAAGGGGGACCCTGATTTGTAGTTCTTGAGAGTTTTTCTGGTATAATCAGTTATGCACTGTGGCTAATTTCAACCTCATATCACTTATGAAAGCAGAGTTGTGAAAAGATGAGCAAAAGCGACACTTGTGAGCCAATGGAAGCCAGCTCCAGCATACTGTTACCTTGCCATATCTTTTTATCTCTTTTTATCTTCTTCCCTCTTTTTTTTTTTTTTTTTTTTTTTTTTGAGGGAGGGGACTGGAACAGGGACTGGGAAAGAAAGAACCCTAAGCAGGCTCCACGCCCAGCACAAAGCCGAACACAGGGTTCTATCTCAGGACACTGAGATCATGACCTGAGCTGAAATTAAGAACAAGATGCTTAACCAACTGAGCCACCCAGGCACCTCCTGCCATGTATCTTTAAAATATTTTTTGGTTTGCATACATTTCATCCTTTGAAGCTTTTTGAAAACTATCATTTAACTATTTATTGGATATGTCAAAAAATACACTTTTGTTTGACCTCTTCTATTATGTTAAAATATTTTATCTGGGCTCCAATAATATGTAGATTATTTGTTTACATTTTATACTGGTGCTGTTTTGGTTTCAGCTTTTTATTATTATTATTATTATTATTATTATTGTTTTTTTTTTTTAGGTAATCTCTATACCCAATGTGGGGTTCAAATATGACTCTGAAATCAAGAGTTAGATGCTCTACTGACTGAGCCAGCCAGGTGCCCTTCAGCTTGCTTTATTTATTTATTTATTTATTTAACATTGTTGTTTGTTTGGAATTTCTGGTGATGTAAGGTACAGAATAATTCAATCTTATATCTTTAAATATTACTATCTCATCACTGTTTATTGAATAATTTATCATCTCCCTAATATTAAAAATATTACCTTTTTACATACCACATTTTCTATTGATTGGATCTTTATGTTCTCTTTATTCATCATCTGCCTACTCTTGCACTTGCATTGTGCTTTTAAAATAATTTTAGGTCTACTATTTAATATACTATCTAGTTGTTTAAGGTTCCATGATTTTCTCTCTAAATCCTCTTTATTATTTTGACTTGATTCCTTTATGTTGACCTCAGTTGCTTTTCAAATCCAGAAATAAATCACCATAGGAAGTACTAATAAAATTGTTTTAAATATTTTGATCATTTTGAGGAGAATTGGTATATTTAAACATTAAGTTCCCATCCACAGAAATGACAGATTGCTTAACTTGTTCATCTTCATTTTTTATTTTAAACAAATTATATGGTTCCAATGATATATGCCCTAGATTCAACTTGTCAAATATATTTCCATGCATTCCATTTTTTATAATAAATCATTTTCTTTTATTGTTGTATATAACATTTGCAAATGTTATATGTACAATATATAAAGCTATAAGTTTCCATATAGTTAGCTCTAGCTATACTCTTCAAAATATAAGCACAATTTTACGTTTTTAATTAATTCTCTTGTTTTCTCTGTATGAAATACTATTGTGTAAATAATTATATATTTCTCCTCTTCCTTTCTAATGCTTTTTTTTTTTTACTGCTTTTTTTCCTTTTTACTTTACTCTATTTGCAAGAATGTCATAGAAAAAACACTTAACATTATGGGTGAAAACACATCCTCTGATTCTTGTCTTTATTTACATTAATTTATTCATTTAGTCACAAATATTTTTCAGTACATATTAAGTACTTGGAAATGAGTTTGGTTTTTGCTATTAAATAAGATGTCAATTATTGATGAGTATTTTGGTTTTTGTCTTTTCAAACAATTCTCTATGTACATCTAAAACATATTAAAAATGGGTTAATGAAATATAGTATTTGATAATTTATCTGTAAGTTTACTCTGAGTATTATGAACACATATTCATATATATCACAAATAGCATTTTTAATTATTGCTAAGTAATACCCAATTCTGAATGACTCATGACTGACATTTTGGTTTTATTCAATATTTTGGTATCTATAAAATGTTGACATAAAGAGTCTTATACACATATTTGGCAAATGCATTTAATTATTGCCTTATGATAAATTCATAGAAATGAAATTGCTAGAATACAAAATAAGTACATTTTTAACCATCAGTATTTGGAGCCAAATTGGACCTCCAGAAGGTTGTATCAATTTATAGATCCAATGCTATTATTAATACTTGATGGTACTTCCTATTGAAAAAGAGTTTGATAAATTTGATTTATAATCAGTATCTTTTTAACACAATTTTAATTAATTTTATATTGGGAATCAACTAAAATATTAATGTTCCAGATTGTGTACTTAGAAAGAAAAGAGCTTTGGGATTCCTGGGTGGCTCAGTTGGTTAAGTGTCTGGTTTTGGCTCAGGTCATGATCCCAGGGTCATGGGATGGAGTCCTGTGTCAGGCTGTCTCCTCAGTGGGGAAGTCTGCCTCTCCCTCTCCCTTTGGTATTTTCCCTCTCCTGCTCTCTCACTCTCAAATAAATAAATAAAATCTTAAAAGAAAAAAAAAGAAAGAAAATGTGCTTCAAAATGTAAAACAGAAGTATCAAACCTAAAACTTTCTAGAATATACTTATAAACTATCTCAAACTAATAATGGGAGAATATGCCTGAAGACTAGAGCAGCCAGTGATTTCAAAGGGCTCCTACTAACCTAAAGGCAGTGTTCTTTTATATATTTGAGGAACTTGTTCCTTATTTGATTAAAAAGTACCTTTTTTATGAATGAACATAGTTTGGAAAAGAATAATTTTAACTTTCTATGTAATTATAAAATTGTAACATAAGCTATGTTGATTTGATAAATGAAACCATAATGAATTTGGATGTGTTTAAAATGCCGTCATTCTTTTTTCTAAAAGTGTATGACTTTTTCCAGACAATGTGAAAGCATTTTTTTCTTAGCCTTTTGTTTCCCATTGTATAGTTTGGTTAGAAAAGAAAAGCAAGCTGAACTTTAATTATTTCCAAGTTTGTTGTTGTGAATTTTAATATATTTATAGACTAGTATGATTGTACACTACCTTTATATTGAAAACTGAAGTCATTTTTTCTGAATAAATCATGGTCAAAATATGACAAGATGATATGAGGCTATCATAAATGAACTATGATAAATCACATTTCAACAATGAACAAGACAAACAGTGTCATCCTCTCCTTTTACTAGTAAAGTATGGCACTTACTTCATGAGAAAAGCAATTACCTCGGTGACATTAAAGACCTTCTTTTTATATTATTTCTAGTCTTTCTGTAGGTCTTTTACAGCTATATTCCATTTGCAATATTTTACCCATTCAAGCACTGAAATGCAACATACTTTAGATGACATGCAAAGCACATTTTGTTTTATACTGCCCTTGAGATTTTTCTCTATACATATGCAAAGATACAGTTGTAGAGGTAGTGATAGATCTCTCTTCAAATTAACTGCTCAATCAAATTTCAATTAACTTTTTTGTTTGTTTGTTTCTTCTATTTGATTCTCTTTCTTCTATTTGCTAGGCAAGGGAAGAATATTATCTGTCTTGCATATACTTGTAATAATTTATAATGGAATTTTTAAAAGAATGATTTCTGTAACAAATTAGTCCTTTAAAAAAATTTTTTTACAGAGTTATCATTTCAATTTGGCAATTTATTCATATTCTGTTTGAAAAAGAAAAAAAAAACTAAATGGAAGAAATCGCTATCCCTATATAGCTAGCCAAATGATTTTCAGCTCCTTAGCTTAGTAATTTTAAAGTCAGGTTTTAGGTTTGACATTGGGAACATACTACATGCATTTATGTCATGAACCAACTCTGCTTGGTCCTTGTGTGTCCACTTTTCTTCACGCTTCAGTGGTGTTCTGCAAATTGGTGCTCAGGTTAGGAACCATACAATAGCCAGATCGGACTCTCCCAAGACCATTCCTTGCTTACGCTTTTCAAATGGCCTAAGTTGGCCTTCCATGATCACACTATTCAGATTTGTATTAATCTCTGGTTGTTTCTAGACCCAGATATAATCAAAGATAATGCAGCCAATAACTGTAAAAAAGAAAGGTAATAATCAAATATATTAGAAATGTAACTTGAATGTCAACATATTTGTTTGGATTTGATGGTTTAGTGGTGAACCAGATGGCCTTAACAGTCTCCTCATCCTGGTTAAACTTTAGACAGGTTTCTTCCCATCTCCCTTTCTTAGAGCATTTATTTCAGGAAACTTTCAATTGTAAATTCTTTCTCTGCCTCTTTGAGATATAAATCCTCTGTGTCCAGGAGTGTCTTTCTCAAGGAGAAAAGAGACCAATCAAGAAAGATAACCCAACCCTGCCCGTGTCTAAGGGAATGTAGGAGCCTAACTTACATAAGCAACAATTAGTGAACATTTTGATCTAAAACATTGACCAAACTTCCCACGAATGTCCTCTAGTACATTTTCATTACTCAGACTAGTGTTTAATAATGTCCCTGACTTTTTTCAGCAGAGTTGAGTTCAATTCTCTCTTTTATTGCAATAGTCTATTTTCTTTAAAGTTTTGTTTATTTACTTGAAAGAGAGAGAGACAGAGTGAACAGGAGGGGCAGAGGGAGAGGGAAACAAGCAGACTCTCCTCTGAGTGCAGAGCCTTATGTGGGGCTTGATCCCAGGACCCTGAGATCATGAACTAAGCCAAAATAAAGAGTTCAGATGCTTAACTGACTGAGCCACCCAGGTACCCCAAAGTCTTGAATGAAATCTTCTTTGCTGTTTTTAATGTATCCAGTATGATTTTTCTTTAACAGTGGTATTCATCAGGGCGCCTGGGTGGCTCAGTCAGTCATCTGACTCTTGGTTTCTGCTTACGTCATGATCTCAGGGTTGTGGGATCAAGCCTTGTGAGGGGTTCTGAGCTCAGTGCAGAGTCCACTTGTCCCTTTTCCTCCCCCTCTACTCCTCCCCTGACTCACAAGCATCTTTCTCTCTCTCTCAGGTAAATAAATAAAATCTTTTTTTAAAAAGTGGTATTTGCCAGTTTTTTTTTAAAAAGATATATAATCTGTTATAATTTTTTCTTTCTAAATAAACATTAGCATGTATACCTAATTTACATTTTATTTTGTTTGTTGTTGTTATTGTTTTTTCTTATGGATCTCTCTCAGCTTTATAAGCTCAAGACTCCCCAAAAATGAATTCACTTTTCCTCTTGCTCTTCACCATATTTTCAAGTATTTAAAAATCAGTTCATGCTCTTCTCCATGCCTCTTTTCAACATGCACTAAAGGCCTGATAGGTTTTTATTGTCCTCACATATTCCTTCATGAAAGTGTAACCAATATATCAAGAACTAAGTCAACTATCTTTTATTTATTTATGTATGTATTTTTAAGAAAACTTTCTATGAGCCCTCAATTGGAATTAGTTTTTCTGTTTTTTTCATAGAACTGTTTATAATTTTGTAATATAACTTATTAATCTGACAGCTAATGGAGTTATATGCATGTTTCCCCATCCTTTCCTAAGAGAGACTGTAAGTTTTTAGATTTCAGAGCTTCTATTTTATCAGTTTTTGTATTGCCTTCATTACCTTAAAGCAATAGACACAGGAAAGTATGTTGAATTAAATTGCTGCAACTTGATTTTCTTAGATTTAATCTGAAACCTGATTTTCATGAAAAAAATACTGAAAATCTCCCAAGATAATAAGTTACTTAGAGAGAAAAAGTAATAATTGAGAAAAGAATATTCATGATATCCCATCATGTATCTCAGGGAGATAACTTCCTTTGATGGCAAATTGAACTCAAATGCTTCCTCTTCTTTTGAAACTTTCCCTGATTTTTATAGGCTGACTTAATCTTATCTCTTAATCTCTTGGCATGCTGAATGTCACCCTATCTGATTTTCCTACTAAACTAGAAATCCTCCAGGTCATGGAGAGTGTTCTTATATGTCTTTTTATACTTGGTGCCTAAAATAGGTCTTTTCATACAATGAGGTGCTAAGTCAATACTAAAAAGAAGGAAAGAAGGATGGGATGAAAGGAAGAAGGAAAGGAAACAGGAACGGAAAGGGAAAGAAAGATACATTACCCAACAGTAGTCAGGTCCCTCTCCAAGTCTTTCTGATCTTAAAGCCATGGTTTCTTTTTTAGGTCACAGCGTCTCCCATCCCAGGACTAAGATCCAGCTGCAGAGAACACCCAATTCTGCCAACAATTAAGATTAAAAGAAAAAAAAAATGAATGCAAGCACTCATGAAGGCTATGAATCATCTCCCTTTCCCATGTAAATTACACAGCAATCAACATAAATGGGTTTAATAAAAGATGTATAAAGAAGTTACTTTTAAAAAATCCAAATAAGCTGCTTCTCACTATTTGATGCATCTATACTATTCAAAAGGTTTTATTTTAAAACATAAAATACTTCTCTATAGCCAGTGATACACCCTAGGCAAACATCACATCTTTTCACACATGCATTTGCAAATCTTTCTTTTACTTTTATGTGTCTATGTATTTTATTCCAGTGGCATTGCTTATTTCAATATAAATTTTCACTAAAATTAATAAATATTTATTGTGAAATTTAACAAAAGAACAAAAGGAAAACTAAGACTACCCAGAATGATTCAAGCTAGAAAACTCTGTTAGGATTCTGTTGAAGTGATTAGACTAAAGGACTGGCAGCAGAGACAGAAATGGACATAATGATATACATGAATGTATATCTTCATGTACTGATAGTATATTATGATGAATTAGAAATGAAAGGCAGAAATCAAGGATATTTGTTATGTTTTTAGCATAAGCAGCTGAATTTATGGTGATAATTCCTTTTTAGGAAAAGAAACAGGTATAGGGACATATCAAGAATTTTCTGTTTGGAAAAGTTCCATTTGAAGTCAAGTCAAGATGCCAAGAAAGCAATTTGACATGTGGATTGATAGCTAAAGGTAAAATAATTAAGGCTGGTCATTTAAAATCAGTGGGGAGTAACTTAAAATAATATTTTGTTTTTAAGATTGCTTAAATATGAGAATTTTTTAAAAATAGGAAGCTATCATTCATTCAGTTCTTTTTTTATAGCATACTCTATATTGTTCATCTGACAATCATCCTTATTTTATGATTCTGAAAATTAAAAAATAATAAAATGGTTTTGGGTTTTTTATTATTTTTTTATTATGCTCATTTAGCCAACTTATAGTACATTATGAGCTTTGGGGGTTTTGTTTTGTTTTGTTTTGTTTTAAAGATTTTATTTATTTATTTGACAGACAGACAGAGATCACAAGTAGGCAAAGAGGCAGGCAGAGAGAGAGAGAGAGAGGAAGAAGCAGGCTCCCCGCTGAGCAGAGAGCCTGACTCGGGTCTCCATCCCAGGACCCTGGGATCATGACCTGAGCCGAAGGCAGAAGCCTTAACCCACTGAGCCAACCAGGTGCCCCACATTATTAGTTTTTGATGTAGCGTTAACGATTCATTAGTTGTGTATAACACCAAGGGCTCATCGCAACACATGCCCTCCTTAATACCTATCACCTGGCTACGCCATCCCCCTCCCAACCTCTCCTCTGCACCCTCAGATTATTTCCAGAGTCCAGAGTCTCTCATGGCTTGTCTCCCTCTCTGATTTCTTCCCATTCAGTTTTCCCTCCCTTCCCCTATGGTCCTCTGTGCTATTCCTTGTGTTCCACATATAAGTGAAACCATATGATAATTATCTTTCTCTGCTTAACTTATTTCACTTATCATAATCCCCTCCAGTTCCATCCATGTCAATACAATTGTAGGTATTCATTCTTTCTGACGGCTGAGGAAACAGTCAACAAAACTATTAGGCAACCCATTTTTTAATATGAACAGACACTTCTCCAAGGAAGACATACAAATGGCTACCAGACACATGAAAAAATGTTCATCATCACTAGCCATCAGGGAGATTCAAATCAAAACCACATTGAGATACCACCTTACACCAGTTAGAATGGCCAAAATTAGCAAGACAGGAAACAACGTGTGTTGGAGAGGATGTGGAGAAAGGGGAACCCTCTTACACTGTTGGTGGGAATGCAAACTGGTGCAGCCACTTTGGAGAACAGTGTGGAGATTCCTCAGGAAATTAAAAATAGATCTTCCCTATGACCCTGCAATTGCACTGCTGGGTATTTACCCCAAAGATACAGATGTAGTGAAAGGAAGGGCCATCTGTACCCCAATGTTTATAGCAGCAATGGCCACGGTCGCCAAACTGTGGAAAGAACCAAGATGCCCTTCAATGGATGAATGGATAAGGAAGATGTGGTCCATATACACTATGGAGTATTATGCCTCCATCAGAAAGGACGAATACCCAACTTTTGTAGCAACATGGACAGGACTGGAAGAGATTATGCTGAGTGAAATAAGTCAAACAGAGAAAGTCAAGTATCATATGGTTTCACTTATTGGTGGAGCATAACAAATAATATAGAGGACAAGGGTAGATGGAGAGGAGAAGGGAGTTGAGGGAAATTGGAAGGGGAGGTGAACCATGAGAGACTATGGACTCTGAAAAACAACCTGAGGGTTTTGAAGGGGCGGGGTGGGAGGGTGGGGGAACCAGGTGGTGGGTATTAGGGAGGGCACAGATTGCATGGAGCACTGGGTGTGGTGAAAAAACAATGAATACTGTTACGCTGAAAATAAATAAAAAATTAAAAAAAAAAAAAACTATTAGGCAACCTACAGAATGGGAGAAGATATTTGTAAATGATATTACAGATGAAAGGCTGGCATCCAAGATCTATAAAGAAATTCTCAAACTCAACATCCAAAAAACAAATAAGTCAAGAAATGGGCAGAAGAGATGAACAGACACTTCTCCAAAGAAGACATACAAATGGCTAGCAGACACAAGAAAAAATGTTCAACATCACTTGCCATCAAGGAAGTGCAAATCAAAACCATTTGAGAGGGGCGCCTGTGTGGCTCAGTGGGTTAAAGCCTCTGCCTACGGCTCAGGTCATGATCTCAGGGTCCTGGGATGGAGCCCGGCATCCGGCTCTCTGCTCCGCGGGGAGCCTGCTTCCTCCTCTCTCTCTGCCTGCCTCTCTGCCTAGTTGTGATTTCTCTCTGTCAAATACATAAAATATAAAAAAAAAAAACACTTGAGATACCACCTTACACTAGTTAGGTTTTTTGTTTTTTTGTTTTTTTGTTTAAGATTCATTTATTTATTTTAGAGAAAGAGAGGGAGAGAGAGAGAGAAAAAGAGAGAGACAGAGTAAGCAGGGGGAGGGGCAGAGGGAGAAGTAGAGAATCTCAAGTAGACTCCCCGCTGAACATAGAGGCCCACTGGGGGTGGAGAGGTGCTTCATCTCACAACCCTGAGATCATGACCCAAGCCAAAACCAAGATTTGGATGCTTGATCAACTGAGACACCCAGATGCCCCTACAATGGTTATTTTTGAATCTTGATGCCCTCAGTCTGGCTTTCCTGAAAAATTCTACTTTGATACTAAAACAAACAAAGAAACAAATGAATAAATAAAAGTGTGTATATATTCAAGATAGTCAAAAGTGGTTGATTTGCCAGGAGTGTTATTTTTCTCTTTGTTTCTGAAGGCACATTTTATGTTTTAGAATATTGTAACTAGCTTTTGATGGGCTATATACATTGTTTCATTTGAGAAAACAGGTATCACATTAAATTGTAGTGAGCCACTGAGCTGTTTGATATTACCTAGGTCTGTTAACTTAATCTGCAAGTAATTATATACTACATGTTATGGGTCAGATATTCAGCTAGATGCCTTGGGGTATTAAAAAATAACTACTCTTAAATTATACTAGTTATCTCACTAATATACTAGAGCAAGAGATTGACACACATATATTCTTCCAAAGAGATAAATTCTATAGAAGAGTAAAGTTCTATAAGAGATCTGAAGATGAAGGGTAATTTGAATAAATTATCTTTTGATAGAAATGATGCAGTTATTTTTGTATTGAATAGGGCATTGGACCCACATATTAATATTAATATCAATATACTGACTGAATACCTCATGGTAAACTAATCCTCATAAAGATATCAGAATTTCCATATTTCAGAATGACCATTATTGTAGATTATTGACACATTTGTATAAAAGTATTTTCCCCTATTCAATCTCATGACTGTTTCTAATCTTGGATTATTTGATGATGTCATAACCTAGTATCTGTGATATTTGAATTGATTACTGAGGAAAAAAGGATCCATGGTGAGAACATGCATAGTAAACTAAAGGAACAGTCTGCTGATTACACAGAAGAAAATTTCTATTTACATGCAAATATCTTTGTAATCAGCAGTGATAGGAAAGGAAATGTATGAGTTTAAAGCATTCCAGTTTTCAAGTATTCCAACTTTTCCTAAGCCCCTACCTCAGAAAACGTTTCCCTCATATCAATGACAAAGCTTATCTCATTTAACAAAAACTAAGGCATATTTTACTTGAAACAAAGCATATTAATGAGCCTTTCCTATTTCTTCTTCAGTGGCATACTTTCACTTTTGGATTATCTGTAGCTGGAATTTTTCTCTGGTCAATATTTTAGTCTTTAGCTCTTTAAAAATGATAGCTCAAAGCCTTATTTTTTCTTATTTTTAAAAGGGGAATGATACTGACTACACTGGTTATTCTGGCCATACCACACTGAACATATCCGGTCTCATCAGGTTTAATTAAAACAATGTGAATTTCAGCAACTGAGTGTTTGATATATCATGTAAATATTCAAAATTGAAGGTTTTACACAGAAAGTGAAGTGCGATAGGCTTTAAGCTACAATGTTAACATAATTCTAGAACCATGAAATTGGAAGTTCACAAACACTTAAAGGAAAGGGACTTTTCACTAGCAATTGTGTCCCAGGAAAAAATATCAACTGATCTTAGTCCTGATTTGAAGACTGAAATACTGAGGAAAAAAATCCAGCTTCAACTTGTGTTTAGGAAATCCCATAAGGATTCATTTCTTTGACAAATGATATTAAGCATGGTCATTATTCTAAATTCCCTAACCCAAGATAATACAAGATAAATATTTCACTAGTATGAGGCTGAACAACCACATTTGAAAGTGGATTAGAAATGCTGTTTCAATTAAAGTAATTGCTACAGTGTGATGATACTTACAGACAGGACAAAGTTTTCAAAAACGGTTTAGGGACCTTTTCTACCAGTCTGTGGGGCAAATAAATAATGTAGGAAAGACGTTAGGGTTCAAAGCTGATGGTCAATAAAGAATTCTTGAGATGTCTTTGCTGCAAAAAGGTAGTTTTATTAAAACATGGGGACAGGACCCTTGGGCAGAAAGGGCTGTACTGGCATCATGAGGAGTGACCTATTATATACTTTCAAGTTGGGAGAGGGATAGCGCAAGTCTCTAAGAAATTTTGGAAGCAAGTTTTCCAGGACTTTGAGAGGGCTAGCTATTATTGGGAAAAGGTCATTTATTAAGGTCTAATAAAACCTGAGTCATGAGACCCTTCAGATGTATATCAGGTAGGTCATATGCTTGGGGGATGATTGCTAATATGTATCTTGTTGGGGGGGAGAGATAAAGAAAGTTTCAAAGGAATTTTTATATGTTAAAGTACACTTACAGGATCCTGAGGGTTGGGCCAAGATTGCCTTTTGCCCTTAGCAAAGCATTGACTTGGAGACAATTGAATCCCTAAAGGAATGTCACTGCCTGTTTCAAGGACTTGTCAATGGGCTGCAGATAGTAAAGAAATTTAATAATTTATTTTTTGACTTTGTTTCCCACATCAATATATTTTCAAAATAATACTACATTCAACAAATGTTGCTGAGACAAATGGATAATAATGCAAAATTACAAACCTGAAAACCTACCTCACACCATACACAAAGTTTAACTGTATGTGGATCATAAACCTAAATGTTAAGAGCTGAAATTGTAAAACTTTAAAATAGAAGAGTAAATCTGGATGACCTTAAATTAGGTTATGATTTGTCAGATATGCTGACCAAAAGCACCAATGATAAAGGAGAGGTGGGGTCTGTTATCAAAGGAATGAGACTGAGACAAAGTGAAAGTTATGCAAAGCTGTATTCTATGCCAAGCATTAGAAGTCAGACTGACCGGCCAGGGCTGCCTCGAAAGAGAGTGACCCCGTCCGGATCTCACAGGCTGGTTTTATAGAGCATAAACACAGACCTCAAAGTATGTGGCTTTGGCTGATTGGATGTCTCCTACCTGTCTGGCCTTATTTAGGTGTGTGTTTTAGCAATGGTTACCTGGAACCAATACCAGTAACTGCTGAGGTGTTTATTAAACAACAAAATGGCTATCTAGGCAACATGGAGTCACTCTGGCTAAGCAGGCCCAAGCAGGCCCTAGGGGGTTAACAGGTTTTAACATGGAATCGGCCCTAACAGGGGAAGATTCGTAAGTTGAACTAAAATAAAATCTTTAAAAAACTGCTCCAAAGGACACTATTTAAAAAAGTGGAAAGACAACCCAGACACAGTGAGAAAATATCTGGAAATCACAGATCTGATAAAGGAATGTAGTAGTAGTCACGGTTCTCCAGAGAAACAGAATCAACATAGAGAGAGATTTATTTTAAGGAATTGGTTCACATGATTGTGAGGTCTTGGTAAGTTCAAAATCTGCAGGGTAGACTTTCAGACCGGATACTCAGTTTGAGTCCAAAAGGTAGTCTTAGTGACAAAATTCCTTCTTGCTTAAGAGAGGCCAGTCTTTGTTCTATTATAGCCTTCATCTGATTGGATGAGGTCCATTCACATTATGAAAAGTAACCTGCTTTACTCAAAGTCCAAGCCAATTTAAATGTTAATCTTATCCAATAAAACCCCCTCCATGAAAATATCCATAACACTGTTTGACCAAATCTGGGTATGGTGACTCAGTCTATTTGACATATGAGATTAACCATCACAAGGACTTATATCCAGAATACATTAAAAAAAAAAAAAAACCTTAAAACTAAAAAATAAAAAGACAAATAACCCAACTAAAACATGAACAAAGAAGGTAAATACATCTTTCTCTAAAGAAGATATATGAATGGGTGATAAATATATGAAAAGGTGATCAACATCATTAGTCATTATGGAGTTGTAAATGAAAACTAAAGATATCACATATGCTAGGCTGGCAGAGAGGAGAGGAGGATGGGAGGAGAGGGAAGGAAAGAGAACAGGACAAGTGTTGGTAAGAATGTGGATAAACAGTAACTTTTATACATTGATGGTGTATAATAGTACAACTGTTGTGGAGAACAATCTGGAAGTTCCTCAAAATATTACATGAAGAGCTACTAATGACCCAGCAATTCCTAGGTATCTAACAAAGTGAAAAAAAAAATCCACAAAAAACCCCTATACACTAGTATTCATAGCAGAGTTATTCATAATAGCCAAAAAATAGGAAAAAAACACACCATTATCCTTTAACTAATGAATAAATACAATGTAGTATATCTACACAAAGGAATGCTATTTGACAATAAAGAGGGATGAAGTACTGTCATTTGTTGCAACATGGATGGCCCTCAAATAGGTTATAAGTAAAAGAAGCCAGTGACGGAAATCTATATATCCTATAATACTATTTATATAAAATATCCTGAATAAACAATCTTATAAGTACAAAGAAAATTAATGGTTGCAAGATACTGTAGGTTAGAAAATGGAGAGGGAAAGGTAATGGAGATAGAGTTTATTTTTGTGTTGTTAAAAATGTTCTGAAATTAAGATTTTAGTGATTATTGCATAATTTTGTGAATATACTATAAAACATTGAACTGTACACTTCAAACAGGTGAACTTTGTGGTATGTAAATTATATCTCAATAAACCTGTTAAGACAAAGACATCATTTGTCTTTTTTATTCTTATTCTTTAATGAACATAAATGGGATTTTCCAGATTAAAATCACAGATTAATACAGGAGCAGATATAAGAATATATAAGAATCCTGATGACTTCTATTAATCAGTATATTAGAAGAGATTTATAAAAAATAAAACAGTGATTTTGAAAATGTAAAGCAACATCTTGAAAAATACATTTATTTTTCATAAAATTCTGTTCTTTTTGGTTTACATATTTTATTAATATATTTAAAATAATTAATAAAAATCTTTAAATGTTCTGTTTTAATTTTTAATACAGAAAATATATAAAGATATAATCCACATAAACCAAAATTCTTTGGTGTCTTCACTTACTTTTTTAAAAAGTAAGTAAAGGGAACTTGAAAGAAAAATATTTGGAAACTGGTGAAGCAGAGTAATGAACACACAAGTAAATGGTTGAGACAGTGCAGGAGTGTCACCTATTTCATAAGCTATGACTGGAGATAAATGAAAATTTGTATTATAGAAAAATCTTCTCTTTTCCCCATATTTTCTGATGCCTAAATATTGTAATGATTTTTCTGATGATTATAGAAGGATGAAAATATGAAAAAGGAAAATTATTTTTAGTTTACTTTTGTTTTGATTTAGTAAATGATCACAAAGGCAATTGAGCAAAAAGACTGCCATTTTTTTCGGATATCTTTGTTTCTGTAAAAACTCTCCATGAAATAATTATTGGTAATAAAGTACTTTGAAAACGAATCCATGATACAGTTGTCTTTGTGATCAAAGGTAGCTGTGCTTATAGACATACTAAAAGAGCATATTTCAAGGACTATAATTCCAGCCAAGAGAGAGAATTTCTTAGAAACTCTGAGTGCTAAGTTTAGTCAGAAAAACATTCAACTAAGTGAGAAATACATATCTTAGGTGGAAACACAGAGCAGAGAAAAGACATTTTATGATGGTTTCTTGCATCTCTTGCTCTTTTCAATTATAGAATTATAGGCAAATTCTAATAAAATGCTGATGAAATTTCAGATCAAGGCTTGACTTTGCCACTTAAAAATTCCAATTTAAACTCTGCTCTACCATTTCCCAACCTGAGAATTGATGAAAATAATGAAAATCTTGTAAGGATGGAGGGAGAATTAAATAAAAACTGAAGTTCAACAAATATTTATTTCTCTTTTTCTACAGTTCACTTCCTATTACACAGATGTAGTGATCAAGGCAAAAAGGGTTATCAACTTGCTGAAGATGAAACAAATGCTAATAGGTGCCAGTATAGGTACTAGTTCCAATCTTATCTCAAATACTCCAAGCTGTTTTGTAACACTGCACTTCATTTTGCTGGAGGAGGTCATTGAGAGGACATGCCCGCCAAATGTCCCACAGGCTGGTCCTGGGTACTCAGAGTCTCCTTGCCCTTTCTCTATACTTGGAATATATGTTCTTCCCACCATGCACATAGTCAGGGCTGTTTCAAGGACATATCCTTAGAAGAGTAACATACTGTTGATACCTTCTAGACCGATAACATGAATGAACCCAATTAAAGCCTCTACATAAACTTTTAGGATTCTGTTGGCAGGTATGGCGATCTACTTGTCTTTTTCTTTTTTTTTTTTAAAGATTTTATTTATTTATTTGATAGAGATAGAGAGAGAGCACAAGTAAGCAGAGAAGCAGGCAGAGGGACAGAGAGAAGAAGGCTTTCTGCTGAGCAGAGAGCCCCATGTGGGGCTCAATCCCAGGGCCCTTGAATCATGACCTGAGTCAAAGGCAGCTGCTTAACAATCTGAGCCACCCAGGCACCCCAGAGATCTACATCTACTTGTCTTAAGACCACCCAAGACAAGCCTCAGAAGCAAGTTCAATTAGTTGCTAACAACATTATAGAGGTATTGTTATTAAAAAAAAAAAAATCCCAATTCTATAAGATCTGGATCTGAAGATCTGGCCATTTTTCCGACATTACCTTAGGGCATCAAGTGTCTGGAGTTTAATTCTGGCTCCTCGTTCACTGAAGTGATTTCTCAAAGTGATCTGTAGAATACTTTGGTTCTCTGAGGTCCTTTCAAGAAGTTCATGAGGTCAATACTGTTATTTACTTTTTCCCTCTGGGTTGATACTTGCACTGATGTGGCAAAAGCAATAGGGAGTGGGTAAAAATGCTCGCTGTTTAGCAGGAATCAACATACTGATACTGGTACTAGTAGCCCAGATTTTCACTGCTATACACACAATTAAAAAACAACAACAACAACAACAAAACACTGACTTCTCTTTAAAATGTTTTGTTGAAGCATCAAAAATAGTAATTTTAATAAATCTCATCCCTTGTGGGGCACCTGGGTGGCACATTCAGTTAAGTATCTGCCTTTGGCTCAGGTCATGTGTCCGCTGGTCCTGGGATTGAGCTGAGTTAAGCCGAGCTCCCTGCTAAGTGGAGAGTCTGCTTCTTCTTCTTCGTCTACCCTTCCTCCACCACTCGTGTTCTCTCTCATGCTCTCTCTCTCTCAAATAAATGAATAAAATCTTTTTAAAAATTCTCATCCCTGGGGATGAGTCAAGAAGGTGGAGGAGTAGCAGGCTGAGATGACATCAGGTAACAGGAGTTCAGCTAGATAGTTATCAAACCATTGCAAACACCTACAAATCCAACAGGAGATCAAAGAGAGGAAGAGCAGCAATTCCAGAAACAGAAAATCACCTACCTTTCTGAAAGGTAGGACCTGTGGAGAAGTGAATCTGAAGTGATGGGAAGATAGACTGTGGAGGGAGAAGCCAGCTCCCAGCAAGCAGCAGAGCCAGGGAGCACAAAATCAGAACTTTTAGAAATCTGTTCTGCTGAGGGACGTCGCTCCAGAGGCTAAGTGGGGATGGAGCCCTTGCAGGGACAGTGTGGTCTCAGGTCCTGTGGGGTCACAGAAGGATTGGGGGTGTCTGAGTGTAGCAGAGCTCACAGGTATTAGAGCAGGGAAACCGTCTACAGAGATGGAGCAGAGGAGTGAGCTCTCAGCTCGGGGTTACCTTAAACTGTGATCCATGGAATCATCAGCCCACTTATCTTTAAGCAGGGACCCCAGAAGTGTCAGATCTGAGGAGACACTCCTGGAAGAGCATCAGGGATCTGCTGGGTTTGGAGACTCCAAATGGGGCTGTGTGTCAGAGACAGAAATGCTCTGTCACAGGCCTGGAGCAGCTGGAGACCAGGGAGAGGGGAGTGATTGAGCGCTTTTCTCCGAAGGCACACTGAGGAATGGGGCCCTGAGCTCTCGGCTCCTCCGGCCAGAGATTGGGAGGCCGCCATTTTCATTCCCATCCTCCAGAGCCCTACAGAAAGCCTTCAGGGTAAAAAACTCCCAAGAGCAAACCGTAGCAGCTTACTTAGCTCAGCCCCTGGCAAGAGGGGTGCAATTCTGCTTTGGGCAAAGACACTTGAGAATCACTAAAACAGGCTCCTTCCCCAGAAGATCAGCAAGAAATCCAGACAAGACCAAGCTCACTGGTCAAGGAGAACAGTGGAATTCCAGAGGAGAAGAAAACAAAGCATGGAATTCATGGCTTTCTCCCCATGATTCTTCAGTCTTGCAAGGTTAATTAATTTTTTTAATTTTATTTTTTTCTTATTCTAATCTTTTAACTTTTACCCTTTCCTCTTTTAACGTTTTTTTAACTAGTTTATCTTAACAATACCTTTCTTTAAAAAAATCAGTTTGAGCCTTTATTATTACAGTCATATTTTATCCTTCATTGTATCTAGCTTTATCTTTTGTATACACATAGGGTTTTTTCTTCTAAAAAATTTTGGGATACAACTTCTTCTAATAAATCAAAATATACCCTAAATCTAGCACAAGATTTATTCTAGTCTCCAGCCTGAGCAAATTATCTCCACTTTCTTTTTCTTTCTTTTCCCAACCAACATATCTTATCAACTCCTTTTTTATATATATTTTTTTAATTTTCATATTTACAGTCATATTCCATCCCATCATTGTGTTTACCCTTACATTTGTGTGTGTATATATATATATGTGTGTGTGTGTATATATATATATTTTTTTGTGTATATATATATACACACACACACATTTGTGTGTGTGTGTGTGTATATGTGTGTGTGTGTGTATTTTTTTTTTCTTTAAAATTTTGGGAGGTAGTTTCTTCTAAGAGACCAAATACTCCCAAAATCAAGTGGGTGGCTCTGTTATATTCACCAGTCTAATATATATATATATATATTTTTTTTTTCTTTTTCCTTTTCCTTTTTTAAAAAATTTTTGAACTTTTTAACCCCCTACTTCTCCCCATGATTTGGGGTCTCATCTGATTTGGTTAACACACATTTTTTCTGGGGTCTTTGCCACCTTTATAGTATTTTATTCTCTCATTCATATATTCTTATCTGGATAAAATGATAAGGTGGAAAAACTCACCACAAAAAAAAAAAAAAAAGAGGGGCGCCTGGGTGGCTCAGTGGGTTAAAGCCGTTGCCTTCGGCTCAGGTCATGATCCCAGCGTCCTGGGATCGAACCCCGCATTGGGCTCTCTGCTCAGCGGGGAGCCTGCTTCCTCCCTTCTCTCTCTGCCTGCCTCTCTGCCTACTTGTGATCTGTCTGTCAAATAAATAAATAAAATCCTTAAAAAAAAAAGAAAAAGAAAAAGAAAGAACAAGAGGCAGTATCGAAGGCTAGGAACCTAATCAATATGGTCGTTGGTAATATGTCAGATCCAGAGTTATGAATGATGATTCTCAAGGTGCTAGCTGGGCTCAAAAAAGGCATGGAAGATATTAGAGAAACCCTGTCTAGAGAAATAAAAGCCCTTTATGGAGAAAAAAAAAAAGAACTAAAATCTAACCAAGCAGAAATCAAAAAAGCTATTAATGAGGTGCAATAAAAAATGGAGGCTTTTACTGCTAGGATGAGGCAGAAGAGAGAATTAGTGATATAGAAGATCAAATGATGGAGAATAAAGAAGCTGAGCAAAAGAGACCACGAGGGGAGAATTCAAGAGATAAGTGATACCATAAGAAGAAACAATATTAGAATAATTGGGATTCCAGAAGAAGAAAGAGAGAGGAGGACAGAAGTATATTGAAGCAAATTATTGTAGGGAATTTCCCTAATATTCCAGAGGGAACAAGCATCAAAATCCAGGAGGTGCAGAGAGCTCCCCTTAAAATCAATAAGAATAGGTCCACACCACCTCATCTAATAGTAAAACTTACAAGCCTTAGTGACAAAGGGAAAATCCTGAAGTGTTTTCAAAGTGTAGGGATAGAGGGCACATACCTCAATATCATCAAAGCCATCTATGAAAACCCCACAGCAAATATCATCTTCAATGGGGAAAAACTGAGAACTCTTCTGCTAAGATCAGGAACAGGGCTGGGATGTCCACTATCATCACTGCTATTCAACATAGTAGTAGAAGTCCTAGCCCCAGCAATCACATAACAGAAAGAAATTAAAGGCATCCAGATTGGCAAAGAAGAAGTCAAACTGTCAGTCCTTGCAGATGATATGACACTTTATGAGGATAACCCAAAAGACTCCATTCCAGATCTGCTGGAACTTGTATAGGAATTCAGTAAAGTGTCAGGATACAAAATCAACGCACAGAAATAATTTTCATTTTTATACACCAACAACAAGACTGAAGAAAGAGAAATTAAGGATTTGAACCCATTTACAATTGCACCCAAAACCGTAAGATACCTAGGAATAAACCTAATCAAAGAATCTACTCAGAAAACTATAAAGTACTCATGAAAGAAATTGATGAAGTCACTAAGAAATAGAAAGATGTTCCATGATCATGGATTGGAAGAACAAATATTGTGAAAATGTCTATGCTACCTAAAGCAATCTACACGTTTAATGCAATCCTTATCAAAATACCATCTTTTTTTTTTCAAAGAAATGGAACAAATAATCCTAAAATTTATATGGAACCAGAAAAGACCTCAAATAGTCAGAGAAATATTGAAAAAGAAAGTCAAAGTTGGTGGCATCACAATTCCAGACTTCAAGCTCTATTGCAAAGCTGTCGTCATCAAGACAGTATGATACTGGCACAAAAACAGACACATAGATTAGTGGAACAGAATAGAGAGCCCAGATATGGCCCCTCAACTCTGTGGTCAACTAATCTTTGACAAAGCAGGGAAGAATGTCCAATGGAAGAAAGACAGTCTCTTCACCAAATGATGTTGGGAAAATTGGACAGCCACATACAGAAAAATGAAACTGGACCATTTCCTTATACCACACACATAGACTCCAAATTGATGAAAGATCTCAATGTGAGATAATAATCCATCAAAATCCTGGAGGTGAACACAGACAGCAACCTCTTGGACCTCAGCCACAGCAAATTCTTCCTAGAAACTTCGCCAGAGGCAAGGGAAGCAAGGGCAAAAATGAACTATTGGGACTTCATCAAGATCAAACGCTTTTGCACAGCAAAGGAAACAACCAACAAAACCAGAAGACAACTGACAGAATGGGAGAAGATATTTGCAAACGACATATCAGATAAAGGGCAAGTATCCAAAATCTATAAAGAGCTTACTCAACTCCCAAAGAACACATAATCCAATCAAGAAATGGGCAGAGGACATGAACAGACATTTCTGCAAAGAAGACATCCAGATGGCCAATAGACACATGAAAAAGTGCTCCATATCACTCAGCATCAGAGAAATATGAATCAAAACCACAATGATATACCACCTCACACCAGTCCGAATGGCTAAAATTAACAAGTCAGGAAATGACAGATGCTGGTGAGGGTGTGGAGAAAGGGGAACCCTCCTACACTGTTGGTGGGAATGCAAGCTGGTGCAGCCACTCTGGAAAACAGTATGGAGGTTCCTCAAAAAGTTGAAAATAGAGCTACCCTATGACCCAGCAATCACACTACTGGGTATTTACCCTAAAGATACAAATGTAGTGATCCGAAGGGGCACGTGCACCCGAATGTTTATAGCAGCAATGTCCACAATAGCCAAACTATGGAAAGAACCTAGATGTCCATCAACAGATGAATGGATAAAGAAAAGGTGGTATATGTATATACAATGGAATACTATGCAGCCATCAAAAGAAATGAAATCTTGGGGCACCTGGGTGGCTCAGTGGGTTAAAGCCTCTGCCTTCGGCTCAGGTCATGATCCCAGGGTCCTGGGATTGAGCCCCACATCGGGCTCTCTGCTCAGCGGGGAGCCTGCTTCTCCCTCTCTCTCTGCCTGCCTCTCTGCCTACTTGTGATCTCTGTCTGTCAAATAAATAAATAAAATTAAAAAAAAAAAAGAAATGAAATCTTGCCATTTGCGACAACGTGGATGGAACTAGAGGGTATTATGCTGTGCGAAATAAGCCAATCGGAGAAAGACAATTATCATATGATCTCCCTGATATGAGGAATCTGAGAGTCAAAGTGGGGGCCTTGGGGGGTAGGGAAGGAAATAAATGAAACAAGATGGGATTGGGAGGGAGACAAACCATAAGAGACTCTTAATCTCACACAAAAAATTGAGGGTTGCCAGAGGGAGGGGGTATGGAGAGGGTGGTTGGGTTATGGACATTATGGAAGGTATGTGCTATGCTGAGTGCTGTGAAGTGTGTAAACCTGGCGATTCACAGACCTGTATCCCTGGGGCTAATAATACATTATATGTTAATAATTTTTTAATCTCATCCCTTACATATACACTTAATATTCTGTGTAACAGAATGCACAAAGTGCCTCTGCAGCATATAACTCGATCATGTTTGTCTTGATGAAAAACACTTGTACAAATTTTTGAGTTGTATTGGACTGGCTGCTCTATTTGTGGAACACCATTTTAATAGAAAGATTGACAGACAAACTCTGATTATTCAGACTGGGTATTTGGCACACATTTTCTCTAAAGGGGACAATGACAGCCTGCTATTTCAAGGAAAATAACTAACACTGTTTGATAGGAAATGCCTCAATAATTGGAATATCTACATAACTTAGTATATCAGTATTTTCTGAATAAGGAAAGAGTCAAGGTACAAAAACAGGCATGAGACCCACTCAAAATAAAAATTAAAAAACCATGAAAAGTTCATGGATATGATTTCACATTCCAATTTGAAACAAATCTTTAAGAAGCTACCACTTGTTACTTGAAACTAGTTTTCTTGCAAAACAGAGAAAGACAAGTAATCTTTATTTGTAAGTAGTATAGTTTTTATTCATATCATGAACATATTGAATAGCCAAATAAACTTGTGTAATTATTGTTCACATGAAAGACCATATGTTATTATTTATAAGATAAAATTGATTACTTTGTGTAGAAATAATACAATTATATTTGGTTTATAAATTAATTACCTCATCTATTTATAATAAGGTATACCCATTTTGAAACCTATATATGTATGCACACATACATATAATTTATATAGCGATATATGTAATTGATACATCTATAATTGATACATTGACATATGTTTTGTCTTGAGAGGGCATATGAATAAAAGTGATTATAGCTGCTTTAACATTCACATAGGATTTTGCAGAAGTTATTTCATCCATTTACTTTCAGGGCTTCCAAAATCAGTGGCCTTCAAAGATCAGATGAGGTGTTTGTTTAAATGTGGATTTCTAGTCTTGGCACAAAACAAATTAATCCTCTTTATAAGGGTGCTTGCAAGATTATTCTTCCTCACTTTTTGTTTGTTAACAAAGGAAAGATATACTTTAAGTACATATAAGTACTATAACTTATAAAGCAATTAGATTTGTTTTAGTTAATTGGGAATTTTTAGTCATGCAGTTGATCTCTTCTACCTTTTTAAAGTTCACACTGCCAGAAAACAGGGCTTTCCCATAGCATATAGGTATAAAATCTTGGTATGCAACATTATCCTCATTTCTAGAAGCACTTGATGTATCTATCTTTCTTGTACTCCCCCCGCCAATACTTTAAGTATTTTATTTATTATAGGCTTATTACATTTTTAATTTTATATTGTACGTATGAAACCACTTTCATGTTTGGGGAGCCTGGGTGGCTCAGTGGGTTAAAGCCTCTGCCTTCAACTCAGGTCATGATCTCAGGGTCCTAGGATCCAACCCCACATCAGGCTCTCTGCTCAGCAGGGAGCCTGCTTCACCCTCTCTCTCTCTGCCTGCCTCTCTGCCTAGTTGTGATCTCTGCCTGTCAAATAAATAAATAAAATCTTTAAAAAATTATATATATATACACATATGTATATATATATATTCAGTAAAGAGAAAAATTTCCATTACTCTGCACTCTGATTTCCTTCCAAAATAATAATCTCAGCTATTAGATAAGTATGTTACATTCAAACTTTGTTTCTCAAAGTCATTGGTTAATGTCTGTTTTATTTTTAAATATTTAGACTGTAAAACTTCAGAACCTTTAGAAGTGAATTTATACACATCTGTTTAAAGTGTACATAGAAAAAATTAATATATGAAAAAGAAATAGATTATGGTCATGAATTTCCACCAGCCACTATCAACATTTGTTAGTAGTTTGACATCCATTCTTCCGGTCATTTTCTATAGACTACTCTAAAAATAAACCAACAAATACAATTATCCTCATGCATGAAAACCAAGTAGTCTTTGACAACTTCTCTCTTATTCATGTAGTTATGTTCCCTAAGTTCTCATATGCCACTCAGTTGCTTTTCTTTTTTAACTTGATGTCATGGATTACATTGATTTATTTTTGAATGTTAAATCAGCCTTGCATTCTTGGGATAAATCCCACTTGGTCATGATGTATAATTATTTTTACACATTGCTGGGTTCGATTTGCTAATATTTTGTTGAGGATTTCTACACCCATGTTCATGAAAAATACTGTTCTCTAGATTTTTGTTTGTTTTCTTGTAATGTCTTTGTCTGGTTTTGGTATTAGGGTAATGCTGGTCTCATGAGTTAGGAAGTATTCCTTCTGCTTCTATACTCTGAAAAATTTGGTAGAAACCTAGTATAATTTTGTCCTTAAATGTTTGATAGAAGACACTACATTCCAAGATTGCAAAGAAACCAAAACTTTAAATAAAAGTTAAAAGTGACTTAAAACCCTAATTGGCACAATAAGAATCTGGTTGAAATGGGAAAAAGGAAAAAAAAAAAAAGAAGAAATGGAAAATTTTACACTAAAAGATAAAGAAATCATTGAAGGAGTTGCGATGTACTTCAACAGATGAATGGATAAAGAAGATATGGCTCATATATACAACAGAATATTACTCAACCATCAGAAGGGGTGAATAACTACCAGTTACATTGACATGGATGGAATTGGAGGTATGCTAAGTGAAATAAGTCAATCAGATAAAGGCAATTATATGGTTTTACTCATATATGGATTATAAGAATAGCACAGAGGGAGAAAAACTGAATGGGAAGAAATCAGAGAGAGAGACAAACCACAAGAGATTCTTGACTCTGGAAAACAAACTGAGAGTTGTGAAAAGGGAGGTTGGTGAGAGGATGGAGTAATTGGATAACTGGCATTAAGGAGGGCAGGTGATGTGATGAGCACTGGGTGTTATATATAACTAATGAATCATTGAACACTAAACCAAAAACTAATGATGTACTGTATATTGGCTAATTGAAATTAAATAAAAAACAAAAAAACAAAAAATTTTTGATAGAATTTATAGTGAAACTATTTGAGCCTGGTACTTTGTTTTTCAAATGTTATTATTAATTTTGATTCAATTTATTTAGCAGATATGGGTATATGCAGATAGCTTATTTCTTCTTATGTGAGGTTTGGCAAGTCTTTCAAGTAATTGCTCTATTTCATCTAGGTTATCAAATTTGTGGGCACAGAGTTTTTCATAGAATTTATTTGCTAACTTTTTAATGTCCATGGAATATGTAGTGATGATCCTTTCTCATTTTTGATATTAGCAATTTGAATTGTTTCTTTTTCTTAGTTTGCTTAGATCGAGGCTTACTGACATTATTGATATTTTTAGGGAAACACCTTTTATTCATTGATATTCTTTATTGATACTGCTTTCAATTTTATTGATTTCTTCTGTAATTCTTATTCTTTCTTTTCTTCTGCTTATTTTTGCATTTAGCTTACTATTGTTTTCCTAGTGTTCCAAGGTAGAAAATCGATTCTAGGTCTCTCTTCCTTTCTATTTGCATTCAGTGCTACAAATTTCCCTCTAAGCACTGCTTTCACCACATCCCCAAATTTTGAGAAGTTGTGTTTCCATATTTGCTTAGTTCAAAACACTTTAAAACTTCTCTTGATGTTTCTTCTTTGACCCATGCATTATTTGGTAGTGTGCTGTTTAATCTCCATGTATTCTGGAATTTCTCAGTTATCTTTCTGTTATTGATTTCTAGTTTAATTCCATTGTGATCTGAGAGCAGATATTGCATAACCTATTCTTTGAAATTTGTGAAGGGGTGTTTTTAGTCCAGAATGTGGTCTTACTTGATGAATGTTCCATGCAAACTTAAGAAGAATGTGTATTCTGCTATTTTTGGATGAAATAGCCTGGGATGTCACTTATGTTGAGTTGATTTATGGTATCATTTAGTTGATTGTCCTCAATTTCTCTTTTCTTTTTAAGGATAATTTTGCAGTACTGAATGTTTTGTTTTGATTTCTCAGCACTTTAAATATTTCACTCCATTCTCTTCTTGCTTGCATAATTTCCAAGTAGAAGTCAGGTGTAATCTTATGTCAATTCCTCTATATAAAATGTGTTGATTTTTTCCACTGGCTTATTTCAGTATTTTTTATTTGTTTTTGACTTCCTGTAGTTTGAAAATGATATGCCTAAGTATAATTCATTGGCATTTATTCTGCTTAGCGTTTTCTGAGTTTCCTGGATTTTTGGTTTGGTTTCTGACATCAATTTAGGTGAGAAAAAAAAACTTCTTATTGTTTCAAATATTTTTTCTGTTCTTTATTTTCCTTCTTCTGGTATTCTCCTTATATGCGTGTTATTATTTTTTTTATGTATGTATGTATGCACTGATTAATTAACTACAATTGTCCCACAGTTCTTGGATGCCACCCTTTTTTGAGGTGGGTGTGTATGTGTGTGTTTTTTTCTTTGATCTCTGTTTTTTGATTTTAGAAGTTATTATTGACATATTCTCAAGCTGAGTTTGTTTCTAAAATATGTACGGTCCATTAATGTCTATTAAAGGTATTCATTTTGCTTATAGTGTTATTGATCTCTCACATTTCTTTTTGGTTCTTTCTTAGTACATCTAGCTTTCTGCTTACATTGGCCATCTCTTCTTGCATATCACTTACTCCATTCGTTAGCCCCTAGTAAATTAATCATAGTCATTTTAAATTCCCAGTCTGATAATTCCAACATCCTTGCTATTCTGGTTCTGATATTTGACCTGTCTCCACAAATATTGTGCTTTTGCCTATTCCTACTAATTTTTTCTTGATAGTTGGACATAATCTACCAAGTAAAATGAAGAGCAAATAGGCCTTTAGTAACATAGAGGTGAGGTTTTGAGGGAAAGGAATAGTTCTATAGTTTTATAATTCTATCAGTCTTTTAGTAAGTCTATGCCTCTGGACTATGAGTTTCACAAGTGTTTTTCAGTTTTTTTTCTACCCCCTTATGTGGGGACAGGATGATTAGAGTGGGCTGGAGCTGAGTATTTCCCTGCCACAAGGTGAATTAGGCTCTGACAAGACCCTGGTACGTAGGTTAGACTCTGGTTAACTAGTTCCTCGTGAGGGCATCACTTGTTAAGAAGAACAGAGTACATTGGTGTATTTCAAATATACCTTTTCTCCTTGTCCTGCCAGAAGTAGTAGGGGATTTTTTCCAGATACTTACTGTGAGAACCTGGTTGACTTCATTGGGGTAAATTTCACAAAATTGTGGAGGTCCCTCTTTGACTGGATGTCTCTAGAGTTTTTAGTTCTTAGATTTGTCCATACTGTGTTTTCAGTAACTCTCTGATTGCAGTTAAGGTTCTCCTCTCCTGGTACACCTTCCTGCAGTGGTTTCCATTTGTGAGTCTCTGTTCTGATAAACCAACTTCCAATACTCACCCGTCTATCCCCCTAATTTGGAGGCAACAGTTATCCTGTGTCCTTCCCTCTCTTACAGATCTTGGAAAGTTGCTGGTTTCCCCATATGTTTAGCTTTTTACTTGTTATTATGGAGTGGAAACTTCCAAGCTCCTAACATGTGGAGCCAGAAATGAAAAATGATGGCCTCTTCTGATTCCATGTTTTTTTAAGGGAATATGAAAAGCTCAAGTCCATATATTATGAAAGTTTCAGAAAAACGGATTTTCAAAGTATAGAATCAACATGTATGAGATAGAATATTTCAAATACACATAGATGTTCACCACTAAGATATATGGTGGCACTCTGGTGTCTTATGGACCTTTATATCAAAGATAAAATTGCTTTAGAAAGGTGTGTTGTAGTTGGTATAGATATGTTACACACTGTCCAGTTCCTGGTGTATAATGAACTGTTCTTTACCAGAGAGAACGGATGTTTACAATACTCAATTAATACATCTGGCTGACTTTAATTGCATTAGCTTTGTCGCACCAGAGGTGGCATAACTTTCATGTGAGATAATTAGGTTTGCTCAATTTAAACAGACACATTAATGCAGCTCAGCAAGGCTCAATTAAATCTGTTTTCAAAGCAAAATCACAATGTGAGGCATTGTGGGTAATGTTATGCAAATTGTCATATTGGCAGAGAAACTGAGTAAGGTTTTTGCAGTGCCTATTGGCACAAAATGTATTTCTCCATTTGGATATCAAGGCAAAAACAACAAGATGACTGTGCTGTGATTTCCCTTTTTTAGTGCTTATCAAAGTAATACAGCTGTTGGCCTTGTCAAATGAATTTTTTTTTCACTTTGGTCTTTAAGTAATTTTTTAAAGTTTTTTTTTAACCAGAGTACCCATTATTTCCACAATCTAAACACAATTTGTCTTCCACTAGACATCAATCATAATCAAAGATTCATCTTCTTTATATTGCCTTCATTTCTAATAAGAGTGTTTATCAGAAAGCAAGGAAAACCACATATAATCCTACTGAGATACTTATAATGACCATTCTCAATGGCTGGCAGATTCTATTTATATAAGTTTGTGTGTGACACAGCTTGGCCCTTGAAGAAAATATAAATGTTCTTACCTGAGTTAAATATGTGAATTTTACTAAAATTATCCACCACTGCCAATAATATTTGCAGTAACAATGATTTTTATTGACTTCCTAATTTAATAACTATTCTAATAAAAGAATCCTATTTTAAATAGAATGTTTAAACTATTAGTAAATTAAAAATTAACTCTCAATTTTTGAAGTCTGATGTGTGATTGGAAGAAGTTAATTCTCACTCTGTATGTATATACATATACATACACTGATAAACATTTAAACAATTATATGGTATATCAGTAAGTATATATTAAATGTGATACATGCTTAAATATGCATAAAACATTAATATATACAATGTGAATTAAATATGTAAAGTATACATTATATAGTATATAAGTATTATATATTTTTTCTGTTGATGAAATTACCAAATCTTCTATGCCTCTAGCCCATTACATAGAATATTCCCTCTCATTTTATTTTTTCCAAGTTTTTTTTTAAATTCCAGATAGTTAACATACAGTGCCATATTAATTTCAGGTGCAGAATTTAATGATTCATCATTTACATATAATGACTGAGTGCTCATCACAACAAGTGTATTCCTTAATTCTCATCATCTATTTCACCTATCCCCCCACACACCTGTCCTCTAGCAATCCTCAGTTTGCTCTCTATAGTTAAGAGTCCATTTCTTGGTTTTCCTCCCTCCTGCTCCATTTATCTGTTTTGTTTCTTAAATTCCACATATGAGTGAAATCATATGGTATTTGTCTTTCTCTGATTAACCTATTCCACTTAGCATAATACTCCTAGAAAATATCAAGATTTCATCCTTTTTTGGAGCTGTATAATATTCCATTTACACATATACCATAATTTCTATACCCATTCTTCAGTTGATGACATTTGGACTCTTCCCATAATTTGGCCATTGTAGACAATGCTGCTACAAACATAGGGGTGCATGTATCCCTTTGAATCCATATTTTTGTATCCTTTGAGTAAATACCTAGTAGTATAATTGCTGGATCACAGGACAGTTCTATTTTCAACTTTCTGAGGAAACTCCACACTGTTTTCCAGAGTGCATTCCTGCCTCATTTTAATCCTATAGAGAATTTGAAACACATTTGGTATTATTTTTTGACTCTTTGGAAAACAGGTATAAAATTATATATGTTTGAGAGTCTATTAATGTTTATTTTACATAATAGCACAAATACATATTATTAATATTTTTTAAAGATTTTACTTATTTGAGAGAGTGAGCAAAAGAGAGATAGAGAGTACAAGTCGGGGGAGGAGCAGAGGGTAAGGGAGAAGCAGACTTCCTGCTCAGCAGGTAGCATGGTGCATGGCTTGATGCTGGGACTCTAGAATCATGACCTGAGCCAAAGGCAGATGCTTAACTGACTGAGCCACCCAGGCACTCCTATTATTAATATTTTATAATGTTTATTTAACATCTATGTTTTTAAAGAATTATTACCTAATTTTAAATGTGTAACACCAATACATAAAAGTGAATAAATTATTATAAATAAGGAGATAACATGATACAACAATACTTCCAGTGGGGATATGATATATAAACAGGGATCTAGTTAACAGTTGTACATTTTTCTTTACAGTTTTACTTCTATGTAGAATTTATGTAACTTTTATGTGAAGGACCTTGGAAGAAATAAAACTTTGAAAAATGGTTCTTAGAAATGTAGTATCATTTTGATTATTTACATAAAATTAGAACATTGGATGAATTTAGGTTTTTTCTAATTTAGCTTTTAATTTAGGTTTTCTAATTTTAGGTTTTCTAATTTAGGTTTTCTAATTTTAGGTTTTAATTTAGGTTTTCTAATTTAGGTTTTTTCTTTTTGTTTTAAAAAGCTAAAGCATTTACTGAAGAAAATATTCATACCAGGGGATATGACCTTTTTTATATTAAGATCCAGAAAACTGATGCTTGATATTAGTGCTTACTAATATATTGAGCAGTATGTAAGATAACAAAATTATTCTACTGATATAGAAAGACAGTGCAACAAACTTGGGAAGTTTTTATACAATAAAATTTATTAATGATAACAGTAACTGAATAAAAAAATAACAGAAAGATAGCTAAGGGTTTCTCATTTTGATGTGCATGAAGTCTTTATGAATACATCCTATCACCACTGAAGTACAAGTTCTACTCTAATAAAATGCGATAGTTTATGTTAAGTTGTACAAAAGCATTGTAGTCATCTTGAAGTTTTTTACTGGCGCTGGTGGTAGCTTTTAATTTTTTTTTTAAATTCATATGAGAATGGATATATATATATATATATATATATATATATAGAGAGAGAGAGAGAGAGAGAGAGAGAGAGAAATAGATACACAGATATCCCACCTAAGAATTTTAGGGGTATAGAAAATGTTGTTTTCTATTGTACTTTTTTTTTTAAGATTTTATTTATTTGACACACAGAGATCACAAGTAGGCAGAGAGGCAGGCAGAGGGAGAGAGGGGAAAAGCAGGCTCCCCACTGAGCAGAGACCCCTATGTGGGACTCGATCCCAGAACCCTGGGATCATGACCTGAGATGAAGGCAGCAGCTTAACCCACTGAGCCACCCAGGTGCCCCTCTATTGTACTTTTTTAAAAGAAAACAAATATTAATTTAAATGAGTAAGAAATATTTTTTTGTCTCAAAAACTGGAGCTTTTATTTTACATCCAATTCTAAATCTAACAATTTCAAACAGCTGAACTAATTAATATGAATTTGAATATCCATTAGTCATCTGTTGGGAATGAAGTATTCCACATGATTACATTTTCCAGTGTTGAAGCTTCCCCCTTCACAGATGTTAATGCCATCAGAATTCATGTATTTATTAAACAACAATTCACTTATTGGCTACAAAGTACAGGGTACTTTATTAGATGTTAGAAGACAATGGTGACTGAGATTGAGTTCATGCCCTCAAGAAATTTCTAGTGCAGATGGGGGATTTTTTTTTTTTTAACTTCTCAAGTTTGAGATAATTATAGATTCACGTGCAGTCATAAGAAGTAATGTGGAGAAATCTTGTGTACCTTCACTCAAAGATTTGAAAAGAATCAAATCAAAGATTTGATTTCAATTGGATTTCACTTTGGATTTCAATTGTTCCAAACCCCGGAAATTGATCTTACCAGTTTTACATGCAATATACATATGTGTATTTAGTTCTGTGTGATTTAAGCATATTTGTAGATTCATATGACTACTACCACCAATGCTAACAGGAAAATTCCATCATGTAGGAGGTATTTTTAAATAGATGCTTTAAATATTTTATTACTTAAATGATTTTGATAAATAATTTATAAAATATATGACCCATGCCACTGTTTTACTTTAAGGTTATATACAGACACATAACACAAGTTGGATAATATAGGCGATTCTAACATTATGAACATGCATGTTTTCATTACACTGTAAAATTTACCCAACTGCTTTATATACGGGTATTTTATTTTCCTTCAACAAACGTTATTTCTCTTGTGGCCACATTTACTATTCCAAATTTAATCCCTTATTTATTTTAAATTTTAAATATATTATGTATGGAAAATTGAGATACCAAACTTGTTGAGTTGCTGGTGATCTCAGGGATGATGTATCCTCATGCACAAGGATGATGTGTAATGTTGTCATTTTAGGTTTTTTTTCACAATGATTAATTTTGGGACAAGAAAGTGTAAACTTCTGGATTTTCTTTGTAATTTTCTATAATTCAGGAAAAATTTACCCAAGATTTGCAAAATCTCCATAGAGACTAGACTGCACAAATATCTAAAGACAGTCTATATTTGACACATAAGACAGAAAAAAATACAGGTTTTCTTTTAATTTCTCTACAGTCATTCCAATTATTTATGATACACCTTCTCTACTGTGCTTCCAAATGACACTTTATATTATTTTCTTTATTGGCTCTTTATTATACACTCAAATATGTATCAAATGATATACCAGATAGAAAATGGAGAATTATTTAGTGGAATAAACAGGTAATAGTCACAAAATTATGGTTCGTGTCATGGATAGGTGCATGAGAGTGTACAATAAGTGGATTAACTTAATATTCAGCTCAGATGAAGGTTTCCCTGAAAAGCCATATCCATATTAGACTTGAGCAATAAGTAGACACTGGTCAAGGGAAGAATAGGGAAAATACATTCAGACGGTGAAGTAGGAAATGACAGACACATTCAAGAGGCTGAAAGAGCTCCCTTATATCTATATGGTAGAAGAATAAAATGGCAATCTACTGTGTAAAAATAAATGAACATTTTGAAGCATGTAAGAAGAAAATTGCCTCACAATTGGATTTCAGTTCTCAAAGCAATTACCTAGTCATATCTCATTTGAACCCACATATTCAATGCTTGGGCATACATTTATTGAGAATACACCATTTTAAATCGTGTTAATCTGAGAACATACCAGTTTAAATTGTGGTGAAGAGTATTCTTTTTGTTAGATGAATGCAAATTGTATTTCACCTTGAGCCATTTTAAACCCAATTACCAAGAATGGCTCATTTTCTGAGATTTCAAAGAAAAATATATCATAGTAGAAGAAAATATTCTCTAAGGATTTGTTGCAGGAAGAATTATCATTTAGCATTTTTAGACTTAACAACTGTGGAAATGCCAATCTATAAGGCATCCCTGTGCAAGAGTCCCTAAAACCACACCGATAGCTTCAAAGTAATTTGTTACACATATAAATTTATATAAAATAGCTCTCATCAGCACTGAGATACTACTCAACAAACAGATTAAAACACTAATTTTCATGTTTCTTATTATACTTAATTTGTATTCGTTTGAAATCGGGTATGAATATCAAAGAAATGTATCTTAAGCTTTAGATGATTCCGGTATTTCAAAAGGTTAACATCAATAGAAAAAAGTAAAATTGATATTATTACTAACCTTACAATTGGTATAAAATTGCTATCAGATATGAAGCTGCAGTGTAATTTTCCTTAATTTTAAGAAAAATATACCTAATCACCAAAGTTATCCCTTTGTTGAATATTAGAAATAGTTTAAATAATTCCAAAGAATTTGTCCTCGATGTAAATGGATTGATTTGACTCTTAGATATCTTCTTGGTATGAGAGCCCAATGACCTACAGTTTATTTATTTTTTATTTTTATTTTGTTGTTATTGTTGTAACATTTTATCTAGTTCTATAATTTTTTTATGCCTGGATTGGTAATCGTTATTTCATTGTCTGTGAGTATAGGTCTCTCTTTTTTTTTATTGTGTTATGTTAGTCACCATACAGTACACCATTAATTTTTGTGTTCCATGACTCATTGTTTGTGCATAACATCCAGTGCTCCATGCAATCTGCACCCTCTTTACACAGATTTTTTTTTTAAGATTTTATTTATTTATTTGACAGACAGAGATATCACAAGTAGGCAGAGAGGCAGGCAGGGAGAGAGAAGGAAGCAGGCTCCCTGCTGAGCAGAGAGCCCGATGCGGGACTCGATCCCAGGACCTTGGGATCATGACCTGAGCCGAAAGCAGAGGCTTTAACCCACTGAGCCACCCAGGTTCCCTCTGCACCCTCTTTAATACCCATCACCAGGCTCACTCATCCCCCTACCTCTCTCCCTTCTAAAACCCTCAGTTTTTTTTTTTTTTTTCCTGGAGTCCGCAGTTTCTCATGGGTCCTCTTCCACTCTGATTTCCCCCTTCATTTTTCTCTTCCTTCTCCTTTAGTTTAAGTAAGAAAAGGACACTGGCTGTCCATATAAGGCTAAATACTGTAGTCTGATGATCATTTTTTCCTCCTTTAATTTTTATTAATAAACACAAACATTTAATATTTACTCTTTCACATTAATTACAATATTTATTAGTGCATGTACTGAAAAACATGTTGAAAATTATTCCATGAGGCCAACAGAATTTGAGAAGACAAATGCTGTTGCTCTGCATCCTTGCCTGCAAATTGGTATTGACATTTGTTTTAACTTAGCTTAAATCAGCTCTTAATTTAGCTTTTTTAAAAATTAACTAGTATATGTTCTAATAAATGTGCACTTGTTGTTTTAATTTGCATTTTTCTAAGAACAAATAATAGTGAGTATGTTTTCATATGCTTATTTTCTAAATATATACCTTTTTTGGTGAGGTGTCTCTTTAAACCTTATGTTCACTTATATGAGTATTTATTTCCTTTTTAAATTTTTTTATTTGTTTCTGTTTGTTTTAAGAAATCCTTGAACTTTTAGACAGAAGTGCTTAATCAGATATGTGTTTTGCAAATATTTCCTCCCAGTCATGTCTTTTGATTATCTTAGGTATGCATTTCCCATACCAGTTTTTAATTTGAACAAAGATAAACATCATTTTTTTTTCTTTCATGAAATTTGCTTGTCTAAAAACTCATCACCAAACCCAACTTAAGGCTATATAGATTTTCTCATATGTTCCCTTCTGGAAATTGATTGTTTTGTGTTTTACATTTAGGTCCATGGTGAAATTAGAGTTAATTTTGGTAAGAAGTGTAAGGCATGCATCTAGGTTCATATTTTTTTGTTCTAACAAGCAAGACTATTCTTTCTCCATTTTATCATCCTTGCTTCTTTGACAACATCAGTTGACCATAAATAAGCGTGAGTTTATATGGGGTAACTTTTTTGTTCCATTGATCTATGAGTCAATTATTTTGCCAATACCACTGCCTTGAGTACTGTAGCTTTGTAGTAAGTCTCAAAATCAAGTTGCATGAGACTTTAAACTTTGCTGTTCTTCTCAATATAGTGTTGACTATCCTAGGTGTTTTGCCTTTGCATATACAATTTACAATCACTTTGTCAATATCTGCCAAATATCTTGCTGGGTTTTTTAGTAGGATTGCACTATAAAACTTGGAAGCACTGACATCTAAACAAATTTGACTTTCCAAATCAATGAATACATAATATCACTGCAATTTCTTTCTTTTACCAGCTTTGAACAAAAAATTTCTGCATACATATTTTGATTGCTATATACCTAATTAACATTTTTGGTGCTATTATAAATGATATTTTTTAATTCTCAAATTTAAATTGTTCATTGCTGATATACAGGAAAGCAACTGATTTTATCAATTTTATGTCCTGAGACTTTGATTATACACTTATTAGTACAAGCAATTCTTTTGTAGATTCCTAGGGATTTTCAAAACAGACCAATCATGTCACCTCTAAACAAAGAGATTTTATTTTTTTTCTTCCAAGTGTTTATTCATTTTATTTCTATGTTTTGTCTCATTGAACTACCTAGGACTCCTAGTAAGATGTTGAAGGGAAGTGGTAAGAGGCAAAATCCTTGCCTTATATTTGGTCTTAGGGCCAAAGTGTTCCTTTCCTTATGCGTTAAGTCTGATGACAGGTGTAAGTTTCTTACACAATCGTTCTTTATCAAGTAGGAAATCTTTCCTATTCCTAGTTGGCTGACAGTTCCTACCATGAATGGGTGTTAACTTTTGCTAGAAGATTTTAATAAATGAATTGATATGATCATATGATTTTTCTTCTGTAGCCTACTGATGTGACAGATTATACTGATTGATTTTAAAATGTTGAACCAGCTTGCATACATGAAAAAATCAAAACACTTGTTCATGGCATGTATTTCTTTTTACACATTTTTGATTGAATTAACTAATATTTGTTGAGAAATTTTCTCAATGTTTATGAAAAATAGTGATCTTTATTCCCTTGTAATGTTTTTGTCTATTTTTTTTAATTTTTTTATTTTAATAAACATATAATGTATTTTTATCCCCAGGGGTACAGGTCTGTGAATCGCCAGGTTTACACATTTCACAGCACTCATCATAGCATATATCCTCCCCAATGTCCATTAGGGTTATGGTGGCCTCATGGAGTGACTTAGGAAATATTTTCTATAGTACTATTTTCTGAAAAAAAGATTGTGGAGAATTGAAATTTTTTTTTTAATTTGAAATAATTGGTGAAGACATCTGGGTCTGGTATTCTTTTAATTTACTAATTATTTTTTTAAGATTTTATTTATTTATTTGATAGACAGAGATCACAAGTAGGCAGAGAGGCAGGCAGAGAGAGAGAGGGGGAAGCAGGCTCCCCACTGAGCAGAGAGCCCGATGCGGGGCTCGATCCCAGGACCCTGGGATCATGACCTGAGCCGAAGGCAGAGGCTTAACCAACTGAGCCACCCAGGCGCCCCTAATTTACTAATTATTAAGATCAATCAATTTACTATATATAGGCCTATTTGGATTTTCTGTTTCTCCTTGTTTGAGTTTTGAGAGTGTCTTTCAAGAAATTCATCCATTTAGTTTAAGTTTTCAAACTTGTCAGCATATAATTATTAATAGTATTTCTTCATATTCTTTTTAATGCCCATGGTATCAGTAGTGAAGATATCTTCTTCATTTCTAATATTACTTATTTGTATCTTCACTTATTTCCTTAGTTTCTCCATGCTGAGATTTATCAATAATATTTTATCTTTTCAAAGACTCTGCTTTTGATTTCCTTTTTTCTCTTTTGTTTTCTTGATTACAATTTCAATGATTTATTATCTATTTTTTCTTGTTTTCCTTCCTTTCTTTCTTTCTGTAATTATTTATATAATTTATATAATTATTTATGTAATCTATATAACATTATACATTTATTTAATGGTCTAAATTTCCCTCTAAGCATATTTTTACTGAATCCCACAATTTTTGATAAATTGTATTTTCATTTTCACTGAAAATGTTTTTTAGTTTCCCTTCAGAATTAATTCATGTGCTATTTAGAAGTGTGTTGTTTAATCTCCAAAGATGAAGAGATAATGTGGCTATTTTGTTTTTTTTTAGTTCCTTACATATGTTATTTTTTTCCTTCTTAAAGAACTTATTTTAACATTTCTTGCATGATAGGTCTACTTACACTGAATTCCCTCAGCTTTTGCTTGTCTAAAGAAATGTCACTTTTGAAGGATAATAGTGGTGAATATAGAATTGTATATTGAAAATTTCTTTCTTCCAACACTTTAAATGTTTCATTCCATTCACTTTTTGCTTGCAATGATTTTTGAAGAGACGTCCAATGTACTTACCATTCCAAACTGGAGCCTCAGAATATGATCTTATATGGAAGTAGGTCCTTTGCAGATAGGATGGAGACAAAATCATATTAGATTCGTTTGGGCCCTAGATCCAATAAGAATGTCCTTATAAGAGAGAGAAAAGGACACATGGGGGCACACACACAATAAAACCATGTGAAGATTGAGGCTAAGAGTGGAGAGATCTGCATACAAGCTAAGAGATACTGAAGATTTCTAGCAACCTCCAAAACCTAGCAGGGAAGCATAAGACAGTTTCTTCCTCAGTCTCCAAAAAGAAACTAACTCTCCTTAACCCTGATTTTGTTTAGGGGGACATCTGGACTCCTGAGCTATGAGAGAATTTCTGTTTCAAGCAATCATGTTTTTAGCAATTTGTTATGGTAGCCTAAGGAAACTAGCACACTTCAAAACTGCATTTTTCATTTCTGTTATAATGTTTTGGATCATTTCTTAGAGCTTTTATCTCCCTGATACATTACCAGTCAGTTCTTGCATGTTGTCTATTTTTTTCCCATCAAAGCCCTTAATATACTAGCTATAGTAACTTTAAATTTCTTGTCTGTTAATTCTAACATTTGTATCACATTTGTATCCAGTTTTGAAGCTTGCTTTGTCTCTTCAGTCTGTGTGTTAGCCTGGCTTTTAGAATTCCCTACAGGTTTGTCTGTTTTTGTTTTTGTTTTTGTTTTTGTTTTTGCTGAAAGCTGGACATGATGTACTGGGTAATAAGAAGTGAGGTAAATAAGGCCTTAAATGTGAGGATTTATGTTAATCTGATTAGGATTGGAGAGATGTTTGATTTTTTTTTGCTGTAGCAATAAGAACAAGAGATTTAAATTTTTCTGGGGTAATGGTTTCATCTTGTGTGTTGGACATTTGGCCTTCTACATCTTCCTCCTCAGAGAGTCTGTGTCTCGCAGCTCTTTCATCTGCAATCCATTTTTACTTCTAGAGTCCTGATAGAGTGGTGGTAAACTGTGTGGGAGGGGAAACAGTGAACCTTCTGAGCAAATCTCACTCTTTAAGCGGCCCTGTGTAGCTGGACTATGACTTTCACCAGTGTTTTATAGCCTTCCACTCCCCCAACCTGAGGTAAGACAGAAAGTCGAGAGAGGGTGTGAGTAAGAGAAATCCTCATTCCCCAGATGGGAAATGACTCTATGAAGGTCTTTTACTATCAATAGTAGGCTTTTTTTCCAGAGATACTCAGGCACTGTTCACAATAGTTACTCTTTCCCTTTTCCTGCTGGGACTAAGAGGGGATCTTTGTCTACTGTTCACCATGAGAATATGGTCAAGTTCCTAGAAGTAGAACCCAAGAAACGTGCTACCCTCTACCCCAAATTAAGGCCTCCAAGAGTTCTCATTTTCATGCTAGTGCGTACTCACCTCCAGCACTCTGTCCAATTACCATTTAATTTGCTATCAGTTTATGGCTTCAGTAGGTTCTGCTCCAGGTAAGCAATCTCTACTATTATTCTATTATTTGCTGCTTTCTAGAGATTTCATGGATGGTGATTTGCTCTCAGAGTGTTATAATAAGATGGGTGCTATAAAATCATTGATTTTCAACATTTCAGCTTTTTTTATACGAGTAGGAGTATGACTTCCAAACTGTTTCCATGTCTGATCTTGAACTGAAGTGGCTTTTAATTTTTCACTGATTTGGTAGATCTATGATACCCTCCTCCTGACAAGTTTTTAGTTCTTCATCAAGCTCATTTCCTTGTTCTTAGAGTACTGTTTCAAATTATCATTATTTGAACTTTTTCTAGTTTTGATTGCAAGGACTATATATATATGCATATACATATATATAAACTAATATATGTATATATTATATATAGAAACTAATATATATGCATATATGCATATATAGAAACTATATATTATATAGAAACTAATATATATAATATATATAGAAACTAATATATATGCATAGATGCATATATATTAGTGCATATATATATGCATCTATATGCATCTATGCATGTATATAAAAACTAATATATATGCATAGATGCATATGTATGCATCTATAATATACATGCATCTATGCATATATATTAGTTTCTATATATATATTAGTTTCTAGAATTTGTTTTCTAGTTTTTTGTTTAGATATTTATGTTATTATATATATATTAACTAATATATATGCATATATGCATATATATTATTTATATATATATTAATTTCTATATATATATTAGTTTCTAGAATTTGTTTTCTAGTTTTGTTTAGATATTTCTTTCTTACATTTTAATACCATCTTTCATAATTTTAAGCATCTCAACATGCTTATTTTATTATCTAATAATTCTGTTACCTAACATTTAAAAAATTAATCCTGAATACTAGAAAATTATCTTTCCTTGTTTTACCCAGCAATTACACTACTGGTTGTTTACCCCAAAGATATAGATGTAGTGAAAAGAAGAGGCACATGTACCCCAATGTTCATAGCAGCAATGTCCACAATAGCTAACTGTGGAAGGAGCCCAAGATGCCCTTCAACAGAAGAAGGGATAAAGAAGATGTGGTTCATATATACAATGGAATATTACTCAGCCATCAGAAAGGATGAATACCCACCATGTGCATTGTGGGTGCACATGGGTGGAACATGGGTGGAACTGGAGTGGATTATGCTAAGTGAAAGAAGTTAAGCAGAGAAAGACAAATACCATATGGTTTCACTCATATGTGGAACATAAGGAATAGCATGGAGGACATTAGGGGAAAGGAGGGAAAACTGAAGGGGGGGTGGAATAGGGAGGGGTGAGAAAAACTAGGAGAGACTATGGACTCCCAGAAATAATCTGAGGGTTTCAGAGGGGAGGGGGGGGAGGAGGTGGTGTAGCTGGGTGATGGGTATTAAGAAGGGCACATGTAATGAGCACTGGGTGTTATAAGTAAATAACGTTCATTGAACACCACAACAAAGACTAATGAGGTACTGTATGGTGATTAACATAACATAATAAAAAATGAATTTTTAGATTTAAAGATATTTCTTGGTGCTTTCTCTGGGAGAATCACAAGAGGTTTTGTTGAGACTGTGTTCTTCTAAAAATATGCTTAGTTTTCCAGTCTCTATCTTCCTAACTTATAGGTAAGTTCATTCATTTATTCATCAAATATTTATTGAGTGCCTGCCATGTGGCAGGGAATGTTTTACGTTGTGAGGATATATCAATAAATATCAATAACCATCAAAAAGTCTTGTCATCATGGAGCTTACCTTTCAAAGGATATTAGTATACATTGAATTATTTCTTTTGTTTAGGATCTCCCTCTGCAATACTGATAGTACACATTAAATCTTCAAAGCCATATAAAGGAGGATTATATCTTGTAGGTACTTGCCCCCCCACATAGAGGTAAGCCTGGAGTGACAGTTTCTTTTTTTGTCATTTCCTTTTTGATAATTGAGTGGATTATATAGTCCACCTTTTTAATAACTGAATGGATCTCATAGTCCACTCATTCATTTATGATAGAGACCTTTGAGCCAATTAACTTCATGCAAAGTTCTGAATTCCAAACTCGAAACCTTTGTTAGCTTCAAAGTCTTATCCTTTATTCACAAAGCAGCCTTTAAAAACGAAAGCTTTTTTCTTAAAAGCAGCCTTTAAAAACCACAGTTCTTTTTAAAATGTCCTTAAGGCAGCTATAACCTTACTTTTTCATTTTGGTGTCTTGCTCCCTCTTTTGCTATATGTCACATTTTATTCAGAATTTTTCGCAGTAGCTCAGATTTGAGACTTATACATTAAGAGAGTATGAAAAATATTTATTTATTTATAAATTTATTTATTCCCCTTTCTGCACTTTTATATTTTGCTCATTGCCAAATTCAAAATTTTCTTCTAAAGTGTAATATAAATTGTCTATTATATAAATGGTTCTGTGCATTTTGAATATAAGAGAATCCAAATGTTGCTGAAGACACTATCAGGTTATTACCTAGTTCCTATTTCTTTGAACAGAGCCTGATCTATTAACTAAAAAAGAGAGTGCATGGTTTCTTGCTTTCTTTTGGCTAACAGTCTTCATTTATAAACTACTTATTTCTTATTAAATCTACTTTTTCTAATGGTTTATTTCTTAAATTATTGTTTAAAGTCTTATTTAAGTTTTGCTTTAAAGCTATTTTAGTATAGTTCCAAAAGTAAATACTAGGTTAATATCCATATGTACTATGCTCAGAAAATGGTGTAATTAAAGAAATTATACTTTCAATTATTTTTTCTTATAAAGCAATTGGAACATAATACATGCCTTTGCTTGCAAAGCAGAAATTAAATGGGTATTAGTGGTCTAAAGAAAATTATAATTTAAATGGTTTCTTATTTTACACTGAACAAGTATAAATAATATATCTATTTGGTGATAATTATCTGATTTTCCAGTTACATAAAGAATGGATGTTTCTGTGCATTTTTAATATAGTTGCATTAAAACTTAACAGAGGAAATTTACTATTTGTATAAAATTTATTTGCATCTTAATTAGAACTCTGAAAATTTAATATAATATTGTGTTATGTGAATAAATATTGTCTACATAAACTGCAGTCGAATGTGTAAGCCAAAATCCCTTAGGTAACTCTCGGCAAACTTTTCCCTTTCCTATACACACATACAGAATACACTTGAGTTTGAAATGATAGATCTGCTCACTAGAAGAGAGAATATAAGACTTTCCTTTATATATCAGTGCTTCAGCTTGAGCAAACATCTTGTACCACTTTAAACTTGACTACAAAGTGTTTTATAAGCTTCTCTCTAGCCTTTGCAAGTTATTGAGGTTAATGGTCAATGCAATTGCCATCTCTTATGCAATAAACTACTTTATTTTGTCTGTGAGTTCTCTAAGGAGTAACACAAGCATAAAGGGTGTATTCAGCATACATGAAATATAACCCTATTAGAGTAGCCAACTAAATTACAGAATCTCTGAAGCAGAAAAGCTGCCAACTCTGTAAAATGATGGTCTTTTTATTCTTGAATGAAATGAAATAATAAGACTGCTGATTTCAATAAAAGAATTTGAACCAAAAATTCAGAGTCATACAAAATGAAACCAATGAGATTGGAATGGCAGTACACATAATCTATTTGATGATTGCATTGAAGGAAAAAAAAAAAAAGAGGCTGATCAGAATGGCTATGAATACTCTAGCTCATTTTGAAAAAAAAAATGATAAGAAAAACAGCAGTAGAGATAAACTACTTCTTCATCTCAAGGATTACTATCCCAAGCCATCTGTTAAAATATGGTGTCATCATTGCATTTATCATGTCAAAGGCTTGGCTATTAAAGATGGTAATATTTCTAGACTCTGGAAAGAATTTTTAACTAGGGACCTAAAAATATGATGCTTAGTCATGTTACCAATGATGTATTTAATAGTGGTGATTTATGTCACTTTGAATTTTATTTTATGACTAAAATAGCCATCCATATTGTAGTTGGAGCTTCCACAACTTTTATATATTTGGTATTCTGCAATATTTGCTACTTAATCCTCCTCAGCACTTTCATTAGATTTTAAAAATTTTCTTTGTTTTTTTTTTCCCTGCAAGAATAACCATAAATTCCCAATTAAACTCTCACTAAAAGCTAGCATTTATTCATATTCAACTACTAAAGAATTCAATGCATGAAATGAAGTAAGTCAAGAAAGAGTTCAGAAAGCATGCCACTTTTAACCCATCTCCTTTCTACTGATACATTCTCTGAAAGTTCAAGTTTGCAAAATGGGTATATATTTCATTCTTCATCCATGTAGATAGTCATATAAAGACTTTAGCCTACTGTATAAGGTCATAATTTTTTTTCAATTTAATATAAATATTACTGAAATATATTTATAGAATAGCAAACGATCTGGAATTGGTAATGTATTTAACACTCCCCACCCCCATATAAAAGTCTGTATTTCTTACACATTCATGGTTAGGAAATGTGTGACTAGGAAAACTATGAAAATATGTGGTAAAAAATATGAACAATTTTTAAGGTTTACCAAGTAAGTTATTAACCAATGAGATTTATTTTTCATTAAAGTTGTATACTTTAAGTACCTAATATGTGCAATCACCTAGGGATATAAAGACAAGCATAACAGAAGTCCCTAACCTCAAAGAATTCATATAAGATACAGAAAGGCATTGTCATGTATTGATTTTTGGCTGATATTAAATAGCCACATCTCACAATACTCAGCAAAATATATGCTAGCTTTCCTATTTTATGGATGAGATGATATAATATGTGAACACAAAAACAAAAATTGATGGAATAAATACTAGAATAATATGTTTCAAATACCATCTAAGAACAAAAGAATAGTTGATTCCTTGTTTAACACAAAACATCACCAAGGCATTCAACTGTTCGCATTTGAGTATGGTCTTTCAGATTAGCCAAACACTAAAGTAAGAGGACGATCGTGAATTGCTATCTAGGTATCTAGGTCTGGTAAGTAGTAATTACCACAAATATAGTAGCTGGAAACAAAACATATTTAATATCTCATAGTTTCTATGAAACGGAAATCTGGCCATGGCTTAGCTGGGTCTTCTGTTTAAGAATTCACAAGGCTACAGTCAAGATGCTGGCTAGGGCTGCATCTGATCCTTACACAGGAAAGAACGAAGGAAGAATAGTCAGGTTTCTGAAGGAATTCAGTTCCATTCAGTTATAAGACTGGGGTCTTTGGTTTCTTGATGGTTGTTAACTGGATACCATCCCCACTTCCCTACAGTTCCTTGCAATATGGGGAGCTTCAACATGTTCCTCAAAGCCAATAAGAGAAAGAGACTCCAGCAAGGTGAGCATTACAATCTTAGGTACTATAATCACACAATCAAATAAACATTATCATGTACATTCTGTCATCTTTACCATATTCTATTGGTTAGGAGGAAGTCATGTGTCCACCACATTTAAAAGTAGAGGAATCACACAAGGGTCTGAATGAATGGCAGAGGGCAGGGTCATGGGGCACATTAAAATTTGATCTGACAGAGATGGTATTAAATGAAGAAGATACCTTCTGAGCAAACTATAAAGAACAAATAGATAGTAAAGACAAAGGTGGAAAGAAATGAGATTTAAATTTGCCTTAGAAGATTAGTTGATTATCTTTCTGGTAATACTGCATCATAGTTGTTTTAAAATATAAAACTTAAGGCACACACCAAGGGATAGACATCATCATCATCATCATCATCATCATAACAGTAACAGTTATCACTTTGCTGACATCATATATCACAAACTGTGTTGAGGTTATGTATATGGTTCCCAAACTTAGCAAATAAAAATATATATGTTCAAGTGTTTAGGACATATTTGTACTAAAATATTATTTTTTATTTATTTGAAATTCAAACTTAACAGCCATTAACTGTTGTATCTGACAACCCTAGTTATATCTGTAATATCTTATCTATTATTGACAAAATACATGCAGTAGATATCATTAATATCATTATTATTTTCATCATCATCCTAAAGATAATTTAACTGAAACTTAAAAAGCCTACACCCTTGTTCAAAGTGCAGACTTTTTTATGTGGTAAGGCTGGCATTCAAATATGGTTGTAATACAGTTAAGAGACTGCTCTTTTGACCTTCATCATTTACTGCCTTTCATTTTAAGAATAATATTGTAATTATATAATTATAATGCTGTAACTATTACAATAATATAATTACAATTATATAATTTAATTGCAAATTTTAATTTAATATATATTACAATTATAAGAAGAATATTTATTTCAATTGGTAACTTATTTACTCAGTGAGTTTGAAAACTAAAACCAGTATCTTAAGGAAAAGAACTAGAAACTAAATATCCTTACTAGACACATTATGGACAAATTGCAGTGACTGAATCTGAGACATGGAGAAGCTATGTAAGAAGAGCCATTCCTGTGGCCTTTTAGCAGTGGTAGATCTGAGAAAAGACATCTAATGTGAGGAGATGAAGGATGCTGCTGGAGTCCTGCTGTGTTACAGCAATTACCATATATAATATTATTTATAATCCTTGGTTTATTTTGTTGCTAGTCCCCTATTTCTTAAATCCAACAAATCGATGCTAAATTCAGCTTCAGCAAAAATCTCTTTCTAACTTGACTCTTATTCTCCTATTGGCATTGCTTTAATATTTGTTATAATCTAGCAAATTCTCTCCTCCTCTCCTCGGAGAATGGAAGTTGATATAAAATCCAAAATAAACATGGGTCCTTTCTCCTGAGAAGACACTGCATTCCATATTATCTAGTTAACTTTATAAACACTTATAAACATTTGGTTTGGAGGTCTGAGATATATGTCACAGAATAAAGTGTTACTGAATTTAATTCCTCACTGTCATTAGATGGAAGTATTTTAAAAATGTTCACAAACATCCACAGGGGCAAGAATCATGAGAAAAGAGCATTAAGGATGAGAGGATATTAGAGTTGATAGATGAATATTATATTAGGCTTTTTCAGTCATGAAAATTACAGTAGATAATAGAAGCTCTTACTAACCTTACTAGAGTTGTTAAAATAATACACCACTTCTTTATTTTTCCCAATATCTCTCTGTTCTCTTAACCAACTCCACCTCACTGTTCCTTCATTTCTTGCTCATCCCTTATACCTATTCCCTAATCAAAGCTTAGGCTACATAATACAGAAATGGCAGTTACACATTAATGTCAACAATTTTTCAAAGAAAACAAGAAAAGGGTATTCTTCCATGTGCTTGTTAGGATAAGTTTATACATTCTGCTTTAGAAAAAATAGCCTTCAAATTTCTGTGTCTAAATACAACCAAAATTTATTTCCTGTTAATTATTTCTTCCCAAACAGGTTGTCAGGATGTTTTGCTCTGCACTTCCAAAAGGACCTACGCAATAAGAGTTTGCATCTAGGAAAAGGGCAAGTATAGAATCACACAATTATCACTGGTTCTTAAAGGCCCTGCCCAGGAGTAACTCAAGTCACTTTTGCTCCATTATGTCAGTCCAAAATTGTATGGGGACAGGAAAGTGCAACTCTACTGTTGTCCTAGAAAGAGAACCAGAAATGCCTGATGAAAAGCAACAAGGAATATTGTTCAAAGTTATGAACAAACTTAATTTAAAAGGCTTTTATTAAAAAGCCACCTTACTTAATGTTTATGGAGGGTTAAAACAACAGACAGCATTTACACCTAGAAAATAAAGAAAACAACAAGCTGGGCAGGCATGAATTTGGTAGTGCAACAGATGTAGCATGTATATATGTTTATGATTTTATTAAATAAGTTCCCTTGAAAAAAATTAAAGAAATTACTATCTTGATACATCAATTAATGTGTACTTTCTTTTCTACTAATTGGAGTAAATTTCTTGAAAAATGTCTTCAATGAGGTTATTCAAGAAAGGATAAGAAGCAAGCAACTGATGTGCTTTCTGAACTACTTTCACACTTCCTTATTCTTAGGGCAATCAACCCAAAGCCATTACTGGCTAAAGGCTTTATGAGAAATGTGTGAATTCTCACTTCATATATGATGACTAATTTGCATTAAAAAAATCAAAGTGTTTACAGATGCCAGAATGTTTTCTTCATCATGAACCTAAGCTGATATCAATAATTTTTATGTAAAATAATTGTGAAAACTCCATCATAGATAAAAGGTACGCATTTTTCATAATTCTTTTTGTATGACTTGTTTCTAATATATAAAAATATGGAGTAAATTGACACTAGGTACAGTTTGAAGGGATTGAATATAAGTTTAATGTGGATATCACAGAAGATCATAGCCTTGCTCGATTTTATATCTCAGCTTTCCCTTCCCACTTACCCAAAACACGTAAAGGAAAGAGATTATTAGAAAAGATTAACTTAGTGGCTTCACCCTATAATATTTCAACTCCACTATTATCAATAACTGTTCATTGAATCCATACATCTTACCAAGAAATTTACCAGGCATTTATAAGACATAGGTCAAAAATACATATATTTAATTTCTGCCCTTGGGTGTATTTTCTTTCATTTTTCTCCCTGCATGTTTACATTGAGTACTCTTCGGGGGTTGTTACTCATCTTGTTTATGGTGATTGACTGTTGCATGGTGTAGAAGCAGCCAGTAGAACACATGATGGACCTTTGTTCTTTGAGATTGGCTCCAATAGTACAGCCTATTGCAATTTTCTAGGGTGTTGAGAGAGGTAAATCACCTTCTTTTAGGACCTCAAAGTCATAATGCTATGTGGAGGGAGGGAATAGCAAGTGTAGTGATAGCAATCTCTCTGGGGCAGTGAGGAAGAGAAGCAAGCATATTGTGGGCTTGTTTTAACAACGGTGATGGAGGTAATAAATACAGATGGGAATTTTGGGTTGACCTTAATTCTGAAAAGCCTCAGGAGGCCGTTGATATCATATATAGTTCATTTTTTCATTTCTTTGGAATCTTGTTCTATAACCTAGAGTCTTGACCTGTCACATAAAAGCATGTTTAAAGAGAAGGAAAAGAAAAAGAGTGTGTCAGCAGTTTAGTGGTTACTTTCCTGGAATAGAAGTAGAAAAGGTGTAAAATGGTCTCAGTTTATGTAAACAAACAGCATTTCAATAAATATAAGAAAAAAAGTTGCTGTATTTGATTAGAAAGAAGAAAGATTTGTACTTGCTGTATTATTCATTACTAACTGGTTTCAAATATATATTTATATATTAAATATATATGTATATATATATTTTTTTCTCTAAGCATAACTTTGGAACTATTGAATAAGAATGAGAAAAGTTAAAAAGTAAATTCCATCTAATTGAACAGGCATCTCCTCAACCACTCAACATCTGGTAGAAGGAAAAACAAGGTTTGAAATTTAGGGTTTCTCTTAGGCACCTCCAACTACTTCTATATCGAATATTTAAAATTGTATAGGAAGTCAAACCACTGAATATACAAAACATATAGTAATAATGGTATAAATTGCTGCAGGAGGTACAGATCCTGATCAGCTGAAGTTCTGAGTGAGGGAAAATCGATAAAAACCACAATGTTGTGACATGTTAAGTAATGGGAAATTTAGCACTGTTAGATATTTATTTGTTAATAATAAATAGATATTTATTTGTATATATAAATTACAATATTTTAGATATTGTAGATATTTATTTGTATATATTTATCGTTTGTCTTCATCTTTTTTCCATTTTCCTCTCTCCCCTCTCCATCCAATCCTTCCTTCCTACTTTCCTCTCTCTCATTATTTCGTGTAAAGATTGTTGTTGGTGTTTAAGTTTTTATTTTAGTGCTTAGGTTACTAAAAGTAGGACAGACTGTTACTATTTTAAGGAGCAGTTAACATCATTTAGAGATGGATGTTGTGCATGTCACCCAGAGATGGATATGTTAAATGTCTGTACTTTGAAAGAGGATGATGGCATCTTTGGATGAAGGGTTCAAAGTGTGGTTAAGAACAAGCATTTTTGTTTTGTTTTGTTTATAAGGCCAAATATAAGAGAAAGGCATGTGTAGATGCTAAACAGCCATTAAAGAGTTGGACGGTGATAGATTTTAAGCTATCATGTCTCAGTTCCAAACCTACTCTTTCTTCTGTGATAGGACTTGGGATTCAACAAATTCCACTTCTCCTCTGCCATCTGGATCCCTGGTAAATTTCAAAAATACAAAGTTTTCAAAGGAAACTGAGAGCCTGGAATATAGAGAATATTTCATCTTTGTGGATTGTTACCTGTCCCTACTAGGGTCACTACAGCAATAATACAGTTGATTTCAGTTTACGGGATTTTTTCCCGCATTTCAGAAACTGCCTTATTATGTACCTTAAAAGGAAACACGTCACCAGCCATCCAAGTATGTTTCCTCTTACTTGACTATAACAAATTCAAGGGCAGGTATATGACTTTTTATCTGTGTTAATCTATAGTTTTTGTTAAATCAGCAAACTGCAGAACCTCTGTTTCACAGCAGGTATGAAGTAACTATTTGTTGACTGAAATTAAAATGAGGAAAAAAGAGGTGCCTGCATGGTTCAGTCAGTTAAGCGTCTGCCTTCAGCTCTGGTCATGATCCTGGGGTCCTGCGCTTGAGCCTCTTCAGGCTCCCTGCATGGAACCTGCTTCTTCTTCTCCCTCTGCTGTTCCCCCTGCTTGTGCTCACTCTCTCTCTATCTTCTTTAAATTTTATTTAGAGAAATAAAATCTCTTTAAAAGGAAAATAAAATGAGAAAAAAAAAAGCTAAATAATGGCCTTTCTTTACTTTTCACACTATTACATTCATTCGTTAACCATATGTCCACAACGGTCAAAATATGAAAAGAGCCCAGATGTCCACTGACAAATGAGTGGATAAAGAAGATGTGGCACACACACACACACACACACACACGAATATTACTCAGCCATCAAAAAGACTGAAATGTTGCCACTTGCAATGATGTGGATGGAACTAGAGGGTATTATGCTAAATGAAATAAGTTAGAGAAAGAAAAATACCATATGGTTTCACTCACATGTGGAATTTAAGAAACAAAACAGAAGAACATAGGGGAAGGGAAGGAAAAATAAAATAAGGTAAAAAGAGAAGGAGGCAAATCATAAGAGACTTTTCAGTATAGGAAGTAAGATGAGTGTTGCTGGAGGGAAGATGTGTGGGGGATTGGGTAATCTGGTGATGGGCATTAGGGAGGGCACTTGATGTAATGAGCACTGTGTGTTCTATGTAACTATGAATCACTAAATTCTACTACTGAAACTAATAAAACACTGATTTAACTAAGTTTAATTTAAATTAAAAATGAAGAAAAAAAAACATATTTATGCAGGGCCTTCCACAAGCAAGGCAGTCTCTTTGTTTGTGTAATTTCTTGATTAATAAAATTTATAATAATATGAATCTGAGAAAATACAAATCAAATTAAATTTCTTCCCATTTGCATCACTAATATTTTATTAGAATCTCTATGTTGGTGAAACCATGGATTCATTTTTAAATTATGGATGATTACCTAATGTTCAAGTAAATTATTCTTTCAAATATTATATTTCATTATGTTTATTTTTGATAGGTAATGATTCTTACCATAGTAAAATAAATAAAGGTAAAAATAGGTAGCATGTTTTGATTACTGAGGAACTGAGTTAAAAGTTAACTACTTACTTTTGTATGAGATTGATAAGGTTATTTAATGTTTTTGATTTTTAATCTTTTTTTTTTCTTTGTTTCAGGTTGGGAAGTTTTTATTCACCTTATCTTTGAGCTCCTTCATTCTTTCCTCAGCTCTGTTGAGTCTACTAATGAACCTATCAAAAGCATTATTAATTTCTGTTACTACATTTTTGATTTACAGAATTTCCTTTCCCTAATTCTTATCATGTCCATCTTTCAGCTTCTATTATCCATCTGGTCATGTGTGTTGTCTACTTTGCCCTTAGACCCTAAACATACTAATCACAATTATTATAAAGTCCCTGTCTGGTAAATACAGTACACATGACATAGCTGAATCTGGTTCTGATGATTGCTTTGTCTCTTCCAACTTTGTTGTTTCTTGACTTTTGACGTTTTCCAATTTTGTTGTTGTTGTTGAAAGCTGGACAGGTATTGGGTAACAGGTGAATAGACATTCAACATGAGAATTTATGTTAATCTGGCTAAGAGTTGGGATGTGTCCAATGTTTAGTTATAGTTATATAACTATATAGTAGTTATAGGTAGCAGAGACTTTAATTTCCTCTCGTGTCTTTATTTTGGTCTCCCTTCCTGGCTTTGGGGCTTTGCTTTGTACTGCTTTTTAGGAGGGCCTGGATCTTGCAGTTATAATCCATTACTGTTAAACTGTTTGTATGGTAGTAAAAGGGGGGAAGGGGTCTTCTATAATCTTCTATAATCATATTATTAAGTCATAGTCTCTCATTGATCCCATGCTTCAGGAGTATAGCCTTTACAAGTGTTTCTGTCTTCTCTAAAGGAAGCTAGCTTTTCCCGCTCTTCTCATTACTCCTCTCCTTAGTTGCAACATTCTCAATCTATTTACTCCAATGTTGGCTGTGTTGACTATGGATTTGGCTGTGTTGACTATGGATTTTTTCCGCTTAGTTGAGTCAGGAAGGCTATAGCAGGCTGGAGTGATATGGATTGCCTTTACCCTAGCTGGGATAAGGGTTCAATATTGCCAGTTGGTAACATCCTTTCCCTTGGAAGTGTAGGCCTTTATCAAGGAGAAAGATCTGGGAGGGTTTCACAGAGGTCACTCTTATCTTTCCACTGCCATGGTCACAAGGAGGATCATTGTTGAATCCTGGCCATGAGAACCCAGTGGAGTTCCTGGAGGAACTAATGAAAAAGTGGGGTCCCACAATGACTGTTCTTCTAGTATACTCAGCCTTTGAGAATTAATAAAAATTAATAATTAAATAATTTCTTACTGTTCCTTCCAGCTCACGGTGCCCAACAGCTTCTGTTTCCGATAAGCAAATCTTGGATTTTTACCTCTGTGGATGAACTTATCCATCCAGATTTCATGGCGGCTGTTTTCTCTGTGACTTCAGTTCTCTAATGGGTCCAAGAAAAGTAATTGATTTTTGTTTGTTTGTTTGTCCAGGTTTTTCTTATTTTAACAACAGGTGTGTTAACTTCCAAACTCTTTATATATCAGAGCTGAAGTAAATGCTCCATGTTTAAAAGGGATTAAAAATATTTTTTACAAAAGGTAGAGTATTAAATTTGAGGAAGAAAATAACTTATTTTTATAAACTAACTAATGTGTAAATGTTTGATACTCTTACCAGATTTAACTTACAATGTTTTAACAATTGGTAACCTTCCATTTTTTTTCTTTCCCACTAAAGATGAGTGGATAAGTACTTGCTTTGGTTCTTTCTAACATGACAGATGATTGTTTTTCTTAGCCATTTAGTCAATTACTTTTTAGTATGGACTTTCATCTTGCCTTTAAATATCCATCAGACACTGTGACCGTTCTTTGTTCACTTTTTTAGTGCTTGTGTTGAAACTACTAGAAACAACACTTTGTAATCATAAAAATCTATAAGGCTTTTGATCTAATTCCTTCCAATGTCACTTCCCCATCTGGAGTTTTAGGTGCCTTCAGGATTCTTCTGATTGAAAGTATTTCTTTTATACATATGCCTTTTGCTTCTGTTACTTGAGGGGATGATTGATCCAGATCATCTTGTCAGCAATTTCTTTTTATTTGGTCAGCAGGATGCCTGCTCTTTTCTTACAATTCTGGAAATATTTCTCAACCTCATCGAAATATAACAGATTTATGTTGCTTGCAGTAAGTTTGAACATAAAATTGTGACTTGGGATAATAAAATCAATAAAAGAGTTAGTCCAAATTAGCATGGTAAAGTAGAGAGGCAATGGAACCCAGATCCAATAAACTGGCTGTGTGTCTTGGGAAATAGTGCACTTCTCTGAAACTATTCTCCAACACTAAAAGAAGTATTCAGCTTGGAAATGCTCTCTGATTATTTAACAAACATATATTGAGAACCAACTCTTTGTCAGACATCGTTCTAATTACTAGGAATACCATGATGAAGAACAAAAGCAAGGTGCTTGCACTCATGGAAATGAACTGTAGAGAGATGAGGTTAAAAACAAATAAGGGGAAAAATAAAGATACAAGAAAATAGCAGGTGGTTATGAGTATTCAATGAAGGATTAAAGTAAAGTGGTTTGATAGAGTTGTTGGATGCTACTTTAGATAAGGCGATTAGGGAAGGCCTAATGTGTACATGACCAGGATTCAGATTCAGCTCATAAAGACAGAAGAAATGCTGGTACAAGCTCCTAAAGCAGAAATAAAATCAGCATAATTTAGATCTCCTGGAGACTAGTTTTGCTAAAGGGTAGTGAGCAAGAGAGAAACACTATAAACAGAAAAATAGGGAGGGCTAGGGTCTCATTATGTAAAAATCTCTAAATTAGGTACAGAGTTTAGATTTTATTACAAGTATGATCAGAAGCATTGACAAATTCTGTTTCAATTCCATAATTTAGTACTGCTTCTTTATTCCTCATCTTCATTCTTTGAAAATATGCAGGTTATAATATGCTTACATGATAACAAAATAAAAAAGCTGCATTATATTTGTGAAATGCTTTCCATTATAAAGTACCTTCAAATTAATTCTGACTGATAGATTGCTAAAGATTGTAATCTACCGATAAGATAATTGATTCAGAGGTATTTTATCATTTGTGTAAAGATTTGTATATATGCACGATCTTTTGTAAAAGTTGCATTAATTGTTTTGTACATGAAAAGAAGTCTAGCACATGATTTTTATTTATTTTTTTTAAGATTTTATTTATTTATTTGAGAGAGAGAGAGAGTGTGTGTGTGAGAGAGAGCATGAGGGGGAGAGGGTCAGAGGGAGAAGCAGACTACCTGCAAAGCTGGCAGCCTGATGTGGAACTCGATCTCAAAACTCCAGGATCATGACCTGAGCTGAAGGCAGTTGATTAACCAACTGAGCCACCAAGGTGCCCTAGTTCATGATTTTTAAATGATGTGTCACAAATTATTGAGTGAAACAGTGTCAGAGATAGTATCTGAACCTAAGTTTTTAGTCACTAAGGACCAAGCTTCTTATAATAACTAACTGTTTAGACTACAACCTAGAAGTTATCTTTAATTCTCTAACTCTCCTTGGGCCAGAAGGCAAATCAAAGCCTTCTCTTCTCATGATGGTGACAGTGGTAGAAGAGAAAGAGTAGAAACCCATGATGCTTCTTAAAGACCAGCCTTGGAAGTGGTATTCTGTTGCCTCTGCCTACCTACTATTGGCTGAAAAAATTTTAAATGACAAACCTATAGATAAGGAGTAAACATTTGGATCAACAATTTAATCTGTTTGGTAAAAGTATTTCTGAAACATTATTGAAGTTTTAAGTAATAACAAACAATGCTTGTTTAGTAGAGGTTTATAAGTATGTAAAGTATTTTCACACACATTGTATAGTTATCCATATTATCCCATTTGACCCTCAGGCAATACTATGATGTACATATTTTCACCATTTTACAAATGAGAAAACTAAAGATCAGAGAGGTAAAATATATTTCCCAAATCACTCAGTTATATTTGAAAAGGCTTAGGATCTACTACTTACTCTTGTTTAGATTCTAGCTATCTCCTCCCTCTTTCTCTATAGCAGCATAATGTCTCCATAACTTATTAAAACAAAACAAACTTTGGAAATTAACATGTTATAAATTACCTACCCATGAACTAATTGTTGCATACTTAGTGATAAATATGTGTTCAAGTTACTAATGAACCTCATTTTCATAAATTTCTCAGTAATTTTTATAGTCTTCTTTTATAGATAATGCTGTTATTATTGCACTCAAATTCTTCAACAGCATCACTGCCAAATCAATAACCTTTCCAATGTATCCTGAAGTGGTCTGAAAGAGAGTCCCAAATAAAAGTATCCTATACCAAAGTATTGTCATGATGATACTTGTGTCTAGAAGCTAGGTAAAAAGAAGGTTGTTTCTTTTGTTTGTTTGTTTGTTTTGTAGTAAAAATGGTATATCAAAATATTAGATTTGGGATTATAAAACAAAATTCTGTCCTTTTTCTGGTCCTTATCTTAGCAATTATTTAGTGAAACTTACTAGGCTCCTTCTAATATATAAATTTTGTCATTTGAGGAAGGTATACAATACAGAATTTTTCAGTAAAGGACATCATTTTCGACTGTAGTGAAAAATGGGAAGGTCTGTCATGTTTTAACTGTAAAGAAATGGTTTTGTTACCATTAAATCTGCAGCATGGTGAAGAGAAGGGATATCTCTTTGAAGCATGAAGGGTCCCCAATTGGCTTTCTGCCCTGTTCTTTACCCGAGCTTTTTATCTCACTCCAGCTACACTGGCTATGAAGGGGGTTGTCGAGGACCTAGTAACAACTTGCAGCTGCAGTTAGAGGGCAATGATAGGAGGCTTTAAAAATTGTACCAAATATTCAGTTTCTTATTTTTAAAATTTTGCGCTCTCTAGTATTTGCGGCAAAGTTCATCTCATCGTGCCACTTCCCTGACTCTGCTCCAGAGTATAATTCACAAATAAAAGTTACCTGAAAGCTCTTTTTTAAAGTGTAATTAAATCCATGATTTGAAGGATCATTCATGGTCTGTTTTTCCATTATTTTCACAGTACCTAGCAAGAGTCTGACACTTGGTAAGCAGTCATAAATATTTGATGAATTAAATCAGTTAACTTGTGTGAAGTTTGCATAAGGGATAAGGAATGAATACAAGTCTAGTGGAAATTATTAGTGTTATGCTTTTGTAATAAATTATAAAGGAAAATAATACTTAAATATAAGGTTTCAAAATGTCTATTAGTTATCATGGATTACAACAAAAATAGAATTCTCAAACAAATAAAAGAAATAAGCAGTTTCCTTGAACAGAGAAATGTGATTACCTGTGAAACCTGGAAGAAGATATAAAATATAAAGCTCTAACAGCACTGTTGTAAAAAATGACTAGCAGGGCAGCTCCTGGGTGGCTCGGTTGGTTAAGTGTCTTCCTTTGGCTAAGGTCAAGATCCCTGAGTCCGGGGATTGAGCCCCCACACTTGGTTTCCTGCTTAGTGGGGAACCTGTTTCCTCCTATCTTCTCCTCATCTTGCTTGTTCTCTCTCTTGAATAAATAAATAAATAAATAAAATCTTTTTTAAAAAGTCACTAATGAATCCCTTCCATAAGCCTTGCACATGGGTTCTGACCAAGGGGAAGAGGTCTCCTCCTCTGTGTACACTCACAGCACTGTGCCCCCTCCCTCAGCACCTCACCCGTTTCTCTTTGATTTATGCCACCCACTCTTCTCTTTCAAGGCATATGAGGTCTATCCACATTCCTGCATTATGTCCCTCAGTCCTTGAAGATTATTGCATTGTCATCTTTTCTTGTCTCATTGTCATCTTCTTGTCACCGTAGGAAATGATAACATCCAGAGATGGTATTCCAAATGCTTTAGCCAGTGGCCCTGATTACAGAGATGACACGTAACTGTGTACAGATGTTGTGCAAGTGACACGATGGAAAGAAAAATGACATAAACAAAACCCAGTCACCAACTGAGTGCCGCAAGGAAAGCAGGAGCCATGGAGGATTTACAGGGTTTGAAAGAGTGAGTGAGAATTAGATTCAAACACTAAGAAAGAACTTGTGAAGATAAAAGGAGTTTTCTGTCGACAAGGGTACAGTTGCTGTGCTTGGGAAGTCAGGAAATTGTAGGACATTGAGTCCAATTTAGGGAATGTATAGAGCCATATGGGTGATTGTAGAAGTTCTGGGATTTTAGTTGTTTCTGAAATAAACAAGGCTTTAGATAAAATGATTAGATTAGTCCTGACGGTTTCTTAAGGGAAATTGGGTAATCAATTCTAATTATAGCTTCCTTTTTAGGATTAATCTGTTAAACAGTCTGTAAAGAGTCAGCATGTAGGCCAGGGGATGGGCCAGTCTTACCAAGAGCATGAGATGCTCTGCAGATCTCCCTAAATCTTCTTTGGGGTTGTTCCTATTAAGGGGAAGAATGACAAGGAAAAGACAGAGCTTTGTGTATCTCGTAAGTATGAGAACAAGAATTACGGCTAGAGAAGGAGCCATATTGTGGAGAGCACTTGCTCTTCTAAATGGTTTCCTAGGTTGAAAATGTGCAAATAATTATAACTTCTACTTTAACTTTGGACTGTTAATAATTGTGGGTGGTACAAGCACAAAAATCAGACAAATCCAGAACCATGGATTTGTAGCTGTACTCTCAGACAAGTTATAAACTCTAGGCTTCAGTTTCCATGTCTCATAATTGGGGAACTCTACCAACATAGAGTTGTAATGAAGATGAGGTATTTTATGTAAAACACTTAGGTAAATGCCTGGCATGTAGTTTTTTAAATATTATTATGCTTATTACTATAAACAACTCTTTTCTTCTTATTTAATTAAATAGCTCTTCCAAAACATGACTGAATGATTTTTCTATTTTTGTTGTAAGCTATACTTGGTGACAGTGTACTTGTAATTATTTATGGTGATCTCTAAAGAAGATGACTGGGCTTTTTTCCTTTGTTTTTGCATCAAAAGGAGAAAAATAAGGATATTTTTTTAATTGTAGATATTATATTTTAGATCTAATACTTAGATCTAATATTTCAAGAAACTGACTTAGAGATTATTTTATATTTGTAATAAATGCTAAACAAGAAGGTATATTATTGTTTAGAGAGTCTAACCCTTACCGGAAAAGTCAAGTAGTGAAAACAAACATCAGAGGACTCTCTATGGGATATTTCAGAAGTAAGTGAACGAATTAAGAATTATATATTATACCCATAGGATACTATTGAATTTTGGGTATTTTTCCTTTAAAATTTTTTGATTCATCAATTAGTTTTGATATTTAGTGTTATGTTTATGTTTGCTCATGTTGACATAGTCTAAAATTACTAAAATTACTAAAGGGCCACCTGGGTGGCTCCGTTTGTTGAGCATCTGCCTTTGGCTCAGGTTATGATCTCAGGGTTCTAGGACCCTGTCCCACATCGGGCTCCTTGCTCAGCAGCGAGTCTGCTTCTCCCTCTGTCTGCCACTCCCCTGCTTGTGTTCACACATACTCTCTGGCAAATAAATAAATAAAATCTTTTGAAAAATTAAATATATAAATATTAATATTTATATTAATATAATTAATATAATATTAATTATAAATTAAATATATAAATGAAGTTGTTCTTCAAATAATAAAATAATAAAAAATAAATAAAATTACTGTTTTTTTTCCCTATTCTCTATCTAAGAATGCATTTACTTTTGTACAATTGAGTGGATTTAAAATTTTTCCAGTGACTCCAAACTTATGTTATGGTTAAAGAATAGGACTTGCACAGCTTCAATGTTTTAAACTATCTTAAACTGAATTAAGCAATTGCTATTGCTGGTTTTTAAAATGTTTTGTGGTCACCTACAAAGAAGGTGCCTGTTTATACAATACAAAGCTTAATACATACCTGTTAATGTAAACATATATCTTTAGACCATAATGTCACATAGGAATTTCTGTTGCTCCTACCACCTCTCTCCCCCACGAAATATCAATTTAGATAATTATCTGTGTATGAAAATTCACAATACTGATTAAGGGGCATATTTTTATGACAATTGTATCATTATAGAGAGGTACTGAACTTAAAATCTTGGTCTCTGAATTCCACTGGTCTGAATTTCAATGTGAGCTTCATAAATTCCCAATCATATGAACTTGGAGAAAATTAGCTCCTTTTATTTATCTTTAAAATGAAATTCACAAAGTACATTAGAGGAATACATGAGTTAATCACAAAGAAAATTGTAGACTGGTCTCTGGCACAGTATAAGTACTAATTAAGTGCAACTATTATTAATACCTTGTATGGAAATTTTCAAGGGAAAATATGTAATTTATCCTGTAGAATGGTCATCCATTCGCTTTGCCTAAGATATATGTGCCTATATTTTTATTTTTACTGCCACATAATTTCAAGTCTATTTTAAAAATCATGTAGTTAGATTTTACTTTTTGTCATATAGTGAGAGTTTTATCTTAATAAATAAACCCCAAATTTGATGTTTTAACTTATACAGATTGTCTTGAATCTGTTTAGTTAGCTAAATGGCTTTGCTTTTTAAATTGTCTTGCTCTCCTTGTTTTATGCACATACACACATATATATCTTCTCCAACCTTGTGATTTATATTAGTTTTAATTTTTGAACAAAGTTATCCTTAGCCTACATTTTTCTAGTTGATAAAATTAAGAAAAACATATTATTTTTGAGTAACCTATATAACAAAATAATTTAATGTGCTTTACTTTTGCTATATCCCAGCCAGCTGAAAAACTTTCTCAATCATCTGTCATTTTAGGTACAGAGATTTTTTTCATTATTTTTATGTTTAATATATACCATCTATTTTTGTACAGGTTTATAAAAAGATTGCAAAATTTTGCTATTACCTTTTCTTAAGTTATAATTAATTACTTGTCATTGCCGTCCTTTAGCTCTTACTTTTATTTTCTCTTTAAAAACATTTTTATTTATTTATTTATAAATAAATAGAGAGAGGGTGTGAAAGAGAGAGAGCATGGCAGGATGGAGGGAGAAGCAGAGGGGAAGTCGATTCCCCACTGAGCAGGGAGCTTGATGTAGGGCTAGATCTCAGCACCCTGGGATCATGACCTGAACTGAAGGCAGACACTTTTTTTCTTTTTTAAAGATTTTATTTATTTATTTGACAGAGAGAAAGAGATCACAAGTAGGCAGAGAGGCAGGCGGTGGGGGGGGGCAGGCACCCCGCTAAGCAGAGAGCATGACTCGGGGCTCAATCCTAGGACCCTGAGATCATGACCTGAGCCGAAGGCAGAGGCTTAACCCACTGACCCACCCAGGCACCCCATGAAGGCAGATACTTAACTAACTGAGCCATCCTGGTGTCCCTGTTTTATCTTTTTTATTAGATACATGTACTCTAGATAAAAAGGTATGAGACAATTTTTAACATTATGTGTATAAGAATATTTTTATTTTATGTTGAGTCCACACAAGAAAAACTACAAAGTAAGGCTTGACATTTTGAGGTCATATCTTTTTCTATTCAGTATTTTGAAAACTGTGTCTTGTGAATTCTGGCCTTTACTTTGTGCAACATTATAACAACATCTGACTTTTCTCTGTTCATTAGTATCCATGTGTTTGTCTCTTTTTCCATTCCTAGTTGCATAAATAATGTATCTCTTATCTCTATAGTTAATTGTATCATAATAGATCCTTTGTATTGGTATTCCTGAACAAACCATGAAATCATTTATCGATATTTTCTTTTAGCTTGAGATTTTTAGTTAGTTAGTCATTTGCTTCTGGTAAAGAAATAAATGGTATCTTTTCACTTCATTATTTAACTGAGTATTTATCATTTTTCTTTCAACATTTTTAATTATTTACCCTTTATTTTCTGCATTCCAGGAGGGATTCTATTTGTTTTCAGGTTGGTGATTTAATTTTCTGTGGCATCAAATTTTCTCTTCCTTTCCCACAATGTAGATTTTTCCTTACTCTCATCTTTCACTTATCTCATTACCTTTTAATCTCCCCAGGTTCATTCCTTATGACTTTGTTTTTCTCATACATTAAATAAAGCAAGTCATTAAGAATGTAAACAACATTCTAAATTTGTTCTTTGGTTCTTGTATTATATAATTTCAGAAGTAATTTTTTTTCTTGTGAGTCTTCTAGATACTAATACACTATCTATGTAGATATTTTTTCCATATAGTCTTCTTATTTTTATACTGTGATTAGTACTCATTATTATCACTCATTATTACTGCATTACTTAGGGTAAGCTAAATGGTACAGAAGCAGAACCAAACAAATGACTGAACATAAAAGAAATTTATATTTTGCTCTCAAAACAACAGCTTAAAAATGTACAGGGTGACAGATCATCTCTCCTTTATGAGTTTATTCAATGACCCACACTCCTATTTTGTATATATCTACTAATGCAAGAATCTTTTCTTGTTCTCTCTATGCACCTGGCAGAAGAATAAAAAACAAAGGATAGAGCAGATAAGAGGTTTCAACTGACCATAATGGGAAAAGGAATACATCATTATTGCTCCTATGCTATTGATGGGAACTCAGTTACATGTTTACATCTAATCCTGAATGTATCTGAATGTATCTGAATGTATCTGAGATGTGTGTCAAAGAAGAGGAAATGGGCTTGGTAAACAGCTAGCAGTCTCTGAGAAACCTCAAACAAGGCAACATACGGTTTTTCAATATACATACCAGGTTGATGTAGACTCAGTAGGGTATCATCAGCAATAAGTAGTAATTTTCAACACTGCCCCTTTAAACCTCCTGATAAGATCATTCTTCTTCACCCATGAAATCTACCCCATAGTTTTTCCAATCATTTGCATATATTAGCAAGTATCTTGGTCTTCAAATGTTAGATAAATACTGTCTAAGCTATTATCAAAGAGTAAAGTTTTTATTTGATTTAAAACTTCTTTCTTACTCATCATCAGCCTGACTTAGGCTTAGAGGTCTATAGTGAAGGGAGAAAGTGTGGGTCTTCTTCACTATTCCTCAGGCACAGAGTAGCAATTATTTATGACTGTTAGTTTTACAGAAATCGAGAGTCACATTGTTAGTTCTATAGATAGAAGACATTGTGATATGTAAAAATCCTAGCCAAGTTCTGATTTTTAATAGAATTTAAGCTTTTGGATTCACTCTCTACTGAAGTGCAATCTTGTGTGTGTGTGTGTGTGTGTGTGTGTGTGTGTTTCTTCTCAATTTCTTTGCTCTGTGTAAATCTGAATGATTACAGTTCATGGGGAGGAGTACATTAAATATTCAGTAGGATTCCTTTTTGTCTGGATTTTTCATGTTTCCTCTTAGCCTCCTGGTTTTAATCAAGATACAACTTCTTGAAAAGCTCGAATTCTCATCAGCACCCCACAACTCCTCTCAGTTGCTACTGGCTTTTCTTCAGAGTCCCACCCCTCTTTCCAAGTTCTTCTCTGAGCTATGCAACCTCTGTCAAAATGCAGAGATATGGCACGTGTAATAAGACTCAAGGCTGTGGAAGTATTATTGCTTAGTTTCTAGAATCCATATATACTGAGTCAGATGATAGATACTGGAAGTATTAAGAAGCATAGTCATAGGCTTAACATAATAAAAACGGTATTTCATAAATGATGCTTGACTATGCCATAGTATGAAGCCTGAGTAAAAATTTTCTTAATCCAGATTCATATGTCTTATCATTCATGCAAGTTTCTTTTTTTATTAAATTTTCTGACAGCCTTAATTTTAAATACGATTATGAGTTTTCATCTTTGGTGACTTCACTGGTATTTTTTTTTAAAAATTTTTTTTTTTTAATTTATTTATTTGTTAGAGAGAGAGTGAGCGAGCACAGGCAGACAGAGTGGTAGGCAGAGGCAGAGGGAGAAGCAGGCTCCCCGCTGAGCAAGGAGCCCGATATGGGACTCGATCCCAGGACGCTGGGATCATGACCTGAGCCGAAGGCAGCCGCTTAACCAACTGAGCCACCCAGGCGTCCCATTCACTGGTATTTTTTAAGTGAATACCTTGTCCTTCTTTATTTAAATGCTATTATATAGTGTATTAGCACAGTCAGTGGTGCCTGTATATAATTTACAAGTAAAAATAAAATTTGTAACTGAATAAGTACACTGTAGTTTGTCTAGATTTTATTACTGTTGGATTCACAAACAAAAATGAGAACACTGTTCTAAATTACAGCTTTATCTAGTTACTCATCAGACTTATCGGTCTTGCTCAGAGTGTTTGTCAAGTTGATGTCAACTGGCAAATTTTTGTTATTGGTCCACAAAGAAGTAATACAGAAATTGGAACAAACGTTTACAGATGTTTATAGAAATTGACAATGTTGCAACATCCAAGTATGTGATTATTTTCCCAGAAATTCATCTTTTACACAAGTATTCTTCTGTAATGCACAGGGGAAAATAGTCTTTCACCACAGATAGTTTGAGAAGTATTGTCCAGGAAATATTCAGCACTAATCCCATTACATTTCATTTCCTTGTTTTTCTGAGTCAGCCTCCATGTTTAGGCTTCCTGGATCATTCATCATTAGACAGATTTTTATCTCCAAACTGCACTATACATCCATTAATCTAACCCATCTTGTACTCTTCATCATCCCAAACTCTTTCACTGGGCTGCCAACAACATATGTTCTGTTGTCAAGACTCCCTATATTCTCAGACTCTTTTCTAAATATTTACAAAATCACATTCACCTATCCCTGCCCTACCACTTTCTAAAGTATGTTATTCTTGAAATTTTCTCTGTCACTTTTTAAAAAAGATTATTTACTTATTTTAGAGAAAGAGAAAGAGAGCATGTATGTGTAAGTGTGGGGGGAGGGGAAGAGGGAGAGAATCTTCAAGTAGACTCCCCACTGAGTGTGTCCCACCATGGAGGCATCATCCCACAACCCTGAGATAGTGCCCTGAGCTGAAACCAAGACTCAGACTCTTAACTGACTGAGCCACCAAGGTGCCCCTCTCTGTCACTTTCAAAAAGATTTTCTATTCATTGATTTTTTTCTCTATTGACATATAAACATCATCTGATTTCCTCCATCTAAAATATCTATCTATCATCTATCTTCTCTCTTTCTATCTCATCTTTTATCTGTAATCATCTGCCTATTCTGACACCATGTTCCTTTTCAAACACTGCCTTATTCCACTGTTTCCACTCATCTGAAGGAAGGAAGAGAGAGAGGAAAGAAGAGAAGAAAGGAAGAAGGAAGGAAGGAAGGAGAGAACAAATAAGGGAGGGAAGGAGGAAAGGAAAGATGGGTGGAAGGAAAGAAGGAAGGAAGGAAACTGGAATAAATAGTCTACTCTTAATGTCTGTACTTTCTCATTTACTCTTTCCTCTCTACCTCTTCTCTGTTACTACAGGGAGCAGCCTTTGTCAAGGAAACCTATAATTCCTATTCCTATTTTGGCGTATGTTGCTTTTCTATTCTCATCTTAACTGATGTCTCAGTAGCATGGTATAAAATATCACTTCCTATTCTTAAATCAATTTATTCCTTTGAATTCTAGGTTCTTTACTATAGGCTATTTTCTCCTACCTTATTGCCCACTTCATCTCAGTGTCTGGTGCTGGGTCCTCTTTTCATGCCATTTGCATTTGGTGATGAGTGCTTCAGTGCTCAGTCATCAAACCTACTTCTCTCCTCTGAATATATCTTCCTCAGGTAACTTCATGCAGTTCCATGACTCCAGATAATATCCACATGCTGAGGTTCCCAAAGGTCCATCTCTAGCCCTAACTTTTCATCTGAAATCCAGACTCATATATCCAATAGCTTCCCGGACATCTCCACTTAGATAACTATAAATGTGTCTAATTTAAGACATCCCAATGGAATTCATGATTTCTTCCCTCTGAATGTGTGGTTTCCCAGGCTTCCTTATCTTGGTAAATGGCACCAACACTAACTCAACTGCTTAAACCAAAAGCCTGAGAATCTTTAATTTTCATGTCTTCTTTCTCCTTTCTTTTGGCAAATATTTTCAGCTCTATCTCCAAAATATATCACAAATGCTTTCACTTTTCTCTCACTGTACCCCAGACATATCTCTAGACCAGACTACCAAACTATGCTAAAAGCCTTCTCTTTGGTCCCCGTGTGAGCACCTTCCTCCACATTTCAAGTACCAGTCAGAGGAAATATTTGAAACATCCAACATTCAAAAATCTAAAATACTCTAGAAATTTTTCTCTATACTTAAAATAACACCTAAATTCCTGGCAGTGACCTACAAGTATTTAGTCTTCCTCTTCTCAGAAAGCACCTAAATATGGCTGCCTCTTCCTCACTACTACTACAATTGGCCCTTTCAGATGACTCAGGGCATTTGTATTTGCTGTTCCTTTTGCCTGCCATATTCCTCCCTCAGAACATCAAATGGATGGCTTCTTACTATTTATGTCTTATCTGAAAACACACCTCCTAACAGGTCTCCCCTAGCCAATCAATTTAAAAGTATTTCCCCCATTGTTCATTTCACAATACTCTCTTCTATTTTCATCAAATCATGTATCCTTAGCTGATAATACCTTGTTTTCTGTGAGATTTTTGTTTGTTTGTTTGTGGTTTTCCCACCCCTTCTCAAACAAAATGTATGTTCAGAGACAAAGTCTGTCTTGTTATGTCTTATACTTAGAATAGGGTTTAGAATATAGTAGACAATTGGTAAATTTTTTGAATGAATAAAATTTATGAATAGTTGGATTAGCAGCTAATGCTCAGGAGACATTTTAAAGAAATCAGTTGTGTCATGTTTTATTTATATATTATCATTCAAATTATTTTTAGTATGTACCTAAAGATTAATACCTAAAGATTAATAATGTACCTAAAGATTAATTTAAAATTGCCTCTAGTTTGTCTACTAAAAGACAAGAAAGATGGGGGGAAAATTATGTTACATAATGATTTATTTCTGGTTGGCAAAGAAAAAGAAATAAACAATGTCTAGCATCAAAAGTTCATTTCAAGTGCAGTTATTATAAACAAATGAAATCTACTTTAATAGATCTTGTAATTTCAAGGGGGTTTAAGGAAAAAAAGTGTCATTTATTTTTACAGATTATTTGCCTTTAAACTCTAAGGACATGGAAGAGACTAAGTTTACTGACAAAGCAAAAAATAAAGTAATTTCATTAACCATGCTAATTTAGATCCCTCTAAAAAATGCCAAACTATATTTTACAACTTCTTCAATTACAATTAATCTATTTTTGAAGTTCTAATTAAATGCCTGAATAATAAAAATGTTCTTGTTTTACTTTATAAAGAATTAGTGGTTAGTTCATTGGCTACAACATGAAACACACATTTGAAAACCATTCCTAGATTCAATAACAAAGTGTAAGATTTTGAATGATAATGCACTCTTTATGAAAATGTAAACTTTAAAATATGTATGTGCTGCTTCAAAATGTATGTGTGCTGCATTAACTGTATTCTCTTAAAATTTTGTAAAATACATATATTTTTTTCCAGTTTAGTGGTATACATATTTTAAATTTGAGTTTGGGGACTGTTTGTAGCTCAGAAATTTATATTAGCACCTATTAGTATTATCATTATTCAATTATTGGAAATTTGTCTTTGTTTCATGAGAAAAAAATGCAATTGCCATAGTTCAAGTTCTCATTATAGATTTCCCCTGTGGTATCATATTTTACTCCCAGACTGTCTACCTCTGATTGTATGTGCTGATATATACAGACATACTTAATGTATGTCAAGATTTACTTCAAATCATATCTGTCTATAGTACCTAAATGCTTGGTCTGACTTGAAAAATGAAAAATTTATTTAGGCTGAGATATTATTCCAAATTATCAAAGACCATTACTCATATAACTTTATTATTTTTAGAAAACTATATTTAGTCAGTGAACATTTTACACTCTACAAACAGGAGAAACTGGAATTATCAATAGATTCTTTAAGAATACTAAAGTTCAGACACATAATAGTCAAAGATTTTAAAGAAAACTCATGTAATAAAATATTATCAAAGAAGCTATTAAAATACCTTAATTTCATCATATATAACTTTATTACTTTTGACATGCAATGTATGAATTTATATAATAACTTAAATTCTTTTAAATTATTTTTAAGTTACAGTATTATAAAAAAATTAAGAAATAACTGAACTTCTTATATAATATATTTTTTAAAAAAATTTAACCGGGCATCAGGGTGGCTTAGTCAGTTAAGCCTCTGATTCTTGATTTCAGCTCAGGTTATGATCTCACTGGTTATCAAAATAAGCCCCACTACTGGCTTGAAGATTCTCTCCTTCTGTCCTTCCCCCCCTTCTCTCTCTCTGTGTCTCTCTCTAAAATAAATAAATAAGTCTTTAAAAAAATTAACAAAAATGTACTGTTATTGATAAATGGTCAGAAAGGAGTCTCAACAGAAATAAATATTTTTTTACATTGTTCAGATATGATTCCTTTTCATAGACATGCCATTACTTATTTTCTTATTCTAATTTCCTGGTAATATTAGAATGCTACTTTATTTACATTTTTCACATGTACTGTATACATATTTTTTCCCATTTTAGAAGAAATAGCCTTCAACAGTAAGCTTCCTTTATTTTATTTTTTTAATTTAATTTAATTTTTTCAGTGTTCCAAGATTCATTGTTTATGCACCACACCCAGTGCTCCATGTAATACGTGCCCTCCATAATACCCACCACCAGGCTCACTCAACCCCCTATCCCCCCTCCCCTCCAAAACCTTTGGTTTGCTTCTCAGAGTCCAGTCTCTCATGGTTCATTTCCCTCTCTGATTTCCCCCAACTCACTTCTCCTCTCCTTCTCCTAATGTTCTCCATGTTATTCCTTATGTTCCACAAGTAAGTGAAACCATATGATAATTGACTTTCTCTGCTTGACTTATTTCATTCAACATAATCTCCTCCAGTCCCGTCCATGTTGATACAAAAGTTGGGTATTCATCCTTTCTGATGGAAGTGTAATATTTCATTGTATAAATGTCACATGTACGGGACACCTGGGTGGCTCAGTTGGTTAGGCGGCTGTCTTCGGCTCAGGTCATGATCCCAGCGTCCTGGGATCGAGTCCCACATCGGGCTCCTTGCTCCACGGGGAGCCTGCTTCTCCCTCTGCCTCTGGCTGCCAATCTGTCTGCCTGTGCTCACTCTTTCTGACAAATAAGTAAATTAAAAAAAAAAAAAAGTCACGTGTACTATATTTGATTTTTAAAAAATCTTTAAATTCACCCTTTTTTCTTAAGATTTTATTTCTTTATTTGACACACAGAGATCACAAGTAGGCAGAGAGGCAGGCAGAGAGAGGAATGTAAGCAGGCTCCCTGCTGAGCAGAGAGCCTTATGCGAGGCTCGATCCCAGGACCCTGGGATCATGACCTGAGCCGAAGGCAGAGACTTTAAACCACTGAGCCACCCAGGTGCCCCTAAATTCACCTTTTAAGTAATCAAAATGCATTTCTTTCTAAAGATATTTTCTATAAAAACTTTTTATAAAATTCTTTCATACAATCTGAGAAAAATTTACCTAGTTTCTTAATTTTTCTTTCCTCTTAAATAAACTGTGTCTCTTTCCTATAATTGCAGAACAACCAACAAATAGTCTTGGAATTCAGACATGGTGCCAAGAAATGAGAAGAAGGATCTCCCTGGGGCCCAGTAGTGGTTAGAGATCACTTGTTTATTTGTTTGTTTGTTTTTGTTTTTGCTTTTTGTTTTCTACACCTTTTTTATTTTTTTTTCCCATGTACTTTTTAAAAAATTAACATATTAGCCCCAGGGGTAGAGGTCTGTGAATCACCAGGTATACACACTTCACAGCACTCACCATAGCACATACCCTCCCCAATGCCCATAACCCCACCACCCTCTCCCTACCCCCTCCCCTCGGCAGCCCTCGTTTGTTTTGTGAGATTAAGAGTCTCTTATGGTTTGTCTCCCTCCCAATCCCATCTTGTTTCATTTATTCTTTTCCTACCCCCAACCCCCACCCCCATTGCATCTCTACTTCCTCATATCAGGGAGATCATATGATAGTTGTCTTTCTCCCATTGACTTATTTCACTAAGCATGATACCCTCTAGTTCCATCCATGCAGTCGCAAATGGCAAGATTCATTTCTTTTCATGGCTGCATAGTATTCTATTGTATATATATGCCACATCTTCTTTATCCATTCATCTGTTGATGGACATCTAGGTTCTTTCCATAGTTTGGCTATTGTGGACATTGCTGCTATAAACATTCACGTGCACATGCCCCTTTGGATCCCTACATTTTTATCTTTAGGGTAAATACTTAGTAGTGCAATTGCTGGGTCATAGGGTAGTTATATTTTCAACTTTTTGAGGAACCTCCATGTTCCTCAAAGTGGAAGCTCAAAGTGGTTGCACCAGCTTGCATTCCCACCAACAGTGTAGGAGGGTTCCCCTTTCTCCGCATCCTTGCCAGCATCTGTCATTTCTTGACTTGTTAATTTCAGCCATTCCGACTGGTGTGAGGTGGTAAGAGATGATGTTTTGATTACCCACTGAGCTGTGCCAGTGTTGAGCATTTGATCTTGAGTAGCACAGGCACCTTATGTTCTCTCATATATATACTTAAGTCTATTTTTTGCCCTGCCATTGATAATATGTGCAATCCTTTAAAGCCAGAGACTGAGGCAGGGAAGTTTCAGAACAATGCCACCGATAATTCACCTTCCCCATAAAGCTACTCTGGATAGCCTCTAGAGTGCCTCTTTTATCATTTACTAGCTTAGATCTAGGCATTTTCCTCAGACTGTTTATAGCAATGGTTCTTATGCATTAATTTTGAGGATCCTGTTGGTTTATTTCATTACCTCAGGTATCATACTATTGTCCCTAACTTTGCTGCATGAAAGAAGTTTGCTATCTTGATCATATCTGCTGCCAATCTGTCTCGTACACCAAAAAACTATCCTATTTAACTCTTCCTACTCTCATCTCTTTGCTAAGCTAATAGAAACTGCAGCTAAAATCAGTCATATTTTCTTTTTAAACACACAACTTACTTAAGGAGAGCTGGAATCAAAATTGTAACATAAGACATAACGTTTAGTAAACTGTGAAAGTATACGTTTTTAAATAAAAGAGCTGTTAGATTTTTTTTTTTTAAAGGAAGGGGTAATAACAAGCATTTTAAAATATAGCTCATGGTATAGAGGAATCTTCTTGGTATTTCACTGCCTATTAAAGGACTAAACCAATATTCAGTTCATTACCCAGATACTTCGATGCCTCATTTCTCATTTTTATTATGAAGGAAAATCAAACTACAATCATTTAAATAGAGTTAGAATTATCTCACTTTGTTAAAACAACAACAACAAAGAAGATGCATTTTGAAACACAAATCCAAGTTACTAAGGCCCAAACAATGAAACAATGAAATAAAACAAGCTAAAGACTTTTGAGGGCCAAATTTTCATTGCTGAGTATATCAAATGAACTTAAGCCTTTAAGGAAAACAAAAAAAACAAAAAAGTTGTTAAATAAAATGGTTTAATGTTGTTGCAATGGAAGGAAGTTTCCCATCGGAAATGGAATCACTAGCATTTGGAAGAAGAAATTGATACAAAATGATTTTGCTGCTTGGCAATATGGACATAGATATATTAGCTACCTGGAGACAAAAGCTGCCCAGAAGCAAAGTACATTAAATAAAACAATGGTGAGTTAGAAAACTATTGTGGTTTACAGAAAGAAGATGGAAAGTTATAATGCATTAATATGAAACCAGATACCTCAGCAAATACTGGCAAGTGCTGCAGAGAACAAATTTAAGAATGCTCTGAGCTGGCTATTATGCCACTGACCTTAAGGAATTCCTTCAGTATAAACTGGTTTACAAACTTGATGATATTTTCAAGAGAGAAATGAATGTACAGAAGTATACAGGGACCCTGAAAATGCCAAGAAAGATGAAAATCTTTGTTGGTAAGTTCTTTGACAAGTGCATGAATGTAGGGATTTAAAAAAAAATGAAAAATTAAAAAAAAAAGAAAGAAAGAAAGAAAAAGAAAAAGAGGATAGAATCACGAGACTTTAGAAAGAAGTCTTTAAAAATCTGTTTTATTGGCACACCTGGTGGCTCAGTCAGTCAAGCGTCTGCCTTCAGTTCCGGTCATGATCCCAGGATCCTGGGATCGGATCTCGGGTCAGGCTGGGAGTCTGTTTCTCCCTCTGCCTGCTGCTCCCCCTAATTGAGCTCTCTCTCCCTCTGATAAATAAATAAATAAAATCTTTAAAAAAAAAAAAAAACTCAGTTATCTAACCTCCCAAACATTAAGCAAAGTTCTAGAGAAATGTGACTATATTTGTTCTGAAAAATATATAAACTTAAAAATGTTTGATAATAAGATTGATTCCAATATATCCATAGATCTCATTAAACAACACATTTTACCTGCATTTTTTAGTAATAATTTTTGAAGTAATAATTTTTAGTAATAATTTTTGATGTGATTTTCAGTGATATTTTTATTATGTATTTGGTGCTGTTGTTAAAATGTTATTGCTTCATCTAAGTCAATTTGTTTTTTACCTAGAATTGTTGTAAGAAAAGTTGAATTTAAATAATTAACCTTGACAGTTAAGTATTACATGCAGTTTGGTACCAATGAATTTTGTATATCAAATTTTCCATTCAGAACCTGTAAGGAGAATACACTTTAACTGATAATATATATTTCTTAATGAATGGATACAAACACCTGAAAAATAAGCATCAGAAAATAATTTTTAGTGAGTACAGAAGTGGAATTTAGAAATATAATTAAAGTAGAAGTAATAATTTCTAGAACCTTTACTATTTACAAATATTAATTAACCTTGTACTTAATCCACATATCATACTATGTAAGGAATATGAATATTTTAATTTAATTTAATTTTAATATTTTATTTATTTATTTGAGAGAGAGAGAGAGATAGAGTGAGCACAAGCAAGAGGGAGAGGGAGAAGCAGGATTCCCCCTACGCAGGTAGCCTATTGTTAGGTTCTATCCGAGGACCCTGAGATCGTGACCTGAGCTGAAGACAACTGCTTAACCTACTGAGTCAGCCAGGCATCCCTAAGTATTTTTATTTCTGCCTTACAATTCAGAATATTGTTATGAAAAAAGATAACAAAAATGTGTCTGTAATGAAAAAGAATCTTCTAAAATATTAATTTAGTGACTTCAGTCAAACTCTCATGTTGAAAAGAAAAAAAAAAAAAAAAAAACAAGAGTGATGTTAACAAGATGGCAGGATAAGGAATCCTCTGATGGTAACCCTGGAATTGGGATAGCAACAATTTGGCAGCCATCCATGGGTAAATACACCTTTGTAGAAGCTTTGGAATCCAGGTAGAAAGTTGCAAAATTCTGGTGGAGCCAAGAGCAAGGAAGACTATTTTGAGAAGGCGTGCCCACATTTAGGTGGCAATTCACCAAGTGTGGTCCCAGCTATATACCTATAAACAGCCCCATCTTCGTGTGGACTTTACTACCTTTGTGCTGGTAGTAGGTATTCTAATCACTTTATATTTTAAATCATATAACCATTACAATTTTATGAAGTGGGTACATTCATTACCCTTATTTTATGGATAAAGGAAAATGAAGCACAAAGTAATGAAAAAATCATTATGATATGATAAATATTGTAGGGATTTGAACCTTAGCCTGGCTCAAAGCCTGTATTTAAAAAATCCCTCTTTTAATGTCTCTTTCCTGCATTAAGAGAATAAACTACAGTTCATCAACAAAATGCAATTTTTTGGCATTTCTTTAAGAATGTTCCATTTATATCAAATGAAGTGTAACTTTTCTAGGTATATTTATGAAAAATAATGACATTTTTATTCTAAAAAATGCATTGGATACTACCCCTATAGTCCTCAAGATGATTTTACTATCTTAGGCATAAAACTCATACACTGCCTTGGCATTTTGCTTTATAAATTGTATTTGCCATCATTATGGTAAGAATGATGGAGTTTCCACTGGAGAATTTAAAACTACTTCAATTTAAAGCAAAAGCATTTATGGGAAAAAATTTGAAAATAGAAGTATTCCTATTTCAGTGGAAGATTGATTACTGTGATCAGAATGTAAGGGTAAACTATTTAATTGTACTATTGGTACAGGATTCAGGCCTTGTTTAGAAATGTTATTTTTATGTCATTAAATTGCCACTATTTTGGTATTTCCATTATCTTCATGAAGTTTTGCCTTAAGAAATTGTTGTTGTTTATTTCATTTGCTAAAGTAGAAAAGTGTAGATGTAAATATAAGAAATTAATACTTTAAAAGTTTTGCTAATGGGGTGCCTAGGTGGCTCATTGGGTTAAAGCCTCTGCCTTTGGCTCAGGTCATGATCTCAGGGTCCTGGAATCAAGCCCCACATCGGGCTCTCTGCTCGGCGGGGAGCCTGCTTTCCCCTCTCTCTCTCTCTGACTGCCTGTCTACTTGTGATCTCTGTCTAATAAATAAATAAAAAATCTAAAAAAATATAAGTTCTCTCTCTCTCTTTAAAAATTTTTTGCTAAGAAAAAAAACATTAAAATATAGTATCTACTGCAACTTTTTAGTAATCCAGTAATTTTTATTTATATTAAATTCAATTGTTAATGAAGTACATATGAAAGCAACAGAACAAGACAGTATTTAGTTACCTTTCTGTTAACATTTTAAGTGTCCTTACATAGGTAATGAACACCTATTCTTGTCACACAGCTATACAGCCACAACTTAAAAAAAAAAAAAAAATCCCAAGTTCAGAGTATGTGACTATTTCCAGATACAGTAATTGTTAAAAATTCATTCACTTAACTAATCTTTGAAACATTTCTATATTTCTCTTTGTCTGACATGGTCCCAAGCAATGACCCTTAAGGGTTTATATGCAGCTATTTCCTCAGCTTAAAGAAAGACTTGGAATATTTCCAAGTAGAATCACAGAGCTTTAAAATTTACAAAGACCTTTGAAATAACGAATCCAATCATTTCATCTTACTGAAGATGAACTTTCCTTTTCATTTGAATACAAGGGTGCCTTAAAAAGTGAAAGTGTCCCTGGTATATGTGCCTTGAGTTTGATTGCTCTACCTATGAATGTCACCTGCTCTATGATGGTGATATCACACTTGGATACACCAGTCACTTAAGTGATCTCATAATTAACGCATTCAAAGTAATTTTTACATAGGTAAATGGGTTAATTGAAAATTTTTATACAAATATATGTACATATTCTTTTCATTTTGTAAAAAAAGTGGTTAGACCATATGGCATTTAAAGTCTTTTTCAGCTCCATAATTCTAAGTACACTATATATTAATTTCTTTCCTAATAATTTGCAAGAAGTCTATTTAGCTATGTGTAGAATGTTCATATATAGATATAGATATATATTCATATTCTGTATTCTCTTTCTCAACTATAGTCATATTTATGTTTTTATAGCCAATGATATTGGATTTTTATTTACACAAATTAGACTTTACTGTTTTTGAGTATGAGTTTTTTTAGATGATTAATCTTGTATTTCACAGTTTATTCATCTATAAAACTCTTACAATGCAGATTATGCTGCAGGGTTGTTGAAAGATTACCTGCATTTATTCATTAATTCATCAAGTACTTAGTGCCTCATTCTATGTGGTAGGCACATTGCCTACTAATATAGCAGTATTGAGGTAGACAGACAATAATCACATGCATTCTAGTGCACATGAAACCAATTTACAAATTGTAAAGAATAGATATTGTCGTTATCCAGTTAATTTACTTTAAGATTATGTGAAATTGATCATATGGATAGCAGGGTTTGTTGTTGTTGTTGTTGTTTTGTTTTGTTTGTTTTGTTTTGTGTTTTATGCCAAGTAGGAATTTGGAATAAAGGTCCTTAAGACTCTGGCCTACATTTCTGTACTATATTCTCCAACAGGGGCAATGCTTATGACTACATTCCTTGTCATTCAAAGTTGCTTACTGGTTTTTGTTTTTAGTTCATAGACTACAGCTCTAGGTAAAATGCCAAAAATCTTAGTTTATTTCAGTATTAGTTGCCCTTCATACCTTATCATAAAACATCACAAGAAAATGATCTGCTCAAGCAGAAATAAATAAATAAATAAATATCAATAAGATGAAATAAAAGCGATATAGAGAATCTATAAATTTGCAATACAACTGTTTCTAGACTCACCAAAATAGTAAATATGACCGATACCAAATTTGAGACAAGGATCTATTGAGATTCAGCCAAGACTGAATTAGTAATTAGCTGTTCACCTAAGACTATTATTCTATATGGCTTAAGGTAGCCCACCAATAGAAAAGTATCAAGGATAGAACAAATAAAAGAAATAAAGCCAAATGGAAAATTAAATACAGGGCAGAATGATGATTATGGTTATAGGCCAAAGGAATTGACTAGAAGCAAACACATTAGCAAGCCTCCTAAATATTGTAGGGGGATTTATTCCCAAACTATGATTTGAAGCTAAAATGTTTTTGAATGTACCAGTTTTAACATCCTAAGGCACTAAACTTCTATAACAGGAAATAGAATAAAACAACTTATAGTCTCAAGCTAATACCAACACCCATTTCAAACATGGCCATGGAGTATTGCTGAATTGTCTTCAACAACTTTCCATGGATTAATCCTATTTTTGTAAAGCCTGGTCCTTAGAAGAAAGGACATTTGAAATCAAACAGACTTAAAAGACAGAGGTTTAAAAAAATACAGGTAGTATATCCTTTAAGGGAGAAGTAATGACAGACCTCCCCACAGACATTCCAGCATACTAAAGACTAAAGCCCTCCTGTTCTTCTCCCAAAGATGTACTTTATACTGGAGAGTAATGAGTATGATCTCTCTTTCCAGGTAATGATGGATAGATGTACTCTCAGCCCCATAACAGCTCAGTGTCTCTTATAAGTTGATGTTTCTTTCCTGTGTTGAACCCTAACTTGCATCCAGGTAACATCAGCCCATGTTGTGTTGTCCTATTAGGTTTGGGCCATGAAAAACTGATAAAAACTGTTATAACTCCTGTCTTTGACTGACTGATCTTGTGACATTCTATCAGAATGCTGTGTTAGGTCAACTTACCTAGCAACTGGAGTAAAATCTCAGACCCTCCATATTTTCTGACATAACAAGGATAACGGACAAGGAACTTCTTTCCCGAGGGAAGACTCAAGGTCTAAACAATGACTCTTGTCCATAGTAGTTTAAGAGGGGCTTTACAATACCTGACCAGCAGAATGGCATAATTGTTATAAACCAAACTATTATTTATCTCCCTTCTTTTCTTTTTTGAATAGAATTTTTATTGCAATTGTTGCAAAGGTGCTTCATTATTGTTCTTCGAGTGTGATGTGAATGTATTACTTATTGTTCCTGGACCATGTATATCTGGGATGACATCATTAACACATAGACTTTGAACTGGGTGTAGTTATTGGGTTGTGTTTTGGGTCTTCCTCCTTGCATGGGATTTGAGGGCATTCTATATGTTCAAAAAAATCTTCAGGTTGATACAGATATAAGAATTCTATATTATAGTTAACAGTATTAGTTCTTCATTTAAAAAATATGTCCCTCTTTGGTAAACACTTAGCCTATTATAATATCTAGCTTCCCTCACAATTAAATGGGAAACATGTGACTATATATTAGCAGTAAATATGAGCAGAAGTTTGATGTATAAATTTCTGAGCTGAGATTTTTAAGATGCATGTGTGCCCCTACTACTACTCCATACACAAGACCTCCTACCAAATAGATGCAGATAACCATGTAGTACTAAGAGATGGACCACGTAGCTCTCAGAGGTTCAACATGAAATGAGCTTGAGTATTTGATTCACAACAAAAAATGAAAGATTCCTGTCATCCAGGAACAACTATTTTGGATGATTATGTGCAAAGAAAATAATATTCTATTATATTTAAGCTTCTCTCCATTTTTAGATGATTTGTCATAATAGCTAGAATTACCCTAACTAATAAAATGTTGCAACCTAACAACACAACAGATAGGTTTATTGAGTCTTCAGTCTTAAACTGTTTTGTTTTAAGTTCTCTGTATCAACTCTGTAAGGTGGTTTGATCCTCTTTGGTTCACAGAAAAATTATTAAAAGTATGATTAATTGATTTCATCTTGCCAAAAAATACATTGGGAGAGATAGAACTATATATTCTACATTCTAAACTTTTATTAAAATAAATATGAATATAGATAATGTTTAAAAACATCCTCAAGGGGGCGCCTGGGTGGTTCAGTGGGTTAAAGCCTCTGCCTTCGGCTCAGGTCATGATCTCAGGGTCCTGGGATCAAGCTCTGCATCGGGCTCTCTGCTCAGCAGGGAGCCTGTTTCCCTTCCTCTCTCTCTGCCTGCCTCTCTGCCTACTTGTGATCTTTGTCTGTCAAATAAATAAATAAAATCTTAAAAAAAAATATTAACTGATATTTTCCCCTTAGTATAAATTAGATCCATTTAAAATTTTTTTTTGGTTCTTGTAATAAAGAGCATTATTTTGTTTATCTTGAGAAAAATATAGGTTCTCTACCCAGGACAGCTATTTTCTCCTAAGAAAAGTGTACATACTTGAGAAACAAATATGTGGGTATTGAACGACAAAGTTACTCCCTGGGGCAGATCAACTCTATCAACTCAAGGGGGTCAATACCACAGACATAACTGGTTTATATATAACATTAACTCTAGAAAATGATCTTAAAACATAATTCTGATATTCTTTCTATCTAGGAAAAGCACAGTGTACCAGAAACTTCTAAGAGTTAAAGTCATCTATGATGTATGTTGCTGCCTTGCTTATTAAAATATTCACCCGACATGATCTTTAGTATGTCCTGCATGTTGGACTAGAGACACTAAAATGTAAGATCCAGTGACCCTTATATAACTGTAAATAAAGTTCTTCTACATTTTGTGTTTAAGTGAAAAAATATGCTGCCAGAGGTCTTTATTCATAACCTAATTATATAGGTGTTGTATCAATGAGTTTTCCCTATAATTATTATAATAAATTGAAAGTACAAAATATTTTCTTCTTTGTCAATACACAGATGGCAATGAAAGCAAGAGCAATAAGTATATAGGATTTTGGAAAAGTTAGCTGACTGAAAGTTTAGAGAACACATACCTAAGTTTTGACCATAACTGAGCTCAAATAAGGTGTCAGAGCTACGGAAGGCTCACATTAACTACTCATATTTTCAAATAGAAAAGCATCCTGTCCATGGGTAGCCAGAACAGGAAATTTCTTTCATGTAAGAAGTCATATATCAATGTCTTTTGGTCAGAAAGAAGCAATCATGAAACATTTCTTAGAGTCTGATATTTTCCTTTAACCCATTGCAGTCACTTTTATGTTTGAAAAAATGAGTGCCTCATGGTTAGACTCCATGAAATACAACAGAAATAATTTCTCACTGTTACCAATAAAGTTCAAGTAAATTTGCACCATGAATATGCATCTAATAATGAGTTAGATACTACCAAAAAAGTAAAGGGATAATTTTGCAAAAAAATAAGCTAGCAATTTTCTTTATTTGAACTTAGAGTGTAAAACAATATCCTATTTCATGCATTGGAAAGAAAAATAGGTATTAAACTACAATATGATTCAGTAATTCAGTAAACTGATAATGTATTGATTCTGGCCCAAAATGACTATTTTATTTCATTTTTGATGGTTTGGAAAGTCTACAGTTATCAAGGGAATGGTGACTATAATTCCTTTATGACAATGAAGTCACAGTTGATAAAAGTATCTAGTTAGTCAGTATCAATTGTTTAATGTAGATTATCGACATAGAGTAGGCCTATGGAGATTTACAATGGAAGAATAATTTATTTATTGATTCTGAGTTTTTTGCAGAAGTTTAAATATAAAGGAAGAGAAAGGAAACCTATATTTGCAAAATAATGTTTTCAAAAATTTAAAGAAACAGAACAAAAGATGCATAAATATGTTTTGATATTTAATTGAAAAGTACTAATCTATTTTTTATGAGGCACTGCAATCTAGTAAGGGTGAATCTATATATCTCAAAAGGTAAAAACTAAAATGTAATATTCAGTTTTTATTGCAACAGTGATGCATAGTAAATAGGCACAAACACTGGTTTACCCCCAACAAACCATTCCTCTGCTACAGTTCTGCTGAGTTCTTTTGGATTCTTTTAGACTCTCCTCAGTGGTTTTGGTTGAGCTCTGTTGGCCTTGGTTCTAGGCTACAAGTCACAATCAAATCAGTTTCACACATCTTTTCATTTGAATTCTTAGACTGAAGAAACAGATACCTTTGAGACATACTGTCTCAGGACAGAGGGAAGGTATTCAAGAAGATGAAATGGAAACCTACAATACCATTTGAATTCTTAGTTCAGAACTGGCCCATTGTCACATATTCCTAGTTTTTATTGGTCAAAGCGTGACATATGAGTAATCCCAAAGTCAGCAGAGGTGAAAGATATATAATCTACTTCCTATGAATTATGGAAGAGTATATATGACAATGGGCAGGACTATAATATCCTACCCTAGGGAAGAAACAAAGAATAGGAATAGGAATTCCATGTCTTACATAAGAGAGGGATTTTTGTTTTTGTTTTTAAGCCCAATAGTACCTTGAGGTACCACATGATAAGTTGATAAATGAATTCATTGATTAGTCTGTACTTTAATCAGCCTCCTTTTTCAACCATTGCTCCCCAATCTCCCATGAAACTATGTTCTTTTGAATGGGATGAATTATAAATAACTAAAATTTTGGATCCCCAGTTTGGATGCCCAGAACTATACTAGAAATCCACTAAAGACTGTAGATGAATAGACTATTTCAATGGTCTTCTGAGTGGAACTTTAATCTTCAGACATGGCACCTTCCAATATATCTTGTGTTTTATTCCCAGAGTGATTTTACTAAAAATGTGTATTTGGTCATCAGGCATTTATTTAAAATTCCCTCCTCCATTGCCTTTAAAACAAGTACACACTTGATAACATCCAAAACAAAGCCAAGACTTCTTATCTCCCACAACTATTCAGAGATCCCTTCCTTTACTGAACTGAGTCAATATGGTTTCGACTCAGTTGCTACCAAGCCACATCGAGAGATTTGATAGATAACATAAGTATATTACACTTGAGAGAGAATCTTAAGCAGGATCCACACCGAGCAGGAAACCCGACATGGGGCTCGGTCTCACAATCCTGAGATCAGGCCCTGAGCTGAAATCAAGACTTTGATGCTTAACTAAATAAGTCACCCAGGTGCCCCTGTAATTATGTCTTTATATATTTTTTCTTCTATTCGTGTTAGATTGTAATAGTCTAAATATGTTGATATCCTCCCTTATATTTCAGACTTGACTCTACCGTTGGTTCTATATTACTCTGGCCAAATAAAACAAGATATTCCTCCTTGCTTCTCAAAGGATTACTGAAATTATATCTCAGGCATTTCATCTTTCTATTTATCCATGAATATTTAACCTTAAATATCTACCATAGTTTCCCTGTTGTAATGTATAAATCTTCCATGTCTCCTTTTGTATCACTCAATTTACTTGCTTTCCTGAACAGAAATGAGTCTTTGTTCTGAGAATAGTATTTCCTCTATAGAGTGTTCAACCAATGCCTATTCTTGTCATTATTGTTTTGTTGTGTTGTCTTTTAATAACCCATGTCCTTTATACGTAAGGGACAGGATTTGTGTTGTTCTTATTCTCCACAGAAATTCCTGACCATTAGTATTTCAACTTTGTTCAGAATGAAAAGAAAGAAAAAAAAAGTGCAGATCCTTTGAAGTTGAGCTATACCAATCCTCATTTTTAACACCATCATCTGTGGACATTCCAGTTAGTCTCCATCACTCCTCAAAGATCTCATTACCCAGTTTAGATATTTCCCTTATCCCAAGCCCTAACTTGATATGTATAAACATCGTTGTCTATATGTATAATGTTTGACGTTCTAGAGCTCTTCAGTTCTTAAAATTTCTGATTCTCAACAAGTTCTTTTTTTCCTCCACTTAAGCCACTCACTCCCATGTTTATACCTTGAATCTGTTCATACCTAAATCTGATCAATATTGAAAATTAATTAGTCCAATAACCCTACTTCATGGACAGTGTTTCCTTTCCCTATGGCTTCTCCGATTACTGCCAGCATTTTTAGAGTTAATCAGGATTTCCAGTTGCTTGAACTTGCTGCTTTCTACAAATTCATGAGATACTTCCTTCATTTCCTTTCCTATTCAGTTTTGTTGATTTCATGATTTTTTTTCCAAGAATATGTTTGCTATATATAAAACTCTCTTACTTCTCTTCATTTTTGTCACACATATTGCAAAATTTCACCCTCTTTGAACCTAATCATCTTTTTCCAAGATTGACCTTGATCATCCAATTGTTGCATATAATTTTCAAAAAACAGGACAGAAATTTTTCCATTATAAATTTTTAATGACCAAACTTTATTGGGGTCTCCAATAAATTCTGCAATTCTACATTTCTGGTCAACTCACAGCCTTATTTTACTTTCCACAAATACCCAAATTTCAATTTCTTCCCACTCTCCTTAAAAAAGATGACCTTGGGAAAGATAAAACTTTTTTGTGCCTCAGTTTTTTTTTTTTCACGTATACAATTTTTAAATATGTTTGTGTTATTAGTTATATTATGATTTTTAGTGTCATCTATTCCTCTTCTCTCCTCCTTCCATGTTGCCATGAATACTATGTTCCCCTTTAAGTATTAATTCACATCTACTTTGGATCCCATCTCATTTGCTTTCTTACTATAATATCAATTATCTATTATTATTTTTTATTCCCCATGTCCCTCTCAAAACTGCTTCATTCACAATGACTTTTAAATCAACTCAAGTAAATCCCATTAAAAATGGAAAAACAAAAAGAAAATAACGGAATCTTACTTGGCCCCTTCTACCTCTTCAGATTTAGTTTTCTTTCCTACACTTCACGAAGTTCCCAAAAAGCTTATCTATATGTTATACTTCACCAGTTCACTGTTTTTTGATTGTTTGTTTTTTATTGTTTGTTTGGTTGTGGGTATTTTTGTTTTTGTTTTTGTTGTTGTTTTTTTAAATTTCCCACTACAATACCAACCTGTTTTCTAGTTCCTGTCTCTCGATGGAATTCTTACCAAAGTCACATATGATTTCCTTGTCATTAAATCCTTTTTTTAATTTGGAGGAAGGTATCCCCAGATTGCTGCTGCATACTCCTTTTTTTTTTTCTTCCAAACACTCTCTTTTGGTTTTATTTTTAAAATTCTCCAGATTTTACTATTACCCCTCATCCTTTATAATCCACAATAAAATATTACATTTTCTCAAATCTGAGTCCCAGGATTTCATGTTGTCACAAGTGACTAGAAGTTACTTCTAGGAAATTCCATTCATATATAAGACTTCCATTTTGCATTAAATTGATTTCCAAAAAAATGTTATTTCTGATCAGAACTGTCCTTTAGCTCCAGACACATATATCATACTACCTAATAAAAACAAATTATTGGATATTTTAAAGGTCCTCTTACACAACAAAGACAAAAACTGAATTTATCATCTGTGTCCACACACCTAACCCTTTACCACTATTCTTCTTCACAAATAGTAGCATAACCCATCAGGTTAAGTAAGCTGGAAAAGTAGGAATCATTTATGACATCTGCTTCTGCCTTACTCCAGATATCCAAACTACCACAAAAATCTCACAAGCTTGAACACTATGCACAGTCACTCCTAGTCCAAGTTACCAACATTTCTTCTCTAGTGTAACTACATTCATGTTTAGTCCTTCTTTTTCTTTTTTTTATCCAGAACAAATAAGAACAAATCACTCTAATACATAAAGCAGTTCAATGGCTTCTCATTGTTCTTAGAGTGAAGACAACATATTTCAATGATATCTAAAAACTTGGTATGTCCACTAATTCGAAAAGATATATACAACCTTATGTTTATTGCAGGATTATTTAAAATAGCTACCCAAATATCCATCAATAATTGAAAAGATGTGATATATACCCAGTGTAATATTACTCAGTCATAATAAAGAATGAGATCTTGCCATTTGCAACAACATGGATGACCTAGAGGGTATTATGTTAAGTGAAATAAGTCAGACAGAAAAAGACAAATACCATATGATTTCACTTATATGTGGAATCAAATAAACAAAACACATAAATAAACAAAAAAAATAGACTTCTAAATATAGAGAACAAACTAGTAGTTGTCAGAGGGCAGGTGGTTGGGGGTATAGGCAAAACAGATAAAAGGAACTAAGAGGTAGAGACTTGTTGTTATAAATGAATAAATCATAGAGGTGAATAGTACAGCATAAGGAATATAGTCGCTAATATTTTAATAGCATTGTAATGTGAAGGATGGTGAGTACACTTGTGAGGAGTACTGATTAACATACAGAATTGCTGAATCAATATGTTGTACACATACATATGTAAAATTAGTTAACATTTATGTTAATTATACTTATTTTTTTAATGTGAAAACTGTAAAAACTCTACAAATTTTGACACCAGCCTAACTCTCCCCATAATCATCAGAACTACACTCTCTCTAACTGCAGCTCCAGTAGCTTTCTTTCAGACCCTCAGATTCACCATGCCTACTTTCAACACATGATTTTGCATATGTTGTTCCTTCTGCTTGATTATGTTTTCCTCCTTCTTTTCCTCAGTTTATCTGATTTCTCTGTTTTGTGTGCCTCTCATTTTGGAGGAGGTGCCTCACATATGTTTTACTAATAAAATGACCTATTAAAAATATTTATAGCTCTTTTTCTTTTATTTTATAGCATATTAATTTATGTGCACATTAATGGTACATATGTCAGAGTTGTGTTCTTTTTTTTTAAAATCCTTATAGTATCAATGGTTGCCAGTGTGTCTGGCCCAAATGACTAAATGAAAAATTAGCACAATGACTTGTTGAAGGATGTTTTTACTGAAACACTGAAATAGACCTAACTTGGCCCTAAGTTGGTGTTCAATAAATGTCAGTCTGAAATCGTAAAAAACAATTTTGGACTTTATTTACATCCATGATCAAACAAGTCTATTCATGCAAATGGATAATGACCAACAGACAGAAGTAACTTTAAAGTTCTGTTCTTTGTTAAAAAAAAAAAGAAAGAAAGAAAGAAAGAAAGAAAGAAAGAAAGAAAAAAAAGAAAGAAAAAAAGAAATAGGTGATTTCCAAATTTCATATTGCTGAAAATAAATCTTTGACAAAGTTGTGTCAAGTATGGAATTTATGACTGTTTCTAACTAGATAATGTGCTATTTTTTTCCTAATATATTTTTCTCTTAAACCCTTAGTCCAGTTATGACTAATTTTGTTTCTTCTTTTTATTTATGCTTGTTTGTATAGTATTCTTTTTAAAATCCATTATATTTCTTACCAAATCATATTAAAGATAATTAATAGAATTATTAATTAGATTAGTAGAATTGCCTATTTTCCTAACCAAAAATTATCTCCAGGGTGTTTATATATCTTTTTGAAGACAATTTACCTTTGAAACCAATCACAGTGTTGGATAGAAAAACCTGATAATTATTTTTGAGTTAAAGTATACATGACTTTATTGACTTTGCGACAGTGAAGAATTTATCACGATTGTGTAACTGTGTGTAACTGTGTAACTGTGAAAACCTAAGGCATGCTTTTGTTAGCCACAGTTGCTCCTTAAGGATACTGGAATGTTATTAAATGATCCCCTGCTGTAGAGAAAACAAAAAATGAAGTGGGATCTGCAAAGACATAAGTTTTCCTATTTCTTTTTTATTTTTTTAACTTTTTATTTAAATTCTAGGACATTGGGGAGGGTATGTGTTGTAATAAGCTTTGGGTATTACATAAGACTGAGGAATCACAGACCTGTAATCCCTGAAACAAATAATAGATTATATGTTAATTAATTGAATTTAAATAAATTAAACAAAGAAATTCCAGTTAGTTAACCTATAGTGCAATATTAATTTCAGTAGTAGAATTTTATGATGTATCTGTTCCAGTGATCATGTCTGATAGAATTATGGGACAAAAACAGATATTTTATTTTTATTTATTTTTTAAAGAAAATGATCTCAGTTAGGATGGACATTTATTTTTACTTCTGTTCTTTATGAATAAATTAACATTTCAACAACAAGTATCACTGGCTATAAATGAGTATTTAATTGAGGTTGAATAAGTAAGAAGGGGGATATAGAAGGTATAAAGTTGACTTTATTTTACTTAAACTTTTTACTTAATTTAAAAATAAATTGTTACATACAAGAAAGTTTTTAGCAATTTTTCAAAACCCCATTGTTTAACTTAGAAGCCAATATAGCAGAAAAATGATCCTCTTTATATATATATTTGTGTGTGTGTGTGTATACATATATACATATATATGTATATTCATATATTCAGACCATATTCAGTCTCATTGGCATTTTAGGAAGTTCTCTGAAAACACCAATATTTTTCCACTGTTGGTCAGAGTCCTTATTGAGATGTAAGCTATTAAGTTCCATTCCCTATACCAGAGACACATGTAGAGGTGTCTTAGCAATTAGTACCTGGCATTGGTTTACAGATCTGTTTAAAAAGGCCCAATTAGTGTGAAGCTCAAAACTTCTTTCTGATGGTTGTATCAAGGTTCTCCTTCATTACCACTGGACATTTTGAGGAAGCCTCTGTACCTGAGTCATTGCCAGCTTCTATCTTACGTTTGTAGCAGCAGTTTTGGACAAAGACAAAATTGTGCATGCTACAATGGGATCTTTGATTAACACTATATTTATCTGCTAGGTCAAAGTCTGCTTTTGAGTTTTCTAGTTATAGACCCAAGAAATTCTTTATAGTTTAATTCAGGTGTAGTTGAATTTATTTTCATAAAACCACTTTACATTGCTATAAAAAGTACTGTTACTGTGGTTCGGACCAGAAGGAGGCAGAAATACCATGACTGTAGTAGATCATTTAGGAGTTCCTTTCCTAATTTTCTGGGCCACCATGTTTCTAAGAATCTGTCGGATGATAACTAGCTATGGGAAAGTTATTTAAATTAACTTGGACTCCCATATTTAAAGTATAGAAAGTATAACTATATTAGTATATTCTTACCAGGATTAGAAATAATGCATGTGAGAAGCTTCTGGGTGGCTCAGTCAGTTGAGCATCCTATCCTTGGTTTCAGCTCAGGTCATGATCTCGGGGTCATGAGATTGAGCCCCCATGTCAGGGAGTCTGTTGGATATTCTCTTCTCTCTCTCTCTCTCTCTCTCTCTCTCTCAGCCTCTGCCCCTCCCTTCCAAACAAACAAATAAATAAATCTTAAAAAAAAAAAAAAAAAGAAGAGGAAAGAATGCATGTGCCACATTTGCCCAGTGGCATGTAATAAACCTCAATAATGTATAGCTACTGGGTGTTATAATTACAAAATGCTACCTTGCAGCCAGATTCAATGTTGCTTAAGCAATTCTATGGGTGAGAAAAAACATCTAGTTAATTATTCTTTTTCTCCATTATTTTCTAGTATCTACTTCATTTATCACTTTTTTGTATTTAAAAATGTTTTGTCTTAAGTCAACCAACTCTGATATAAGTAAATGCATATAAGTCTAATACTGAAAATATATTCTTAAAATTGGTATTCTGCAACCACGTAATTACAAGTGTCAATCTCTATCTCTCCAGTGTTAGGTGCAAGCTCACTGACAATGACCCCTACTGGTGAGCAATTAACTCCCTTTGATCTAGGTGTCAGAATTTTTTGAGAGCATATACTAATGTGAAAGTCACTCCTAAAAAAGGTATAGCAAAAGAAACAACAAAAAACAGACTCCTCAGAGAACAAAATCTCAGCAGGCTCAAGTTTTTAAATAATCTACCTGCTGGCAGATCCAATAAACCTACTGATTACTGGCTACTTTTTCCAAAACCTGCTGTGTCTTACTTACTCAACTGAAGAGGCTGCTATTCTAAGTGATTGTGAATAGTACATGGCAAGTAAATATATGTTGTAGCCTATTATTGCTATCAGTAAAAAGATGAGAACAGTTATTACTAACCTGAAAAAAGAATGAAGGACTAGAACATATTGCCAAATGTAGTTTCACTGCATAACACTTTGAAAGAAGTCCAAAATGTGTAAATAAATGTTTGTTCAATTCAAATGATCACTGTGCAATATTTTTCTCTAATATTAATATTTTAATTAAAACATTATTTGCAAAATGACAAAAAACCTGTTTTGGAATCATATCAGTGAAACTGATATCTTTTAGACTGTATTATTGATGGATAGACTGAGTGTTAATAAGTGTTTATTTGGTGCTAACATCTTATATATTCTTGTCAACAAAATTTTTCAAGAAACAGGTGACGATTGACGCACCTTTTATGGGCTGATGCTGTGATGGAGCATTCAGGTACTTTTTGTTTTCCATCAGGAAAATAGAAACCCCAAATACATATTTATTTCTGTGACTTTTTAAGTACTGTGCTAAAAAGTGGCATTGTGGTTCTGCATTTGCCTTTCTTCTTGTAAGACCATCTTACTACATTTCCTGTAAAAGTATTGGAGGTCTATCCATTAATAGTGCTTTAAAATAAAAAAAAAAAAGAGGTCCATTTTTTTGTTCCATGAAACTCAACCTTTAGGAATTAAAAAGAGCACTGACACAGTAAAATTCTGAAGTATAACGTGGGGACACCCTCTAAAGTATAGGGTATGATTGAAAGTCATGCCACAATCACTTCAGTTCTGTTGCTCTGTGTATCATGAAATACAAGGGGACACTTTCAGGATGACCTAGGTAAGTGGTTATGAATTTTGCGTTTCCAGAGTCTCCTAGATTCAAAGAACTAGTAAGACCACTTACATGAATTTCCTCCTTTCCTGGAGAAATAGTGAGTAGCATGACAAGAGCATAGAGAGCATGGTAGCAATAACTGGCAATAATGCTCCAAAGGACCTGGGATCCAATTTTTTTAAAGATTATATTTATTTATTTGACACAGAGAGAGATAGATCACTAGGAGGCAGAGAAGTAGGCAGAGAGAGAGGGAGGAAGCGGAAAGCAGAGAGCCCGATGTGGGGCTCAATCCCAGGACCCTGAGATCATGACCTGAGCCAAAGGCAGAGACTTAACCCACTGAGCCACCCAGGTGTTCCAGGATCCAAGTTTAGATGTGGTATAGGGTCCAGCTGTGGAGTCAAAAAGTCTAGGTATGATTAAAGCTCCACCCTTTATATTAGTCTACATCTTAACCTCTTAAGCCTCAGTTTCTAAACTCAGTTAGTGTTGTAGTGAGAAAAGAAAACAATACAGGTAAAGTTTTCTGGTTTTTTTTTTATATATATACTGTACACAGTAGAGTAGGTTGATGCTATGCTTACTATTAACATCATTACTGAGCTATTGCTATTAATTTTCCTGGTAATATATCCAATATAACAAAAGAATCACATCATGAATTTTCCCCTTTATCTACTACTACAGAGTAGGATATACATTCTGGTCCAAGGACTTGTGAGCATGATTCTCAGAAATGTCTGGGTAACTGGTCCTTGTTCTAGTTCTAAAAACTGAGCTAGAGAAGATATTTTTCCTGAGGTATATAATAAGTATGATGCTCAAGTTGTATTAGAAGGAGATTCAGGCCCGAGTCTCTAATGAGGCAGATGTGGTCCAGGTAAAGTAGTCCATACCATGTCTCTAGCCAGGGCACAAACTTAGACAGTTCCAACCTTATGTATAACCTGGGCTTGGAAGAAAAAGTTAATCATCCAGAGTATCTGATGTGAGTCACCCTCACTCAAACTTATCACGGACCATTGTGTCCTTTCTGACAAATCTCTTGGGAATTTTAGAGGCCATGATGTCTATACTTCAATTGTATAAAATTATTCTTTATTATGTACCCTGACTTCTTCAGATAAGAAACTATGATTAACTTAAATATGCCTATGCCTGGTTTTTGCAACAGTTTAAATCTATTATTGAGATATATCAAGACAAAGGTGGGGCACCCAGGTTGCTCAGTTGGTTGGGCATCTGACTCTTGATTTTGGCTCAGGTCATGATCTCAGGGTGGTAAGATTAAGCCCTGCACTGGGCTCCATGCTCAGCAGGGAATCTGCTGGAGATTTTTTCTCTCCCTCTCCCTTTGTCCGTCCCCTCACCCATGTTCTAAATGAATGAATGAATGAGTGAACAAGTATATAAATAAATATATAAATAAATTTTTAAAAAGGCAAAGGTGTAATTATACAGCATGCTTACTGATCATTTATCAGTGACTGCCTGAACACTGATTAACAAAAAGGAAAAAAAAAATGTAAGTGTGTTCCTGCTTTCAAAGAGTACTGGGGATGGTCAGAATAATACACTGTAATGTATCCTTTAATGGTATTGGATGTCTCTGGTGGTTGAAAACCCCTTACTTGTATTATACCAGGAGGACAAGCTAAAGTCAATAAATCACTTAATATTAATTATTAATTAGATTATTTCCTTTATCTACAGGTAAGGAATCCATGTAGAGCACAGATTATTACTCTTAGAGGACAATAATACAGCAGAAGGTAAACATAGTAATAGGGATAACAGGGAACTAGAGGTCAACTTAACTAGAAAATTTTGAGAATTTCAACAACAGTCTTACTTTTGCTGTTACATAGTGACATCACACAACTAGATGACCAGGCTTTTCTTTTTGACAGTTTTACACATTTAGTTTTCTATTTTAAGAGCAATTATGCTATATTATGATGTGACTTGCAAAATTTAATATTTATCCTTTTGTCTGGGAGGGAGAGGTAGATATTAGGAAGAGCTGAGAATGTTTCCTACAGTGTCTGGTACAAAATAAGATTCATAAATTTCCTTCAGTAAAATAATAGCATAGACTGCATAATAATCATTGTGTACCAGGTACTATCCTAAGCAATTTATGCACATTAACTAATTCATGAGTTGATTACTTCGCAGCAACCATATGAGGTAGATCAAAATACTATGTCCATTTCACAAATGAGGTAACCGAAACACAGAAGTTAAATAAATTACCCAAACCCATGGACTTACTGGAGCTTAGAGCCAGAATTCAAACCCAGGCAGTAGGGGAAGAATTCATGCGCTTAAACAAGATTCTACTCTGTCTAAAAAGCAAGACAGAACAAATCAAAATTCTAACTTATTGATTGCATAAGGTTTACTAAATGTCTATAGATTCTTTTTCCATTTTAGTTTTTAACTTATAATTTTCCACTTTCAACTTTTACCACATGAAAATTTGGTCTGATTAAGAGAAGTATGGAAGACTGACCTAGGGCTATTATGCTAAAGTGATAGGTTTGCCTCATGAGCTGCTGATTGCCTATGTCCTATATTGACTCTCAACTAATTAGCCCAGATACCAAAATGTCACCTGTTCTTTCATCTGAGAACTTCTATGGCTTTTGTTGCATTTCTTACATTTTGCTAATGTTTACCTATAGTACTCCCTTACTTACTAACTACCTCACTCCCAGTGTCTGCTGCTTTTTAATCATGTACAGCCACTGCACATGATTCTTGTTTTATAAACCGCCAGCAAATCAGGCCAGGCAAAAATTGGCTTCTTGTCTCTCAAATAAATGCTCCACAAATCAGAATCTTGCCCAATTGATATTCTCAAGTGTCTAAAAAGTCTGAGTGATAGATTTTAACACTTGTATAAACCTCCATCTTCAGAGATTGTACTGGTGCCATACATTTTTTCTTTCTCTTCTTCACTTGCTTTTATAATCTTTAGTTCATATTCCTTTTATCTCACCCAAAGATTATAGAATACTGATCATATACCATAAAAATTGTACTGGGAAACTCACTTTCATTATTCCAAAACTTAATATTTCCCGTATAGGAACTTCATCATATAAGATACTAGAAACATACTCCTTTTTCTGGTTTTATTGTAAATCATATTAACAAAAGAGAGTATTTAATATTTATTTATGTTTAACTGTGCTGCAAGCTAGCCTTATGTCATTATTATGGAGCCAATGAGACTGTGCCTGGTTTTAAATAATTCAATCAGTACTGTGTGGCCATCTGTCCCCTTTCCAACTATTCTTGTCTTAGCTAAAATTGTGTTTGTCCCTGCCAGGATTAGGCCCAGCCAGTGTTAGTCCCAGCCAGGTCCAGGTCCTTCTGCTTCATCGGACTTACTCTAAACTAGTTAGAGGAATCTAAGTAAATTTGCTGCCCTTTTGTCCATCACAATATCTGACACCCTCAGGAATAGGTTTAGTCTTCTGTACACCCACAGAGTTCTGAGACTTAGCTTTATCATTTACCCCTGACTGTGAGCTGCCTCTCTGCTTAACGGACCATTGTGCCCCTCTGGTGTCTATTTGCCCCTCTGGTACTATCTTACAAATTACTCTAAGTGCATATCCTCAGGGACTCACATTTATTTTGGTTTAAGTTTTTTTTTTTTTTTTTAACTTGTATTTGTTTAGCGTGGTTGCATTTATTTAGCTTTGTCTTTCCTATGTCTCACTGGAAATGTTAAGGTTGGGATCTTTTTTCTTCTTCTCACATTAGTTGGTGTGAGAGCCCTCAATGTCTGTGAAGATCAGGCTGTCAGAGTCTGTTGGGCAGTGGAGAACTGATGAGATATGAAAGATAGGTGGGAGATTTTTTTTCCTTTTTTTTTTTTTTTAGTAGGCTAAAAGTAATTAGTTAAGGTAATTTTTATGGCTGAGTTACCCTGTCAAGGAGTTGGGAGAGGAAATAGTTCAGAAATATGTGCTGAGACTTCCATCCTCATACTCCTACTTCAGAAACAGAAAACAGATCCTAAACACTAAACAAAATTCTATGTAACATGACACCTTCATATAATTCTAAATGATTTTTCCCAAGATAGAAGCTGTTCCTACTTCTTAGATCACAACTTGATTAATAAACATTGCCCTTATTAAGACAATTTTCTTAAATTATGGACTTTGTATCATGTTTTTCTATATCACTATGGAGCCTGGGTTTAATTTATATACTGTTTCCCACCTTATTCATTCAGGTTGACTTTTTCTTATGATGATATACTATAATCAGATATAGTAAGATTATATTAAGTAAGTAAGTTGCTTGGTAACAATACATAAGTCAATAAATTGTCATCATAATTTGACTGCAGCCAATATTCTTGTTGAAATTTTCTGGCTTGGATTTCTAATGTCTAATGGTTGTTATTACAAATCATAGCAATCGAACTATACAGATGATATAAATTGACCACTAAATTTAAAATAATAAATTCTTCTTGTTTATTGTGACTAAATAATGCACATAGCTATGCCATCTCTCTCAAGAATAATTATTATAACAGCGCAAATAAAGAAATAAAAAACAATGTTCACAATAGGACAATGAGAGAAATCATAGAAGAAAAGTCAACTAGAAACTTATGGAAAAATACTAACTGAGATGATGAACCACAGAAATCTTTTAAACTTGCAGGGCAGAATGCTATAAAAACTCAGAAATTGATGGCACCAGGTACATTTGACCATAGTGAGGTGTAATCCTGGAGCTGAAATCAGAAGAATGAGTTAAATATTATGGAAGGGTCGGTAAGAGACAGATCGACACTGCTTTGCAGACCTGAGCACTTACCTATACCCACCCATCCCCAATACTGACAAAAGAACATGTTTATATTCTGGCTATATTTGTTTTGCTGAGCACAGAGATAAAATGCTGCCTCAACACATCAGCATTATATAAGTTAGTGACATACTGAAAATAAAATATTAACTGAATTTTGAGGGACTTCCAATACACAGACCAACTTTTAGTTTTATCATCCCTTTGCAAAGCATGTCAATTCACATGCACCATCTTCCAATCAGCTTTCTTTCCATGTGAGTACTCAACCAACCCAGATGAAAGGAGGAAGAAGGGATCCAGGAAGAATGCTTGCATAAATAATAAATAAGTAAGTAAATAAATAAATAAATAAATAAAAATGATTGACTATACCAAACATAGTATAAGGTCTTTGGGAAGAATTAATAATAGTAACAGAATAAGAAAAAGAAAAACAAAAACAAAAAATGGTAACTGTTCTTCCCAATAACACCAATAGTTAACTCCCCCCAATTATGTGAATATAAGACATTATAGGGATCAAATATGACCAATATTTACAGATCACGATAATGTAACCCACAGTATTAGCAAGAAATTGTGTTTAAACAGTACTGAGAGAATGAGGTAAGGAAAAATCATTTTTTGTTTGATGTAGCATAGATCTAAAACACCTTCTATAGTAGGAGATTGATGTACAACATCTATAACTGAAACAACAAGATATAGAAGCATAAATATGCATTTAGAAATAGGATTGCAGATGTCAAAGAAACATCTAAAATTACTGAAAATATTTGAAAGAGCTTTCATGTTTCATTATTAACTAATTCTACCTGTTTTATACATATATACACATAATATCTGTATCCATACAGATGTATGTGTGTTTATGTTATGTATGTACATTTATACAGAGGTATAAACGTATATCTTTCCCTCCCCATTCAACCTTTCTTTTCAGGCAGCCTTATCTCTTCAGGCAGCCTAATAATGAAAGATGATTTAGCAGAATAATGACTTCAGCACTTTGCTAGTGTTAGTGTTGATTCATATTTCAATATTTTAAAAATAATTATTTATAAGAATTTCAAAGAGAGCTGTCAAAGAGGTAACATCCACATTCTGAGGTCAGACAATCTAAGTTCAACTTCTGGTTCCCTTACTTACTAGATCTATTTCTTCAGGAAAATTATATAACCTCCCTGTGCTTTACCTTATCCATCTATAAACTAGGATAAAAATAGCACATATTGTAAAGAATTGTGACAACAGAATTAATGAATATAAAATAGGATTGCAGGATAGGTTAGTATAGTGTAGTGTAGTGTAGATAGTGTAGGATAGTGTAGTTCCTGGCACAAGGCAAATAGTCCATAAATAGTAATTGCTGTTGTGCCAACAAAAAAAGATATTTTTAAAAGTGTAACAATAAACTCATTATTCAAATTTGCTTTTTAGTCTTTTTTCAAAAGGCAGTCTGCTATGTACTATATTAAAGTAGAAATATTTAATAGAATTTAGATTAAATCATTTTAAATTTGATGCACTTCTAAAATAGAAATTTTTTAGTATATCATTTAAATAATGGGTTACAAAGCTGTTAAATCATATTTTTGTTGTTAAATTGGATGGTTTGAAGGCATTTTTGTATATTTGTTTTAAAAAGAGAGCCTAGAAAAATCTGTGCCCTGTTTTATTTCTATTATTTATTTTTCCTATCTTGTTTTTGTTTTTTGTTTGTTTGTTTACCTGCTTCTGTACCCAGATTGTGGAATTTCCATAAGATACATTCTTTCAGGTAAGATAGAACAATGAAGTATTGAATGTCACTTTCTGACACAGCTTCTTTCACTATTAATGTTTTTTTTTTTTTTTTTTTAATCTATCTCTCTATCCATCAATCTATCTACCTTAGTCAGGATTCATTAAGTGAAACAGAACCACTGTTTGGTACAGCTATTATAGAAATCAGATCTTACACAACTGTGAAACTGGTGGAGGAATCTGTTCATGGATGTTGTCTGTGTTAATTATTTAACCAAATTTGCTACAGGTTAGCCCGTCCGACAACAGAAAGCTGACAGGACAAGAGCATGAACAAGCTTGAATCCATGCAGACCACTGGAATCCATGAGAGTAAACCAGGACTTGCATCTGCCTCTCACCACTTCCAACCTGTGACAGGGAACCTAGTGCTCTTCCCCATGGAGCCACATGTGAGCTTGGCCAAAAACTCAGAAAAGCTGAAGGAAAGAAAGCTGGCAAGGTCTGGAGAAGTTGCAGTTCTGGTGTTGCCCCACCCCAATAAAGTTAATGAGAAGGCCAAAAATAATGTGCATGAACTGCTATAGTGCCTGGTGCCCTTTTTCAACTTTCAAAGGATTAAAAATAGGGCTGTTGTTTCACTTACATCTTCCAGATCTCACAAAAACACATTTTTCTTGTGAACCAACAGGGAAAGGCTACTGGAAAACATAATTCCAGCTGAGCTAAACTGCCACAGTATAAAGCCACATGCTGTATCTTGTCAACGTAGCATCCATTCTTGTCTCTGTTAAATAGAATAAATTCCAAATAAAGACAATAACAAATTCATGCCTAATAGGATACATATATCTCTTGCACACTTAAAAACATGCTAGTCTTCTCGTCAAAAGAGGAAATAAGTCTTTTTGTTAATCTTTCGTTAATGTTCATTTCTTGTTAAACTGTGTCAAACTCCTGCTTTTTTTTTTCTGCTTTCTTATCTTACAATTTACATACTAAAATTTAAAACCCATAAAAACACCTATTATGTTAAATGGTACGAGCATGAGAGACAGGAAGGAATAAAAATAGTTAATAAATACATACACAAAACTTTATAAACTAAAGAGAAAATACTTAATCTTTTAAAATTTGCAATTGATAATGTGGTTGTGACTGGAATTTGCACCTACTTTCTTATATTACCATTTCATATCTCTTTGCTTTCAGAAAGTGTCTCAGTTGGCCAAAGATCCTTGTCTTTTGCAGATGATCAAAACCTTTATGGCCTGAGGAGTTCTCTGGGGGCCATTCTTTTTTTTTTTTTTTTAAGATTTTATTTATTTGACAGAGAGAGGTCACAAGTAGGCAGAGAGGCAGGCAGAGAGAGAGGGAGAAGCAGGCCCTCTGCTGAGCAGAGAGCCCAATGCAGGGCTGGATCCCAGAACCCTGAGATCATGAGCTGAGCCGAAGGCAGAGGCTTAACCTACTGAGCCACCCAGGCGCCCCTCTCTGGGGGCCATTCTTACTGTCATTCTTGGCCTACAATGAGTAGCTACGAAAGAGCTCATTAAAGATGCCAGGGCTCCCCTTATAAGTTATTTCTCATTTAACTGCTCTAGAGTTTCCACTGGACTCTCCTAGGAAACATAGGAAAGGGATAAGTAAGCATATGTTACATGACAAATTCACTCAAGCATTCTAGTACCTGTAAAATCTTGGACACTTACTTCCACGGTATAACAAATTTTTTTTGGATTTCAACTTCAATTAGTTATAGGTCACAAGTATATTCTGTTTTTAGTCAACCAACTAAGCAAACTTTCAGTCATTCCTAGCCACTTAAGATAAGACAGTGAATTCAGAATCTCCACAGGGTGAATCACATTAATAATTTTTTCTTGATGAAATATTACATGGCTTCAACCTGACCTCTCATTCTTTGAATGCATTCCCACACAGATTCTGCAGGTTTCTATCTTAATTAACAAATTACGCATTTTTTTCGTGACTATTAACACTTCCTTACAGTCACACATTGGGTTTTGTTTTGTTTTATTTGAGTATAGTTAACACACAGTATTACTATTAGTTTCAGATATACAACATAGTGATTCAACAAGTCTATACATTACACTATGTTCACCATAGTATAGCTACCATTTGCTCCCATACTTGCTATTACAATATCATTGACTATATTTCTTATGCTGTGCCTTTTATTCTTATGACATTCATTCCATAATCAGAACCCTGTATCCGCCACTCCCCTTCACCTCTTTTGCTCATCCCCCCACTTCCCCTCCCCTCTGGCAACCACCAGTTTGTTCACTGTATTTATAGGCCTAATTCTGCTTTTTCTTTTTTTAAGATTTTTTTTTAAAGATTTTATTTATTTGACAGAGAGAGATCACAAGTAGGCAGAGTGGCAGGCAGAGAGAGAGAGGAGGAAGAAGGCTCCCCACCAAGCAGGGAGCCTGATGTGGGGCTCGATCCCAGGACCCTGGGATCATGACCTGAGCCGAAGGCAGAGGCTTTAACCCACTGAACCACCCAGGCGCCCCCTAATTCTGCTTTTTATTTATTTGTTGTTATTTAGATTCCACCTATGGGTGAAATCATATGGTATTTGTCTTTCTCATCCCGACTTTATGAGACTCCACTGGTATGTCCCCTAACTTAATTTCCACAGTCCCTTAATTTTCCCAATAAGTTTTAACAAAGAGATGCTGAAAGGCGTGTGTGTGTGTGTGTGTGTGTGTGTGTGTGTGTGTGTATTCCTTATCCATTTATCTATTGACGGACACTTAGCTTGCTTCCATATCTCCATTATTGTAAATAATCCTGCAATAAGCATCATGGTGCATATATCTTTTCAAATTCATGTTCTTGTTTTCTTTGGGTAAATGTCCAGTAGGGAAATTATTGGATCATGTAGTATTTTTTCTTCTGGAGGCTTCTGAGATCCAAGTATGTCTACTGATCTATTAGCAAAGAGGTGGGAGGGGTAGAATCTACAAAATACCAGGAGTACTTAACAAAGCAACTTCCTCAAGGGAGCTATTAAATTTATGCAGACAGAAGGACATTCAAATAGAGAAGAGAGCCGCAAAGGAAGCTCAGTAGAAATGAGTTCAAGTACTCTAGCTTTATGAGACTCCACTGGTATGTCCCCTAGCTCAATTTCTACAGTCCCTTAATTTTCCCAATCAGTTTTAACAAAGAGATGCTGAAAGGCGGGAAATTAAATTTTGCATTAAAATTCAGCCATCTAAAATACTAGGCTTTTTTTTTTTTTTTTTTAATAGATCTGTCACTTTCTGGGCTAAATTTATTCTTTTTTTTTTTTTATTTTTTACTTTCAGCATAACAGTATTCATTGTTTTTTCACCACACCCAGTGCTCCATGCAATCTGTGCCCTCCCTAATACCCACCACCTGGTTCCCCCAACCTCCCACCCCCCGCCCCTTCAAAACCCTCAGGTTGTTTTTCAGAGTCTGTAGTCTCTCATGAAATACTAGGCTTTTAGTTCAGTTTCCAGATTTCAGTCCTATAACTACAGATGCTCCTTCTAGGGAAGACATAATAAGCTTTCTGGTCACTTACTTGAACTTTAAGCTGAGGATTTAAAGCCCCAGAGCACACCCTTTTCTTTTCCTCAAGTTCTTCCATGTGCTCAGATACAACCAACCAACCCAGTTATACTCCTGACTGTACTAAGCATTTTACCTGATACTCAAAACCTTGCCATGTATAGGCACTTGATTGTAAGTGACTATTGGTGATAATAACTGTTTTGCCACCACTTGTCATGAATTAGTAGTTTTTATAAACGCAAGGATCACTAATGCCTTTAAATCTAATCAAATCAGATATTCACTTGTAGATAAGTTAGTATCAGTTCAGTGAATTGCTGAAATGTTCCAAGTGGTAAGCCCTTGAATGATTTAATTGCTTAACGTAGTTCCTCAATGGTGTGATGTATTTTGTAGTTCTGAGTGCAATATATTATAATAATTATTATCACTGTCCATGGTTGCATTCTTAATTGGGGTTATTTGAGAAAAATTCAAGGATAATTTGACTACCATTTTTCCTATTGCACCTACTTCAGAACTTACAAGAGCTATAAGACTCATGTCCTCATATATGCGATACAAAGATCTCTTTAATAAAGATAATGGTCATGAAATGGTTAATAGACTTTTAATCAGTAAGATCTAATGATTAATCTGCTGACCCTATGCCAACACTCTCTATGTTTGGCCATTCTCCTGCAGAAATTTCTCACAACTTTCAGCAGTTTTCCTGATGATCCCCTAAATTAACATATGTACCATATAAGTAGTAGTATATATATTACTAAAATCTAAAGTCTTAAACAGTAATATGTATATTACTAAAATCTAGGTTGAGGTCAACTGGCAGAAGTAAATCCACTTGAAAAGATGAAAAAGCTTTAATGCTGTTATTGAAATGCTACAGCTAATGGTTTGCTGCAGATTTTTTTTTCATTCACAATCTTTCTTTGCTTTTTAGATTAAACATATCTTTATAGCATCATTAAAATAAGCACATAATAGTAAAGGAAAAAAGATTAGAAACACAAATCAGCTTCCTTTCAAATTGTCAGTATTTTATATTTTATATGTACACTCAATAAGATAATTGATGTTCAGAATTCTTATAGATAATGAACAGAGAGATGGGAGATATGATTTGAGGCAAATAACATCCGACATTACTTTTTGTACATCCAGCATTCAACTTTTCCCTTTAGATTTTATTTAAATATTTGTTGAAGACCTGGGCTACATTTTTCTCTTTCCTTTTGCTTTTAGTCTTTAGATCATAACCACTACAGAGGGTTCTGTCCTGAGCCCATTCTTGTGCCTCACATACAATGATCCTATTATCAACCCAAGATCTTATAATATGATTTAAATACTGATGAATTCTATTGGCATCAACCTTCTTCCACTGACACCATATTTCTTGAGTTACAGACCTGTACTTGCAACTATTTAATATGTTCCTATTCAATATGTCCAAGTTAAACTTAATTCACTTTGGCCTACAAACTTAAGAAATAATATAATTACGTGAGTAGAAAACGTTTTTGAAAAATTACAAACTAATGTTTTCTATTTTGTATAAGTAGAAAATTTAATTTGCTCATCCACTGCAAAAGAATATTTATTCACTGCAAGAAATTCTATATTCTACCAAAGGTACTTCCAACTGCTAAACTTGAGGTAGCCATATAATTTCAGTAGTGATAATAAGATAGGAAACTACTAGAATGCAAAGACTTTACATGTGAGGAAGACCCATTTCCATTATCAGTCAATATCTCCTTAGAGGTGTAATAATTGTTTTCTAAATAATTTATAACTTATGTTTCACATGTAAAAGTGTGATTCATTTTGAGTTCATTTTGTATTTGTTCATTTCTGTAAATTCATTTTGTGTGACTTTATTTTTTTACCTGTGGATGTTCAATCTCCAGAACCAGTTGTTGAAATACCATTTGATCACAAGTAATCCATCCTGAGTTAATGTTAATTTTGTTTACATTTAAAAGAAATATTTTATATTTAAAATAAATATAAAAGAAATCAAAGGGATAATGAAAAGCTATTCTATTAATATCAGTGTTAACTCATCCACATCTTTGAAAATACATGTAGTAATTTGGAATATTCATTAGACACAATTTCTCTTTTTTATTTGAAACAATCACAAATAATTCTGTTGCTTAGATAATATTACTTCTAGTTGATCAATTATGTTTAAATTTTCAAACACAGGCTTTTACTACTATACTTTAACTTTTATTTTTTAGTAACCTGCCCTATAGCTTGGCAACAGAACACCAAAGGCTTTGTATTTATGCCACTATTAAAAAAAATAATGAATGAAGAACAAGAAGTGGGAAAATGAACAATTTCTATAAATAATTTTTCTTGTATCTCTTACCTATTTTTCAGTCACCTTGCTGCTACTCAAATCAGGAGCTCATTTACTGTTACCCAGATCCTATGTTATACTTAAACAAGTCTCATACATATCTCTTCTATCTCTCCCATTTCCACATCTGTCCAAATTATCATTGAACAATCAGTATAGGACAAAACTTTTCAGCATCTATGTGTCACTATGGTTTTTGCAGAAAAGTAGTTGTTTTGGAGATGGGGGATGAAATGATTTTTTTATAAACTGAATTGAGAACTTCTGCTTTTGGTAATGGTAGACCATGCAAACTGAGCCAATTATTCTGTTAAAAACAACCAGAATACTCAACACACTTTATTACAAACTGGTCTAGGCGTACATAACTATTATGTGGACTTTCATATATTTTGTATAAGATAATGTTAAATTATAAAAATGATTGGCAAATATGCACAAATTAATGCAGAAGTCTTTCTTATAGCTTTAATTATCATATAGCCCTTTCATATGTTTTTTTGCAAAGGAAGCTTTTTTTTTTTTTTATGGGGTCCAATATATCAAAATTTTCCTTTTCGTGGATCATGCTTTTGATATCAGGTCTAAGAAGTTTCATAAATAGACTATAAATGTGTTTGAGGTTTATATCCTTTTATATACCTAGAGTCAAACTGAAAAATGCACTGTCATTTCAGCAAAATACTTAATGATATTCTGCCTTGTTATCACTTTCTGAATAAATGAAGCAACCTATAGAGTTGAGTTGTAATGTTCATGCCAAATGCCTATAGTGTCTTATTGGGTTAGGATAATATAGCATTCTGTACCTATTTAGATTAATTATGATTCAATTTAAAAGCTGAGTTTGTTGAATTGCTTCATCATTTAGTTAAGATGGAGACAAATTAATTGTTTTTATATTCTTCTTTTCTGAAAGCGTGTGAGTTTCTGATTATTGGCTAAGTTTAGTAGTACTGAAGATTTAGAATTTAAAACTTCAAATGGAAAACTTAACTACTTCGGGGGGCCTGGGTGGCTCAGTGGGTTAAAACCTCTGCCTTTGGCTCGGTCATGATCTCGGGGTCCTGGGATGGAGCCCTGCATCAGGCTCTCTGCTCAGCAGGGAGCCTGCTCCGCCCACCCCCCCCAGCCTCTCTGCCTACTTGTGATCTCTCTCTCTCTCTGTCAAATAAATAAATAAATAATCTTTAAAAAATATTTAAAAACTTAACTACTTCATGATTTTAGAAAATGTGTTATTTGTGAGAAGATTCTCACATTCCAAAGATGATATCTCATCTCATAGAGACAAAAGTGATTATTATAGATTTCAGAGCCCCCTCTCCCTAACACAACACACACACACACACACACACACACACACACACACACATCTTCTATGGAAGATCATTTGTTTGCTCAACTTCTTTGTTGGCTTCCTATTGAATTGATTTCAATAAAGTCTACATTGGAAAATATGAAGAAGCCAAAAAAAGTCTGAATTTCTCTACAATAAATAAGTAAAAATATAATGAGGAACAAAATGAGAGAAGGTGATGAAAAATACACTAAGATTAAAAGTGATTAGTGAAGATAGATACCAGTCACAGAGGGGAGTGACAGTGAGAAAACCTTGCTAAGAAAAACCTTGTTGAGTGAGATAATGAAAATCTCATTTAGGATTGAAAGTCTACAACTTCTCTCTGAAACATTGTGCACTGATCAATCTTGAAATAGAAGCAAGAAGGCCATTGTTTTTCTGTTTTACAACTGAATTATAACTTCATTGAAAGGAGTATGCACATTTTCATTCCATCTCCTACAAATAAGTAGTGTCAATAAATACACTATTTTTATATTACAATAACATAACATGGGTCCCAGTTCCTCCAAGAACACAAGGTAGCATAACTGATAGTAGGGGGAAGAAAGATGAGACTGTCCTCCTCATTACCTCTTCCTTTCAGGTTCTTTTTTGTTTTGTTTTGTTTTTTTTTTTTTTTGAGTTTCTATTTTATTTTTTTATAAACATATAATGTATTGTTATCCCCAGGGGTACAGGTCTGTGAATCACCAGGTTTACACACTTCACAGCACTCACCATAGCACATACCCTCCCCAATGTCCATAACCCCACCACCCTCTCCCAACCCCCCTCCCCCCAGCAACCCTCAGTTTGTTTTGTGAGATTAAGTGTCACTTATGGTTTGTCTCCCTCCCGATCCCATCTTGTTTCATTTATTCTTCTCCTACCCACCTAACCCCCCATGTTGCATCTCCACTTCCTCATATGTCTTTCTCCCATTGACTTATTTCACTAAGCATGATACCCTCTAGTTCCATCCATGTCATCGCAAATGGCAAGATTTCATTTCTTTTTTTTTTAATTTTTTTATTTATTTTCAGCGTAACAGTATTCATTGTTTTTTCACCACACCCAGTGCTCCATGCAATCTGTGCCCTCCCTAATACCCACTACCTGGTTCCCCCAACCTCCCACCCCCTGCCCCTTCAAAACCCTCAGGTTGTTTTTCAGAGTCCATAGTCTCTCATGGTTCACCACCCCTTCCAATTTCCCTCAACTCCATTCTCCTCTCCATCTACCCTTGTCCTCCATATTATTTGTTATGCTCCACAAATAAGTGAAACCATTTCTTTTGATGGCTGCACAGTATTCCATTGTGTATATATACCACCTCTTCTTTATCCATTCATCTGTTGATGGACATCTAGGTTCTGTCCATAGTTTGGCTATTGGAGACATTGCTCATATAAACATTCAGGTGCACGTGCCCCTTCAGATCACTACGTTTGTATCTTTAGGGTAAATACCCAGTAGTGCAATTGCTGGGTCATAGGGTAGTTCTATTTTCAACTTTTTGAGGAACCTCATACTCTTTTCCAGAGTGGTTGCACCAGCTTGCATTCCCACCAACAGTGTAAGAGGGTTCCCCTTTCCCGCATCCTCGCCAGCATCTGTCATTTCCTGACTTGTTAATTTTAGCCATTCTGACTGGTGTGAGGAGATATCTCATTGTGGTTTTAACTTGTATTTCCCTGATGTCGAGCACTTTTTCATGTGTCTGTTGGCCATCTGGATGTCTTCTTTGCAGAAATATCTGTTCATGTCTTCTGCCCATTTCTTGATTGGATTATTTGTTCTTTGGGTATTGAGTTTGATAAGCTCTTTATAGATTTTGGACACAAGCCCTTTATCTGATATGTCGTTTGCAAATATCTTCTCCCATTCTGTCAGTTGTTTTTTGGTTTTGTTAACTGTTTCCTTTGCTGTGCAAAAGCTTTTGATCTTGATAAAATCCCAATAGTTCATTTTTGCCCTTGCTTCCCTTGCCTTTGGCGATGTTCCTAAGAAGAAATTGCTACGGCTGAGGACGAAGAGGTTGCTGCCTGTGTTCTCCTCAAGGATTTGGATGGATTCCTTTCTCACATTGAGGTCCTTCATCCATTTTGAGTCTATTTTCGTGTGTAGTGTAAGGAAATGGTCCAATTTCATTTTTCTGCATGTGGTTGTCCAATTTTCCCAACACCATTTATTGAAGAGGCTGTCTTTTTTCCACTGGACATTCTTTCCTGCTTTGTCGAAGATTAGTGGACCATAGAGTTGAGGGTCTATTTCTGGGCTCTCTATTCTGTTCCATTGATCTATGTGTCTGTTTTTGTGCCAGTACCATGCTGTCTTGATGATGACAGCTTTGTAATAGAGCTTGAAGTCCGGAATTGTGATACCACCAACTTTGGCTTTCTTTTTCAATATTCCTTTGGCTATTTGAGGTCTTTTCTGGTTTCATATAAATTTTAGGATTATTTGTTCCATTTCTTTGAAAAAAATGGATGGGATTTTGATAAGGATTGCATTAAATGTGTAGATTGCTTTAGGTAGCACAGACATTTTCACAATATTTGTTCTTCCAATCCAGGAGCATGCAATATTTTTCCATTTCTCTGTGTCTTCCTCAATTTCTTTCATGAGGACTTTATAGTTTTCTGAGTATAGATTCTTTGCCTCCTTGATTAGGATTATTCCTAGGCATCTTATCGTTTTGGGTGCAATTGTAAATGGGATTGACTCCTTAATTTCTCTTTCTTCTATCTTGTTGTTGGTGTAGAGAAATGCAACTGATTTCTGTGCATTGATTTTATATCCTGACACTTTACTAAATTCCTGTACAAGTTCTAGCAGTTTTGGAGTGGAGTCTTTTGGGTTTTCCACATGTAGTATCATATCATCTGCAAAGAATGATAGTTTGACTTCTTCTTTGCCAATTTGGATGCCTTTAATTTCTTTTTGTTGTCTGATTGCTGAGACTAGGACTTCTAGTACTATATCGAACAGCAGTGGTGATAACGGACATCCCTGCTGTGTTCCTGACCTTAGCAGAAAAGCTTTCAGTTTTTCTCCAATGAGAATGATATTTGCAGTGGGTTTTTCATAGATGGCTTTGATAATATTGAGGTATGTGCCCTCTATCCCTACACTTTGAAGAGTTTTGATCAGGAAGGGATGCTGCACTTTTTCAATTGCTTTTTCAGCATCTATTGAGAATATCATATGGTTCTTGTTCTTTCTTTTATTAATGTGTTGTATCACATTGATTGATTTGAGGATGTTGAACCAACCTTGCAGCCCTGGAATAAATCCCACTTGGTCGTGGTGAATAATCCTTTTAATGTACTGTTGAATCCTATTGGCTAGTATTTTGGTGAGAATTTTGCATCTGTGTTCATTAAGGATATTGGTCTGTAATTCTCTTTTTTGATGGGATCCTTGTCTGGTTTTGGGATCAAGGTGATGCTGGCCTCATAAAATGAGTTTGGAAGTTTTCCTTCCATTTCTATTTTTTGGAACAGTTTCAGGAGAATAGGAATTAGTTCTTCTTTAAATGTTTGGTAGAATTCCCCTGGGAAGCTGTCTGGCCCTGGGCTTTTGTTTGTTTGGAGATTTTTGATGACTATTTCAATTCCTTACTGGTTATGGGTCTGTTCAGGTTTTCTAATTCTTCCTGGTTCAGTTGTGGTAGTTTATATGTCTCTAGGAATGCATCCATTTCTTCCAGATTGTCGAATTTGTTGGCGTAGAGTTGCTCATAGTATGTTCTTATAATTGTTTGTATTTCTTTGGTATTGGTTGTGATCTCTCCTCTGTCATTCATGATTTTATTTATTTGGGTCCTTTCTCTTTTCTTTTTGATAAGTCTGGCCAGGGGTTTATCAATCTTATTAATTCTTTCAAAGAACCAGCTCCTAGTTTTGTTGATTTGTTCTATTTTTTTGTTTGTTTGTTTCTATTTCATTGATTTCTGCTCTGATCTTTATTATTTCTCTTGTCCTGCTGGGTTTAGGCTTTCTTTGTTGTTCTTTCTCCAGCTCCTTTAGGTGTAGGGTTAGGTTGTGTATTTGAGACCTTTCTTGTTTCTTGAGAAAGGCTTGTACTGCTATATATTTTCCTCTCAGGACTGCCTTTGCTGTGTCCCACAGATTTTAAACCATTGTGTTTTCGTTATTTGTTTCCATGAATTTTTTCAATTCTTCTTTAATTTCCTGGTTGACCCATTCATTCTTTAGAAGAATGCTGTTTAGTCTCCATGTATTTGGGTTCTTTCCAAATTTCCTCTTGTGATTGAGTTCTAGCTTCAGAGCATTGTGGTCTGAAAATATGCAGGGAATGATCCCAATCTTTTGAAACCAGTTGAGACCTGATTTATGATCCAGGATGTGGTCTATTCTGGAGAATGTTCCATGTGCACTAGAGAAGAATGTGCATTCTGTTGCTTTGGTATGAAATGTTCTGAATAAATCTGTGATGTCCATCTGGTCCAGTGTGTCATTTAAGGCCTTTATTTCCTTGTTGATCTTTTGCTTGGATGATCTGTCCATTTCAGTGAGGGGAGTGTTAAAGTCCCCTACTATTATTGTATTATTGTTGATGTGTTTCTTTGATTTTGTTATTAATTGGTTTATATAGTTGGCTGTTCCCATGTTAGGGGCATAGATATTTAAAATTGTTAGATCTTTTTGTCGGACGGACCCTTTGAGTATGATATAGTGTCCTTCCTCATCTCTTATTATAGTCTTTGGCTTAAAATCTAATTGATCTGATCTAAGGATTGCCACCCCAGCTTTCTTCTGATGTCCATTAGCATGGTACATTGTTTTCCACCCCCTCACTTTAAATCTGGAGGTGTCTTCAGGCCAAAAATGAGTTTCTTGTAGGCAACATATTGATGGGTTTTGTTTTTTTATCCATTCTGATACCCTGTGTCTTTTGATTGGGGCATTTAGCCCATTAACATTCAGGGTAACTATTGAGAGATATGAATTTAGTGCCATTGTATTGCCAGTAAAGTGACTGTTACTGTATATTGTCACTGTTCCTTTCTGATCTACTACTTTTAGCCTCTCTCTTTGCTTAGAGGACCCCTTTCAGGAGTTCCTGTAGAGTTGGTTTGATGTTTGCAAAGTTTTTGTTTGTCCTGGAAGCTTTTTATCTCTCCTTCTATTTTCAATGATAGCCTAGCCGGATATAGTATTCTTGGCTGCAGTTTTTTCTCATTTAGCGCTCTGAATATATCATGCCAGTTCTTTCTGGCCTGCCAGGTCTCTGTGGATAAGTCCACTGCCAATCTAATGTTTTTACCACTGTATGTTACAGACTTCTTTTCCTGGGCTGCTTTCAGGATTTTCTCTTTGTCGCTAAGATTTGTAAATGTTTTTTACAGGGTGTGGACTTCTTCTTGTTGATTTTGAGGGGGGTTCTCTGCACCTCCTGGATTTTGATGCTTGTTCCCTTTGCCATATTAGGGAAATTCTCTCCAATAATTCGCTCCAATATACCTGCTGCTCCCCTCTCTCTTCTTCTTCTGGAATCCCAATTATTCTAATGTTGTTTCTTCTTATGGTGTCTCTTATCTCTCAAATTCTCCCCTCGTGGTCCAGTAGCTGTTTGTCCCTCTTTTGCTCAGCTTCTTTATTCTTCATCATTTGGTCTTCTATATCACTAATTCTTTCTTCTGCCTCATTTATCCTAGCAGTAAGAGCTTCCATTTTTTATTGCACCTAATGAATAGCTTTTTTGATTTCAACTTGGTTAGATTTTAGTTCTTTTATTTTTCCAGAAAGGGATTTTATCTCTCCAGAGAGTTTCTCTAATATCTTCCATGCCTTTTTTGAGCCAGGCTAGAACCTTGAGAATCGTCATTCTAAACTCTAGATCTGACATATTACCAATGTCTGTATTGATTAGGTTCCTAGCCTTCAGTACTGCCTCTTGTTCTTTTTTTTGTGGTGAGTTTTTCTGCCTTGTCATTTTGTCCAGATAAGAGAATATGAAGGAGCAAATAAAATACTAAAAGGGTGGCAAAGACCCCAGGAAAATGTTCTTTAACCAAATCAGAAGAGACCCCAAATCGTGGGGGGTAGAAAGGGGATAAAAAGAAGTTCAGAAAAAAAAAATTTAAAAAAAGGAAACAAATAAAGAAAAAAATTATATATATATATATATATATATTAGATAAACTAGTTAAAAAACATTAAAAAAAGAAAAGGGTAAAAATTAAAAAAAATTAACAGAAGAGAAAAAAATTAAAAAAAAAATTAAATTAACCACAAGACTAAAGAATCATGGGAAGAAAGCCATGAGTTCTGTGCTTTGCTTTCTACTCTGGAATTCTGCTGCTCTCCTTAGTAGGTAAACTTGTTCTTGGCTGGATTCCTTTTTTTTTTTTTTTTTAAAGATTTTATTTATTTATTTGACAGAGAGCGATCACAAGTAGGCAGAGAGGCAGACAGAGAGAGAGAGGAGGAAGCAGGCTCCCTGCCATGCAGAGAGCCCAATGCGGGACTCGATCCCAGGACCCTGAGATCATGACCTGAGCCAAAGGCAGAGGCTTAAGCCACTGAGCCACCCAGGCGCCCCTTGGCTGGATTTCTTGTTGACCTTCTGGGGGAGGGGCCTGTTGTAGTGATTCTCAAGTGTCTTTGCCCGAGGTGGAATTGCACCTCCCTTACCAGGGGCCGGGCTAAGTAATCCACTCGGGTTCACTTTCAGGAGCTTTTGTTCCCTGAATGCTTTCCGTAGAGTTCTGGAGGACGGGAATAAAAATGGCGGCCTCCCAGTCTCTGGCCTGGAGGAACCAAGAGCTTGGGGCCCCACTCCTCAGTGCACTCTCAGAGATAAGAGCCCAATCACTCCCATCTCCCTGGCCTCTGGCCGTGCTCCGAGCTCACCTAGCCTGCGACTGGTTCAAGGTAACCCTGAGCTGAGAGCTCACTCCTGGGCTCTGTCTCTGTAGCTGGCTTCCCCAGTCTAATACCTGTGAGCTCTGTGACAGTCAGACACCCCCAATCCTTCTGTGATCCTGCGGGACCTAGGGCCATGCTGGCCCCACGTGGGCTTCACCCTGGTTTAGCCTCTGGAGTGATGTCCCTCAATGGAGCAGACTTTTGAATGTCCTGATTTTGTGTTCCATTGCTCTGCCACTTGCTGGGAGCCGGCCCCTCCCCCTGCGGTCTATCTTCCCGTTGCTTTGGATTCACTTCTCCGCTGGTCCTACCTTTCAGAAAGTGGTCAATTTTCTGTTTCTAGAATTGCTGTTCTTCTTCTCTTTGATCTCCCATTGGATTTGTAGGTGTTTGCAATGGTTTGATAAGCTATCTAGCTGATCTCCTGCTACCTGATGTAGTCTCAGCCGACTACTTCTCTGCCATCTTGACTCTTCCTTTTAGGTTCTAAACACATCTTTTTGCTGCTCTAGCTTATACAAGTTTATGGATTTTTTGCATTATAAAAGAGAAGTGTTCCACAAAATTCCCAAATTGTTGTCGTTAGGCAAAGCCAATCTTTCTAATAGTTTAATGATCCTCTCTAGGATGATGCTGTCTCAAACTGCATGGCTGGCTGTATCATTCTGGTAAACTGTAGTCTCCATTTTTAGTCTTTCTGGAACTGTACTACCAGGAACTCCAGCTCAGTATGTTCAAACTTAGGTTTACATAGTCAGTTGAAGTTATCTTTTACACTCTCCTTTCATACAGCACCACATTTCACCAAAGGAATATATGAGTTATTTTCTCTATTATAACTGTATCCAGCTCTTGTATTTTCTTTTTCTCTGGTATTGTCATACTCCATGAGACCATGGTCAGTCACCTAAGTTACCTTAACAGCCTTCTAAAAATGAGTCATTTAGCCACTCTGGCCCATTCTGCATACATCAGCCCTAGTGATTTTGTGAAGCCTTGGTTAAATCACCTCCCTCCCTCACTTGGCACTTCTCTAAAGACTTCCATTGTTATTATAATGAAGTCCCTATACTCCCTACTCTGGCATGCAAGATCTGTATAATTTGTCTGGCTATCCTCTCCAGCCATCTCTCCCATGGTTTTCTTACTTCCTTACTGTGTTTCAAGCACACAGACCTTTTCTTTCTTTCTTTCCTTCTTTCCTCCCCTCTTCCCTTCCTTCCTTTCTTTCTTCCTTCCTCTCTCCCTGCTTTCTTTCTCTCTTCCCGCTTTGCTTTGTCTCTTCCTATCTCTCTCTTTCTTCCATCCTTCCTCCCTCCCTCCCTGCATTCCCTCCTCCCTGTCTCTGTTTCTCTCTCCCCCTCTTTCCTTCTTTCCTACTTTCTTCCTTCCTTCCTTCTTTTCTTTTCTTTTCTTTCTTTCTTTCTTTCTTTCTTTCTTTCTTCCTTTCTTCCTTAAGTAGGCTCCGCACTAAGCCCACGTGGAGCCCAATGCAAGGCTTGAATTCACAACACTGAGATGAAGACCTGAGCTGAGATCAAGAGTCAAACGCTTAACTGACTGAGCCACTCAGGCACCCCCCATTTTCTTTTTTGGTTCTTAAATTCAGAAACATGTTTTGATATTTTTTAAGGTTTTGCAATTGGTTTAATTCCTATTTGGAAAGTTCTTTCCTAAAATACCTGCATGACTACCTCCTTCTTGTCAGCTTGCTCTCAAGTAAAATATCATCCCCTCAGAGTTATTTTCTGATAAAGATAGTTCAAGGCAGCTTTCCAGATCCCCAGCTCTCATAAGCAACTTACTCATTTGCGTATTTATTGTCTTTTTCCAGTTCTCGCCCATAAGGTAGCATATAATTTTGAATGAAAAGACTAGGCATTCCCCTCATCTGGGTTGGAAAGGATCTGCAAAGCTTGAAATTATTAAAGACCTCTTTTGATACCAAAAACATTTTTTCTTATTTAAGCCTACATCCACATCTACAGTCATATCAGTCTGTTTAATTCATTTATTTGTCTAAGTACCAGCAAAATGAGACTAGTTTTCCAAATACATCCAATACTTTGACTCCATGTATGCATTTTCAAAGTCATTTTTCCTAAAGAGTTAAAATATAAACATCCATGTGTGATTGCTAATCCCTAAATGTCATTTTATATGAGTTTAGATACATTTTGTTTCTTCTGTTCAGTGGCTGAAATAATTATCTAAATAATTTAAATATTCCTATACCACATGCTGTTCACTTTTAAGAATTGTGCTGTCATTAAAGTTTACAAAATAATATATGCTTTAAAAGAATATTAAAAGAAAACCAATAGAGGGTTCTATATTTATTCTTTATATAGATGAATAGTTATTTTTAGAATAATGTCAGTTTTAAAACTATATATGCATATTTGTTTTATATGTCACCTAGATAGGATATGATATTCCTTTTTTTTCTTGTAACAAGATGTGAGAAAAACAAAGTAATATCTACATTTACTGTAGCCTGTTACAGGAAGAAGTATACGTTACAAACTTCATATGTTCTTTTAGTAATGTTCATATGTTCTTTTATAACATGATTTTACCTCATGTTTCATAAGCAATAAATATTTTCTTTATATTTATCAATGACTTTGTATTCCAGACATTGGGAAAATAAGAAGGAATCTAACATGCATTTTTCACCTATAACATGGTATATTTTATGCTATATAATTTGTGTAAATAAATCACTTAATTCTTACCAAACCACATAAAATAAGAATCAAATGATAATTTTCCAATCTCTTTGGTCACTTGAGGAAACAGCAAAGTACAACAGAAAGAGTCAGATGGGTCTGAATTTAAATTGTTTCTATCCCCTGTGAGCTGCATGACTTTAGGCCATTTATGTATTCCATCAGTTTTTTGCTTGTTTTTTGGTTTGTTTGTTTTGTTTTGTTTTGGTTAGAGCACTAATGGTTAGGGTTCTTACCTTGAAGGATTCTTTTTCTGCAGGGAAACCCCTTAGAAGACTTGCATATATGAAAGTTTTCCCACTTCTCTCCACTATTCTCTTAGATCTCTCTGTAATCCACCTTTTGCTTCCACATCTCCTCTATCGATGCTCTTGAGCAGTTCACTAGTGACATGCACATTATTAAATTTAAGGATATTAAATTTAAGGATTAAGTGACATTATTAAATTTAAGGATTAATTCATAGTCCTCGTTTTACTGGGTCTTTTAGCAACACTTCACACAGATGCTCATTCTCTTTTCTTTGACATCTTTCTTCACATCTCCTCCAAGATATCACTATTTGCTGCTTTTTCTCTTACATCACAGGTGTCCCTTCTTAATCCTGTCCATTTTATCCTAGTTTCCCCAATCTCTAACTGGTAGGAAATCTCAATGTTCATAGTTTGGTCTTTTTCTCTTCCTGAACCTCCCTTTCTTGGTGAGGTCATGCAGTCTCATGACTTTGTATGTCACGTAGGTGCAAACGGCTCTCAATTTTTATCTTTAGCCTGATATTCCTTTTGAACTTCAAACTTGGTTATCAGCCTCTTACTAATATCTTTACTATTAAAATTCTCAAACTGAATATATGCAATATTGACTCTTGTTTCCCCCTCCCAAATCTGCTTAAATTCAAGTGAACCTTTTCAGTTGCTTAACCCCAAAATTCCTGGAGTCATTCCTGACTTCCTTCTTACCAACTCCCCACCTCATCCTGCAACATTGGCTCTTCCAGAATCTAGCAGCTTCAAACTTGCTTTGTTTGTATCTACCTCAAACAAGTCTTCATCATCTCTTATAGGAATTACTGCAATAGCCACCTAACTAGCCTTTCTGCTTCCATTCTACTCTTAGCCCAATATAATTAACTCAGATATAGAAGGCAGCAGGGCCTGGGCAGGGGAGGGGGGTTTCTGCTAAACCTAAGTCAGATCATGTCACTTATGAACTCAAATCCTGTGATTCCTCCCTTGTTCATTCAGGAGTAAAAGCCACAGCCCTTACAAAGTCTATACAGTCTGTATAATCTTATTCCTCTCAAATGTTCCTTAATGCTCTGATTTCATTTCCTATTCTTCTACCCCATCCCACCAAGATATTTCAGCCACACTGGCCTCTTGGGTTCCACCATAAAGACTGTACATTTGCTATTTAACTCTTCTGGAATGAATTCTGGAAATCCATATAACTACACCACTTATCATCTTAGATCTTTGTTAAAATCATATTATCTCAGTAAGAATTTCCAGATCACTCTATTTAATATTACAATCTGCTCCCTCCAGCCACTGACTCTGTTAATCCCATGCATACTGATGAACTTCTTTTTAGTTCCCATACTTATAAATACTAGATAATTCGTCCACTATATCTACATTAATGGTCTATTTCTCCTTGCTAAAGTATAAGCTCTATGATACACAGATACACCCAAATGCCTAGAAGAGTTTCTGGCACATTATATCCACTAAATAAATATTTATTAAATGACTAATGTTAACTGAGAATTACAAAAACATGACAAAGTTTCTGCCTGTATGTATTCTGATTCTTTTTATATGTTTAAAAGAAGATTTCCATCTAAAAATAAAATATATACAATAAAATACGCACACACACACACACACACACACACACACACTGATCTCCTATATGGAAATTTCCATACTGTTGGGAAGCTCTTTGTTTTTCTACACTGGTAAGTAGAAAACCAATAATGGAAGCAGGGTTAGCTGTTCACAGAAGTTCTTATTTTACTTGAAATCAGCATTTGCCTAATATGTACATACATAAATACATGCATATCATAAGGTTCTCCCTTGGCTTATCAGGAATATCAATATCAGAACATGGCTTGAGTACAGTGTTAACTAAGAGATTAAATTAGTGACCAAATACACACAGCAGGCTTGAAAGGAGAAGGTGGATACAGTAGGTCCTTGTTCTCCTTGAAAGGCAGGAACAGGCAGAAGGCAGTAGTACTTCAACCAGACATCTTTACCTCCAGGAAAAAGAGCAACTTAGGCATTTTAACTATAGTAGCTGTGAAGTTTTGCTACACAAGTCATGCAGAGGCCAGGATCAGGGAAGTTTATAACCCTGAAACTTCAAAATCAGTTCTCATTAGCCATGGATGGGCATCAGTTAAAAAATGGTTCACAACACTGTTTTCAAAAACTTTTCCCTAATACAAACATGTGAGTATGTATAATTAGGATTTAATCAATACTGATATTGTTAATATAAAACCTGAGGAGACTTTTAAAAAAGTTAAATCTAGTAAAACAAAATATATGGTTTTGAGTCAGAAATTAAATTTATTCTTCCTGAAGATATTTGGAAAAGATCTAAATTACTTGTTTAACAGCAGTAGTGAAACAAATTGCTACATGTTGAAGAAATTTTCTATGCTTCCCCATGAAAACTTCACTAAAAATATTCATACTTGTGTGTACTATATTTTCCTGAAGTATAGAGAGTATGTTCAAATAATTTTATATCTTTACTGCCTGGCAAACAACAAGCACTTTAAAAAGTTTGTCTAATAAAATGAAGAATGAATGTATCTTTACTACTGAGTACAATATTGATATATTTAAGATAAAAATATCATCCTTCATGTAATCTATATCCACTGAGTATAAGTTAACCCAATATCTGTCTGATTAGAACAGGAAAGGTGACCAAGTATATGACAGAATCAGTTGATTAGTTATCATTTTGGATACACACATACACAAATGCATGTGAACACACGTGTGTGTGCATGCGAAGTCTGGATAGCTGTACAGCTGCCTCTAATGAGGCAGTACAAGAAGACATGAAAATAAAGGTTTTTCTAATTCCCAATCCCTTGGGTAGTTTCCAAAGGCAACTACTGCTAACAGATTCCAAACTTCCATTTCTGTAATTATTAATTTATCATATACTTAAATCTTTATTTGTCAGTCTATAAATTTAGGTAATACCATAGTCTCTTGTTATCTGTAGGGGATATGTTCTCAACCCCCAGTGGATGCCTGAAATCACAGACAGTACCAAACCTTATACATACTATTTTTTTCCTATATACATCAATGGTAAAGTTTAATTTATGAATTAGGCACAGTAAGAGATTAACAATAATAGCTAATAATAAAATAAAACAATTATAACAATAAACTACAATTAAAGTTTTATGAATATGGTCTTTCTCTCACTGAAAATATCTTATTGTACTGTACTCACCCTTTTTGTGATGATGTGAAATGAAATAAATGCCTAGGTGATGAGATGAAGCAAAGTGAACGACACAGACATCACAATGTATCATTAGACTGCCATTGACCTCCAGACAATTTGTCAGAAGGATGATCATCTGCTTCAGGACTGTGGTTCACTGAAGGTAACTGAAACTGCAAAAGGGAAACTATAGGTAAGGAACCTATGTATCTATATTCTTAACTCTGTCTTAAAAAAAAAAAAAAAAAGAAGTTAGTACACTTACACTTCTACTTACTTCTACTTCTCCCGCTAAGTCCCAACTTTTGCCCAGTATATTAACATTTTTCTATTGACAAGCTTTCCAATAGAAGCAAAATATTGAATAGGAAGTTTCACGTTACATCTGAGGCACCAAACCTGAAGATGATGGCTGGAATTACCTGCACATTTTTAAGAAAAGTTGCAGAGCCAGACGCAACATTCTAGGCTTAACAAGAGACAGTAAAAGCAGCCCAGCACATGTAACTTCCAATAACCTATCGAAGTGATGGATTCATTAGAAGAATGTTGACTAGTTGAAGAGATTTTATAGGGATTCAGGGTGCTATAATGACTCCCAAACAAGTTGGTAGATTTAGTGAGAGAAACAGAGAGAAATTTCAGATATCTCTGAGAAGCATAAGGCTGAATTCTCAGTCCCCAGCAGGACGGACATATGCTATAGTACAGAAATTGTAGGCCTGCTCCATGTTACCATCAGAGCAGAGTGTGAGAGAGTTCTTGTGAGAAACTCCCAGGAGTCCCAGTTCTCCACACCTGTGAAAACAGGTACTTGTGCCCCACCTCTTATCCCCAGCATATGGATGATGGAGTCCACTGTCAGGACCAATACACAACAAGAGGGAGCAGGTGCTGATCAATTTTGCAGAGCAAATACAAATTATATCAGTGATCAACCCAACCACAACCGTTCAATGCAGAGTCTCCCATGGAAAGGTGGTCTTGCCACATAACACTCAACCTTTTTTCAGCAATGGTAGTGAACAGCCAACCCATGAATGATATTATCTTCCTTTTTTCTATTATGCCTAGTTCCTATGTCCTGATCCTGGAAGAATCATATGCAGCATAATGAGTAGGGAAGGTGGAGTGTAAGAGAAAAGTGACAAAATAATGAAAGGAAAAATCAGCTCCTCCTTTCTCCACTCCTGGTGTCTGGGTCTAAGCCATAGGCAAGATCTCAACAACAGGGAAAGGAGTAGTGGTGTAATTGTGAAGTCATCTCTGGAGCACCTTCAGGAATGTGTGAATTTGGCACACTCTCCTTTCATTCAACTCTCAATAAAATATATCAGGTTTCTAATTAATAATGAATTTAAATTATGTGAATATTATTGATTACTTTCTTTTTTCTAAGAAATCTCAGCACCAGAAATAAAGCAATGATCTTCCTTGATCCCCAATTTAAATATAATTTCTTTTCTGAGACATTGGTTACACATCTGACTTGTTTTGATATATATTTGGAACAACAAATAAAGCAAAAGCCATGCATAAGAAGAGAAATAATTAAGATCAGGACAGAGATCAATGAATTAGAAACCAGAAATACAGTAGAGCAGATAAATAAAACTAGAAGCTGGTTCTTTGTAAGAATTAATAAGATTGATAAACCACAGGCCAGACTTAGCCAAAAGAAAAGATAAAAGACCCAAATTAATAAAATTATGAATGAAAGTGGAGAGATCAAGACTAACACCAAAGAAATAGAAACAATTATTAGAAATTATTATCAACAAACATATGCTAATAAATGAAGCAATCTGGAATACATAGGTGTCTTCCTGGAAACCTATGAACTACCAAGGCTGACAACAGGACGAAAATGACCACCTGAATAGATCAATAACCAGTAATGAGATTGAAGCAATGATCAAAAATCTCCCAAAAAATAAGAGTCCAGGACCTGACGGATTCCCTAGGGAATTCTACCAAACATTCAAAGAAGAAATAATATGTAGTCTCCTGAAGCTGTTTCAAAAAACTAGAAACAGAAGGAAAACTTCCAAACTCATTTTATGAGGCCAGCATTACCTCGATCCCAAACCAAGCAAAGACCCCATCAAGAAGGAAAATTACAGATCAATATCCCTAATGAATATGGATGCCAAAATTCTCAACAAGAACCTAGCTAATAGGATCCAACATATACTAAAAGGATTATCCATGACGACCAGGTGGGATTTATCTCTGGGATGCAAGGGTGGTTCAACATTCACAAATCAATCAATGTGATAGAACACATAAATAAGAGAAGAGACAAGAAGCACATGGTCCCCTCAATTGATGCAGAAAAAGCATTTGACAAAATACAGTATCCTTTCCTGACTAAAACTCTTTAGAGTATAGGGATAGAAGGACATTCCTCAATTTCATAAAAGCCATCTACAAAAAGCCCACAGCAAATATCATTCTCAATGGGAAAAAGCTGAAAGACTTTCCCTTAAGATCAGGAACATGACAAGGATGCCCACTATCACCACTATTGTTCAACAGAGTACTAGTAGTCCTAACAACAGTAATCAAACAACAAAAAGAAACAAAAGGTATTCAAATTGGCAAAGAAGAAGTCAAACTCTCTCTCTTCACAGATGACATACTTTATGTGGAAAACCCTAAAGAATCCACCCCCAAATTACTAGAACTCAAACAGCAATTCAGTAATGTGACAGGATACAGAATCAATGCACAGAAATTAGTTTCTTTCCTATATACAAACAATGTAACTGTAGAAGAGAAATTGGGGAATCCATTCCATTTACAAAAATGGAATTCCATTTACAAAAACTTAAGATATTTGGAATAAACCTAACCAAAGAGGTAAAGGATCTATACTCTAGAAACTACAGAACATTTATGAAGGAAAGTGAAAAAGACACAAAAAATGGAAAAACATTCTATGCTCATGGATCAGAAGAATAAACGTTGTTGAAATATCTATGCTGCCCAGAGCAATCTATACTTTCAATGACATCCTGACCAAAATACCAATACCATTTTTCAAAGTGCTGGAACAAACAATCCTGAAATTTGTATGAAACAGAAAAGGCCCTGAATTGCCAAGGAAATGTTGAAAAAGAAAAATAAAGCTGGGGGCATCACGTTGCCTGCTTTCAAGCTATATTACAAAGTTGTTATTACCAAGACAGCATGGTACTGGCACAAAAACAGACACATAAATCAATGGAATTGAATAGAGAGCCCAGATACGGACCCTCAACTCTGTGGTCAACTAATCTTCAGCAATGCAGGAAAAAAAATATCCAATGGAAAAAAGACAGTCTGTTCAATAAATGGTGCTGGGAAAATTGGACATCTATATACAAAAGAATGAAACTCGACCATTCTCTTACACCATATACAAAGATAAACTCAAAATGGCTGAAAGACCTCAGTGTGAAACAGGAGTCCATCAAAATCCTAGAGGGGAACATAGGGAGCAACTTTTCCAACATCAGCCACATCAAATTCTTTCAAAACTTGTCTCCAAAGGCAAGCGAAACAAAAGCAAAAATGAACTTTTGGGTCTTCCTCAAGATAAAAAGCTCCTGCACAGCAAAGGAAACAATCAGAAAAACAAAGAGGCAACCCATGGAATAGGAGAAGATATTTGCAAATGACATGACAGATAAGGGGCTGGTGTCCAAGATCTATAAAGAACTTCTCAAACTCAACACCCCAAAAACAAGTAATCAAGTAAAAAAAAAAAAAAAAAGGGCAGAAGACATGAATAGATACTTCTCCAAAGAAGACATACAAATGGCTAACAGATACATGAAAAAATGTTCAATATCATTAGCCATCAGGAAAATTCAAATCAAAACCACATTGAGATACCACCTTACACTAGTTAGAATAGCAAAAATTGATAAGAAAAGAAACAACAAATGTTGGGGAGGTTATGGAGAAAGGGGAACACTCTTACACTGTTGGTGGGAATGCAAGTTGGTACAACCACTTTGGAAAACAGTGTGGAGATTCCATAAGAAATTAAAAATAGATATTCATAGCAGCAATGTCCACAATAGCCAAACTGTGGAAGGACCTGATATGCCCTTCAACAGATGAATGGATAAAGATGTGGTCCATATATACAATGGAATATTCCTCAGCCATCAGAAAGGATGAATACCCACCATCTGCATCAACATGGATGGAACTGGAGGAGATTATGCTAAGTGAAATAAGTCAAACAGAGAAAGACAATTATCATATGGTTTCACTTATTTGTGGAACATTAGGAATAGCATAGAGTACATTAGGAGAAGGAAGGAAAAAATGAAGGGGGGGCATCAGACAGGGAGAAGAACCATGAGAGACTATGGACTCCAGGAATCAAACTGAGGGTTTTAGAGGGGAGTGGGGTGGGGGATGGGTGAGCCTGGTGATGGGTATTAAGGAGGGTACATATTGCATGGAGCACTGGGTGTTATGTGCAAACAACGAATCATGGAATGCTACATTAAAAACTAATGATGTACTGTACGGTGACTAACGTAATATAATAAAAAGGATTAAAAAAAAAAAAGAAATGAACATTTTCTGGACCCACTCCAGACCTGAATTTCTGTGGATGAGGCTGAGGAATTAGTGCTTTAAAAATACCTCTAGGTGATTTTTGTGCATGTAAGAGGTGGAAGAAATTATTGAGAGCAGGGTTTGATTTTACTTGGGCAGCTGGTATAAGTGAGAAATCACCTGATGAACAACTTAAAAAGGAAAACACTGGAACTCAGGTCAGAAATTAATGACTATGGGGAATGACAAAATGAAATAGAACCCAGCCATTCAAAACAGAGACCCTAAAGGAAATATTCATATGCTTATGTTTTCTATTATTCAAATATCTCCTAGAGACTTCATTATGAAGGTTAAGTGAAGCCAACAAGTCTTCAGAATAAGTTTTAATTTGGATGACATGTCCTATCTACAAAAATTGCCCTAAACCTCTCTAAATCATATTTTATTACGATTTCTTTAATACTGTATCTGTCCTTTATCAACTTACAGTAGGGGTGACAGCATGTACATTTGTTATATTTTATATGTATTATGTATTTAATAATAAATATATTACTTGCATAATAGTGTATTTGCTATATATTTTAAAAGATTAGTGATTTTTTTTTTCAATTAACAATTGGGTTGCATCATCTTGCTTTTCTTAATTTACAAAAACAGTGAGACAATATACTTGATAATGAAATTATTCTGGAAAATTGTCAAGTATTGATAATGAAGAAGTTGAGTGATTTAAACTGACCAGTTTAACATAACAGTGATTGAATATTATAATAAGATACTTTATTTGAAAAAATAACTTATCACATTTATTCTTTAGGTTTAGTATATTAAATGAAAAGAAACAAGGTTTTTAAAGTAATAAAAATAAAGAAATAAACTTAAGAAGAAAAGACATTTATAAAGGTCTTTATTATTGTCTAATTTCAAAGAAACAACATATGACTTTAAAGTTTGAGAGATACTAATCAATCTCTCCCATGTTAAGTACTAGAGAACTGAAACCCAGACAGATCAAGTGCTTGCAAAATTCATTGGTTTTCTTGTCATATTGAATGTTTCTAAATATATATCAAAGCTGCTTATTTAAATTGTCACCAGTTCTGTGGTTTATTAGATGCATTTCACGGCAAAAATCTACTTTATAATAATAGTCTTTCCTTGATGTGCTCTACAGAAAATATAATTAGTATATGCCTAGAAGTTACTCAATTTCCTTTGAAATTATAACTTGAAAAGCACAACTATGATCTTAACCATTATCACTTTCTGAAGAAAATTTTAAATCTCCCCTTCCAAAAAATTTGAGGAAATCTTAGTTGTTTACATGCATAAAAATCAATGGGTGAACTAAATGAGCAATAACACAATTGTTCTAGTTATTTTTAAAACATATGCTCTTTCATTATGTAAACAGAATTACATAGTCCTTTTATTAAAACCAAATCTTTTTAGTTTAGGGATGATTTTAGGAAGCTGTTGGGATCAATGGAGAAATTCTCTATCATTTTAAGCTGCTATAAAGTTGACATGAGTTAGACATGAGGCAACATGCATGTTTTTGCTTTAAATATAAAGATAGAAGGTTGATTAACTATGACAAATGTAGAGGGAAATGTCTGACACCCTTGTGATTTGCTCCACTTACTCTGAAATTCCTTAAGTGATAGAGTTCTCCATTTGAATTTGGCTTACACCAAAGCTCTCAGGCTTGACTTTGTTTAAAAAATATTTAATCTCTAAAAAAATGGCCAATAAACAGACAAATGGTGAGCATCAAACTCCATTCCTGCCCTTGGACTTATAATGCTGGTCATAAAGTAAGTCATTGGTATAAGTAGATAAGGGTCAGAATGATGAAAATCAAGTTCTATTCTTCCCCTAGTTCTCCCACCACAATAAAATGACATTTTCATCATCACAGCCACCATTCTCTACTTCTAATCCTTCAGCCAGTCCTATTGGTGATTCCACCTCCAGCCTCTAATCTGTTGTTCTTCATTTCAAGTCCAAAACAAAATCACATCTTTTCAGGTCTACTTTATAATTTTCCCAATGTGTCTCCTCATTTCTATCTTTACTGCATTCTTACCCATGATATACAAAGATTACTACCAGTTAAGTCTTTTTTTTTATTTTTGTTATTTATTTTTATTTTATTTATTTATTTTTTAAGATTTTATTTATTTATTTGACAGACAGAGATCACAAGTAGGCAGAGAGGAAGGCAGGCAGAGAGAGAGGAAGAAGCAGGCTCCCCGCGGAGCAAAGAGCCCGATGTGGGACTCGATCCCAGGACTCTGGGATCATGACCTGAGCCGAAGGCAGAGGCTTTAACCCACTGAGCCACCCAGGCACCCTAAGTCTTTTTTTTTTTTAATTGAAGTGTAACATTATATTAGTTTCAGGCGTATAACAGAGTGATTTGACAATTGTATACATTACTCAGTGCTCACCACAGTAAGTGTAGGCACTACCTGTCACCACATATTTTTGTAGTATTATAAACTATATTCCCCATGTTGTACTTTCCATCTCTATGACTTATTTATTTTATAACTGGAAGTAGCTGGAAGAGAAATTAAGAAAACAATCCCATTTACAATTGCACCAAAAAGAATTAAGTACTTAAGGATAAATTTGGCCAAAGGGTTGAAAGACCTATACTCTGATGAAAGAAAATGAAGACAATACCTCCAGTTAATTCTTGCCTAAAATCTTTCAGTGACTTTTATTTGCAATCAAATTATAATCCAAACGTTTCTTATTGATTTACCAGGTCTGCATAAATTACCAGCCTGTTTTTCCAAATATATTTCATATCATTTTACCTTTTGTTTACTTGGATGCTCACCCTGATATTCTATTTGTCCTCCAACATGCTAAATTCTCTCACCTGAGTCTTTCACAGGCTTCCCCCTAGTCTTTCCCCTATTCTTTGTAAAGTTGTTTCCTGGAGTCCAGAGGTTAGTAAGTAAGACTTTTGAAAACATTTTGCTCTTGGTTTCCTGAGTGTTTAATATATCAAAGCATAGTAAGAAAGAGTGGCTTAAAATGAAACTGGAGAGGTTAGCAGGGGTCAGCGACAAAGTCAGTGTGGTGGGTGAACTCTGCTTGAATGTTGGGAAATCATTTCATATGAAATATGATTCCACTGTTCACATAAAAGTACACACTCCTATAGGGAAGGCCTAGAGTAATCTCTAAAAAAGGGTAAAATAATCTTTAATATCAATTATCTAGAATAGAAAAAGTAATTACGTGGGAAACTGAGAACATGAAGGTGGCTTATTAACTATATCTTTCTCAGCCTAGACAGCTAGAAGACCAAGAAGAAGATATTTCAAGTAGTTGTATTTCCTTTTAGAGAGGTTGTGGTTACATGTGGTTACCACGTAGAGTAAGATTAGGAACTAGACGCAGAGACCTCCCCTTTATTCTTATATCAAGGTAAGTGCCACCTTAAACATTTGAAGATCAAGACAGTAAGAGTAACTTTTTTTTTTTTTTTTTTTGGCTACAAGACTTCTTTTCAACTGTGGTTTTAGAGCATACCAATGATTACAAACTCTGGTTAACAGATTCAGCTGTTTATGCACATTGGAATTTCTATGGATAGTCCCTCCTATGTAATTCCATCCTCATGGCCACTACAAAGAGATGGTGATGTTAGTGATCTGAACCCAGGACTGGGGTAGCAGAGGAGTGTCAGGCAGTGCAAACTCAAATGCTTACAGGGGACACTAATGCATAAACCAAGTACAATTTAATACAGAGTGGTAGGAATTCTGCCAACTGAAGAGGCATGCCATCCTGCATCTCTCTGGGTCCCTTCCCAAGAAGAGAATTTCTCCTCAGATCAGTCTTCTGTTGACGGATGGAAATATGTTTCCAATATAAAAACGAAATCCAAAATTTAAAAACTTGAATCTTCTTTTTTTCAATTAATTTTTTTTTATTTTTTTATAAACATAAAATGTATTTTTATCCCCAGGGGTACAGGTCTGTGAACCACCAGGTTTACACACTTCACAGCAATTAAGAGTAACTTTTGATTATCTTATCAAAAAAAATTACATCCACATGCAATATTGTATATTATGTATTACTAAGTGCCAGACACTGCATTAATTCTTAGATGTTTATATGATGTTTACATGATTTCTGATAATATCCATGTGAAATAGCATAGCAATTTTACTGTTGAGAAAACTCAGGCTCGAATCTATTGAAACACAATCAATGTCAGTCACATAGCCTCAAAAGATTTAAATTTGGATTTGTCTGATTGCAATTCCTGTATATTTCTAGTAACTTTTTCTCCCTTTTAAACATAATAATAAGCAGTATTTGTTCTTGTTTACATGTTAATGAATCATTTTCCATACAGCCTTTTTTAAAAATAACATTTTGAAACTCCATCCATTGTAATAGTTTTACTGGAAAGCAGTAAATAAAAAAGCAAGTTAATTGCTATGTGTCTGAAGCATTATGTGGAACACAAATATATAATCATGTACCTGCTTGTTTACTTCCTATCTTGCGGTTCTTGTTATCTTCTCATGTTCCTTGCCTATGCTAACTTAGCAGTTCCACGTTCTGTTTCATGCAATATGAAGGTCATTGTTTATTGGTGGTTTGATGTTGAGCTTGCATATTTTTCTGCATATCAATATCTGACTGCCTGTAACTTGATTTTTCAAGGTAACTTGCTTTCTCTCTCTCTCTCTTTTTTAGAGATTAGTCAATCCTTAACCACATCTCATCTACAGAATTACATCTATATAGTCACTCATAATAGCTTTTATGCTACCATGTAAAAGAAACAGAAAACACACCTCTACCTTAGCCACAGTTTCCATTTTCTTGGATACATACCTAAATCTGGAAAGCAACTTTACAAATATTGCTAAGTTTATATATTTTTAACTTTATAGAGTTTAACATATATATAGCCAAATGTACATGGAAATAAATGAAAAACCCATTCTAAGATCAAAAACTGAGTACCTGTGCAACCCCCACCTCCGACCAAGAAAGAAGGACGTTATCAGCACCCCAAGAAGTCACCTCTCAAACCTGGCCAATCATTACCTTCTCCCACCTATCCAGCATAACCAATATCCTTAACTAATTATTAATTAGTTAATATCCTAATAATTCTAAACTAACACTGAGCCTACTTCTGCCTTTAACTGAGACTCATGAAGTATGCTACCTTTGTGTGTTTTCTAACTCAGAATTGCCCTTGTAAGATCCATCCAAGTTGTGACATAAAGCTGCATTTCATTTATTTTCCTTGTTGCATAGTATTTCATTTTATGATTATGGTTATAGTATCCATTCTACATTGATAGACATTTGAGTTATTTCTAGTGTGTTAATTCTGAATAACGCTGCTTAGAAAAATCTTAAATAATCCTCTTTATGTACACAGTTCTCTTGAAGGCAGACCTAAGAAGAGAATTATTGAGTCATATTATATGGATATGTTGGTGATTGTATGAAATAATAGTCCCCTCACAGTGTTTGAGTAAGCTTATTGTTCCTTATCCTTCCTAATAATTTATATTACTCTTCTTTTTTTCTGTTTATTAGGCTGGTAGATTTGCTGTAGTATTCCATTGTGATTTCAATTGGTATTTCTCTGATTTCAAGTGAATTTTAAGAATTTTCTCATATATTTATGAGCCATTGGGTATTGTTTTGTGATGTGCCTATGTCTCCCGATTTTTTTCTACTAGGTTTAATTAGTTATCCATAATTCATTCATATGCAGTGACTATGTTGGTTAGTTACATGTGCTACCATAGTCTTTTCTCACTATTGTGTTTGCTTTTTTTTCACTTTAAAGGTTTTTAATGTTCATGTAGTAAAACTTGCCAATATTTTCCTTTATTTTCAGCAATTTGTGTGTCCCAACTAATTGCTCAATACCACAAAATCATGAATATATTTTCCTGTAGTATGTTAAAAGCTTCATGTATGCATACATGTATGGTTGTATCCTATATTAAATTATTTTTACATTAATGAACAGGTATAGAGTGCAGTTGGTATTTATGTTTATATTTATCTGTAGTGTGAGGTAATATTCAAGTTTCATATTTTCTGTACAGTTGATTTTCTGAGCACTTTTATTAAAAACATTGTCCTTTATCCCAGATCAAAATATCTATCATTTTCTGAATTACGTGGCTATTCTAAACCCTTTGCATTATTGTATAAAGTTAAGAATCAAAATTTTAATTTACACATGCACTCATACACATATACACACATATATACACAAAAAGCAGCTGAAACTTTGATTGTAATTACATTAAATGTGAAGATTAGTTTTAGGAGAATTCATATCTTCAAAATATCTTGCAAATAGAATATAGCTTGATTTATTTATAACTTATCAATGGCTCTCAAAAATATTTTAAAGTTTTCTTAGAATCCTGATACTAGCTTTATTCCCAAATATGTAGGTATTGGTGTATATTGCTATGGTGAACAGTATCATTTTAAACTTACTTTTCTGACTTTTGCATATAGAAATATAATTAAATTTTATATAGTGACTTTGGGTCCAGTGACCTTGCTAACACTCATTTTCTCATTATTTTTCATAATTAAATATTGTTATTTTCTAGTAATCTTATTAGTTTTAGCTTAATTTCTCTTTAAATAGAGAACATACTCAGGATTTCAATTTTTAAAAATTGCTTAAGACTTCCTTTATGGTTTATACAGTCAGTTTTTATAAATTAACTTTTTAAAATACAAGTTCTGCTGTTAGGTATAGTAGCCTATGTGTGGTAAGTTTCATGATAAGGTTGTCCAAATCTGGGGCGCCTGGGTGGCTCAGTGGGTTAAAGCCTCTGTCTTCGGCTCAGGTCATGATCTCAGGGTCCTGGAATCGAGCCCCGCATCGGGCTCTCTGCTCAGCCGGGAGCCTGCTTCCCTTCCTCTCTCTCTGCCTGCCTCTCTGCCTACTTGTGATTTCTGTCTGTCAAATAAATAAATAAAATCTTTAAAAAAAAAAAAGTTGTCCAAATCTCTATTTTTCCTCAGCTGCATTGTTCACTTTCCATTCTCCACTATCATTGTTTTTTTTTTTTTTTTAAGTATTTATTTATTTATTTATTTGACACAGAAAGAGAGATCACAAGTAGCCAAAGAGGCAGGCAGAGAGAGAGGGGGAAGCAGGCTCCCTGCTGAGCAGAGAGCCTGATGCGGGGCTCGATCCCAGGACCCTGGGATCATGACCTGAGCCGAAGGCAGAAGCTTTAACCCACTGAGCCACCCAGGCACCCCTAGAAGTATACTTTTACAAAAGGACATAAAGCTATAATGGACTTTGCTAATGTTAATTTTAAAATATTTTTAAAAATTTCATCTAGGTGATACTCCTATTGTTCACTTTGTCCCAACCACTCATTGTCTTTCTGCACCAAGTATGTTCTCAAGTAAACATGAGACATTTTGCTTGATTGCTTGTTTTCTCTGCTTAAAAGCTGCATTACTAAGAAATACTATGGCTCCCTCAATAGTTTATACATTCCGTAGTCATTTTTCACCTAATTCAAAATTTATTTTCCATTCACTTTCTTTAATTTAGTTTTCCTTTTCCTTTATTCTATTTTATTTAGCTTCTTGACTGTTATCACTCCCTATCATGATATACATGCATTTATTGCCTGTCACCTTACACTGGAATGTAAGTGGTTTTTTTTTTTAATCATTTTTTTAAAAGATTTTATTTATTTATTTGAGAGAAAGAGCACAAGTGAGGAGGAGGGGCACAGGGAGAGGGAATCTCAAGCCTAGCAGTTCTGAATTATAATATCACCTTTCATACTCAATTGAATATACATACATAACTGAATATTGAAATACAAATTAAAATTGAGATGTATTGCATATATCTTTCAACAAACTGAAATGCTGAATTAGGTAAATATACTCAGAACTGTTTATTTCAGAGTATCTCATCATAGCATTTAACTTCCTTGTCAGAATTTGCAAAGCCTACTTTTGGACTACCCAGAATTTCCACATAAAAATTAAATTCTATTCTTACTACAAAACCAAGTGTTTCATGTTTCCAATCTCAGTGACAGAATTGGAAAACACAATTAAAGTGATTGTTAGATGTTAAAATAACATATCACCTTTACGTTGTATTTTTAAAGGTGTTATTTCAAATGGAGCTGCATTTTTGTTACATGTTGTATAGTTGTTTCTTGTTATTCTTTAGGATCTAAGTATGCTCCTAATTCAAGATGCATTCATTACATTTAATAAAAACAATTCATGTATTTCAAAACTGAGAAGATCTGGATACATTATGGGAGGATAAGTGCTATAAATGGGAGTGGGAAGGGATATTTCTATTCTCAGTTATGAAAGTGAAGAACATTCTGTGTGAATGTGTTTATTGTGAAGCCCCATAGTTTTGCTTTGTCTTCCATAAGATATATATGTAAGTAAGGCTTCTATCACTTTGGTATGAATGAGTTTGGTGGAATAAGTCATTCATTTCTTATCTTTGGGCATATAGAGATCCTACACCTGGTTATATTTTTTTATCCATTTGGTCATGAGTTTGCTTCTGTAAAATTATAACATGAATATTATTAATTCATAGACAATCTGTGATGATAAAATGAGAAAATTAGGAAAATTATTTTCATAATGCAAGAAATAATGCAGGATTTCCAGAAATGATAGATGAAAGATGTAGGCAAAACCTCTATTTAAAAAAAAAAAAAACACAAAAATGTGCAATATTGGGGCACCTGGGTGACTCAGTCATTTGAGCATCTGATTCTTGATTTCAGCTCAGGTCATGATCTGAAGTTCGAGATCAAGCGCCCTGTCGGCCTCCCCTCTTAGCACTGAGTCTGTTGAGATCCCTCCTTGTGTCCCTCCCTGCCACTCTTGTGCTCTCTCTTTCTAAAATAAATAACAATAAAAAAATTAAAACAAAACAAAAACTGTGCAATAGGGTTCAAAGCAACCATGCCAGGACTCAGAAAGTCAATCAAAGGCAAAAACAAATTGAGAAGTATATATTTAAAAAAAAAAACAAAAAACAGAAACAGTAAAACAAAACTCTAAAACTTCTGTTGAAAAACAACCAGCCTCTATGGCCTTCTTGCTTGGGGCTGCTCTTGTTGTTGCTCTTCCCCTTCCCACTGCTCTCAGCACTATAGTTTAACCAGGTGTGGCTGGCCAAGAAAACTAGCAACTTTGCTGACAAAGGCAGTTGATTTGATTTGGAGCACACTGAAAAACCATGGTCCACTGCATAGTCAATAAAGTAACAAACTAAGAAGGAAGCAGGGTAGAAACTTGAGGCTCTGCTAGCCTGACTGAGATTTGGACTTGACTGGGGAGAGTGGCAAACAGCCTGAAATTGAAAAGGGAGAACTTAGAAATAAAAGCACCCTGGAAGGGAGCAAGTCAGGTCTCTGCAGATCCTTGGCTGACTAGAAAACAATGTGCATTCACAGAAAAGACTGACGTGGACCAGAAGTAAAAGTTAAGAGAGGGGGTGCCTGGGTGGCTCAGTCAGTTAAGTGAGTCTGCCTTCAGCTCAGGTTATGATCTCAGGGTGCTGTCATTGAGTCCAGCATCTAGCTCCCTGTTCAGCGGGAGTCTGCTTCTCCCTCTGCTCCCCCTCCTAAGTCATGTACCCTCTCTCTCTCACACACAAAAATGAATAAATAAAATCTTAGAAGGGGGAAAAGGCTAAGAAAGGTTTGAAAATTGCTCAAATCCTACCCCAGCCCTAGCTTCATTAGCTGAGAGCGGAAGCCTGAGGAACATGAGTCAGCACAGCTTCTGTCCAATCACTCCCCGACAGGTAAGCCACACAGACACAAGAAAACCTGGCCTTATGACAAAAGGAACAGCAACATATTTAGTAACACTTTTATTGGTTTTAAGATACATATTTTTCTTGGGGTACCTGGGTGGCTAAGTCTATGTCAGACTCTTGGTTTCCGCTCAGGCCATGATCTCAGGGTTGTAAGATCAAGCCCTGCGTTGGGCTCCCCATGCAGAGTCCTGCTTGGTGCAGAGTCTACTTAAGATTCTCTCTCCCTCTCCCTGTGCCCCCCCTTCCTCTCTCTCTCTTTCACTAAAATATAAATAAATATTATAAATTTATAATATTTATTATAAATTTTATATATTATTAAATATTATTATATTATATATTACATTATATTATTAAATATTATTAAAATATTATAAATTAATTATAAATAAAATAAATATTATAAATTTATAAATAAATATTTTAAAATAATTTTTGTTGTTAATTTTTTTTATATGGCAGGAAATTTTTTTAAACTATTTAATAGGATTCTGAACATGTTCAGATGACCTACAGAAGTAGTTTAGTCCCTGCCTTTGAAATAATTTAACATCTAATGCTCCAAACAAATATACAGGGATCAGCAAATCAAATTAACAGAAAGAAGTTAATCTTACTCATTTCTACAATGATTAACTGTAATTTTTCTGAAGCTGAGATACATTAAAATTAGGGTAGTTAACTAGTTAAGACTACTGTCTAATTGTACGAACTGCACACTACTTTGTATGTTGTTAAGAGTCATGGTATTCTGTGACCGAGTAAAACAGCTGGTGAGAGTGTTAAGATCATCATCATTCACCATGAGAGTCAGGTTAGTTTTGTTATGTCACAGCCATAGATTTAACTCCAGCCCAACCATAGCTGTTGTTCCAAGAATAATACAATTAAATGTCAAGACAATCTCAAAGTTTTCCCAGGAGAAGACCAGCATTACCCACATTCTTAAATAAGCATAAACATTTTTGTATAGTCAAGAAATCCTTATATTCAATATTTTATATTTAATGGTGTAGGCAATCTTACTTAAAGCAAGATTGATTTATGGATTGATTGATATATATATAACTTTCTATGAGATGTTCATATAGTATCAAAGCCTTGGGTCTTCAGGCTTCAACCATGACATCCAGAAAAATCTTCCCACTAAACACCATAAGGCTGGCATCAACTTTCTAATTTCCCACCATGCCCCCAAGGAAGTTTTATATTCAGAAAAGAAAAAAAAAAATCTCAGCCAACTAGAAACACAAACTACATTATGCACATTGTTATCTAAAATCACCAAATATCTAATATGAATAAGCCAATGCTGCACTCCCAGGTCAATGTATTTTCTTCCTGGTAGTCTTCATTGATAAAAATCACTCCTATGGTATTTCTTATGCAAGGGGAGACGCTTCTGAAAAGTTGGCCTCTGCCTTATTCTGTATTTCAAAGTTCCAAGGGAAGAATCTGGCAGGGTACACAACAAAATTGTCTCCCATTTTCTGGAAGTTTACATTCATAGGAGAACTTAGAGACTTTCCCAAGGAGGTGAAAGAAACAAACAAAAACCAGGGCTTCAGATGGAAGCAGGTGACTTGAAACGATGGAAGGATTTTCTCCAGATTATATGGAAACTTCCTTGGGCTGAAAAAAGAAAAAAGGGAGAAATTTTCAGGTCTAGAGCAGTAGGAAACCAGAATCTGCTTCACAGAAATGCTATGGGTGGTCAGCTGGGGATATAAGCACGAAGATTTTCAGAGAAATGATTACAAGTTACTTCAGGTTCTCGGCACTCAAGTTCAAAACGCAGTGAAGATTTCTATGTACAAATAATTTCACCAAAATGACAACACAGCCACCAGACCTAAGGAGAGCTTATGTGCAGGATATTCGGTGAGCTGTGTAGATAGATAACTAAAAACCAGAGCCACCTTTGCCATTAGACACTGGTAACATACAGTGTCTTAGAATCAGGGTAAAAGAGAGAAGGAGGCATAACAATTTCTGAGGTCAACTATAAGGTCAGCCAAAGAGAATGGAGGATCAATTAAAAAATGCTTAATAAAGTTATAAAAAAACAAATAAATGATACTTCTTCTGTAACAGAGCTTATGGACTGATATTCACACCTGTTATGTATTTTTTTAGTTTTGATTTGATCATTGACTAAATATTAATTTATCTCACTAAATTACAAAATATCAACAATGTAAATTTCATGTAAATACCTAAAAACAAAACCCTTTAGACTAAGCGTGTATTTGTTCCTCTATGACATTGAAGCCAATCAATTCATTGCTTTTTTATTTTTTATTTTATTATTTTTTTTAAGATCTATTTATTTAAAAGAGAGAGAGAGAGAAAGCACACATGCACAGGGGAAGGGGCAGAGAGAGAGAAGGAGAGAGAGAATCTTAAGCAGACTCCAAGCCAAAAAGGGAGCCCGATGCGGGGCTTGATCTCACAACCCATGAGATCATGACCTGAGCCAAAATCAAGAGTCAGAGGCTTAACTGACTGAGTCACCCAGATGCCGCAATTCTTTGTTTTTTAAAAATAATACTTACTGGCATTTTAAATGCACTAAAACAAATGGATTAACTCCTACATCTTAAGCCTTATAGTTATGATATTTTCCCCACAGATTAAAATTTGATAAAATGGAGAATGCCTTTTCTTACAGGAATTAATTTGATGAAACAAAAAGGAAAAAGACAATTTGGATATGATGAAATATATTCTTCCCATTCTGAAAATTTGGACAGATGGTGGAAAAATTAACATGAAAACAGTGGATATTCCTAGGACAAGAATGCTTTCAATTGAGCATAAATTCATAAGCCTTTAAAAATCTGAAGTTGAATTCACTTCATTACTCTCATCAAATAATTAGAAATGGTACAGTGCTCTCTAAGAAAGCTCATTAAAAAAAAAAAAAAGGAAGACACTCAGGTACAATAGTATCGATTCATACAAATTAACTCTTTTATAGGAACAAAATTTTGCAATAAGCAACTCAAGTTCAGTTCCCATATGGAATTTTACTATGTTATGCAGATGTCCTTGGATAGTAACAATAAAATTCAGGAGCCACACTGCCACTACTATATTAGTGAAGACCTTGTTACCTCTTATAGAGACTATTTTAATAATAGCCTTCTGATTGCTTACATGTAGGGTCTTCTTAAAACAAACAAACAAATAAACAACAACAACAACAAAAAACGCTTTTCACCTTTCTGCCAAAGAATGTGTTAAGAGGCTTATCATGGTTTTGATAATGACCCTGCCCTGCATGAAAACTCCCCATAAGACATTAAATAAAAAACAAATTTCCTAGTTTGACATTTAAGGATTGCTAATTTAATCAATCTAAGCATGATTTACTATAAAGCACTATAAAATATATTTTAAGATTTATTGACCTTACTAATGCTATAGTAACACATAATAAAAAAATTCTTGAAGAATAAAAGTGCCATTTGAAAACCATACTACACAGAGATCAAGAGCATGGGTTATTTAACAAAACACAAAAGAATATAAATCCTAACTCTATAGAAATAAGTTGAATGACATTCTGTCGTATGCTGGGAAAGCAGCTCCCCAAAGAGAAAGCTCTGACTTGCATGGGACATTTGCCAATTTCTGTGGTGTAAATAATCCCACCATGGCCATTAAAAAGCTACCAACTTTCTCACAAAATTTAACAACCAACTGGCTCTCACAGGCTAGCACAAGGTCACTCAAGCACATCACCAATCTGGAAATATTCCTAGGACAAATTGGCCAAAATTAATTTTTCTTCTTAACACTTAATTTTTTAAATTATTTTTAAAATGGGCCTAAAATTTCTATATTGTAGCACTGTTCTATATTTTAAGTAAGATAATAACATATTACAGAGTATTTTTCCCCATTAAGACTAAATAGGTATTTATAAATAAATAAATATAAATTTATATATATATAATATAAATATAAATATATATTATTTATATATAAGATATATTAAAATTATTAAAATATAAATAAGTAGGTATTTATTTCTATTGTATCACCAAAAATATATTAACTGTATTGAATGCTAGGGAATGAGTAACTAATAATATACGGTAGCCACATTTTAAATATTTTTTAGTTAAATTCTGTTTTAGTGAAATACTAAAATGTAATATACATATGAAGATTGTATACAACTTGATCAACAAGGCAGAGATCAGGAAAAGAGGAATCACAAAATAATGGCTAATTAACTGAATTTCTACACAGTAAGCATGAGTATGAATTTTCCAATTCACTACGATATCCACAATTCCCTATACTAGCAGGATACTACACCTATTCAGATATATACATGGCTACTTTGTCTCCTGAAATTATTTGAGTTTGTTGCAATTAGTGGAACTAAATAATGTGAAAAGTGTTTTGCTTTGAACCAAGGATAGAGATTAAAGAACAGGAACTAGCAAATGGTAGTGCTTTAATTTTTGCCTATTATGACTAGAAAATTATTGGCAATTTATATTTTTTTTATACTTCCAACTATAGGCATCCTGAGTTGTGACTGAGGGGAACAGAACCTAATATATCATATTTTAAAGACATAATCCAGAAATGGCTTCAGATTTGCATTTCTAATTCAGACATTCTTATTTTCCCTTTTAGGATTTCCTCTAGCTTCTAAATTCTAGTAACAGCTGAGTTTTCAAGAGAAAAAACTGTGTTTTCAAATATTTCCAGTCTGTTTTTTTATTAGTTTTTTTTTTTCTATTTGTGTAAGTTCTCAAGCAAGACTCACCACCAAACCATGCAATCAATAGCCAAGGTACAGAGCGAACTAAATGGCCTATGAAAGTGTAGGACTCGTGACTTCACTAGTATTAAATTGTCCAAAGCAAGTTATTGGGTTAGTATGAATGAGTGCTTAGTAAAGTAAAATGAAATGTGCTATTCTGATATTAAAAGAATTATTTTGCTCAGTTGAAGTTTTGGACAATACCTGATGTCATTAATTTTGGATATTTTTCCAAGTGTGTACATGATTACATCAATCATATTTACTAGATAGAAGACTATTATGGTAATACTAGAGAAGGTTGCTTCAAAACATTAAGAGTAAAACTGATATAGAGTCCTGCTCTGATTTTATTTATCATGTTTCAATTTGTCAGTATTATTAACAGAAAAATATCATTAATATCTATTTTAAGGATGAGTAACTCATTTGACAAAATGGCATGCAATTTTTAAAAATTAGAATAACTGCTTAAACTAAATTTTTATACGAAGAGTCAGTATTTAGTTTTTAAAAGTTTGAAGTGTTTTACACTTAGTGTAATAGTATAGAGAATAATATGATTAAAACTTTGGTAATTATACAGACTAAGAAAGAAACTGAAAGTATCATTCATTCATTCAACAAACGCTTTTGAAAACTTCCTTTGTGCCAAATTCTGCTCAAGGAACTGGGAATGACACAGGGAAACAAAAAATTTTAAAATTGACCTGTCATTGAATCATTTTCTTAATATCCTTTCTACCTCTTTTAGGAATCCATTGCCCCATTACAGTTCTTATCATTTGAATGCATACTTTATACACACCCAGTATATTTTAAATTATTATTATGTAGAAATTTACATAGCTTGTCCCCCCACCCCAGGCCAATATTTTATCTTTCTGGTCTCTCTAGGTTGAAATAGGCACTTCAGTATATTTCAATTTACTGCTTAAAGAATAATTATATAGCTCTACTACAATTTGTATATGAATTTTCTTATAAATGAAGGTATTTTCAGTATATTGTTACTAAACAATATCATAACGAACATTCTTTTATGTTTTCTTAGGAACATATTCACAAACATTATAATTCTTGGAGGAAGTAGGTTATAAACATCTTTTCTTTTTAAAGGTTTTATTTATTTATTTGAAAGAGAGAGATTACGAGCAGGGGGGAGGGGTAGAGGGAGAAGCACATCCCCACTGATCAGGGGGCCTGATGCGGGACTCCATACAAGCATCAGGGATGACGCTTAACCGACTGAGCCACCCAGGCACCCTATAAACATCTTCAATATTACTAGATAGTGTCAGATTGTTTTACAAAATTATGTTGCCAGAGTCCATTCCTATCAGCAATGTCGGAGAGTTTCTGGTGCTTCACACCTTCTTCAACTTGTGGGTCTGTCAATCTTCTCCAATTCCCTCCCTTTTCTTTTTTTAGTTTCCTTTCCCTGTGTTTCCTTGCCCATTTCCTTCCACCTTTCCCTCCTGTCTTCCTTCCTCTTGCCCTCTGTCCTTCTCTCTTTTCTTCTCTCCTTTCCTCCTTTCTTTTTTAATATTGTTTAAAAAAATATTTTATCTAGTTATTTAACAGAGAGAGAGAGAGAGATCACAAGTAGGCAGAAAGGCAGGCAGAGGGGGAGGGGAAAGCAGGCTCCACGCTGAGCAGAGATTCCCTATGCAGGGCTGGATCCCAGGACCCTGAGACCATGACCTGAGCTGAAGGCAGAGGCTTAACCTACTGAGCCACCCAGGCACCCTTAATATTATGTTTTTTTTCAAGTATAATTAACACACAGTTTTATGTTAGTTTTGGGTGTACAGTATAATGATTCAACATTTCTTTACAGTGCTCAGTGCTCATGAAGGTAAGTATACTATTAGTCCCCTTTACCTATTTCATTCATCCCCTGTCCACTTTTCTTTCACTGTCAAAGTGTATCATATATGAATTAATACTTCAATATGATATCTAAGGCTGAGCAAATGTTCTTGTTTATTGTCCATTTTTTCCCTCCAAATAAACTGAACAAATTATTTTTCTACTAGATTCATTCTTTAATATGTTATACTTTTTAATTTTTTAAATGCTCTGTATAATACTGATAGATTTATATTTATCAGGAAACTAGGTATAAATACCAGCTACAATCACAGAATCATTTGCCAAGTCAAGATAGTATGCATTATGAGAATTTTCCCCTTCACTTAATAAGCATATATTTATGTGTCTATTAGGAAATCTTATTTCCTTTCCCTCTTCTATTACCCTATCATTTAGCATAATATGTATTAATAATTAATCATATTCATAATAATGAATCATATTTTACTATGTATGTTATAAAATATCAAAGAAGGAGAAGGAGAACACAAAGAAGTTAATTTTTCTGAGGAAATAAACCTAGCAAATAAGAAGACCAGTTTAACCTAGATTATATATGGCTTCAAGGTATATGTTAACCTAGATTATATGGCCTCAGTATCCTTACTTATTTTGGCACTCATCTTTGAAATTCTCATGAAAAAACATTCAAAAATACCTCAGTCCTGCGCTTAGCTTCTCAGCTACCTCGGCCAGAATAAAAAAAAATCATAAGCATGAAAGATTCCAAATTCTCATGCCTGCCTCCTTTGCTCTAGCTCTTCTCCATACATCATGGCAGAAATTCTTCACTCTTTAATGCAGCCTAATGCATCATATTTGTCCAGCTCTTCTAATTATCGTCAGTGGGAAAGCTGTCTGAATTACTTGATATTCATTATAAGTGGGAGATCAAAGTCAACCTTTGAACATCTACATCTTCCTATCAATTCTTTTTAATAGTATAGGCTTTCTTTCACCCTTTTAAAGTATAAATCTGGATTTACAGCTATTTACATATATGCTGATGACTTACACATCTGTATGGTATGTATGTTCATGGGTATGTATGAATTTATTTATTATGTGCTGTCTAGTAGAAAGTTGCCAGTAATGACTTACCAATCTTAAAGTGAAAATTAAGAAAAATGATGTATTATTTTGGATAGTGTACACTGGAGTACTTCAATCAAGATAATCAATGCAACATCATTATTATGTCTAAAATAATTTCCAACTCTAAGATATAAAATATGCATATTAACTATTTAACTAAGAATATTAAGTTTCTGAATGTTATTTATTAAATAGGTAGCATTGCATTTGCTTTTGCAAAACAAGTGTTCATATTGCTTATTAACCATAATGTAGAAAAATCTTTATCATGTCTGATGAATAAATGAATAAATAAGTGAATTTAGAGCAGAAAGTGTTTTTAAATATAAGTATTTAAATTACTCAAAGGTGATGCATCATTCTATTAACTTAATGCAAATAGTATATAGCTTTAAATATCTTATGCAAACTCAACATCTGTCAAAAATCTCAAAATACTGTGTTTACATAACAAAAAGCCACTTGACAAAATAGAAATTTCAATCAACTAATTATTCTGTCAATGATTTAAAACTATTTTAGTGACTATTTGATTAAAAAGCTAGATTAGCTTTACCAATAACCTCAGGTTATTTGGTAATTATGTTTAAGTTCTATGATAGTTTATTCTGTGCCTGATTTGCTAGTCATAAATTATGTATACAACTTCTGTAGACTTTTAGTTCGTCTTACAAGATTGTCTTCTCTGTGGCCTGCACATTAGTTTTGATGAGCAAATTTATAATTTAACATTCAGATTAGAGTCTTCGTTCTGGAACAAATATATTGGTTAGAAAATCACAAATCTGTACTTGAGTTTCTGTAGACTTAAAATCATTAAAATAATCAAACTTTAGGCAGTTAGTATATATCTCTAAGTCAGTTAAGCAGAATACCATGAAATTGCATTTCTGCTACTTTGAAATGCAAGAGTCCTTTAGATTTGATGTAAACAGTATAAAAAGTAAAAAGCCTAATTAACTCATTTCTGACATTCGCTTACTCAGTATTCAGAGATACTGCTTATTCTGATGAAAGAGAACCTTTGACTTATAATGAAACATTTTGCCATCATAATGCAAATACAATTCCCAGGGTTGTGCCACTTACGGCAAGGCAATTGTTTTTTGTTTTATGATTATGATATGAAATACAACAGATATCTGAATTTGTCAAATTATTTTCAGTTGATATGTAATATTAGATTCTCAGAGTTGACCTCGGCCTTTCAAATGAGAAAAATAAGATTATAGAAACAGACACTCTTAGACGCTTATTCAGTATCCACCCCTTCTTTCTTATTAATATAACACCAATTTTATTTGGGTGTCATTTGCCTTATTAAAAATGTTCATGTACCCACATAACCTTGTTGATTGGGCTATCACAATTATTGCTAATGATACTGACAGACATCTAATAAATAGAACTTCCTGTATTATTTTCCTAATAAAGCATAGACTGAACCAAAAATCCTTCTGCCTTTACCTTCTTCATGCCTAAAGGTCATATGTGATATCAGGAATTATAGCAGCTGTCTGGCAACTATGAGGATAAAACACACATGCTAAGGATGCTGAATTATAAAGATACTTAGTAGTTTTTGAGTGGTTAATTGCAGCTTGGACTGCTTATCTCTGGACATCTTTTTTTTTTTTTTTTAAATATAGTCCTATTTGGAAAACCATTGTAGTCAGCTTTCTTTTTAATGAAATCAAATTTACTTTTAACTGAGATAATGTTAACTGTATAGCAGAATTGGTGGGAACTTGAATTCAGTACTCATGTCTTAATAGAATAGTTTTCACCAAACAGCACTGTCTCTAAGCATTTGTTTCAGTGGTCACACTTTTACATACCACTGATGGTACAAACTAAAAGTCTAAAGCAGAAATCTCTATAAAACAGGAATCCATCAGAATCCTCGAGGAGAACATAGGGAGTAACCTCTTTGATATCAGCCATAGCAACTTCTTTCAAGATATGTCTCCAAAGGCGAAGGAAATAAAGGCAAAGATGAACTTCTGGGACTTCATCAAGATAAAAAGCTTCTGCACAGCAAAAGAAACAGTCATCAAAACAAAGAGGCAACCCACGGAATGGGAGAAGATATTTGCAAATGACAGTACAGATAAAAGGTTGATATCCAGGATCTATAAAGAACTCCTCAAACTCAACACACACAAAACAGATAATCATATCAAAAAATGGGCAGAAGATATGAACAGACACTTCTCCAATGAAGACATACAAATGGCTACCAGACACATGAAAAAATGTTCATCATCACTAGCCATCAGGGAGATTCAAATCAAAACCACATTGAGATACCACCTTACACCAGTTAGAATGGCCAAAATTAGCAAGACAGGAAACAACGTGTGTTGGAGAGGATGTGGAGAAAGGGGAACCCTCTTACACTGTTGGTGGGAATGCAAACTGGTGCAGCCACTTTGGAGAACAGTGTGGAGATTCCTCAGGAAATTAAAAATAGATCTTCCCTATGACCCTGCAATTGCACTGCTGGGTATTTACCCCAAAGATACAGATGTAGTGAAAAGAAGGGCCATCTGTACCCCAATGTTTATAGCAGCAATGGCCACGGTCACCAAACTGTGGAAAGAACCAAGATGCCCTTCAACGGATGAATGGATAAGGAAGATGTGGTCCATATACACTATGGAGTATTATGCCTCCATCAGAAAGGACGAATACCCAACTTTTGTAGCAACATGGACAGGACTGGAAGAGATTATGCTGAGTGAAATAAGTCAAACAGAGAAAGTCAAGTATCATATGGTTTCACTTATTGGTGGAGCATAACAAATAATATAGAGGACAAGGGTAGATGGAGAGGAGAAGGGAGTTGAGGGAAATTGGAAGGGGAGGTGAACCATGAGAGACTATGGACTCTGAAAAACAACCTGAGGGTTTTGAAGGGGCGGGGTGGGAGGGTGGGGAACCAGGTGGTGGGTATTAGGGAGGGCACAGATTGCATGGAGCACTGGGTGTGGTGAAAAAACAATGAATACTGTTACGCTGAAAATAAATAAAAAATTAAAAAAAAAGAAATCTCTATAAAACAAAATTAAATTATGAGAAATGAAACCATACCTTTTATATACTTCTCAATTCTGGGCTCCCTGTATTCCATATTTTCCTGATCTAATCTATTCTGTACAATGCTGCCAACTAAAATAAAAGCCTTCTGAAGGCTTTTCTTATGTCAACATATGCACAGACTACACCCCACACTCAAATACACTCAAATATACAACACACATAATTAATTTAAAATTAAAATCTAATCTCTAATTTCATATGACTTACATGTTGACCACTTTAAAGATATATATGTAACTAATTTTTGTATTCACCATCACTGAGTTATTTACTATTATTCCTTTTCATCCACCCTATGCCCCAACCAAAGTAAATTTCTCTCCAATCAGTATGGATTTAGATTTTTTTACCTCTTTTTCTAGACTCATTCAATTCCTCTACCTGAAAGGCTCTTTTCTTCATTTGCATATGTTCAAATTGCCTACATATATCAAAGATGGGACACAAATGGTATCTTCCTCATAAATCATCTCCTCAATTTTTTATTTGGTTGATGAATAATACATTCCTCCAATAAATCTTATTAGGTTTTCACACTCTATTGTTATAGTTTATTTTGTCTGTTCATTTTATTCATTAAGAAAACTAGCTTTTTGCAACCTCTTTAAGGAGTACCTGGAAACCCATAGGGCATTTAGCATTTTACAAGAAGCTTTAGAAATATCAGTAACTGTTTTAAACAAATATTGATTAAACTTAAAAACATTTTATAAAAGACATAGTGACATCAACAATAAAAGGTACTTATCAGATACTAAAGAATATCTTAAACATAGCCTTTCTGGGTGTGAAGTAACAATTTCTAACTCTACGTTGAAGAAAGAATTAGATGGACTCTGCCAAACATTCTCTGTTTTTCCATTTTCTGTCTGAATAAATGGTGACCATATATGATGAATACAGAGTTAGTATGGTAATAGAACACTTCAAATTGTACTGGAGTGTTGCTGTTAGGGGCAAGAGAAAGACTCTCTTCTCACCCTCTTTTTATCTCCAATCACATGGTACTGACTGTTTTTTGTTTATCTTTAAAACATGAATAAAATAATATTGAGGAAAATGTTTTCAGAAATAAGGAAGGTTTGGTTTTTTTTTAAGGTTTTATTTATTCATTAGAGAGCTCTATCCCAGTACCTGGAGATCATGACTTGAGCTTAAGACAGATGCTTAACCATCTGAGCCACCAGTTACCCCGAGAAAGAAATTTTCATTAAAAGAATTGGCACTCCCCTCTGTGCTTGATAATGTTTGTGTTTACAATTGCATTTCTGTGTTGTTCATTGCTTTATAAGGGTCATATTTCATGAGTTATGCTTTTATTCACATTTTAACATTTCTTTAGTTGAATTATTGAAACTCAACTATAATAATAATTAGAAAAAATAACTTTCATCATAGTAGGCAAGGAGTACTCTCTCATTGATGGTGTTGTCACTGACTTCACCTGGTTTAACTCTGTGACACTTTTCTACGTATCTGATCATCACATCACTTAAATTATTTTCATCTATAGTACTATATGAAGTTTATTGTTAATTTAAATCTGGACACCTGGGTGTCTTGGTCTGTTAAGTGTCTGCCTTTGGTTCAGATCCCGATCCCAGGGACCTGGGATCTAATCCCACATCTCAGCAGGGAGTCTGCCCCTTCCCACCCCTCACTTGTGTTCTCTCTCTCTCAAAAATAAATCAAATCTTTAAAAAATATTGAATTTCTATTTGTAACTTAAACTGTTTTTAAAGAGATTATTAATGAAACATTAACTGGTATTGTATGCCTAGAATGTTATCCAGTTGCTGGAAATGGAATTGATGTCAAATAAAACTACACATCTCTTTAAAGAAAACATATAATTTTTTTTAAAGTTAGAAGAGTTAGAGTTAGAAGGAATATCATCCAAGCACCAAACTAAAATATAGTAAAATACATTTGAGAGATGCTATTTAACCTCTCTATGTATGTGAACACAACTACAATTTTAACCAAACAAGAAATGGAGTTTAAAAAAGCCAGATATGAAATTATCAATCTGAAATGTTTAAAAGTAAAATAATACAACAATGATGCCAGAAATTCCCACCAATAACCAAAGAAATTGAGAAAAATAGAATGTAAATATGCAAAAATCTTAGATTGAAACTTTGATTTGAATACAAATATAAGTAGTATAATGTACAATTGAATATATGCTGTTTTCAATTAGTTAAAAATATATATCTACTTAATAGTATTTCTTCTCTGTTCCAAATCTGAATTAAATTAATGCTCAATCTTAAAATGGGCATTTGCTATTAAACTGTATTTAATGCACTTGGGTCAGGTGGTGTGTCATATTCTTAAATGTCAGGTGATGTGTCATATCCTTATGTGTATATTTGAGACCTACATGGTGCATGACACACATGCAAAAAATCTCTTTTGAATGAACAGTAAATGTTGGAAAGAATATAGTAATTTTATTGAAAAGTAAGTGTTACTGATTCATCTCAACATTATTTTTATTTATTCTTTATTTTTTTGTGTATGTGTGTCTAATTCCCATTAAAATATTTAATGTATTTATCCCCTCCCACATTCCTCTGTGTGTCCTTTGTCAGGTATTTTCATTCTTAATAAGTCATTCTTATTACCAATTTATATTTTTGTTTTATTTGAACTTACCACACTTTTATTCTTTCCGGTGTCCTTTATTCCTTCCTTCATCATTGCAAATCCAGTTGAGATACTTTTTCTTCTGCCTCAAGAACTTCCTTCAGTATTTTTAAAATACTTAATTTATTTATTTGTCACTGAGAGAGGAGCGAGCACAAGCAGGGGGAGCAGCAGGCAGAGAAAGAGAGAGAAGCAGGCTCTGCACTGAGCAGGGAGCTCAATGCAGGACTCGATCCCAGGACCCTGGGATCATGACCTGAGCTGAAGGCGGATGCTTAACTGACTGAGACACCCAAGCGCCCCTCCTTCAGTATTTCTATTATTGCAAGTTGACTAAATTATTATTTTTTTTCCAGGACGAAGGGGGGGATCTTAAGTATAGTTCACTTTAAATTTTAAATATATTTTAAGTGGATATCAAATTGTAGCTTATAATTTATTTCTCTTAAAGAATTTAAAATATATCACTCACTGTCCTCTGGTTTTCATCATTTCTGTTTCAGAACTATGTGCCATTATTATTGCTGCTTTTTTGAAGATCATACTCAAATTTTCTGATTTTTTAAAATATTTTTCTATTGCTGACTGAATTTCAGTGATTTTGCTATAGTTTGTCTAAGTCATATTCTTTGGTGTTTATCATTCTTGTCTCTGTAGCCTTGTCTTTTTGTCAGTTTATAACAATACTTCTTCAAGTAGAACTTACTGCATCCTTTTTTCTCTCTTCTCCTTGTAGGACTTCAATTCCATGTCTATGATTCTTCATTTTGTTCCATACATATTTTACATTATTTCCTATATTTTATTCATGTTCAATTCATTAATAGTCATTTATCATATATCACAGTCTCTATTTTCTATCGCCTTATCTTCCATTTCATTAATACTTTGTTCAGCTATATCTTGTTGTGACCCTGCATGAAGTCTCAGTTGAAAACCTGAAGTATTTTCCTGAGCTCTTCCTCCCAGCTGGGACTTGAATATCTTTTTTTGGCTCTATAAGATTGCTCTGCTCTCTATTTAGCCTCTTAGCTCCTACTTTCAGCTTGTCTTCCCAGCCTCTCACACTGCAGATTAGAAGCTAAGAAGTACTATATAGGCCAAGAGTCACATAATATCACCTTTACCTCTCTATTGCTGCCTTTGTTCTGAAGCCTTAGTGTTTTAGTTCCAAACTATTGTTTATCAGTACCACTGAAGTATAATTTTTGTCTCCACAGTTGTGTGCAACTTCAGAAAGCTCTGACCCTGCATTTTCGCTTGGTCTATGGGCCCAGGCTGCTGACAAGTTTGCAAATGCCGCAAGAAAAGAAGTGACAGATGAACATTGGCGTCCTTTCACTGTATTTTTCTTCTCTTGGGAATTTTGGACCCTGAAGTCCTGACAACCTGAGTTTATTTCTAATAACTTCAAAGAGTAGTTCTCATCTCTAATACAGGTTTTATATTTGTTCTTTTTGAGATATTTTTTTTCTGATATAAACTAGCCCATTATAAATAGAAAATGAAATTCCCTGAAGTTAGTTTTTAATCTGATTTTAAAGAATTGGGGGACTGGGATAATCAACAATAACAATTTAAGGAAAATGATTTTAATACTATGATATATATTTATATATAACAACTTAAAGGGCTTCTGAAAAATAAAAGCATAATATTTTGTGCAGTTTTTGTAATCAAAAAGATTCATGTTTTGCTGTGTAGGTAAAATCATTATAGTGTATAATGAGGAAAAGATACACACCACCTGAATAAATCAATAGCTTTTAAAATTCTAAATCTATTTAATAGTCCAATGGTTTCAGTGACCTAAATTTATTAGTAAGCTAATTACCATCTTGATGTGATCAAATACAGTATTTTTTTCAATGGCATCAAACACTGATGTGTTCATTTTATCTTCCTTCAATTATGTTATGGTGCCTTTGGATTTTTCATAATATTTAACTAGTTCATTCTATTTCAGGATCATTCTCCATGATGCGACACTTAGGCGTATTTCAACTAAAATCGGAAATATGGTGGCATGACTTGCTCATTCTGGATAAGTATAAGGAAATTTCTGCTTTTATATTTTAGCTTCTGGTTTGCACTCGCTTAGGGCCCTCACACTGCTTCAGTGTTTGTATGTCTTTATTCTGCAAAGAGATACACTGTACGAAAGTGGATAAAGCTCAAGTATCAAGTATTGTTTGTTATTCTTATCCTGGCAAAATTCCCCTTCAACTTCTGGGATAAAATGCCAGTTTAGGGTTACATTATGAGGCTCATTTCATTTTGCTATGGGATAATCCAAAACAATGATGACTGCTGGGTTCTTTGAGCAAATGCGAATTGAGTGCTAAAAATAAATAAATATATATATATATTTAATTAATGAAGACAGAAATTACATTCTTTAACATCCATTACTTGAGATATATGACCCATGTAAAGCAGTTTTCTACAAAAATAACACTTATTTCTAAGCTTCTATTTATTTTGTAAGTTCATCAGCAGGGAAGTTTTAAACTTATTTAAACTTAAACTAAAAATGAGTATTTTAAAACCTATTAAATGCATATGGTTTAAAATGTAAAATTTGTCAAAAAGAAGGGTAAGAATTATAAATTTTAGGAAGTAAAGAGTAAGTTTGCAATGTCACTTAAATGAGTAGATCTATAAAAAATGAAAAGAGGATACAGATAGCCATTTAATAAAACATCAAAAATATTTTGAAGCATATTTATTTGAAAAACATAAAAATTAGAGTAATTATATGATCAAATATGGAACATGCATAAGATTATGAAATCCCTATCAACAGCCTCAATTTTGACACTGTGTTCTTCCTTGCTCAGGTCAAGGGAGAAAAATTGATTTCCTCCTGGATATCCATGAGGAAGATATCCTTAATAAAACATATCCTAGATAAATTTTAAAAATTGATTCTTTAAGAGATAAGTCTTTGTTATTAAGAATAGTAACAGCCCTCAACATACTTAAATTAAATCAGAATAAATGCCTTGTATTTATACAGTGCTTTCCAATTAATAAAAATGTTTCACCTGCATTATTTCATTTTATCCCTATGGTAGTCATATGCTACATTAACATGTCTGTTTAAAAGGTCAGTCTTATTGCCTAACATTATATGCAAAATAGCACAGTCTAGACCTGAATTCATATCTTTTGACTCTACATTCAGTCTACAGTGCACTGAATTGAGTTTAAAACTTCACCACAATTAACATAAAACTAATAGAAAAGAATATTGAATACCCACAAATTCTATAATTGGGTAATTAGTATATATTAAAAAAATAGATATGAGGTTACAGAATGGTTAAGGATAATTTTCTTTTTTGCTATAGTCCCATGTGACTTCTTTCAAAATTATTATTCCTGTGTATTGTATCAACTATGGCTGATTCTGCTGTCAAGTACATAGAGGAAAGTAAGGGCCAGTAAGTTACAGGCTGATTTAGAAGATCAATGTATTTCCAAGCAGCAGTTTACATGTTTATTTTCTCCTCCATTTGCTTCCATACACATACTTTTATTTTGGTAGAAATAAAAGTATTTCATGGTCAGAGATAAGACCCATAGACATTGCTTTATCTGTTCTGCTCACTACATTGGAGTAATACTTCTAGAGGACATTTCGAATTCCTTATACTTTTAGTCAAAAACTTTTATTATTCCACTTATGTATTAAGTAAAATCTATCACTTGATTTAGAAGCCATCAAGAACTCCATAGCTACATAACAAGTAACTGGGACTTTGCATTCCTTTCCATTTTCCCCATTTTTTGATCATGCTCTTACTATTATACATCCAACTGTTATGCATGTCATGTGTTTTCCACAAACCACCCCTCCCTTCCCATATCACCTTCTCTGACCTGCTTGTAGTTAGTTTTCTGGTAGTGCTTATCACCAAATGTGATGAACATAACATTTTTAGGCATAACTGTCTTGGGATCATAGATAATTGCTTATGCATTTATATCTGCCAGTTATTGATTTATTGATTCTCACCTCCAAATTCAAGTTTTGCTTGCTCTGTAAAAGTGGATGTATGGCCTTTAGTTTTGCTTTACCACCTGGCCTGATGATCAGCTTTCTCAATAGAGAGTACTGAGGAAACATTGCAGGAAATAAGGGTTTTGCTTTTTATTCCCATGAACCCTCTTGGTGGGCTTTTCCAGGGTACACACCTTCTCCAGCATCTGGCTTCTGCAGTGCCTGAAGCTTCTCAATTCCTGATTCCTGCAGTACACAAAAACTGGCAGTATTCATTTGCCAACAGTTTCCAACACAGAGACTCCTTGAGTGATTTTATAATAGAGTACCTCCAATGAGATACCTACCAGTGAAGACCTTTCTTAAATACCTTAGGGAATGAATAGTCAGTGCTAGAAGGTAGATTCCCAGCAAGTTTTGCCTATGTTACACCAAACTGACTTCTCTTCCATCCAGTTGGCCATGGCTGTATCCTTCCATTTGAACTGTATCTTAGCCCAATGGAAGTCTTTCCCTCAAGTGTTCTATCTCAACCACAGAGGGACTGGTGGAGTGGTATTCTTTATATGTGCTATAGCTATAATCTTTCTTTTTTTTTTTTAAGATTTTATTTATTTATTTGACAGAGATCACAAGTAGGCAGAGAGGCAGGCAGAGAGAGAGAGGAAAGGAAGCAGGCTCCCTGCTGGGCAGAGAGCCCAATGTGAGTGAGGCTCGATCCCAGGACCCTGGGATGATGACCTGAGCTGAAGGCAGAGGCTTTAACCCATTGAACCACCCAGGTGCCCCAATATGATCTTTCTTTTTTAAAGATTTTATTTTGTTAGGTAATGTCTCTACATATAACATGGGATTTGGACCCACAACCCCAAGATCAAAAAATCACACGCTCCAATGACTGAGCCAGTCAGATGTCCCCTATATTTTTTAATATTTCTTTTTTTTTCTTTCTTCTTTCTTTCTTTCTTTTTTTTTGACAATACAATGGTATCTTTGTTTGAAATGTTAAATACTGTATAAAATAAAAAGTTAAAGTGATCTTTATTATTATATTATTTTTAACTTTTGATTTTAATAAGTATTCTTAATAAGATTTATTTACATGTTTAATTGACATTTTGATTTTTATTACTGAGTATCATTCATTTATTTTAACTAAAGTTAACATATATTTTCATTTGTATGTTAAATAAAATAAGGTAAACCAGCAATGTTTTGGAAATCTACTTTTCCTACAAATGGCAAAATATTAGGTTTCTAAATGTCTAATCATATGATTGAGATAAGCTTTTTAAATTTAAATTCAGTTAATTAACCTATAGTGTATTATTAGTTTCAGAGGTAGAGTACAGTGATTCATCAGTCTATATAATACCCATTGCTCATTACATCATGTACCCTCCATAAGGTTCATCAGCCAGTTACACCATCCCTTCACACTCATCCCCTGCAGCAACCCTCAGTTTGTTTCATATGATTAAGAGTCTCTTATGGTGTATCTCCCTCTCTGATATGCTCTTATTTTACTTTTCACTTATTTACTATATTTACTTATATTACTTATATTTATTTTACTTTTTAATTATTTACTATATTTACTTATTTTACCTTTCCTTCCCTTCCCCTATGATCCTGTTTTGTTTCTTAAATTCCACATATGAGTGAGATCATATGATGATTGTCTTTCTCTGATGGGACTTATTTTGGTGAGCCTAATGGACTCTAGTTCCATCCATGTTGTTGCAAATGGCAAGATTTCATATTTTGGTGGCTGATCAGTGTTTTTCTAAAGATATTATTTGACAGAGAGAGAGAGAAAGAGAGAGCAAGACAATGAGCAGAGGAAGGGGCAGAAGGAGAAGCAGACTCTCCATTGAGCAGGAAGCCAGACTCAGGGATGTATCCTACAACCATGGGATCATGACCTGAGCCAAAGACAGACACTTAACAAACTGAGCCACACAGGCACCCCATACCACATCTTCTTTACCCACTCATCGGTCTGTGGACATCTGGGCTTTTTCCATAGTTTGGCTATTTCGGACACTGCTGCCTAAACATTGGAGTACAGGTGCCCCTCCAGATCACTACCTTTGTATCTTTGGGGTAAATACCCAGAAGTGCAATTGTTGGGTATCAGGGTAGCTCTATTTTTAACTTTTTGAGGAATCTCCATACAGCTCTCCAGAGTGCCTGCACCAGCTTGCATTCCCACCAACAATGTAGGAGGGTTCCCCTTTCTCCACATCCTTGCCAACATCTGTTGTTTCCTGACTTGTTAATTTTAGCCATTCTGAAAACTGTGAGGTGGTATACTATTGTGGTTTTTATTTGTATTTCCCTGATCCTGAGTGATGTGAAGCATTTTTTCATGTCTGTTGGTCATTTGTGTCTTCTTTGGAGAAATGTCTGCTCATGTCTTCTGCCCATTTCCTGATTGGATTATTTGTTCTTTGGGTGTTCAGTTTGGTAAGTTCTTTATAGATTTTGGACACTAGCTCTTTATCTGAGAAGATATTTGCAAATATCTTCTCCCATTCTGTCAGTTGTCTTTTGGTTTTGTCAACTATTTCCTTTGTTGTGCAAAAGAATTTTTTTTGTTTGCTTCGTTTTGTTTTATTTTTTTTTATCTTGATGAAGTGCCAATAGTTCATTTTGCTTTTGTCTCCCTTGCCCTTGTTGACATGTCTAGCAAGAAGTTGCTGTGGCTGAGGTCATAGAGGTTGCTGCCTGTGGTCCCCTCTAGGATTTTGATGAATTCTGCCTCACATTTAGATCTTCATCATTTTGAGTTTATTTTTGTGTATAGTGTAAGAAAATGGTCCAGTTTTATTCTTCTGCATGTGGCTGTCCAATTTTCCCAGCACCATTTGCTGAAGAGACTATCTTTTTTCCATTGGATATTCTTTCTTCCTCTGTCAAAGGTTAGTTGACCATATAGTTGAGGGTATATGTCTGGGTTCTCTATTCCATTCCATTGATCTATGCGTTTATATTTGTGCCAGTGCCATACTGTCTTGGTGATTACAGCTCTGTAATAGAGGTTGAAGTCCAGAATTGTGATGCCACTAGTTTTGGTTTTCTTTTTCAAGATCCCTTTGGCTATATGGGGTCTTTTCAGATTCCATACAAATTCTAGTATTATTTGTTCCACTCTGTGAAAGAAGTTGGTACATTGCTAGGGATTGCATTGAATGTATAGATTGCTTTAGGTAGCCTAGACATTTTAACAATATTTGTTCTTCCAATCCATAAGCATAGAACATTTTTCCATTTCTTTGTGTCTTCCTCAATCTCTTTCATGAGTGTTCTATAGTTTGCTGAGTACAGATCCTTTGCCTCGTTGATTAGGTTTATTCCTAAATATCTTATGGTTGGTGCAATTGTAAATGGGATCGACTCCTTAATTTCTCTTTCTTCTGTCTTGTTAGTGTATAAAAATGCAACTGATTTCTGTGTATTGATTTTATATCCTGCCACTTTGCTGAATTCTTGTATGAGATCTAGAAATTTTGAGGTGGAACCTTTTGGGTTTTCCACATAGAGTATCATTTCATCTGTGAAGAGTGTGAGTTTGACTTCTTTGCTGATTCAAACACATTTTATTTCTTTTTGTTGTCTGATAGCTGAGGCTAGGACTTCTAGTACTATGTTGAACAACAGTCATAAGAGTGGACATCCCTGTCCCGTCCCTGATCTTAGGGGAAAAGCTCTCAGTTTTTCCCCATTGAGAATAATATTCACTGGGGGCTTTTTGTAGATGGCTTTTATGTTATTGAGGTAAGTTTCCTCTATCCGTACACTACGAAGAGTTAATGTATTGTTGGATCCTATTGGCCAGTATTTTGGTGTGAATTTTTGCATCCATGTACATCAGGGATGTTAGTCTGTAATTCTTCTTTTTGGTGGGGTTTTGTCTCTTTTGGGGATCAAGGTAATACTGGCTTCATATAACAAGTTTGGAAGTTTTCCTTCCATTTCTATTTTTTGAAACAGCTTCAGAGGACTGGGTATTAGTTCTTCTTTAAATGTTTGGTAGAATTCCCCTGGGAAGCCACTGACCTGGGACACTTGTTTGTTGGGAGGCTTTTGATGACTGCTTTAATTTTGTTGCTGGTTATGGGTCTGTTCGGGTTTTCTCTTTCTTCCTGTTTCAGTTTTGGTAGTTTATATGTTTTCAGGAATGCATCCATTTCTTCCAAATTGTCTAATTTCTTGGTATATAGTTGCTCATAATATGTTCTTATAATTGTTTGTATTTCTTTGGTGTTGATTGTGATCTCTTTCATTCATGATTTTATTTATTTAGGTACTTTCTCTTTTCTTTTTTATACTTCTGGCCAAGAGTTTATCAATATTATTAATTCTTTCAAAGAATCAGCTCTTTCTGTTCTTTCTCCAGCTTCTTTAATGTAGGGTTAGATTGTGTATTTGAGACTCTTCTTGCTTCTTGAGAAAGACTTGTATTACCATGTACTTCCCTCTTAGGATCACCTTTGCTGCATCCAAAAGGTTTTGAAGAGTTGTGTTTTCATTTTCATTTGTTTCCATGATTTTTTTAAAAATGTGTCTTTAATTTCCTGGTTGACCCATTCATTCTTTAGTAGGATGCTCCTTAACCTCCTTGTATTTGAGGTTTTTTTCAAATTTCCTCTTGTGATTGACTTCAGGTTTCAAAGCATCATGGTCTGAAAATATGCAGGGAATGATCCCAATCTTTTGGTACTGGTTGAGACCTGATTTGTGACCCAAGTATGTGATCTATTCTGGAGAATATTCCATGTGCACTAGAGAAGAATGTGTATTCTGTTGCTTTAGGATAGAATGCTCTGTACATACCTGTGAAGTCCATCTGGTCTAGTGTGTCATTCAAAGCCCCTTTTTCCTTGTTGACCTTCTGCTTCGATGATCTGTCCATTGCAGTGAGTGGGGTGTTAAGTCCCCCAATATTATTGTATTATTATCAATGGGTTTCTTTAGTTTTATTATTACTTGGTTTATATAATTGGCTGCTCCTATATTAGAGGCATAAATATTTACAATTGTTAGATCTTCTTGTTGGGTAGAAACTTTAATTATGATATAGAGTCCTTCCTCATCTCTTATTATAGTCTTTGGTTTAAGATATAATTTGTCTGATATAAGGATTGCTACCCCACCTTTCTTCTGATGTCCATTAGCATGATAAATGGTTTTCCTCCCTCTCTTTTTGGGTCTAAAATGAGTCTCTTGCAGACAGTGTATCAATGGGTCTAGCTTTTTTATCCAATCTCATAAGCTGTGTCTTTTGATTGGGGCCTTTCACCCATTTACATTCAGAGTAACTACTGAATGATATGAATTTAGTGCTATTGTATTACCTGTAAAGTACCTATTTCTGTATATTGTTTCTGTTCCTTTCTGGTCTATGTTACTTTTGGACTCTCTCTTCACTTAAAGGGTTGTCTTTAATATTTCTTGCAGGGCTGGTTTAGTGATCAGAAATCCTTTCATTTTCTGTTCATCCTGGAAGGTTTTTTTTTGTTTTTGTTTTTGGTTTTTTTTGTTTTTTTTTTTTAATCCCTCCTTCTATTCTGAATAAAAGTATTGCTGGATAAAGTATTCTGACTGAGTATTTTTCTCTCTCAGCACCTGAATATACCATCCCAGTCCTTTCTGGCCTACCAGATTTCTGTGGATTGGTCTGCTGCCACTCTAATATTTCTACCCTTCCAGGTTAAGGACCTCCTGTTCTGAGTTGTTTGCAGGATTTACTCTTTGTCTCTGAGATTTGCAAGCTTCACTATTATATGTCCAGATGTTGATCTTCTATTATTAATTTTGAGGGAGGTTCTATGTGCCTTCTGCACTTGAATGTCTCATTTCTTTACTTCTTACAAGCTTATGCAACATTATTCCAATTCCTTGTTATAGCTAATATTTCTTCACATTAAAATTTTCTTCTTCATATTATTGTGTGGATTCTCTCTCCTGAGTGGATTTAGACTTCTAATAAATACTTGCTAATGGAATAGAGTTCACTTCATTCACACCACAATTTAAATTATTTTTCTCAAGGTTCTTCTTGTAGGGTTCATTTAGGTGAGAGTGAGAGAAGTAAAATTACTGAATATTCTCTACTGGTGACAAGGATTGAGGGGCCAGCTGACAAATCACATAACATACATGACATGAGGGTTTCTCAAAGGTAAAGTTATAAATTCAACAATATTTACTAATTCTTTTAAAGACTGTTATTCTTACTTGTGAGCACAAGTGGGCAACTTCTATTTCGTTAAGTGAATATTCACTTCCCACTTAGTTAAGTATTATATTGGTGATATATAGAAAGTAGGTTTTTTGATCAGCTGAAAGTTATTTTCCTTTTTGTTTAATTTTTCTGAAGTTAAAGTCTTGAATCAAATTTAACTCTCCAGTAAAGATTTTACTTAATCTTCCACACATGCTTTTGGTTCATTATTAATTCTGGCTGAATATGCCATAATTCACCATGAAAGAATTACTTGGAGACATAAAAAATGCATTAAAGAACAGCTGTTGTATTGCTGAAAGCAATGCATCAGGGCATGCACATGGTGTTATGAAACACAGAACTGATTAATTGTATATCCTTGTTACAGTAATTTCTTAACTTTATGATAATTGCCATCTATTTAAGAGCAGACTGTAGGATTTCCTTTATGCAATAAACATGTCAAAACAAATAAGAAATAATTAAGTTATTAACAGATATGTTGATCACTGTAGGTTACAGAACCTCGCATTGTAAAGAGTATATTTAGGTTACAAATACCGATAAAAAGTGTAAGTCCAAACTCTCAGGAGTTAGGTAAATTACACAAAAACTACTGAAACATCAAAGACTTTAATATTTTGAATATCTTAAGTTTTGAATCATTTTGAAGTTATATCTATGTAAGCATTTTATTGTGTGTAATAGAATGAGTTCTCATCATGTAAGTTGCATTCTTTCATATGTTGTTGCTCAAACATTGTTACTAATGCTAAAAAAAATGAACCATGTGAATCGTCAATGAAGCTGGAGGCAATTCTACTGAATGTTCTTGACCATTATATATTTATTCAGTGATAAAAAAAGAAAACATTAAAAGCTGGATAATGTGAAAAAACTTATGATAACAAAGGACAGATGTATAAATTTTCATATTTATTTACCAGCATTCAATAAATATGTTTGTTTTGTACTTTATTTCAGCCACCATGTTGGGTTATGTGGTTATAAATGTCTGTTGTTTTCAAATTCAAATAACTTTAAGCCAAACAGGTAAGATATATAAATATATGTTACCCGTGAGTTTATTGGATATTCTGCTCCTTAAAAACCTTCAAATTGCTTTTCAAATTATCTGTAGATTAATATTCAGTTAACATTTAGTTTAACTATGTTTAGTATTTCAAAATGTAATTCTACTAAACTAGCCAGGCTACAATGTAAAGAGAAATTAATAATATTTATCAGATTAAAAAAATATGTTTATGTTTTTCAAAGCAAATAATAGCTGGAAGATAGCTTTCAAGTTAAATTTCAGAGCTAGGAATTATATTTAGTTTTTATGACTCCAAACTAATAGTTTTTTTTTTATCATATTACAATTGTTTATATTAGAATTTTAACAAATGTTTCTTTAAAGTTGAATAACAATTCCTAGGTAGTATATGAAAGTGCTTTTAATTTGTTTCACATAGCTTTCCACTTCTGTAAATAATCTCTAACTTTTTAAACATAACCTTCACCCCTAATCTTCTTTACATTTTTTATTTTTATTTTTTTAATTAATTTTTTTTAAGGAGATTCATTTATTTGACAGACAGAGATCACAAGTAGGCAGAGAGGCAGGCATAGAGAGAGGAGGAAGCAGGCTCCCTGCTGAGCAGAGAGCCCAACGCGGGGCTCGATCCCAGGACCCTGGGATCATGACCTGAGCTGAAGGCAGAGGCTTTAACCCACTGAGCCACCCAGGCGCCCCTCTTCTTTACATTTTTTAAATGAGACTTATTTTTTTAAAGCAGTTTAGGTTCATAGCAAAATTGGGCAGAAGGTAGAGATTCCCATATACCCTCTCTGTTCCCACACATATATACCCTCCCAATTATCAACATCTCTCACCAGTGTAGAAATGTGTTACAATTGATTAACCTGCATTGCCAAATCATTATTACCCAGAGTCTATAATTTATATGGAACTCATGGTGTTACACATTATATGGGTTGGACAAATTTATAATGACACATAGTTACCATTATAGTATCATACAGATTAGATTCACTGCCCTAAAAATCCTTTGTACTTTGCTTATTCATCCTTCCTTCCCTCCCCTCAACCACTTATCTCTTTGCCATCTTCATAGTTTTGCCTTTTCTAGATTATCATATTGTAAGCATCATAGAATATACAGCCATTTCAGTTTACTTATCTATTCACCTACTGAAGGACATCTTGTTTTCTTCCAAATTATGGCAATTATGAATAAAACTGCAAAAATATGCATGTGAAGGTTTTTATGTGTATATAAATTTTCTACTCATTTTTAAATACCAAGAAGTATATTTGCTGGATAACATGGCTAGAGAATTTTAGTTTTATAAGAAACCACCCAAACTGCTTTCCATAGTGTCTCTACCATATTGCATTCAAGAATGAAAGAGAGTTCCTGTTTCCCTACATGTTTGCCAGCATTTCATGTTAGTGTTTTTGACTCTGGCTATCCTAATAGGAGTACATTAGGATCCCTTTGTTACTCTAAATGCATTTCCCAGATGACATGGGATGTAGAGTATTTTTTCATACACATATTTGTCATCTGTATATCTTCTTTGGTGAGGTCTGTTAGTGTCTTTGACCCATGTTTTTTTATTGGCTTGTTTTCTTATTGATGAGTTTTAAGAGTTCTCTGTGTGTGTGCAAATATAAATATAAATAAAAATAAAGGAGCATTAATTTTTATATTTATTATTATATATTATATAACATATATAAAGTATAATATAATATAATGTGATATGATATAATATAACAATTAAATATATATATTTAATGCTCCTTTACAGATAAGTCTTTTGCAAATATTTTCTCCCAGTTTGTGGCTGTTCTTTTCATTTTTTTAACAGTGTCTTTTAATGGTGTTAAAAGAAGATGTGGTATATATTATATGTACAAAGGAATATTTTTCAGCCATAAAAACGAATGAATTCTTGCCACTTGCAAAAATGTGGATGGAGTTAGAGAGTATAATGTTAAGCAAAACAAGTTAGAAGGACAAATACCATATGATCTCACTCATTTGTGGAATTTAAGAAACAAAACAAACGATCAAAGGGGAAAGAGAGAAAGAGAAAGTGGGAGAGAGAGAGAGAGAGACCTTGAAACATATTCTTAACTTTAGAGAATCGATAGTTACCAGAGGAGAGGTGGGTAGGGGATGGATGAAATAGGTGATGGGGATTAAGGAGAGCATTTGTTGTGATGAGCACTGGGTAATGCATGGAATTGTTACATCACTAACACCTGAAACTAATAAAACACTGTATGTTAATTACATTAAAATAGCATAATTAAAATAACATAAAATAAAACAATGAATAAATTAGAACAAAGCAAAACAGAACAACAATAACAAAAAACCAAAAGAAGTCTTAACAGTGTCTTAGCAGGGTGTAATATCTATGGTCTGTATTTAGATTCCTTTCTTTTTTCTTTTTTTTTTTTTTTTTTTTTGCAGATGGGTGTCCAGTGTTTTAGAACCATTTGTTGAAAAGGCCATCTTTTTCCATGTATTGCCTGTCCCCTTTGCCAAAGGTCACTTGATTATATTTATTGAGATTTATTTCTGAGCTCTATATTCTGTTCCATTGATTTGTCTATTCTCTTGTTAATATCACACTATCTCTACCTAAATGTTTGGCAGATTTTACCAGTGAACACTTCTGGGCTAGGTACTATTTGGGACGTTTTTAAATTATTAATCCAATTTATTTAATACATATAGTCCTATTCAGATTGTCTGTTTCTTCATGGGTGAGACTGGCAGATTGTACCTTTCAAGGAATCGGTTCATTTAATCTTGGTTATAATTGTGGGAATAGAGTTGTTTATAGTATTTACTTCATGACACTTTTAATGTCCCTGGGATCTGTAGACATGTCTTCCCCTTCAGAAAGCAATATTATTTTACTGTTTACCTTTAATTTAATATTTGGAATAATTTGGAATAAAATAATTTTGAGGGAAAGTTAACCATTTATACACTCATCTTGAGAATAAGAATCTTTCTAAATATAACTAATAACTTCTAAATTTTGAATAAATATAAAATAAGAATAATATAATTATCTTTTATGTTTATGATCTTCAGAGTATTAGACATATATATACACATACATATGTGTGTACATGTGTATGTGTATATATATACATATACACATATATATGTGTGTGTATATATGTGTGTGTATATGTATATATACATATATATGTACACATATGTATACATATATATACATATATATGGTATAGGGTAGGAATAGAGTATTAGGTATACACCTGTGCACCAAGAAGGTTAAATAAGGCCCTGCCACCAACTCTTTCTTTGTCCACGGGGAAGCATCCTGCTCAGCCTCATGGACCTGGAGCTTCAATAATGTTCCCTTGTCATTGGAAGAAAAAGAGAGAAAGAGAGAGAGAGAGGAAAGAAAGGAGAGGCAAAACTCAAAGAAAGTATTGGAAATATATTTTTTCAAGTTAATAATGTTAACTTGTTTATCATGTGACAAGGCAATGAACAAGGATTTGTCAAGATAAGTGTCATGTTTACAAAGTAGTTGAGCTTTTCATTAACTGTGATTGGTCCTTCCAGCTTTTAATCAATAATTTGGAGTGAACTGTGAATTTCTGATCTGAACCTTTCAAACTTTTTCCATTAACAGGAAGTTTGGCAAAAAAAAGTTTCAGTGATCAATGTCAAGTATTCATATCTTAGCTCTGGTACATTATAATTTGGAGATATGCAAAGTATTTAAACTCACTGTGCCTCGGTTTCCTCATCTCACAAAACTATTAGGCAGTTTTGATAATTTGAATAATATTACACATATAGAAATTTAACATTGTGTCTTATTTATAATAAGTACAATTATACTGCATAAACACAAACTTAATGGTTTATCTGAGGAGCATTTCAACACATTTGTAATTTTTCTTGTGAAACTTCCAGTAGGATAGTCCTAGGTTAAATATATGTACACACACATACACACACACAAACTTATGTATAGACACACACACAGTTCATGATGTAAATAATGTAATATGAAATAACTTTGATCAATAAATTGAAAATAATTAAATTCTGAGTGGAAAATATTTCTATTTTTTTATATACTTTCTAAAGTCTTTGAAATCTCCCTTTCCACTGTGTAGCCAATTACTATAACTGCTTTTCATTTGAGCCCATGAATTTTCAATAATTTTTTTAACTACATTCACATATTTAATTCAAAGTCCTCCTTCCATTAGCTTACTGTGGGTGGAGACAATATCTGCTCTTATCCAAAGACCCCTTCTTGTACTTATTACTCTAGTTGGAAAGATGCAGAAGAAGAGGAAAAATGAAAAGTTCACATTAGTGGCACAGAAATTGCTTTCCTCATTGTGTGGGACACTACCAATTCTCCAGCTATTACTCACTAGTTTTCATGTACTTCTCTGTAGCAGGTACTCAAATGTTGGCTACCTTAGGAGAAAGATGTATGATTATAAGGAAGATACCACAGGATTTTGGTCTGCATGGGAGATCAATCCTAAGCTATCCCTCCTGCCTCAACTTCTCACCCACACCTATAAAAATTAATACAAGAAGATTTTTTTTTAAATTTAAATGCTTTCTCAGATAAGCCAATAAACATAGTGATTGTGTAGATTAATTATGATTAGCATTTGTTAAGTTAATTAACAGATTGGGTTTTTCTTGTTTGTTTTTTTTGGTCACAGGAGGCACCTCACTTTGAAATAGTGATAAGACAAGTTAACTTTTATAGCAAATAAGATGATCCCTTAATCAATGAAAAAACTCATGTACTCTTACCATGACAAAGAGTGAGATGCAGGATACCCCTTGGTATTCCCACACTCAGCCAAGCTATCTTTTGGGTTTTCTCCAAGCCCTGGTCACCTCTGGCTACTTTTGCAGTTTCATTAATTTTGCATATTTAATTCCCCTAAAGTTTGCTCCATTTTGCAGTCTAAATTTCACCTCATTGACATTAGGCAGACTACTTAAAAATTCTAAGCCTGTTTCTTTATATGTAATACACATGAAGGTAACCTAATTCATGGATGGCTTTTTTTAAAGATTTATTTATTTATTTGAGAGATTGTGTGTGGGCAGAGGGAGCGGGAGGAGGAGGGAGAGAGGGAGAGCAACTTCAGCAGACTCCCGCTGAGCAGGGAGCCCAACACAGGGCTCAATCTCACAACCCTGAAATCATGACCTGAGCCAAAATCAAGAGTTGGACACTTAAACTACTGATCCACCCAGGCACTCCTAATTCATGGAACTTTAATGAGATTCAGTTGAAAGAATATTGGATTGACTATATGAAGTTCAATTAATATTTTCATGTAAGAATATATGAAGAAATATTAATCCAAACCTCTCTCTCTCTCTCATACACATGCACACACACAGAATTTTAGAATTTACTTTGTATGTAATGTCTACCAACTGCTTTATAATCTAATTATAGAGTCATCACATCAATATAAAATTAAAAAGTGTAAAGGGAATAGTATTTTGCCTCCCCAAAATTTGTTTTTCCTTTTCTGATTCAGCTTTCTGCATTACTTCTACAATTTTCCCTCAGGGACAGGAAGGCAAATGCACCTTGGAGCAGGAGGAAGATGTGACTGTATTGTTCTCTATTATTGCCACAACAAATTGTCACAGATTTAGCAGCTTAAAACAACACAAATTTATTACCTGATAGTTTTTGTGGGTCAGATCTGTCATAGATCTCAGAGGACTAAAATCAAGATGTTGGCAAGATTACTGGAAGCTCTGGAAATAATCCAATTCCAGACTTTTTCAGGCAAAATTCAGTTCCAAGTAGTTGTAGAGGTGAAATTGCCATTTCTTTGCTGACTGTCACAAAGAATCTTTGCTCCTTGATAGTTCCCATCTCTCCTTGGGCTTTTCAAGTGGCCTCCTTCCAACAACAGTGAGTCTGGTTTGTCTTAAGCTTCAAACCTCCCTTACTTTTCATGCTACTACATCTCTCTGACTCACTCTTAGGCTTTCCTCTTCTGCTTTTCAGGGCTCATGTGATCACACTGGGCCCACTTGGAAAATCCAGAATAATCTCCCTATTTCATAGTCAACTAATTAGCAACCTTAATCCCACCAGCAATATCGCCTCTCAGCAGAATCTAGGTTACTGATTGAATAATCAGGGGACAGGAATCTGCAGTGGGGAGGGATGCATCTTTAGAATTCTGCCTACCATAATGACAGTCATGTTATCAAAAGGGTGTTGATGCACATTAAAGAAGAAGAAGGCATTTTGTTCCTGAAAGGAAGTATCAGAAAGGGAGAGTAGGGACCAGTTAGACAAGTTATTTCCACCTATCTAAAAACAGTTTCAATGCCAGGGAGAGATAGGCAGGAAGTCAGAACTACAAGAAGATTTCTGGCCTTTTTCATCCTCAGGATTGGTACTGAATCTGAGTAGTGGGTATGGAGCTAGTACACCGAGGAAGATTGGAAGATTTCCCAAATCTGAGAACATCAGCAACATGTCTTAAGCAAAGGGAGAAAGCAATGGTGGGAGAATGCACCTGACCTAGCATTACAGAGTTCTTCACACTGCTGTTTAGTATAGAAAAAGCAGCCTAGAACCTATACCCATTCCAAAGAAAAGAACTGCTGAAAAGAGATTGGAGAGAAACAAAGAATGGTTTCTCTTTCAGTACATGGTATACTCCCAAGACTTGAACCTCTTTTCCTATGAGATGGGTAAATTTGCATGGTCTTTAATCCCTGGTGGGCTTCAGCTTGGAAAAAAGAGCTCGAGGGTCTCTGAACTTGAAATGTAAGTAGAGTTCTCCATATCTCCATATCCTTAGATAAAGTTCTTCTTTTTTTTTTTTTACAAATTTTTTTTTGTTAGATTTTATTTATTTATTTGACAGACAGAGATTACAAGTAGGCAGAGAGGCAGGCAGAGAGAGAAGAGGAAGCAGGCTCCCTGCTGAGCAGAGAGCCCGATACGGGGCTCGATCCCAGGACCCTGGGATCATGACCCAAGCTGAAGGCAGAGGCTTTAACCCACTGAGCCACCCAGGTGCCCCTCCTTAGATAAAGTTCTTAATGCTAATTCTGAGAAAGCAGGAAAATTTAGTTAAGCACTTCCATTTACTTTGATACGTTTGATAGCGAGAACAAGTAATTGTTCACAATGAGAATACTCAACTATAAAGAAGGTGGCTGACACATGGCATTCTAATCAATCACGATGCCTAGTACATCACCCTTCATTTCTTTAGTAATCTAAGTGAGGTTAAGAACATTGTTGCTTTTGCTCAATATTTTATTTCTGTGCCTTTATAGTACTGGCTAGGGAGTAAACATTCAATAAACTGCATTTCTATCACGACTCTGGGTGGGGACTATTTTGAGAACTGGTACATTTCAGATGAGCCTGTTTATCTTTATCATGACCAAAACACAGATTTGTAAAGAACCTCATATTAATTAGTGTAGGCCCACTTTACGCAGGTAGAGGTTATCATTCTACTTTACTGTAAACGCAACAGAGGCCCAGAGAAATAGAAAGGGGATGACCACCCTGCCAGGAAGATACAGAGAGAACACAGTGCAAATTTTCTGACTCCCAATACAGTGCTTCCTTCACTTCACAATGTTCCTCAAGCATAAACAAGCTAAAATTGTCCCCTTTTCTTCTTCCGCACACCAGAGTACTTAATCAACAAGGCAGAAGAAAAATTAAGTCAAGCTGTTGTTCTCACGATATAGATTGGCCTGTCCTTTGTTGAGACAGAGAAATACTGAGCATTGGGCAGCTTCCTAATCTCTAAAGAGAGTCCCATTAGGCCATCTATGGGAATTATCCAGAGAGTATCCTCCTGATACCATGTGGGAGGTAGATGGCTACCCAACACAGATTAAAAACACAGCCAGGTGGCTTTGTGCTAATAAGGCTATGTACCTTGAATTAGAATAAAGTATGAGACCCATAATACCCAGGATAGGGACGCTTTGTTTGAGAGAACAAAGCACTAAAGAGTAAAAGGGAGAGAGAAAAACAAAACAAAGACCTTCTTGAAGTCAGTTCTTCAATAGGGAAACTGAATGTGGCCAGTTCTGAAGGACAATCTGTTCACGTATCCCTTCTCTATTAAAGCTTCCTAGCATCCTTTAGTAGCCTTTCCAATTTCACAGAGAAAGAATCAGCACTCAGGCTGTGAGGCATATACCAATCAGCAGCTGGATGTGCATCAAGGCTTCCCCTGGGCAGGTTGGCTCTCTGCTGAAGATGGGAAAAGTCGGAGTGTAGCCAAATTGGAGCAACCAATAGCAGTGATGTCAGTGGATTTGTTGTCGTTATTGTAAATATAAAGTTTGATAATTTTATAACAACGGTGATATAAAATTATAGAATACGTATATCTGTGACTTAGATCTTTATTGTCTTAAAAGTTGTGTATAATAGTTTTTTCCTCAACACCAAGCTTTTAACCCAAATTTAATGTAGGATATTGATGTCATTATTTAAATAAATCAAAATGCAGAAAAACAACCCCATTTCCATCTGAAATTCTGGGAGAAAAACAACTCAGTATCTCACATTTGCCAATTTAAGCATGTACTATCTCTACCTGATTTTGTAAAATAGACTGTGAAGTTTAATAATGTATGCATTTAAGAGAAAAATAATTCTTATTCACTTCTAATGAACAAAATACATTAAGGTACAGTGTTTTGATTTGGTTCAAGATGATAAATAGCTGGATTCATTTAACTTTGTTTTATTTTCATCATGGGGTTGACTTTTTAATAAGTAACTGTATTAGTTTATTTTATATCCCCACAGAATAAATTATGTACAAATATATTTCATAGTACAAATTCATTATATTTGAAATTAAGGAAATTTGAATACATTGGTATTTTCTCCTTTATTTTATTTTTTTAAAAGACTTTATGCATTTTTTTGAGAGAGAGCGAGAGCACGCACTCATGCCTGGTAGTGGGAGGAAGGCCAGAGGGAAAAGGAGAGGGATAAGCAGACTCCCCACTAGGTGAGAAGCCAGATGCAGGGCTTAATCCCAGGATGCAGAGATCATGACCTGAGCCAAAATCAGACACTTAACCGACTGAACCACCCAGGCACCACTTCCCTTCCTTTCTTTCTCCCTCCCTCCCTCCTATCCTTTTCTTTCTTTCTTCCTTCCATTAGCAATCTTTGCTGTATTTTTTTTAAATTAATTGAAAGCAGCTAGTGTAAAACATTTTCTTTTTCAATACTTACTCAATGCCAGAAAACAATGCAAAAGTGAAAATAAGTTAAATTATTCTTTCAAAGATTTCTCTGTATATCTGGGAGGACAGAAACAAAAACAAATACTTGTAATATAATATGAAAGATGTTAGAACTGATTTACTAAACTATGATGGGAAGACAGATAAGGAAACAGTTCAAGGTGAGGAATTATGGTTAAGTGGATCAGGGAAGATAAATGGTGTACTCTAATGGGCTGGCTTTTTTAAGATGAGCAAACTCAATAATTTATATGTAAAAGAGAAAAAAAAAACTTTTCCTAGAGTTCAGTGGCTTTATTAGATGAGTTTTATAAAGATTACATTGAAGTAAAATGTATGTGTGTAATGTGTAATGAAGAGAATTGTACTAAATAACGTATTAGGTAGGTATTGTAAAGCTCAATGGAGAACTATGGATAAGGAGAAACAGATCAGGTGGCTGTACCAAAAGAAAAAAAAAAAAAAAAGTCTTGTGAATAGTGTAATTTGTGTAGCAGGGGATCGGCTTGCTAGATTGGCAAGAAGTCATCAGTAAGTGCAAAGAACTCAGCAAATTAGGTAAACTAGAAAAGAGGGGATACAAGAAAAACATTTTGTTATGTTGGAGTCAATAATACAGAAATAACTCCATTTGTCTCTTGTAGAATTTTCTTCTTCATTTTAACCACACTAATTCATTCTCCTGCTGTGATCTATTTCAATATTCTTGTTTAGAAAACAACAAACCCCCAAAAATATTACTCATAATTTTGAAACCTATAGCTACTTAGGTTTGAGCAGAAACTTGTATGTATGTATGTATGTATTTATTTATTTATTATGTTCAGTTAGTCAACATATGCAGTACATCATTAGTTTTTGATGTAGTGTTGAATGATTTATTAGTTGTGTGTTGTTTTTAACAAAATTTTTATTCTAAATATTCAATTTACATAATTTACATGAAATAAGTTGACTACAGTGACAAAACTAGTGCCATGATTTAATAAGTCACATTAACTGAGACAAGACATGTCAAGACATCAGATTTAGTCTGTTTTTGTTTGTTTTTAAGAGAGAAAGAGTGTGTGGGGTTGGGAGAGAGAGAATCACAAACAGACTCCCCGCTGAGCATGGAGCCAAAAGGGGGGCTTGATCTCCTGATCCTGAGATCATGACCTGAGCAGAAATCAAGAGTCAGACACTCAACTGAGTGAGCCACACAGGCACCCCAAATTTAGCTTGTTTTAAATTAATCCAGCAAATTATCTTTGATGATTCATTTGTTCTTTCAATTCAACAGATAATTTTTGAATGTTGATTTTGTGCCAGAAAATCTTCTAGGAACAATGGATATATGGCAATCCTTACAGGGCTTTCCTCCTAGTGATAGTAAATAAATAAACAAAAGATGAATATGAACCCTTTTGGAAAATAATAAAGCTAAATAAAAGAAATTTTAAAGAATGAGAAAATTACAGTTTTTAGAGACTTTGAATAAGGATTCACTGAGTGAAGAAACAAATCTGATGAATCAGCAAGACTTGAAATATCTGGGAAGGAACAATCCAATTAGAGAGAAGAGCAAAGGCTAAAGGAGACTGACTAGTAGTGTTTAGCAAAAGAGTCTAAGCAGCTAAAGCAAAGTGAGCAGAAAGAGAGAGACAGAAATTAGCAAAGAAGGATAACAGTGTCCAGTTCATAAAGGTTTTGCAAGCCATGTAGACTTTGATTTTAATTCTGATTTAGATGAAATGCCCCCCAAATCAACAGAGAAGCAGCTGCATACACCTTACATTTTAACAGTGTTATTCTAACTGCTGTTGAGAATATACTGGTTTTATGCAATCAAGAAGCAGGAAAACCACTTATGGGACTATTGCAAAAATCAAGGTGTCAGTAATGTAGGTTGGACTGGAGGTGTAGCAATGAAGGCAGTAGTAAAGGCATGGAGGTGCAAACAAATTCTGAATAGATGCTGATAACTACTCTATTTTATACCATTACTCAATTGATATAATTTGTTAATGGAATGTTAGAAAAAGCAGAGTCATCAAAGGCTACACATTTTATGACTTGAGCAACTGGGAGAACAGAGTTACCATTTAAGGAGATGGCAAACACTATTGGGTGATCAGTTTGGGAGAGAATATCAAAGGCTCAATCTCTAAATATTAAGTTTTAGACACCTACTAAACATCAAATAGAGATGTCTAATAAGTAGTTAAAAATATGTGTCTGTAGTTTAGGGAGAAAGTCCAGGCTGGAGACTTAAATTTATAATTCACTTGCTATTATATATTTGTTCTAGTTATGTCCCTTACATATAACAGATAATGTTGGAAAAACAGAAATGGTCTTGTCTTCAATGAATTACAGCTAAATTGAAAATACATAATGTATATTAGTAAAATAGTAAGCAATCATTCTAAACTGTCATGTCTGATAAATATCTAAAACAGCAAATATTCAAACCATAACACTTGCCAAATGTCTCTACAAAAAATATTTTTTTCTCCTATCTTCCCCAGGTGCCAAGTCTGTTTATCTAGTAACTCAGATCAAAATAAATTAGTGTCATCTTTCTTGTACTGACTTATCTGATTTTTGAGCAAATTATTTTGAGTCTCCTTTCAGAAATACATCCAATGTTTTTTTTTTTTTTTTTTAAATACATCCAATGTTTGACCACTTCTTTTTCCAATTCTATTATACTCTCCCTACCACTCTCAACTACCACCTTGAACACTTCAGTAGTAGAAATTTGGTCACCTTGCCACCACCCTTGTTTCCCTGCAGTCTGTTACCTACATGACAGTCAATGTATTTCTTTAAATATTTATATCTGGTGATATCATTTATTTGCCATTAATTCTGATTGTTTTCCTTCTCACAAAGAATATATCCAGAACCTCTCCAGTAGTGTGCAAAACCTCACATGGCCCAACAATCATCTACCTCACTGTGTTTGTCAATGCAGGCTCTCCTGTAGCATGTTATTCCAATCACGTCAGTCTCATTACTTCTGGACTAGCAAAGCTAATTCCTACTTCACTTTTCCTGGTATTCTCCCCCTCAAAATCCTCACAAAATACCTTCTCTTCATCATTTATATACTTAAATTTCAATTTTTTTAAAGATTTTTATTTATTTATTTGAAAGACAGAGATCACAAGTAGGCAGAGAGGCAGGCAGAGAGAGAAGAGGAAGCAGGCTCCCTGTGGAGCAGAGAACCCGATGTGGGGCTCGATCCCAGGACCCTGAGATCATGACCCGAGCCGAAGGCAGAGGCTTTAACCCACTGAGCCACCCAGGCGCCCTTAAATTTCAATTTTTGTTAGAAATTTCTTCCTGATCACTTTATCTAAAACACCTTCATCCAATTACTATTCATATAATCACCCTGTTTTGTTTTTTGTTTTTTTTTAAGGTTTTATTTATTTATTTGACAGACAGAGATCACAAGTAGGCAGAGAGAGAGAGAGAAGAGGAGGAGGCAGGCTTCCCACTGAGCAGAGAGCCTGATGTGGGGCTCGATTCCAGGACCCTGGGATCATGACCTGAGCCGAAGGCAGAGGCTTTAACCCACTGAGTCACCCAGGTGCCCCCCTGCTTTGTTTTCTTTATGGCATTTGTGTTACCTGAATTAAATCATTTACTACATATTAATTTATCTAGTAGCTTTTTCTTGCTGTATCTCACTAGAATCATTAGATCCATGAAGCAGAATCCTTCTCTGTTTTAGTCACCACTCTACCTCCAGGATTTAGATAAGATTGGCTTGTAGTAGCCACTTAATAAGTGTTTGAAACAATGAAGGAATAGATGGGTGGTTGGGTGAAATATAGCTTCTAGAATTAAACTTATATCTTTTCTTGAGCATTGCTTATACATTTTCACATTTTCCTTTCCTTATTTAAGTACTTCTGCACTCTGTTCTAAGAGGGCTGTGTGTGTGTGTGTGTGTGTGTGTGTGTGTATACTGGCAAATGAATCATTGCTATTTTTAAAACTTTGCATTTTACTATTGATATCTTTCTGATAGTAAGAATAATGTATCCTATACTTCTTCCTTATTTCCTCATCTGAAAAAGTTACTGACAATGAAGTTTGTTAAAGATTTACTTTCTCTTCATTCATAGAGACAGTATGTTATTTATTAGTTAGAAACATAGTAATTACGTGTATCTTCCATGCTTCACCCAGTGATTTCCCATTCTTAAAACACCCTCAAGGCACTCTGCAACAAAATATCCTAAAGGCAAGCCAATTAATTTAGGCTGACATCTCTTTAGAGAATGTATAGGTCAACAACTTCCCCACACACTTTTTTCTTTTAATCTTCTTCCCAGGACCTTGCTTTTCAGACTCTTATAAAAAAATGAAAATGAAACATCAGTTGTAATGAGAAATATTTAATTAAATACATTTACTTTTTATAATAGACCTTACAGTTTTGAACAGTTTGGGATATACGTAAAACTGAGCATATAGTACATAGTGCATAGAGTTCCCATATACCACCTCCCCTCCCCCAAACACAGTTTGCCCTATTATTAACATCTTGTATTACTATAGTATATTTTTTAAATTAATGAACAAATATTGAAATCTTATTGTTAATTCACAGTCCACAGTTAATTCAGATTTCCTTACTTTTTACTTAACATCTTTTTCTGTTCCAGGAAGCTATCCAGGATTTCAAAGTATATTGAGTTGTCATGGTTCTTTAGGCTTCTCTGGCTATGACAGCTACTCAAACTTTCCTTAGTTTTGATGATCTTGACAGTTTTAAGGAATACTGAAAAGGTATATTGTAGACTGTCCCTCTATTAGAATTTGCCTAATGTTTTTCTAATGGTTAGGTTGGGGTTATGGATTTTGGGAAAAATTACGTAGAGGTAATTGTCATTTTATCACATCATATATCAACATTATTTGACTTTTGACTTTTTTTTTAAAGATTGTATTTATTTAATTGACAGACAGAGATCACAAGTAGACAGAGAGTCAGGCAGAGAGAGAGGAGGAAGCAGGCTCCCTGCTGAGCAGAGAGCCCGATGCAGGGCTCAATCCCAGGACCCTGAGACCATGACCTGAGCTGAAGGCAGAGGCTTTAACCCACTGAGCCATCCAGGCACCCCTGACTTTTGACTTTGATAGGTCTGTTTATCAAGACCGTTGACTTACAATATCAAGTGCTTCTCAAGTTTCTCTGATATAGAGCTATATTTCTCTCCCCCTTCCCAATCCCATGCTTTACTCTTTGGAAGGAAGTCACTGTGAAACCCACACTTGAGTGAAAGTTACATTTCTCTTCCTTTAGGGTAGAATACCTACATAAATTATTTTTAATCTTTTGATACAGATTTTTCTCTTCTCATCTATTTGTTAATTTATTTAACTATATCAGTGTGGACTCAGGAACATTTAATATCTCTATGATATTGTCTTTTCTGGACTATCATATAATTAGAATCATAGAATATGTAGCCTTTTCAGATTGAGTTCTTTTAGTAAACAATATATATTTGATGTTTTTCATATCTTTTTTGCCTTGCTAACTCATTTCTTTTACTGTTGAATGATACAGCATTGCATATACATAACTGTTTGTCCATTCAAATACTGAAGGTTATCTTAGATGCCAACAGTTTTAGGCAATTATGAATAACACTACTCTAAATATTCATGCACTGGTTTTTGTGCAAACATAAGTTTTCAACTCAATTATGTAAATAGCTAGGAATGTGATTGCTGGATCATAAGGTAAGACTGTGTTTAGCTTTGTAAATATTAAGGAATGATCCAAAGATGGTCTCTGTACATTGGCCCCAGTATTTTTTTTTTATTTTTTCACCATAGGGTGAGACCCATTATCTTGCAAGTCCATCAGCTATAAACTCAAGTTAAACAAGCAGATGTTTAGCCACTTAGAGCTTGCCTGCTTTGTATAAGCTCAGGCTGCCATAACAGAATACCATAAATGGGGTGGCTTAAATAACAAATTTATGTTCTCAAAATTCTGGGGACTGAGAAGTCCAACATTAGGGTGTGAGTCAATTCAATTGAGATCTCTTCCTGACTTCCAGATGGTTACGTTTACTTATAAGGGACTAATTCTATCATGAGCATCTATCCTCATGACTTATCTAAACCTGACTGCTTTCCAAAGGCCTCATTTCCAAATATCATCACCTTGGAGGCTAGGATTTCAACATATAAATGGAGGAGGGCACTATTAAGGTCTTAGCACTGTGAAAACTAATCCAGTGTTCCTCAGTCATTGATGAGTTAAAGACTTGTGGTTGTAAAACCTCAAGCCACTAATGCCCTTCAGAGTTCTCTGATCCAGACATGGTCTATCATGTTACCGAGAGACGTCATTTAGACACACAAATCCCCTCGTCCCAGTAATTCGCTTGCCCTGCTCTTTTCTGGGTGATAACTTCCTCACGTGTAAACTTGTGTTACTACTTCTCATGTCCACATCCTTATCTTTGTGTGGTCACAAAACTCCTTGAACCCTTACACCAAGTAACAGCTAAATAGACTTCCAAAGTGGCTGTATCACTTTGCATTCTCACTGGTAATAAATGATACACCTATTTCTCCACATCTTGATCAGCATTTGGTAATTTTAGTGTCTTGGATTTTAGCCACTTTTATAGGTGTACAGTGGTATCTTATTTTATTTAGCAATTCTCTAATGAAAATTCATGTTGGGCATCTTTTCATATGCCTATTTGATAACTATGTGTCATTTTTTGGCAAGATATCCAGATTTTGTCCATTTTTAACTGGGTTATTTTGTTATTTAGTTTTAGGAATTAAAAAAAAAAACAGATACTAGTTATTTGTCAGATATGAGTATTGCAAGTGTTTTCCCCCAGCCTATGGGATGCCTTTTCATTTTTCTAATAGTGTATTTTGGAGAGTAGATGCTTTTAATTTTAACAAAGTCAAGTTACCAACTTTTTTTCCATAGATTGTGATTTTTATTGGTATTTTTTTATCAAAAACTTTATTGCTAAACCCAAGATTACCTAGATTTTTTCCCTATGTTATTTTCTAGCATTTTTAATAGCATTTGTTTACATCTCTGTCTATGATACATCTTAAGATAATTTTTGTGAAAAGCGTAAGGTCTGCATCTAGCCTCAATTTAAAAAAATTTTTAGGGGCACCTGGGTGGCTCAGTAGGTTAAGCCTCTGCCTTCAGTTCAGGTCATGATTTCAGGGTCCTGGGATCAAGTTCCACATGGGGCTCTCTGCTCAGCAGGGAGCCTGCATCCCCCTCTCTCACTGTTGGCCTCTCTGCCTACTTGTGATCTCTCTCTCTCTCTCTTTCAAATAAGTAAATAAAATCTTTTTTTTTAAAGAGTTAAAAAATAAAAATAAAACATTTGACAAAATCCAGCATCTGTTCCTGATTAAAATGCTTCAAAGTATAGGGATAGAAGGAACATTCCTGAACTTCATAAAATCTATCTATGAAAGACCCACAGCAAATATCATCCTCAATGGGAAAAGCTCACAGCCTTCCCATTGAGATCAGGAACATGATAAGGATGCCCACTCTCACCATTCTTGCTCAACATAGTATTAGAAGTCCTAGCAACAGCAATCAGACAACAAAGGGAAATAAAAGGTATCCAAATTGGCAATGAAGAAGTCCAACTCTCTCTCTTCGCAGATGACATGATACATTATATGGAAAACCCAAAAGACTCCACCCCCAAACTACTAGAACTCATACAGCAATTCAGTAACATGGCAGGATACAAAGTCAATGTACAGAAATCAGTGGCTTTCTTATACACTAACAATGAAAAATACAGAAAGGGAAATTAGAGAATCGATTCCATTTACTATAGCACCAAGAACCATAAGATACCTGGGAATAAACCTAACCAAAGAGGTAAAGGATCTGTACTCGAGGAACTACAGAACACTCATGAAAGAAATTGAAGAAGACACAAAAAGATGGAAGACCATTCCATGCTCTTGGATCGGAAGAATAAACATTGTTAAAATGTCTATACTGCCTAGAGCAATCTATACTTTTAATGCCATTCCGTTCAAAATTCCACCAGTATTTTTCAAAGAGCTGGAGCAAATAATCCTAAAATTTGTATGGAATCAGAAGAGACCCTGAATCGCTAAGGAAATGTTGAAAAACAAAAATAAAACTGATGGCAACACATTGCCTGATTTCAAGCTTTACCACAAAGTTGTGATCACCAAGACAGCATGGTACTGGCATAAAAACAGACACATAAACCAGTGGAACAGAGTAGAGAGCCCAGATATGGACCCTCAACTCTATGGTCAAATAATCTTCAACAAAGCAGGAAAAAATACACAGTGGAAAAAAGACAGTCTCTTCAATAAATGATGCTGGGAAAATTGGACAGCTATATGTCGAAGAATGAAACTCGACCATTCTTTTACACCGTACACAATGATAAACTTGAAATGGATAAAAAAACCTCAATGTGAGACAGGAATCCATCAGAATCCTAGAGGAGAACATAGGCAGTAACCTCTTCGATATCAGCCACAGCAACATCTTTCAAGATATGTCTCCAAAGGCAAAGGAAACAAAAGTGAAAATGAACTTTTGGGACTTCATCAAGATCAAAAGCTTCTGCACAGCAAAGGAAACAGTCAACAAAACAAAGAGGCAACCCACGGAATGGGAGAAGATATTTGCAAATGACAGTACAGACAAAAGGTTGATATCCAGGATCTATAAAGAACTTCTCAAACTCAACACACACAAAACAGATAATCATATCAAAAAATGAGCAGATGATATGAACAGACACTTCTCCAATGAAGACATACAAATGGCTATCAGACACATGAAAAAATGTTCATCATCACTAACCATCAGGGAGATTCAAATTAAAACCACATTGAGATACCAACTTAACACCAGTTAGAATGGCCAAAATTAGCAAGACAGGAAACAACGTGTGTTGGAGAGGATGTGGAGAAAGGGGAACCCTCTTACACTGTTGGTGGGAATGCAAGTTGGTGCAGCCACTTTGGAGAATAAAAATTCTTTAAATTTGTTTTTATTTATTGCCTATGGATGACCAATTCTTCCAGCCCTATTTGTTGAAAAACTGTTCTCTCTCCATCGAATTGTGTTTGTTTCTCAAAGACTCATTGACTATATTTGTTTGCATTTTATTTATTGTTTGTATTTATTTGATTTATTTGTGGGCTTTTTATGTAGTCCTACTGATCTCCATGTATTTATTTGTTCACCAATACTGGCTTGAATACTGCAGACTTTTACTTTGTTTTGTTGTGTGTGTGTGTGTGTGTGTGTGTGTGTGTGTGTGTGTGTGTTTCCAGGTATTTACTTGAATCCCAGTTAATTAACCAACAGTTTAATATTTGTTTCAGGTGTACAAGATATTATTTGAACACTTACATACAATACCCAGCTCATCACAAGTACACACTTTAATCCCATCACCTATTTAACCCACTCCTCACTCACCTCCCATCCAGCAATCCTCAGTTTATTCTCTATAGTTGAGAATCTGTTTCTCGGCTTTCCTCTCTTTTATTTTTTTCCCTCTTTCTTTGTTTTTTTCTTAAGTTTCACACAGGAGTGAAATCATATGGTATCTTTCTTTCTCTGACTTATTTAGCTTAGCATAATACTCTCTCTTTCAGTCATTGCAAATGACAAGATGTAATTCCTTTTTATGGCTGAGTAATATTCTTTTTTTTTTTTTTTTAAAGATTTTATTTATTTATTTGTCAGATAGAGAGCGAGCGAGAGCGAGCACAGGCAGAGAGAGTGGCAGGCAGAGACAGAGAGAGAAGCAGGCTCCCTGCTGAGCAAGGAGCCCGATGTGGGACTCGATCCCAGGACGCTGGGATCATGACCTGAGCCGAAGGCAGCTGCTTAACCAACTGAGCCACCCAGGCGTCCCGCTGAGTAATATTCTAATATATATTATAAATATTATATATATATATATATATATATATATATATATATACACACACACACACACATATAATCTCACATCTTTGTCCATGGACACTTAGGCTGTTTTCCATAATTTGGCTATTGTTGATATTGCTATTATACATATTAGTGTGCATGTGTCCCTTCAAATCAGTATTTTTCTATCATTGGAGTAAAAACCTAGTAGTATAATTGCTGGACCATATTCTAATTCTACTTATAACTTTTTGAGAAACCTCCTTACTGTTTTCCAGAGCGACTGAACCAGTCTACATTCCCACTAACAGGGGAAGAGGTTCCTCTTTTCTCCACATCCTTGCCAATACTTGCTGTTTCTTGTGTTGTTGATTTCAACCATTCTGAAAGATGTGAGGTGATATCTCATCGTAGTTTTGACTTGCATTTCCCTAATGACGAGTGATGTTAAGCATCTTTTCATCTGTCTGTTGGTCTTCTGTATTATCTTCTTTGGAAAAATGTCTCTTCATGTCTGGCCATTTTTTAACTGGATTATTCTTTTTCCATGTGCCGAGTTATGTAAGTTCTTTATATATTTTGATACTAACCCTTTATGATATGTTATTTGTAAATATCTTCTCCCATCCCATAGTTGCCTTTTTAATTTTGTTGTTTCTTTCGTTATGCAGAAGATTTTTATGTTTATGATGAACTCCCAATAGTTTATTTTTGCTTTTGTTTCCCTTGCCTCAGGAGAGATATCCACAAAGTAGTTCCTAGGGCCAAGGTCAAAGTGGTTACTGCCTACCTTTTCTTCTAGGATTTTAATGGTTTCAAGTCTCACATTTAGGTGCTTATTCCATTTTGAATTTATTTTTGTCTTCAGTGTAAGAAAGTGGTCTAGTTTCATTCTTTTGCATGATGCTGTCCAGTTTTTCCAACATTTGTTAAAGAGACTTTTTTTTAAATTGGATATTCTTTCCTGCTTTGTTGAAGATCAGTTGACTTATAGTTGTGGGTGCATTTTTCTGTTCTGTTCTACTGATCTATGTGTCTTTGTGTTCATACCACACTGTTTTGATCACTACAGCTTTGTAATATAACTGAGGTCTGGAACTGTGGTGCTTCTAGCTTTGCTTTGCTTTTTCAAAGTTGCTTTGGCTATTCAGGGTTTTTGTGATTCCACACAAATTTTAGGATTGTTTTTTCTAGCTCTATGAAAAACTCTGGCCGTATTTTCATATGCATTACATTAAATGTGCAGGTTTCTTTGGGCAGTGTAGACATTTTAACAATATCTGTACTTCCAAACCATGAACATGGAAAGTCTTTCCATTTTTTGTGTCATCTTTAATTTCTTTTATTGGTGTTTTATAAATTTCAGAATACAGAACTTTCCCCTCTTTGATTAGGTTTATTAATAGGTATCTTATTGTTTTTGCTGCATTTACAAATGGGATTGATTTCTTAATTTCTCTTTCTGCTGCTTCATTATTGGTATATAGAAATGCAACAGATTTCTGTATGCTGATTTTGTATTATGTGGCTATTCCGAATTCATTGATCAGTTCTAGCCTTTTTTTGGAGGCATGTTCCAGCTTTTCTCAATAAAGTATCATGTCATCTGCGAAAAGTGGAAGTTTGACTTCTTTGCCAATGAGGATGCCTTTTCTTTTTTTTTTTTTTTTGTCTGATTATTGAGGCTAAGACTTTTAGTACTATGTTGAATAAAAGTGGTGAGAATGTACATCCTTGTCTTGTTTCTGACTGTAGAGGAAAAACTGACTTTTTCCCCATTTAGGATATTAGCTGTGGATTTTTCATGTATAGCCTTTATTATGTTGAGGTATGTTACCTCTAAACATATTTTGTTGAAGGTTTTTACCATTAATCCATGTTGTGTTTGTCAAATGCTTTCTTGGCATCTATTGAAATGATCATATGGTCCTTATGCTTTATTTTATTAATGTGCTATATCACATTGATTGAATTACAAATATTGAACAACACTTGCAACCTAGGAATAAATTCCACATGATTGTAGTGAATGGTTTTCTTAATGTATTGTTGGATTCAGTTTGCTAGAATTTTGGTGAGAATTTTTGCATCCATGTTCATTAGGATATTGGCCTGTAGTTCTCTTTTTCAGTAGTGGCTTTACCTGATTTTAGTGTCAGGGTAATGCTGGCATCCTAGAATGAATTTGGAAGTTTTCCTTCCTTTTCTATTTTTTTGAAGTAGTTTGAGAAGAATATGTATTAAATCTTCTTTAAATGTTTGGTAAAATTTACCTGTGAAGCCATCTGGTCCTATACTTGTGTTTGTTGGGAGTTTTTTGATTACTGATTTAGTTTCTTCTCTGGATATCAGTCTGTTCAAGTTTTCTATTTCTTTTTGTCTCAGTTTTGGTAATTTTTGTATTTCTAGGTATTTGTCTGTTTCTTCTCGGTTGTCTAATTTGTTAGCATACAGTTTTTCATAATATTTTCTTATAATTGTTTGTATTTCTATGGTGTTGGTGGTTATTTCTCCTCTCATGTTTGAAATTCTATTTATTTGGGTCCTTTCTTTTCTTTTTGAAAAGTTTGGCTAAAAGCTTATCGATTTTATTAATTTTTTCAAAGAACTAACTCCTCGTTTCACTGATCCATTCTATTCTTTTTGTTGTTGATGTTGTTTGCTTTTAGTTTCTATATCATTAATTTCTGCTCTAATCTTTATTATGTCCTTCCTTCAGCTGGCTTTAGGCTTTGTTTGTTGTCCTCCTTCTACCTCCTTTAGGTGTAAGGTTAGGTTGTTCATGAGATTTTTCTTGCTTCCTGAGGTAGACCTGAATTGCTATATCCTCTTCTTGAAAGTGTTTTTGCTGTATCCCAAAGGTTTTGGACTGTTGTGTTTCCATTTTATTGGAAACACATTTATTTCCATGTATATTTCCATTCTATTTATTTCCATGTATAGTTTTTAAAATTTCTTCTTTGGGTTCCTGGTTGATTCATTCATTGCTTAGTAGCCTATTGTTTAACTTCCATGTATTTATGATCTTTCCAGATTTATTCTTTTTCTTTTTTATTTTAACCCATTTTTTTTATTGTGTTATGTTAGTTACCATATAGTACCTCATTAGTTCTTGATGTAGTGTTCCAAGATTCACTGTTTTCATATAACATTCAGTGCTCCATGAAATCCATGCCCTACTTAATACCTATCGCCAGGCTTTTTCTTGTGGTGTCTTCTAGTTTCATAGCATCATGGTCAGAAAAGGTGCATTATATGACTTCATTCTTTTTGTTGTGGTTAAGAACTGCTCTGTTACCTACTCTAGAGAATGTTCCATGTGCACTTGGAAAAAATTTGTATTCTACTGTTTTAGGAAGGAATGTTCTAAATTTATCTGTTAAGTCTGTCTGATCCACTGTGTCATTCGAAGCCACTGTTTTCTTGTCTATTTGCTGCTTATATGATCTGTCCATTTACATAAATGGGGTGTTATAGTCCTCTACTATTAGTGTATTATTATCAATTTATTTATTCTTGTTATTGTTTTATATATTGATGTGTTCCCATGTTAGGTGCGTAAATATTCATAATTGTACCTTCCTGTTCAATTTTCCCCTTTATGATTAAATAATGTCCTTCTCTGTATCTTGTTAGTCTTTAGTTTAAAATCTAGTTTGTCTGATATAACTATTCCTACTCCAACTTTCTTTTGACATCCATTTGCATGATAAAGTTTTCTCCATCCCCTCATTTCTAATCTGCAGGTGTCTTTGTGTCTAAAATGAGTCTCTTATAGGCAGTATGTAGATGGGTTTTATTTTTTTTTTTAATTCCTTCTGATACCATATGTCTTTTGATTGGAGCATTTAGTCCATTTACATTCAGAGTAATTATTGATAGATATACACTTATTGCCATTTTATTATTTGCTTTATCATTGTTTCTAGAGATTTTCTTTGATCCTTTCCTGTATTTGTCACTTTTGGTCTCTCCTTTCCACTCAAAAAATCCTCTTAAATATTTTTTGCTGGACTGATTTAGTGGTCATGAACTCCTGTGGTTTTTGTTTGTCTGGAAAATACTTTATTTCTCCTACTATCATGAATGACAGCCTTGCTGGATAGAATATTCTTGGTGCATATTTTTCCCATTCAGCACTTTACATATATCATGTGGCTCCCTTCTGGCTTGCCAAATTCCTGTTGAGAAATCTCCAGCTAGCCTAATGGGTTTTCCCTTGTAAGTTAAGGACTACTTTTGTCCTTCTACTGCTGCTTTTATGATTTTTACTTTATCAGAATATTTTGCAAATTTAATTACAATATGTCTTGGTGTTAGCCTCCTTTTGTTGATTTTGATGGGAGGTCTTTGTGCCCCCTGGATCTGGATGCATTTCCTTTTCCAGAATAGGGAAGTGTTCATTTATTTTTTTCTTCAAACAAATTTTCTGGTCCCCTTTCTCTCTCTTCTTTTTCTGAGACTCCTATAATAGGGACATTATTACATTTTATAGTGTCACTGAGTTCCCTAAGTCTTATTGTGTTACATAATTCTTCTTTCTCTCTTTTGTTCAGCTTCATTACTTTCTATAACTTTATCTTCCAAGTCACTAGTTTATTCCTCTGCTTCTTCTAGCCTGCTATTTATTGCATAAGCCTGTTTCTAATCTCATTTACTGCACTCTTCGTCTCTGATTGATTCTGCTTTCTTTTTTTTTTTTTTTTAAGATTTATTTGAGAGAGAGAGAGAGAAAATGCACATGAGTGGGTGAAGACGTGGGAAGGGGGAGAGTCCTCAAGACTCCTTGCTGAATGCAGAGCTGGAAGTGGGACCTGAGTCAAAATCAAGAGTCAGCTGTTTGACTGTGGCACCCAGGTACCCCATAATTCTTTTTTTAACTCTTCTATCTCTGTGGTAAGTGTCTCACTGATTCTTCTTTTCTTTTCTCAAATTCAGTGAGTATCCTTATGATTGTTACTTTAAGTTCTCTATCAGACATGCTATTTATATCTGTTTTGCTTAGATCTTTGAGTATGGCCTTATCTTATTCTTTCATTTGGGACAAATACCTCCACCTTGGCATTTTTTTCCTAGAATTCTGCGTTCTTCTCTGTGTTAGAAAAGCCAGTTATATAGTCTGCTTCTTCAGTGTGGCCTCTCCTCTCCTTTTAATTGTGGAGTTCATTCTGATGTCTTCAGGTCAATTTCTGGGGTATTTAAGATGATTTGAAAGTTTCTAGTTGTGTTCATGGGATGAGGGTCTTCCTACTCCACTGCCATCTTCCTCTCTTACAGACCCATTGTATTTTTTTTTAAAGATTTTATTTATTTATTTGACAGAGAAAGAGAGAGAGAGAGAGAGAGAGATCACAAGGAGGCAGAGAGGCAGGCAGAGGGGGAGGGGGAAGGAGGCCCCTGCTGAGCAGAGAGCTAGATGTCGGGCTCGATCCTGGGACCGTGGGATCAGGACCTGAGCTGAAGGCAGAGGCTTAACCCACTGAGCCACCCAGGCACCCCATACCCATTGTATTTTTATAGTAAGCCTTTGAGGTAGCCAATGTCAGCCTTCTTATTTATTTATTTACTTATTTATTTATTTATATTTTTTTATTTCCTCAATATTGTGTTGGATATTCTGGATCTCTGATTTTTCCATATAAACTTTAAAATCACTTTGCAAACTACATAAAATAGCTTCACTTGACTGAGATTGCATTGGTCAAGTTAGAATAATTGGGATTTTAACAATGTTGACTTTTAATCTATGACTATTAAATATATCTCCATTTAATCATTCTTTGAGTTCCTTTATCAGAGTTTTTCTATTTTTCTAAATACAGAATCTCTATCTATATATAGGATTTTAATATATGCATATATGTATATAATCTAAATAAAGAATCTGTTTGATTTACACTGAAGTATTTGATTTGGGGGGGCTTTGTAAATGGTACTGTGTTTTAACTTCAAACTCTATGGTTCATTGCTGGTGAAAAGGAAAGCAACTGAACTATGTATTATTAACCTTGTGTCCTGTGACCTCAGCTATATTTGCACATTAATCCCAAAAGTTGTATGTTTGTTTTTTGAACATTTCTTTATGATATTGTACATAGACAATCATGCCATTTGTGAACAAAGATAATTTTAGTTCTTCTTTCTCAAATCATACACATTGTTTTACTTTTCTTGCCTTATTGCACAAGGTAAGACTTACAATATGATGTTGAACAGAAGTGGTGAAGAAGACACCATTATCTTGCTCACAGTCTTAAGGGGAAAGCATTCAGCTTCTCACCTTTAAATATTATGCTAACTGAAGGGTTTTTGTATATGTTCTCCATCAAATTGAGGTAGTTCTTCTCTATTCCTTGTTTGGTGAGTTTTTCTAGTTGATTGAATATTGGATTTTTTCAAATACTTTTTCTGCGGGTGCCTGGGTGGCCCAGTGGGTTAAGCCTCTGTCTTTGGCTCAGGTCATGGTCTCAGGGTCCTGGGATTGAGCCCCAAATCTGATTCTCTGCTTGGCAGGGGCCTGCTTCCCCCTCTCTCTCTGCCTGCCTCTCTGCCTACTTGTGATCTCTCTCTCTCTCTGTCAAGTAAATAAAAATAAAATCTTTAAAAAAATACTTTTTCTGTATCAATCAATATGTTTGTATGACTCATCATCATTACCCAGCCTATTCATTGGTTGGTTTTAATAATTGGTTTTCATATGGGCAACCAGCTTTGCATGTTTAGAATAAATATCCCTTAGTCTTGGTGTAGAATTTGTTTAATTCTGTTTCTAACATTTTGTTGAGAATTTTTGTATCTTCATAAGAGATACCAGCCTGTAGTTTTCCTTTCTTACAATATCTTCATTTGCTTTTGTTATTAAGGTAGTGCTGGCATCATAGAATGATTTAGAAAGTGTACCCTCTGGTTCCCTTTCCTGAAAGAGACTTTAGAAAATTGGGACCATACTTTTTTTCATATTTGCTAAGAAATCACAAATGAAAACATTTGAGCCCTAGTGTCTTCCTTTTGGAAAAAATTCTTAGGTGTTAATTCAATTTCTCTAATAGTTATATTCCCACTCAAATTTATACTTCTCTATCTGGGAATTTTAATAGTATATGTCTCTCAAAGAAATGGTCCATTTAACCAAAATTGGTTAAGCACACAGAGTTACACTTAATATTATTTTTAATACTTTAGTGTCCTAGTATTGGTAGTGATGTTAGTATTTCTGATGTTAGTAATTTATGACTTCTATCTTTTTTCTGTGGTTATCCAGGCTACAGACTAATCAATTCTAACTAACTTTTCAATGAACAACTTTTGGTTTTCATTGTTTATTTTTTTTCCATTTATTTTCAGTGTCAAAGTTCCTATCTATGTTTTTTCTTTTCTTCTCTTCTCTTCTCTTTTCTTCTGCTTTGTGTAGGGTTAAATTGCTCTTCCTTTTCTAGGTTTCCTAAGGTAGATGCTTAAATGATGACTTCAGCTCTGTTTCTCTTTTCTAATGAATGTATTGAATATTATAATGTTCTCTCTAAGCATTGCTTTGGTTGCATCCCACAGATTTTCACAGGTTGCATTTTCATTTAGATTTAGTTAAAAATATTTAAAATATTTTTTCTTAATACTTCTTCTTTGACCCATGTGTTGTTAAATTTGTGTTGTTTAATCACAAATACTATATAATTTTCCAGCTATCTTTTTGTGACAGATTTCTATTTAATTCCATTGTAGTCTAAGAGCATACTTTGTATTATCTCTCTTCTTTTAAGTTTGTTAAGATGTTACTTATGAGCCAGAATGTAGTCTATTTTGGTAAATGAGCCATGTGATCTTATTTTGCTGTTGTTGGAAAAAGCATTTTGTAAGTGTTAAATACAGTTGATTAATGGTGTTGCTCAAGTCTCATCCTTATTGATTTTCTGTCTACTAGTATCAATTAATGATAAAGAAATAGGTATTAAAATCTTCAACTGTAATAGATTTGTCCATTTCTCCTCCTGGTTCATCCATTTTTACCTTATGTAATTCTTACTCTGATGCTTTAATGTTGAGTGTCTACATATTAAAGATTATTATATATTGGAGAACTGACCACCTTATTATTAAGTAATTCCCCACCTTATCTTTGATGCTCTGAAGTCTTCTTTGTCTGAAACTAATATGGTCATTCCCACTCTCTTTTGATTTACTATCAGCATGTTCTATCTTTTTATACCATTACTTTTAGCCAAATCTTGGTTTTTATATTCAAAGTAGGTATCTTGTAGACAACATATATTTGAGTCTTGTTTTTGTTTTTGTTTTAAATCTATTCTGTCTCTGTCTTTTAATTACTATAGTTAGGCCACTTACATTTACAGTGATTACTTATGTAGTTTCCTTAATATTTAATATGTTTTTGTTTTCTATTTGTTGCACATGCTCACTATTTCTTTTTCTCTTTTCAGCCCTCCTTTTTTTTTTTTTTCCCTGTCCTCACTGGTTATAATTGAGCCTTTCATAATTTTCTCTCTGTCCTTAGCATATCACTTCTTTTTTTTTTTTTTTTAACTGGTGGCCCTAGTGTTTGCAGTATACCTATTATAATCTATACAACTAATCTAAGTCCACTTTCAAATAACACTCCATAGGAAATACAATTAATTTATAACCTATCTCCAACATTCTCACTCTCTTTATGTTCATCTGAATTTCTGACTTGTATCATTTCTTTCTCTCTAAGGAATTTTCAATATTTATTTCAAGACAGGTCTACTGGTGATAAATTTCCATAATTTTGCCTGAGAATGTCTTTGACTCCTTATCTTCTGAAGAATGATTTTGCTGCGTACAGAAGGGTAGATTGGTGGGTTTCTTTTCAGAAATTTAAATATTTCACTCCATTTTACTCTTGTTTGTATGGTTGGTGAAGAGAAGATGGATGCCATTCTTATCCTTGTTCTTCAATATATAAGGCATTTTTGTTTTGCTTTTACTATGACTTCTTTCACAATTTGTTGTTGTTGTTTTTGGTTTTCCAAAATTTGGATATGACATACCCAAGTATAGCCTGTTTCATATTTATCCTGCTTGAGGCTTTCCTAGCTCCCTATGTTTGTAGTTTGGCATCTGTCATTAACTTTGGAAAACTCTCAGTCATTATTGCTTCAAATATTTCTTTTTTTTTAAGTTTTTATTTTTTTATTTGACAGAGAGAGAAAGAGGTCACAAGTAGGCAGAGAGGCAGGTAGAGAGAGAAGGGGAAGCAGGCTCCCTGCTGAGCAGAAAGCCCAATGAGGGGCTCTATCCCAGGATCCTGAGATCACGACCTAAGCTGAAGGCAGAGGCTTAACCCACTGAGCCACCCAGGTCACCCTCAAATATTTCTTTCATTTCTTTCTCTTTCCTTTCTGGTATTCCAATTACAAAAACTGTGCATGTCACAGTTTTGTTATTGTTCCACAGTTCTTGTTTGTTGTCATTGTTGTTGTTGTTGTTTTGCTTGTTTGTTTTTTAAATTCATTCTTTTTTGTCTTCGATTTCAGTCTGGAAAATTTCCATTCTTCCAACTTAAAAATCTCAGATTCTTTCTCCATTGTGTCTAGTCTACTGAGGAGACCATCGACGGCATTTTTACTTTGTTAGTGTTGTTGATTTCTAATCATTTCTTTTACTTTTATTCTAGAATACCCCTCTCTCTGGTTACATTACTCATCCGTTTTGCATGCCATTTTTTATTTTCCTTTACAGACCTTAACATATCCATTATATTTATTTTAAATTCTGTATCTATTGGTGGTTCCAAAATCTGGTTCATAACAGTCTGGTTCAGATGTTTGTTTTGTCTTTTCAAACTGTGTTTTTTATTATCTTTCAGCAGGCCTTGCTTTTTTTTGTTTGTTTTTTTTTCAATAGTTGGATGTAATGTATTGGGTAAAAAAAAGAAAAAGGGTAAATGGGCTTTAACATGAGTTTTAATGGTAATCTAGATAGGAGCATGGCTGTGTTTAATATCTGTCAGTTTCATACAGAGTCCTTGGATTTTTTTTTCCTCCCTTGTTTATGGGTTTCTCTAAGAACTTCTTCACGCACACAGCTCTTTTCATTACGATCCTCTGTTATACTGGAACTCCATTGATGTGTTGAGGCATGGCGTAGAAAAAGTATTCTGTAAATTTACGATTAACTCTCAGTCTCCCAGTAGATCTAAGTATACAACTTGTGACAGGTAGAAATATTTCTTAGGACTATGTTTTTCTTATCTTAGGTGAGATGGGTATACCAGAAAGGCTGAAATTGGCTAATATCCCTTTCCCCAGTTAATAAGGTAATAAGGTAGTAAATTAATTTCCTTTTAACAAGCTTCTGTTATATGGAATGCTTTGGATATATTTTTAAATGTTGACATCCCATCTATCCAGAACAGGAAGCATGAAGAGAGTTTTCTAGGATCATCATATTGAGAACCCAATGAGGTTCCTGTTGGTAAACCCACAAAACTAAAGAGACCTCCTGAAGCTGGGTCCTCTAAGAAGTTTCTTATTCTGTCTCCAGCAATTTGTCAAAATTACCATGTAAGTGTTCTATCAGTATATGACTCAGAGTTTCTGCTCCTGGTAAGCTGATCTGAGCTAAGATTCTCAGTACTCTCCTACTTTTTAGATTTTGGGGTGGAAGTTTGTCTGATGACCTCAGTTCTTTGATGGTCTTAAGAAAAGTAAATGATTTCCACTGTGTTCACCTTTTTCTTGTAGAATGCAAAATTATGTTTTTTTAGAAATATTAAGATATTAATGAAATTTCACCCTTACAGTAGGCTGACTCATATTGCAATAAGATGCTTATACTATGGGGGCACCTGGGTAGCTCAGTGGATTAAGCCTCTGCCTTTGGCTCAGGTCAAGATCTCAGGGTCCTGGGATCGAGCCCCCCATCGGGCTCTCTGCTCAGCAGGGAGCCTGCTTCCACCCCCCACCCTGCCTCTCTGCCTACTTGTGATCTCTCTCTCTCTCTCTCAAATAAATAAATAAAATCTTTAAAAAGAAAAGATGCTTATGCTATGAATTAATTATTTAAAAAAAATTTCCCATGTCTCATATTGCATATAACTCTTCAACAAATTCCACTCCTCTCTCTTCCTTTTCCTCTATTCCTTTGTACCTTTTTTCCACTTGGTGGGTTTGCCCTCTCTCTCCTTTCTCAATAAACTCCCACTCCCCTCTTCAATAACCTGCCTTTTCCTCTCTCTCCTATCCTGAACTATTTCTGTCTTCCAATACCAGGAGAATAGATTCTCTAATTCATCTTCTGTTTTCCTCTTAATTATCTCTTCATTGTATTTGAAGTGGAAATAAAGAAAGATAAAAGAAAACAAAATGATGTCAGATTAGTTTTAATGAGCAGTGTAATCATTCTGAAAAGCCTCTAAAAAGTGACCCTCAGAATTTCTACAGAATTTTCGGTAATCATTCCTTCACTTTTAATTAAGTGTTTTCAGTCAGCTCAATAATTCAATAAAAAGAACTAATTTTTATTCTATTTTTCTCTGTTTTGTTTAATTGGTAGTATTGCAACATTATTATTTTCCTACTAATTTTCCATTACAATTACACATTATTTCAACTACATTATGGCCTAAATAAAGTTCTGTGGGTTTGTCTGAAGAACTAGCTACCATTTATAGCTTTGTTTCCATGGAAAAATTACTCCCTTGTTCTAAACAACTAGCTACACAAAACTTTTTGTATAAATGTTGTAAAAGTGATAAAACAGGTATTTTATTCCCTGCCTTGATCTACCCCTTCCCATTAACCAAAGAAAAGATTGGATGCTTATTTGTCTCAGGAGACCAAACACAAATTCTGATTCTAATAATAACAATCACATTCTTTTAGTGAATTCAAGGCTCTGAGTCACCTTAGAACCTTGTGTTAAGTGCAGATATCTCTATAAGATATTGATTTTGTCTCCTTCAGATACATACCCAAAAGTATGGTAGCTGGAACATATGACAGTTTTACTCTTTATTGTTAGAGAAACCTCCTTACTATTTTCCATTGTAGCTGTGTTAGAGGAACCTCCATACTATTTTCGATTGTAGCTATAATAACTTACATACCCACAAACAGTGTACAAGGGTTCCATCTTCACATCTTAACCAGAATTTATCCCTTGCTGTTTTGGTACTAGCCATCCTAACTGGTAAGCTCATAGCACACTGTGGTTTTCATTTGCTTTTTTTTTTTTTTTTTTTTTTTTTGTGATTAGCAGCAGTGAGCGCCTTCACCATTTGAATATTTGCTTTGGAAAAATGCCTATTCCTTTGCCCAGGTTTTTTTTTTTTTTTTCTTCCCCTATTGAGCTATATGAGTTCCTTGTATATCTTGGATATTAAGCCCTTATTAGATATATGGTTTGCAAATATTTTCTCCCATTCCATAGAATGCTTTTTCATTCAGTTGATAGTTTTCTTTGCTACATACCTTTTTTAGTTTGATGTAATCTCAAATTTATTTTTGCTTTTGTTGCTTTGGTTTTGGTGTGATATCTAAAATATCACTGAGAAGACCAATGTCAAGGAGCTGTTTCTCTATTTCTTCTACAAGCTTCTGGTTTTCATATCTTAACTGAAGTCTTTAATTCATTCAAAGTTAATTTTTTAAGTGGTATGAGACAAGGATACAATTTCACTCTATCCAGTGGCTATACAGTTTTCCTATCACCTTTTATTGAAGACAATATCCTAACCCCACTGTATGGTCTAGAAAACCTTCTCAAAGATTAGTTGACTGTGCATGTGTGGGTTTATTTCTAGGATCTCTATTCTGTTCCTTAGGTCATGTGTCTTCTGCCAGTAATATGATGTTTTGATTATCATAGCTTTGTAATATTTTTTGAAATCAAGAAGTATAATAGCTCCAGCTTTGTTCTTTCTCAAGATTTCTTTGGCCATTTGAAGTCTTTTGTGATTCCATAAAAATTTTAGCATTGATTTTTTCTATTTCTGTGAAGAATGTCTTTGAAATTTTGGTAGAGATTGTATTGAATCTATAAATCACTTCAGGTAGTATGGACATTTTAACACAATTAATTCCTTCAATCAAAGAATATTTCCTCTTATCTGTGTCTACTTCAATTTATTTTATAAATATCTTATAGTTTTCCATAAGTTTTCTGGAATTAAATGTCTTTTACCACTTTGGTTAAATTTATTCCTAGGTATTGATGCTATTGTAAATGGGAGCTCTTTCTTCATTCTTCTTTCAGGTAGTTTATTTTTAGTGTATAGAAATGCAGCTGATTTACAAAAATTGATTTTGTAAACTGAAGCATCACTGAATTCATTTGTTAGTTCTAAGAGTTTTTGGTGTCTTTAGAATTGTCTATATATAAGATCATGTCATCTAAAACCACAGATGATTTTACCTTTTCTGATTTGAATAGCTTTATCTTTTCAAATTTTATTTTATTTTCTATTGCTTACTGCTTCAGCTTGGACTTTCAGTATTATGTTGAATAAAAGTGGTAAGAGTGGGACTTCTCATATTGTTTCTGATTTTAGAGAAAAGGCCTTTAGCTTTCACCATTGTGTATGATGTTAGCTGTGGGCTTGTCATATTTTGTTACATGATGTATATTTCCCCTATACTCACTTTGTTGAGAGCTTTTATCATGAAAGGATGTTGAATTTTGTTAAATGCTTTTTCTACAGCTATTTCATGATCATACGGTTTCTACCCTTCATTATGTTAATGTGATATATCACATTGACTAATCTGCATACATTCAATCATCTTGCACTCCAGGGATAAATCCCACATGATGTTTGATCCCTTTAATGTTCTGTTGAATTGAATTTGGTTAGTATTTTGGTAAAGATTTTTGCATCTTCACTAATCATGGATGTTAACTTGTAATTTTTTCCTGTAGTGTTTTTGTCTGGCTATGATATCAGGGTAATGCTGGCCTCATAAAATGAGTTTGGAAGTGTTGCTTACTTTTCAATTTTTTGGAAGAGTTTAAGGATTGACACTAATTCTTTAAATGTTAAAATTAACATTTCAGGAAGTGTAGAAATCACCAATGAAGCCATCTGATCCTGGGCTCTTTGGGGTAAGAGACTTTTTTTTCTTTTTTTGGTAGGACATTTTTGATTACTTATTAAATCTTCTTACTAGTTACAGGCCTATTCAGATTTTCTATCTCTTGATGATTTAGTGTTAGTAGGTTGTATGTTTCTAGGAATTTAACCCTTTCTCCTGGATTACATAATTTGTTGTCATGTAATTGTCCGTAGTAATATCTTATGATCCTTTGTAGATCTGTGATATCAGTTTTAATCTTTCCTCTTACTTCAATTTTGAATCTTTTTTTTTTCTTGGTTTAGCTAAAAAATTGTCAGTCTTATCTTTTCAAAAAATCACAACTCTTAGTTTCATTGAGTTTTTCTATTGTCTTTCTAGTCTATTCAATTTATTTCTTCTCTAATCTTTACAATTGCCTTCCCTCATAAGTTTGGACTTTATTTCTAGTTCCTTGAAATCTAAAATTTGGGGATTTTTTAGATCTTTCTTTTTGTTGACTTAGGTGTTTATTGCTTTAATTCTAGAATAGACAAAATTGGTCCTTTTCAGTAATATGAAATAAGCAAAAGCTCTATAAGTTCATAGGAAGATAACACATTTAATTTCACCAGGTAGCCACTTACTACTATATTTACTACTGCTAGCATTTTTCCAGGCTTAAGATCCAAGAGTGTATATTTTCTGCCATAATAGGGCATATTGAAAAATATAAATTTAGACATGTTAGTAGATTTTTAATGAACATGCTTATATTAATTGTTGTGTCTTCACACCAAAAATGGTAATTGTAAGTTTTTAATCAGCTATATTATTTAGTACTTAATTTTACAAATATAGAGATTGATTTGAAGATTTCAATGATTATTAGAAACGCTTATTTTGTTCTCAGGTCACAGTAGTGTATAGTGAAAAGAAATATAACAATGCCACCTAAAATTCCTGGCCCCAAACTCTTCTCCAAAATGGATTTTATTTTTTAACAAAATGACTGCTTATACAAGATTACAATATTAAATTTATAGTTGTAGTATTCATTATTCAAAAACTGTCATGATATTGTTATTTTTAAATATGAGTGGTATAGATAATGATGGCTATTTTACTTAGAAGACCAACCTAAGAACTTGTTTTTTAAAAGCTGAATATTTTATCAGAGAGTCTTGATTATATATAGTTCTAATTTCCAAGGATATTTTTCTTTGTTTGTTTTATTTTGTTTTTTTTTTCCCTGAGTTCCATATGACAATAAATATAAATAATCCTGATCCTCAGTCTCTCAAAAGAGGCACAACAGAAACCAAGCAGCACACAACTACAAATGCCAAACAAGTAACTCCAAATCCTATTCTATCTGTTAGAAAGTGTTGGGCTTTTTGGTTTTTTGTTTGTTTTTGTTTTGTTTTTTTTAAGATTTAATTACTTATTTTAGAGAGCAAGTGAGTAGGGGGAAGGGCAGAGGAAGAAGAAGAGAGAGAATCTGGAGCAGACTCCTCACTGAGTGCAGAGCTGACAAGGGGCTCAATTCCAAGACCCTGAGATCATGACCCAAGCCAAAACCAAGAATCAGATGCTTAACCGACTATAGCAACAAGGTACCCCTGTTAGAAATTGTTTTTATGGAGCACTGGGTGTTTTAAATAAACAATGAATCATGGAACTCTACATCAAAAACTAATGATGTACAGGCGCACCTGGGTGGCTTGGTTGTTAAGTGTCTGCCTTTGGCTCAGGTCATGATCCCAGGATCCTGGGATGGAGACCCACATCCGGCTTCCTGCTCATCGAGAAGCCTGTTTCTCCCTCTTCCACTCCCCCTGCTTGTGTTCCCTCTCTTGCTGTGTCTCTCTCTGTCAAATAAATAAATAAAATCTTAAACAAAACAAAACAAAACAAACTAATGATGTACTGTATGGTGACTAACATGACACAATTTAAAAAAAAAAAAAAAAAGGTAGTAACTCCTGACAGTACAGGGCTTTCTTTCACTTGATTCCCACTAGAGCTTTATTTAAGAGGGAGCTGTAAGCAGCAGCAGTGGTAATCCCAGCTTTGTCTCCTTTCTTTTCTTTCTTTTGCTTTATTTCTGAAGCCCTCTTTCCCCACCATGATGTTGTTCATCACATATCTGTAATGGTATGTTTTTATATTCTTTGATTATTTGCTTCATATTTGCACATTAGATCATATTTTTTTATATTTATGTGATGGTTGGTTTTACATGTCAACTTGAGCTAAAGGACACCCAGAGATATGGTAAAACACTATTTCTGGGTGTGTCTATGAGGCTGTCTACAGAAAACAGCATTTGAATCAGTAGATTAAATAAAATACATCACCCTCATAAGTGGGAATGGACATTATCTAGTCTGCTGAGGTCCTCACAAAACAAAAATGTGGAGGATGTACAAATTAGTTCTCTCTTCTTGAACTGAAATATCCATTTTCTCCTGTCCTTGGATATCAGCACTCCTGGTTCTCAAGTAATCATATTCATACCAGGAATTTTACCACCAGTCCCCCAATTTTCAGGCCTACAAACTTGGGTTGAATAATACCACTTGGTATCCTGGTTCTCCAGCTTGCAGACAGCAGATCATGAGTTTTTTTGACTTCCATAATTGCATGAGCCAATTTCTATAATAAATCTCTCTCTAGATGTAGATCTAGATGTATATAAGGAGAACAACAAAACATATATAATCTCCAAGTATACATGTAACTCCTATTGGATCTGTTTCTCTGGAGAATCCTGACTTAATACAATTTAAAGGAGGCATTCTAAGGCTTTATTTCCTTGGAGATGGATATCCAAACCACACAATCACTCTTTTCTTGGAACTTTGGGCCATCATCTTGAAACACACTGCAAGAGTCTCTTCCTACTTGTTTATTATATATCAAAATTAGTTCTAATCCATCCTTCCTATTCTGGTACCTTACCAAAAATATCCATAATTATGTTATACCAGAAACAAGAGGTTGGGGTGAGGCAAGAAAGTGGTCATAAGCTAAGGATTGCATGTGGCTTCTACAAACTAGGAAGGGCAAGGAAACCTATTGTTCCTTTAGATCTTTGTGGAAGACATGGTTCTCCAGACACCTTAAGGTTAGCCTAGTGAGAGTGATTTTAAAATTCTAACCTCCAAACTTTTTATAATACATGTATGTTAATTTAAACCAGTATGTTTGTGGTAATTTTTTATAGCACCAATGAGACAAATACATACCTCTACCTGTTTTCCCCAGCTTAAAGTATAAAATATATTTATAGTTTAGAGATAGAGGGATATTGACTTAAATAACTCCGTATTTTCTTTTTGAAAGCTATAACAGCAGCCATTTGTAACTGACTATCCTTTTCGACAAGCTCACCACAATTTGACATTTCTGAACAGGGTGAATTTCAACACTATTAAGAATTATAAATAGGGGTGCCTGGGTGGCTCAGTGGGTTAGAGCCTCTGCCTTTGGCTCAGGTCATGATCCCAGGGTCCTGGGATCGAGCCCCGCATCGGGCTCTCTGCTCTGCAGGGAGCCTGCTTCCTCCCCTCTCTCTCTGCCTGCTTCTCTGCCTACTTGTGATCTCTCTCTCTGTCAAATAAATAAATAAAATTAAAAAAAAAAGAATTATAAATAAACAAACACCATATTTCCTAGAGTCCCTTGCTCTAGCATTAAGAAATGTGACTTTGATTGCACCAATCAGACATCTATGACTTTAATCCCAGTATAGTGATGTAAAGAAATATGCAGGATGTGGCACATCTATTTTGGGGGTGCTGATTCCAACAACACAGTATTTAGTCTTTTTTTTTTTAAATACTTTCTCTATACCATATTTTCTAGTTCTTAAAAAAAATCTGAGTTGAGGTCTATTAATTAAATCATGGTGATTCTCTTCCTCCTTCTTAAATTCAATGTTTCAAATACATGGTTTCAACGACATGTGTGCCACAATTACCTGGGACTCATTAGTAAAATGCTGATAACCTGCCCTCTCTCAAGAACAATAAACTTAGAAATTCTTGGAGTGAATCCTAGGACTCACTATTTACTTTTAACAATGATATTGAGAAATTCTGAGATACTCCAAAATTTGAGGACCGTAATAAAGTTTTACTTATTTTTTTAGGCTTCTGGGTATTATGTGTAATTATTTTGCAAATGTATTTACATGCAAATATATTTATTTCAGTTACTTGAATTAATGTTAAAACAACTACATTTATAGCCTCCTTCACATTGAGAAGAGACTTTAGGATATATTTACTGATTACTTGACAAAATTTCCCTATCAACTTTTGCAGAATTTATTTATTTAATATTTATATTAGTTTTAAATTAAATATATATATGTAGATATATATATATATAGATATAAAATCATTTTCTATTACCAGTTTTTGGTTGAGATATCAGTGTTTCTACTAATATCAGAAAATATTTTTTATATCTTTGTTATACATTATCAGTCTTCCACTTTTAATATTCTTAAATGTTGCATTCATTTCTTAAAATAATCATTTAAGCTATTTAAATTTAACTATAAGCATAAATGGGGTCAAAGAGATATACTGTGTTTGGAAACATCTGAAAATTCTTGTATTTGTTAAAAAAAAAATACTAATTGATGAACATTTTGTGTGCCATTTATTTTTTCAGGTGCCAAAGAGTTTTGGGGAGAATTCTTCTCATATACAATTTTATTAGGTTACTGATCTTGAAACAAATTGCTAAATTTTGTTTCAAAAAGATTATAACATTTTATATTACTTCCAACATGGACTAAGATTAGAATGACTTATTAATTATTCTCAAACTTGCATATCTCCTTAGTAATTTTACTAATTGTGCTAGCAGATTGAGAAAGACAATTTTCTTAGTTATTTCTATCTGGACATAAACTAGAATTGACATTTTTCTGATATTAAGGAATATTTTGAAATCATAAAGCCTGAAATACAGTTTTTTTTTTAAGATTTTATTTATTTATTTGACAGACAGAGGTCACAATTAGGCAGAGAGGCAGGCAGGGAGAGAGGAAGGGAAGCAGGCTCCCTGCGGAGCAGAGAGACTGATGCGGGACTCGATCCCAGGACCCTGGGATCATGACCTGAGCCGAAGGCAGAGGCTTTAACCCACTGAACCACGCAGGCGCCCTGAAATACAGTTTTAATTGTCAAGGCGCAAAGGCACTGCTCAAATTCAATTAGAATAAAAGTAAGTATAACATATTTCTCTTGGAAACTTGTCTTCCAGTGTTGCAAATTTTGGAGAATGTTAATTCTATTTTGCAATTTGTAAGGTTTAATCCCCCCCCCCCAAAAAACATGGAAAACTCTTCCCTCTCCTTCACCCAACACATTCTATCAATTACTGAATTTTATCCTACAATGTCTTGTCTTTTTTCAATATCCTTCATTATGTATCTAGTATTTGGATCTTCATTAAACTTTGATTTTCATTATTCCAAAAAGATTCTCTTTTCTCTATCTGCTCTTTGCTCCAATCCATCCCAAACTGCTGACAATGATAACTCCTTAAAGCAAAAATCAGCTTAGCTCCCTCCTAAGAAGATGCAGTGCTATGCAGTAGTGGGTAGAATAACTGCAAGTCCAAAACATAGCTTCCATATTTGACTGCAGTTCCCATTTTTAGACAGATGGTAAGTTTCATTTCTCCACTATTTCTCTGTACCTTTTGTCTTAAGTTTATCAAATTCATTAGTATCAAAGAAAAGTCCAGAAATGAGGAAATTCAAAGAAGATTTAACATTAAAGTAAAGCTGCATTTGTGTTGAAATCGATCAGAATGTGACCATCCTGCCTAAAAGCAACCCTGATAAATACAACAACAAACTATAGAAAATATTTTTTTCTAGAGAAAAGATTTGTATATGGTCTCTTAAACCATCATAATCCATCTATTCTATATAATCTATTTATTTAAAAATACTCTCTTTGAGATTTTTCTTTGCAGGAGTTAACTTGGTCTGTTTGCCTTGATATAATCTGAAACAATTGCTAAGACCATTTTGATTTGATTTGGTTTGATTTACTAACAACCTTCCCTGAATTTTATCCCAAGAAAATAGAAATGGATGAATATATGGAGAGGACATTTTAGGGGGAACTGCTTGTAGTTTATTATGGAGTATTGAGAAGCACTGGTGATTAAGCTAGAACTGCATTTTAGTTATAAATGAGGAATTTGTCTTGTAGTAAAGGAAATGTTTCCAAATATTTTAATCCAGAGGATGACATGATGAATTTTTAATTTAGAAAGATTTTCTGGGATTTATATAGAGAATAAATTGATAAGGATTTGAATATATTCATGGGCATGAGTTGGGAGGTTCTTATGATACATAATAGAAAACAAGGTCCAGGAATAAGGGAACAGTTGTAAAATAGAGACAATATACACACTCAAACACACATATAGAGGGATTTAGCTTTGTTATATAACATTAAGCAGAGAAATTAACAAATTGCCATTTTGCTAATCAAGTCTCAATATGACCCATTAATAATATACTAGACTCTGAGAAATAGAAGTCTCTTTCTTAATATCTTAATTTCTGGATGTCTCTACCTCAGTCTGTTTTGAAATTTGGGGGGGCTTACACCTAATACATTCTCAAAAGTATAATTTATTTCATCCTCCATAGTCATTGACTAAAATAGGAGGGTGATCCAAAAATTAGGGTGAAGATATAAAGAAGAAACCACCACCCTCTGGTTTATATATTCTTTAATTTTAATTCAAATTCAGTATTAATATTAACATTAACATTAACATTCAGTAATTCAAATGTAATCAATTTTTGAAACAATGTGAGATATTTTACATGCTTCTTTCTTTTTGTACTAAGTCTAGGAAATACGGTACAGAGACATCAGTAACAAGTAATTAGACATGAACAAGTTCTCCTTAGTTTCCTGAGGCAGAGGATTTCAACATTGGTTATAACTGAAAATTTGGCCTGTTATTGAACAGTAATGGGCTTTTCAATTAATCTGTCATCAGAGTAAAACTGCAAAAAATTATGGTTTATCATTTCTCAACATGTGACTCAGAAGTGCCACAGCTACGCCTCTTTCTTACTAGAAAAAAACTGAACTAGCTACCCTGAACAATCTCAAAAGGGTCCTTTATCTCCAGTTATGTTTTACAGACAATAGTATTTGGACCTTTATTCTTTTTTCCTTCCCAGCCATATCCTGAACAAGTGCTACCATGTAATTTTTATTTTTATATTTTTTAACAATCAATAAATATTTGTCTGGGACTGTCTTAATTACTTAAAGGAAGTAAACCAAGATAATTAGAAAAAAGAAGTTATAAAAGCAATGAACTCAAATGGTAAAATATGTAACATCTGAAACTAAAAAAAAAAAAAATTACTGGAAAGATTAGAGCACATTAGGCACAGTGAAATCAGTGAAATTTAAAACATAGCAATAACAACTATGAAAAAATCACAGAAAGGGAAAAGATTGGAAAAGAAAACCTCTGTAAATTGGAGAAAAATATTAAATATCTTACATATATTTGGAGTTCAAAAAGAAGAGGGGGATTGGGGAGAGTTAGAATAAACATTTTTTAAAAAGATTTTATTTATTTATTTGAGAGACAATGAGCCCTAAGCAGGATAAAAACAAAGAAACCATATCAAGAAAATAGCATAATGAAATTGCTTATAGCCAGTGAAAAAGGAAATTTTATGACAATGAAAACAAACGTATTTCATTCAAAGGAACAAAGACAGTAATGATGGCAGACAATTTGTGAGAAATATGGTAGTGTGAAGTCAATAGAATACCATCAATACTCAGAAAAAAATCTTTCAAAAATGTGTAAAATATATTTTCATGCAAACAGTAGATGAGAGATAACAGTACTAAATTAATTCTTTCTTACTAGAAAAAAACTATACTAAATTAATTCTACTAAATTAATTTAGTATAGTTAATTACAATACTAAATTAATCACAATACTAAATTAATTCTTCAAGGTATAGAAAAATGATCCCAGATGGAAAAGCAGATCTACATAAAGGAATGAGTAAGAGAGGAAATGATAATTTGGGGGGTAAACATAAAATATATTTTTCTCATCTATCTATTTATTTAAAATATAATTAAAATTGTTTAAATGAATAATAAGTCTTTTTTTTAAGATTTTATTTATTTATTTGACAGACAGAGATCACAAGTAGGCAGAGAGAGTGGGAAGCAGGGCTCCATCCCAGGACCCTGAGATCATTACCTGAGCCTAAGGCAGAGGCTTAACCCACTGAGCCACCCAGGTGCCCCCGGACAATAACTCTTAAGTGGATTATCTCAAATCCACATTTTAGAGACCCAGAAGAAGTAAGGAAATGCCCATTTCCAGGTGTAACTACTATAAATTTCCCTTATCTCCACTTTCTTACACAGATCTGTCTACCAGTTTAAAAAATATATATGAATCTTCTGAAACATAGGATAAAACAATCTCCCAAAATACACGGTTATCTTCAGAAATCAACTCAGGTATGTCATAAATGTTGAAACTATCTGACAAGAAATTCAAAAGATGATACATTTAAACTGGCTATCAATATTCAGATTAAAATGAGCATGTTCTAAACATACCAGTTAAAAGAAACATTTTCTGTCTTTTAAAACAAGACACAACTACCTATTGTATATAAGCAATCAATTATAAATGTAAAGACATATACAACTTAAAAGTAAAAGGAAGAAAAGAATACACCATGAAAATACACAGACAAAATGAAATTAAAGGACATTCTACAAAATAATTCACTAGTATGCTTCAAAATTATTGAAGAGTAGAACAACTAGGAGACATTATGCAACATTCTGCAGTGAGGAACGCCAGGGAATATGAAATGTAAATGAAATGAAATCTAAATGAAATCAAGCCCAAGTCCTGGGCTTGATTTCAGGACAGGAAAATACCACCAATTTAAAAAAAAACAAAAAAACAAAAAAAAACAACCAGGGGCGCCTGGGTGGCTCTGTGGGTTAAGCCTCTGCCTTCAGCTCAGGTCATGATCCCAGGGTCCTGGGATGAGCCCTGCATCAGGCTCTCTGCTCAGTGAGGAGCCTGCTTCCCCCTCTCTCTCTCTGCCTGCCTCTCTGCCTACTTGTGATTTCTGTCAAATATATAAATAAATCTTTTTAAAAAAAGCAAAAAAAAAAAAAAAAACCTAAAGTGCTGAAATTCAAATAAAGTCATAGTTTGGTTATAATACTGGACTGACATTATTATTATTATTTTAGTTTTGGTAATTTTACTTTGGCTACATAAGCTATTGAATTGAGAGAAGGTAGGTGAAGAATATGTGGGAACTCTCTGTACCGTTTCTGTAACACTTCAGTAAATCTTAAATTATTAGAAAATGTAGGCAAGTTCATGAAAAAAATAGGAATTTCTTTTTCATGAATGAAAACTTAATCTTGGAATAGATTTTTACTTCATATTTCTTTCTATAAGTAGTTCTTCATGTGTTGTACATATAGTCTTTGTAATATGGTAATAATATGGATAGTATGATGATGTTTAAAAGTAAAATAACTCAGGGCGCCTGGGTGACTCAGTGGGTTAAAGCCTTTGCCTTCAGCTCAGGTCATGATCCCAGGGTCTCAGGATCGAGCCCCACATCCGGCTCTCTGCTCAGTGGGGAGTCTGCTTCCTCCTCTCTCTCTCTCTGCCTGCTTCTCTGCCTACTTGAGGTCTCTGCCAAATAAATTAAAAAAAAAAAAAAGTAAAATAATTGATCATTTGAGTCTTTGTCTAATGAAAACCCCAGTAATGTTTTTTTTTTCTTAAGATGACCATATTGTTCTGAATAGCAAGAAAATGTGTCAACGAAACCAGAAACCAGTTCATTCCTACTTTTGTTTACTGTCAACATACAATCTTGAGTAAACAAAGTATATAAAGTATATATGCTTTGATCACTGGACAATTTAATAAATGTCTTACTGACTTAGGTATTTTGTATTTCTATATGGAAGAAGAAATTGTTACTTTGTGACTATATGTATGAATACTGAAGTGTCAAATTATGGATAGAATGGGAATATTAGATTTTGAAAAAAGTAAGGTGGAATTGTTTTCAAACTTAATCTGTGTATCACAGTAACCTGGGGAGGATTTTAAAATGGTGTATTCCATGATCCTACACCCAGAGATTCTTGTTCACTAAAACTGAATTGATATAAGAGAATATGTATATTTAATAGCTCCCCAGGTGATTTTGATAAAGACCCATCACTGTCTTAGTACCAATGTCAAAAACCAAACTTCAAAACATGACTCTTAATAATATAGCACAGAATAGTAAAAATCAGAGAGCTTTGAAGTCAGGAAACTGTAACACATATTTCTGCAAGCAGTGCCTTGGGGATTTTCTAGGTTTCTTTTTTTTTTTTTTAATTTTTTATTTTAATAAACATATAATGTATTTTTATCCCCAGGGGTACAGGTCTGTGAATCATCTGGTTTACACATTTCACAGCACTCATCATAGCCCATACCCTCCCCAATGTCCATATCCCCACCACCCTCTCCCGTCCCCCTTCCCCCCCGCAACCCTCAGTCTGTTTCTTGAGATTGAGTCTTTTATGGTTTGTCTCCCTCCCAATCCCATCTTTTCATTTTTTCTTTTCCTACCTCCCCCCAAACCCCCCCACCTTGCATCTCCCCTTCCTCATATCAAAGAGATCATATGATAGTTATATTTCTCCGATTGACTTATTTCGCTAAGCATGATACCCTCTAGTTCCATCCACGTCGTCGCAAATGGCAAGATTTCATGTCTTTTGATGGCTGCATAGTATTCCATTGTGTATATATACCACATCTTCTTTATCCATTCATCTGTTGATGGACATCTAGGCGCTTTCCACAGTTTGGCTATTGTGGACATTGCTGCTATAAACATTCGGGTGCACGTGCCCCTTCGGAGCACCACGTTTGTATCTTTAGGATATATACCCAGTAGTGCAATTGCTGGGTCGTAGGGTAGCTCTATTTTCAGTTTTTTGAGGAACCTCCACACTGTTTTCCAGAGTGGTTGCACCAGCTTGCATTCCCACCAACAGTGTAGGAGGGTTCCCCTCTCTCCGCATCCTCGCCAGCATCTGTCATTTCTTGACTTGTTAATTTTAGCCATTCTGACTGGTGTGAGGTGGTATCTCATTGTGGTTTTGATTTGTATTTCCCTGATGCCGAGTGATGTGGAGCATTTTTTCATGTGTCTGCTGGCCATCTGGATGTCTTCCTTGCAGAAATGTCTGTTCATGTCCTCTGCCCATTTCTTGACTGGATTATTTGTTCTTTGGGTATTGAGTTTGATAAGCTCTTTATAGATTTTGGATACGAGCCCTTTATCTGATATGTCGTTTGCAAATATCTTCTCCCATTCTGTCAGTTGTCTTTTGGTTTTGTTTACTGTTTCCTTTGCTGTGCAAAAGCTTTTGATCTTGATGAAATCCCAATAGTTCATTTTTGCCCTTGCTTCTGTTGCCTTTGGCGATGTTCCTAGGAAGAAGTTGCTGCGGTGGAGGTCAAAGAGGTTGCTGCCTGCATTGTCCTCAAGGATTTTGATAGATTCCTTTCGCACATTGAGGTCCTTCATCCACTTTGAGTCTATTTTCGTGTGTGGTGTAAGGAAATAGTCCAATTTCATTTTTCTGCATGTGGCTGTCCAATTTTCCCAGCACCATTTGTTGAAGAGGCTGTCTTTTTTCCATTGGATATTCTTTCCTGCTTTGTCAAAGATTAGTTGACCATAGAGTTGAGGGTCTATTTCTGGGCTCTCTATTCTGTTCCATTGATCTATATGTCTGTTTTTGTGCCAGTACCATACTGTCTTGATGATGACAGCTTTGTAATAGAGCTTGAAGTCTGGAATTGTGATGCCACCGACTTTGGCTTTCTTTTTCAATATTCCTTTGGCTATTCGAGGTCTTTTCTGGTTCCATATAAATTTTAGGATTATTTGTTCTATTTCTTTAAAAAAAATGGATGGGATTTTGATAGGGATTGCATTAAATGTGTAGATTACTTTAGGTAGAATAGACATTTTCACAATATTTGTTCTTCCAATCCATGAGCATGGAATATTTTTCCATTTCTTTGTGTCTTCCTCAATTTCTTTCATGAGTACTTTATAGTTTTCTGAGTATAGATTCTTTGCCTCTTTGGTTAGATTTATTCCTAGGTATCTTATGGTTTTGGGTACGATTGTAAATGGGACTGACTCCTCAATTTCTCTTTCTTCTGTCTTGTTGTTAGTGTAAAGAAATGCGACTGATTTCTGTGCATTGACTTTATATCCTGACACTTTACTGAATTCCTGTATAAGTTCTAGCAGTTTTGGAGTGGAGCCTTTTGGGTTTTCCACATATAGTATCATATCATCTGCAAAGAGTGATAGTTTGACTTCTTCTTTGCCGATTTGGATGCCTTTAATTTCTTTTTGTTGTCTGATTGCTGAGGCTAGGACTTCTAGTACTATATTGAACAGCAGTGGTGATAACGGACATCCCTGCCGTGTTCCTGACCTTAGCGGAAAAGCTTTCAGTTTTTCTCCATTGAGAATGATATTTGCGGTGGGTTTTTCATAGATGGCTTTGATAATATTGAGGTATGTGCCTTCTATCCCTACACTTTGAAGAGTTTTAATCAGGAAGGGATGCTGCACTTTGTCAAACGCTTTTTCAGCATCTATTGAGAGTATCATATGGTTCTTACTCTTTCTTTTATTAATGTATTGTATCACATTGATGGATTTGCGGATGTTGAACCAACCTTGCAGCCCTGGAATAAATCCCACTTGGTCGTGGTGAATAATCCTTTTAATGTACTGTTGGATCCTATTGGCCAGTATTTTGGTGAGAATTTTCGCATCTGTGTTCATCAAGGATATTGGTCTGTAATTCTCTTTTTTGGTGGGATCCTTGTCTGGTTTTGGGATCAAGGTGATGCTGGCCTCATAGAATGAGTTTGGAAGTTTTCCTTCCATTTCTATTTTTTGGAACAGTTTCAGGAGAATAGGAATTAATTCTTCTTTAAATGTTTGGTAGAATTCCCCTGGGAAGCCGTCTGGTCCTGGACTTTTGTTTGTTTGAAGATTTTTGATGACTGTTTCAATCTCCTTACTGGTTATGGGTCTGTTCAGGTTATCTATTTCTTCCTGGTTCAGTTGTGGTAGTTTATACATCTCTAGAAATGTATCCATTTCTTCCAGGTTGTCAAATTTGTTGCCATAGAGTTGCTCGTAGTATGTTCTTATAATTGTTTGTATTTCTTTGGTGTTGGTTGTGATCTCTCCTCTTTCATTCATGATTTTATTTATTTGCGTCCTTTCTCTTTTCTTTTTGATAAGTCTGGCCAGGGGCTTATCAATCTTATTAATTCTTTCAAAGAACCAGCTCCTAGTTTTGTTGATTTGTTCTATTGTTTTTTTAGTTTCTATTTCATTGATTTCTGCTCTGATCTTTATGATTTCTCTTCTCCTGCTGGGTTTAGGCTTTCTTTGTTGTTCTCTCTCCAGCTCCTTTAGGTGTAGGGTTAGGTTGTGTATTTGAGACCTTTCTTGTTTCTTGAGAAAGGCTTGCACTGCTATATATTTTCCTCTCAGGACTGCCTTTGTTGTATCCCACAGATTTTGAACTGTTGTGTTTTCATTATCATTTGTTTCCATGAATTTTTTCAATTCTTCTTTAATTTCCTGGTTGACCCATTCATTTTTTAGAAGGATGCTGTTTAGTCTCCATGTATTTGCGTTCTTTCCAAATTTCCTCTTGTGATTGAGTTCGAGCTTCAGAGCATTGTGGTCTGAAAATATGCAGGGAATGATCTCGATCTTTTGGTACCGATTGAGACCTGATTTATGACCCAGGATGTGGTCTATTCTGGAGAATGTTCCATGTGCACTAGAGAAGAATGTATATTCTGTTGCTTTGGGATGGAATGTTCTGAATATATCTGTGATGTCCATCTGGTCCAGTGTGTCATTTAAGGCCTTTATTTCCTTGTTGATCTTTTGCTTAGATGATCTGTCCATTTCAGTGAGGGGAGTGTTAAAGTCCCCTGCTATTATTGTATTACTGTCGATGTATTTCTTTGATTTTGTTATTAATTGGTTTATATAGTTGGCTGCTCCCATGTTAGGGGCATAGATATTTAAGATTGTTAAATCTTCTTGTTGGACAGACCCTTTGAGTATGATATAGTGTCCTTCCTCATCTCTTATTATAGTCTTTGGCTTAAAATCTAATTGATCTGATATAAGGATTGCCACCCCAGCTTTCTTCTGATGTCCATTAGCATGGTACATTGTTTTCCACCCCCTCACTTTAAATCTGGAGGTGTCTTCGGGTCTAAAATGAGTTTCTTGTAGGCAGCATATTGATGGGTTTTGTTTTTTTATCCATTCTGATACCCTGTGTCTTTTGATTGGGGCATTTAGCCCATTAACGTTCAGGGTAACTATTGAGAGATATGAATTTAGTGCCATTGTATTGCCTGTAAGGTGACTGTTACTGTATATTGTTTCTGCTTCTTTCTGATCTACTACTTTTAGGGTCTCTCTTTGCTTAGAGGACCCCTTTCAATATTTCCTGTAGAGCTGGTTTGGTGTTTGCAAATTCTTTCAGCTTTTGTTTGTCCTGGAAGCTCTTTATCTCTCCTTCTATTTTCAATGATAGCCTAGCCGGATATAGTATTCTTGGCTGCATGTTTTTCTCGTTTAGTGCTCTGAATATGTCATGCCAGTTCTTTCTGGCCTGCCAGGTCTCTGTGGATAGGTCCGCTGCCAATCTAATGTTTTTACCCTTGTATGTTACAGACTTCTTTTCCCGGGCTGCTTTCAGGATTTTCTCTTTGTCGCTAAGACTTGTAAATTTTACTATCAGGTGACGAGGTGTGGACCTATTTTTATTGATTTTGAGGGGCGTTCTTAGCATCTCCTGGATTTTGATGTTTGTTCCCTTTGCCATATTAGGAAAATTCTCTCCAATAATTGTCTCCAATATACCTTCTGCTCCCCTCTCTCTTTCTTCTTCTTCTGGAATCCCAATTATTCTAATGTTGTGTCGTCTTATGGTGTCACTTATCTCTCGAATCCTCTCCTCGTGTTCCAGTAGTTGTTTGTCTCTCTTTTGCTCAGCTTCTTTATTCTCTGTCATTTGGTCTTCTATGTCACTAATTCTTTCTTCTGCCTCATTTATCCTGGCAGTGAGAGCTTCCATTTTTGATTGCACCTCATGAATAGCTTTTTTGATTTCAACTTGGTTAGATTTTAGTTCTTTTATTTCTCCAGAAAGGGCTTTTATCTCTCTGGAGAGGGTTTCTCTAATATCTTCTATGCCTTTTTCAAGCCCGGCTAGAACCTTGAGAATTGTCATTCTAAACTCTAGATCTGTCATGCTACCTATGTCTGTATTGATTAGGTCTCCAGCCTTCAGTACGGCCTCTTGTTCTTTTTTTTGAGGTGAGTTTTTCCGCCTTGTCATTTTGTCCAGGTAGGATTTGCTTTCTCCTGCTGTGGAATTCCGCTGTTCTTGGTGACTGAAGTTGGTTTTGGATCGGTTTCTTGTTGATCTTCTGGGGGAGGGGCCTGTTGTAGTGATTTTCAAGTGTCCTTGCCGCAGGCGGAATTGCACCGCCCTTGCCAGGGGCCGGGCTAAGGAATCCGCTCGGGTTTGCTTTCGGGAGCTTTTGTTCCCTGAGCGCTTTCCGTAGAGTTCCGGAGGACGGGAATGAAGATGGCGGCCTCCCAATCTCTCGGCCTGGAGGAGCCGAGAGCTTGGGGTTCCGCTCCTCAGTGCGCTCTCAGAGCAAAGCGCCCAACAGTCCCGCCTCCCTGGCTTGCGGTTGCGCCTCGAGGAAAGCAGTCAATTGTTGGAGCTGGAGAAAAGCGCCGGGTCGCTTTTGTCTCTGTGGCCTCCGGCCGCGCTCCGAGCCCACCCAGCCTGCGACCGGCACAAGGTAACCCTGGGCTTAGAGCTCACTCCTCGGCTTTGTCGCTGTAGCCGGCTTCCCCGCTCCAATACCTGCGAGCTCTGCGGCACTCAGACACCCCCAGTCCTTCTGTGACCCCGCGGGTCCTGGGGTTATGCTGACCCCGCCTGGGTTTCCCCCCAGTTTAGCCTCTGGAGCGATGTCTCCCAGTGGAGCCGACTTTTAAAAGTCCCGATTTTGTGCTCCGTCGCTCCGCCGCTTGCCGGGTGCCGGCCCCTCCCCCCGGGGTCTATCTTCCCGTCGCTTTGGATTCACTTCTCCGCAGGTCCTACCTTTCAGAAAGTGATCGATTTTCTGTTTCTGGGATTGTTGCTCTTCTTCTCTTTGATTTCCCGTTGGATTTGTAGGTGTTCACAATGGTTAGATAAGCTATCTAGCTGATCTCCTGCTACCCGATGTCGTCTCAGCCTGCTACTTCTCCGCCATCTTGACTCCTCCCCCTTTTCTAGGTTTCTAAAACCCATTTTTCTTATCTCAAAAAAAATCAGGAGATATATATATATATATGTATATATATGAATTTAATGTTATAATTATTAGAACAATGTAAGTATGCCACCTTTCTGACACATAGCCAATGCTCTGTAAGTGATGAAATCCCAGTTTTTCATTCAAACACAGCTACTTAGGAGTCATTATAACAAGATTCATAAAACTATATGCACTACCACCCTTCAAAACAAAGTAAACACAAGATAACTCCACATATATGAGATGTTACAAAACTTTTTAGTTAATGACCATTTAAAGAGATGACTTTTCACTGACAGAGTAACAGAATAGGATGGTCCAGAAGAAAGAGAAGACGATTCATGAGCTTCTATGACTTCATCTCTTGTGGAAAGATATTGACATTTTATAAAGGGTGGGAGTATGCTCTTAAAAAGCATAAATATTATTATGTAATTGATATTATAAATATAAAGTATTCCTTTGATATTTCAAACAATAAAAATTAAGCTCTGATGTACAAAATCTTTAAGACTGTAGAGATGCTGAGAGGAAACTACCTTTTCAAAAGAAGAGCAAATTGGGGTATTGTAGAAGGGATTGGTAGAAGGGATACATCTGAATTTTTAGCACAACTTTAAGATTTTTCTATTTATTAAAAAAAGACTATAACCTCAAAAATTTAATAAAAACTGATGAATTGAGGATACTGTATGGTTTAGGGACTGTCACTAATTACATGCTTTTGAGAGAAAGTTTTGATGTTTTTCAGCCTCAGTGATATCTTAAAACTTGAAGTTTAGGGGCACCTGGGTGGCTCAGGCAGTTAAGTGTCCGCCTTCAGCTCAAGTCATGATCCCAGGGTCCTGGGATCAAGCCCCTTGTTGGGTTCTGAGCTCAGCAGAGAGCCTGCTTGTCTCTCTCCCTCTGCCCCTCCCACCCACTCTTATTCTCTCTCTTGCTCACTCTCAAATAAAGTCTTAAAAAAATAATATAAAATACAATTTGAAGATTAGATGTAATTCATAATATTGTCCAGCTATTAATAATAATATTTATATGTTAAAATATATTGATATGTTAAAATGTAAATATTTTATCTACTTCATACCTAAATATAAAATAAATAATTATATATAATACATATAAAATAAATATATATGTATATGTGGAATATATAATTATTCTTAATACATGTGTTTGCTTTAGCAATTAATAAAACATGTGCCAAGCTGAAATGCTTCTGAGGACAGAAGCATTTGACTTTGACATTGACAGTTGACTCCTTCCTTTCTTTACCTTCGTTACTGTAGTTGGATGAATAGATTAATAGATACACCTGGGTTATCAACATTACCTTATAATTATTTACACTTGTATATTAACTTTTTACTTTTTCAAGTCCCACCTCACTCGTTTGATTCCTTAGTTGGTTTCTATGTTTGATAGTACTCTTGGTACTAAATTAAAAGCACAACTGACAAAAATCTAACTGCCCCCAACAAATACACATGTAAAGGAAACCAAAAATTCCAAGAATAATCAAAAAGAGATACTCATATGTGTATAGAGATGAGCTTTGTCTAAGATTTTATTGAAAAGAAATGAAAATCATTTAATGTTTGACAGCTTTACAAGCACTAAAGGAATAAAACTTTTCTTTCCTTAAAAACCACTTAGTTTCCTTCTAAATGGTGATAACTTTTCTTTTAGTTGCAACTAAGAATAATACACTATGGATAATATACCAAGAGATAATACACCATTTTTTAAATGGTGAAATACTAATTAATATATACTTCAGGAGAGGGAGAGCAGAAAGCTGGAAATTTCTTTCTTTCTTTCTTTTATTTTTTTGAGAGTTAGAAATTTCTAAAAATCAGAAAAAAATGGGAGTAAGCTTTAGGATTTTCTATTAGTACTGATATACAGAAAAACTATAACAATATAAAAACTTAAATTATTTCACACAAGAAGTTTTTGTTTTATTCTGTTTTTACATATTTCTATGCTATCTTTCTTTGTTTGTTAAAATTCATTATTGTATCAAGACCTATAGTAGTCTATTTTCAAAAAAATATTCTATATATTTCCCTGAAGTGAGGCATTTATGTGATCAGAAAATACCCTGCTTCTTGGAATAGAAATATGATATAAATGCACTGTTATCCTTGTATTGTTAAAAGAGAAAAGGTTAGTGGTGGTTTGAAGACTCAAATGAGGATGCCATTATATCATGATATTTGTACATAGGGAGATAAACCTTTTCAAATAGCAAAATCAGATATTAAATCTTAAAAATTTTACTTTCTTCTCTACCTACCTGTAAGCAAAACAAAACATAAAGCAATTTGAGTACTTCCTACTCTGTACTATAAGTTTCATGAGAGTTATCTGTGTTTAATCCTTATTTTTGTCTATAAAACAATAATTTTTCAACCTCAGATAAAGAAAATTTCTTATAAATTTCAAGAAACTATTCTTGAGCTTAGTTTTGAAGACTTTCTCATGTTTCAAATCAACTGCTTTCTTCTGTATAAAATATTTTTTTTTAAATGTGAACAATTTTCTTGTTTTCACAATTAAAAGAAAACAGCAAAGAGAAAGAATTGATTTTACTTACAATCTATGATGGTCAATATTCTCTTCCTAAAATTGATTAAACCCTATTTTATATTTCATGTCAGTTAATTAGGTTAAACATATATCTAATGTTCACATATTTCATGGCTCCAGTGTCTACTTAATGTTTGCTGGTATGCACTTTCTTCAACTAAAAATAATTATGTCATTATGTGCATATGTGGCACACTTAGAAGAGATAACTCTGATCTCAAGTACTTGAAATCCAAGCTCTAACCTACCACCATGAAATTTACCACATTTATAAATACCTTAGTATAACAGACAAAAGTGGCTTCAATACATTAAAAGATTGCTCAGTAGTGTCAACTAGGGAGACACTGCTTTATTATTAACCTGTCCCACAGGACTCATTTTGGATTTTAAAATAATCATAGTTCAAGCAAATATTTATTGGGCAGCTATTATGTTTCAAGAACCGTACTCAGCACTTTACCGGTATTATCATACTTAAGCACAAACAACTCTATAATATAGGAAATATTATCACTGTTTTGTAAAAAAGGGATAATTATCCTGTTCACAGCATCATAACTAGTAAGCAATGGAGCTGGTTTCCAAGCTAAATGATTGGATTCTAAGGTGCATGGGTTTAATAAGTCTGTATAGTGCAAAGAGCCCTGGAAGAACTGTGCACTGCGGAGATAATTGTTTATGATGACTGCCCTCTGAAGTGGTTCTAAATATCCCACCATTGAGCAACTCTTTGTCCCCTTTATATATGCCCACAAGGGATATAAAACTGTAAACTTCACTTTGCTTTTTAAATGATTGCCCAGCAAGTGTAAAGTCTTTTTAAGTCAAAAGGAGGAAATGAACTAGCTCAAAATACCTCATCAGTTTCACACAGAAGGCAGATTCTTTTGTACAAATGCATTTTGCTGTAAACAGCTCCATTATTAGCTGCTATCCCTTCCCAGCAGGTACAGTGTGACACAACAATAAATTACTATTCACCATATAACTTCTGATGAAACAATAAACATTGTTCAAAAGGCAGAAAGGCCAATTATTTTCTACTTCTTAACTGTTCTGAGTAGCAACTAGACATAAATAGGTGACATGATGTCTATTATGTCCGAGGACAAAGTACAAGTAATTTAAATCTTGATGGGAAAGGTTCTATTCCAGAATTTTAGACCTAGAAGGAACCATAGAGTTTAAATTGCCCATATTCCTTAACTTGCAGGTGAAGAAATTTAGGCTCAGAAAAGTTAAGCAGCTTATTTAGGATCACACAGCTAATAACTAACAATTTTGGGTATAGAATTCATGTGACTTGACTACTTTTCTGAGGCACTTTGTTCTTTATCAAGGCTGACTGAGGCACTAGTTTAGGCTTTTAATTACTCAATTATTATATGTTTCTTTTCTTAATCTCAGCTGACTTTTTGTTGCTATCATCAAAATCTTGAGTCATCCTTAATTTCATTTTTTTTCCCTTCATAAATCATTGAACTGTACATGGAAGAACATATTTTATGTATTTACTTATATTTTGTTGTCTGTTTTTGCGAACTTAAAGATAAGGTTTTTTCAAGGCAGGAGCTTTACTTACATTATTTACAACTCTTTCCAGTCAGGTGACCAGCAATCCTTATTTGCCTGGGGCTGGGTTTCCCTGGATGCAGGGTTTTTTAGTACTAAAATTGAGACTGTTCTGGGAAAGCTGGCATGAGTCATTCATCCTATCAGGGCTTCTGCATTTCAAGTTATGCATTCCATCCTTCCACGGAGTGACAGGAATATCAGAATTATCATAGATTTAATTATTACCAACACATTCTGAAAGATGGTAGCAAACATGGCATAATTTCCAGAGTTGCTGTTTGAACTGTATGGATAGTCCTGGTTCTATCTTCATTTTAAAGGACAATACAGGTTATACTGTCAGCACTCAATTATCATTTGTTGCCTGATATACGTGTTAAAATTATAGCAGAAAAGAAATAATATTCAGTTATGATTTCTTATGAGTAGTGGTTTATCTATGTAGTTCCTCAGTCTCAAATTTGGGGCTGTATCCTTTTTGGGAGAGTCTTTTTGAAAGTGTCTTACACTTTGTAAGATCACACAATATACACAAATATATACATATACAACCCACATATTATGCACACATATTCATATTCATGTGTAATAAAACTATTCAGTTATAGTCACATAGGCACTATATATATATGCATACACATTGTCTTAAAATGCTATTATTTTATTTGACTGACTCAGGATTGTCAAATGACACCAGTTAGAAAAAGTACCCAGGAAAAAGAATCAACAAAAATTTTCTTGGTTTCAGGAAACAGACAGCGAACTCTTCACTATAAGAATAGGATCCTTTAAAAATGGCTTTTAGATTAATCTCAACAAAGTGACCATCACTATAATGAGTGAGGCTTGGCAGAACTATCTTCAACTCCGTTCCCTGCTGTGACAAACAACAAACCCTATATTTTGTACCTGCTTGCATTGTTGAGATGAAATTTGTCATGTCACTTCCTATGCAGCCCCTGATTGTGTTTATGGTGTGGGATGGCTCTACAAAGTCTTCATAGAATTGCAGTTATCAGCTATTCAGTGCTATCATAAACCCCAAAATTACTGTTTTTTTTTTCCCCACAATCATCCACTTCCAATAGTTCTTCCCACACCTTTCAATGACTGCTTAGGTATTTGGTAATTTTCTTTGGACCCCAACATCCACTTTGTTCACAGCCAGACTTCTTTTTTTCATTGTTATAAGAAATATCTTTACAAAAGCCTCTTTAATGTGTTTTTTTTATAGAGAGTATTTTGTGGCTTTGTTAGCCCTTCTTCTTCATCTCTTGATCAAAATTACTCCAACAAACATGTGATACCAGATTCTGGTTCAATTTCTCCTGCCTTACATTTTATCTGCTGGTCTATGCATTCAACCTATTTAATTACTATAATATTCTTAACCCAACTCAACTGTAAACAACTAAAATATCTTTGCCTTACCTTTCAAAAAATTCCCCAAAGTACATTTGGGGAAGGTACATTGTTTTATGCTTTTATGACTATTTTATGTATAACTTATTACTTTTTATAAGCCTCCATATTTAAAAACAGGCAAAATTTTCAACAAGGATCAACAGGTCTTCCCGCACAAATGAAAGAAAGGGTAAAATTAATTTTGTTTTGCTTTCTAGCTTTCTATTTGCTTCAAATTTCAGGCACTTCCTAATGAGGTCAATTATATATTGTATTAACAACTTAACAACTCTGCTTGTAACCAAACAGCCTTCACGAAGCAAAAGCAAACCCTCCGTAGAGAGAGGCAAGATAGTATTATCCCTGCAGGTTTTCATACATAACAGAAATCATTTACTCACAAATCATCACTCATAAAAGGACCAAAAAACAAGCAAAAGTAAAAAGACAATAGAAACAGACCCTCATAAAAATTTCAAAAGTCAATTACCTGTGTGAAATAAAATGACAACACCCATGCCACATGGACCACAGTAGCTATCAAAATAAATAAACTTAATGGCTTTGGTGTCCCCAAATTACAAATAGATGCTGATGCTCTTCCAGTCAAAAAGAACAGAGCACGTTACAGCTAAACAAAGGTGAGTTTATTGGCTTCCTAAAACAAGGGAGCAAGCAGAACTTGGGGTGGGGCTAAGTATGGGAAGTCTCATTACAAGGGCTTAGGACACTGGGTGCTATACACAACTGATGGTTCATTGAAGAATACATCTGAAACAAATGATGTACTATATGTTGGCTAATTAAATTGAAATAAAAACAACAACAACAACAACAACAAAACCAAGGGTTTAGGACAAGTTTCTTATAGGGTTTGGATTTTTGTTTAGTGATTTGCAAAGAGTTCAAAAAAGCATAGTTTTGTTCTAAATTGGATATTGTCAGATAAAAAGAGGTGATTATAGATCTGGGTATGTTAATAATTTTGGAAAGTGGGAAGAAGCTAAAATTGTAATTCATAGAAAAGGAGCAGTCACATTATGTGGGAGAGGGAAAATTTTGGTCTTTTTTGTTGTTTGACAACGTTATTAGTTCTGTCTTTGTTGGAACATGATTATGGACTGCCGTTGTTCTGGTTTGGCCTCATCCTGGTCTCAGAGTAGCCTTGTCTAATATTAATTTATTGTTCCACAGAAAACACCATGCCCTAACACTCATCAGGGGCTGTTTTTGCCTCCTCAAAGCAAAAATCTGAAACATACAGCTATGATTCGGCTGAATGTGAAGGAAATCCGTATCCTAATCAATAATACTAATACACTTGGGAAAAATTTTGTTTTCTGTTCCCCTCCATATAGCCAACTAAATAATCTGAAGGGATTTTGACCTTTATACCAATAGATACTAGGTACCTGATAAACACACCTTTTAAACCATGCCTACAATCACAGAAAATAAGAGGAAACAAGAGCAGCAGCAACTGTGACAAACATAGTCGGCTTACACCAATCATGTGTGTGGCAAAGTGGGCTTGCTCCTATCATCCATTTTCTCATTTTATAGTAATAAGAGCCCAAAATGTTTAGTTGGGGATATGTCAAAGTGACTATTACTCAGGTTTATTTTGAGGTAGATATAGCTATATGACTAAGTCTGGTCAATGAATTCTAACAAAAAGTGCCATGTATTCAAGTATAGGGACCATCAAGAGATATTGCACCCTATATTGTTCATTTTCCTCCCTGTGCTATGATTTGCAGAAGAAAGCCCCTGGAGACCTAAGGCAAAGACCACACATGGCAGATCAAAAGGATAGAAGGACCCAGGTCTCTGAGATTTTGGAGAGCAATGCCAGTCTTAGACTCTATCTGTACATTCACATGATAAAAAAATTAATTTCTATCTCATTAGTTATTTTAATTTTTCTGTTTTGCAGCAAAACCTAGTACTAATTGATACAATGAACAATAAACTTTATAAAAGCCATGATTTACTGATACAAATGATGATGCTAGTACTGGTATCTGGAAACTAAGTCTGGGACTGTCTCTAAGTTTAGGAGGGTGAATCTGAGATTCCATATTAAGTCAAGACTCCAAGCAGAAGCCGAGATTGGCTGTGTCACCTGGATCCTATAATAAATAAATGCTATATTCAACAGAAGGTGGCAGTCTGTGTTTAGACCCTCTGAGTTACTGTTTATTATTTTATATTCTTCATGAGGACAAAGAGGAGAAATATTTTCAGTGTCCTGATAATCTGGAAGAAAAACTTAAAATCTGCTTTTCTGGGGGGAAGGCCACTATTATTTCATTGAGAAATCACTATGAATTAGCTATTTTACATTATTCTTTTTATGCTTTATATATTAGATTCTTAGAAACTAAAGAACCTAAGAAACTAAACCTATAAATATGAAAACCTGAATTTAGAATATGGTGACTTCTCAGAGTGTTCTGGATGTTGTGAGGGGTGATGAGGAAAGTCATATACAGAGGAAAGGAGAGAAAATGAAAGTTGATATTTATTAAGCACCTACACTGTCTAGCACTCAGTTAGACAACTTATCTACTATAGCTAATGGAAAATGACATGAGGAATACTAGTAACAGAAGTAGTAATAAGTGCATATCTGGGACTGAAACTCAAGGGTCATATATGCCTGACCACTATGAAATTTTTGCCAATACCCTCCCCCAATATTTCATTATCTCTGGTTTTCTACCAGTTTACTTTTCTCATTTTTGGTATGTAGACCTCATCCTATGTTTATTGTGGAAAAATATCTTAGCCTAGAATAAATTTTAAAAGTTAATATCTACCCAATCAATGCATTATCTAAATAAGGCTGACCCTATAGTATTTAGTTCAAAGAGAACATATGTCAACATTTGTATTGAAGGATTATTTAATGAGCCATAAATTAATGTTAGAAAGTATATTTATGATTTTATGCTGAATAAGTATTCCACTATTTCATTTATGAAACCAAACTACAGAAAAATATTTCACATCACTTAGAAATGATAAAAGTAGTTTAATAAAGATATTGTAAGTTTTATTATATTCCATTAATCCAACCCATTGATCATTTTATATATAAAAAATTTTAATCGCTATGCCTTTATAATATGTTTTACTATTTGGTAGTGCACTTTTTAAATCTGTCTTGATTACTTTTTCTGTTTGTTCTCTCATATGAATTTAACATTATTTTGGCCAGTTGAAAACATCTTTTTTTTTTTTTTACTTTTATTGTTACATCCTGTATACGCATGAGAAAGAATTATTTTCACATCATTATTGAACCATATATATGTGTTATATTTGGATTACTCTTACCTCTATCGATATCAACTTAGGCAAGAAATCAGATCTACAGCTAAAAAGTGATGACTGTGTTTTGCTCTTAGTATAGTTCTCATTTATATGACCTATTTGTATAGTGAACATTATTGTATCCAATGGGATATTCCAACCCAAAGTTTAGCTTTAGACATGGTTACCTATTAAAGAATTTAGAATTTAAATCCCCTACACTGGTACTACAACTGAGATAATTTCTGACCTAACTTACCTTGACTTACTTATGGTCAGAACACTTTCCAGGTTGCAAGGTAGTATCTTTCCCCTCATATTTATTTTCTCTTTGCATGGAGAAAGATGTGAAAAGGCTGTTTTAGATGTATTTTTAAATAAGACAACTAGGAATAACTTCCCAGTTAAGAACATCTAAAAATCTTTGAGTGCAAGAGTGTTAAATGAGAGAAGAAAATTTTTTCTTCTCTCTCTCTCTCTCTCTCTCTCTTTTTTTTTTTTTTTTTTTAATGCTTGGCTGGCTCTTCAGGAAATTAACAGACATTCTCAGAGGATACATACTATGAGATAGAGGAAATTCTTACAGGCCAGTGAGCAGGAAGGTCAGCTTTTACCCTTGGGCCAGGTAGCTTTGGAAATAATGGAACTAGGAAATTCTATCGGGGAGTTCTGCAGGCAGGAACTTAGGTTATAGATTTCTCAGAAAAAATCAGCTTCCTGGGCAGGTAATTAGAAAAAAAAAAAAAAACCAAAACACCATTTAGGTGATTTAAGGTGGTTTAGTGTAACAGTGAGTAGTTTAGGTGGTTTAGGGTGGTTTAGGGTGATAGTGGAGATCCATGTCTATTTCAGCCTTAGCTGAAGGAGAGAAGTAAAAGAAAAAGTTATTGGGAAAAATCTCTAATTACACACCCTCAATTCATACCACTTACTTGGCTAGAAAAACCTGCTGAATGTGTACTTTCAGGTAGACACATATTAGTAGTGGACAACGCCTCTAAGAGAGGAAAAGGAAAAATCCTTTCTGGAGGAATACATATTACAATTGGGACTCAAAGAGTTAAGTACAGGTACAGGGTAAAATGTCATGCAATTAAAATCACCGAACATAAAGATGATTATTTGTAGCCTTAGAAACACACAAAAGCAAAGGATACAGTTATATCCTTTATATAATATATATTATAAGAATATATGTGATGGGGCACTAGAATAAATGATTCATTTAGGTTTTATAACTCTATAAATACATAGTTTTTAGGACAAATTGTGTGCAAACATAATATCCAATCATTTTCATTCATTTTTTTCTCACTTAACATTTAGCTCACTGCCAAAAATATATCTGGAGAGCTCCCACCAACAGTCTAACTTAAGCTGTGCTAAATTTGGATGTTATCCATCCCTTTATGATACATGATTTTTTTAATTAATATCTACCAAATGTTGTACATCTGCCAGCAAAAACAGAAGGCCTTGAAAAGCATGAGATACATGATCTTTAGCACCTGTTGAGAACTTGTACTATAAAATAAATTATGGAAACATGTTTGAAACCATAAAAAATCAGTATAATCTTGTGGTAAGCTTTAATTTTCCATACTTGTACAGAATGAATTGTCCATGGACATTATTTTTAAGGAGAGATTGATAGTAGATCTATTTCTCTGGAAATTTTGTCAGTTGAAACACAACAGACAAAATATTTGCAGATAAGAATATTCTATCCAGCAAGGCTGTCATTCAGAATAATAAACAGAACCTTAAAAAAAAAAAAAAAAAGAGAGAGAGAGAGTTTCCCAAAGAGAACCTAAAGGAGTTCAAGACCAGTACACCAGCCCTGTAAGAAACATTAAAGGGGACTCTTTGAATGGGAGAGAAAACAAAAGTGACAAAAACTAAAAAGGAACAGAGAAAATCTCCAGAAACAATGACAAAACGGTAATAAAATGGCAATGGCACTAAATTCAAATCTATCAATAATTACTCTGAAAGTAAATGAACTAAATGTTCCAATCAAAAATGGTATCAGAATGTATTAAAAAAAAAAGACCCATCTATATGCTGCCTATAAGAAACCCATTTTAGACCTAAAGACACCTGCAGATTGAAAGTGGGGGGATAGAGAACCATTTATCATGCTAACAGATACCAAAAGAAAGCCAGAATAGTTAGACCTGTATCAGACAAATTAGATTTTTAAACCAAAGGCAATAACAAGAAATGAAGAAGGGCCCTGCATCTAACAAAGAGAACTATCTGACAAGAAGATCTAACAAATGTAAATATTCACAAGGATCCCATCAAAAAAGAGAATTACAGACCAATATCCTTGATGAACACAGATGAGAAAATTCTTACGAAAATACTAGCCAATAGGATCCAACAGTACATTAAAAGGATTATTCACTACAACCAAGTGGGATTTATCCCAGGGCTGCAAGTTTGGTTCAACATCTGCAAATCAATCAGTGTGATACAATACATTAATAAAAGAAAGAACAAGAACCATATGATACTCTCAATAGATGCTGAAAAAGCATTTGACAAAGTACAGCATCCCTTCCTGATCAAAACTCTTCAAAGTGTAGGGATTGAGGGCACATACCTCAATATTATCAAAGCCATCTATGAAAAACCCACCGCAAATATCATTCTCAATGGAGAAAAACTGAAAGCTTTTCCGCTAAGGTCAGGAACACGGCAGGGATGTCCGTTATCACCACTGCTGTTCAATATAGTACTATAAGTCCTAGCCTCAGCAATCAGACAACAAAAAGAAATTAAAGACATCCATATCGGCAAAGAAGTCAAACTATCACTCTTTGAAGATGACATGATACTATATGTAGAAAACCCTAAAGACTCCGCTCCAAAACTGCTAGAACTTGTACGGGAATTCAGTGAAGTGTCAGGATATAAAATCAATGCGCAGAAATCAGTTGCATTTCTTTACACCAACAACAAGAGTCAATCCCATTTACAATTGCACCCAAAACCATAAGATACCTAAGAATAAACCTAACCAAAGAGGCAAAGAATCTATACTCAGAAAACTATAAAGTACTCATGAAAGAAATTGAGGAAGACACAAAGAAATGGAAAAATGTTCCATGCTCCTGGATTGGAAGAATAAATATTGTGAAAATGTCTATGCTACCTAAAACAATCTACACATTTAATGCAATCCTTATCAAAATCCCATCCATTTTTTCCCATCCATTTTTTTCAAAGAAATGGAACAAATAATTCTAAAATTTATATGGAACCAGAAAAGACCTCAAAAATCCAAAGGAATATTGAAAAAGAAAGCCAAAGTTGGTGGTATCACAATTCCGGACTTCAAGCTCTATTACAAAGCTGTCATCATCAAGACAGCATGGTACTGGCACAAAAACAGACACATAGATCAATGGAACAGAATAGAGAGCCCAGAAATAGACCCTCAACTCTATGGTCCACTAATCTTCGACAAAGCAGGAAAGAATGTCCAATGGAAAAAAGACAGCCTCTTCAACAAATGGTGCTGGGAAAATTGGACAGCCACATGCAGAAAAATGAAATTGGACCACTTCCTTACACCACACATGAAAATAGACTCAAATGGATGCAGGACCTCAATGTGAGATAGGAATCCATCCAAATCCTTGAGAGAACACAGGCAGCAACCTCTTCGACCTCAGCCACCACAATTTCTTCCTAGGAACATCGCCAAAGGCAACAGAAGCAAGGGCAAAAATGAACTATTGGGATTTCATCAAGATCAAAAGCTTTTGCACAGCAAAGGAAACAGTTAACAAAACCAAAAGACAACTGACAGAATGGGAGAAGATATTTGCAAATGACATATCAGATAAAGGGCTAGTATCCAAAATCTATAAAGAGCTTAGCAAACTCAATACCCAAAGAACAAATAATCCAGTCAAGAAATGGGCAGAGGACATGAACAGACATTTCTGCAAAGAAGACATCCAGATGGCCAACAGACACATGAAAAAGTGCTCCACATCACTCGGCATCAGGGAAATACAAATCAAAACCACAATGAGATACCACCTCACACCAGTCAGAATGGCTAAAATTATCAAGTCAGGAAATGACAGATGCTGGCGAGGATGCGGAGAAAGGGGCACCCTCTTACACTGTTGGTGGAAATGCAAACTGGTACGACCACTCTGGAACACAGTATGGAGTTTCCTCAAAAAGTTGAAAATAGAGCTACCCTATGACCCAGCAATTGCACTACTAGGTATTTACCCTAAAGATACAAACGTAGTGAGTCGAAGGTGCACGTGCACCCGAATGTTTATAGCAGCAACATTCACAATAGGCAAACTATGGAAAGAACCTAGATGTCCATCAACAGATGAATGGATAAAGAAGAGGTGGTATATATATACAACAGAATACTATGCAGCCATCAAAAGAAATGAAATCTTGCCATTTGCGAGGATGTGGATGGAACTAGAGGGTATTATGCTTAGCGAAATAAGTCAATCAGAGAAAGACAACTATCATATGATCTCCCTGATATGAGGAAGTGGAGATGCAACGTGGGGGGCTTGGGGGGGTAGGAAAAGAATAAATGAAACAAGACGGGATCAGGAGGGAGACAAACCATAAGAGACTCTTAATCTCACAAAACAAACTGAGGGTTGCTGGGGGGAGGGGGTTTGGGAGAGGGTGGTGGGGTTATGGACATTGGGGAGGGTATGTGCTATGGTGAGTGCTGTGAAATGTGTAAACCTGGCGATTCACAGACCTGTACTCCTGGGGCTAATAATACATTATATGTTTATTAAAAAATTTAAAAAAAATTAAAAATGTAAATATTCATGCCCCTAACTTGGGAGCACCCAAATATGTAAATTAATTAAGGACAAACATAATGGAACTCGTTGATAATAATGATACAATAATTATAGGGGACATAAAACCCCACTTATAGCAATGGACAGATCATCTAGACAATGGCTTTGAATGAGACAAACAGACAGATTTTTTGAATGAGACACTGAACCAGATGAAATTAACAGATATATTCAGAACTTTAAATCCTAAAACAGCAGAATATGCATTCTTTTCGAGTGCACATGGGACATTCTCCAGAATAGATCACATATATCATACATCAAGTCTCAAGAAGTACAAAAGAACTGAGATCATACATGCATATTTTCTGGCCACAATGCTATGAAATAAAGTCAACCACAAGAAAACATTTGGAATGACCACAGATACATGGAGTTTAAATAATATGCTACTAAATAATTAATGGGCCAACCAGAATCAAAGAAGAAATAAAAAATACATGGAAGCCAAATAATACATTATATGTTAATAAAAAATAAAAATAAAAATACATGGAAGCAAATTATAATGAAAACACGATGATTTAAGACCACTGGGATGCAGCAAAAGTGGTCATAAGAGAGAAGTATATAGCAATACAGGTCTACCTCAAGAAACAAGAAAAATCTCAAATATGCAACCTAACCTTACACCAAAGGAGCTAGAAGAAGAACAACAAATGAAGCCTAAAGCCAACAGAAGAAGCAAAACAAAGATTAGAGCAGAAATGAATGACATAGAAACAAACAATAATGACACAATAGAACAGATAATAAAACCAGGAGCTCATTCTTTGAAAAAATTAATAAACCCATAGCCAGACTTATCAAAAAGTAAAGAGGAAAGATAAATAAAATCGCAAGTGAGAGAGGAGAGATCACAAACAACACCACAGAAATACAAACAATCATAAGAGAATATCATGAAAAATTGTATGTCAACATACTGGGAAATCTGGAAGAAATGGATGCATTCCTAGAAACATATAAACTACCAAAACTGAAACAGGAAGAAATAGAAAACTTGAATAGACCAATAACCAGTAAAGAAACTGAATCAGTAATTAAAAATATTCCAAAAAACAAGAGTCTAGAGCCAGATGGCTCCCCATGGGAATTCTATCAAATACTGAAAGAGTTAATACCTATTTTTCTCAAACTGTTCCAAAAAATAGAAATGGAAGTAAAACTTCCAAACTCATTCTATGAGGTCAGCATTACCTTGATTCCAAAAACCAGACAATGACCCCACTAAAAAAGAGAATTATAGGCCAACATTCCTGATGAACACGGATGCAAAACGTCTTAACTAAAGTACTAGCAAATTGTATCCAACAGTACATTGAAAGGATCATTCACCATGATCAAGTGGGATTTATTTCTGGGCTGTAGGGTGGTTCAAAATTTGCTGATCAACGAACATGATAATATTAATATTTATTGTTATATAATATAATGATATAATACATTATTATATAATAATATAAATAAAAGAGGGTGAATACCACATGATCCTTTAATCCTATATATAATATATAATAATACATATAATATAATAATATATTATAATATAAATATATTAATACTTTTATTATTGTAATAATAATATTAATGAAAGAAAGGATGTGCACCACATGATCCTCTAAATAGATGCAGAAAAAGCATTTGACAAAGTACAGCATCCATTCTTAATAAAAACCCTCAACAAAGTAGGGATAGAGGGAATATATCTCAACATCACAATGGTTATACATGAAAGACTCACAGTTAATGAAATCCTCAATAGGGAAAAACTGAGAGCTTTTCCTCTATGGTCAGGAACAAGGCAGGGATTCCCACTCTCACCACTGTTATTTAACATAGTACTGGAAGTCCTAGCCACAGCAAACAGGCAACAAAATTTTTCCAATTTGGCAAGGAAGAAGTCGAACTTTCACTCTTGGCAGGTGACATGATACTCTACGTAGAAAACCCAGGAGACACCACCAAAAAATTGCTGGAACTGATACACAAATTCAGTAAAGTCACAGGATACAAAATCAATGTACAGAAATATGTTGTCTTTCTATATACCAATGGAGAAATCAAGCATTTATCTCATTTATAATTGCACCAAAGCCATAAGATAACTTAGGAATAAACTCAACCAAAGATGTAAAAGATCTGTACTCTGAAAATTATAGAACACTTATGAAACAAATTGAAGATGACACAAAGAAACAGAAAAACATCCTATTCTCATGGATTGGGAGAACAAATATTGGTAAAATGTCCATACTACCCAAAGCAATCTATACATTTAAAGTAACCCCTATCAAAATATCATCAGCAGTTTTCACAGATTTAGAACAAATAATCCTAAAGTTTATATGGAACCACAAAAGACCCCAAATAGCCAAAGCAATCTTGAAAAAGCCAAGCAAAGCTGGAGGCATCACAATTCCTTACATCAAGGTATATTACACAACTGTGCTGATCAAAACAGTATGGTACTAGCACAAAACAGACACATAGATCAATGGAGCAGAACCGAGAACCCAGAAATGGACCCTCAACTCTATGGCCAACTAATCTTTAACAAAGCAAGAAACAATATCCAATGGAAATAATACAGTCTCTTCAACAAATGGTGTTGGGAAAACTGCACAGCCACAGGCAAAAGAATGAAACTGGACCATTTCCTTACACCATACACAAAAATAAAATGAAAATGAAGACCTAAATGTGAGACAGGAAACCATCAAAATCCTAGAGAAGAACATTGGTAGCAGCTTCTTTGACACTGGCTATAGCAACTTCTTACTAGATATATCTTCTGAGGCAAGGAAAACAAAAGCAAAAATGAATTATTGGGGCTTCAACAAGATAAAAAACCTGTGGAAAAAAAGTGAAGGAAACAATCAACAAAACGAAAAGGCAAACTTCAGAATGAGAGAAGATATTTGTAAATGACATATCTGATAAAGGGCTGCTATCCTAAATCTATAAAGAACTTATCAAACTCAACAACCAAAAAGCAAATACCAGTTAAGAAATGGGAAGAATACACGAACAAACATTTTTTTCCAAAGATAGCCAGATAGCTAATAGACACATGAAAAGATGCTCAACATCACTCATCATCGGGGAAATAAGAAGCAAAACTACAATGAGGTATCACCCCACACCAGTCAGAATGTCTAAAATTAACCACACAGGAAACTTTAGGTGTTGGCCAGGATTCAGTGAAAAGGGAACTCTCTTGCACTGTTGGTCGGAATTCAAACTGGAGCAGCCACTCTGGAAAATGGTATGGAGTTTCCTCAAAAAGTTAAAATTAAAACTACCCTATAACCCAGCAATTGTACTACTAGGTATTTATCCAAATGATATGAAAATACTGATTTGAAGGGACACAAATACCCCAACATTTATAGAAGCATTATCAACAATAGCTAAACTATGGAAAGAGCCCAAATATTCAATGACGGATAAATGGATAAAGAAGATGTGACATATATACATAATGGAATATAACTCAGCCTACATAATGAAATACCACTCAGCCACAGAAAAAGAATGAAATCTTGCCATTTACAATGACACAGATAGAGGTAAGGAGTATTTTGCTAAACAAAATAAGTCAGTCAGAGAAAGACAAACACTATATGATTTCACTCATGTGTGGAATTTAAGAAATGAAACAGATGAATGGGGATGGTGAAAAGACAGAGGCAAACCATAAAAAGATTCTTAACTATAGAGAACAAATCAAGGGTTGCTAGAGGGGAGAGGGTGGGGAGGATGGGTGATGGGTAATAAAGAGGGCACTTGTGATGAGCACCGGGTATTGTATATAAGTGATGAATCACAAAATTCTCCTACTGAAACCAATATCACACTACATTTTAACCAACTGGAATTTAAATAAAAACTTGAATAAAAATAAATAAATAGAAAATAATAAATAGGAATAATAAAAATAAAAAATAAAATAAAATAATAAATATTAAAATTAATAATAAAATAATTTAAAATAAAATAAATAAAAATAAAATAACACATTTTGACACTATAATAAAATAAAAATTAAAATAACCTAAATTTTTGGACATTTAAAAAGGAAAATGTGTTATGAAACATTTTATTGTCAATCCCCAATTTTCTCATAGAAAGAAATTCAAGAAACAGACATTTATATTTCTCATTCACACTGAATTGCATTTAACATTCCTCTGTGCATGTCCATTACATACATGCATTTTTTCCAAATCCATACTAATAAATCATTGATTAAAATTAACTTTTAGCAAAGAACAAAGTTCTATGTTGATGTGACTCCTTCTAGTGTTAGGTATTCACACTTCATTCTTTTCCATTCTTAATTCTTAGCAGAAGACATTTGTTACATTCACATAGTTTTCCTCCTTACTACACATTTAATAAAGTCAAAAATTGATCATGTGGATTTGGAGGTTAAATGAAGCTCCTCAGATTTCTTTATAGCAGAAACATTTTTGGTTTGAGAATTTAGCTAATTGCTAAGTTAGCAGTTCGGTGAGATAACTGTTAAATTTAGTTAGAGATAACAAAATCATTTTTTTTAAATTTTAATGTTTCACTTAGAATTTGAAAAACACTTTTAAAAGTTTGTGGGTGGCTCTTATCACAAAATCAATGATTAGTTTTAAAAAAATGGATTACATGATGGTTAGTTTTGTGTCAATTTGACTAGATCATGGGGAGCCGAGGTAGTCGGTTAAATATTTCTTGATGTATCTGTGAGTGTGTTTCTGGGAGAGATAAACATTTGAACCAGTAGACTGAGTAAAGCAGACTGCCCTCCCCAGTGTTGGTGGGCATCATCCAATCTGTAGGGGGCTGAATAAAACAAAAATGAAACAGAAGGGAGCATTATCTCTTCTCTCTCTCTCTCTCTCTCTCTCTCTCTGTGTCTGACTGTTGAGTTCAACTGTCCTAGGACCAGTACTTAAACCACCAGCATTCCTAGTTCTCAGGGTTTTGGACTTGGACTAGAACTTATACCACCAGTTTCCCACTTTTCAGGCCTTTAGACTTAGGCTAGAACACACTATCAGTTTTCCTAAGTCTCCACTTGGTAAGAAAGCAGATGGGACTTCTCACCCTCCATAGTCCTGTGAGCCAATTCTTATAATAAATTTAAAAATAACTCATACATATATACACATATATATCTATATAAATATATATAGAGAAATATCTATATAGATATAAACCCTTTTGATGGATTATCTGGAGATCTCTAATACAGATTTCAATAGACTTCACATTATTCATAGCCAAAAGGTAGAAATATTGGTTAAAATTATTTAAAATAATGGTTTGACTGTTTTGAAATAGTTTTTGCCTTTTAAATGTATTGCTATGCTAATAATATTTTTGAAGTTTTTATCACAGTCCTTGCTGATTTAACAAATATTATTTGAATGAATGGATATGCAAATACTGTATTCTTATCTGAAACTCTAGAAATTAACATTTGGGTTTTTTGGGGGTTTTTTGACAGTTTTAACCATTTTATTTTTACTCAACTATTACACAAATATTCGTGTATACATTATTTTAATTTACAAAAACAGTGTTTTTAATAATCTCACATTTAATGTTTCCTAGTTTTCTTTTTCATTTTATTTTATTTTATTTCTTTTCAGTGTTCCAAAATTCATTGTTTATCCACCCCACCCAGTGCTCCATGAAATATGTACCCTCCATAATACCCACCACCATGAAACATAAATTGAATATTCCTTCTTTTTCTTTACAGAATTGTCCTTTCACCTGTTCTTGGAGGCCCAGATTCGTTAAAGCCCAGATCTTTTCTTTAATAGGCAAACCTTGGATCTTATTGTCAATTAATAGTTTCCTTTTCTTTGTTCTCATTAACATTTAAAACAAACTTCATTATAGAATTCATCATGATTTCATTGTAATTGTTTCTGCTTGACTGTTTTTTATGCCAGGTTGTGAGGTACTAGACATCAAAGATGGTGTTATTCAGCTTTATATACTAATTATGTAATTATGGAATGATGACTAATTGGCCAAATGAATGAATGGTTAGACAGTGAATACATAAATTAAGTAAAAATTGTCCTGGAGTCGCTTTCCTACCCCATTTTTCTGCTTCTTACTCTATGAACAGGGTATCCTCTGCAAGTCATGCCCGACATAGAAGAGAAATGGTCTCATGGCTTTCATGGCTTTGCACTCTTGTTTTTGTTTTTTGTTGTTGTTGTTGTTGTTGTTGTTGTTTTAAAGACTTTATTTATTTATTTGACAGACAGAGATCACAAGTAGGCAGAGAGGCAGGCAGAGAGAGAGAGAGGCAAGCTCCCTGCTGAGCAGAGAGCCTGATGTGGGGCTCAATCCCAGGGCTCCATTCCAGGACCCTGGGATCATGACCTAAGCCAAAGGCAGAGGTTTTAACCCACTGAGCCATCCAGGTACCCCAGATTTGCACTCTTAAATGCCTTTTCCCCCAGTCTTGTTCACAGAATTTGTATTCAGGAGAAGACAGAGTACAATTAGCAGGAGATCAAGTACAACAGAGAAATGAGAGGACAATCTTCATGTATTTAAAAGAGCTCACCAAGTTTTGAAAAGGACTAACAGAAGATAAATTTGATAATGATATCATGTAAATTCCTTAACCAGATCAAATCTGCTTCTTCGTTGAATTCATGTACAAACCTCGTGTTTTGAAAAAGACACTGGCCTCATTTTGATAGTGATTGTGTATTATTTTTTTACACTCTGGGCAGCTCTTTCCATCCACGGGTCCTGTCCCTGTGCTCAAATAAAACCACCTTTATGCATAAAATAAATAAATAAAATAAAAATATATTCTGCACTATTTAATGCAATCCAGAGAAATCAATATGTAAACTACTAATTTGTTAATTGAACTCTCATTTCAAAATTAATTAATTAAAACATAAAATACATTTCTGAAATTTGATGATGTTAATCAGAATTTGATGAGGAATGAGTGAACAGCAAGGGTGCCTTCTAAATCACTTATGTAACTATCTTCATTATAAACTCTTTGTATACAATTTAGTAGACTCTTGTTCATAAGTTCTAAAACAATTTTGTAAAATTAATTTAAAAAATTTAAATAGAGATGCAATTTTTTTAATGAGCTATTTTCACTTAGATCAGTTAAAAATACTTGGGCAATATGGCCTTCATTAATTTGAAGAAAGGAGCTGAAGCCTCACAGACATAGAGTAAAACAGCAATTTAAAAGTATAATTATGATTGAATAACTTACAACTTTTGTGCAAGCTTCTAGATAATATGTAAAGCAGAAATGCATTTGACCTTATGCTTTCACACATAAATGCACTTTTAATTAAGATAATATCATCCTTTTAAAACAGATTCTCTCCAGAACCATTCAGTTGAATAAAATTATTATTTAAAAATTTTTAATAGCACTAACTGAAGGTCAGTGGTTTCTCATAGATATAAATGTTAAGGCAAGGTTTGTGATTGTGTTTTTCCTCTGGTAATGGCACCAGCGCAAATAAGTTCCAAATTTGTAAATGAGCAATTTGTATTTTAAAATAACTCAATGACAATTTTTCCACTATAAAGTCTATAATTACCCATGTTTAGAAATTTCCTTCCAATTCAGCTTCAATCTATTAAGGGTAAAATAAAATAGAATGCAAATACACAGGCTATGCCATACATAAAATAAAAAGTAAAAATCAGATATTTGTCCTCCCTATTCCAGTTAAGTAATAATAAAGTAAAAGAAAAACTATAGTTAAATAAATACTTTATGGAAGAAATTCTCACTGGAGTTTCATTGCCTTTTTGTTGCAATATCACTAAATTACCTATTTGGAGTAGTATTAACAAATGAAGTAATCTCTTATTTTTAAAAGACATTTGTGAGAAAGATGGCATTGTAGGTAATAGTATAAAATTGAGTGATAAAATTGAAAAGTCTTAGAGCAATCAGTAGAAACATTAAAAGAGAACTAGTGTGCATATTTTTTGGTCTATTTCATTGCATTTTTTCCTTATTTTACTCTTTTCTCTAACTTTGTTTTAAATATGTTTCTCAGGATGCTATTAGAGAAAAATACTCCTATCAAAAAAAAAGCTGTTAAAGTATCAATTATATCTCTACTAGAGATACACAATTGAGATTAATATGACTGAGAAATTATAATTTTAAACTGTATCAAATATTTTTCACATTAGATGTACAAAACCAATTTAACACCTTTAGGAAGAGCTCATTTCAATTAACTAAATATACTGAGGGGAAAAAATGGTGTTTTCTTTTTTTTACTGAAACTTTTTTTTAAAGATTTTATATATTTGCACAAGTGGGGGAGGGGTGTAGAGGCAAAAAGAAGCAGACTCCTCACCCAGCAGGAATCCCAATCCAAGGCTCAACCCCAGGACCCTGAGATCATGACCTGAGCCAAAGGCAGATGCTTAACCAACTGAGCCACACAGGCACTCCTTTACTGAAACTTTTTATAATTAACTTTTACAAGATTTGTGAAAATTATCATTTCACATTCAGATTTGGTGTTTAACAAAATATCGATATTTTTTCAATGCAACAAATAATTTATATGTTCAATTTTTAAAGAACTGTTTTCCACAACATGGCTAGACCATTATAAAAGTATTATTCTTTCTATTAACGAATATATTACATATAACATATTGATAGATTTTTAATAACATATAACATATTGATAGAGTTCTCAATAATTACAACTTTTTCTTACCACTTAGAATTATTTAATAAGCTATCTAAAGCTGAATTACGTGAAAATATACGAATTTTTGACATTAAATATAATAATTTTTCAAGTGCTTTCTGAAATAATGTGTTTACTTATTCTGCCACAACAAGGAATAAGAATGCTTATCATACAACATCCTTATTCCAAAAAAACTTTTTTATTTCATTTTAACCATAATTTTTCAAACAAAAAAATACATGTTTTATGTATATATGTAAATAATCAACTCAATTGAACATATTCTAAATTTTTAAACTTAATTTTTTTTTCAAGTTGATGAGAATTAAAAAATCTACCTTTACTATTGCAGTGAGGATTCCTTGCTAAATTATTTAGGCTTTCTGTTGCCTAATCATATTCCTTGCCTATTTTACTAATATTATTTTCCTTCTTAGGTATTTTAATATGCATATGTTAATACCAATTTTATATTGTTATGTTTTAAAATACATTTTCAAGGGGAGGCGCCTGTGTGGCTCAGTGGGTTAAAACCTCTGCCTTTGGCTCAGGTTGTGATCCCAGAGTCCTGGGATCAAGCCCGGCACCCAGCTCTCTGCTCAGCAGGGAGTCTGCTTCCTCCTCTCTCTCTCTGCCTGTCTTTCTGCCTACTTGTGATCTCTGTCAAATAAATAAATAAAATCTTTTAAAAAAAATAAAATAAAATAAAATACATTTTCAAGTCTTAGACTTATATTCTCACTTTTTTATCTGCATACAACATATAATTATAACATAATATATTAATTTTTCATTATTTAATAATTATGCTTTCCACAACTTATTTTGCATATTTCATATTTTCTTCATAAAAGTTTAAATTTTGTAACTTTTGCCTATTAGATGCTAATTCATATTTATTGTATGGCATAGGAATACTTTTTTTTTTTTTTCAAATGGATATTTGTTAGGGAAGGTAGTCACATGAAAACAGTCTCTGTACCCCTGATAGTTACATAGAATGCACTTTGTGATGTGATCATTTCCTTACAAAGAGATCAAAAACCTCACAGCCTGTGATGAGCCTATCTCCTTAGGGACATCTTCATCTCTTCTAGCCTTGATGTTTGCTTCTTTGTTTTCCTTAAGTGCATGCATTGTGACACCTGGCCAGCTGCACTACTATAACCATTCCTAGCAGGGAAGGGTGGCATGCAGACCATCTTTTTGCTTGTCTGTTGGAGGAGCCCCTTTGGCCATGGAGGACTAATGCTTACTATAGAAGCTTATCTTCCTCTGTCTTTTGTTTATGTGAGTAAAGCATTGTCCCATCCAGTAGAGTTTGAGTTCTATCTTTCTTGGAGACCTGGTGCCTGCAAACCATGGAGTGGATTGACATCTGGGGACTGCTCCTTTATAAGTAGTTATTATGCTATTTGCTATGCTTCATGCCATGCAACTCCTCCTCTGAAGCTAATAATAGGTGTCATTTGCTAAACAGTATTCAGTGATTCAAATTCTGTTTGGTAAATCTTTATTTGTACTATTTCCAATATTGTCTACTAAGTTTCTTTAGAGCTCTTAGCCAGTACTGGAGCTTTCCATTCTATTCCATTGCCAAATAAATATTTATTCTTGTAATAATTACAGTCCTAATTGCTATAATTTTTAATGATATTGCTACTTCATTATAAGGGTTTCTTCATCTTAATGAGTCTCAAATCTATACTAAGGTAGATATAGAGAAGTGAGAAAAGAGAGGATGCTGGTTAACATTTTTATTATTAAAATTTTAATTTAAGAGTAAATTTACTATTTCTGTCTCTTGCTGATAGATGGCTATCATAAATGGAGGTTATATATAAATTGCAAAAATATGCCTTCTATAATCATATTAATTACAAGTATGTACCCCCTCCCCCTTTTCCCCTTTCTGAAAGACAAATTCCAAAGATAAGCTCTTTCCTCTGAAATGAGACAGTTCTGCATGTATTGCAAAGGCCTGGTGTACAATCTTATTTGGAGGCTTTGTACTTCACTCTTCCATATCACTTCTCCCAATTCATTATGCTACCTCTGGCTTATACAGGGTTTGGTGCAAAGGGAACAGGAAAGGAAAAGATGTCTGGAACTAGAAAATTCTTTCTCAACCAATGCACTTGTAATCTAATATTGGTTTCCTTTTAGAGAAGACTACATGGTCAGACACTAAACCCTTCTCTTATTGGAGTACATTTTGCTGGATTTTCAAACTCACAGTATAGGGACATTTGACTCCTGACAGTTTCTGCATATTTCTAAGAGTCACATTTAGTTAGCTAGGAAACCTTTGATGAAACACTTTACAGATACTTGTGTACAGTTATTGTCCATGGGTTCAACTGACCATATGACTGAACTTAGACTTTTTTTTCAATGAGGTGTTGGAAAGCAGTGTGCTTTCAGTACTCTGAAATATCCTTCTTAGTGGCTGAAACCAGAGGTATCAGGGTAATCTTTTTCTCCTGAAAAACATGTCAGTGTTTATTTTAAGGACTCACTTCTTGGCTTGTGGTGATGACAAAAAGCACCAACATCCCAAGTTATAGAGATACTGGAGAGTGGAAGAAGGGTTGTACATCATTCCTACAATTATCTTCAAAGAAATATTCTTTATCAAGTATGTCCCCTAATCATGTCTGCCTCTCTTCACACTCTATTTTGGTTTTCTAATATTATTTTTCTGTCAATTTTTTTGACAGAAAAATATTATTATTATTATTTGTTGATGTTTAACATAGCTAGAGTTTATTTGAGAAACTAATATTAAAAATGATAGGCTCTATACTCAGCCCTGAAAAGAAAAAAATAATATATGGATTCTTTCCTCATTAACCTTATAGCCATTATTTTAATAATATTTTTTATCAGATGAAACTGTTTTATTTTCACACTGTCCAGTACTTTCTCATTTTGAAGTTTGGAGATATGATAATTAGTACAATTTTCTCTGTTGTCATGTTCAAAGTCTATATTTTCATGTTTAGTAATATATGCACACATGTGTATAGTCATATGTGTACACATATCCACCCATGTCCATATGTAATTATATATGTACTCATATACATATACATAACTTTGTGAGTTCTTTGTAATTTAGTGATCCTTGTTAGTTTTCATAAAATTAAAATTTGGTTATCTGCAATTAGTAAATATTTAAAATATTAAGATCCTTTATGAATTTCTCCATGCCAGTGCACACTAGTAAAAAAAAGGTTTAAAGGGCAGTAAATAATGACCTTACATTGGATTTTAAGATCCTTATGTTCATGTAAACTATGTATCAGAGAAAACCTTTCAGCCAGAAACAGCATGAAAACATATGCAGAAGAAAATAAAGAGTGCATTCCCAACTTCCTGTTTATGGTTTCAGTAATTCCTGAGACTTGTATGTTTTTCCATGTAGGATCTGTGAGACACCACTATATTCTCATTATAACTGCCCTTTTGCTGGAACTAATTACAATTGGTTTCTTTAGCTTGCATCCCAAATTTTCCCAACTAAAACAAATCACCACTAAGATTAAAAATAGAATTAAGATGAATAGTTCCACTAGTTTAAAATATTGGTTCTAGAAATTAAATGAGAGGACTACTCCATTTCTAATTTCCTATCTCTGTAAGAAGACATATGGGAGGATAGCTAATGAGGCAAGATCCTAAACTATGAGACATATACTATCACTGATATATCATCTATTAAAAGTAATTGTAGCAACATTTAAGTAATACACGTGGGAGGATAGTATGAAACATACATCGAAAAGACACTATTACACAAATGGGGCTCTTTTTCTTATGAATTTGATGCAGGACAGGAATTTCCAGAAAGTAGTTTCTCATGATTCACCCTGAGTAGGATCCAGACACAGAAAATGCCATGTCCCTGAATAGGTTTTGCAGCTTCTCAGCAAAAGGCCTTTGAAGAATTAGAAATACACATATTTCAACAATGGGGACCCACAAAACACTTTCACTGCAGACTCACTGCCAAAAAAAAAAAAAAATGCTTTCCTCAGGAATCTATAACTTCCCCACAGCATGGGGTGGAGGGGGGGGCTGTGATGAAACAGAGCTCAGAATGATGAAACATCTGAGTAGCTAAGACCCTGAACGTCAAAGGACAGAGAAAATTTTGACTGATAATAATAGCTAATATTTACTGAATGCTTGCTTTGTACTTACAGTTGTAAGGTTATGTATGTATAATCATTTTTTCAAACACATAGCAACTATATGGTACTTGGAATTGTTATCACCTCTGAAAAACAAGGCCCACATCCCTAATCTGACAGTGGAAGAGCCAGGATTTGAATCTAGGAGGTCTGGTTCCATAGGGTGGTCACCAGATGTCAGTCTGTTCTCTGACTCCTATGCCAAGAATAACGGTGAATAACACTAGTATGCATTAATAATAATCTCCAAATAATGTATATGCTTGCTTGTATTCATGCAATTTTGTCCCCTACCTTCATGAGACATGCTGCAACAACAGATAAGTCATTCAAACCTGCAGTTACATATGCACTATAATTTGATATATTCCTTTCATAAATATTTGTTGAGCACCTCATCAAAAGTTAATCACTATGCAGGGCACTACACCATATAAAACATATTGTATTCCTGAAGCTTCTAATGAAAATAGGGTGAGACAGTAAATAGTAGTAGAATCAAACAACTATAAAAAGCAAGAACAATGTTTGCAAGACCCACACGGATGTGAAGGGCAATCATTGAACAAGACTGGTCAGGCAAGGTTTCTGCAAGGAGCTGGGATTTTACCTTACATGTGAAGTAACCACTGTTGTCTCTGATTTACAAATGGAAAGCCTTGGTGAAGCAGCCACTAAGCCACCAAAATTCTTCATCCACAACTACACTGCAACTACCAAAACCTATGGATCAGCAAAAGTTAAAGTTCTAGATTTAAGTATTTAACTTTAATAGAATTTACGGACTGTCTGATCTGTTCTGCTCCACTGTGTGTTACCTACATCTTAAGGTCATAGTTGAACTTGATATAATTTACACAGCATCTGCCCAATTTGGCACTACTGACTTCTCTGATTATTTGTCCTTTTTACCTTAGCAATTGTTATCTTTTTTAAAAAGATTTATTTATTTTAGAGAAAGAGAGAGTGAGTGGAGAAAGGGGCTGAGGGAGAGAAACTTCAAGCAGACACCCTGCTAAGCTCAGAGCCTGAAGCAGGGGCTTGAACTAATGACCCATGAGATCATGGCCTGGGCCAAAACCGAGTCAGATGCTCAACCAATGAGCCACCCAGGCACCCCTTAGCAATTGTCATCTTAATTACCTTTCCTAAACATGTCTTAAACGTACATAATTAACAAAAGAAGAAACCAAGTTACTGTCCAGCTAAGCTCAAGGTCTATTTCTTTCCCACAACAATATGTTGCTTTTGGAGGAAGGGGGGCAATTGTCCCAAGGTGCTGGGCCATCTTAGGTTTATATCCATAATACTTGAACACAATCTTTATTTTGAAAAATTTTTTCTCTATATGGTACCTGATTTCCACTGCTAACAACATATTCCAAAATGATGTGTGACTATAGGTCATTTAAGCTTTCTAATTTATTTTGGCTGGATAATATCCTTTATGGCACTTTAGGTGTTATTCTACAATATAAGAGCAGGGTTAGGGTTAGCTTCCATTGAGGTTTCAATTGTAATCTTCTTCAGGAATATAACTGATGGATTACCAGCAAAGAAAAAAAAATTATTTAAGTGACTAGAAAAATTGGTTATGAGCTCCTGAAATCACTGGAATGTTTACAAAAATTTCCAACTCAGGACCTGAAATTGACTGACAACTTTTATTTTCTATTGTGTAGTAAAAGAGGTTATAATCTAGGAGGCATGCCTTTAGGCTTTCATAATTTTTTCTTTGAGATAATATACCCATTTTACAAACTGCTGATGAGACTCTGTATTAACTCAAAATGCAATCAGAAAAATTCTGACTAGTCTCTTAAATTATACAGAATTTTAACAGTTACAACATATGGGAAGAGCACTTGCATGACAAAAGTCATTGCCGTGTATCAAATCCTCTGAGTCAGTTACCTATGTTCTTTTCCAACTGTACCTACTTTAAATCAAAACAATGTTAAATGCCAATCCAACTTTAATGTTCATCTTTATGACTACTGAAGTTCCGTAGATGAAAAAATGTCAGCAGTTCTGCATTTTATATTTTACCTCAACCATCTTTGCTTATCTGAAATCCTCATTTCTATGTGTGGATAGTAATAATGCAATCCATATGCCAGCTGGTGGCCCCTGACTCTTGAAAATTTAGTTAAAATGAATAAAAGCTACCTATTCTAAGACCTGAGCCATCTCTAACTATACTTGCCTTCTGAATTCTTCTCTGTTCCCTCTTTATTTTCCAGATTGCCCTGTGTAGCTCCAGATACTTTTTCCTTTATTCAATGGAAAAAGAAAGAGAGAGGTATCCTGCTCAGCTCTTATCTCTGAAATAGCATATTAAACATAGTAATCGGTTCAACAGAATAAAAATATACCTGTAATAACATTCTATTTTTCCTTAGTTTATCAATTCAGATGCCTACTTTTGTTTATAATGTATTAGTATAATTGTATGAACATAAAATTGATAAATAAAGAATATGCATGTATTAAGAAAATGTGCTTAATTTTGTCATTACCATTATTATTATTATTAAGTAGAATATGAGAGAAAAAAAATTAGAGTTATTGGTTGAAAGGCATTATGCTGTGCTAAGCATCAATGGAGGTCTTTAACCACCTTTAAAAGCCCTATATTGTTCTTAACATGTCTGTCAACTTGACATGCACAGTAGGTTATCTGTTTTATAAGACAAAAAGCAAAAAGCGTGAGTGACTTGCTATTCCTGATGAAAGGCCAAATGTATTTCTTTTTTTTTATTTAAATATTTTATTTATTTATTTGAGAGAGAGAATAAGAGAGACAGAGAGAGCATGAGAAGGGAGAGGGTCAGAGGGAGAAGCAGGCTCCCCACTGAACAAGGAGCCTGATGTGGGACTCAATTCTGAGACTCCAGGATCATGACCTGGGCTGTAGGCAGTTGCTTAACCAATTGAGTCACCCAAGCACCCTCCAAATGTATTTCTATAAATGCTTCCATTTAACATGTTCTGTTTTAAAATATGACTCTTGCTTACTTCCTGCTAAATTTATGTGTTAATATGCACACACATACACACACAAATGAGACTGTTCACAGAAAACAATGGCTGTGGTATAAATACTCAATAAATGTCTATATTGGAAACCAGTAAGACCATTTTATGTAGAGTGAATTTTATGAGTTAAAATTTTGTGAAATAAAAATTAGAATTCCACTGTATATTGTAGTGAAAATTATATTGTACTGTCATATTTAATATAGTTTGCTTTTGAAAAATCCTTTGACTTTTTTGAGACACTTAAGTAATAATTCTTTAGAATTTTATAAGACATATATTATGCCACACGTTTGTGATTCTATATATATACTTCTCAATAACATTTATACATTGCACATCACTGTTTTGAAGATATTAACTGCAGCTAAAAAGTTGTATTTCTGAATTCTTAATATTTTAAAATGAAATTTTCAAAATTATTTTCAATAATTTATTGTTACATGCATTATATATGAATCATCTTCTGATATATTGGGATATTATGTTTACTATGTATTTAAGTAAGCCAGTTTTTTTTAAACTTTTGTAATAAAATTGAAAACATCACTGTTATAATAATTTTTATAGATTCCAGTATATTTTTACAAAGTACAAAAGGTGAACTATAATAAATAATTTAGCTAATATTCAAGTTTAAGAATTATGGACTTAATATCAAAATCATGCAACTGTGTTTACCCAATGTCCTTAAAAATTTGCAGTTAAATTTTATTGCAGATGCAGATTTCCTTATCAGTTTTTGTAATGGCAGTGTGTTCCTAATTAAGATTATTTTTATATAAAAGCTATTCTCTAGAAATACTTCAGGGAGTTTAGAAAATTGAATTTCACTTCCATGATATTAAGGTACAGGTGTAGCCTCACTTTTAAGAATTCTATGTATATAAAATCTTCTGCATAAATTCGGAATATTTATACTTATCCTTAAAAGAATTATTTAGCTAATAACATCTTCTCTTTCTTCATTTTTTTAATAAAAAAACTTAATTCATGCCAACTTTTCAAAAACAGAACCACTGGGAAACAGGAAGTACACCTGAATCAATAATAAATTAAATTACTGTTGTAATGCACTTAATCATATCCTAGAGGCCTAAAACTACCTGACTCTGTTTTCACAAAAATCTAATATATTCTAAAGAGACTAGTTTCTTCACTATGAATCTCAAATTCATTTTGTTTAATTATCCCACTGATACTTGACAGTGTGTTCAGGGGCATATTTATATTTAAATGTCTTTTTCTTTTGTTCATTATGAGCCTTTTGAAAGTAAAAAAAGTTATGCTTCCTTTATGTTGTAAAAGGTAAGATTGATCTCTATGGTCTTATTTAATTGTTGATAATAATGCTTAAAACACCTACCTACCTACCTCCATGAATACCTTGGTGTTTAAAGAGGTATATTTAAATCATTTGAGATTCCAAAATGAAAGATACTATATAAACATAACACTTCATGCTATTGTTATTAAAATCCACTCATTTCTCATTTCTGATACAATCTCATAACCATTTCACAGAATTTATTAGCCAAGAAAATTACCTGGGTAAAATATAAAGCTCATTTCAATATTTTCAGTATTGAGTTTACTGAAAAACTTTCTTTGACTCTGTGCACAAAAGCAATACACACTATAGGATAATTATACTGTAGGACACTCTCATATTAGAAATATAAACTATGGTCAAAATCATAAAAAAAATGAAGCTGAAATGTAATACTCAAGGTAATAACAAATTGACAAGTTACCCTTCCACTCCCTAAGATCAAGCAGACAGACCCCTTTGCTTTGTACATTTTCTTCAATTGGAAAAGTCTATTCACTACTAAGAAGTTCTTGCATTAATACAATCTTTACAATTTTTTTAATTTGCCACTGGATTGATTGCCTTTAATTAACCCACTGTCTTATCAGAAAGGTGTGAAAATTGTTCTTTGCTCTTCTCAGTTTCTGGCAGGTTATTGAGCTTTGTTCTGTTTGTTCTGCATAGCAATGCCTATCACCAAAACTCTCTCTTCCTGACTAAACACCCTAAACAGCTGACAACATTTCCCCTTCATGGAATCTCCTATTTTTTTTTTTCAACTTAACTTTAATTTTGCTTAGTTTTAACCTGTTCTTCCACCAAATTAAAAGTAGTTTTTAAAGAAGTTTTTGGCACCCAATTGCAAATGTCAGATTCACTTGGTTGTTAAAGAAAAATGTTAAAACTTACATTAGATATGTTAAAATTTACAAAACAACAAAACACTAATATTTTACAAATGGATTGGCCCCAAAATATGCACTTTGCCCATGTATGAAGTTTTCAGATTTTATTTACAATTTGGAAAATAAACACAGAGAAGAAAAGGATTTGTGTAAAGAGGAGGGATAGAAAATGACACTCATGTTGGTTTCAGCATATTGTGAGCTACTGCATTTTATAGTTGACTGTTTAGATGAATATATAAATGATCTTACTGTAAACTTTAAAATATTTGACCAAGAAAACTGTTGGAGTTTTTTTGTTTTCTGATCTTTTGCCATCGAAGATTTGTTTATCTCATGTGGAAATACTTATAACAGTTGTTGAACTTGAAAGATGCAGTCTAAGTTAAATATAAATTTTACTCAACTTCTGTTTGCAGAAAAATGGAATACACACAAGTTTTTCTATTCCTCCCACTAAGTACAAGTAAAAACCACGGACATTATATGTAAAACAAACACAGACTGAAAGGTTTAGAGAGGGCAGAGGAGCTATGGATCTCAGGGCCCAAAGAACAACGTGGTGGTGAGCTGTATCATTGGTTTCTCTCTAATAAATGCTAGATTTAAAGCTAAAGAAGCCAGCAAACCAGAAACACCAGCAGCGGGGAGAGGGGGATGTCCAAAGACAAAGAAAAGAACAGAGTAATAAGCCAGAAGCCTTTTAAACAGTGACTATTCACTCCAGGCAAATTCCACAGGAAAAATTGTGGTCCCACTCCCACTCATTACCAGCAAAAGCCAAGTAGGGAGCCTAGACATTCACAGTTGTTAGACTGTGATATGGCAACTCAACCTGCCTATTAGGATCTTGTCAGAAGAGGCCAAATGGAGAATAAGGACCTTTACCACTGTTCAGCAGTAATGAGGCCATGCTGAGGTTTGTGTCAGAGGAGGTCAAAGATCCCAAACAGATCAGTATCAAAAGAGGTCTCCAGAGGGGGCCCTTGGGAGGCTCAGTCAGTTAAACATCTGCCTTTGGCTCAGGTCATCATCCCAGAGTCCTGGAATGCAGTCCCATCAGGTTCCTGCTCAATGGAGAGTCTGCCTCTCCCTCCCCTTCAGCCCCCCTCCTGCCCTGTTCATGCTCTCTCTCTTAAATGAATACATAAATAATCTTTAAAAGAAAAAGAGCCTACAGAAGAACTGAACCTCTCAGCCCTGCCAAGAAACAACAAGGAGTTCCTTCCCCACTAGTTTCAATGGAGATCAAGTGGAGAATCTAGACCCCTACCCATGCCTAGTATTCATGAGTCAGCTCCCCATCTTCTCTGCAGGAGTGATGTCAGAAAAAATGATTTAAAAGCAAATAAAAGTTTAAATAAGACTCAGACTCATATCATATAATAACCAAAATGTCTAGGTTTCAAAATCTCTTCATCAGACCAAAAACCAGGAAAAACATAATTTGAATGAAAAAAGGGAAAAAAAAAAAGACAGTCACAGGATTCCAACAGAAAGAGAGAGAGAGAGGGTAGAGAGATAGACAGAGAAATGATAAGTATAGAACTATACCAAATATGCTATTGACTCTATAACAAGACAAGAATGCCTAGTCTTGTCACTTTTATCTAACACAGCACTGGAAGTCCCAAACAGAACACTTCGGTTGTGTGTGTGTGTTGTGTGTGTATGTACGTATGTAGGTATGTATGTATGTATATATATATATATAGAGAGAGAGAGAGAGAGAGAGACAGAGACAGAGAGAGAGACAGAGAGAGAGACAGAGAATAAAATAAAAATAAAAGGTACCAAATCAAAAGAGAAGGTGTAAAAATGTCTCTATTTGCAGATGGCATGATCTCACATATATAAACCCTATAGACTCTACCAAAAGAACCTTAGGAATAATAAACAAATTAAATAAATTTGAAAGGTACAAAATCAATGTGCAAAAATCAGCTGTTATTTTATACACTAAGAAAAAACTGTCAGAAATTTGGAAAATAATACCATCAAAATAAATAATACTTGGGAATAGACTTAATCAGGGAGGTGAAATATCTGTACACTGAAAATTTTAAGATACTATTGAAAGAAATTGAAGAATACACAAATACATGGAAAAATTATTACATACTCTTGCACTGAAAGAATTAATATGGTTGAAATGACCATAATACTCCAAGTGATCTATAGATTCAATGCAATACCTATCAAAATACCAACGGCATTTTTTACAGGAAAAAAAATCTGTAATTTGAATGGAACCAAAAAGATCTCCGAATAGATAATGTAATCTTGGGAAAGGAGAACAAAACTGGAGGCATGATGTGTCCTGAATTTATATTAGAAAGTTATAGCAATCAAAACAATATAGCATGGGCATTAAAACAAATACATATATTAGTGGAACAGAATTGAGAGCCCATAAATAAACCATAACTAAACCCATGCATTTTGGGGCAACTGATTTTCAGCAAAGGAACCAAGACTATAAAATGGGAAAGGAACAGTCTCTTCAATAAATTTTGTTGGGAAAACTGAATTCCCACATGCAAAAGAATGAAACTGGATCCCTTTCTTACACCATTATACAAAAATTAATCAAATGGATTAAAGTCTTGAACATAAGACCTGAAACCATAAAAGTCCTAGAGGAAAATACTGGTTAAGCTCCTACACATTGGTATGGAAATGATTTTTTTGGATATGGCACCTTAAATGAAGACAATAAAAGTAAAAATGAACAAATGGGACCACAACAAACAAACACAAAAATTCTGCACACCAAAGGAAACCATCAACAAAATGAAAAGGAAAACTACAGAATGAGAGAAAATATTTGCAAACCACATATTTGATAAGACATTATCATCCAAAATATACAGGGAATTCTCACAACTCAATAGTAACACAAGCAAACAAAAACAAAACAAAACAATCTTCAAAAACCAAATAACCCACATTGAAAAATGGGCAAAGAGCCTTTTGAACATTCTGCTCAGTTTTTTCTAGTTCCTTCAGTATCCCTGACATCTGACCTGTCTCTTTCTCTCCCTAAATAAGGTTTTTATTTTTTTAATTTATTTTTAAAGATTTTATTTATTTATTTGAGAGAAACAGAGACAGAGTAAGAGAGCATGAGAGGGGAGGTCAGAGGGAGAAACAGACTTCCCATGGAGCTGGGAGCCTGATGTGGGACTCAATCAGGACTCCAGGATCATGACCTGAGCTGAAGGCAGTCACTTAACCAACTGAGCCACCCAGGGACCCTCTCCCTAAGTAAGGTTTTTAGGCTCTGTGTTTTCCCTGCACTGCAATCTACAATTGCTCCATGCGGAAAGCCTCATGATACTGGGGTTTACTTCAAATGGTTTCCTTTTCTAAAGGCAAAAAATATTGTGTAGCCTGTTATCCAATGTAGGAAAATAATTATATCCCATTTTTCTTTCTACCTTTCTACATATTTGCAGCAGGAGAGTAATTCCTTCTTCTTCTTCTTCCTTTTTTTTTTTTTTGATATGGCTAAATTTAATTTCCTCATGATTTACTAATTCATGGCAGAAGGAGCTGACCTCTGATCCTTTTCTATTTTAACTATATTATCAAAAATCCTTTTCTATTTTAACTATATTATCAAAAATATCATAATAAATTTTAATTATTTTTTTAAAAGTGGGTAAAGACTTGAATTTTTCTAAAGAAGATAGTTATATGGCAAACAGGTACATGAAAAGGTGCTCTGTTAGAGTTTCTGTTATCAAATAGATAAAACAGGGGCACCTGGGTGGTACAGTCAGTTAAGTAACTGGCTCTTGGTTTCGGCTCAGGTCATGATTTCAGGGTCTTGGATTGAGCCCCACCTCGGGCTTCATGCTCAGTGTAGAGTCTGCTTGAGATTCTCTCTCTCCCTCTCCCTCTGCCCCTCCAGCTTGTGCGTACTCTCTCCCGAATAAATAATCTTAAAAAAAAAAAAAGAATATAAAACAAATGCTGGGAAGGATGATGAAAAGAAAACCCTTACCCTTTGTTGCTAGGAATGTAAACTGATATAGCCACTGTGGAAAACAGTATGGAGTTTCTTCAAGAAAGTAAAAATAGAACTTCCATATGATCTCAAAGAGAAATTTGTTCTCTCATGCATATTGTAGCAATATTCATAATAATCAAGGAATAAAGGGATAAAGACAATGTAATATATACATATATATTTATATGATTATTTATAAGATATATATTTATATATACATAGTATTTATAATATATATATTCCTATTTACTCCTTATATATATGTATATACACAATGAAATACTGTTCAACCTTAAAAAGGAAGGAAATCCTATCATTTATGACACCATGGGTGAAACTGGAGGGCATTGGTTAAGTGAAATAAACAGACAGAGAAGAAAAATACTGCACAGTATCACTTATATAACTTAGATGTGAAATCTAAAATTAAAAAAAAAAAAAGAAAAGGTTGAACTCATAGAAATGGAGAGTAGAAAAGTGGTTGTCAGGAAATGAAGAATGGGGCAAACGGGAATTTGGTAACAGAGTAAAAACTTTCAGTTATACGATGATTAAGGTCTGAGGATAATGCATAACATAGTAACTTTAGTTGATAACATTATATTGTATAGCTAAAATTTGATAAGAAAGTAGAACTGATATGTTCTCATAAAAAAATAAAATAAAAGGAAAAATATATAAGGTGATGAATGTGTTAATTAATCCTTTTTTTAAAAGATTTTATTTATTTATTTGACAGAGAGAGATCACAAGTAGGCAGAGAGGCAGGCAGAGGGGGTGTGGGGGAAGCAGGCTCCCGGGACCCTGAGATCATGATCTGAGCCCAAGGCAGAGGTTTAACCCACTAAGCCACGCAGGCACCCCGCGTTAATTAATTCTTCAATGGGAGGAATACTTTCCTAATCTACACATGTATCAAATCATTACATTGTACACTTTAAATATTGTATGAATTTTGTACACTTTAAACATCTTATAAATTTGTCAGTTATACTTCAATAAAGCTGAAACAATACTTTAATCCTCTAATTACAAATTACATTTATATCTAATGTTGCTATGCAATTTATTTATTCATTTATGGGATTAAAATAACCACAGTCGGGGCACCTGGGTGGCTCAGTGGGTTAAATAGCCTCTGCCTTCAGCTCAGGTCATGATCCTGGTGTCCTGGGATCGAGCCCTGCATCGGGCTCTCTGCTCAGTGGGGAGCCTGCTTCCTCCTCTTTCTCTGCCTGCCTCTCTGCCTACTTGTGATCTGTCTGTCAAATAAATAAAAATAAAATCTTTAAAAATAAATAAATTAATTAATTAATTAAATAACCACAGTCAGTTTGGAATCAAATGAAGTTATTTCTCTTTGACTGCTTTTTATTTTTGTGTGAAACATTTCTAGTGTACTTTCATACATTGCTTTTCATCACTAAAATACTTTTACACTTTTTGTTTTTTTTTTTTCTTTTTTGGTTTTTTTAAGTGCTTAAATTATTTTGTTACTATCAGTTCATGCTAATATATATAGATATGAAGGACAAGGAAAATGATAAATGATCATTTTGCAGCTGCTAAAAGGATACTTGTAGCAAAAAAAAAATTTTTACAACTTACAATTACCCTCAGTAAAATTACAAATACATACTATTTATATTTTAAGCTAATGCTTGAGGTTTTATTCTGTTAAAAGAAACACTATCATCTTATGTTAATTATATTGATAATTAATGGACTCACAATTTTTACCTGCTAGGAAAAAAAAAAACAGAACTGATTAAACAGAATGAGAGTTATGATAAATTTTACAAAGGCAATAAAATCACAAAATTATTTACTTTTGTAACTTAATGGCTAAGAAAAAAGTAAGTAGTGAGTTAAAAAAATGAAAAAGTAGAAGAAAACGAATTAATTTCAGTCTCTTAATTAATGAAGTATGCATTTAAGTATAGTAAAATATGTCATCTGAAAATGTAATTTGTCAGTGTGTCTATTGGGTTTTGAACTAAAACCTGTTCACTTGAACCACAATGCAGAATATCACTAAATTTCTGCAATTATATGAGTTTCACCTCCCAGTGCAATTCTGAAACAGATCTGAATTTTTGCTTTAAGCAATCTCCTGCTTGTTTGATTTTACTTTCCATTATACTTTTCCCAGCCAAGACTTCTCTTTTAAGTTGCAAAACATTCTGGCAGTTTTCCTTCACAATTTACATGATTGATTTTGAAGTATTACTTCAAGAATGATAGTTTCATGTAGTTGTTGCTATGAATTTCCTTGCACAAGAGATGTCAATTTTTGCCTGATTTGCATTTCTATAATAATAATTAAAAAACTTATCTGAAGCTTTTACTTACATCCATTGTTTTATGTTGAATGACCCTGCTGTTGACTAGTGCACTGGTTATAGGTGGGGTAATGTCACATATTGTTCACTATCATGTTCATTGTGGGGATATCAACATTATATCATAGTCTTCATGTTATCATATGGTACTGAACCAAACTCTCCTGCACCTTGCACTAATTTCCATCTATCACCACAAATTTCATATTTTTAGCAAGTTATGTTCTTCCTACATAAGCATACTGATATCACAAAAACTTGATATGATGCACTGAGGACATAAAATAATGTTTGTAGTATTCTTGCCCAAAATGCATCACCTCACTCCAATTAGCAGAAAATATTAGACAACTCCTAGTTGTGAGACATTTTACAAAATAACTGATCAGTACTCTTCAAAAGCAACAGTTAAGGTAAGGAAAGACAAGGAAAGGCTAAGGAACTGTTACACACCAGAGGAGACCAAGGATAAATAACTAAATGAAACGTGAGACTCTGGATGGAATCATAGGAGAGAAAAAGGACGTTAATGGAAAACTTGTGAAATTTGAAAAGGTTTACAGTTTAGTTCATAGTATTATAGAAATGTTAATTTTCTTTTCTTGATAATTTACTATAGTCATGTAAATTGTTAATATTAAGGAAAACAAAGTAAAATATAACAAAACTTCATATTATTGTAGCAATTTTTCTGTAAGTTTATAATTAGCCCCAAGTTTTTAAAGTAAAAATGATATATTTTTAATGTAATAATATATGTAAGGTACTAATGTAATATATCTTAAAGTGTTAAGCAATAAACGATATAAGACCACAGAAGCCAGAATTTTCATTTTTTAAAAGTTCTTATGAGGCAGTTAATATTGTTAGATAAGAAAGGAAAGCACATCTATAGTTTCTAAAATGACAAAGAGAAAAGAAATAAACAAATTACAGCAAGAAGCTAAACTCCTCCCTGGGTGTCAGTGGGTGTGTATTCACTTGCCAACTTCTTTTGCTCTACTGGACTACCGTTACTTATGCAGCCTTGTGACAACCATTTATTTTATTTTGTCCTAACACCAATCCTGTTCACTCTAACACCTGGTGTGTGGTATCTCACCTTGACAAAGGCAAAGGATATGAATTCCTTTAAAACTGACAATGGATATAATTTATTAAACATCATTCCTACACTGAGAAATATATACCAACAATCTCAATATGAATGGAGTTTCCATAACCTCCCCAAACCCAAGGAAGTGGCCTGCTACCATTGACACTAACTGGGAGAGTGGAAATAGGGGCACAGAGTGATAAGGGTCCCATAAGGGATCTTCAAGAAGATCCTCTGTCAGTCTCACATGGATTTTTATACCTTTAGAACTTTTCTGGAGACTTGGGCTTTGGGCATGTCTGCCCAGTACTGCCAGTCAGCAGTACCAGTTCCAATTTACTTTTACTCTATCTGCTAGATTGGGTAAAGAAATATCCCATTTCTCAAAACTTGTTTCCCAATAGAAGATCCAAATTTTAGACTAGATTAAAGTCTATTAATGTCTTTATTCAACCCTAATATTAATATTCTTACAGTAACAGCGTGGCCAGCTCATCCCTCTCTCCTTCACTAAATATTTCTTCTATAACAGGCAGAAAACAAATGTCCCTTGGTATTATTATGGTAAATCCTTTATCTATCCAAAGGTGACAGGATAGTGTATCAAATAAATCTAAGTATTTCAACTTCATTTTCCAATTGAATGATCTCTCTTTCTTCATCTTCTACTCAATTCCTACCAGTTAAGGTGAAAAATATGACACGGATGGATCTGTTTTTCTAGAATATTAGCAACCTAGAATCAACTTGATTGAAAGTTTCCCAAACGCTGCTGTACTTAAAAGGACCTGAGGAGTTTATAAAAACCCTAACAACTAAATTAGAATGTCTGAGGGGGAGAACCAGGCATTAGTATTTCAAAGCTGTGTTTCAAACAAAATTTTGAAAAATTTTCTGTTGCAAAACATTGAAAAATTCTGAATCAAATAAAACAAATATTCATTAAAATATCTGACTGAGATCACAATAAATTAAGGCAAATCACATAAGAGGAGACTCAGAAAGCCAATAATCATATAAAAATGCTCAAACTCATTAGTAATTAAGAAAATGCAAATTACAACAATAATTACCTACAATTTCACACTCATTAAATTGGCAACAATGAGAAAAAAAAAATCAGTAACTGATGGTAAGGTGTGGGGCAAAGGGAACTCCCATACACTGCTAGCAGATTTGTAAATTGGCCCAGGCCCTCTGGAGAGCAATTTCACACTCTTTAGTGAAGTGGAAGATGCACATATAACTCAGCAATTACATTTCATTGAGAAATGGCCACAAGTGCCCAGAGAGATGTTTACGAGATGTTCATTATAGCATTGTTTGTAAAATTGACAAATTGAAAATAATCTGAATTTCCAGCCAGAAGAATAAATCAAGAAATTGTATTATTCACACACCTCATCAATATAACATCATTAAAATGTAGGAACAAGAGCCTCTTGTAATAACATGGATAATTTATTTTTAAAATATTTTAAAATTTCCACATGATCATCAAGTATATCTTTAGTATAATTTTAATTCATGAAAAATAAATTATATGCTCTTCGGAGAGAACTCCATATAAGATAAAATATAACACTGCATGAGAATTTAAGTGCCAGATGCAGAGTGAAGGTTACCTGTAAGTAGGGACACTGAAGATGATCTGGAAGGAATAAGCTGGAGGCTTCCATTATGCTCTCTTTCTTAGAATGCACAAGTGCACATTATATCATCAGATACACAGTAGCCTTACCCAGTTTTACCTTCTATTGTTTCAGTTACCCAAACTCAACCACCTACATAAGCAAACGGTCCTCTGACTTATGATCAGAAGTCCCTGGTAGCCTAATGCTATGTCACAATGCCTATATCATTCATCTCACTTCATCACGAAGGCCATTTATCCTCTCACATCATCACAAGAAGGGTGAATATGGTACAACAAAATTATTTTTAAGAAAGAAAGAGGATTACATTCAAATAACTTTAATTATAGTATGTTCTTATAATTGTTCTGTTTTATTATCACTGCCTAATTTATAAATTAAGCATTTTTCATAGGTATGTATGTAAACAAACAAACAAAAAACAATATATACAGTTTTCTATACTATCCACAGTGTCAGATATCCACTGGGGATCCTAGAATGTATCTCCTGCAGTTGAGGGAAAACTATTGTATTTTCTCATGCCAGAAATAATTTACAAAGGGATACACTGTTGATTGTACATTCTAACTACTGAAAGTTTCATGCTTCAATTCTGTAATTTTTCAACTTGGAATCTCCTAGCCTAAGTCAATAGCCTAAGACAATAATTTCTGAACCGCTTTTAACATTATTTTCATCCTGTAGTTATTTATAACTGCCTAAAAGCAAGTTTAAATATACACATTTTAGATCAGGACTGCTGACAGTTAAATCCTTTAACCTATAATTATTTTTCAAAAGAAGAAAGTAAAGATTACTCCTTTTAGACTGTTGCTATTTACATTGCTCCATACTGTATCTAAGTATGCACTTACTGTTTCTCTACCACTCTCAGGCGAGAGATACCTGCCTGAGAATTAAAGAACTTCTCATTTCTACTCACTCATACAGTAGTTACACAGTTTCTGTCAGCCAGTTTCTGCCTGGAAAGTTGCTGACTGACACTCCAGGCCCACAGGGATCCTAAGGATCTCTGCATTCTCAATTATCACTCCAGGCAATTCCCCCTTAAGTGCTATAATCTGTGTTTCAATCCCAGTTTACCTTATCAGTTAGACATCCTTCTAATTGTTCTGTTATGTTTCTGTTGATTTGTTCATCCCTATAGTTTTAGCAAAAGTTGATAAAATTAACCATAGGACTAGAAATGGGCCCTCTTTATACACTAATCCTTTTGCAGTATAGGCACAACCTGGCATATTCTAGTGGGGAGAAGAAAATCCTCCTCAATTTTCCAACTCTCAATACATTTAGAGTAGTGTACCAAGGATCATTTGGGGAAAAAGAAAAAAAAAAAAAACAAAAACTCTGGTAATCTAATATAATCTTTCTTTTTGACATTCTGTTGTTGCCATAAAAATCATCTATGTAGTTAGGTAGGCCAGTGTCATGTCTGCCATTAAATGGGCAGTTCCAATGATAATGGTGTTTGAGAAATGATACTGTTGCAGCAAAAAGCATTCAGTGCCAAAAAACAAAAACAAAAACAAAAACAAAAACAAAAAAAAAAACATTCAGTGCCTTTAATATTGCTACATAGAAAAGGCCACAAAGAACAAGACACACACAAGCAATCCTAATTGAGTGCTCGTATTTTTTCTATCATTCAGACTTTTGCAACCTGCTACTAATGATGGTATTGTGTTACAGAGTAAGGATTTCATCTGGTCTTGATAGAAACCACCTTTGTTATAGTCCTAAAGTTTCTAACCTATTAAGTCCACATTACTCTACAAAGTCTTCTAGTATACCTACTTAAAGACCAAGTGAAAGTGAGAATTCCAGCACATTCATTGATCTTTACTAACAGAATAGTAAAACAAATTTTAATTTTAATTTTGCTGGTTAAATTTCTTAGTTGAATTATTTCCCTAGAGGAACCATATCTTAGTCTTATTTTAATTACTATAATTTTCAAGATACTAATTTTACATAAAATTATTCTCTTGAATTTTTCAAAAGTAAAAGAAAACTTGTGGCATCTGTGTGGCTCAGTCTGTTAAGCATATGACTCTTGATTTCAGCTCAGGTTGTGGTCTCAGGATTGTGAGATTGAGCTCCACCTCGGGCTCTACACTGGGTAGGGAGCCAGTTTAAGATTTTCCCTCCTTTTCCCTCTTCCCCTCCTTACTCCTCTTGTTCTCACTCTCTCAAACAAACAAACAAAACAAATTGACATATGGCCACTATTAGGTAGAATTCACCTTACCAAAACAAAACAAAACAAAAACAAAATGAAAAAACATTAAAAAAAATTTCTTTGGAAGAAAGGAGTAGTTAAAATTAGAGATATTTCACAGAATTTTCATTTTTAGAAAAAAAAATTCTAAACTGGGATTCTAGAAATGACTTTTCACTACATAATAGAACTGGTTAATTAAAAGAGTTATTAATTCTGTCATGAACAGAAAACTACAAATCAGGAAGCCATTCCACTACTACAATTTCAGATCTTTATAAATACTGCATCAGCACAAGATATACACTATTCCCAGGGAAGAGCAAGAGAGCAGAGGAGTAGGAGACCTAAATGTCAACTGGTCCTAGGAATTTAGCTAGATAGCTATCAAACCATTCTGAATACCTACAAACTCAAAATGAGATCCAAGAAAAGAATAGCAGTAATTCTATGAATAGAAAAGCAAACATTTCCTGGAAGTATATATTTTTCTGGGGTCGTTGTTACCCTTTTAACATTTTTTTTCTCTCATTCATCTATTCTTGTCTGGACAAATAGACAAAATGGAAAAACTCACCTCAAAAAAAAAAAAAAAAAAAAAAAAGACCAAGAGGCAGTACCAACTCCTAGGGACCTTATCAATATGGACATTAGAAAGATGTTGGAATTAGAGTTCAGAATGATGATTATAAAGATATTAACTGAGCTTGAAAAAAAGCACAGAAGATACCAGAGAATCACTTTCTGGTGAAATAAAATAACTAAAATCTAACCAAGTCAAAATCAAAAAGGCTATTAATGAGGTGCAAACGAAAATGGAGGCTCTAACTGCTAGGATAAATGAGGCAGAAGAGAGAATTAGTGATATAGAAGATCAAATGACGGAGAATAAAGAAGCTGAGAAAAAGAGAAACAACTACCAGATCATGAGGGGGGAATTCGAGAGATACATGATACCATAAAACAAAACAATATTAGAATAATTTGGATCCCAAAAGAAGAAGAAAGAGAGAGAGGGGGCCAGAAGATATAATGGAACAATTATGGAGGAGAACTTCCCTAATTTGTGTAAGGAAACAGACATCAAATCCAGGAGGCACAGAGAACCCCTCTCAAAATCAATAAAAATAGGTCATTTACCTGTCACCTAATAGTAAAATGTACAAGACTCTGAGACAGAGAGAAAATCCTGAAACCAGCTTGGGACAAGAGGTCTGTAATGGTAGAATGGTAGAAAAATTAGATAGGCAGCAGACCTATCCAGAGAGACCTAGCAGGTCAGAAATGACTGGCATAATACATTCAGAGCACTAAACGAGAAAAAAATGCAACCAAGAATACTATATCCAACTAGGCTATCACTGAAAATAGAAGAAAAGATAAAAAGTTTTCAGAACAAACAAAAACTAAAAGAATTTGCAAACACCAGCCAGCCCCACAGGAGATATTGAAAAGGGGTCCTCTAAGCAAAGAGAGGGCTAAAAGTAACATAGACCAGAAAAGAACAAAGACAATACACAGTAACATTCACCTTACAAGTAATACAATGGCACTAAATTCGTCTTTCAATAATTACCCTGAATGTTAATGGGCTGCTAAATGCCCCAATCAAAAGACACAGAGTATCAGAATGGATTAAAAACAACAACAACAACAACAAGACCCATGAATATGCTGTCTGCAAGAGACTCATTTTAGACCCAAAGACAACTCCAGATTTAAAATGAGGGGGAAGAAAACTATTTACCATGTTAATGGATATCAAAAGAAAGCTAGAGTGGCAATCCTCATATCAGACAAATTAGATTTTAAATCAAAGACTATAATAAGAGATGAGGAAGGACACTATACCATACTTAAAGGGTCTGTACAATAAGAAGATCTAACAATTTCAAATACCTATGCCCCTAACATGAGAGCAGCCAACTATATTAGCCAATTAATAACAAAATCAAAGAAACACATCAACAATACTACAATATTAGTAGGGAACTTTAACACCGCCCTCACTGAAATGGACAGATCATCTAATCAAAATCAACAAGCAAATAACAGCTTTAAATGACACACTGGACCAGATGGACTTTACAGATATATTCAGGACATTCCATCCCAAAACAACAGAATACACATCCTTCTCTAGTGCACATGGAACATTCACCAGAATAGATCACGTCCTCAGTCACAAATCAGGTCTCAACTGGTACCAGAAGATTGGGATCATTCTCTGCATATTTTTGGACCTCAATGCTTTGAAACTAGAACTCAATCACAAGAGAAAACTTGGAAAGAACACAAATACATGGAAGCTAAAGAGCATCCTTCTAAAGAATGAATGGGTCAACAAGTAAATTTAAGAAGAATTTAAAAAAAAATCATGGAAACAAATGAAAATGAAAACACAACTGTTCAAAATCTTTGGGATGCAGCAAAGGTGGGCCAAGAGAGAAGTATAATACAATACAAGCCTTTCTCAAGAAACAAGAAAAGTCTGAAAAACACAACCTACCCTACACCTGAAGCAGCTGCAAAAAGAATAAGAAATAAGGCCTAAACCCAGCAGAAGAAGATAAATAATAAAGATCAGAGCATAAAACAATGAAATATAAACTAAAAGAACAGTAGAACAGATCAACAAAACTAGGAGCTAGTTCCTTGGAAGAATTAATAAGATTGATAAACCCTTGACAAAGCTTATCAAAAAGGTAAGAGAAAGGACCCAGAGTAGGAAAATCATGAATGAAAAAGGCGAGATCACAACCAACACCAAAGAAATACAAGTAATTATAAGAACATATTATGAGCAACAATATGCCAGCAAATTAGACAATCTGGAAGAAACGGATGCATTCCTAGACACATATAAACTACCAAAACTGAATCAGAAAACCAGAACACACCCATAACCAGTAAGTAGACTGAAGCAGCAATAAAAAAAATCTCCCAGCAAACAAGACCCAGGGCTAGACGGCTTCCCAGGGGAATTCTACCAAATATTTGAAGAAGAATTAATACCTATTCTCCTGGAACTGTTCCAAAAAATAGAAATGGAAGGAAAACTTCCAAACTCATTTTATGAGGCCACCATTACTTTGATCCCAAAACCAGACAAAGACCCCATCAAAATGGAGAATTACAGACCAACATCCCTGATGAACATGGATGCAAAAATTCTCACCAAAATACTAGCCAATAGGATCCAACAGAACATTAAAAGGATTATTCAACACGACCAAGTGGGATTTATTCCTAGGCTGCAAGGTTAGTTCAACATCACAAATCAGAAATTGTGATATGATACATTAATAAAAGTAAGAACAAAAACCATATGATACTCTCAATAGATGCAGAAAAAGCATTTGACAAAGTACACATATCTCAAGAGAGGGCACATACCTCAATATCATAAAAGACATCTATGAAAACCCATAGCAAATATCATTCTCAATTTGGAAAAACCAAGAGCTTTTCCCCTAAGGTCAGGAACACTGCAGGGATGTCCACTACCACCACTGCTATTCAACACAGTACTATATGTCCTAGTCTCAGCACTCAGACAACAAAATGAAATAGAAGGCATCTGAGTCTGCAAAGAAGAAGTTAAACACTCACTCTGCAGATGATATGATACTTTATGTGGAAAACCCAAAAGACTCTACTCCCAAACTGCTAGAACTCATACAGGAATTCAGTAAAGTGTCAGGATATAAAATCAATGCACAGAAATCAGTTGCATTTCTGTACAGCAACAAGACAGAAGAAAGAGAAATTAAGGAAATAATCCCACTTACAATTGCACCCAAAACCGTAAAATACCTAATAAAACTCACCAAAGAATCAAAGAATCTGTACTCAGAAAACTATAAAGTACTCATGAAAGAAATTGAGGAAGACACAAAGAAATGGAAAAATGTTCCATGCTCATGGATTGGAAGAAAAAATACTGTGAAAATGTCAATGCTACCTAAAACAATATACATGTTTAATGCAATCCCTATCAAAATACCATCAAAAATGTTTTAAAGAAATGTAACAAATAATCCTAAAATTTATATGGAACCAGAAAAGACCCTGAATAGCTAGAGGAATGCTGAAAAAGAAATTGTGATGGCGGCATCACAATTCCAGACCTCACGATCTATTACAAGGCTCTAATCATCAACACAGTATGGTACTGGCACAAAAACAGACACATAAATCAATGGAACAGAACAGAGAGCCCAGAAAAGGATTCTCAACTCTATGGTCAACTAAGGAAAGCAGGAAAGAATGTCCAGTGGAAAAAAGTCTCTTCAACCAGTGGTCTTGGGAAAATTGGACAGCCACATGCAGAAGAATGAAACTGGACCATTTCCTTATACCACACACAAAAATAGACTCAAAATGGATGAAATATCTCAATGTGAGACAAGAATTCATCAAAATCCTTGAGGAGAACACAGGCAGCAACCTCTTCCGCTTCAGCCACAGCAACTTCTTCCTAGAAACATCGCCAAAGGCAAGGGAAACAGCAAAAATGAACCACTGGGACATCATTAAGATAAAAAGTTTTTGTGCAGCAAAGGAAACATTCAACAAAACCAAAAGACAAGATATTTACAAAGGACATATTAGATAAAGGGCTACTATCCAAAAATCTATAAAAAACTTATCAAACTCAACAACCAAAAGCAAATAATCCAGTTAAGAAATGGGCAGAATACATGAATAAACATTATTTTCCAAAGAAGACATTCAGAATAGCTAACAGAAACATGAAAAGAAGCTCAACATCACTCATCATCAGGGAAATGCAAATCAAAACTACAAAGAGGTATCATCTCACACTTTCAGAATGCCTAAAATTAACAAAACAGGAAACTATAGGTGTTGGCGTGGATGCAGAGAAAAGGCAACCCTCTTGCACTGTTGGTCGGAATTCAAACTGGTGCAGCCACTCTGGAAAATGGTATAGAGTTTCCTCAAAAAGTTGAAAATACAGCTACCCTAACACCCAGCAATTACACTATCGGGTATTTACCTCAAAGATACAAATATAATTATCTTAAGGGGCACATGCATCCGATGTTTATAGCAACAATATCCACAATAGCCAAACTATTGAAAGTGCCTAGATGTCCATCAACAGATGAATAGATAGAGAAGAATGGTACACACACACACACACACACACACACACACACACACTGGAATATTATGCAGCCATCAAAAATTGAAATCTTGCCATTTGCAAAAATACGGATAGAACTAAAGACTATTATGCTAAGCGAAATAAGTCAATCAGAGAAAGACAATTATATGAGAAACAAGTCAGAGGATCATAGGGGAAGGGAGGGTAAAATGAAATAAGATGAAACCAGAGAGGGAGACAAACCATAAGAGACTGTTAATCTCAGGAAACAAACTGAGGGTTACTGGAGGGGAGTGGGGAGGGAAGGATGAGGTGGCTGGGTGATGGACCTTGGGGAGGGTATGTGCTACGGTGAGTGCTGTGAATTGTGTAAGGCTGATGAATCACAGACCTGTACCCTAAAACAAACAATAACATTATATGTTAATAATTTTTTTAAAAGAGCAAGGCAAAAGGCTAGAAGGAAAAAAAAAAAAAGATATACACTGTTCCCTACCTCTTTTTCCATGAAACTAATCAAAAGTTCCCTTGGATGCATTTAAATGGTGGAATCTAAATTTCATATATGAACCTTAGTATGGGGAAAGGATTTTTTTTTTTTTTTTTTTTTTTTTTTTGGAGTGTAAAGAAGTGGTTTGGGTGAGATTTTATATTGGAAAAGCAAGTAAAATGTGAACAAGTAAAATGTAGAGTGATCAAGCAATGTAGGCAATTACAATCTTCCCAGATTAGATAGTCATCAAAATATATGTCCACTACAATCACCATCCTTAACTAACAATACCCCTAAACATAACTGCCTATGTAGAAGTAAAAATATGTTCTTTTGTCCCCAACGGGCAAGATTTCCAGTTTAATCAATTATTGAATATAGTTCCAAGTTTAAAATTTCTAAGTAATGGTTTTTCCTCTCCCATTTATTCACAGATCTATCTCAATAATCCATAAATTGTATATTTATTAATAAAATTAATTCCAGCCAGTATATCCTATATAAGTAAAAGTGGAAGAGTATGTTGGGAAAAATAAGTTAATGTAACTAACCCACAGGTTATTTCAATGGCTTTCATTTCTTCAAGTGTTCACAAGGTCAAAATTATTATTTATACGAACTTTTCTTAATTTCTGGTTTTATATGCTCTGCTTTCAATTAGCTTCTCAACTGACAGGGTGATTTTTGTGGGGTTTTTGTTTTTGTTTTTTGCTTTTTTTATTATTATGTTTAGTTAGCCAACATATAGTACATCATCAGTTTCTGATTTAATGTTCAATGACTCACTAGTTGCATATAACACCCAGTGATCATCACAACACGTGCCCTCCTTAATACCCATCACCCGGTAACCCCATCCTCCCACCCCCTCCCTTCTGTAACCCTCAGTTTGTTTCCCAGAGTCCAGAGTCTCCCATGGTTTGTCTCCCTCTGATTTCATCCCATTCAGTTTTCCCTCCCTTCTCCTAAGGTCCTCCACAGTATTCCTTATGTTCCACATATGAGTGAAACCATATGATAATTGTCTTTCTCTGTTTGACTTATTTCACTCAGCATAATCCCCTCCAGTTCCATCAATGTCACTGCAAATGCTAGGTATTTAATTGGTTTTTCAACAAAACCTTCTTGAAGATTAGAAACCTCTGTTAATATTACTATGTTGGGGGCACCTGTTTTGCTGTCAGATGGTATCTGCCTTCAGCTCAGGTCATGATCCCAGAGTCCTGGGATCAAGTCCCACATTGGGCTCCATGCTCAGAGAGAGCCTGTCTCTCCCTCTTTCTGCCGCTCTGCCTACCTGAACTCTCTATCACTCTGTCAAAAAAAAAAAAAAAAAAAAGACCACCACCACCAACAACAAAACCTAATATTACTATGTTGTAAAGCTGTTACCAAGCATTAACTTTAGCCACTGGACATGGAATTTCCTGTAGGTGCCTTATATCTTTCATATTTACTACTTGTAATAGTATTGCTGTTTGTTAATCAGGAGCAGTCAGTCCAGACAACATGATAAACCTTTCTTTTCCTATTTTGCTCAATGATGTGGGAAGCCCAGAATAGCCATTTTTAAAAAAAAGATTTTATTTATTTATTTGACAGACAGAGATCACAAGTAGGCAGAGAGGCAGGCAGAGAGGGAGAAAGGGGAAACATGTTCCTTCTAAGCAGAGTTCCCAATGCGGGGTTTGATCCCAGGACCCTGAGATTATGACCTGAGCCAAAAGGAGAGGCATTATCCACTTAGCCACCCAGGCGCCCCCAAAATAGCCATTTTAACAATTAATTTTATATACCTGTTTGACTGGGCTACAGCATTTGCAGGTATATGTGAAGCATTGTTCCTGGGTATGTTTGTAAAGATTATTTCTGGAAGAGATTAACATTTGATTTAGTAGACTAAAGAAAAGACAATCTACCCTCACCAATGTGTATTGGCACCATCCTATCCATTAAGGGCCTCATAGAACAAAAAGTGAAGGAAGGGCAAATTCTCTTTTCTTGCCCTTTATTTTTTCTTGGTCTTTGACATGAAAGCTCCTGGTTCTCAGGACTTTGGCCTCAGACTGAGATTTATACCATCAGCTCCCCTGGTTCTCAACCCTTTGCATTTGAAGTGAATTGAACTGAATTTGAAACAGCTTTCCTGATTTTCCAGCTGGTAGCTGGCAGATTATAGGGTTTCTTGACCTCCATAATTGCATGAGCCAGTTATAACAAATCTTTCTATATATCCTATTGCTTATGTTTATCTATCAAACTCTTATTAATATAGCCATTTAGCAGTCACAGTTACAAATTCATTGGAAACTTATCCGGAATCCCCTGGTGGAGGATTTTTTTCTCCAACTATTTTAAGACCTCTTAAATAGTGGAATTCTCTGAATGATACATATAGGGAAATCAGTATTTTGAAAGTTGGTCAGGAATTCTGACTGGAAACTGCCACACTAGCTTAGTCTAATTCTTGGTCTCTTGGTGGGTCCATATTCCTAACTCTGGGAGAAATAGCACTACATATTTATCCTTTGTTCAGAGGCTATATCATATATCAAACCGAAATGTACTGGCCCTCTTATAGCATCTTAATTGAGTATTCTTTAGAAATTTCCACTATTCTTTAAGACCAGCTGTTTCTGAATAAGGAGAAATATGACAAACTGATATTCTTATAAGCATAAGTTCATTTTTTTAGTTTTCTTGCTTTAAGAATAATTTATTGATCAAAAACACATTCAGTGAGGTATATAAATGATTAAGGATTCGGTAAAGATGCAAATGGTTACAGAATGGTAGACAAAAAAGAAAAATATACCTCTATAACAAATCCATATTCCAATACAGGCTAATCAGGCTCCTTCCATGGTAGATATATATTAAATGAAATCAACCTGCCATTGGTAGGCGGGCTGATCCCTCCAAGGTCTGGTGCCAGACGAAATGCTCTGGGTTACTGATAGCTAGCTCCTCGTGAAGATCAAGTTGTAATGATAGCCAATTCAGCTTTGATGAAGAAAAAAAAATAACATATTAATGAGCCCATGTATTGCTTTCATTCTTGCTATGTCTGATTTGTTCATTAGCCCGTTTAGCAAGCAGTGCGGTAGCTGGAGAAAAATTTCATTAGTATCTTTTGTCATTTGTCAAATTATTACTGAGAGTTTTTTTTTTTTTTTTCTGTCCCTCCTCCAGTGGCTATCATTTGATGAGAAATCACTTGGAAAAAATGTACATTCTCTGTATGAGTCTATCATGTAAAGTTCTTTAACCATATACATTTTTCCCAAACCTCCTTGTCATCAATACTGCAGTCTCAATTTTTCCAAGTTCTCAGATATGTGTCCAATCTATTACCCACTATCCATTAG